>NC_060207.1:162051071-163353928 GCF_021130785.1 Homalodisca vitripennis | reverse complement strand
GCGCATTAATGTGAAAATATTAGTTTAAACAGTTTTTCACCACCTCAACGCAAATTTTGGACAACAATTCGTTATTTGTGTTTATCTGTGGTACACTATAGTTAATTCTGCTTAAGTTTTAAATATACAAAAAACCTTATTAATTTTGTATAAGGTTATTTATATATATATATATATATGTGTGGTGTGTGTGTGTGTGTGTGTGTGTGTGTGTGTGTGTGTGTGTGTGTGTGTGTGTGTGTGTGTGTATTTTATGGTTTTACTAAATTATTAAGAGTAGGAAATATCAAAAATCTGTAGATCCACGATCCACAGCAATTAAAGTATAGCAGATTTATTACACCAAATTGCTTTACATTCATCTATATTCTATAAGTTTTAATAATTAAATGATCCAATTCGAGTAAGTAGTAGTAGTATATTCATTAGTAGTACAAGTTTGGATTTTTTAAGTTCTGCAAGGTTTGTCTTTTCTTTATTAACTCAAATCATAGCATTTTTAACTTGTACACGATGATATTGAATGGTACCACGGGCTATATAGCCTTAATTGATTTGTCTCTTCTTAAAACAAATGTATCCCTTCATATTACTAATTATTTTTACCTATTTCAGTAGAAAACGTTTTTGCTAATAAGGTGCATACGATTAAATTGTAAACAAAAGAATTTGTATTCAGGCCGATGAGGAAAATATACTACAAACAAATAATGTAATTAATTCCGTTAGTAACCATCAGTAAATGGATTGACATGGTCATATAATCCAATTCACTTAGTGAAAGTGAATCCACAGTCCATATATCAGCAAATACTCATTGGAATTAAACAAGCCTCATCGTAACAAAAATAATTTACGTATATCTATTTTAAGTCATTATTTCAAACCATAAACTGTAGTCACGTTTTATTATTTAAGCTTATCAGAATAAGAGTAGTGATCATAAAATAAGTGATCATGTAATATAAGACATTATAAAGTGTGTAATCCATTCGTTACGTCTAATTAATGTAACATAGTTGTAATCTAAGAGAATATTAAACAAGCCATTTAGATGCGACGGAACATAAATAGGGAGGATGTTTTCGCCCAGCGAGTATATCTACGGATGCAGAAACTGGGACTCTTAGCAGAAATATATTCTACAACCAGAGTTTTTAATACCCAGAAAGCATCTTATCAATAAGGATATTCTATGCCTTATTGCGTTTAGGTTTTATTTTGTAAATGGCACATAGCACTCTTATTACTTCATACAAATATATTCAAATATATATTATTTTTACAAACGAAACTAGAAAAGAAAAACAAAACCTAACTACGAAATTAGTAGTTAATAGTAATATACATTCATCTTATGGATACATGTCAAATACTATGTTTTTGTACTTCTGATACTTTTTAAATTTTACTCTTATTCAGTATACAAATTTGATTCTGCTGATAGGTCACCTAATAAGCTTTAAGATTGAATGTACAAGTACAAGTATGGTTTTGGTGACAAAGAATGACATAATCGAGGTGTAATATGAGGTAAATGTAACACGTTAACTGCTGCAGGCAGGCGCTTTAGAGGGCAGTGCGAGGAATAGTAGAATCCGGCCGTCTCACTTATTACACACTATTAGTTAAGGTTTGCAGGTGGAAAAGAGAGTTTATATCACTAAATTTAAATTATTTACTGTCCGGATTTTTCCCGAATTATACAAAAATTCACAAGCGGTAAAATAATAATAAATACTTAAGGATATTAAAGGCATGTACTGATAGAAAATTAGTAAGCACTCTTCATACATCTTAGATTCAAGGCTATATTAATCAATCTTGATTGGATTATGACATAACATGTTGTTTTAAGACTTAGGAATTCCGTAGATTTGCTAAATTACTTAGTTTAAGTACCTGCTTTTATAAAAACAGCTGATGATCCACAAGGGTCTAGCCTTCAAGGATCACCTGCATCCCATGCTGAACGAGGGACTGTATCTCGCATATGCAGAACCAAATACTTGCTGATGTTCAACCTTTAAGCCGTTGCTGATAAACCATACCTTTTCCAAATAATAATTTTTATCAGCAGCCGTAAGTTCCATATTTTAAGTTTGATATGTAACATATAACCGACAATCGTCACCATATAGACGGACTGTTCAATATTATACACAACTTATAGGTCATGTGTGACCAGATTGAAGAGAATATGCCCCAAACAACTATCCTGAGGCTGACCACGCTGGTTAGGAATGGGCAAGGAAGTCTTACCCCCTACCATTATGACCTCCTTCTGTTAACTCAGGTTTGAATTGACCCACCTGACAACGTTCTCTCCAAATCTATAATGATTCATTTTAGCTGTCAACAAATTTGGTAGTGCTGGAGTTAAAAGCCTGGGAATAATCAAGCAAGGTCAGTGAGCTATATATTTCCTCTTGCATCATACAGGTCACCGAATAAATTTAAAAGTGCAATGCACGTTGCTCTAGTTATTCCAAAATCCACATTGAACCTGCGCTTTGTAAATAACATAACTTACGACCTAATTAACTGTAATATTTTCCAGAATTTTACATAGCATTTAATATAGGAATGAATCTCAGTTTCTATGAGTGTTCTTGGATTTTTTAATTTCACTAGTAGTTAGACTTTATTCGTTTTCCATTTCTTGGGAAACATAATCTTTCTAGATGATTGATTTATTTAATTTGTTATGACTCCTATGGCGTATGGGATCAAAAGCTTCTATCATATCAATGAATATGTCATCAATACATATTTATTGCCTTTGATTTTATTTCTTATGCTATGTTGTGTAAATCATCTTTAGTTTCATCAACAGAACTAATTCTTCTTTAACACTATATCTAATTAGAATTATAAATATATTTAATGCATTTGTATGGACTTCTCTTATGAGTAGACATTTTCAATGTCTAGCTCTTAATATTTTGTTAAATTAGATTTTAAATAACTCCTTCACTAAACGTTTGAAACAATATTTGAAGGGCAGTATGAACCTGCTGTGTACTTGTTGTTTTTCATTACTTACTTTTCAAACATTTTTGAATATTTGGTGTGATTATGTATGAAACTTCACAAACCTCTGCATATATAGCATTAAAGGGATATGACTACATCCACTTATTTTTTATTGCATAAAAGTTAGAAGTGGTTATAAAATTACACTAGTTGCATATACATGGAGATTAAATTATCTCATTAATCTATTCACCGATATTGTTGCTAAATCGTGTTTTATTAGTATATTTGTCATTTATGGATTTATTTCATAACGATAAATAATTGGAAGACGGGTAAATTAAATGGTCAATAATGTTCTACAAGCACAAGTTTATATATTACAACTACCTAAAATAGCCAAATATAAATACTTGAGTAGGAATCATATATTTATTTAGATTTTTTTCTAATTTTTTGCACTAAAACCAGACTTTTATTTATATAACTCGGCAGTTGAAAATAATAAAATGTCACTAATAATTTATTTTAAGTTTACAGATTCTATTGTCTCTTAACCGGCAATTCGTTTGAAAAACTCTTGCAGTTTTTTATCGCTTTTGTTAGCTAATGTATTCAAGATATAAACAGTAATAAACTCTGTAGACAATGGTTGTATTGAATAAATACTATGCTGTAGCAGTGATTTTGATCACCGCATCAGAACAAGGACGTGATATTAAAGATGGATCTCGCCTGGTATCGTCGAATTTCAACCAGATTAAAAACCTGAGTAGATATCAGACATGCATAAAAGCAAATCACTGAAGAGCCTCGCCTTTGACACGGCAATGTATGTAATTCCACGTGTCTAAAATTATTAAACGTGGCTAGTCCAGTGTCCAATGTATCAATGTTTTAGAAATGGATTCAACTCTATGAACAAGATAACCAAAGGAACTGTGTCAGTCATCTACTGTTATTCACTGATCCTTACAATTATAAAAATAAAAATGCCTTTGATTTGGAAAGTTATACAACTCAATGTGGTGCAAGGACAAAAATAAGACAAATTGATTTCCTACTCGTTTATACAGAAAAAATAGTTTATATTGCTTTAAAAAGTATAACAACACAGAACGCGCACTCTAGCGACTGCTGCAGTCATTGTGTTTACATTGTCAACATGAAATCACAATATCTCTGTTATTTACCATCAGAAAATAACATAAATTTATTTATATTGGAATACAAAATGTCCTATCTTTTCGTGAGGCAATTTACTTTTAAAGTAAAGTTTTCACAACGTTTACAATTTTTTATGTATGATATTGAACAAAAACTTATAATTAAATATGTATATATGTAATATATATATATATATATATATTTGAAAATACTACTTATACCTTCTTTATTTTTTTAGAAATTTTCAAATAAATAAATAGTGTTAGATTGTGACGTTTTGCTGATCGTAAGCAAAGCATATCACTCTTTGGGGTTGAAAATATTTAATCTATGTCTGTCTCAGTTCACACGATATCTAAATAACTTAGTAATCTAAGGACTTAACATTTAGCATGCAGCTGCATTTATAAATTGGCAATACAGTTTCCGATAATGATGATGTTACTCAATGGGATTTAACTAAACGTTAGCATATATTTTTACATTGGTTTTATGTGTAACTATGATCGCAACGATAACATACCAGAGTTAACAAATATGTAAATAACCGAGTACAATCTTATTTATTTTTGTGCGTTCAGAAGGGGTACGTAAAATTTCTTTTCTGTACGATCTATGTCTGGGATGTACTACAATTGGAAACTACACTTGAGCTTTCTTAAAATAAATTCGTGTGCTGTTTCTATACAAGAGCATTTAAGAATGGTGATAACGATACTTTTTAATTTGGTTATAAAATACGTAATTTTAATGTTCTCTATACTAAATATACCGTATAGGTTACTTTTTATAGCACTTTTATAATAAAAATATGAGGTCTAGACAGGTTAAATGTGGTTTAACATATGTTTAACGGGGGTTGGGTAATTTTAGAGAATACCTCATATAAATATTTTTTTAGATAAAATTATAATACAAATTTAGTATACACGTGTTTAATGTGCATTACGCTATAAACTAGTATCTAATGCCATAACGATTACAAACTGACCCTTTGAACACGTGACTACGCATTTCCGGTATTTTTAATTACGTTTAACAACAACGTATTATAATAACGTTTTATTAAAAGATATGTTATTATTCGTTATATTTTTCACATAAATATTTATTTTGGTGTAAGAAAACATCTTTTATGTTGCAAAGTACCGAAAGGCAAGCAAACTGTCAAATTTAATATCCCGACAAGCCGCTAAGGAAGCTGCTTAGCATAATACAAAGTGTCAGGCATTACACTCACCGAGTTGCTCGCTATCGCCGATATAAGGAAAGGGCCAACTCACCTATAACACAAAAAACTAAGTTAAATATGGCAAGTTAAATTATATATTATTTATAATGTCACATTATATGCAATGTGTTGTTTTTAATATAAGAAAAACGTACCTATAGATCTTTTTTCCGATTCAATAAAACGAAGGCAATACATTTTTTGATTAGGTAAACAATAGAGGATTATTTTTGTTGTCTACTAATGCTACTGTTACCTCAAAAATAAGCAAATATAAAGTGTGTGAGAACTGAGTTAAATTTTAACACTGTGCATTGAGTTCAGTCTGAGAATATTCATATGGAGAACAAAAGGGTAGTGTGAGAGTAGAGGTGAGTAGAGAAAGAGAGAAAGACATTTCAAGTATAACCTGCTTTTCTTCAGGAGCTAAATGTGACAGAGTTATAGCTATCAGACTGCAATCTTCACGTTAATATATATTAATTTTGTAGATATATTTTGTTTCAGAGGTTGGACGCTTTATATTTATACAATACGCTGAAAAGTGAGTGTTAAATTTAATGTACGTTTACTATAAATAATCAAACTTCGACTAGTAACCCGTAGGTTGTACATTGACGACGTACATTGTAGTAAGTTATGTACAATGTACACATAATCATTAAAATACGCTCAATTATTTTTGAATGCAACTCCAAAACCTTACCCTATTAGGTAAAACATATCAACTCCTTGTTTTCATACTCAAATCATAAATTAAATACCTGTATGGAGTAATTAGGGTAGCATGAAGGTACAATGGTATAGAAAGACTTGTTGTGTCTCTCTCTATATAAATATAAAGATTATTAAAACGGATTCGTAATGAAGTAAAGCTGGATCTGTTTGAACTAGATCCTGGGGTTTCATATAAAAATCGATAGCCCACATTAGTTATTTTTAAAATCTTTAGATGTATTACCCATTTTAACTTTAATTCTATACGGACGAGTGTGGTAATCGGAATAACAGTTGTTACAATTAATTGTGTGTTCTGAATGTTTGCATATTATCAGAACTATATATTTCATAAATAACTCAATAGCATAACAGAATACGATGTTTTTTTTTCTTAAGGACTAATCTAATATATTTTGATATATTAGATGTATTTTGATATATTAGATGTATTCACGTTTTAAAATTCAATAGAGTTTCCTAATAATTTTGGATAGAAATACAGCTGTGTATACCGTATAAAATATATCGATACATCTATAGACTTATTTGTAATATGTTATAAAAGTGTTATAGTTATATTAAAGCATGTAAAATATTCTGCTATAATAGTCATATTGCTGACCTAGTGGGAATAAAACTTAAACCCAGGTTAACTCCATAGGAGGATTGTTAGGTGGCCATCGGATGAATGCCACTTGTCTTGCTGTCACCTTCCACTCCAAAATGTAAAACGTAGAAAATATGAGATAAATGTAATATAAAAGTACCAATGGTTTTAGTTATTTATTCAGCTGTATTCAAGTATTTTAAATTTCATTCATACAGTATTTTATATATATTCAAAATAGCTATTGTGTGAACCATACATTACTTTATTTACTACAAGATAAATCTATTTTAACCTTAGCAGTCGTTTGCAGTTTATAAAAATAAATAACAGAGAGATACCGACTAAAAGTATTCTTAATTGTACGGGAATAATCACTTGAACAACATTGATTGTTGTTACTTTAGATGATATATACAACTAGCGAGTATTCTAATAAAACTTATGAATGAAGAAAATAGTATTAATGTGAACGTACGAAGTTTACAATAAATCATGATTATATATTACTGAACTTGCAACTGAAACAAATATTCTTAGGCATATTTGAAAGAAAAGAGCACCGATATTACTATCAAGAATTATAGTTTATGTTTTACTGATCATATGCTACAGCTCTTGAAATAAAATTGCAAGCTGCTAGTAATATAGTAACTATACGTCATGCCATTAATTGGTTTCGTCTTCGTGGTGAGTGAAACAAGGGAATAATCATCACCTTTTCTCAGTAGAAACTTCACAACAGATTGCGAAATAAATTGTTGATATACCCAAAACTCTTGCAGAGTAAATAATGATGGACTAATACACCAGTATCTCAACTTAAAAAAAATACTAAATTTTTAAGAAAGTATTCAAACAGTATTATTATTATTCAATAATAAATATAAACATGTTTTATTGAATTTATAAAATTTCTGAAAATTGGCATCGACAATAGCTGATAGTAATAACAATAATTTATTTATTACGGAGCTCTTTTAGTTATCACTGTTCTGCAAAACCTCTTTAGTCATTAAGAGTTAAATAATAAATATGAAGAAAAACAACTGCATATTATGATATAAAATGGATAACTACATACTTTAAATTAGAAACATTTCCTATTATAATGAAACATAAATAAAACAGTGCTGTTACAGAGCGTTTCTAATAAGCAACTTCTTGGAAAAATAAAATACAAGTTTTTGTATCATTTATAGAAATATGTAACTGAACGTAACTAAAATTAGTGAATATATTTTTTTGAAGTTTGTAGAATGCAAAAATAGAACGTGAAACAGAGTTTTATTAATTAGGCTTTTCGATTAGCTTTAGCTGCATGGGGAGTAGGGTCCCTTGACCGCGGCTGTCAGTCCCCTATCGCTTTGTCACCGGCCTTTAGATTTATTGCTCCAAACCACCAAATCCCATCTGCATTTCGTTCGTAAATCCTTTGTCACGGTGAGATTCTTTTTAGGGCAGGATAAATATTATGCTGGTTCAAGTTTAAGTTAATAGTAATGTAATTTTAGAATATTACAGAATAAAAGTATACTTGAATTGAATATTACACCTAATTTATATAACATATTTAAAGAACAAATTCTCCATATGTAATGACATCGACGCATACTATGTAATAAAAATGCAATATTCGTCAAATGGCTTAGAAATGTATTATTGGTACATATGTAAATATGTTAAATATGATAATTTACATTGGACAATGTTATAAACAACATTGTCAATTTTAGATACAAACAAATAAGTGCGTTTATTCTTTATGTATTTACAGCGTAATAAACCTCTTTGTTACTATAACAGGTTTTTTAATTTATAAAAATTAAGATAGTAAAAAAAACATATATATGTTACATTATATACTAATAGGTATGAATTTCTACCACATGAAGCATAACGGGTTTCACTAAGGTTGAATGCAAAATATATAATCTCTAAGTCATTTAATTCTTGAGCTGTCCTGCGGGCAGTTAGAGAGAGAGAGAGAGAGATATTACTAAAAAATTATTCACAGCCAAATGCGATTGCTGGGCATGCTCTATCATCGATAATATTCTGTTCTATATAGTAATGAAGATTCATACTAGATGTTTAGCCTACATGTTACATATTTCTTGAGATAAGTTGCCACGTGATAAGTTTTTATCAATAAGTAGTAGATGTCGTATTCTATTAAAATAATAAAAGTTCCAGTGAATCAGGAATGGTACTAAAACTCAAGTGTTCAATGACCGACATATATAATCTTCGAAATGAATTTTAAGATTGAATTTCAGTCTATTATATTTAACAATATAAATAAAGATTTCACATCTGCAAGTCATAGTTGATAGTACGTAGATAATTTATAAATGTATTTATTGAACTATATTCTCCTTGCCATCATGGTTACCTTTAACAACCATGTAAATATATTCTTTAACGTTTATTGCAATTCCATCTATTGAAATACAATATCATAGATCACAGTGTTGCTAATAACCAAGTGGAATTAATGCAAAATGTCAAGTCTAGGTAGTCTATTTACATACAGGTGAATGACAGATAGATAGGCTGAAATGGGATTCAGTGTATCAAGTTATATTCTTCACTAGCCCTCAACTAACAACAATAATGTAAATGATGTCATAATATCTAGCGGTTGCGTTTTATATTTAACAAATGTTAACGTAAGTGGCACTTCTCAATTTTAATGACGTGGTCGTTGACGTCTGACAGTCTGCTGTTATACATACATATAAAATTATTTATTAATAATTAGTATTGTTATAATCCTTTAGTCTGGCTGGACATTTTTTTAAACCTACACAATGCCAATACTATTTATGAATTTATGATTATTTAAAATAAAAAAAGTATTACAATTTCTTCAAGTGATTGCATCAATTTTAATCAATTTCAGCATAATAATAAACTAAATTGAACTAAAAACACATATATTCAAAGTTTTAATTATAAGTATTAATTCCTTTCTATTAATAAAATTCATAACTAATAACTTCATAATAACATTTGATAATAATATAAGACAAATTAAAGCACAGAGACTTTCTTAGAGTAATGAAGATTTGTAAATCATAGTTAATATATTAGTTTAATTAATTGCATTAAACAATAAATGTATTTCTCCACTCGTTTTGAAAACAAGCTTTTTAGAATTTAGAACTTATAGCCTACACTGTGAACACATACAACCGTTTAATATTCATATCAAATTTAAAATACCAGGCTTTAAGAACAGTTTTGATTGTTTTTCTCAAATTCTTCACCTACATTCCTGATGTACAACTAAAATAACCTTAATTAATAACACCAAGTGATGTAATCTTATGACACATATTATTTTACACGTTGAATAACATTGAATGTTGCAAATATGTTAAAAAAATACCTAGCTTGAGTGGAAAATCTGATCTAAAGCCCGTTATCTGAGCCGAAATACTTCCAGATGTAACTAATGTAAATACTGTAAAAGTTGTCTTAGGTCTCCATGTATACAACGTGCGACAAAGAGATTTGGGGTGGTGAAAACGAGGCGTAATCCACAGTGTATCAGACTCAGATTTGCCTCTGTTGACTTCACTGTTGTTATCATGAATGCTTTAGCTATTCCCTTTAGATTCAATTTTTAACATACAAGCGCCAAACAAAACCCACTTACAAAAGAAAATATTACAATATTATATATAAACATATTTAACTGGTGGATGCATCAATGACACTTTAAATATGTAGAGACATTCGAATTATTTAAAAATACGACTACAATAATACATCTATAAGAGTAATGGGTAGCTTTCAGTTTCTTACAAAATAAAATTTTTATGTCTATAATTTAATACAAGCGTGATGTGTATAAAATGAAACTTATTATACTTAAATGATAAAGTATACTTAATTATGGCAGACTTATAAAACCCAGTACTAGTTTTTACAGTAGTATACTATTACTAATCCACATATTATACCACAACCCATCATTGATCACTTCTGGCCGGTTGAACCATCCCGTTGAACCGATCACTAGGCACAGCAATAACCGATGAGCCACTTGAATCTGGACAATCTTACAGATGTCCAGGAGGCACTAACTGCAAATGTCGAGATTCTGGAGTGCAAGGGTAATTCTATACATCTAGTCTACTGCGGGATATGACTGTTGGTGTTGGTGGAGTTCGTTCCCAAAGTGTCAAATTTTCCTGCTAGCCTCAACGTAATGGTGTGCCATCCCCTGCCTGCTTTGATTGGAGAGGCTTGTTCAGGGCTGGCCTCCCCTTCTTTTGAAGAAACATAACTTAAAATGAGTGCAGTAAATTCTTCCTCATGAATCTTCATAGGAGGCGAACCCTACCCCCAACCTTACCCATCCAGAACTGAATATCCTGTCACTACAGAAGCGCAATGGTCCTTATAGAACTAGGTGCAATTTTAACCTTCTTGCTCTAAAATAACAAAAACATCCACGTACCATATAACTAATCATGAGCATATTATTACATGAAAACTAAAATATTTGCACCTAAGCAAAATGAGTTATCATATTCTTCAATATGATTTTAGATATCTAAAAAAAAATTGCATTTATAAATATACACTAAGTATCGGGTTCAATGTGATCTATTTATATATTAAGCTATCTTCAAAATATCAAGTCTATAGATAAGTTTTTGTGTTATATCGTGCGGACAGAAACACATATAAATAGAAAAAGAGACTGACAGACAACATTTTTTTCCAGACTCTCCATTGAAACGTATCAAAATGCTTAGCTAATAATTTGAAATCGGTGAAACCTAGAAACTTGTAATACCGATGAAAGCGTAAAATATGTTCTTAAAATTCTACTTCTATAATCTTAAATTATAAATCTACGCTTTTTATATTTGAATACTGGTTCTAAATACATTCGTCATAAACGATAAATTAAATTAACTACTACATAAATTAAAAGACCAAATGTGCAATAGACTTTGACCAAACAATCGTCCACACCAAATGTCATACTAATTTAAAATTATGATATTGAAAGCCATGGAAATAATGAAGAAAGAACGTAACTTTAATTTCGAGAATAACGTTAATTTATACAAAAAATGCAGCGTATAATAAGGAACGAATATTGGCCACTGTGTTGTCATATAATTTAGGATGAGCAAGAAACGCGCTTGAATCTCCAGAAGTACCTGTGTTAATGCTGTTTTATATTCAGGAAAAGTTTATTTTTTGGCACTTAGATTACTTAGCAATTGAAATTCTTTATTATCCTATACCACGTTCGAGTCAAATTTGGTCATCATAAACAATTGTAAGATAAAAGCCATTGAATACCGATACAAAATTTTATAAAGATTCTTCCTGTTATATAATACCTAGTCCGTTGATTATTCACTTTCCCATGACTAGGGACTTGCGCCATATACAATTTTATTGAAATGGGTCATTCTACTTAATATAAGACAAATGATGTTAAAACATAACATTTCCTTATGATCCAATTACTAACAAGACTCCGATAATGATAGTTAAAATAGCGCTAATCTTAAAACTCTTAATATCATATAATATCATTTTTGTCATGACGATTGTCATTTATGTCATATTATGTCAGTTATTTCACTTTTTTTTCTAAGTAACACGAAAATTGTGCCATATTTATTCACATTAAGGTCTCTGTAAGGTCAATGCTACTTTCCAGTTATATTTTTATTCAATACTTATTCATTTATATATTTGATTGTTTAAGATCTTAATAAAGGAACTTACAGAGGTGATGAATTGACCTGGAAATAGACAATTATTAACCATATTTAAAAACGTTAAACTGGATCATAAAAATGTACATTTAAAAAAATATGACTTCTAACATACAATCAGTTACTTTTTCATTCAGGTGTACATTTTGTACTACATCTTATAATTATACTTTAAAAATATAAATGTTTGAAATTAAAAAAATTGGTATATTATGAAAAAATTTGTCATTAACGCCTTAAATACAATTTTTAGTTGTTAGTATTACACAATTCCAGTATTATGAGATATAGATACCAATACTGCATGTTTAATTTTATTGAGAACCTGTGATACGAAGAACAAGTATATTATCTAATTACTAAATTCATTTAAATGTTTAAAAGTGCGATACGTAAATAACTACAAGGTGATAAGAATGAGATATAACTTCTACATCCTCAAATCGTTCACATGAGTAAATTGATCAGCAGCAAGTAAAAAAATGTTTTACGGCTTAAAGTAATACACTGTAAATAATGTCAATAATCCTGCCCATACTATTATTCTAGCATCGAAGTCCCATTCAAATAAGTTCCCTCCATTTGAGAATTCTCTGAATTGTGTGCCCTAAACAAGTCCATACTGTAGAACGCATGTGTAATCAGTGTTGTTTTTAGACGAGTTTTAAATGCTTAAAAGTTGTGAGAAGCTCCTGAGGTACCGTCCTGTGTCTCCCAGTTTGTTACTCGTCCCTGCCTGTAGTTGCATAACAGTGTAACCCTTTACCTCTTATGAGTTTGCATTAGGATTAGAAAAAAGACATGTTTCCAAGATGTAGAGGCAATGCAATATCAACAGTTTCAGATTTTAGAAAGCTGGCCTGCATGACTTTCTCAATTGCAATTGTTCAAGATGCTTTTTTAAGGATGAAAATTCTGGGAAATTTTGCGCTTGTGCAACCTCCTGATATTGCCATTCCGTAAGAATGGTCTGGGTAGTTCATTCCATACTATTCCGTCATCAATATTTGAGTTGGGCAGTATTCGGACAGTTTCCTCAAAACATAAATGCCTGAGGATAACTTTGAACAAACATGGCCCACATTACAATCCAAAGTCAAACCTCGATCTAGGTGTATTTCAAGCAATTCCATTGAGAAGACTTTAGTAATTTAAGTTTCATATGCTACATATTACTTCGTATTTGCTACTATAGTCATGGGTGAGGACGATAATGAGCATCACAAAAACAACAATAATTCAGAAAAAATACTATCTTCTTTAACAACATGCAGACGTGCAACGTCGAACTCTTTATTTTTGAGCACAGAGTGTATAAAATCAAATTATATATTTTAGTTACTTGTAGAACTTTAGCACAATTCGTTTAAATTTTAAGAACATTTTTAAAATGTATAATTATTCTATCCTGGAGAATGGTCTCAGAAATAAAAGTCTTATGAATACTCATTTCCATAATAACAAAAATAATAATGCACAGGTAGTTACAAAAGTAACTAATCATTACAAGCATCAGAGGCATTATTGTAAACAACAACAAAAAAGGATAAGCACAATATGACCTGGAATATAGCAGCTTGTTATCACGTGATCTCAACGCGCGTCGTGATTGGTCGTTAGCAAACGTCATCATCCATAGCAGCTGCTCGTGATATGACCTAAATATCATGATTGTTCAGTTGGAAATGACAATTTTTTCTATTGTATCACTCAACGCATTTATCGGTTTTTATTCTTAAAGCCAGTATTCAAACTGAAATAGTTTATCAATATCAACTGCACTATTTTTATTATTACTACAGTAGGATTAGACTAATTGGGATGCATAAGTCTATTTTGTAATACAAATGTGGCATACTTGACTTTAATCTTACAATTATAAAATATTTTGAATAAAAAGATTTAAAAAAAGGTTATTTCAATGTTATAGTTCTAATTAATCCCTTGTTATTTATTTGGGACTTTTTTCAGACTTGTAAATTAGAATTTGCATGTCTTAATACAATTTAATAAGTTTCAACCTACACAATTTATAAGTTTTAATAAGCATAATATTTATTATGGTCCAAGAAAACATCTCTTATCCAACAAAGTACCCCGACGCAAAAGCAAGCTGTCAAATTTAATACCCAGGCAAGCCGCTAAGGAAGGTGCTTTAGCATAATACAAAGTGTCAGGCATTACACTCACCGAGTTGCTGGTTATCCTCGAGATGGGGAAATTCCCTAGTTACCTAGCACACACAACAGAACGTACTAATAACTGTTTGAACAATACTTTTGTACAAATAATAAATTTTAGGTGTTGAATAATAATGTAATTTGAGAAACATATTATGGGAATTGATCCATCCTAATTCAGTAAAAGTCACTAATAACGCAGGTGCTCAAAACAAATGAGATCTTCTACTTGATGACACACATTATGAAGAAATTCGAAGTAGCATGTATATAAATACAAACAACTTTAGTGTAAATTTTCTTTAAAGAGTTTGGGATAATATTTTGAGGAAAGTTTAAATAAATGAATACCAACAAAGCACAAATTATAGTGGTTTGGTTCGTTTAGCGTCTGTTTTTTAAATATATTTTTTTTAAAGTCAGAATCTGTAAATTTACGACGTAGCAAGAGGGTGCATAGATTGTTTATTAAAGTATAGTATAAATGCGAGCAAAATTGGTTTTGAACAAGTTTTGTAAATATTTACACTATTAAGACTTGTTTCGTTGTTTCCTTATTTTAGAGTTACAATATTAATTTATTTGAATATAGATCCTGAGAGGATTGTTGTATTACGGTACTTTTTTATAACTGAGAATATTAGAAAAGTTGGAATTTTTAGATTAGATGAACATTAAATTTTAAATAAGTAACCTTATACTGTCGAGTCCAAAAATACAGTATTAATTTGTAAAGAATATTTTATGAACATAGTATGGTACTTTTGAAACAGCACACTATGTCACAGGTTCAATGAACGAATTGCATGTGGGATTTAGTCTTTGAGGCAATAAATATAAAGGGTGGTGACAAAGCGACTAGGGATTGACAGCCGCGGTCCTGGGACCCAACTTCCAACGTCAATTACGCTAATCAAACGGAATAATTATTACAACTCAGATAAAGTTTTCACGTATTTTTAACTATACATTTTTGAAAAATTTTATCCGTATTTTTATTTTATGACTTTTAAACATTTAACTTGTATGCAAACAAATACAACCATCCTAAAGAATGCAGACATATACAGTTAGAATATTGTTTGAAAAAAGATTAATCACACTGTTATAAGACATAAATATAGTTCAGTTTGAATAAATTGAATAATAAAACGTTTTCACATTTTATAATTTTCAAAAAAAACTCTTCGTAAATACCTTTTTTATACCAACGTAATTGGAGGGTTTTCGTTACATAATCATTAAATTTTTTTTAGATAGCTTTAGAATTAGAAAACATTATACATACCACTAAAATATATTTGATAATCTTAATTTAAAGACAAAAATTAACATACTATATTACATATAGACAAATTAAAAAACTACACACACACACACACACACACACACACACACACACACACACACACACACACACACATACATACATATATATATATATATATATATATATATATAAAATGAACAAATATAATTTTATGACATACTCTATTACAAAATATCCCCTTTAATGGCGCGTGGCTTTAAGCCACTTCGATTTAATTAATTTTCTTCTTTATTTGGTTTAATCTGTGTCTTTCATGTTTGACTGATCTTTTTAAATAAGTTTTATTGTAACACCCCTTTAAATGCGGGACTGGTTTCAGGTTAAGTATATTCCACCGAACAGTTCTATATTAGGTTTCAATTAGGTAAGATATTTTAATCACCAATCCATTTCTCCTCAGATTATCATACTTATTTAGTATCCCACCTTTATAGGATTTATAGTGGTTGTTTAATGTATTTTGTGATACAATTCATTGTACTTTATATTTATACTTCAGTTTTCCTTAAACTCCATCTTTTAAAAATCTAGTTTCTTTAGCAATAATTATTATTTTCAATATACCCAACTACTTACCCGTCTATTCATCAACAATTTTGAGAAATCATAACAATTACAAATTTAGAGAAGAATGCTGTAAGTTCTTCAAATGGATCGTCTCCACCTTCTTTCAATAGAAATTGCTTAAAAATCACCGTGGATTCTAGTTTTAAATTACTTTGTGGAAATTTGGGACAGCTTGTACTATGTTTAAGAATTTCCACTTCAAAAATATCTTGATAACCCAATTCTCAAGTACTGTAAATTGTTAAATACAATCAGAACGGACTTCCGCCGTTATCCGATGACGGCAAGAGAACATTTTGTATATTAAAATGTATTGGATTATAATATATTACTATCAGGAATCACATTCCCGCCATTTTAGATAAATCCATGACAAGAATCCCCCGGGGTATCTGAAACTTTGAGGGAATCAGGAGATCGTGACGATTAGTAAAATGTTGAATACGTAGAGGGTGCTCTTCTTAACTCTTGCCACATATTAGAATATCGTCCATTCACAATATTAAACTGGTTAAACCCTCTTTTTCATAAATCTTTAAAAGTGCTGTGGTGCCGATTTTATTCCAAATGGAAGTTTGAGAAATTTCAATCTCCCAAGGGACGCCAGAAAGTTTATGAAGTCATGTGAGTTTTAATTTAAGTGCACTTGCCAAAAGCTGCAATTAGCATAGAGCTTGGACAAAAGTTTTGTTCTAGTTAATAATATGAGATAAATATCTATTTTTAGAATAGGAAGATAAGGCCTACAAAATAACTCATTTCACTTAAGTCTACAAAGATTTGAACACTTCCATTAGTTCTAGGAATTATAGAACATTTAGACCATTAGATAACACCACAGTAGCACGATCTACGAGAGTAATAGGATCGGTTTTACCCTATTTTCTAGTTCACCGTGACCAATATAGATAAAGTTATAAAAACAGCATAATCTTTTAGCTGTATGGTGCATAGATAGTGTATTACAGCTAGCCCAGCAAAGGTCTCACGGTATTTAGTTATGAACTAACTTGCATTTTCGTTTACTAAACATACAAAAGATGCTACTTACAGGTCTTTTATTATCGAACGTTCAGTAGCATGGTGTATTATTCCTGGATCACATATGCCGGTAGCTTTATATTAACACATTTATAGCTAAGATTTGCTAGCTTAATTTGTCCTACAGTATTGAACCCCACCTGTTAATGCCCACAGTTTAACAAGAGTAGATGTAATGAATGTAATGAATAGCAACTATACCAGGTCGTACTGTCGTGGAATCAGCTCATAAATATAATCTAAACGACAATGATTTAATTTCAAATTTACTGCAACTTCTCATAGTTTTTAGTATGACTAATTCCTATTTACATCCGAAAGAGAACCAAAACAAAGTTTTATTCACTTACTTCAGGATCCTAAACAAATTAAGGAGTAGGTATTATCTGCATACAGACCAACTTTCCTGCTAACGTGGAGACCACATTAACCACACTAACTATATTGGGCTGAATATCCCCGTGTCTGACCATATTTCAGTCCGTTTGACAACGAGAAGAACACGTGCGTCGATCGCTGGTAGAATTAGTCGATTTAAAATCGACAATTTCAACAGAAACTTCCTTATATATCTTTAAACAAGCTTTTCAGCTCAATCTGAATGAAATTTAGCATGAACATATGAATCAATTAAACTAGCAACAGATGATCACTGAGAAATGCGTCAGGAATACACAAAATAAGTACAATCAGCACCACGTCATAGTTAATGGAACTCCTTTCACAAATGTGGGTCTGTGAGTGTAGTTTGACATATAAATATACGATAGGTTGATTTGTATTGTATCGGCATCTAAAAAATTAGCACTTTTCAGTATCTATTACATTTCTCCATGGAATTAAATATTGTTACAACAAATATTTTTTACTTATTTTCCAGTAATATTATATATGAGATGATATAAATTTTCTGCTCTTTCACGAAGGGAATAACCAGTGTGTTGGTCTGTGTATGGATGTTTGCCATTCTACTGTAATAAACTAAAAACTCCTAAGTGGTTCTATGTTTTAATCAGTGGAAAAACATGTTTGTTACTCCTTTAATTCATGCGCAGATTAACAGTTTTGTATGATGTATTGTTTGCATCACTGTTATTATTGTATTTAATGGTACTATTTATTATTTATCATATTTATATTCTTGACAAACTAGTAAGTTCAAGTTCACTGTCACCCCATACAAAACCCATCCTGTTATATTATTTTAATGATTAAAAACAATATATTGCAATACGGTACATGGAAATTTCTAAAAACCACTAAACTAAAATAATTAACAAAACTTGTTATTTTAATAATATACTCTGTAACAATATCCTTACTAATCCTAATAAAATTTAAAACAGGAAAGTGACTTCGTTTGTTTGTTTTGCTTTCATGAGTAAACTGTTAATATCAAACTGATATCTTACAAAGACATTCTTAGGCATTAATATATGCGTTTTCTTATTTTATAAATCCATCCGGGCTACTACGATAATCCCAAATATGTCGGCTGCAACTCTCTTATTAGTTACAGCTGCAGCTGCTAACTGGTGCCATCCGCTGTTTAACATAGGTATAGAAATAATTTGTATGTAAGGATATTTAAATAGGTTAAAAAATTTTTCTATTCGTATAAAAATTACTAAATTGAGCCTTTAATTTGAATAATGGACTGGTTATTTCATTGGTAAGTAATACTGGGCAAATAAGGGGAAGAGTGTTCGGTAAAGGGTAAGGATAGACTCCAGTTTACAGGGTGGCTCATTACACGTACCTTTCTATTGTCATACAAACTATATGTTATTACCAATTTTCTCCTTTACTTAAAATATAACTTTGCGTATTTTCTGAGCGTAAATAGCACTCAAAATATATTTTAAATTTATTGTGAGCTAAGAATTACACCATGTTAGTGTTACTTTTCAGTTCAACAGATTATCTAAGCTAATTCCTTACAAAAACTTCAAATCACTGCAGAGGAAGTATATTATTCTAACTGAAATATTTTTGTTAACATTCAATTATAATAAAAATACTCAATAGCCCAAGTTGGTATTATTCTCTCAAACGTAAAAAGCTTTATATTTTAAACTATAATATAGCCAATAAAATATGCTATTAAATAACTGGAGTCTATTGTAATATAATATTTTCTATTAAAAGTGAAACAAGTTTAATAATAATACATTTTCAATAGTAATATAGTATTAAACCATTATTACTATGAAATAAAGCACGTTCTATGGATTAAATAAATAGATTTTACTATACGAAGTGTTACTGTGAACTTTGATTGAACGCTGACAGCGTGAGATATGACATTGATCTGAGTCCCCCCCCCACTTAACCCTCCCACTATACGTTAAACACCATCTAGGCTTTCATTCCAAGCCTTTCTCCAATACTATTGTGTATTACCTTAAAACCTGTCCTTTAACAAGTTATAAAAACTCATTACGTTTAAATTTTTTAATTTTAAGTTAAAGTAATGTTAGTTTTATTCCTTGCAAAACTCAAGAATGGAGGAATTTTAGCCTTGACTCTTCCGAGATGCAAATGTGCTTAATGACAGCAAAAGTAAGTGTTTTAAGAAATATTTCATCTTTGTACTTACCTGTTACTATTATATTATATTAAATTCCCCTTATTCTTTTTTTCAAATCATTTAAGTAGTGTAAAAAGTAAAATCATCAAATACATTATTTTCCATGTTTTCTAGCGTTAATACAGAAATAATTAGAATAAAATTTAGTAAATTTTACAATTAGTTATTTAAATGTGCAAGTGAATCCAGCCATTGCCTAAATACGTTGTATGCGTTGACTTAAGTCAAAAAGTAAAAATACATGTTTGGGATTTAATAAAAGACGTAAAACATAGTTTATACGTAACAACTTTTTTTTTGTTGAGAACCGTTACCACGAATGCCTTTAAATTGGAATTACCTTTAGGTGTGACTATCATTAGCATGATTTTTTAATTAATTTCTTAGTAAAAGGATTTTTAATATGTTTACACTTGACCAAAAAGGTAATTATTGTAATAAATTATAATAATTTATAAAAAAGAAATTGTAGAGTAAGAGGAATGTAAGCTAAATATTTTCTTGGATATCTTTCGTTGGAATTAAATTTACATTAGAGAAGAAATTTGTATTTTATACAATTTAAACTGTACCAAAATGACATCGAGTATTAATTTTTTTTATACTTTATATACATCACTACTTTTACTAAAATAATCATATGTTCTTTCTATTACGACTGATACAAATATTCTAGATCAATCGTTAGGAATTAAGATGGGCATTCGACGAATAAATTTCAAAACCAGTTTTTTGTAGGTCCAAATGGGACAAAAGCGGTAAAGTTTAGTGGAAATTTAGGTTATTCGTAAATAGACTATACGATTGCGTATATTTTGACAAAAATGTGTCTAAATATTCTTGGAAATAAGTTTTAATCGAGCAGTCAACATAGATATTGACATCTCTTGGTGTAGCAAATTGAAGAAGCTAACTCTCCTAACCCCTAACTCTCCTCTTAGGAAGATGCAAAGAGGATTTCTGATTATCCATGAGTCATAGACGAAGATGTCTAACGAAAGTGTTTTTAGTAACGTGTAAAGCGCACTTATATATTAACAGTGGCTAAAGAATGGACCTAAGGAGGAACCTAAGGACAACCAAGACGTATTAATTTGTAACCAAAAAAAGAGTTTACATCAGTGCATTTGTATTAATGTCTACATGAACGTTGTAAATATACGCGTATTTGAAAAGCATATAAAACTCTTGGCGTTGTTATGTTGCAATGGGGACAAAATGGCGGCTGCCGGCAGCGATGCATAGTTTAAACGACAGCAAGAACTAAACTTATTGGGATAAAGGGCATGTTATGAATGCTTAGTATAGACTAGACTAGTAGCTCTTATTGCCTCGTTGAACATTATACTCTAGTAGAAATTAATCCACGTGTTTTATGATAACTAACTTGCTGCATATAACTCATACTTGTCTAGTACCTATACCTAGAATCCTATACGAAATTTGAAGGCCATCTCGTTTTACCTTTAAAAATAAAATCATAATGACTATATTTTACAGTTTTTCCGTAATTTAAACCCAAAATAAAAGTTTTGAAAAGTTTTCTATTTTTTAAATTTATGAGATTGTGTGTGCTAATACACGGTAAAACCTGTGCATTGCATGTACTTAACACCCACTGCTTAAAATGTATTATTAGTAATGTTCTACTAATCGTCGTGTTTTTATTCTGTTGCTCAAATGTTGTACTTTTATAGCTGACTTTATACTAACAATTATCCCTTCTTTGGCTATGTATTACAACAATACTACTAATCCATACATATATTTTTTAAGCCTACTCTATATAAAGTATACAAGGTATTATCAACTTTCCGATAGTTTAGTGGAAGCGTAATGACAGAAGCAAACAATATGTTGACCTAAAGTTATCCATAAATACCAAAATTTATTTCGTAAATTGTATATCACAAGAAAAAATATACATATAAAAACACGAGCATTGCTTTCCTGACTTTACCATCTCTAGTACTTTATAGTTACCTCCGGTAAGAGCACCACAAATTGTTGCGCAATGTAAGAAATTAAACACAAGATAACTTAGCAAGCTTCAGTTTTATTTTGTTTTCAAACGCATATAACATATTTAATAAAATATTTCATCAAAGAAATATATTGCATGCATTATAAACTGTGTACTGTTATCACGTGTATTTGGTCCTATTTACAAAGAAATATTTTCTTAAACACTGTGTGACATATTAATATTATATCTTATATAGTGTATTAGTTTATTCGCAATGTCAACATTACGTAAGGATATTTATTGTTACAACTTCCGTTATAATCGGGCAGTCAAATGTTGCAGTAATTAGGACTACGAGTTGCATTTCCGTTTACATGTTGTTGAAGAGCACTTGTATGGAGAACGCTCAAAACAAAGCAGCTTTATTCTACACTACTTCAGCTCGAAACTTTCACATTAATGAGAATCTAAATGTTGCTTTTCAGGGAATACGGCTACATTATTCAATGAACCGCAATTAAATAATTTCTAATTAACATGAATATTTGTATAAAAATTTATTATTTTAACCTTAAAGTAGAATATAATATTTTACTTTAATTAGAGAGATCACCCATTTACTAATACAACTAATTCTGTGAAATTTAATTTTAAAATGAACTATAAGTTTTATTCAAATAAGACATTTAAAAAATTGTTGGTAACTTTATATCGTAATTATACTGCTAACGTATTTAAACAAAAATTGTATTAATGATTGAATGAAATTTTATTTTTATGTGAGTAAAGAGATAAAATTAAGGCGCTCGTGGCCCTTCACATATTTAACATGAAAAATTACACTTAAAACTAAATACGTAACTTCATTAAAAAAGTAATTAATTGAAGATCTTTTCCTTAGTTAATAGTGTAGCTGTAACTTACGAAGTAATTAATATGGAAACTGAAGTACGACTTGGTGTAATAAAGGTATCCCAATATCTCAAGGAGGATCGCCGAATCTGAAATAGCTCTAGAGACAGAGACGAGTTCAAACATGCAAATGGAAAAGTACCCAAGGGTCCTTACGTATTGAGGAGCTGACCTACATAGCGTGAACCATCTTTACATCCTTCTTATACGTGCTACACTTATGTATAAATAGAGTCCTTTTTCGGTCATTACAGTACCATTATAATTAGAACTAATTAAATATGAATAAGAAATTAGTTTTTTAATAAACAACAGCAAATGAATACAATTTATAAATAGTTTTGTTGTTGTTGTTGTTTTACACTCACATAGTTTGAATATATTCTGCACATAATATGTATCAAAATTATGTGTTGATGAAGAAAGTAGCTATCTAACAAAGAGTAATCCGCATTATTGTGACTATAATTCTTTAGTTCACTTTCCAGTGAACTAAGGAGCATAACTATTAAGTAGGTGTGCTTATATAAAATACTGATACCGAATTTTAACATTGACTTTTCACTATAGCATATTTTGCTCTACTAATAAAGCCTGCACTTAAAGTCACCAAAATGCTTTGGGTCAGGTAGATTACATGTTTTAAAATGTTAGATGTTAAAATCACATTAGGCTGTTTACCTGCCACACCGTATACTCACCACTTATGTGATTTTTCCATGTGACATTTGAAGTATATAGCTATTTTTTTCCTGTTTAGGGGATTGTCAGGCCGTCATAAAGGAAACATTATTACCTCCTGTACAAAGTGATATGATTGCTAAGTGATATGTGACTGATACAATCAAATGATACGGTTGGTTATTAAAAGTTCACTACTGTAGAACACAATCTTGTCTATGTATAATTACAAAATTGTCTGTTAAATTAAAAGTCTTCTGATCAAATATTTTATTATACATCCTGCGGTTAGGCGTATGTTTAACAATGCCACATAACTCCCGCCACATCTCATTGAGTATAATTTCCCATTATGCTTATTCTAAATAGAAACGAAATAACATTCTAAATTCGGAATATATATATATATATATATATATATATATATATATATATATTCCACACGCCTAACCGCAGGATGTATAATAAAATATTTGATCAGAAGACTTTTAATTTAACAGACAATTTTGTCATTATACATACACAAGATTATATATATATATATATATACTGATATATCAGTTTGCTTTAGAGATTTCGTATAAATATACAGACTGGCGGATAGACAAAGAGAAATAATTTAATTTGTCGTTTCCTCGAGTGACAATCTTCCATAATTCTCAGATAATTATTTTCTAAAAAAAAAAAATAAATGTATTTATCTAGATAGAAATAACATGTTTAAAGAATAGCAATCATAAACACGAGACTCTATTTTATGAGTTTATTGGTTAAAGATTCAATAAACATTGAGGTGAATTTTCATCTTTTGAATAACACGAGAATACCAATACCATTATCCATATCATAGTGTTGTAGATGTGTAAAATATTTCGACAATGTACGACAGTAATTCATCAATAGGTAAGGAATAATGTATCTTATAAACCATATTAAGAGGTGGCAATTTTTGAAACAGTAACACGCACACCTATTTAGATATAAAATTCCTTATTCATGAAATTGTTTGATGTTTATAGTCATCCAATAAAGAAGAAATTATTTTTAAGATAATCTTTTTCCACCTATTCCTACCGTGTAGACAAGTGCCTCGTTAAAAGTTTCCGCCTCTACCTCTCTTGGTTCCACCTACTCTCTCCCTAAAAATAACGCGTTTGTAAGATTTTAATTTACAGAATAGATATTATATATATATATATATATATATATATATATATATATATATATATATAATATATATATAAATTAATATCTATTCTAAATATATATATATTATATATTTATATTTTGTAACTTGTTTGTTAGTTTTCAAAAAACAAGGTTATACTATTAATTTTACTAAACTTTAGGTTTAAAAGACAATTAACAAAACGTAAAATTGTTCAACATAAATATATGTATTTGTATATTTCACTATAACTTGTTTTTATGTACACCGTGACAAACCGCTTCACACAACAGTACAACTATACGCTACACATACATATAAATATGTCTATAGCCAGATATATTTTTTAGTTTCAAAAACTGGAGTATAAACGAAACACATACCATTCCGTCCAACATCCCGCATACTCCACCCGGCCGCTACTTAGGAGTATAAAATTAACGACACCTCTTTATGGTTTAGGGCATTTATTGTAACAATTAAATTAGGTACTTATCTGAACATAAAAAAACTGTATATAACTAATGCAGACTTTTTTTATATATTTTTATATTTTAATAATGAAATAGAATGACGTACAGCTCTAATATTTCATTAAATTACGAATACTATGGTATATAGTTTCTTTTAATATACAACTACATTAACTTGTAACCTCTGATTATTATTAACTTATAACTTTAGTAAGTTATACAATTCAGAAATCAATTATAATCAGTACTAGCCAACAACTGCAGAATTTTTACTTAAAATGCGTTTCAATCACATCATATACAGAAAAATATAGCAAACTTAATGTAAATTATAAGTATACTTTTCTGAATGGCTTATCATTATAATCTTAATATTTAAACACAAAGTTTCACTCCTTTTTCTTATATCAAACACATTTTGAAAGGAATAATGTTCATTCAAATTACATGTTGGCAGGATAGTTTATATACAGTACCGACTTCTTCTTTCCAATATATGTGAGATACATCGTTAGCCAATTTTCATCCAAAACAGTTGTCATACACTATATTCATATATGAATTGAATGTGTGTTTTCTGCTCCCTTTGCCTTCTCATATAATGCTATTTGCAAAACAAGTTTTGGCAGTTAGAGACTTACCGATTATATGGTTAAATTAGAGGAAGGATATAAATATACTAAATATAACGTTAAAATAAAACTGTCCGTGGCCTTAGGTCTTATTGACATGAAAAATAATTGGTAATGTCACAAAATTACCAAAATAGCCAAGGCATTTATCTGCAATCATCTGTAGTATATAATAAAAGTAATACGTTGCTCTGTATCTGTATAAATCTGACAGCACTAATTTTACAAACACAGAACAAATTGAATTGACTGATCGCTGCAAAAGACAAAGTCAGTACAATATTCAACAAATGTGAATTTTTAGTTTTACTCCATAGCATCTCACAGTTAGTGCAGTGTCTGAAACTTGCCTCCGTCTCAGACCTGACTTCACGAAACTTGAGTCCAAGTCCGTCTGAAGAGATCGGTAAAGTCGAAGAAGTTCAATACAAACTATCTGCCTAGTTTCAACTTCAAAGACACTTCGTCCACATAACGACATAAGAGAGTTTTCTACTTTGCCCAGCATCTATCCAGTGTAATATACAAAGTGTTCAAAAAAGTGTGTCACAATAATGTCTGTGGATGATATTACTCATAATATCAAAAAAAATTATCGTCTAAACGTAGGTCGAAAAATTATCGTTTAACCGCTAGCTGATATTTTGTATTAAAAAAAAATTACTATCTTTAATAATTGTTAATTAAGCTGAATCAACCACATAGGTTTCGCACATAGGTTTGAATAGATAATAAAATAATTGAAAAAATAATTGTGTTATTACTTAAATATTAACAAGATGGCGTTTGTTGAAAACTTTAAAGTTTAAAAATACAAAAACCAGTATTACTCATAGTTATACCTGTACATATTTTACTAGACACCAACTATTTTATCGATTCTATTAAAATTGCACCATTACCTCTTTCGCTGAAATCCGTCAATGCATAAGCGAGCACGACCACTTTAAAGATACGCCCCAAGCCAGGAGCAAGAAACAACTGATACCTCTCAACTGTATCATGTTTGGCGCTTTCAGCTTGTGCATGCGAATCATTAAAGTGGTCGTGCTCTTATATGCATTGACAGATGTAGTTGAAAAAATACTGTTAGAATTTATATAAAAACTTAAGAATAGTTGGCATCTTAAAAAATTTGTATAACCTGTTTAATATAGCGGATGCCTATCAAAAGACAAAGTAATTGCTGCTCACGGCTTGTGCAAGCGTACCTTTAATGACGTCGTGCTCGCTTATTCATTGACGGATTTTGTTAAAACAACTACCGTTGGAATTGTAATAAAAGTCTTCAAATAGGTTGCTTCTCGTAAATTGTCAATAACTATAATAGGTTTTTTTATTTAAATTTAATCATTTTCAACAAACGATAATTTGTTAATATTGAAGAAAATAATACAAGTATTTTTACTTCTTATTTATTCAAGCCTTTGTGTCAAATTTGGTTTCTTCAGTTTATAGTTAAGAGATAATATTTTTTTGTATAAAAATGGCGGCTAGTGGCTAAACGAGACATTTCTCGACCTATGTTTCATAAAGTTGTTATAGTATTATTATAATATATATTTGTAATTCCTTAAATAATGTACTAAGTGTAAACAAATTGGAAATAATATACAATTTTTACACAGAAAAGTTCATTAACACATGCTCTTTTATTTGAGACTAAAATGGAGTTATAGCAGTAGTACAGTATTAAAGATAGTTAGGACGTATTCTGAGGGATTATCGAGATAATAATAGGCCTATATTTATTCCAGGAATCGTAAGAATGTTCATGTAATATTTCAGTACAATCGGTTGAGTAGTTAACGAGCGACATCAAAACAAACAAACAAAAACACATTTTATTTCATAATATTGTTAATATTAGGATAGCTGTGGAAGTTCCATTAAGTGCGACGGATTTTATAAAAGCTGGTTTCACTATGAATGTGCAAACCTAATTGAAGATAATTTATCCATGATTGGTAAACTAAAATGCAAAGTCAAATCGTACTGTGCTCTCTCTTGTAATAGCCATATTTATACTCTAACGCGTTACAGTTACTGAAACTTATAAGTTTTTTTAATAAGATGAGACGTTGAGAATAATTTTTAATTCTTTAAGGGAATAGTGTCAGATAAAATGTACATAAATAATAAACTTTACAAGGTTATGTATAATAAAAAGCAAATATAATAATAAGCGTAAGCTCGCGCCTTTTGATACAAGTAGAACGAAAGAACGCACGTACTACCAACTGTGTAAAAATAATTCCCCAATAAATAACTCAGTTCCTTGTGGTCTATACTCCTCTCACCCGACCGCAGAGTTTTACGAGGATGGCTGGCCTGCTTATGCCAGCGTCGGCTTCAGACGGTTCACTTTCTTGACTGTTCCTAAACTAGTAGCAGGTTGCAATGCCAGTGAGTTCCCTGCTTTGGTTTCAGTAAGCAGAAGCAGTTGTATTCATAACGATCTTGGCAATCCAACAAATGATAGTCAACCTTAGCAAGTACGGGCCGGCAAACGTCACTGGAATTGAGCTCGTAAGTCTATTAACATAGTAGTAAACGTAAGACTGTCATTGGAACTAAAATCTCTGATGTATATAGGGCTGTCATTATGCTTAAGTTTATTTTGTGCACAAAATATATTGTGGTTTATCTTAAGGATATAGGCGTTGAAGGTGTCTAGGCATAATTCTTAAACTTCTTTCAGAATCGGAACCCAGGATGATTTCAATTCAACTTTTAATATGTTGAATGAAATTTTCTGGACCTCTTGTACACTTTGAAAGGAATCATTTTTCAAAGTTAGGTCTACGTCAGACACTGAATTAGTATCATCCAGTACTTTTTATGAGAAAAAACTAGAGCCAATAAGACCAGCGACTAGAGTTATAGCCCATGCTGGGTACTTGAATCAATGCCACTCGTTGTATATAACCAATAACACTTTAATTGTGTATAATGTATATTTTACCAATGTTAGTTAACAACTCAGGAAGTATCGTATTTTATGTAACCAGTAATGAAATGCATACCTATTTCAATAGGACTAGTTCTAAAATTGCCTTTTCTACAATTTGGCTGTATAAAACTTTGAGTTATTTTTCTGTATTTTGTTCTAAGCGATTTGATATTTTACCTGTTGAGGTTAGGTATTCCCCAGGATCAAAATGTATAAGGGTAGTAAAGGCTTGGCTAGGTATTCACCCTTTGTATAATATTGATGAATATTTATACTCAATAGACCTAGTTTTTTAAACCTACACTCTAAATACTGTATGGTTTGGTATTGTTACTTTTCCAAGTGAGGCTTTTCCATGGAATTGTTTATTTTTAAATCTGCACTAGCCTTTTTATCTCTTTCATAGAATTGTAAATCTTAGATTATGGAGTAGAATATTGTATGTTTATACCTAATGGAAAAATAAGTAATTTCATTTTGTTTCACTTATAAATCTAATAGTGACAAATACAACTTTCAACCACAACTTTTAGACTATACATAAAAATATAAATTAACACATTGCTGTAAAAACAGATGAATAATAAAATAAAATTCTATCTGAGGGTGGGCGTAATTGTTTCAATGTTCTTTGGAATTGTACCTGCCAACTTAATCACTCAATATTACGAATTAATTAGTAATACTCGTATATTGGGGAAAATGGATGCTAAAATATTTTACTTGATTATGCATTAAACAATAGGCTATTGTAAAAAATAAATATTTGTATTAAGTATTTATAAGTATATATGTATGTTATTCTCTAACAATTTAACTTCATCAGGTTATCTTTTATAATACTTTTAATGTACGTTTAATGTACTTGTATTTATATGTCCAGTAAAATACTTCCAATTAAAATACATAATGTAATACATAATACACAGTAAAAAGTTAATTCTTAATTTCCGAGATCTACACCTACAGCTGCCCGTTGTGAGAATGCAGTTAGCACTAATGTATTCCCTTGTAAAGGGACAGTAATTATTTCATTCAATGTTTGTAGAGGAGAGGTCAGCTCTCTCTGAATGTACAGTGTATTATTTAACAGACCTACTGGAAGCCCTGTCAAGAATTATGGTTTCTTAAGTAAATTTTAAAGTTTTAGATTAAAATTGCCAAACTTTGTATTATAAAGTATGTAAGTGTATGTTATTTCAAATGCGGCTTTTTGGCTGGTAGTTTATTCAAGGTTACAATCCCTTGAGCTATCACGCTGAGCCAACGCTTACAATATTACTGGATTGCTTCGGGTAGGTCAAGAATCAAGAAAGAATCAAGAAATTTATTTATAATAAACATTTACAATCTTGGGTCCCAACTAATTACAGATAATTTATCGTTGGGTTCCCATCTTTACTATACACAACATCCTAATATAAATGTGTTCTAATAACAAAAAGAAAACCGATTGAAACGCGCTTTTGGCGTCGGTGCTTTCAGCCATTACCAATGGAATGCACAACCACAGATAAAGTAATAGCATAAGCATAGTGCCTGGATTAAACCATTGTATAATATACATGATCGACATATTCTATATTCACGATCATCTACTACTAATTCCATTGAAATGTATTACAATATGTCAACAATAGTTCAATATAATGTATCACCTGCAACAAACACACACACGCGCGCGCGCGCGCACGCACACGCACACACACACACTTTATTCTGTAAGAATATAAATCCAATTTCAATGTATAAGATAGAACACCATTCAAAGGTACAATTATATGAAAGGTTATACAATATAATCTACTATAGGTAGTTCTATAGGTATTTGATTAAATATTTTTGGAATAATGTAACTCAGCGAATTTTTCCCGTATGTATTACAAAATCTCGGCAGTTTATATTTATCTAATTTCCTAAATGTGTAGCACGTTTTTGTGTTTTCTGTTTTAAACGAATCAGATAAGTAGTATTTTTGAATGATTTTTAATTTTAAAAGTTATTTGGAATTTAAGGTATTGTATCTGTATAGTAAAAGGCTATTAGGAATTTGGAAATTGCGCTGCAATTGTGGCACGCCCACCATTTGATATAGTGTTCTTCTTTGCAAGATATCCACCCGGTTTATGATGGACTTAGAGGCTGTACCCCATACCTCGACCCCATACCGCATCAAGGATTCAAACATCGACTTATAAATTAGCTTGATTGCTGAACCGGGAAGGGTACTTCTTAAGTAGTAGAGTTTCGCAGATACAGCTTTTAATCTTTTTATCTATTTGTTTATATGCAATTCCCATTTCAATTTGTGGTCTATAGTGATGCCCAAATAATTTGTTTCCGAAGCCACTTTTAAACTTTGACACAAACAACTGTTTTCATTATGGTTATATAAACAAACACAGTCATGGATTTTAACTATTGGAGGTCGATCAGGAATATTATGAGAGGAATGAAAGTTTATTACGAGGGGTTTTTTTAGAATTTATAATTAGTTTTCTGTCGTGAGCCCATCTAAGCATTACATTATAATCAGAAGAAATGAGGGATTCTGCCAGATAGAAGTCCTTGTGAGCCACCACGAGTGCTGTGTCATCAGCGTACATAAACAAATGTCCATGAAAATTTTGTTTTGAAAGACTATTAACATATATATTAAACAGAATTGGGGCCAGAACACTACCTTGTGGGACTCCTTGGTTAGCTACTCTGTATGAACTATATTCATTGGAAATTTTAACAGAAAATGGTCTATTTTCCAGGTAACTTGCGAACCACTTTAAGATGTAGGATTCAATTCCGATGTGTTTTAATTCATCCAGAAGTATGGCATGGTCAAGTGTATCGAATGCTTTTGAATAATAGACAAAAATGGCTAAAACCTGCTTTCTGGAATTTAAATGATAATTTATAAAATTTGTAAAATCAAGCAACAAAGTCTCTGTCCCTTTATTTTTTCTGAAACCATGCTGGTTTTCACAAATTATTTTATTTTCTTCCAAATATTTATTTAGATAGTGTGCAACATATTTCTCGAATATTTTATCCATGACCGATAAAATAGCTACAGGCCGGTAATTTGAGGTTAAGTTTCTAGATCCTGACTTAAAAATTGGTCTTATAATAGCAACTTTAAGATTGTCTGGGAAGATTCCTGATTTAAGTGACAATCTTATAAGGCTGCATATTACATCACAAATCCTTTCCTGCGCCATTTGAATGTCCTTTACTCTTATTCCGTCAATTCCTGGGAATTTTTTATTGCTTAGTGACTGGATAATTTTACGTATTAATAAATTATTTGGCTTAGGTATGTAAAAGTTTTGAGTAGGTCTAAAAGAGCCAGTTGAATGTGTTAGCTTTGCTGGGCAAACATGATTGAGATCCTTAACATTTTTTTTTTTAAATCCGCAAATTCGTTTTGTATGGTATCCGGGGTGACAACGTTCAAAAAAGCTCGTGATATGTTATCGTCTAGGTTTTCACGGGTTTTATTTCCAAGCATAGCATTTATACAATTCCATTGCTTTTTCATATCATTTCGGACGTTATAAAATTCGCTAAAAACGTAATCTCTTTTTGTTGTAAAAATCAATCTATTTATTTTATTTCGAAATTTTACGTAGTCACAACGATATTTTAAATTGCTTGGAGAATGCTTCCATTTTTTAAACATCCTATCTCGTTCCTTTATTTTCTTAAAAAGGAAGTCAGTCATCCAAGGTTTTTTAACTCTGAAGCGAGATTTTTCTGTAGGCTTTGTTGTTATTACTATTGTTTTACTCCTTTCATAGACATTTAAAAACATTTTTAACACCTTTTCGTAATATGAATTTGGATTATTATCTGTATGTACAGTTGGCCAGGTTACCTGAGTCAAAAGCCTATAAACAGAAATATTACTTAGAATAGTTTGCTTCGAAACATCATGACCTCCAGAACCTTGGTCGTTAATCATAGCGCATGCTATAAGATAGTGGTCAGCTGGTTTATAGGTAATAACTGCTGGAAATATTCTCCAAGGATCGGATCTAATGTAAATATGGTCGATGCACGATGAAACTAAAACGTTATTTCGAATTTCTTCTCTTGTATTAATATCGATGCAATTCACGAGCCCATAAGAGGTTAAAATCGATTCATATTGAACTATACGAGATGATGCAGCATGATTTAAATTAAGATTAATGTCACCGACTAATACCAGTCTCTCCTTCCTATTACATTGACTCAGCAACATATCTAGCTCATCCAAAAACGACCTTTCATTGGTGATTGGTGGTCTGTAAATGTGTAAAATCTGTATGCATTGGTTTTTAAAAATGTTTACATTAAACGCCATGAACTCACATTCAGTTATTCTGACATCAGACAGAATCGGAGAAACAGACAATTTTTTATGAATATACACCGCCAGGCCCCCTCCCCTTCTTGACTCTCTGCATCTAAACCAACAGTTATAATCTGGTATTTGAAAGATATCAGTTAGCGATGATCAGGTGTCGTTTACAGATTGCAGTGATCAAATCTATGACAAAGCTTTTATATTGCAGAAAAGATGACGTGAAGGCTAATTAAATGTTAACCTTCAGTGTTTTTTTTTACTTTACCGTTGAATAAAGAATAAGAAATGTTATAAAATATTTTTGAACGTTGAACGTTAAATTTATGTTTTCAACTAAATTAACGAAAATTAAATATTTACTTGAAAGATTGTTCAAATAATCACGAAATGGGAAGTTTTTATATACGCGTACATGTTCCTTTTACTGACAGTTCAAAGTTGTCTCTTTATCACATGTTAACATCGTACCAAGTTGTTTCCAAACAGTACGTAATAACGCGTTGACAATACTTACCCGATTGACAATAAAAGACTGTAAATAGTTATCTATTTTTTTAAACCAAGATATCCAAAGAATTTGTACACCAACCTAAGTGTAGCAAAAAACTTCGGTTAGGTAACTTAGCAAATTTCATAGACAACATACGGACTGTTATCAGAAATCTACACGAAAATTAATACACAATGACCGAAAAAAATCTGTTAACATTTCCGTTATTATGCTTATAGATAGAACATAAGGTTTCAACTTTGAGCGAAAGGTTATGAGTTATTAAGGTAAATAGATTACTGTTATTAAATAAATAAGTTAACAGTTATGAATAAGTAACAAGACTAGTATGTCCAAATGGTTTTAATACTTGGAGGATGCCTACATTAGTTTATGACATTTGTTTTAGAATTTATTTTAAACTCTGTTAGTTTTTACTGCTCATAAAATGTCTCCAAAATAACACTCTATAAATAATGCTGAAGGGAACGAAAATACTGCGCTTGTAGATGAAATAGACAAAATAGTTTGTAATTTTGCTTTCTCAGGATAAATAAAGCTACTATTTTTAATCTTGTAGACAACTTTCTAATATTAATCTTGCGGTGATATCTGCACGATATACGCATAAAAATGCGGCTATCTACTAGTGGCCACAAGCACCAACCAAATAGGTGGATTGTATATCCATGTTAGATGTGTAGTCATTCCATATTATATTGATTATATTGCAATCGCATAATATTATATTTATTTTTAACGTCTAACTTTCATACTATTTAAATATGGATAGTTTTATATTATATCATGATTGTAATAGCTTTATGTGTAATTTAAAGTTTCCTTTCAGAAGTGGGGCTACCATTACGCGGACAGACAACTGTTGTCTATATGATATGACGCGTCCTGCTGCAATGCTAGACTGGTCGATAGCGCTGATTTGGCCGACTCCAGAGTGACAACACTCTGATTGATGTTTGCCGACCTCTCCCAAATCCATTAGAATACCACCTTTACTCAGAATGTCAGCACGTCCTGTGTACACTTTGTTTCAAGCGAGAATAAACAGCTTGACCGTGATATTAAAGAATAAGTGGATAAAATTAAATAGAAGATAAAAGAATAAATAGTTTAATAAGTGAAAATGTATTTGAAGTAGTTTCAATGTGGTTCATTAACAGGGACATTTGCATTTATTTGGATATAATTTTTATTTTTACTTGTGTTTGGCCGTAAATTGATATACTGTAAGTGTTTATAATTAGTCAAGTTTTTATAGTAGCATTATAGCTGGGACATTTATCTACATATAAAGAGTTGATTTCAAGCTGATTCCGTTGTGAAAAATTTACTGTTTAGAGTAATACTTAATAATAAAAGTATGAAAAAATCGATGAGCTGGGTAAAAATACAATAATCGAAATAATAATTAACAACAACAAACTTAAGGGTTGTAGGGATAAATCCAAGGCCATGCAAAACACTGTTTGATTAATTTAAAATAAAAATGTGCTTAATCTGCTAAAAACCTAAAAATAACTCTACTATACTAATATTGTAATTGATTAAATACACAAGTGAACCAAAATAATGTGTATATTACAAATATCATTTTATAAACTACAGTGGCCCTTAAACGTTTTATATCTTATCACTAACCAGCATCGGGACTTGGTTCATGATAACAGTCTTAGTCAAACTTCCCGTAATGGGCTCAGTACCTAAATTCGTCATAAAGTATTAAATGTTAAAAAGATGCTTTATTTTATTTTGATTGTTATATATTTATATTATGCATACTTATTGAATTAAAACCAACTTAATACAGTATAAAAAACTATATAAATATAATGTATTAATTAAAACATAACAACATATAAAGCAAACAAATACATGAAAATAGTATAGTTTCATCTATTTCTTATAAAATATATAGGCTTCAATAGTTATAACCTTAGTTTTACCGAGCGAAAGCAATGCATTAATATTTTCTATGCATATCTAGTAATTTAGTGAACTTCTTACGTTAAAATGTTTTTGTAACCAATGCGTTTTAAGAAATTTAACATTATTGCATATTGTAACACGTATGCAATAATGCAATAGCAACCAATACTCATATATTACATATTAATGTTTTGATTTAATTAATCTTACCACATGGCTTTGGTTTTTCTTATATACGAAAATATGCATTTTATATTAAAAAACTTATTATGTTCATTTTTACTTTAACGGTAGAGCAAAAAATTGTTACCATTTATAATTTTGTATTTAACATCTTTTTGGAAGGAATACTGATATTATCTGTTAGTTTTTCTTCAGATAATTGTGTAATCAATAAAAAGTCTATGCATTTACCAAGTAATCTTTTTTATCATTTTTGTATATCTGGTTTTTATTTCTGGTAAAATGGTCTAAAGTTCCTACAGTTTCTATATTCAGTACCTCCTTGATATTGTGTTTTTCTTTTTCTTAAAGTATTCCCAAAGCAAAACAGTGGCACTCGGACAAGGATGAGTCCCCATGCATTATGCATAACGTGTAGTCCTGAGAAAACATCCCCTGCTTGAAGCGATAACCTTTGCACACAACGTAAAACCCCACCATTATGCCACCGACACTTTGTTGGACAGTTTATCACTTTAGTATCAGTAACAGCTTTTGCGCCTATTTTCTGATAAAAATATTAGTATTGATAAAATACGAGTAATAAAAGACATATGTTTATAACAATAATTATTACATATTATAATTTGGAAGTGAAAAATCATAATAGTACATAGTTAAGTGAGTGCCGTGCTATTACATGTTTAATCTTCTTTTTATACCTATTGAGTCACCTTTAAGGAACTTTTTTAATAAATTGTACCCTTCTTTCTTATAATGATTAATCAATTTCTTATATTAAATACGTGAGAAATGTGTAGTATAATTATTTAGACAGCATATTAAAAATTTTGGAAGAAACGTAAAAGATTGGTAGTTGATGGTTTCCTTTAAGGATCCATGTCTCTGTTTACGCGAAGAATAAATATGACATTTTAGAAAGGAGATGTACTATTGTGATATGAGGAGATGGAATGTCTGAACAACTGTAAGCTCTAAAATATATTAAAACTCACAATCCCTCATCATCCCTTTTTAATCTATCGATCCTAATGGTAGATAATTTAGCGTATTAATAGGACTTGGCAATTAACTGCTACTAGCTTACAAGAATAATTTATTTTTAAACATCGTTGTGTTTGTTACACTATATGAGGACATACCTGCATTTACGCTAGTAAATATCAGAAGCAGTATATTCTTATCCAAGGCAATTACTTAATCGAAATTCCAGTATTCAATTTTAGTGCCAAAATTATTAAATAACAACTGTAGTTATAACATCATAACAGTTGTTCATATTAACGTATATTTTTCAAGACCCTTCGTGACGTCCATAAAGAACAGGAGGGAAAAAACAAACTATTCATTTCGTAGTAAAAACAAATTTTAATTGTATTGGAGTTGAGTTTTGAGCATTAAATACAATTCATTGGTGCTGAAGTGAGTATTGTTTTAAATAGTTTATATATATATATATATATTAATAGTTTGTATATTTATATTTAGACAATAACAATATTTAGAACAGCAGAAAAATAAATGGATGTGATTTTTACATGTACATTCTCATGTCTCGTGTAACAGCTGGATGCAAGCAACATCAATCATATTGTAACTCTACTCGGTGACATACAACTTGTTTACTCTTTCGTTGTTTTTTCCACGTTGTATTTTCTTCGTCGCCTAAAGTACGAGTCCTCCTATCATAAAAATACACCTAGGAAAATGTATCTGGTGATATGATTAAAACAGGAAAAAGCAATATGTTTCTCATTTAAATTAGAAAGGCTTGTAATTAGTTTCTTTGTAGGCTGACACAATTCACCGTGCGTATAAGAACCAATTTGGTAGTTATAATTTAGTAAATATATTTAAACGAATATTAAAGTAGCCTACTTTTGAAAATTTTTATTTAAAACGTGTAAATAAAGTATCTCTTTGTAATTTATTCAACACAATTTTGTATAGCTACAAATAGTTTAAAGATATTTGGACGGTAAAATCCTTCAAAACCGTAGTTATTTCTTATATTCTCATAACAATCTTAGGATATTTTTTATAAAAGAAGTAAATATTTAAGAATAATAAGGAAATTCAAAATCATCATTTGTATAATGGTATATAATTTCATAAAACCAGGTTTTTCAAGTCTTAAATAAAATAAGCGTTATTCAAAATACAAAACAATACTATAGCCATTGAGTAGGTGGAATTTAAAACTATACGATTATCCTGACACATTATTTATTGAAATAATAATGAACATAAAATTGATAGTGAAATAGTCCACGCAATATCAAATTGTATTCCTTACGGTACATGAATATTAAATGGTCTTTTTATTATCTTGCTAAGAAATATGCCATAGAATAGACCATTAAAAATGACTAGTAGCACAAAAAATTTAGATGGAGGCGATCAGAAGTGATTAGTAACAATGATTTAAATCCTTATATTTTGTGTTATTTATAGTTTATTATTTAAAACGTATTCATTGGAGTTTTATGTTATTTCATGAAATAATACTGTCTGCTGGTTTAGTACCTCTAACTTTTTTTAACTCTGATAAAAATACATATAATACAGGTACAAATAATAAAAGCTACCTGGCTGGTAATTTAAAAGTTCACTTTAATTATTACAAATAGTGAATGTTTTACGTGTACAGTTCGAGGACTTTAGCTGTGGCGCGTGACCTGGAGTGTGTGGTGATGGGCGGGAGGGGTGGCGGGGTAGCATTATGCGCTGCGTCCCGAAAAACATTTTTGACTCATGGTTAAAACCCTCCTTTCAGGAATCGTATTGGCCCAAATAACTCATCGCACTCGCCACAATTAGTCTGTTTTGTGACAGTGCTGAGTGTAGCTTGTGCTTCGCTTTTAACCGATAATGTCTGTTGAGTTAAAGTCAAAAGTCAAAAAGCCTATTCATAGTCAGGCTCGCGAAATTGTGAGTAATGTTTATAAATTTATGAAGGAAGAGGCAGACCATCCAAACTGTTAAAATTCGTTGTCAAAGGCTCGCCAAAGAACTGCTGCAGCAACTGGAGTGTCAGAGCGAGTTGTGACTAAAATAAACAGTTAACTTAACAAGTTGAAGGTTAGGCTTACAATACACATGTGTGAGGCAAAGTTTTACTACACTAAACAAAAACCGTCAACGACGTAGAATAGTTGACAATTTCCATGTTGAAGAACATCGAATACCGACTGCAAAACTTTTTGAGGGAGGGCGCTAAGGGACAAAAATATATTTCCAGGGTTGTGAGAAAAGTTTTAGGTGGGTATTAAAAGACCTGGAATTTACTTGGAGAAGGACGGCAAACAATAGGAAATTATTAATTGAAAAGCCCAGAAATCCGAGAGAAGAGAATAACATACTTGAGAAGCGTTGAAAAATTACAGGGAGAGCAAGGACGCCCCATAATTTATTTTAGACGAATGTTATATACTATCGTCTCACGTATCTAACCAACTTGGTCAAATGGCTCAAATGAAGGGTTACACGTGCCGATTTCCAAAGGCGAGAGACTAATAATTATCCATACAGATGGAGAGAAAGGGTTCTTGCACAATGCTTTTACATGTTGGAAAGCAAGCAACCATAGTCGAGACTACCACGACAACGTGAATGGGGAAAATTTTTTATGAAGTAGATAAAGGAAAAAGTTGTTACCGAATTTGGAACCAAATTCAGTACTGTTATTCGATAACGCGCCCTGCCATAACATACAAATTGATAAAGCTCCTACTTCTGAAAGTAGGAAGCAAGATATGAAGTTGTGGCTTTCAAAAAACGGAATACCATTCTGCGACGATCTCCTTTTTATCCTGAACTCTACAAACTTGTGCAGCTATATAAACCAAGGCATGTCCGGTTACGCCTTGGACGAAACTTTTCAACTACAGGGTCATGACATCTTACGACTTCCGCCCTACCACCCAGACCTCAATCCCATTGAGTTAATTTGGGCCGAAGTCAACATCATGTGGTTATGAGAAAATACATCTTTTCACTATGTATCAAGCTAAAGCTCTATGCGAAGACAAGATATCAAGTATGGGCGCAGAAGAGTGGTCAGTAAAGTGCAAGCACGTAGAGAAAATCGAAAGGGACTATGCAGCCGCAGAACCCCAGATTGACAATATTTATAGAATCCCTTTTTATATCAGGTGGTTCGGATACAGACAGCAGTGACAGTGACCCAGAAGAGGAGGACAACTTGAGTGGAATTGAAGAACTCCAATGAAAAAAACAATCATTGTAAGTAACCATTTGTTATTAGAAAATTATATTCTAGCATTTAAATTAATTAAATATTATTGAAGTGATTGTAAATTAAATAATAAGAGAATACCAAATAATAACAATAATAGGACTTATCCTTGTTTTTCAGTTGTTATATTGTTGTTTAAACGTGTTTTTGAAAATAACGAATGTGTGAATAATAATCGGCAAATCGAAATCGTGAGTTTTAAAGTCGGTAAGAGATTCTTGCGCCTTCATCTCAGCGGCTAGCACGTAAACGCAACCCGCCACACAGATAGCGTTCGTTTTTTTTGAAAGGGTAGTATTAGGGCTGCACGAGCACAGCTAAATTCCTCCAACTGTATTTCTTAAGTGAATTCTAACGTAAATAGAAATAGTGTTTCTCAGAAATTCTACAGAGTAACTGAAGTTCCTTATTACATTTTTGACGACGCCATGATACTATTCTAGTCATAAATTCCAGGTTAAACTCTCATTAACACTCATAACACGACTAAGTAACCTACAATTACGTGTTATTAAATCTTTTACATACACGTTCCCTCTAATATTTAGTTGATTTTTAACTGCAATAATACCAATGGGAGAGTTAAGTTTGTCATCAGATATTTACCAGAGAGCCGACTTTATTTACAACTTAACCTCAACTTTATTACTTTACTCTCGTCTAACTATGAGATGGCTACTCTACAAAGGCCACACCAAAGATATGGGTGACTGTTATTCTGGTCCATCATTATTGGCATACGATCGCATAGTAAGTTATGTGCATTGATACCATCCTGTCCAGGCAACTCTACTATTCAACCAAAAACAAATCTTTATTACGTTTCTCACGTCTGAAAATAGAAAAGATACACTATAAAGACCACACCTATTGGTTAAGGTGGTTTAAACATTATTTTTGCACCTCCAGTATCAGCCAAACACGCGCATAGGCCTACTTAGCGATGACTACTGATAGCATTTAGTCCAAGTAGCAGTTATATTTAACTGAACCTGAAATTTGTTATTTTTCTCAATTATAACAATGGGATTATTACACTGCAAAGGCCACACCAAAGATAGAACCATCAATATTGGTTTACCACTCGCATAGTGAGCAAAGTCTATTGATAACGTTTAGTTCATATCACTCTGCTATTCAACTAAACCTAAATTTTATTATTTTCCTCTATTGTAAAAATTATATTATTACACTACAAAAGCTCCATACAGCCGTATATGTTAAAAGTCATAATCACATAATTGTTATTTAATATTAATTATTCAATATTTAATAATTATTAATGTATTATTATAATTTGTTACTGACTTACTTTAATAAATAATTATTATTTTGTTGATATATAGTTATATTTTACTATTAGTTGTCTATGTTTAAATAAATTTTTGTTGTAAAAAATACAAAAAAATTATTAATATCTTAATAGTTAGCCTTAATATATTAGAATAACAGTAACTAACAAAACATATCTTTAAATAGAGTTGCAACAAATATGCACTAGTGCTATTACTATTTGAAGCAGACACTAGATTCTTCCAATTTCAAAGAAGCTTTTTTGATAATATATGCGACAGTAAGTCTATATTTTGTTACAAACGTATATTACATTTAATATGAGTTTTTGTGAAATCATTATAAGTCAATTAAATAATTATTATATAAGTATTATAATATTTAATATATGGACCAACACATTATAAAGGATTCATAGTAATTAAAAGCTTATAATAATATTAACTAGAGATCTATTAGAACACTTAGCAGTATTTATTGATTCAGAAGAAGTTTTAAAATAAATTACTTTGTATAAAAATTTTTCTTGATAAAGGTAAAGAAATATAGATAATAGTCTAAATAAATGATAAAACTTCATAATTTGACAGTAAAATGTTTTGAAAGTTTACAGTGTTGAAATAAATAAAGAATAAAACTAAATATAAAAAATATAAATATGAAGTATTTCGCAAATAACTAAAGTGTTAACAGTATGAATAGAAACGAATATTTATACATAATATTTTGTATTGATTGTTGGTAACAGAACCTATATGTAAATTTTAAATGAATGTCCATACCTTTCAATGTTTTTTAGTTAAGTACTATTTCTCAAAACTTGCAGTGCTAGGCTGGTGTCTCAGTCACCGGTATCGAATATTAAGCAGGGCACAGCTGGCCCTCCCTACATCTGCATGTCAATGTGGAACTGGGAACCAATGCATCACCACATCAATAAAAGTAATTCATTGTCATATCCAGCAAGAAATATTGACAAATAGAAAATAGAAAAAGAAAGAAACTATTGGAGGGAGGTTCTGGTACCCAACAATATAGGATCTGGAGGATTATCCTTACCACTGAATACATATTAATAAAAGAAGAGAGACTACTTCGCTGCTGTGCTTTACAACTTGGAACAACATACCCATTTATTTTATTTTTAACTGTATTTATATTATTTTATACAGTTAGTTATTAATAGATTTACAAATCATTGAGTCTAAACGTAAAGTATAAAAGTGTATAAAAGTAAAGGAAGTGTAGGACCAAATATATCAAAATACATTTTTCATTTCAATGTCACTTCCAATGTTTCAAAAGCACATCGTAGTTGAAACATGTCCTGACTTTAGAATGGAGAATATATATGTACCAAAATTACTAAACTAAAAAGAATTGTGAGTTTTAAAGCTTGTCAGTGCATATCGCGAACATAGTGAATGGTTAGACGGTCAGTCCAATGGTATGGCATCAATACGCGTGTTCCGATTTTTTGAAGGAAATATTTTATATTTCAAAGTACTGAGTAAAGGATTCCACTCACTAATACCTGAATTCCAGTAATACATGGATCATAACCTCTTTTACGAACCATATCGTGTATATGATAATCGCGTTTTAGTGAAAACCGCATCAGCGTACACCTGCGTTGGTTTGACATGTAGGCTACATAAAGTTTTGTGTTCTAAGTTCCTGAACTGTATTAGGTCTACAGAACATTTTCCTTGACAATTTGACAACTGCTTCCTCCAACTGAATCTGTTATATATCAACCCCAATTGTGTTGCTAATCTACACGATTCTAAATATTTAGACCAATAGTTACATCATCCCTCGATTAACACCTTAGTAGCTCTTCTTAGGATAAGTGTTACGTGTCTTTCAAGATTTTTATTAACGATTAAAGATTGTTTTCACATCTATTGTGAATCTTAGCTAACGTTTTTCATAAATGTCCTTTATTATCACTCTATATCTGAGTCATTTACCATAAATTTTTTCCCTTGTAATATTTAAAATATTTGATTATAAGGATAATAACTAGCCGCCCGACATCTTATAAATATAAAAACAACTGTTTCATCGGAAAATTAACTTAAAACTAAAGTGGACTTTTAATAGGATATTTTAGAAAAATTTACTAACTATAACTTCGTTAATCACTTCATTGTTATGTGTTGTATTGTAAATTAACATAATGTTGCATTATATTATACTTAGCGTATTGCTGATGAAACAATTTTCTAAGCAATGTAACAAATATTCTTTTTCCATTCCTCGAAAAGTAATACAAATTATTAAATATTTTTGGATTTTATCATAAAAATTAACAAAGTTCAAAGCTCTTGTATATTCACAAAACCCAAAAATAGCGTAGATGGATACTAGCTACAGGTTTTAAATAGCGCATAATATAAAATGTTAACGGCAAAACAACTAGGGAACTACCTGATTTGTGGCTTGCTGTAGTCTAGTTCGCTAGATTTACGGACCCGCATGTCCAAGTTCCTAGCAGCGTGCTTTTCGCTGTTCATTTGGATCTGTGTAAAGTACCAAGCTGTGTCAGCGCACTAACAAGGGCGTTACCATGGCAACAATCTCTTGTGTGACACTACTCTGACACATAATGTTGTGTGACGAGTGTCAGAGATTTGGAATCATGAACTGCAAGCTTACGTACTAAACATCTGACAGATTTTTTTGACAGTTATAATGTTATGTCAACAATATTTTCAGCTTCAGATATAAAAATGTGTCTAAATAAAAAGAAAACTAAAATTAAATTAAATCAAATTAGATTTAGAAACACATTAGTTTTATTTAAATTATGATACCCGTTAAAATAGTTATGTTGTATGTTAATAAATCCATCCTCCAGTTTCTAGACACTTTTTAAAGGCACATTTAAACATTTTTATCAATGTTAACCTCTTATCAATGAACACTTAAATATCTGCAAAAAAAATACATCTACCTCCGAAAAACAATTATCATATTTTCCATCAATATCACAAACATGTTTTCACATAGTTTGATATGTGAACTACGTACGGATCTAGAATAGTTTAAGTGATATTAAGTTTGTAGGAACTATTAAATAAAACATTATTGAATCTTGTAGAGAAATTAGTGTATTCCATTGGTATTCATAAAATTTCAGTCTTTATTTTCAGGTCACGGAAACATTGCTTTTTAAAGTCCAATTATTCTTAAATGGACCAGGAAATTAGAATACATTCGTGATATTATTTACCTCAAAAGTGATGGTATGTAAAGATTATATGTCCATGACATACTTGTTATTCAATTGTAAATCATGTTCAAAGCCGTGCGTAACGGCTAGTATTAACATAATGTAATTAATTAAAAATTACAATAATGAACGATATTTTAATTATATTCCCTGTTGATTGACTCCAAAATTTCTATACTCAAGCCGCGTAGTAACAAAACCTTAACTCTCATAATCTCATTAGCTCTTACATTATTTATAATATTTCAAGATAATACTAGAATCTATTATTGGTATTTTATAACGTTCACATAATCAATTATTACCCTTTTTTAAGATAATATAATAGGAAATAAGTAATATAATACAATCAATTATTAAGCTTGTTTCAAATATTAATATAGAAATAAATAAATAATACAACACTAAGAAAAAAGTAATACAACTATGTCATGGCGTATACTATGATGTGTGAAACCATTGTAAATTTTATGTAGACAATTTTGGAATGAAATTTATAAATTTCCCTTTTTATTTTTTCGAAATGTATAAATGTTACATTTATGTGTCGTAAATATTGTCTGGGGTTTTCGGTTCATTCCCATCGTGTGCTAACGTAATTAAAATCTATTAATACCTAGACCTCCCTATGGAGAGTTACGAATTCTAAATACAAGTATGATGTTTCAGGTCAACTAGGTCAAAATATTTCAGGGTTTTAATTGTGTTAGCGTATTGACGTGTGTTAACCGTATATACTTTGTAATGATCCTTCATGCTGACCTTATTATGTTAGGTGAAGTACACGACTGAACTTTTATTGTGTAAAGGTAAGGGCTGAGGTTGAAATCAGTTTAAAGATTTATTGGGAAAAGAGAACTAATCAAATAAAACTATGACAATAAAGTCGAAATGGAAATAATCTCAAGGTTTCTTCATTCAATCAGGCTCGGTTAAGATTTTTAGATCGTCCCAATTGTTGATATATATATATATATATATATATATATATATATATATATATATATAATCATAATATATATATAGAATAGAATTTAAGAATCAAGTAGTGTAGTTGATATAATTTCATTATAAAATCTTTTGTGCGATGCAAAATAATAATGATGAGAAGTTTTCATACATTCATATTTCACCATTTAAATTATCTACCTCACATTTAGCAAACATTAAACAGGTATATTTTAAATTGACAGTTTTTTATAAAATGTAATTAGAGTAAATAATATAAATAAAGAAACTATTTACAAAGGATAATGAACTGGTTACCCATTACGACGAGTCTCTTGCCGCATCGAAGTCGACACCTGCATATTAAACAGACCAAAGGAAATTATTTACAACACGGTTTACTTAACAATTGTATTTGAGCAATTTTTTTGAAAGAACGAATTTTCGTTTAATTTTTTTGAATGTTCACTAATGGTTCAATAAAAGTTTAAAACTCAACTCTACAAAATATAATAAATATGATATTTGAAATATAACAAGTATAAAAGTACCCAAAAAACACGTTTTACGTAGGTCTAACAGGCTTCGAGATATATATATATATCCACCAAATTCCATGAATGGACATGCACCTTCAATTAACCTCATCATTGCAAAATTTACACTTTATAGAAGAAATAATTCTCGATATATCTTTCGACATTGAACATTTTTGTTCAGCGAGGTATGTTTTATAACAATTTTTAAATCATTAAAGATCCGTTTAAAAACTCAAGAATAAAGTCAAATATTTTCACTAACTTTTATTAACACTGAGTTCGGTTATATTACACTTTTTCTTTATCGTATGAATAAAATTGTTACTTGTTCAAACGTAATATGATTGTACATACAGTTTATTTATAAACTTAATTATTCTGATATTTGCTGGTTGGAATCATGAGTACAAATCAGACCAATGAAACAATATTTACTATCGTTCAACGATTGCCCATGGGGTGACCGGTAGCATTATCGAATTCAGTGTTGCTAATATGGAAATGTTGCTTCATGCAAAAGTCTGTCTGTATTCAGTTAGTTATTTATATATCGTGAATACAGAAAACAAGAAATGGAACTTTTCAACCCTTTTGGTGATGTGATTTGCAATGAGCCAATGAGATGTTATAATTTACGAGGAAAACTTTTGTGAATCGATTGACATGTTATCGCATACGTTGCGAAATTAGAAATGTATTAATATAAAAAAGGAACAATAATGCATTTTACCGCTAAGTTTTGCCATGTATATATATATATATATATATATATATATATATATATATATATATTACACACACACACACGCGCGCACGCTGGCACGCACGCACACACACACACACACACACACACACACACACACACACACACACACACACACACACACACATATATATATATATATATATATATATATATATATATATATATATATATATATATATATATATTAACATTAGATTTATATAATTATAACTTATTTCCTGAATTTGTACGTTTGCATATTTGTAATCTACCTGTGCATCGCCCTGTAGATGCTTAGTTCAGTATAATTCTATGTTGTAAATATTGTAGCTCCCAAGTATAATTTTGTTACATATGTTTATTATTTTACTAAACTATCCCTATAACACAAAAGTCTTCCAACATAACAATGTAATATTACTACTGAACAAAATAATAATTTTTAATATTACATTTTGCTCTACTATTTCTCTATGTGAATAGTATGGTACTAATATTATTTATGCATACGTCTTATGCGTGTCAAAAATTACTAAGTAGAAAGTGTTATAATGATAAAACACTTTCATCACATCACTTTCAAACACTTTTTAATTTTCATCAGTTGTTGGACTTTCCATATATAAATTTTGATTAACCATATATATGCTAAGCCACCAGATGCTAACCAGAGTATGCTAAGCTATACTCTGAAGGATAAAATTATTAAAGGAAATTTAACTCACATTCAAATAATATAGCTACTGAACTTACATGCTAATGATAAAACTACATAATTGTGAGGACAGCCCTTTTGTACTGAAATGAAAAGGTGTGGTGACCGAATTTATAACGAGCCCTCTGAATTACATCCAACGCTTACAATGCGTGGCACGCCTGCTATAACGCTGAGCTGTTTGCTAAAACTGAACACAAGACCTATAAGCGGAATATTATAACGAAGACTCTGAATTACATCCAACACTTACAATGCGTCACGCCTGTCACACCACTGAGCTGTTTGTTACCACTGAATACAATACCTATAAGCGGAGTATTGTAACGAGTATTCTGAACTACATCCAAGAATTACAATGCGTGGCATGACTGCCACACCGCTGAGCTGTTTGTTAACACTGAATACAATACCTATAAGCGGAGTATTGTAACGAGTATTCTGAACTACATCCAAGACTTACAATGCGTGGCATGACTGCCACACCGCTGAGCTGTTTGTTACCACTGAATACAAGACCTATGAGCGGAGTATTTTAACGAAGACTCTGAATTACATCCAAGATTTACAATGCGTAGCATGACTGCCACACCGCTGAGCTGTTTGTTACCACTGAATACAAGACCTATAAGCGGAGTATTGTAACGAGTATTCTGAACTACATCCAAGACTTACAATGCGTGGCATGACTGCCACACCGCTGAGCTGTTTGTTACCACTGAATACAAGACCTATAAGCGGAGTATTGTAACGAGTATTCTGAACTACATCCAAGACTTACAATGCGTGGCATGACTGCCACACCGCTGAGCTGTTTGTTACCACTGAATACAAGACCTATAAGCGGAGTATTATAACGAAGACTCTGAATTACATCAAACTGTCACAATGCAAGACCCTTCCTCCACAACGAGAAAGTGTTGTACACTTTATCTAGGAAGCATGTCAATAAATATTATATTAAAGCGTCAACACTATCACAATCAGTGGAATTATACTTTAATAATATATTCTTGGTTTAAATAAGTTAAATTAGTTTTCTCATCTTAAATGGTGTAAAATAATACAGTTACAGCTAATATTAACTAATTGGCTTACTGTAGTACGTAGATGGTGTCAATGTGAATTGTTAATATGCACGACGTAATAACATCAAGTGATTGGAAACTCGACATCAGCTTTGGGTATTAAAGCAGTCTCGCTGTATCTCAACTAGGATCACTGTATTCTAAGTAGCTCCAGAAACGGAGTCGCGTTCAGACATGCAAATAAGCAACCCCCTGAGGTACCTCACGTTCGGTACCTTTACCTGCAAATGTTACTTGTCTTCAACGTGTCAATCCTGTGACACGTCCTTGTATCCAAGTTCGTATAGTTTTTTCTTTTAATATATTATGAAACTATTTTCATCTTATTCTTGTACTATTTTGGATTTATTTGTATAATAGAAACGTTCACTACAAGTAAATATATATTATTATCTTTTTGTCATTTGCCTCTATTTAAATTTGAATAAGAATCTTGAAGGGTACCAATTTCATTCCATAACTATCTAACATGTTAGGGCCTTTTACTACATAACAGTTTTAGTGTAATAGATTAATATGTAATGGGCGTAATAAGAACAATCTTAAATTATTTAATACTAAAATAAGACTAAATATGTAAAAACTAGATAAAACTCTTTTCTGAATACGTTCTACAGGTAACAATTTTTAAATTACTACAGCTCCATTATTATATTTGAACCACAATTGTTATAAATTAATTTCAGTATTGCTGCTAAACGTTCATATAATTGAATATTGTACCCTTTGAAAATTAAAGTTATTAATAAATATACAAATCTTTGGTTTTTTGTTTATACAAATATCGTACGAACATAATTAGTTGATATTTTACCAAGTTTAATATTTCTATTGTATACCCACTAAAGACAATAAACATAAAGACAATGAAGGATTTTCAATTGTGAAAGGCTATTACAAACAGGCCAAACTATTTTTTATGTTGAACGTTAGGCACCTTTTGTCGTTAAATGTCCAGAGCAAGATATGATAATGCGTGCAGGGTCATTGAAAATAGTTAACATTAAACTCATTACAACCTTCCATAAGTATATTATATATATAAGAAATAGATAAAATTTATGTATATATATATATATATATATATATATATATATATACATAAATTTTATCTATTTCTTAGAAAATTGTAATAACAGTAAAGCTGATATAAATAGTGAGTATTTACACACTTTACAAATTTTATAGGCTAGGCATTGTTACTTTTATTCCCAATGTATCCTCGCATTTGAATAAGAATGTTCTTGTAGTTTCAACAGATCAAATACAAGGATTTTCCTTGTCAGTGCGTTTGAATGGAAACTGGGCTCTCAGACAAATCCTGAGTGAAAAGGGAAGTAGGAATTTACTACTCCTACAGCGTTGTTCCCATCCGATATGTTTATTTTTATGTTCTTGCTTTCTTGAGTGAACAAACTGAAATAACAATGTTTCGAAATTGTTTATTGCAAATATTGTTTACTTTCAAACAATTTCATTGTTTACGTACATACACCTACATAGTTGAAACGAGAACATATTAGTGTAATACACTGGAGTAAGTGTCTTCATAGCTTCCCTTGTATAAAGAAAATAATTCTTAGATGCCAAATTAAAATTTCTCCTTGTACATAAAAATTAATCCGTTCAAATCAAAGCCTCTTGTGTTTCTCTATAAATGATAATCAACTCAACATGGCCAACATTGGGATATAAAAAAGTATTAATTTAAACACAGACTAAACAAAGTTTTAGTTATTGATGCTTATTACCATTTCTAAGTTAAAGTTTAAAAGTTACATTTTTGAATTAGAATATTAACTACAATTATAATAATTTCATCGTATGGACTAGAGCAAGTTTATCATTAAGAAAATAAGAACAGTAAATCAATATATTTTTGGCCATAAGATGAATATTCGATATTAACTATTAAACAGACATAATCAAACAACTTACATTTCGCATTAAATATTTATAATATAAGGAAATATAAATTCTTATTCTGGCTTTAAATTTGAACTATCAATAGAATCTACAATGGGGAAAAAGCCGGTTTGTTAAATGGCTACGTCACTAACCACAAATGTTGCGTTAATGGGATAAAAATGGTCGCTCGATAGATCGATTTTATTAATGTGGATGATGACATTTGGAGTGGTAGTGCTCCCTTACTCTGAACATGACGTAGTCTTACCTCCCTTGCCTGTGTTGACAGGAAGACAGCTAGCCTCCCTCTCTTCTAAGGTGACAACACTGAGACAGTGCCAGTTAACCCTCATCATGGGATCTCGACAGGAAACTGCCCCTACCCCCATTCTTGCCCATCTTGAATATCTCGTCCTTTCGAAGCAGTCCATAGACTATATTACCACTAATTGAATGAGACTTTTCATAATTTTCTTATCATAAGAGAATAGAACAGTAAATAAATAAATATAAAAGTTATAAAATAAAAATCATACAAATAGTTTTAAAATACAATAATAACGTGGCTACTTTACGTGAGTAAAAATGTATCAACTTATTATTTTACTGATATTTTATTGGTTTTATACACTTTATTTCATTCTGTTATTATATTACCTTCTTATATTACACGGCATTAAATTATCTATAAATGTACAATATTGTGGTTACGTTTAAATATATATGTTGAATTAGACATACAACTTTTTTGTAATTAAATACACAATTGCTAAGACCCACATACAATGAACTGTACACACGCGATTTAAGGGAATAACTCCATAGGCGATAACGTTCCTACTAATACAAATCGCTTATCTTAAAAATAGGCTTAAACAAGTTCGTTAAGCATTAATCTACGTGGGATACACGGAAAGGGTGTCCCTGAAGAATCCTAATCAATGCACATCACCACAGTTGAACCTACCAATGGGAATGTTAAACTGTCTTAGCAGCTGAGTATTTCACTACGGCACAAACAGAAACAAGAACGAGAGAAAATGGACAACTTAGCTCTAAAACTTTTATTTTGACACCAGAAGAGTTTGTAGACATAATGTTTATAAACTTTGCGGAGGCTAAAGGTATTATAAAATTCGAGATTTCGACAGTAGCCAAAGGAATGTTCTTAGAATAAAACAATCAGGGATTATACTCAGCGAGATGTTAGTTATAGGATATGAAGGGTGAGAGTATACCTGCATCAAAATAAGACGTTTTACTATCAACATGTAATTTTACATTCCAGGCTATTCTTACTAATCTATTTTCACATATAGATTGTAAATAAACAAGAATTATTTATTATTATTGTTTGAAAAACGATGCACTTTTAAAATCATCAAACGTTTCTTAAAGTCTTTTCTTAAACATTTCTTAAATATAAACGAACAACTGTAATACCGAACTATAATAATAGAACTACTATTTGCAATTTGTCACAATAAATATAAACAAAATTAGTTTCTGCTGAACGTATGTAGATTAAGGGGTTAAAAGTTGGATTTTTAAATACAGTATTCAATGAAACATGATGAAAAATGCGATGTGCCGTTTAAAGCAGAAATCGTGTATTTATTCTCTGTATGATTCTTTATCTTCATCTATTTATTTATGTTTAAGTTCAATCAATTTTACGCGCAGGCCCAAACATGGAAAATAATTAATTAGTTTTTAATTGACCACATTTATATAAATGCTATAAAAATATAAATATCGTTATGAACTTTCAGATAAATATGGCTTTTTATATTAACGTTTCGTACAGCAATACAAAACAGAATAATATAAAATAGAGGCCTTTGTGTTTTTATTATTGTTATTCATTTTTTTATTATTTCAGTATTTATTCTTTAAAAAACTCAAATACTGTTCACCAAATTTTGTAAATTAACAATTATTTTAGTTCATAGAGATTAAAAGATGCAAATTACATAAAATATCCCGTAATTTTAGAGAAAGTTTTGTTGGTTTTCTTAATCGAAGACAATCAGTTTACCCAATCGATAATAATGAAAGTTTCTAACATTATATGCTTAGTTGACGTACCGTTATCATGAGAATAATAAAATAATGGGGGGTTTATTTTACTTTTTAACTTTTACAGTTTTTAGAAACCCAATATCTCAAAAATATACATATAATTGCGTTTACCATTTATAACTGGGTGATTAATAATACTAAATTACTTAAATGTTGTTGAAGGGCTAAAACGTATAAGATCAGTCGTATAATTTGTGTTGATCTACAAACTTTGGTTTTACAAGTTTTATAATAAATATTTGTCAAGTCGTTTTCGTAACAGTGCAGACATTATTACGTATTGTAAAGTAGGCTAAAGTGAGAACACCAAAGAGTGAAACATAAGGAAGGAAGGGAAAGGAGATAGAGGGTGGCAGAGGGAGAGATCACGATTGAATGCGTATTGTACTTGAGGAGATCAATGCAAAATTGTAGGTCTCGGATTCTCCACCCTTCCTGGCAATATGCAGAGAGATGTCCATTCAATACTAGACACCCTCAATAGTGAGTTCCCCTTTGACGTTATCACAGTAAAGGTTTTAAAACCAATTTTATTTCAAATGTATGTATTTATATTAGAAAATTCTCATTATTGGTATAAAAGTACTCTAAAGACAGCCGCTCTGAATATTATAGTACCTGAAACATAGTGTACATGAAGCCTTGTACTTGGCTAGTTAAATGTGTATAATCCTATGATATCGATCTGTGGTATACTTATTACGAGTCTTTTTATTCGTATCCTTTAATTATTTTTTTTCTGTGTACAATAACAGTGACTGAATTTTATTTATCTAGTAGACCAACACTGTAAATTACCACAGATGACCACTATGACCCCACTATAGGTCTGTCCTGTCTTATGAAATGGTACGATAGCTTACAATAACTATCCACATTAGCATAATGTATTTAATATTACAACTATATTAAATAAATTATTTACGTTTATTAATTATTATTTTATTTACGTTTTATTCAAACTATTATTATTATTAATAACGATTCTTAATTACATTTTGAGGATGTGTACGTTGGATGTTGCCGTTAACCAGCTTATTAGCTAGGTATTATTATTTTATTTACGTTTTATTCAAACTATTATTATTATCCATAACGGTTCTTAGTTTCATTTTAAGGATGTAATACTTTATACAATATTTTATACAACAAACTGTATATTACTGTTTAGGAATAACAGTACTCGTAGATACAAATAAAAACGTTTTCAGTTATACTTCTTAAGTATGGGTGTATATTTTAAGGAACTATCAATAAAACCTTACGAGCCGTTTAACCCAAGCCAGCTAGCTGTTGGGAGGTGGGAGAATAAGGGGGGACTGAGATCAATGGAACATCTCACGCTGGAAGCGTCCATTCAAAACACACACAAAAACACTCCACCAAAGGGCGAACATTTATTTTCAAACTACAACAATGATTTTTTACAGAATTCAATTATGTTTTCTAGTTATTTTTTTATTATTATAGTATTTTTCTTTCAGTCACTGAATATGGAAACAGATTAAGATATTTGATTTAAAAACGGATATTGCTATAATAATTCTGTTATCAATAATAAATATTTACGTTAAAATCGCTCAATTATTTTCAGTTACATATTATTATTTACAAAACTATCCCTGTTGAGAAAAAACTTTTGTTCAAAATATATTTTGCACTGAAAAATAGACTAACAAACCAAACTTAGATAGAGGGGATCAAATTTAATACGTGACCAAGTAACAAATGCGTGCATAGCCTTAAGCGTTTAACTATTGCTAACTTAGTCAGGATCTGTTTCACTTCACTCTGTTGGAGCTAAGTTTAACATGAGAAGGATCACAAAGTTTACTCTACAGCGACTTCACTAACAAGGTGGAAGCAGAAGCTCCTTTGATAAATTTATCCTCTACAAACAAATCGTATAACATGACACTGTAAGCAATCCGTTATAAAGGTAAATAAACATAGTTATTGCTTGACAAGAGCGTTCCGTAAATCTTTTGTTGGCTGAGTGAGAGTCTCTCACGAAGTTTTGTAGGACAGATACGATATTTCCTTGTCTCCACGTTTAAACTACAAGAACCAGACAGTTTCAGCTATCAAATTCAATTAAAACTTTTCACAATATTATAAATAAAACGTGAGTTTTCAAAAATATTATATATTAAAGAAGAGTATACTTCTAGTTATAAATTACAGATGGTTATTTGTAAACAATCAACACAGATGACCCAACAAGTCTCAAGAAATGCAATGAGATTTTTAGAGAACTTGGAATTATATTAATTGACTGGAATGTTCATTTTATGCCATAAAAATTCCAGAAAGGTATTTACAAGAGGGATAGTTAATTACATCATTTGTTTTATGTTATTTCAAATGAAATTTCTGAACCCCATTCCAAAGTGTTGTAGTTCATAGGTATTGGTTTTCAAAAGATTAATTTGTTTGTAATATGGCTTTAAGTTACAAAACACATTTATTTAAAAGAAATTTGTATATGGAAAAGAAAGGTAACTAACGTTTTTAAATTTATAATTAAGAATGTTATACGTATCTACTTATGTTTTTAAGTGTTTTCTTCTTCTAAACTTGTGTAAAATTCACCCCTAGAAAACGTAAGCATATTTATTTTTAAATTCAATGTAGTTTTCTATTCAATATTATACTTATTTACGTACACTTTTTATAATGCTATTATTCATAATAGTAGTTATATTGACATAAAATTGTATTATTATAGGCTATATATATATATATATATATATATATATATATATATATATATATATATATATATATATATATATAAAATTATTGTTGGATACATTTTCATTTTGTTACACTATACTACAAACAATATTCGGGTACAGGTTAAGAAAAGTAAAATTTATTGTTTTTTATACCGCGTCTTTACGTTCTTATAACGCTTAAGAAATATCGTATTTCAAACAATATTAAATTTATAGCAAGGACAATTATAAAATAATCAAGAAAAAAAGCACAGTAACCGCTGACCGTTACATCAATGTAATCGTTCGCCATTAAATAGGAAGTCTCGTTACTACAATATGTGCAAGTATTCTTAATTTACATATGATACCTGGTAAATATTGATCATTCATACGAGTTTTAAGTAGTACAACAAGAAAATTTTAATCTACTAAATTTTATTCTAGCTCTGCCTAAAGTTTTCAAATGCTTTTTCTGATGGGTATAGTGATTATGGCATGATCATTGAGTCAAACATCAAAGACCGTAGCTTCTATTTCCATGGGTAAAAGTTGACCTTCACTTTACAAACCAATAACTTCCCGCTTGAACGGTAATAAGTGATTTTTCATAAGCTGCATGAGCCATTGGCTTATCAATAAGTAAAAATATAATAAGGGTTAAAAATAAAGGGTTTAAAAATAAAAAGGGTAATAGTTAAGTGGTACGATTTGAATTTTTTAATAGATAGTCCTCATTTCCTTAAAAACACGCTAAGCACGCAGTTTTAACACAGAAGTGAAATGTACATACATGGAGTTTCAATAATGTGTTGACAGTTAAAAAGAGGAAGAATCAGCTACATGAGTGTTAACGTACAATTTAAGCACCCTGTATTTCAAAATTCAACTAAAAAATAGGAACACTGAGATTCTGTGTGGCTCTGTTTACAATATTGAATACAAACTAAATGATGACGGCATTTACATTTTTGATGTGGTATAAGTAAATAAATATTTGTATTTGTTGATATGTAAAAAATCCTGCTACTGTTTTCTTACTGACGCTGGAATTTTTAAGAACATGTGTGTTTTATGATATATTACAGGAAAGGGTTACAATTTGAATGTCTTGAGTTATAAGTTTGTTGTTATACTGTTGATATAAAGAAAGTAGATAAATTTAAATGTTATTGGCAAAATAATACTCGTAGTAGAAAACATACTGGCTAATAATACGAAGCTGCTGTTACTCCCATAATAGACAGAAGTGTACAGACAAAGTTATACCAAGCAGCAGTGACAGCTTTAGTGGCAGTTTTGTTTTAAGTAGTTGAATTCTACTGCTGCCAAGGAAATTCCAAATGTAATTACTTTTATGCAACCGCAGTGCGAGATTGAAACTTCTTAACAACAACGTATTTTAAGACTACTGGATTTCTGCCAAGCTCCCTAGTGTGACTAATATACGATTTTATTAGGGACAAAATAATAAATACCCATAACCTTTTACATCCACTAACAAGCTGTCAGTAACATACGTAACAATACAATACTGTATCGATCGGATTTATATAGTTCTTCGTCACATTTAAACATCTTTTACACGCCGCACCGTTCAGATAATATCACATAAAGCTGTCAACTGCATGTCATAATTGTAAACCACGACTGTCTATGTGACCAATAGCGTTTTTTTGGAATGCATTAACAGCATCCTTACACGTTATATCCATAGCTCAGCGTTATCTTTATTTTATATATTATCACAGTGAGTTGTTTAAAAGTAATCTAAACTAAATAATTACTTAGTAGTAAATCAAAAGGAAAAGTCTCAAATCACAATGTTAGGAGAGTTTTTTACTCCTCCTTAAAGGAAAACTTTGTACACAATATGATGAAGTGGATGACTCGGGTCAACCCGAAGCTGGGTAAAAACAATCATGAATTAACTTTCAAGCTCATTCGAAATAGATTTAGTTATAGGAACGATAGCAGTTGATGTTTGTTGGGTCTAGTCTGAGATGGTAAACTGAAAAGTGGAAGCACCTAACCCATTGGAACGTACAAAAATTTTGTAGATAGTCATTAAAATCTTCTATGTTTTATTTATGGATACAAAAATTCTGAAACCCTGTCTTTGCATTTTGTACATGAAGAAACACTTTGTTTTCTTCCTAAATGACCGCATATTTATAATGGTTAAGGTACTATCTTTGTACCTCCAATTGAAGAGATTCTAAGAATAGCAATATTGGGCACTAAGTATCAGTCATGTCACCTAAGTATTCCAGCCTCTACCAGTCAAAGTGTACTTCCTCATGTTTAAGCTAGGAACAGCATTTAACACTAACGAAGCCCCACTCAATCGGCCAGTCACCTCCGCAGTAAATTATACATGTAGTTTAACCCTTTATATCAATATTTACGATAGTGATTAGATTATTGACGTGTCACTCCCTGATATCCATATATTAGTCCAGATTGAAGTGACATACCACTTATTATTGTATCCAGTATTAGTTCAACTGGAAGGTATATACCAGTCAGAAGTGAACTCCCTGGGGTCTTTTCCTAAGTTACAAAGCGTATAATTGTAATGACGATAGATAAGGAAAGAAAAATTGACGTCTTAGTATAGAGTAAGGTCTTATATGGACATTCTTTAGTAATGATCCTGTTGATTAATTCGAGTCGAAAAAGTTTTCAGACACTAAGTAAAGTAAGGTAGTCTTATTTTACCAGGCGAAGTTAGGGTTAAGAAGCCCTCTCTAACACTTAACCAACAATAAGCAAGAACATAGCATGGAATATTTTATTTTTACTTTTTGGTAATTTTAAATAAAAACAATTTTGAGTTAAGTATCGTAATACAAAGCACAGTAGATATAAAGGGGTAAGTCCGAAAATATATTTTAAAACAAAGTAGTGATAACTGAGTAAAAAGCCAAGGCGAAAGAGAATATATCTACTATTGTTTCTAGAATCTTATAAACGTTTAGAAAATAAATACGAATTTGAACCATTTTTAAAGACTGTACATATATTTAGATATTTCTCTATTTTCCATAACATAATAACTATTCCATAATACAAAAATGTTATGCCAGGACGGTTTGAGAATTACAAAAATAAAGTCTTTAATCTAAATTGGTTTCATGTGATTATTTACCTTGGAAATAACAATAGCTCTTTGAATACAATATGTTATAAGTTACATAACTAATTTTCTGCGGTAGATAGCAACATTATTTATGGTGCCTTGTGAGCGTAAACTAAACTTATCTAAGGTTCATATAATAATAGGAACAGAATATGTATATATATATATATATATATATATATATATATATATATATATATATATATCCTAATCTAAATTAGGAGTGAAAAAATATAGCTAAATATTTTATAATGTTCCGTCAAAAATATGTCTTGAAATACGGATAAACCCAATAGAAGTATTTATTTTTATTAAAATAGCAAAATTTGCAATTCAAAATTGCAATTCTTAAATTTGCAATTCAAGAAAGTATGTATTTAAGTAACTAAAAATAATTGTTTTAAACAATCATTAGAATAATATAAAAATGAATTTAATTAAATAGTCCATAGAATAATTAAAACGTTTATAGTTATCTTGTATCCATATATAAATATAAGCGATTGGATATAATAGAATTTTCAACGGATAACCTTTATTAATTGGGCCGTTTGATTAGCGTTAGAAGTCCCTGGACCGCGTCTCCAGTCCCCTACCGCTTTGTCACCAGCCTTTACAGTTATTGCTTTAAACCACTGATTCCCATCTGCATTTTGTTTGCACAGCTTGCTTCAACCCGAGACTCTTTTAGATCAAACTATTACATTAATATAAGATTTCCAATAAAATTCTAATATTTTTAAGTTTTATAGTAATCAAGTTATAACGCAGCAAACTTGATTGTAAAAATATGTTTAAATACAAATTAACGCAGTTATTTTTTAACTCATTTACAAATATAAGATTAATTAAATTAGCGTAGTTAACCCTACAGTAAAATTTTCGTAGTGCTAATATGAAATTATACTTAGGATCTAAAACACAAATGAATTGTTTGTCAGATCTTCAAAAACATATATTTGGGCATAAAATACAAGATAATCATAATAAAATTTTCTTTGCATTAATAATGGACACATAATAAAAATGTATTAAAATAAACAGAAAAATCCCTTCACTAGTATAAGTTTAACTCGTATTACCTGTCTGTATAAGTATTTGTTAAAATTTACATGGCTACTATAAAGTAGTAAGTAGTACACGTTTAAATATTTTGTGATAGCTATTACGTGTTCAAAGTGTCTCAGAAAAGAAGTAAGTGCCATATAATAGTTGTTTTATATAGCTTTAAATATATTAGATTTTTTTTATAAACAAAAAATACATTATACCATTAAACTTATTCAACTAAAAAAAGTATAAATATTGTTATAGTTTATAAATAACTATTTAAACTACATGCATTGCAAGGGGTTCATTAATGTAGAAATAAACGTTATCGTTATAAAAAAATTGTGCGTCTAACACTGAGACAACTCTTCTAACTAAATTTTTTTTAACTTCAGTCTATTAAAATATGATGACATTTATATAAAGACTAAATAATAGACGATACTTTTCAAGGTTATTACAAGTAATAAACCAATACAAAGGTTTATGAGAACACATAAATGGGCGAAGAGGCAGATGAACTACCTTTAATGTGTGCCTAAAGTCAGTATATTCCTTTCAATGACCAAGAGAAATATATAGTAAGTTTCAAATCTCCGAAATGTATCCATCAAGAGGTATGACACTGGCGAGTAGACAGATGGACAGATTTGCAGACGGATGTACTTTCCTTTGGTAATAACTTTCAATGAATAACGTTCCACCTTCCCGAGTCTCTATAACCTTTCTTTCAAGAGTTATAGCACACACAGACGGACAACGATACTATTTTACATACTATTTCTAGTCCTTGTTGGGTCGTTATTTATAACTTTACAACAATTAAATGAAGGGGGCTGTTCTAGAATCATGCCTAAAGTATAGATTTAAAGTGTTACTACTTAAGAAATTTTTCATTATTTTAATTACGGTAATTAAAATTTCAAAATATTTAACTAGAACACAAAATGCAAATTCAATGTTTTGTTACATAATTATTGTTGGTGTTTTTAAATCTGTATAACTTTTTTATTGTTTTAGATCGTAACCTTTATTAAAAAGATTTGTTCAGATAATGATTAATCCTGTAATTAAACTAAAATAATTAGCTATTGTAATAGTCTTATATCGTCTAAATTTATTCTTAAATATATTAAAATAGTGATTTAGAGACACTATTATTTACTTTCTCTGTCCTGTTCTATATTTATCGATCTCCTCGATAATTTTAGTACGTCTTCTTGATATAAATTAATGTTAGTTTTATCATTTGGTGTTAAAAACATTTCCTTGAAATATCACGGTAGTTTTACACATACAGTGTGTTTCTGACCTCTGTAAAAGCAGTTGCTTACGGTTTCCTAATGATAAAATTTAAAATATTTTTAGTAAGTTCACATTTATTAGTTTTTTTATAATTACACTAGCAGACCCGACAGACGTTGTCCTGTACACTCGTCTTTAATGCGAAAATTTTAAACTTTGATTAATCTGTAACAATCTGGGCTGTTTTGATAAAAATGTCTATTAAAAAGTTATTACAATATCTAAACTTCATCACATGTACATTTAATCACACTTCGGACCAACCGATAGTGTGTGTGTATAACATGAGTGATGTGAAATGTAGAGGATGTTTTAAATGAAAACTTACTTAATCTGAAGGTAAAAAAGTTGAAACAAACGATTTTATAACAGGTATATTTTTTTCAATTTACAACTTAATTTATCGTAATTCCATTGAATGTACAATATTTTTTGTTAATCCTTCAGGAGTATACACAAACAAATTATATGATTTTCCGATAGGGCTGAAGTATATTAAGTGACCTCCATCACAATCGAATTATTGATATTTCTGAATAGCCTATATAACTACTATCAGAAATAGATTATAGTTATGTAAAGCCTGAAGTATAATAAGCGGCACCACCATCACAATCGAATTATTGATATTTCTGAATAGCCTATATAACTACTATCAGAATTAGATTATAGTTATGTAAAGCCTGAAGTATAATAAGCGGCCACCATCACAATCGAATTATTGATATTTCTGAATAGTCTATCTAAACTACCGAATTTCATTATAGTTATTTAAAAATTACAGTATAGTATCGGAACTGGCCAAACAGAATTTTAATTGATCTAAAATACTAAATAAGTATTCAGTATAGGGCTAAAGTATAATAAGTGGCCACCATCACAATCAAATTATAGATATTTCTGAATTAGCCTATCTAAACTACTAAAATGACGAACTGAATTAGATTATAGTTATTTAAAGGCTGAATTATAATTAGCGGCCAACATCGCAATGAAATTATTGATATTTTCTAATTAGCCTATCTAAACTACCGAATTTCATTATCTTTATATTTATATTTCTTGTGTGCGTGTGTATGGAGCTGAACTCCTCCTAAATGAGTGGGGACCATCTTGGAAATGTTTTTTACATTGTATCCAGCAGAATGCGCTACAATCACAGTTTCAAATATTTTCTATTTTAATTCCAGATTTTTCCTGACAGTTTGTGCTGCTATCAAATATGTGTGTTGTTTTGTAACATCGTTGTAATTATTGTGTGTGAGTGCTAATTGTAATATTACATTGATAGAGATTGAAGATGTTTTGAAGTATATAAAAAACTATAGTTATATATTGAAGTTATTGAACTAAATTTTGAAAATTTATTGAACGAAGTGAGTATGTTGGTCGCATAACCTAAGTACCATACAAATCAAAAGGTTGTGTTTCTATGTGTGAATAACTATTGTTAACAGTTTGGTCAAATAAGTTCAAATTAAGTAGCATATAAATCACATGATTGAATAACTATTCGTCCTCTTCCACGAAGACGTGGCATTGTTCTGTAAAAATAAAATTCTGTATAATAGTACACAATGAATATGAGTAAACTTATTGAATATGTAATTTTAATTAAGTAACTTCTAGATAAAAATGTATAAAAACGTAAGACTACGGTATCTAAAATACTAAATAAGTATTCCCTATAGGTCTGAAGTACAATAAGTGGCCACCATCACAATCGAATTATTGATATATCTGAATATCTTATCCAAACTCTAAAATGACGATCCGAATTTTATAGTTACTTAAAGGCTGAAGTGCAATAAGCGGTAACCATCTCAATCGAATTATTGATATTTCTGAATTAGCCTATCTAAACTACTAAAATGACGATCCGAATTAGATTATAGTTATTTTAAAGGCTTGAAGTATAATAAGTGGGCCACCATCACAATCGAATTATTGATATTTCTGATTAGTCTATCTAAACTACTGAATTACATTATAGTTTTTTACAATTACAGTATAGTATCGAAAATGGCCATAGAATTTAATTTATCTAACTATATACTCTAAATTAAGTATTCCCTATAGGTCTGAAGTACAAAACTACTGAATTTCATTATAGTTACTTTTAAATTACATTATAGTATCAGAACTGGCCAACAGAATTTAATTTAAAAACCAATTCCTACATTATTAACAATAGTTATTGACACATGTGATTCTCTATTAGTTTAATATTACAATTAGCACTCACACAATAATTATACGATGATATAAAACAACACACACATTTGATAGCAGCACAAACTGTCGGGAAAACCTGGAATTAAGATAGAAAAACATTTGAAACTGCGATCGTAGCACATTCTGCTGGATCCAATTTAAAACATACCAAGATAAACAACAATTTATTTATAAAACAAAAAATTAACTGATCAATCGCTGCACACTTAATATTTACGAATTTCAGTTTAAAAGTGTATTTTACTAAAACTGCCAATTTTATATCTGGATAACCTCTATTGATATTCCTGATTAGCCTATCTAAACTACCGAATTTCATTATAGTTATTTAAAATTACAGTATAGTATCAGAACTGGCCAACAGAATTTAATTTAAAACAACCAATTCCTACACTATTAATAATAGTTATTCACACATGTGATTTGTATGCTACTTAATTTGAACTTATCTGACCAATTTTGACTGCAGATTAAAAATGTAAATTACAACAAATTATTTTAAATCCATTAGTTTAAAACTTGATTATCTAAAATGTTAACAATAGTTATTCACACATAGGAAACACAACCTTTTGATTTGTATGCTACTTAGGTTATTTGAGGTAATGCGACCAATAATCTCTATTAATGTACTATTATAATTTTAGCACTCACACAATAATTACACGATGTTTTATTTTTTATTTTCTTCTTTTTGCCTGTTGGCTTTTATAAAACTTATAACGCGGCCACGTAGTACACTTTTTATAACTTCATTCTATTATATTTTAATGTTATTTGCCGTATTTAATTTTGAAACATGAACCTTACAAAACAACACACACATTGATGCAGCACAAACTGTCAATTTCAGTTAAAAGCTAAAACTTCCAATTTTATATCTGGATAATCTCTATCCTCCAAAGTGAGTACAGAATATATTGAAATAAGAAGTGGTGTTATTTTTATACGTTTATGCTTACTCTGTGCTTTCAAGACTATTTATTGATTAAACTGTGTTGTAATATTATAATGTTTACATAGAACAATTGGTGAAAATTTAACTTTGCAATCTGCATTAGACTACTGATCAAGCACTTTATAATAATGTAATCTAAATGGAAACAAATGTTTCTGCCTCTTTGGTGAACTTCAGCTGAAAATATTCACAGCTGTTAAGTATCAGTTCACTTTGTATTACGTGTCGTAGCGCAGTCTGTTGTATCCAATATAAAACACTCGAACATCAACAACAATTTTTAATTAAAAATTTAATTATATTTGACCGAATAAATAACTATAATGAAATTCAGTAGTTTGGATAGGCTATTCAGAAATATCAATAATTCGATTGTGATGGTGGCTGCTTATTATACTTCTAGCCTTTAAATAACTATAATCCAATTCGGATAGTAGTTTGGATAGCTATTCAGAAATATCAATAATTCGATTGTGATGGAGGCCACTTATTATACTTCAGCCCTATCGGAAAACCATCTAATTTGTTTATGTACATTCCTGAAGGGATTAACAAAAAAAATATTGTACATTCAATAGCATTACGATAAATTAAGTTGTAAATTAAAAAAATATACTTGTTATAAAAATTAGTAATTTAAAATTACAGTATAATATCGGAACTGGCCAACAGAATTTAATTTAAAACCAATTGCTACACTATTTAACAATAAGTAGTTATTCACACATGTGATTTGTATGCTACTTAATTTGAACTTATGTGACCAATTCTGACTGCAGATTAAAAAATGTAAATTACAACAAATTATTTTAAATCCAATTAGTTTTTAAAACTTGATTATATAAACTGTTAACAATATTCACACACAGAAACACAACCTTTTGATTTGTATGCTACTTAGGTTATTTGAGGTAGGCCTATGCGACCAATATACTCACTTCAATAAATTTGCAAAATGAGTTAAATAACTTTAATAAATAACTATAGTTTTTTATGCACTTCAAACATCTTCAATCTCTATTAAATGTATTATAACAATTAGCACTCACACAATAATTACAGAATGTTACACAAACAACGCACAAATTTGATAGCAGCACAAACTTGTCGGCTGGAATTAAAATAGAAAAACATTATGGCTGTGTTGTAATATTATACCGTGTTTACGTAGAACAATTGGTGAAACTTCATCTTTGCAATCTGCATTACACTACTGATCAAGCACTTTACAAATTTAAAATATGAACTTTCTAAATTTTTAAAATGTGAACAAATGTTTCTGCCTCTTTAATGAACTTCAGCTGAAAATATTCACAGTTGTTAAGTAACAGTTCACTTTGTATTACGTGTCGTGGCGCAGTCTGGCGGATCCAATGTAAAAACACTCCACCATCAACAAACAATTTATTATTAAAAAATTAATTAAATAAACTATTAAAATTGGACCGAATTATGAATCTAAACCATTCTCGGATCCAACTGAAAAACACACAAAAAGTTTCATTCAAATCGGTCCACCCGTTTAGGAGGAAGTTCATTAACATACACACGCACACAAGAAATATATATAAATATTAATAATTTCATTTTCTTATCAAACCTTTTTATCTAGTAACAAGTTTATTTATAGACCTAAGAATATGTATTGATATTTATGACACCTTGTGTTCAATATATCAAAATATTTTTAGAGAGTTCAAAATCACTGTGAGTATTATTGTTATTAAGTGGCCACTCAAGGGATAGATGAGCAAGTTTGTAAAAACAATGAAATGTGGAATGAATGAGTGAAATGAGTCTATAGATTTAGTTTGTACTCACTGGAATATTGAAGGGTGGAAAAACTCTAATCATTGAGATAATTTATTCCAACAAAAAATTAGTTTTGGCTCCTAAAATAAGTAGATTGGGAAACAACATAGCTTTATATTTTATTGAGTTTGCATACACTTTAGTCATATTTTACTGTAGAGCGTTTTATGTTTGTTAGAACTTATATTGTGTAACTAAAATAAATAATAGCGTCATGGTAAACAATTTTATTTAAAATAACTAATTTCGATGTTATATAGATTATTATCGTAATGTGCTAAGAAATGGCATTATAGTATAATTGTTTTAAGGTGGGATCACTTTGAATACATGCAAATGCTCCTTCCTAGTGTGTCGCTAAGTAAATACTGGAAACGTAAGTCTCAAGTATCCGTGTGTAAACAATGTGTGACAAAGGGATTCAGGGTGAATCGGAGATGTAAATTCACAGAGTATCAGCCACAGATTTGGCTTTGTTCACCTTACTTTTCTCATCATGAATGCTTTCAGGCATTTCATGTCGTAACCGTTAACAACTAACCGCATATCAAACAACTGATTTCGAGAATAAACTACAACAAACGGCCTTGTGTGTAGCCTAATAAAAGAGAATTTAATATATGTATCAAGGTGAATTCTGCACTTTATATAAAATTCAGCACCGTATGTAGCTACTAAATCTTGTTAGTAGATAAACACCGTCGATGAATACTTAAACCCATAAGTAGTCTGTCAAAATGGTCCAACAAGCTTAAATGAAGACATTAGTTTAAATCGCCAAAAAGACTGTGTATGTGTATGTTATCACTCTCTGTTCATCTGCATGTTTTCGTAAAAATGTTTGTATGTGGATTTTTTTATTAGTACGTAAATTATAGCTACAACAAGTATATTGGATAATTTTGGACGATAAAGCTATTATTATTTATTTATGTCCAACGGACATACTCTCCATTTTTACATTCAAGATCCATATAATTAACTTATAACAACCCTGAACAAACATTTCTACAACAAACATGCGAAAGGCTACAAACATTTGTAACAATACCAATAACAGTTACGAATTACCAACTACCAAGTACCAATTAGTTGGAACTGTAACTAATGCTCCTTAGTTTAGTGGCACAAAACAATTGTCATGAGTATTTTTATTTCAAGTTTTTCATTTCATTTCTTCTAGAAACTTTCTACGTAGCCTAACACCTCCCAAATATATGACAAAGGAAAGGTACTTGTATGAATTATTAGAAATCTTTACGTCCCCCAGCAGACATAAGAGAAGCGTTAGCCTCCTGAGTATGACGCTCAGCCAAATTCAATCATCATAGAACTTAGTCTTGTCCATCCAGAAATGAAGTTTCACTCAAATTAAAAGATGCATTTAGTTACTAAAATATTATGATGTTAAATCCATAATGTGGGTTTATCTGTAAAACATAACAAAACAAAACATCTGAAAAGGTTTAATTGATACAAAAGCTCCCCAAAATATTCTGTATGACAATCTTAAAAACTTAAGAATCCTAATTAAAACAGTGAAGTTATAATAGAGATAACTCATTAAAATTAGAACTAGGTCGCTGTAAATTGAAAATAGCTCTAAATATTCCATATACTTTATATACTAATTTGTTTATGTACTTTTATTGTAGTTTAGTAAGTTTTAAACTGATGCAGAATATATTAAGAGATTACTTGATGCTTATGCAGAATTAAGAGTTTACGATGTATAACTGTACATATGTATGTTAATGATTAAGAGGGGTATTATTATCTAAAGTAAAATGAGGACTAATAGAACGAGACATGAAAGCCAATCCGCTTCATGAGGATACAACCCTTTTTTCAAACAATATAACTGTTTTACACAAAAAAGAAAATCCATTTCTATCTTCTCTACTATTGATGAGAGTCGGAGTTTGAGTTTATTGAAAGAGTGCAAAATACCAATTGATTGTATCTAGCAGGTAAAGAGAGATTGTATCAGCTTAAGTCAATACAATAAAAATAGTGAATTTATTATTACTTCCATATCATCATAAGGTTCTTTAACAAAGCATTATGAATAATGTACGTGGTTTATAAATAGTACATAACTTACAGTAGTCCATATAGTAAATAAATATATATATATATATATTGCGAAACGATTTGTAAAATACTTTAAAAACAGCATAATTCTCTAAAAGTGTATCGTTAGCTTTAGTTATCCGATCGAATATCCATGCTATTAAGTTCTATCATATTACCTACTTGTTAGTATATTGTGACCTCTTATTGTTTCAATGAGGCAGTTCAGAAAAAGAACCGTGTATAATACGATATGATCCATTCAAAATAAGGGTTGACTCAGAAGATGGACAATAGACTCATATACAATGGTGGGGGAGAGGTGTGTCGGCGTGGCGGCCCCACACGCCAAGTCTTGCTCTGGTGATATCTGGACAATAGTGTTTTGTGGTACCGCTGTCACGCCTGATATAGACCATACATCAGTAGACAAAGCAACGTAATACTAGCTCCACCTTTTTAGTGGCAAACAGTAAAAGAGTCAACTATTTCTTTAACACGAATTTGTATAAAAAACATAGCAACGTTCGTTAACAAAAATAAACTATACGTCTTTATCGTGCTACTAAACTATAGATTGCCTAAGATAATGGTATTATCTATTTGTATGACACTGTATGTCATAAAATATTTAATGCAATATAAATACAAAACAATAGTGCAATGTGAATTTATTTTTCACATAACATTTGTAGTGAAATATATGTTAAGGTTATAATATCTATTTATAATTAAAAGTAATATTAACCGATATTTTAGTTACTGATTACACCTGTATTACGTATACTAGTTTGATAGTTTTAATCTTTTATTTTAAAATAAATGGAACAAGAAGCACATTTTATGGAAACTTTAAATGTGTAAAATATTATTACCAAGCGACAGAAATTTGTTCGTTGTTCCAAAGTATAAATACTAGTCAAATATCAATAATCAAACACTACAAATACATGGTTTGCAGCTGAACTAAATATAATTTAAAATCATATTTCTATTAATGGCAGGATGCCGGTCTCGGATTATCTTATGTTTGTATCGCAATTTACAAAACAGCATATATGTATGTATTTCGTTTTACAACTTAATAGTAAGAGTTAAACTCAGATAATGCTTGATCCAACAGAGTTACTCATATGATAAGAATTTTATAGGCATATGAAGACTTGTGCGAGAAGACAGACGGTTTAGTTCTCATTGCCACTTGTTACATATATTGAGCTTACTGCAATATTCTCAAGTATTTAAATAGTGGTCGGATACTTTCAAGCATTTAAATTTTACAAAAATAATGCAAGGAAATTACAACATCATTATAAAAAGGTATATTGTGTGCTGCTATTAACGAGATTAACGGCAGCAACGCTAGACTGATTACGTGGACGTGAGCTAAGCGGTGACAGTCACCAGTAACAACTACTGCTACTGGTCGGGTTGGGAGAGAGTAATGTGTTGGCTGTTGCAATGGTTAATGTCTGTACCGTAGAGTGTTGTGTGCTACTGTCGTCTAGATTAACAGCTTGCAGTTCTGGACTGATAATGTAGACGTGACCTAAGCGTCGAGAGTTACAGCTTATGCTCACACCACCGCTACCAGTCGGGCTGGGAAAGATAAAGGTAGAGAAACAACACCGGGCTTCCATCTTATAGATGTTCAACTTATAAATAAACCGATGGCATATTAAATTAGTTATTAGTTGGAAATTCTTTACTAATTTAACTATAAATGTATTTCAAATAATATTTTATGTTTCCGTAATTGTAAAAAATCTCTTGTTTCTAATGAAATAATACGTCATATTACAAAAATAAATTAAAATTATTTTGTAATTAAATTAGTATGATTACGATTCACTTCAGATGTATAAATTTAACACTTTAATGTACATATGTAATATTTGGTTAAAATTGCTGTTCATTATTATAAGATTATATTACACAATGATATTTAGTATAAGAATATCCAGAATGATATAACGAGAACATTTTTCATAAAATAAAAAATGTAAAAATACCCCCTGAATGCATTTATGCAAACATTTAGTATATTCTTGCCTGCGAGTATTGTTAGCTGTAAATTTTTATTAGCACAGTTTTATTTCAATTTCTAAAATAACAACAAGAAAAAATAAAATAAAAACATTTCTCATTTAAATAAATGTTTAGTATTCAATAAATAATTGTAAACAAATTACTGCAGAAATATGTCTGATTTTAATACTAATGAATAACAATAATTATTTATCATATATACAAAAGAACCGATACATTTCTTTTTACTTCAAGATTCTTATGTTAAAATAGTACTAATAAAGAAATGGGTTGCGTATTGAAAATCCTTTATATCCATGTTTGGAGGACGGGGAGGGAAAGGTCTTGTCCAAATAATGCCTCCAAGCATTCGCTACTTATAAACTTGGTCCAAGTTGTTAGCCACAGAGACTAGCCCTCTGGCATTACAGACCTTAACTTTTGGACATGAGGTGAATAGAGCCCTTCTCTCAGTATTCACTGGTATTCAATCCACCTTATTCATGAACAAAAACCATATCGCTAAGATTTAGAGCTTTGGAACCAAATGGAGCTTTTTCATGATTAGCAAAAAGCCATCCTGAAGAAGGAATTTTTTAATGGTAATAATAATGCAATCAAATTGGCTTCCGCACAGTGGTTTATGTCCAGACTAACATCCACCGGCTCCCGCAGAGTCCCTCTATGGGTTGACACAAAACTAGAGTTTGCCGAGATGAATCAGCTTCACTGTGCGAGTTGCCATTTCAACTGACGCATTTTGACAACATCCTGAGAAAAGGCTAATCCATAGATAGCGAGGGTGGTGCCGGAGATCTGTAATGGCAAATGCTTCACGTAACCAAGGGGTGATTAAACGCTGTTTGTCCAAATGTAGACTTCCATGACCTATGTATTGGTATTTTGCTATTGTATGCTCAGTTATTACGTCGGAAATACAATTAATTTGAACCATAAATGCTCCTACATGTACAAAATATGATACAAAAGTAAGGTTAAACTCCGATATTCCTAACCATGAACACTTATGTAATATTAGCTTACTTTATATGTCTACTTAACTTTGATCCGGAGGGTTAGAGCTCACACTGTATATCTGATTACGTTTTACGTGTACGTGTACCATAACACAGCATGTGATTAAGAAAAACTGGTGTCTTAGCATGAAACCTGTTCGTTTACTAGTCATATATTTTAAACATAGTAGTCTGGTAACATATTGCATATCTTATTTTTCCGTTAATGATGTACAAGTTAGCAGTACGACACACCACGTGTCGCAAAACAAACTTTGCTAACGTTGCATGTAAAATTTAAATCATGACTCATTTAAATCATATAAGGTCTTGCAAAATGTTACAAAGATAAACAATTATATGGAAAATTAGTGTTTTCATCCCTCAGCAGACAAGAGACAATTTTGTTAGTCGACTGAATGATAATCTTGTACAATTTTCATCTAATTAATAGGGTTGTGCATGCAGCATAAGAAAACTCGTTCTTTTCTGGGTAGGAACGTAAATTAGTCAGACGAATTATCGACACATCTTGATATATGATTGATGCATTCTTATTTTTGTTCATTAAGGTAGCTTTAATACCCGTGTTAAAATAATAAAGTTCCAGAGAGCAAGGGGGAGAACACAACATAGGCGTGTGCTGAAATAAAAGCTTGTCACCGACTTTCAACATTGATTTATCAAAATTTATTTCTCTTTACTCTAAGAATAAAAATGACACACGTTCGAATATAATGTTATTGAAGTCAGTTTATTCACACAATTATTGATTCTATTACTATCTCGTTGCCAGCATGGTTATCCATGAGACCAATTAAAAATATTCGCTAAAACTAGTTCAGTTGGATTCGATACATTGTGCAGACAGACAGACAGATATAATGTTTTTCCCGCCCTTTGACTGAAAGGCTTTGCTAACGGTAAACCAATGATAATATCGAGATAATTTAGGCTATACGGTGTCAAAAGAGTGTTCAATACACTTACACTAATGTCAAGTGTTATCATAGCCCCACATACTCTGTACAATATTGTAGGACTAAAATCGACACTAAGATATTAAACAGAGTCTAAGAGTTGGGTAGTTCATAGGTCCAGAAAGGAATAAGTGTATTTATAACCTGAAAAGTACAACGTTTAGGTGAATTGATTCCCATCATGTTTTATAATTTTACGTGGTGCTTTTGATTGATGATTGAATACTATCGGACTAACTACGTGGATATACGCATAATTCATAGAACCATAGGTGACCTAATATTACGCATCGTTAGGGAAACAATGCGAATTTAGATTCAACATTAGATACGATGCAACTGCGTAATTAGGACAATATTCAACATATCCTTTCCTATTGTTCCTATAGTTTAAATATGTTATGTCTGATTACAATATACCCACATATTATGTATATCCTTACTAACGTGTATATTATTTATATGATATATTCAACATTTTGTTAATTTGTGATTAAGTTTGTTGCATGAATATCGGTAATAGCTATTTTTTTGTGTTATACTTAATAATTTCTAACGTGACAACACCGTAAAGTTATCCTTTACTGTAAAAAGGTGGATTTTAGTTTTTATTTTACTCATTTCATAAATTAAAATATTTTATCTTCGTTTTCAGTATTTGTAGGCAGTTCTAAATATTATAAATAAGGTTTACGACTTAATTAATTAGAAATGGGAGCTACAAAGCAAAGGCAAGATATAGTAAATAATATATGAGATAATATAGGAATCGTTGGTTGTTTAGAATCATGCTTTAAAAATAACAGCAATGAAGCTTAAATGCTATTGTTAGGATTTAGCTGTTTACATGTCGTGCTCAAACAACTTTATACATATAAAACAAACATTTACATTTAGTGATAGTTGTAGCAAGATTATATGTAGAATTGTATCAAGAAGATTCTACGTAAGGTAATACTCTAATTTCAAACTCAGAGAGATGCGAGAGACGATACATGATTTAGTAGTGCAAATACCAAGTTACAGTACTAATTGCACACCGTTGTGACATATAAATATAACGTGTACATAAATATAGTATGAAACTAATTTTTTTATGTTTTAAGGTGTCGGATATATATTTTTTCTATTTATATTAACGTAAAATTTACTTAAAATAGAGAGGGCCGTTTCACTTAATTATAAGCATGGTTCGTATTTGTTCAGATACTTTACCATCTTCCTAAAAGGAGTGCAGGTAAGAGGGAAAGTTTTTGGGAGCAGAAATTCAAGTACCTTCTATAATGAGACAGGCTTAAAGTCAACGTTTATAGCTATTGGGGTCACACATGTTGGTGATTCGGTGATAGCTAAAATTTAAACTTGTAGAGTGTTAGTGATATGTCATGTATTTAATATAATAATAAAATTCTATGATTAACATACTTAATTATTCATAATCGGGCATATTTTATTAGTTATTTCATTTGTAATTATTTCAAAGTCTTTTATATTTAAAAAAAGTAGAATTCCAAAAACATATTTTTTATTGACTTAAAACCCTCTGTATACGGTAACATTAATCTCTTTAAAAAGCCGAACCAAATAAAGCTTTGTCAACTTTTAAATATTGCAGCAGTCCATTTATTCTATTTTCAAGTGCAAGAAACCAATATCTTCATAATATAACTATTTATTTTATTTCTTCCGTAAATTGCAAGTTAGAACATATGAAAATAAATAGGTGTTTTTATAATACAAGTAGGAGTATGCTATACTAATTTTACATTATTACGTCTTCAATGTTACATGTTTGAGTATAATCCGATTGCAATAAGTTTGTTCAAATTTATTTGTTCCGCTGTTTTCTCGTTTTCTCATCGTTATACCTCACACGACCAATTTAAAAGTGTTCAACAACACCCAGTGAAAGATACCATAGTTAACCTAAAAGTTACATATAAATGAAGAACTTGATGCAATATACCAAGTATATAGGTCCATTCGTTTTCAAGAAGTCAGACAATGGTTAAACAGACAGATATAAATGATTTTTTTCCAGACTATCAAGTGATAGGCTTCGCTAACGCTCGAGCTTTCATCAAGTTTTGTACGTGTTTTTAGGATTCATCTGATAAAATAAAAAAATGAGACCGTGGAGAAAATAAAAACTTAAGTGGCCTATTCAAAGTTTTATTTCAACTACGTATGTATTTTATATACAAGTATATTGGCCATCATAGAAATTCCCTTTATTCATGGAGAATTTTTCCAATTACTGTTCTAGCTTTACGATCTGAAATGGTAAACGTTTTCCGCATAACGATTCGTTTATTCTTTATAACTGTTCTTACATTTGCAAATTAATGACAATCTAAGTTGTTAAACAGTTTAAAGAACACGTGCTTAAGAAATTAATATTCGTAATGATTAGTATTTATTTACACAACTTAACAAAAACTAATATAGCAATGAGCATATTTTAACTACACTGTTAAAAAAAACTTGTTATGTCACTTTGACCTTCGATTATCAAACTGAGAGTTGAAGTCCCAGTACCGCGGCTGTCACTGTAACGCCGCTTTGTCGCTTGTCTCTGATTTATTGGCCCAAACCACGGAATCCCATAAGCATTTTGTCATGTTTCATGAAAGGGAGTTCAGGAAACTAAATTCATTGTATTTTTGTCACGTACACTCTACTATCAAAAAACATACGTGGAAATAAGAAAGAAAGAATGCTTTCCTTAAATGTTGTAATAAATACTATTGTTAAGTGTTAAAATGTAAAGATTTCAAAAGGATAATAAGTTAATATTTTACAAATGATACCCGTATTTTTATTACTGTAAATTAACAATGGTTACGTTCTTCATTTTCATTAATTAATAAAAATGTATGCAAAATGAACCGATTTAATATGGCTTATGATAGGATTTCCCTTCTAAGAGTTATCTAGACAATAGAGAATTATACGTATCAAATTCAGTACAACTTAGTAACATTTAACTGTACGCTTAGTGATTTCTTACACATATATGAGTAACTTTAGTACATGCATAATTAGTATCATTTTAATTTAATAGTTCTCACCATACAAAATATATTAAAAACTTGTATATGCTTATAGTGACTGTGCTAACTCAAGCTCGTCACTAAAGCGTTATGGCCTTTTCCTGCATTTATTCTCTTCTCGCCTTTAAAATGACCTAACAATAATATTGGTCTTTTTATAGAGGACTGATCATTTTTCATTCTTTTAAGCAGGTTGTTACTAAAACCTAACTAAACATATATAATCTTAAAAAACTACGATTATCTTCTAACAACATATCGTTCATTCATAAAAACGTGTCAACAGTAACAAAACATAAATTTTTAATGGGAAATAATTGAAAATGTTGTTTATTTGATTTAATTTTTTGGCTTTGTAGATAAAATTCATATTAATACAAGAGCATTAATAAATACTTACAATATGTATACTTTTGCTCTAAATATTCCAAAATGCACAAATCACACACATCAACTTATAAATATTATGTAATTTACTGACTTTGTGAAGTAATTTCTCCCATGATATTAAGACATGGTATCTTACTTTTTGAACCTTTCAATGACAACGGCCGTTAAAAACAATCACTGCAATTATCTAAGGTTTATTTTAGAAAATTAACTACAATCACACCTTTTACATGAGTACTGGATGTCATGGAAACATTATTGTAAGGGGTAATAAATCTGAACATATGTGCTCAGGAATACACTTTTTCTAAGTACTTCAAGTCTCTTTTTCTTTTTTTTTGAGGACAGTTCCTAACTAAGACCTATATAAATTGTTAGGGTTACTTCTGAACACTTTCTTTGTTCATTTATCTCTTTTTGTCCTCTTTGATTTCAAAGTATTATTTTTATCATTCTCTTATTTACCATCCCGTTGAATGAATTTCTCTTCCAATTATACTTTATCGCCAAAGGTTGTCATGAATTTGAAAGAAGAATCCTTCACAACTTGCACAGCCTTAACGCACCATGTAACACTGATGCCAGGAAATCCTCAATTCTATTTATCATTGCATTTGTAAAGTTGAAATTATGATAGTTATACACACAATATCGAATGTTTCGGTTAAGGAATTAACAGTAGGTACACCGATAAAGATAATAAAATTAGATTGTAATGAGATGAAAATGATCAGTTTATACAGAAAAATTAGTAGTTACAATGGGGACAAAAAAGCGACAAAGCTTATGAAGTCTCAGCAGTAAAAATTTTCAAAGCATTTAAATATTTATGAGATATGAAAATTGGCACTCCCTCTTGATTCATTGTAGTAATAAATCCAATGTTATCCCATAAGTCATTGATGTCCAGAATGTCTTCATGTTTGAGTTCATAAACTCTGTACGGATTGCCTTTTTACTTGCCTGTCTTTATAAGTGCAATATATTTTGCAGGGTGGTAAATTAGGACAGACTTAAGACATAGTTTTACTTGCTTTTCTATTATTGAGTGTACATTTCCACCGTCATTTTGACTGTGGTCTGATCGAGAAGTTGTGATTAATAGACTTAATTGGAAACTTTTCAATGGCGTACAAGTACATAAAAATACGTACTTATTCTATTGTTGAAAACTGCAATTGTCTCAGTAGAATATGAACTAGATGTAATGCTTTATGTTTTCAACATTATTGTTCATGTAATTAAACACACACGTAGCTATTTCAAATAAACCTCTAACTTCTTCATTTCCCCCCGTCATGTAAAACATAATGCTGAAATTTGTTTCAATTGAAATATGTGATAAAATATTTCAATTGAAAAATATTTTAGTGCATTAGGATTTTTTTTCTTAGGTAAGGGTAGAACAGTTGACATATCATAACAGGGTACGAAAACTTTGTCATGTATGGATTATTTGGCTGACTATTTCCTCAATCAAGATAAGTCTTTTTCCATTATATACGTTTCGTTACTGAAACTCACTCTGAAACTGCTTAGTTACTATTGAGATGTATCACCCTTTGACACATAATTTATCTTACTAGCAAAGTAAAACGTGGTAGAAGAAAACACTATAGACACTATTGATTCCTGACGGTACCAGTCGGAACTAGACTTCTGACGTTTTTGCAGTGAAACATCTTGAATTTTACAGTATGCCCAGTCGAAAAGCGCGAAATGAAAAAAATCTGACACTTTTCTTATGAATAAACGATATATCATTATGTTTGCACACAAAAGGAAAGTCATTGTAAAGTGTAGGGCTACAATTCAACAAGCTCTTCCTCAAAATTAAAACTATTTTTGGAAAGTGAAACCCAATCCATGCCACGCCTAACTTTGAGAGATACACTTTATAAACTACTAGCTACTAATGACCATTGGTATTAAACATTGAATGTATCACTTGTTTTCATACCTGTAACGTTCTATATGGAAAAAATTATACAAGATTCCCAAAAAGGAGTTACTGGGATCTGAAAGGAATCGTTATGTGTAAGTCGCGATCTGCAGGTTTCTGACCTGTACGTAGAGGTTACGACCTTTTAGAGGTCCGGCACTTTTCAAACGACAAGAAATACCAGTTACTGAAGCGTGTAGAGTTTTATAGAAGCTGAGATTTCTTTATTAGGTGTAAGGTAATTTGCGTTCTAGAATGTTTCCGGTAACTTGTGGTGTGGTTTCCGTAAGTTTCAACATACAAATATTATGATATACCAGTCTTGTTTAAATAACTTTCTGTACGCCACGCTACGTCGCTACATACAATGTAAAAATACGTAAGTTTTTTAATTCAATAATTCCTCAACATAAAAGATAAATAAAGTTACTTGACTGTTACATGGTAGCTTATTTTAATTAAAAGTTACAAAAGCTCTGTGTGCTACGATTATGTTGTAACATGTTGACTAATTGGCTTACTGTAATGCTGCAGTATGTAGATGGTGCCAATGTAAATTGTTAATACGTTCGTCGTTATAACATCAAGTGATTGGAAACTCGACATCAGCTTTGGGTATTAAAGCAGTCTCGCTGTATCTCAACTAGGATCACCGTATTCTAAGTAGCTCCAGAAACGGAGTCGAATTCAGACATGCAAATAAGCAACCCCCTGAGGTACCTCACGTTCGGTACCTTTACCTGCAAATGTTAGTCGTCTTCAACGTGTCACTCTTGCAACACATCTTCATATAAAGTTATTAGTATATGTACGTCATGGAATCAAGAGAAAAATATAAAATTGTATTATTACATTTTTATTGGTAAACATTATTGTACTAATATTTATGCTAATTATTGTTTATACCTCTCTATAGAAACATATGACATTACTACCAACAGCAATGTCGGGTTAGGGGATCACGGTGCGGGAAGAACTTACCTCTTAGCGGCTGGTGGTACTGGAGAGGGTGACGGCGCAGCAAGGGGTTCGAAACACCTGGACCCAGGACGGCAGCGTGTTGTGGCTGAGCAGCGACGGTCACAAGGGAATGGCGACCGTATCAAGACCTTCAGGTCTCGAAGTAAATCTCCTTGTCGTAAATATTAATTTGTAACAATAATTTATCATCTTTAAATTTTTCACATTGAATAACATTTAGCTATCTATTATTAAAATTTATGATACAGTTTATTATCCTTATGTTTACATAAAAAAAACTCATAATGTTTCAAACATAATCCAAATATATGAATAGTACTTAAAACTTTACGTTGCAACAGATTTTAGATTTACTCCACATTACAGAACTTTAGATTTTTTTCCAATCTATTAGTAAATAACGACCTACTATACATACATTACTTACATTTTAATTAAAATAGTATTCCATTTCTTAATATTTATATTTTAATTCATTAATTAAATGTTATTTACACATTTAGAAATATTATCTTTTATTAAAATAACAATTTAATTTATTATTGATATTACAATTAGCACTCTTAACTGTTTATTATTAATTTTTATTTAACAGTGGCATTTATTTAAAAATGATCATTTACTATGCGCAAACGTGTATATTAGAAATAGCCTTTGAACTTATATTATTTCATTTCTATATAAGTAATGAAGTATTTTTTTCTGTTTTTATTGTTTTGTATTAGTGTGTTAATGATCTGGCCATATTGTCACTGCTGCGGGTGTCGCCGGCCGCTTGCTGCCAGCAGTCTCACCTCTGCTCATCCAGCGGGTATGTGACTGCAGCGCCCCGTGCGAACTCGCCTCTCCGCCTTCCCTATCTACGCTCTCTGCCTTTCTCTTGCTCCCTATAATAAGTTTCTTAAGCCAACAAAAGTTAACGCACAGTTACTGTATATGAATATTGATGAATTTCGTTCCATCATTTATTCTCTTCATATTGATATTATAATATTGTTTTCTGAAACTTCGCTAAGGCCTGTTAGAGGCAACAAATCCGCCGAACTAGGTGGCTACAGCATTTTTAGGATTGACCGCCTGTACACACGTAGCGGTGGAGTCACTGTTTATATCGGTGAGACCTCTTTACTTTAATCGTATTCTTATCCGACATTACTAGGAAGGGACGTCCAGAGTATACTGTATGTAACGAAAGTCATATTCTTGTAGGTGTTTGTTATAAACACTCAATTATCGGCTATATTGTAGGATTTGAGCTTACACTTATCGATCTTATGGCTCTTTACAGTCATGTATTTTTCATAGGAGACCTGAACTCTTACCTAATTTGACCTCATATTTACAAACAAACGAACTTGACTACAATGTTCCAATCTTGTAATCTGACTTTACTACCACTTCAGGCTACTCACCATACTGCCACAACCGACACTTGGCTGGATATCATAGCTATCTCCGACCCGGTCCATGTAGTACAGCACGGACAACTTCATGCCCATGGACTTTCAAAGCGACTTTCAAAGACTTTCATTGACTCTATATACTCCGAATCCCAAAGTGTAATCCAAAAATAATTAAGCACCAAAAAATGTCTCAGTGGCAGCCGTTGAGGTCACTATGGAACAGGGTGAAGGGCCTGGGTATTGGAAAATGTAATCTCAATACCTCTGTTTCCTGTTACCTCAGTGAGATGAATGCATATTTTGTATATTCACCAGTAGATGAATTTTTCTCCGTGCTGAGGGCTGGTTTATTCTGTTTTATGAAGACATTTGTGCAGGTATTAAATATAATGTGAATTATCATTCATCGCAACTGTGAGTACTCGTGTGAGTTAAAAGTATTAGCATTCTAACACAGTAATTACCACTATATTAGGTATAAAAGAAGTCAAAAATGGATTGTGTACGTTCTGCTGTACTCAACCATTTGGTATGAGATACTGTATGCAAACGACATAGACTTCTAATTAGGACTATGTAAGTATAGGCAAAGTTAACCCGAGCGAGCTGTTGGGAAGTGACAGACAAAAGCGTGGAATGAGATCAATGGCATCTCCCACGCTGTCAGAATCTATTCATAAGTCACAAAAAACACTCCGCAAATTTCTCTTTTTGAGACCACAATGAATTCTTGTTAAATGAATATTGTCTGTATTTTATACTTCTTTGTCTTAATAGCAATCCTATTTATTTTTGACGTAATAATAAATAAAAGGACGAAATTTTAGAAGGATTAATATTATTTAGTAAATTCAGAGTAAATCCACTAAATAATTTGCAAAACAATAGTTTATACATATTTACAGTTACACCAATAATACTCATGAGTTTGCTATTGCTATATATATATCATTAATGCATACCGATAATTGTTAAGCTTCAGTACGTAAGACAATATCAAACTTAACACGTATCTTAGTAACAAGAGTGAGCATAACTTTAAGTGTTTAACCATCACTAACATAGTCAGGATGTGTTTCACGTCACTCTCTCTAAGTTAGGTTTAGTATGAGAAGGATCACCAAGTTTACTCTACAGCGACTTCACTAACAAGGTGGAGGCAAAAGCTCCTTCAGTAAATTTATCTAAGATAAACAAATCGATGTGTTGATAAACACAATCAGTTACGGAATCAAGCTTTTAATTTTTGCTTAAAAAGTTATTGCATTATGCAAACGTTATTTAAATATACGGTGTATTGGCTGAGCTTTAGCAAAGCATTTCACTGGTAGGGCTGGATCATTTAATTTATGTCTGAATATCTTTCTGTCTGTCTGGAAAATATCTCATAAATGAAATTACATATAGACTTGGAATTTTATAATAAAGTTTTATCCATACGACGAACACTGAGTTCGAAGATGATGCATGCCACTCCATCGAATTTAACTGTGTTTTAGCAAATATTTTTATATCTCTCGTAGGTAACCATGAGGGATACGAGATTATATGTAAGTAAATAAACTTTTAGACAATTTGTGTACTCACGTATGAGATTTTAACAAGTTATTAATAGGGTAAATATAAAAATAATAGAGTTAGAGGTCAATGTTGTACATCTGTGACAAATTATATTTCAGCGCACTCTTGCATTGTAATACCTTCTCTAGCTCACCGGATATTTATTATTTTAAGATTGCAGTTTTAAAATAACTCAATAAAAAAAGGTATAATTATATTATGAGGTAAGATTTTAACTGTAAACTTTTAGTTCCGCATGAAAGTTTACTTCTACATAGAAAAGAATGAGTTCTATCATGGTGCACGTCCAGCCATGGAGTTAGACTGAACGTCATTAATACCTATTACTTAGTAGGCTCTCACAATTAATTGCTCTTTTGTCTCGTGAGAGGATGTAAACATTTTTTGTCTATGATTGTATGTCTATGAGCATGAAATCTCAGCGAAGCCTAATTAACTTAACAAATGTAAGGAGCCATTCAATCAAATCCATATAACTTCCGGCGCGGTATTTTCCTTAAAACATGTATTACTCTAGCTGTGTATTTTTGTAATAAATAGTTAGGTTTTTGAACAATTAATTCATGTAATCGTCCAAATAATCTCAAAAAGATATACATATTTTCATAAGTTGTGTCAATTCTGTTACATTCTTCGTAATATAATTATGTTGGCATAATGTGTATTTGAACAACTTCTAGTAAATAATTTTGGATAATAAACAAACGAAATTATTTGTTCTGATAAATATGGGTCCAAAATTGCTCGTTTATGCAAAAAGAATTTTATATGATTCGTTATTGCAACCAAAGTATAACATTACTGAAATTACGATAAACTTTCAATGTTAGAGATACAGCAACTCCTAATATTTACCTCCCATTCCATAGTAGTGTAGTGTGAATTTTTTGTATTGAGGAGAGAAAGGTTTTGTGTACAATACAGCCTTTAATTGCACATTAATTTCTGAAAATACAAGCTCGTTTGGCAATGATATTAAACAACAAAATTTGCGTATTTATTTTAAACTCATTACACACATAAAAAGTATATATTTGCCTTTTTAATGTCGATGAATTTTTCCCTCTAAATATATACCATCAATAACATCCAGTTTATTTAAGTTATTGAAATATTTATTATAATTCAATCTAAATTACCTGTAAGAATAACCCTTAGAGTATAAATTTAATTAGATAATTGGAGTTCATTAGACAATTAAATTATTGGGAATGTGGTTGAAAAAAACTGTTTGTTGTTTGTCTTCAAAGTTTTACAATGAAAAGCCAATGGTTTGTTTGGGCCATTCATTTAGTTTATAACAAATGCTTTTACTATCATTAGTAATTTTATCGTGGTAACAAATAATACTCGTGTTTTTGTAACATTTTGTTAATGTGAAAGGAAGGATATAAGGTTTAATGTTCAATAAAGTATAGATTATTATTTATTTCACAAATGTTGTTTTCACGGGATATTATACTACCTCAGAAATCAATGTGGTGGTTGAAGACCTAGAATACCTAAAATGCTTTACACAGGGCATAAAACTGACCTTTGCATTATCTTACTAAGAATAGGCGATTATTGTTTACCTTTACATTCTATGTTATAAAATGTAACTGAAATTTTGAGCGCATCATTACTCAACGGAAGTCCTATTTGGTCTAATAGTTTTTAACGTCACTTGCTTTCAACAGACCCTGCGGACGTTTTATAATCATTTATAGGTTCGCTTTTAAGTAGTTAAAAATGAAGGAAATTATGTATAAATCTACTGAATTTTTCTTTTGAAACATAAATTTCTTAAAGGGTTCCTCAGATGGATGTAACGGTTACTACACGATGATCGAGTCAAATAATTAATTACTATCGTGGATTCTCCTTTTTCTGTGACGTGTAACCTACCCCATGCTTATCAGCAACATGCTTCCTTGACCTGTAATTAGTCATCGCTGTAAAATAAACTTAAGTCGTTGTTGCACTAAAGTTTTGAAACAAAACTTATTACAATTCTATATAAAAACGTCTTTATTTTATATACTGCTTAATTATATCTAGGAAAATTATAGTTATTGCAGGAAAATTTATATTTCCTTGCACTTGAATGACCACGATACATGAACAACGTTCATGGAGACCACATGAACATCACATTAACTAATAACTAATATGTAAGTATTTGTTGTACGTAATCCAGTACATAAAATCAATCTTTTAAAATTTTTTACTAATATATCTTCTTAGGTCGAATATTTACTTTATTAGCCAGTTACTTGGCTACTGCCGACTCGACCGTCATTTCACTACAGTCTTCGTCAGTTGAGTAACTTGAAAGGTTATAATATTTATTACCACTTGTCTTATTGCGAGGAAGTGCAGTGATTTTTGGCATACTTGGAATTTTGCACAATCTATTGTATAGGCCATTCAACCTGGAAGAACATTAATTGCTAAGCACAGTAATAAATGCCGGACTATGGGTTGCGTCCACTTCAATGATAATATGACACACAAAAAACATGTACGAATATCATGCGTGTATTACTTTGTATATTAAAATAACGTAAAAAAGGATAATAAGAAATTGTATTACGCATTCTACAAACAGTTTTCGAACTAAAGGACAAAAATAATCTGAAAATTTTTAATAATTAAAAACGTCGATTTATTTATAATAATGCTAGGATGACAGATTCCAGAACAAATGTATTAGAGATGTTTAGCAAAGGTACGGTAAAAATCATTATAGGGGCTAATACAAGTTGCTCTTAGTAATTCTTTAAACTCCTACCCTAATACCACCTAAGGACAAGTTTACACAACACAAATTTCATAGCATTAGAAATAACATTCTGCTAATCAGTTATATTCATTTGCTACCTCAAGAAATCTGTTTTCAATTGTATTAATAGATTAATCAGTCAAGATGTGATATTCACACTTATTACAGTAACGGGTTTAGACTATACTCATTTCAAATAGCGTGTACATCGAATAAATTTCCATAAAAACGTACCAGGATTTCTTGGAAAGTAAATTACTACGAACGTTACCAAATATGTAAGGACACATTATATTGTGCTGGTAGGGTTTTATGACTGTAAACACATATAGTTAATAAATAACAATATATATAATTAGTAAATACAAATTATACTTACAAATGCCACGTGAACTAAACTATTACATTTTTATAAGTAAATTACTTATTAAAATCGTATAACAAAATTATTTCATTTGTTTCCAAAAGAATAATCTCTAGAAGATCCAAAAGCCTTTTGTATCCGTTAAGTAAATACTGCAAACAGCCAGGTCTTTGTGCGTAGATAATGTGCAACAAAGAGGTTCGGTTTGAATCAGAGAAGGACGTAATCCAGAGTGCACAAGTACAGATATCGCTTTGTTCTTTTTACTTTTGTTATCATGAATTCATTCGCAGATTTCTTGGTCTAACCGTCAACATACAAACAGCATGGCTATTAACATGACCTCTTGAGTGAAACATGCATCGTACCTATACCTAACTAAAGAACATTTGTAATATATTCAAATTAAATATTTTAAGATTCCACTTTAGTGCGTTTTAAATAACATGTTTGTAAATATTTAAAAGAGTAAATTATCTTTTCTAAATCTTAGGCTGAGACTAAGATACTAACTTAAAATTTATTTTAGTATATAGTTTCCCCGTATGTCCACAGTAAACGCTAATGATGTAGTGTCTTGTCCTTGCAAAAAGTCCGCCTGCCCGGACCGTGGTAGCTGTTACCTTTAAGCCTTTGGTTCCCAGGTTGCGTTTGAGGGAGCCTCTTAGCCCTAACTTCGCTTGGTAAAATAAGACATCTTTACTTTAACTTTACTAATTTGAGAATAACCGTGAAATTAGCATTTTAATTAACTATATACATAGTCCAGGTACGTCTATTAAAAACAATTAATATAACGTAATAGGATTCATAGATTTTTACTAAAATTTCGTCGTACCAGAGCCACGGAACATTATAAGAAAGATTGGATACATTTACTTAATAATATATTAATTAGAACTGGAACAGATTAAAACATAAATATATATATATATATATATATATATATATATATATATATATATATATCCATAATTCATTTATACCGATCTTGATATTGCTGTATTTATCACGACGCATCATTCGTATTTAAAATATACGAACAATTATTGTGGCAATTCCAGATTTACCAGTTTGGTAGCATTCAAATTAAATACACAAAAATATAAAGATATAAAGGTAGGCATCACGAACTCTTTCTGCTATTCTTTTATATAATATATATTCAAACTAAATAAATACTTTTACAATTTTACAAACCTTTACGTAAGAAACGTAATGAGTCTTTTTCCACTGAGGAAACAGATTTTAAATAATCATTCGCCGCGTTTTAGTTAAGTGAGTAAATGTAGAATTTGTTATGGTTGCATACAGGTATGTTTGAGAGAACTTATATGAAGGATAAAATCTCAGTCACAACTATGTTATGTGTCAGAGGATAAGTGTTGTTGTCTTCGCTACTATTTAATTTTAAACCAACAATACTGACTACCAACAATAAAAATAACTCTAATCCCAAAAATCTAATTTAAATATACAATACTTTACAACTACATACAGAAATGTTTTTTTAATTATTATATTACGCTAAGTAATACCTCGGGAAATAGTTATTATGGTTCATTTAACAGTACAATACGTATAGCATAACGTTAATGAATCATACAGAGCTACCAAAGTAGATTATTTGTTTATGTCATCTGTCAAGTAACACACAAACATTTTAATTAACTTGTTGAAACAGTATATTAATTAGTTTCAGGTGTTTATACCTATTAATTAACGGATCTTACATGCCAATTGTTTAATTTAATTCTTACATTACTATGATATATAGTCTAGAGAAATAAAAGTATGTAATTCTAATGATATTTATAAATGGATGTTATTAACTTTTAAATAAGGCAAAAATAACATTCCCTTGTATTTATTAAGACTGATATATAGACTTATGATATATGTCATATAATGTAGCATAATATCAGATTACACTTATTTTAAATAAGGTGTTCAATAGCTACGAATTAGACTAGTAAATAATTAGAATGTTTACGAGTGAAATTTCTGTAAAAAATATATCAATCCCTTTTTTTAAACGTGTTAACCAAACTCGTTACAATTGTATACACACTTTCTCAGATTTGACTAGTTAGTAATTATAATGTTTATGAGTAGAATTTCCGTAAAATATAAATCAATACTTTTTTAAATGTGTTAACCCAACTCGTTGAAATATAATACACACGTTCTCGAATTAGACTAGCTATTAATATTATGATTTTATGAGTGGAATTTTTAAAATATAAATCAATACCTTTTTTTTAAACGTGTAATCCATACTCGTTATAATGTAATACACACATCATTTCTAACTGTGTGCATGCTATATAATAATTTATAACAACTACATAATCCATAACACAATGTTACTACAAGCTATTACATCTATATTACATAGAATATTTTATGTGAAACTTCTATTTAGATTATATTGGTATTACTATTATTTGAAAGAGATTTTAGGTTTAAACAAAAAGTATTTATTAGTAATTCTGTTATTATTTGTTTGCTATATAACAAATTGATTGACTCCTCCTCTGCTCTTCACTAAAAAGTTGGAGCTAGTATTACGTTGCTTTGTCTACTGATGTATGGTCTATACCAGGCGTGACAGCGGTACCACAAAACACTATTGTCCAGATATCACCAGAGCAAGACTTGGCGTGTGGGGCCGCCACGCCGCCGTCACAATTCCCGCCACCATTGTGCTTATCTATTGTCCATCTCCAGTTAGAGTCAACCCTTATTTTGAACCATACAGTACAATACATGGCTATTTGTCTGGTTCACCATATTAAAACTATAAAATATCATAATACTACATACGTAACCTATGCTATGCATACAAATGCCCTAGATGAATCTCACGGATACAACCGTCAACAAATGCTATTTAAAATAATAATAATCTAATATCGCCATACGGTTCATAATAACAGGCCAGAAGTATTAATATCACTCAAACCGTGTTTCATGTAATTTCATGGTACTATATTATTTATCAGGTTACTAGAACCCACATAATTGTTCTCTTCCAAAATTACGAGAATCTAAAATTTCACCAATTATTCACCAAACATCAATTCATGAGAGTTATTGGTTTTATTATAGCTTAGTAGCTAATCAGCAATGTTAATAACGCATTAGGTACTTAATATGTTAAACACATACCTAATATTCCCATCTTGCTGCTCTTTTGTAGAATTTTCACTAAACGTAATTTCAGAACAGACCACTTCTTTAGTGAAACCAACCAGTACGTGAAAACGATATTATATATCACCTACCACACCAGCTTTATATATAACAGCAAACATATTAGTCTCTCTTTCTGTTCTAACCAAACCGATAGCGGTAGGGTGAGGATCAGTTGTCACCGCTTAACTCAAGTTCCCTCATCAGCCCTCCACTGCAAGCTGTTAATCTAGGCCATACCACATCAGCACCACAACACGCTATGGAACAGGCATCAACCATTACAGCAACCAACACATTACTCTCTCTCACACACACGCATAACCCCACTGATATCGTTGCTGTGAGCATCAGTTGTTACTGTCCACTGTAACTGCGTAGTACACGTCCGCATATCAGTCTGGCACTACAAGCTGCTAATTACTCAATCTATCCACCAACCCTACCGGAAGTGGCAGTGTGAGCATCAGTTGTTACAGTAAACTTTCACTGTTTCATTCATGTCTTCGTCACCAATGCATTACTACAAGCTCATAATATCGGCTACAACAGCATGGAACACATATACACAACACGGCATGGAAAAGACATAAAATATTACTACAGCCAGCATGTTACTCGTTTTCTTTCCCCCAACTGATCGAAAGTAGTAATGTTAGTATTAGTTGTTACAGTCCACTTTACACTAAGTGAAGCTTCGCTCAAATCCACGTCACCCGTCCATTACAGCAGCTGGTAATCTATACTACACCAGCACACACAATACTTATGGTAAAGACATTAACCATAAAACAGCTACTCATACTCACTCCCTTCTAACCCAACCCGACCGGAAGTGGTAGTGTGAGCGTCTGTTGTTACAGTCAACTGTCACAGCTAAGCTCATGTCTTCGTCATCAGTCCAGAATTGCAATCCGTTAATCTAGGTTACATCAGCACAGAACACGGTATAATAAGGCCATCATCCATACAAACAGCCAACATATTACTCACTCCCTCCCCCAACTAACCAGGTAGTGTGAGCATTATGTTATAGTCAACTTTTACCGTGTAGGTCTTGTCTAAGTTATCAGTCCAGCACTGAAATCTGTAAATTTACGCCAAAGCTGCACAGATGACGGTATGGTACAGACTTCAACCATTATAACAGCAAGGATATTACTAACAACCTCACCCAACCCAACCGTCAATGTGTGGCTACAGCACACACAGCTCAATGCTGGCATAAACTATTACAACAGCTAACACATTATTCACTCTCTTCTCCATACGACTGGAAGTGAGAGACTGTATAAGCTCATTTTACAGGCATTTGCAATGACTTTAAACTCCAAATTAATCTTTCATATTTTCCCTCTGTCCATATTCTTGTAAAACGTGGGATGGTAATATTTCAGTTCGTACTTCGAAAATCTGTACATCTATCGTTGTATTGAATGCTGAAGGATATAACTAATTCCTGTATAATAGTACATTACGAATCTAAGCGAGCTTAATGTTAAAAAATTTAAATACAGAGGCTAATGCTTCGAAAGAATTTAAAACATTTGAATCCAGTTTAATCAACTGATACGTAGAACTACTTTTCTTTGACAAGAATATTGTTTCAATACTTATATGGGAATATGTTAAATACTCGTTAATGCTCTATTGTTAACTTTTTATTTCAAGAATTAGCTCTAATATAGATTAGACACTAACAGATGTAAATAGGGCAAAACCAAAAACTAGCAGTGAAGTGTAAGTGCGGTAATAAAGTAAGGCAATTTTTTTAAGATTTTCAGATATGTATTAAAATTACCAGACATTCTATCCAGATACAAGTTTTTCAGTGGCTTGGTATTTTTTAGAAGATACAGTTAAAAAATACACAATTATAACAGTCTGATTAGTTATAAACATGTATATATGTAACTCAATTAATTAAAACATAAAACCAATATTTAATACTTTTATTTTTGTGAGGCCTTTTGATAGTAAGGCTAGCTTCGTCAGACACATCACAAAAGTAAATAGCCTTGCTATCGAAAGGCCTCACAAAAATGAAAAGTATTAAATATAGGTTTTATGTTTTATTATAATTAAGGTAACAGTAACCAATATAAGCTCCATCTACGGCAGGTACAAAGTAGCCTACACATGTCATGACTAAATCATGTAACAACTTATTGTATATTCTTTACTAATTAATAAAATATTGTATTACTAAATAGTATTATCACTCTATTGAATTACCAAATACTTTATAATAGATATGAAAATGGTATAGTACTATTATTATAATTAAATAATACGTAATCTAATATTCCTGTGAAAACTGTAATGTTTCATAGGTATCTGAATACAAGTTGCTTGTCATGTGTGCAAATTAAATTACCACTCAACAGCAATATTGATGTAACAAATACGTGTTTAAGACTCGAATACACCAAATATTGTTGCTTAACAAGCGAGTTATGTATGAACACACACCAAGCCTAACATCATACAGCGTTACTACTGTGTTTGGATACTAACATTTCCGTTGCCTAGCAAATTATATCTTTGATCGTTTGACTTGATGGGCTGGGCATCACTGATGTAAGGGGTACGGCCAAAGACGAACAAAGAATTTGAATTAGGACTTTCCTTAAGTCAGACTAAGTTCGACTTCTCGGATTAATAAGCAACTGGCTCTTCCGAATAATCGTACACAACAGTAGCTTCTATAAGATACCTGCGTAGTTTTATATTCGTTGATGATAGCACTGGCCGCCGAATCCGCCTTAGCCGTAGACTGTCAGACGACGCCACGCCCGCATAGGAAGGCCCAGATCCGGAGGGTTAGGGAGTTCATGCTGCACGTCTGAGAAAATAAGTGTCTACAAGTATGTCAGCGAAACAACATTATTGAGTAGCTTATAATTTTCTAATTATTAAAAGGTAATATAAATTTTGTTAGCACAAGAAGAATATTCGTCTACGTATGAAAAGTTTATATTTTATAATCCCTTATAGTTATACAAAGAGGTATGAAAATTTTGGCTACACTTTTTTAGATATGGTTAAATAAAGAATAAAGTATGATACACATGAGGGAATGTATCATATGAAGGGTTAAACTTTATGTGAGAGCAAGTTTTACTCGAATAACTATCAGGTGCAGCCGTAACTCTATAAGATCTAAAAGAGATTGAAGACCTTAGTGTCATCGACATTCCGCTGTTACATAGAGTGACGATTTTAATTGATTTATTCCTCCAGAACATCAATCGTGACAATGTGTAATTGAAATTTTAAAACTAAATTATTTATTATTATGCAAACTACGAGTGATTAAGCTGTTTTTCTTGCCAACAAGATTGTTAAGCTTACAGAGCTACAACAACCTTTTAATAAGCTTGAACAGCTTAATAAGATATAAATACACAATTCAATTTATACAGGTATCGTACATGATCAATTCATTACATTTACTTGATGTTAACTGCATTTAAAGTATAGATTGGGTTTATAAATGAATAGTAATTGTTATGAAATCTCCTCAATTCATATCAGAGACTCTATTTTGTCACTGTACTGCATATAAATCACTTTATTACGATTAAAATGTTTGAATATGTATTCGAAACGTAAGCAATAACCGAGAGTGTTCAATTGCAATGGATGTTAGTAAACTATATAAACGAAATGAACGAGTGAAAGTTAAACACACTTTAGTAGAATCACATTGGGTTGTCTATGACATACTTATCAGTATACTTTCTGCATTTGGTAAACATTTAAATTCGTTATTAAGCTGATAAAACAATACACTTGTCAAGAGTCAATACGACAGTGCCAATAATTTATACATAACTCTCTTGATTTACTGTATAATTGTTTGACTGAAATAAACAACGATCTAAACTCTAAAAACAATGAATCAAACTTCATATAAAAACAGATATAACTATTAGGTTTCATATCAGCTAGTATATAGTACACTTGCAGTAATGCTTGAGACATGACAAAATCAATATACCAGAGTTAAACCCCTATCAAAGTAAAATAAATCCAGCAAACAGTTTATAATTTATTATGTTTTTTCTATACGAGCTGCGTTGCAAAACAGCATGACATTGTTTTAACGTCTAACTGCATGTTTATAAACATGATAAAACTATCCTTCGTGTTTTCAGATGGCCGAATCTCAGTTGAGAATTTCACTTATATCTTTTTAAAATCATCGATAAAGCTAAAATTTGCTTGTAATAGCGGTCATTTTGCGAGCAGAATGTCAAGAGCCCTGTATAATGTGGTAGGCTCAAAGTGTCGGTTTGTGGCTCTTGTGGTCACATGTGTTGGTGACTACGTGTTAGTTAAGTGATAGGGGTTTGGGGTTCCCGGTAATTCTGTTTATTTAATAAATTTGTATTGGTTATGTTTTTAACGTAGCAACGTATTCAATTCCTTAGGTATTTATTAGAAATGTGTACATTTTATTAACGCTTAAACTACGAAATAATATCATATTCATAAAACATAATCAGTATTCCTAAGTAAGACCAAACAAACTATTTCAATAATCCTTTTATTTTGCATCAATGAGAGTCAATGTCTAAAAAAATTTAAAATTTTTGTCCTAGAAAATAAGGAAACAAATCCATAATAAAATTAGAATTACTTGAACACTGCACTATGAAATTTATTGTTTCTCTGTAATATTAGCTGAATCGACTAAATTTGACCTCATTATTTATCATGTATCAATTTCGTGCATATTTACATAAGTTTATTTTGGACTTGCTCTGGAATACTCTGGAGTATTATCCATAGTAATAAAATAGGCTACTTACAGTATTATTATTATAGTTAAACCTAGATACACCTATAAAGAATAATGATATAATTCAAAGTAGATTTCTTTACAGCCAAATTTATATTTTATATAATAAATAAAAATATAGTGACAACAAATTTAAATCAATGTTGGAAGAAAAAAAATTGCCTATGTGTATTAAAATGATTATCCAACACATTTAATATTAAATACAAAAATATTCCAAAGATGTTAACTTAATAATTATAACGATTTGACCTTCGATTATCAAACTGAGAGTTGAGGGAGTTGAAGTCCCAGTACCGCGGTTGTCACTGTAACGCCGCTTTGCCGCCTGCCTCTCTGATTTATTGTCCGAAACCACTGAATCCCATAAGCATTTTAACATGTTTCATGAAAGGAAGTCCAGAAAGTAAGTACAATAAAGCATATAAATATTGTTATTTAATGTACTGTTTTATGCCTAAGTCGACATCTAAATTTTATAATAAGGATGCACCGTTGATTATGAAACTTAGATCATCAGTTTTTAGAGTGTTTACGACATGATCCTAGCCCCTCAAGGTAACTTCAAAATATGTGGACCATTTCACATTTACATGAAGCTCAACATAAGCTTAGCCCAGTCTATGATTTTTCAGTATATTATGAAATACCCTAGCACAAATCATTGTTTATTTATTCATTAACTGGCATCTATATATTTTGAGTTTAATAAAGGTTCGCATTTAATATGGTTAGTTCATTTCGTCCTTCAAAAACATAGCAAAGGTGAGAGTTTAGATGTTATAGTAAATTTATATGTTTTCTTCTTGGTCGAAGGTTCTTATAACAAACTTACCGAATATGACTCAAGTTTTAATCATACATTTATGTTTATATTTGTATTCCCCGCACTCATACATTTTCAAGTCTATAGTATGTATGAGGTAACCTGTCACCTGGACACTTGGCTACCTGGGACTGACCCGGGCCATTTCGCGGCGCTGTCAGTCTTCAAGAGCTTTTTATTTAGTAACTCACCTACTTGCTCCCTAACTACATACACTAACTATTATTTCCAAAACATAATGTCTTAAAAAAATTATGTTTAAAATAAAATAATTGGTACTAGAGAACGGTAAATTCAACTAAACAATCTTAAAATAAAAATGTATTCATATAACTGCATTGCCATATTGTTATAAAAAATAACTGTACAGTTACATTAAACATACAGACTTATGTGCTTTTCAAACACTTCTTCAAAGTTAGGAAATTGCGATTCGGGTAAAAAAGTAGGGTTTTCTAGAGGGGAAGCTAGTAGGTAATTCATTAAGGAAAGAACTTGAACAATGTTCACGCTCTTATCGGTTACTCTGTCCGCTTCTGACAGTAAATTTTCTTGTTAGTAAAGATGAAGTTTAAAATTTATTTTTGATTTTCAAAATTTCCTACAAAATTGAAAAAGTTTACACAGTCCCAAGATATGATAGATCCTATTGCTAAAAGAAGAATAGTATTCTGAGACAAAAAATACCAACATACCCGCGAGCTGCTTGGAGTCTAGTCCAGGCGTTGCCACTGCAGAGAATGTAGGTCCCGAGCATTGATAGAAGTGGGAAACTAACACGAGAATCGACGTCAGCTTTTCCTTTGACACCGTGTCGTATAATCTGAAATTGATGGCATTTTGGATATGTTTGAACCCTTTTCTTTCCTTTCTTTTTTTCTTCATGTTCTATATTTTTGTATAATAACCCTCCCACCTGAAGAAGAGGATAGATTCAAATGTGCGAAACGTTGTGTTATACCTTTTCTAGCCATAAAGATGACAAGTATCCGATATCCTGTTATCCTGTCAAAGCTTCCGTCGTCAATATTTGACTGCTGATTTTAAAAAGATTTTATTCATTCATACTAGCGGGGAACGCGCCTGGGGACATCTTTGTACGTAAAGTATAGAAGGTTTGGAAGGATTACATATAATTTCGTACAAAATCCAAAGCACTGCAATAATATTTTATGCCATTTCCAGTTTTGTCATTACTATTTAATTAATTTGACTCACATATGAAATTTTGTATTGGCTTCTAATAGTATTTACACTTCCTCTGAGCTGACCATGACTTACGTATTCTTCTACTATGCAATGGAAAATTAGTATTTAAGCTCTCACTGAATTATTTCCTAAGAACAAAGACCAAATTCTATTAAAACAATCATTTAATTATCCTTGAAGGAAGTTAGATAAATGTTTCTCGTTTCAACTTGTGTCTAGCTCATATCATTAATATGCAGCATGTCATTGTCAACACACATACATAACTTCTACATACTGTATCTCTGAATGCCCAGACACGTCCTAGACTGTGATTCATCATCCCAGATTAGAGTTTCAGCATCCCACGCGATCCTTTTAATATATGCATTGGAAACCTTTCCAGCCTTGTCATCCTGAATCATTAACTTGTCATTTATCATCTGAGCAAAGCAGCGTAACATCATTTGCATGTTTGCTCCCTTGTCCTGTATAACGTACGAGTATATAGAAGTTACTCATCCAAGTGTTTCACTTGGTTGCTAACACAATGTTATAGACATGGAATTTCCACACCGATGCTATAATTTAATCTGTGCCTCTCCTATAATTTTATCTGTATTGCAGAAGGAAGTTTTACTTAATATCCGTAAAGTAAAATGTTATATTATAATATTATTAAATAAATGTTATCCAACGATACCGCCTACATTTCCTTGAGATCAAAAGTAACTATCTGGACCCAAAAGGCAGTTGAATGAATTAGAAAGTATTTAAGTGATACCAGCGTGAAAATCATTTGACTATTATAACTGTATAATTATTACGTTAATAATTACTGTAATTCTAGTAAACAAATATAGCTTTAAATTAGGTTTGGTACATTATAAAGTACAGTTGCAATAATTTCATAGTTTTAAATTTCGTATGAAAATAAAATACTTTCTAAAAGTTGAGTATTAAACTGGTACTTCCTTGTAACAATGATTTGTAATGTAAAAATATCTAATGCCTGGAAATTTCTCTTTTCCTTTAAATAAATCTAGAGAGGATGCTTTGTATTATTCCCTGTTTTAGTAATCCAGGTATTAAGGATTACCTGTTTGTTAGGTTGGTTTGATTAATTTCTACTAAATTTCTTGGTATTTCAGTATTCTACTCATTATTTCTTAAATCATATTTTATATTCTTTAACTTTAAAAATATATTTCATTGATTTGTCATATACAATTTAATTTGTCTTTTTAAACAAATCAAATTTTGAGTAAGTTTTACAATAGTTACTTTTTATTAGTTACTTGATAACAGAAATCACGTCCAAAAAAGCAAAATTTTAGGTTTTTTTTTGCGGAATGTCCTGAAAATTACTAAGATATTTACATCTGTACTGTGTGATTTTACTAGGAACTGAGTAGTGCTTTGTTATTTCGATAACATGTATGTAGGAGAGATTATAATATGAAAGCCTATAGTGTTGCGGCAGGTTATATCGAACATAAAGTAATCATCATCCACTCATAAGAAACATACTTGGCTTTTAGTTTAATTCACTACTATCACATTCAAATGACGTCTTTAAAAAAAAATTGAATATTCCTAATATAAAAATAAATTACTGCAGCGCTACTGGTCGGATGCTTTACTACTAGCATTACCCCTAAAAGTCGAGTTATCGATTCTATCTTATGTTCCACCTCTAATATAAATATAATATAGAATATAAAATAAATATAGAATAGATGGGAAAATGCTGGGATACAATATAAGGCCTAAATAGGCTAGTGTTTAAAATCAAGAAAGTCTAAAATAAATATTATGTAGTACAAGTGTATTAAAGTTGGTAGAAGTACATACAAAGCTCATATAAAAAGTATAAACTTATATTTGTTAATATAATGTACTTTATATAACAAATAGCATTAAAATTCAATTACTTTTATATTACATATTGCCTTGTCCTCTCTAAAATATAGTACTACCGTGTAATATTTGGTGATGTCATCCACAAGTGGATAAAACAGAGCCTAAACTAAAATTAAACTTTAATAAGTTTATAAGTAATCGTCCATGTGCGAGGATATAGCTACTAGAGATTATAAGTTTCTGAAGATTGAGTTCTTGCAGAAATCTAGAGTTTCTGGAACTTTTGATCACTACGGGACTAAGACGTTTACAGAGGCCAGGAGCTATGAAAGGTGGAATAAATATCAAATCTTTTAAAGGAAAATAGCTTCCAGCGGCCATAACCAACCAGAATCCAACATACCTGTAGTAACTTTGAGCCTCTAGAAATCAGAAGAACCAACAGAAAAAGAGAGACTTCTAAAGACAGAAAATAAACTTGGAGGTTGTAGAAGCCGGCGGTTTACTAAGACTTGAAAACCCCAGGTTGGAAGCTACAATTGGCAGGAAGTTAATAGATGCCAGCATCTCTCGAACACTGGGATCTCCAGATGAGCCTAGAAGCTAGGAACATACAGATCATAAAGCCGTAAAGCCATCCTAAATGAGAAATTTCCCAACAGTCATATTTTAAGAGGAGCTTGGAGAGTCAGAGTTCAAAATTTCCGTAATCAAAAGTACCTCAAAAATGCTTGAATAATTCTTTATTTTTATATAAAGAATATCGGCACAATTAGAGCCCCATATTACTTAACTCCAGTCATAAGATATTTATCTTATATCTGTGTACTATTCTGAAACCATGGGGAGTTAATTTATTGCCTTAGGATAAATTTTTTCTGAAAGCTTTTAAACTTCCGATACACATAGATATTGAACTACCTGGAGGGTGAGGGCTATCATAGAAAAGGGGTTCTCAAAGTTTTAAGATCAAAAGCTCTTAGCTGATCATGAAGTTATTAATTTTCGTGTGCTCCCAAAACCCAAATCCTTACAAACCGTGAAAACTTCCAAAACACAGAGAACTCCTAAAGCGGAAGACCGTGTTGATTCTGGCAATTTTTATCATTCATCTAGTTGATAGGATCTTCCAGCCATCCGGAAATCACAGAGGGCCATTACCTTCCAGATACTCAAGCCATAAATGAGCGAGAACTTCTGGAATTAAGGGCTCAAAGAGGTCAAAAAGTTCCAGTGTGGGGCTCCTAAAGCTCATTAACTTAAACAATCTGGAACTTTTAGAATCCAAGAAATCAAAAATCTCGGGAACCAAAAATATTAGTCAGAGAGATTTAAAAAACTCTTTATACAAGTAATTTCACGAGGCCGGTATAATAATCTGATCATATCAAGATAGTCGTGATAAAAAAAAAACTTTTTTTACAAAATCACAATCAATATATTCTAAATTATTTCCTAATTTTTAAACACAGTTCTGTCTAATTAAGCAGCGCCCATGATATATGGAGAAAGTGCATAAACGAACGTAAACCTTCCTATGGTAATAAGAAGCAGTACCAAAAAAACTTTGTTTCAATCCTGGACTATTTAGTGCCTTTACTCATCGCTTGATACAATTCCCTTTCTTACTAATGACAAGTGTTATTATGATTTATCCCATTAATTATCTTTTAATCCACTAAACAGTAATGCTTTAATTAAATAATAGCTTGATAACAGGTTAACTTACGTAGGTGGCAGTATACTAGTATTCTTCCCATATCAAAATCCACAATTAACTTATTTAGTTTAACTGCACCATTATCGAGTTAAGTACAATGCTGTGTTATTGAATGTTTGAATTATCTTATTACTATCTGCCTGTACATGTATACATCATTTTAAAATAATATACTTAGTTATTATCTTTTTATAATGTAACTTTTTGTTACTACAATAAACTTAGGCTATTATGCATTTTTAATTGTGTTGGTTCCCTCGTTTCATATGTGACTAACATGCGACTATAATTCAATAATCTTTTATTAAGTTAATGCAATCGGAAGTCAATTTAAAAAGCACTTATAAAAATACTTGATGTCTCAGTGTAAGATACCGTTTATAAAGTGAGGGAAACCTGGTCTTTTTAATACTCCACGAAGAGTGTTGGGAATTTTGGGTAAAGTTTCGAGACATTATTCTAGGTTTAAGATTAACATATTTTAAAATTTCAAGCCACTCTTTATTTAATATGTTCTAACAAAAAATTTAAATAAAAAGAAAAGTATTAGGGAAAATTTGAACTAACATTCCTCCAAAATTCAACAATAAAAATATTAAATCGTATGCAGGGAGTTACTGAAATATATCTATTAAGTGTGCCTGTATCATAATATCTCGAAAACAAAGTAACTTATAGAATTGAAATCTTGTATGCAGCTAAGTTTATATATGTAGAACACTGAGGTCAAGGGTAGTGTATGTCACTCCATTAGATTTGGCTGATAATTTACTTATTTATTTATACATGAAATTTCATTTCTACATATAGACAGTATGAGTTTTACTCATATGAGTTTTATCTTCGTTGTGAAAGCGTATCAATTAAAATAAATACAAAATTTCTGTAAAGGTGCATATCCAAACATGCAGTTTGGATGAATGTATTTTTCGTGTCAATGACTCAGTTATAGATTATAAATGTTTCATTCAACCTCATTGAAGCCTGTTACGCGTCATATGGTGTGACGTACACTTACCTTGTTTACGTAAATTCGTCTTTATACAGCCTTAATAATCAACATATAATCATTGTGTTGCGTTTAAAGCACACAATTTAAATACTGGTTTCGTAACTATATGAAATAGTATTATCTTTATGTACACGTATTATTTATGTAGTACTGATATTTGGCCAGTAAGGTGTTTGACCCAGACTGTGATAAACATCTAACTGTAATAGACGTGTAAGGAATCTTTCCTAATACCGTAACCTACTCTGTAAATATTAACTTTATAAACCATCTCTAGATTTAAATTCAATATTTTTGGCATAATTTAGTGTTGCCATTGTTACTGTATAGTAATTATAAAAATTAATATTACTCGTATAACAATAATATTTCCTAATCGTAGTTACAAACACTGTATTTAAATAGAAAGAAATTTCAGGAGCTGCATTGTCTATTGTTGTACAGTTTCACCATAATAGCTATTGTTAAGCAGCTTGTTTTCACATTGAAATATTGCTGCAGCAATACACTACAACATGCCAATGTATATCGTATGTACTTATACACACATTATGACACCGTAGATATGTTTTATGATAATTCCAGCTTGAGTTACAAATTTCAATTAGAACTGAGTGTTAAACAATACCTTGTCCAACGGTTACAAAAGGGTTAGACTCACAAGGACGAAGTGAATCGTTTAGAAATGCCATGAACATAATTGTTTATATAAAATGTCTAATGTGACCATTTATTATATTATACACTAATATCCGAGACTTTGCATGCAGTGTTGTTATATTCAAGTGAATTTCCGGCGACAATTTTCAAGTTTTCCCTTGTTGCCACTATCAATGAAATATATCAGAAAGTGCATATTCATGGCCCTTTAAATTTACTCCGGTCTTAGTATTTTTCTCTGTCATATTTTAATGTACCTTTTCACTCCAATCAAAAAAGTATATACACATACACATGTCTGAAATGTCTACTTCGGTCAAAAAGAGCCTGCTTTCGGATATTGTAAATTACTTTTAATCTAAGATATTTGTGGCGCCACAATTGAGATATCTGTGGCCTGTCTTGCTGCCCTGATAAAGAAGATATACATAAAGCAGGTACTGAGAAGCCTACGTACTTCAAAAGACAACTAAGATGGGTTTTATAATGTTCTTAAGATGTATAATAAAATGTACACATTAATATTGTTTTTTCATGATAGTACTGGTCTAGAACAGCATAATTTAAACTAGCTAAAAAGTACAGTTGTATATTTTAACTAAAACTTATCTCAATATTTTCGTAATCTGTATCGATGCAGAAAAGCAGGTTGGAATAGGAAGTGTTGTAACTATCAACCTTACTACGTGTTTTAAGGACAAATTAATTGAAAATATTTGTTAAAATTATAAATCTAAATATAAAATATATACACATACAGGTTATACTGTAATGATACGATATGTAGATAGAACATCCAACTGAATTGAAAAGCACATTTTAAAATTCATATTTCCGTAACTTGAGAAACCAGTACGGTTGGAATTCTTATGGAATTGGAACATTCCATAAGAATGTTAAAGATAGAAATAGACATATACTTAAAGCCAGAGAAAGGGAGGGGGAGAGAGAAAGAGAAGGGGGGAGGGAGAGAGAGAGGGAGGGAGGGAGGGAGAGAGAGAGAGAGAGAGAGAGAGAGGAGAGAGAGAGAGAGAGAGAGAGAGAGAGAGAGAGAGAGAGAGAGAGAGAGAGAGAGAGAGAAGAGAGAGAGAAGAGAGAGAGAGAGAGAGAGAGAGAGAGAGAGAGAGAGACTTTATTTGTTGGACTTGTTGTGTTACGATTTGTTGGGCCCGAAAACGTTGTATCGGTTTTTCCCAACTACGTTATATCATCAATTATATGTTACGCATTGCTGTTGTTCAGCAACGCATGTTAAAGAAAACTGGTAAGCACCATATTCTTATGTCTGCTGGAGTGAATGTTTTTAGTAATAAATCGAAGTTTCAAATAAAAACCGCATATTAACCACAACATGGGGTTATTGAAGTTAAATCTCTTTCACTAGGCTGTAAGCCTACACATCGCCACACATCTCTCTCTCTCTCTTTCTAATTAGCTAAGTAAGCCATAATTAGGCCCCATAGCTTCTCTTATCCAAGGAAAGTCTCTTCATTTTGTAAGGAAAAGACCAAATTCAAAAATAAATACTTTCTTTTTTAATACAGCCTCTCTTTAAATATCCAACGTTATCTATTCCTTACCTGCACTACGTACACCATAAACATTTACAGCTTCTGGGAAGGTCTGCATTTAAACAGCAGGATCTCTCCAATGTTGACTTGTTTTGTTAAATGCTATCATAAACATTCCATATACTTATTTTGATCTCTGCGTTGTATACTCCTTGTTAGGTTATAAAATTCACTTTCAAATTTCACATATTTACAAATTTAGCATAGTTTATTTCATAAACATAATATATTATGTGTCAAGAATAGTTAAGTGTTATAATTTTACTATTAAGTATATCATCTTTACACTAGCTGCTTATTATTCAAGTCCCCGAGTCTTGTAAGGCCATAGACCAGAGTTGAAGAAACAGTACAATTTTTCAAACACATATATTGAGAGAAATTGAAATTTAACGACATGTATCAATGCTGGAAACGATTAGAATAATATTAATACTAGAGCGGATGGTACCTACAACACTGTCATATGCAGCTCTCTGCCCTATGAAATGTGATAGAACATTACTATAGCTCGATAGATAGAGTTACCGTTATTGTGTAACTTGCGAGACTTTATAATGGATTAGAAACATACTTCTTCAACTATCCCTAATTGCAAGAATCTAATCCTATCCTTATCAATAATTAATTTATTACAAAGGAGTGGAACCCACATACGTAATATGTTAATTACGTTTTTACATTGATAACGAGAAGAATATTTTAATAACATATATTAAAACTTTATAGATATGGTATATTCACAATCTAAAAAAGTTGAAATGTACTAATATTTTAAGTTTTCAAATATGTCAGCTTGAGATATTTTTCCACAGATAACTTCGGCTAGCCAGTATCCGGACTACATCATACTCGTATATGTAGATTGAAAACCTACTGTAGCTCAGAAGGCATGATTGAAATGTTTTAGCCAAATACTACGTATATTTGTATTGATGTAACTAGGTATACATTACTTCACTACATAGAAATTACACTTTGCCTCAGTCACGAGATTAGAACTACACGTTTAACTCCGGTGGCTTTTTACAATATATCTAGACTTTTAAAAGGCGTAACAACGCATTAAATTGTTAAGATCAATACTCCTAAAACAATCACAAGAATTTATTTACTTTTTATGTAATATTTTTCAAAGAAGGGTGTCTTAACTCATAATTTTTATTTATTTTCAAATTTTTCTGCATATTGCAACGTTGTACCATATATAAAAAATCACAAGACTTAATGAAAAATGTCCCTGTAAAGTTAATTTGTTGTGGGTTGTGTATTTTCATATACAAGTATTTGTATGAAACATATAGCGTCGTTTGACATGTTTCAACTCATTCTATTTATCATAGTTTTTATTACTCACTAGCTTTTATATGCAGCCTTGCACGTAGTTTTCGAAATCAAAGCCCTTATACTATTCAGTAAAAGCTCTTACTAATTATTAAACGCAATTAGGCATACATCAAGGATATTATGTTCATGGTTCAGAGTATCAGAGTTTAACCTCACCATATTATGTTTTCTACGTGTAATATAATTCTGGTTAATATAATTATATTCCCAACGTCACAGCTGAATCTACCTTGTTACACCGTTAAAGAAAATACAAATACACAGGTATTTAAAACTTATTTTGGTCAAAAAACGATTCATTCCTTTCAATAAATTAAACAATAATATGACTCTTAGCTTTTATATAAAATGTAATAGTAGTGACTTTACAATAATAATCATATACACACAAATATATGTACTGTTAGTATGTTACATAGATTTAGAAATGTATCTCTTAAAATAAGTTTTGTATTCGGATATACGATCAACATTAATCTGTAGATATGAGCGAGGATTCTAAGGAACATTTGTATGCTATTAATAATTGAAATAAGCCTCTACCTTTTTCTTCCAATGTGATGTTCGGATACAAGGATGATATCATGTAGCAGGAGAGAAGAGGAAAACTTCCTGAGAGGCACAGAAGTACGTTAATCCACATCCTGTCCGATACTCCTACTCTCGTAACCACTTGAAAACCTTTTAGTATTCAGTTAAGTAACATCACAAGGAAACAGTATTCTAACACACTCAGAGCCTTTAAACTATTCAGCTTATTACTGTCCGAAGCACAGTTACATGTAGACTACGAACGTGGGTGTAGCAGACACCCCTGTCACACTGTGGAGAGACTCCCAAGCGAACATCACGGCCCGTGTCTCGCCGGCAACTGGAGCAACATCATCCCGACAATCAGCACCCGAACTGTCCCGAGCACGTCCGGAAAGAGTCGACCTCTCCAAAGTAATAATGCAGTGGTGGCTATTATGCTACCAGGGCTAAATACACTGTGTGTTTGTTTATCGCAGCATTTTCTGCAGGGAACGTTATTCCCCAAAGAGTGCACTATTGTTGTTTTACGCTTTGCAATAATGTTTAATTTTTAATAAGAGCACGTGGTGTAAACATGTTGGATGTGCACGAAATCGTATAATTTTTAACGAGCCTCTTGAATTGTATACTTAATAAAGGACATTATTGTGTGTATATTATGTCAATTTCCAATTATTTAATTTTTGTATTTGTTCAGTAGTATGATATTTAAATAAAGAAATACTTATTTGTGAACCTATAAAATAAAGAACATACAGTATCCAATTTTCGGGAGACAATTGGGTAAGCAAACATAATAGAAACAGAATATAACAGAATATAATCTCACATACATGAATCTATAACCTTAAAATGCATTGATACGTCTTCGAGAGGGATTAAAGCAAACCGCCAAAGCTATTATCATAGTTGGTTGCTAGAAATTCTATAATTGCCTTTATCATAATTTCCTACTTTATTTAATTATAAACTAAAATTTTGCTTTTATTTATTTTTTTTTTAACTAAACGTCCCAGTTAAATTTATTATGTTTGTTAATTGTCTGACACTTATCGCAGATTGTGCTGAGGAACTTGTGGCTCAGCAGTAATTAGTATTACGTTTACTGATACTCCAATAAACAGCTAAAAATGAAATATAAATAATTGCGTCGTATTGACTTCCTTTCATACGCAGACAAGGAGCTGAATGGAAGAAATACCGGTTTAAACATCTGGGGGCCGAACTGTTTACATCGTGTGAGGATTCATCCCTTTTGTTTCCAGTAAAAACAGATAAGAAAGAGATTATATTAGATCCCTCAATCGCTTGATCTCGATCTGTTTTCAATACTCCAACCAAAATATGAATCATATAAGTTTATAGTTAATTGTTTATTGATAACTAACTACAAATTTACCCAGAGAATTGTAAATAAATACATTTTTAATTTAATCCCTAAATGAAAAAAAACACCCTTATAACTTACTGCACATTTTGAGCTATTGCCAAAATGGAACTTGTGTAAAAAAAATTAGGAAAAACAAATATCAACTCAATCAAATTGGTTTGAAAGTAACCAATTTCTTTCAACTGCTTTAGGCCTCGCATGAAAGGTAAAATACAAAAAATTTTCATATTATAAAACCAGCGATTTGCACTTTTTTATTCATTTTTGGATGAAAATATTCCTATTTCATAGTGAAAGGTGTCAAATGTATTTAAAACAATATAATACATCTACAGTATTTAAATCGCTTATGTGTACAATTTTATATTAAAAAATATCTATACAGGTTAACTTAAATATGGCTATTTAGAATTTGTAATACATAGACTTTACGTGTGTTATGAGATATCTTTGTGACTGATAATTTTTATTAGGATTAACAAAAACCAATTGTAATATCGTAAAACTTTTCTAAGTCCTAAATATCTTAGGTTATGACAGATGTGTAATGGACGCATATATCATAATGAAGAACTTAGGCACAATCCTATATGTACATTATGAGATGTAAAGATCTCTTCCTTTTTTTACGAATTATTTCTCTATGTACTATGATGTCTAAAAGACTTACAAGGATGTAAAGAGGCAGTCTCTAAATTTTATCCATGAACATGTGGCCTTGTTCATATGAAGTCAAAAAGGCTATAAACAATATGTTCACTTTATTAAACAATGCAGTATCTCTCGATTACCTTTTCAATTTCAGTAAATTACTTATAGTGTCAGTGACATTTATAGGATATTTGGATCCTATAATTGAGTTCGTTTGAATAAATCTCAATATCCACACCCACCATATATCACATCACGAGGCTTATGATCTCAGGACTATATTCCGAAATATTTTCAACCATGCTTTATTTTCTATTTAAATATTAAATGCTCTCTAATATCGCAAGTTAGTAATGAATGTTAATAATAATATCCATCTTTTCTGCTTAACAGATGCACCTAGCCCGAAAAGCCCTACCACCATTAATCACTGACAAGTATATAACAAATAATTTGGCAAATAAAGATATATTAAGTTTCTTAATCATTTGTTCATAACAATAGGTCCACAGATTAAGGTAAATCTGCGTAACAAACTACGTACAGTTTATAGATTATCGTGTCAAACACACTGTCATTATGTCATTCTCTCCCCTATAGAACCATTGGATGGTTACAGTAGATTTGTACGAAGTCTGAGTTTTACTTGTGCTTTAAAATGGCTTAATAACCTTGAACATAAATATTTACCGTATTTTTGATATCCTTATCTCGACATAAACCTTGATTCAACTATAACTCTTACACATATTTTAATTGAATTTTACTAAGTTAAGTACTTAAACATAATTCAATAATATCACCTACTTTTAAGATTTTCTTTATTTTCTGTTTTTTTTTTATCTTTTTACTGAATATAATATGCTTCATATATTAATTTTTCACTTATTAAAATCATTGTTTGTTTCTGATATTTTTTTATTTAATATTGTGGTACACATAAGAGAAATTTAAAATTAAAGAATTTCAAGAACTGTTGCTTGCAAAACGTAACGATTGAAACAAAATTTAAAAATACATTAAACGCTCCATATAAACATTGTCTTTAACTTTAATAAACCAAGCGGTTAATCTCATACAAAATCACGCAATATGCTAAACTTACTGTACTTAAAACAACTCTGATCCTTATTAAAGCTATTATACTGAAAGATTGTCCTACTAATCGCCAATTATGTTTGAACTTTTATAGCATTTCCTAACACAAATAACTTAGGATGACAGCGACCGTAGCAGGTAATCTATTGTCCATTGTACGCCAGGAACAGAGTGACCGATCAAAACCTCGTCCAGTGGTTGTAAAGAATTATAGTTCAGCAGAGTACGATAGCGACCGATATACTAAATGATAGTTAGGTCCAAGAATCGCCGAAGTAGAAGGAACCGTCCTGTCTTTAGATTGAGATAAGGAAAAAAGCCTACAATTTCCATTGTCGGTTGAATCAACTAAACAACGTCACTCTGCTGTTGCTCTTTCCCCCTCATGTAACTATATGTTAGTTCTACCAATATTACGTTAAAATGAAAGGCAAACATAAGATAACACATTAAGCACTTTTGCCAAGGAATACAAAATGTTATTCAAAAAAGATTAGGTTATCTTAAGTAAAATTAAAGCTTTATCAGAAACTAAATGAAAATAATATTTCTTGACATATTTTACGAATGGTTTATAAAATAATACCAATTATCTCAAGCTTCTGACTCAATTTCATTTAAAACATAACATGGATACCATGATTGTATTCTTTTTATATGGGATTCCATACAATCCTGAAATTAGTTATAGTCACGGAAATATGTGCCTAACTCTTTTATCCATTTAAGTTTGAAGATTAAGGGTGGAGCTCTGAACTTGGAGAGTGAAACTAGATCTAGAAGTATTTCTTAAGTTTCAGGAATATCAATCCAATATTTACCTGTAATATTGAATAGCTCAGATTACAATCGTAATCAATAAATTTTTTATTTAAAAAATTACAATGTAATAAGTGGTGGTACAATACTGTTAAAATCCCAATACAATTAACTCACCGAAATTAAATCTGTTGCAAGTAACATGACGTTTCGAAATTGTAATGTATTTTGTCACATGATAATGTCCATTTAAATGTGTATAAATTATTATAATTATTATTCTTAACTTTTACAGGTTATTAACAAGACATGTACTATGTGCTTCTTAAGTCAGGTCAAAAATATAATGGATGGTAGAGTATTAACGGAGATTTCAAGACCGGTAGGGCGTAGCTCAGAGACATTTTCGATATAGTAGTATACCTATATGGTAACCTTAGAACTTATTATACATATTAAGTTCTATTATTATATACATTATTATTATTATTACGTTTATTATTATTACGTATGCATTATTATTATACATATCTACTACAAATTTTAATACAATCGGACCAGCAATTTGTACGTGTTTGAGTAACAAACACACACACACACACACACACACACACACAAAAACCCGAAGTCAGACTTTTACGACATGTATATACACTTAAGTCGTGCAATCGTCACCATGAATGACTGCTGATCGTCCGTCGAACACACATGTGTGTGTGTGTGTGTGTGTGTGTGTGTGTGTGTGTGTGTGTTTGTGTGTGTGTGTTTGTGTGTGTGTGTGTGTGTGTTTTTGATCCTCCCATGATTTTGAAGCCTTTTTAAGGCGCTATTTTTAACGAGGGTACAGTTTGACGACAACACTTTTTTTGTCTCATAGTGCTCTCCCTTCTAAACCATTTCAACTGGAGTACTGTGGTTTTCCGTCACTTCATTTCATTTCATCATTAGCATATATAGAGTTCATAATCATACACACTATGACAAGCATATCTAACCATAATAGTAATAATCATCTGCATAATAATGATTTAGAACTACAATAAAATCATCTAAAGGCGGGTTCATTCGAAAATGTGTAGGGAGCAGGAATACTATTCGTTTTGAGCATGCGGTGCGACATGCGTGTACTACCAACGGACTCTAACTTCAATATTCTGACGGACTAAGTACACAAGGGAATACATAGACTGAGCTCACTACGTGCCTTTAATGGTGTATCGTAGGGCCTTAGAAGTTTGAACAAGGTACAACTCTTTCTTTCGGGATGAGGGGAAATTTATTCTGGGTTTTATTTGATAAAGAGATTGAAGCAATTCCCAATAATATCTTGGTTCTCTACGAGTCAAGATTATGTTCCTTAAGCATTCGTGAAATTGGTAAAACTCCACCTACTTCTTTTTGTCATTTTCATTGTCACTTACTTCTTTGTCATTGTCATACTTCATTTTATAGGCCGACATATAGTCGCGGTAATATGACTAAAGGAGTGCTCTCGTCATGTTCACGACCACATGTGAAGCCGTCCGAATCACTCTATTCAAAAACCAAGACAGGTCCATCCTCAATAAAAGTGAAAGTTCATTTTACTTACTAAGAAACAGTATATAGTTCATCAAAGTTACGCGAATTACTATATAGTGAATCGTAACATGAATGTAAACTTGGCTACTAAATTCTCGTGTTAGAGAGAACTAAATGGTTACCCCGAGGCATGTATTCCAAACTATTTACGCAAAAGCTCCAATGGATTATTATGTACTATCCAGTAAAGTTACATTAAATTCTAAATAAAATATTCGGTTTTGTTTACGCGTATGTACATAGCAACAACATTGGTTGAAATGTTTTATTAGTTGTATAATTCTTTTTTACTTACCGGATACTAAATTATAGAAGGAAATATTTCTTTATAACTCAAAAGGAAAATTACTTAAGACCATTAAGTTACGCATAATTCTTTATGCGTCATTGTTACATTTATGTAAATGATCCTATCAAAATCAACATTGTTCCAATATGTTCACTTCAATACGTAAAATGAACAATATAAGGATTTCAATTACCACAACCCCTACCAATTGACGTAAAGTAAGGCCAAGAGACTTCCAATCATATAAGACCCTCCTGATCGTGAGTATTTAAATTCTAAATCTCTGGATATCTAGTTCTGTGTTAATGAAAATAAAACTGATACGAAACTGTTTTACTATGATTTTAATGAAACTCCAGGAATCAACAAAGACCCATGCAAAACTTATGCACTTCAACTATCTATAGAATTATATTTTTAACTAGTCACAAACGTAATACTATATTAACTATGGAACGCTAAAATAGACAATTCTATGTTTAAAGGAAATGGGTTGTGATTTAGAATAGCGCACACTCAGCTCTAAAGGACTCTGTAACTTAGAAAGGAAGCTTTCCTTGTATTCGAACATCTACACACTATAAGCTTTACACTACGCAATGCCGTATTCTTCGACGAGTTGTGCGTTATAGACTATGAGAAAATAGTGGTAGAGGAACTAACCTAGGCAACGTATAGAAGAGAAACTACTCTTGTGGATACTCCCCGGGTAAAACCAAATTATGAGAGAATAGAAAGCCTTAATTAGTTGCAATATCTAAAATCATAAACAAGATCATAATCTAATAGCCTTCAAAGCAATTCTAGTCAAAACATTCCAAGTGACCGGCGTCGAGACATTTTCGGACCAGGGTAGTAGGATTACTTAGTACTAGTTGGCCAGTCAGAATGTTAGACTAGACATATATTAAATTACTCTATATTTCACCACCCAATTAGTGCAGTGTCTGAAATGTGATACTGGTCTGATAGACTTCTATAATCTGTAGTCGGCGTTTGTCTAAAAAGGCACTTAAAATGTCCAGGACGAGGACGTTAAAAACAATTCCTTGCATTGTTTCGAATCAGAGACACCTTGACTACAGAGCAGCTCAGTCTGGTTACCCATCCAATATACAGCACAGTGTAGGCGAAGAGAAATCCTATATTTTTATTACTAAAAGTGGGGTTTTTAGATGTAACAATAAAGCAATAGGAAATAAAACTACCCGTGGATTAACAAAACATTAAGTATTCAGTGTTTTATCAGCAGTGTACTGCAAATAATAATGATGAAAGTATAATAATTTTTACTATACATGGCACCTATGTATAGTACCTAGTTGACGAAATCACCTCAAGTGTTAAGAATACTATTTGAACATTGGCATTAAATCTAATTAACCAACATACTTGGCATGTGTGCACATAAGGCAATCAAAATTGGCTTCTCTATAGTTTTACAAAAAGTGCTAATAATTTAGGTTATTGGTTTATTGTAACTACTGATTACAGTGTGTATTTGTATACATTGTTAAATTGGAATACTGTTAAGTTATATAATATAATTTAGTTTTTTTGTATTTAACTATAAAGGTTTGTGATTGGGGAGAGGAGACTTATATTCAGATTTTTAGAAGAGAGAGGAATTTTTAGTTTCGTGGGTAAACAAAACTGGTAAAAGTAGCTTGGTGTAACCATGCTTAGTCTATAAACAATAAAAATGTTCTTCGATTTAATTTTTATAACGGTTAATCCTTCAGAAATACTATAAGCTGTATTAAACCGTTATTTATTTCTATACAGGGTGTAAAAAAGTCCCACATAATTTTCGATAGATTGCTATTACTAGTATGAACACTATGCTATTAATAACAAATATATACCATTTGAAAATACATAAATACTTCATATTTCAATATGAGGTAATTATGATACTTCTAAACTACTTTATGGCGTATTTATATGTCCTCCCATAGTTACATTTTGTTTATTTTAACTATGATCTGGTGATGAGGAATCCCTGTGATTTGCCTATATATCATTATTATGCCCGCATTGTTCCGTGAAAGGATGTTGACGTCGTATATGACAATAGCAGTTTCATTAGAAAAAGTAATATTTTCACGATTGTATACAATGTTGTAAACATCTTTTTATATTTTTGAGGAATCTATGTATATTGTAACTGTTAAAATAATAAAATAATTTTACAGACTTATTGTCTTATAAAATTACCTTAAAGTAAGAGTTCAAAAAATAGGTTAAAACTTTCTGAAGCGTGGTGAAGATACTCAAAATACATTATGAATAAATGTTGTAGTTACATAAATATATAAGTGTCACAAAGATGGTTGCTGCCCGTGATTGGGTTCAGTGCCTTTGGTCGATGTTACCGATAGAACATCTCAAGTACTTTAATTTAAAATTGGCCTAAGCGTCCCTAATTACTTATTAACATTTTTGCTCATTTTTCCTAACCTTTACTTCAATATTTTACAGAAAAAATGAAAAATTGATAGAGATTTCATCATATCGACAACATTATTAACGTACCTAAACCTACAAGAGAAGTGTAATAAGTAATTCATTTTGTAACCATTCAAAAATAATTATGCCTTAGCATTGTGTGAATAGACTGCAATAATACTTTTATTAACAGACAATTGATGGAACAAATCCACAACAATGACAATTTAAAAACAAAGATAAGAGATTCGAACTACAAACTTTTGACTTAAGGTTTCCTATCTTCCTCTGAAGCCAGGATGCGTTAACGTAAACACTTTCATCTCATCCTCGAAGAGTTTAATGATCCCCTGAGCGCGAGCTTTCAACTAGATCTCAAAGTTTGTGTGCAAACTCTCATAACGACTTGCCCCATTAGTTCCTTTTAAGCTCTCCTTCATTTTTACCAATTGTGCTGCTGGAGAAAATCGTTTAATTATGCACTGTAAGGAAAATGTATAGTTATACAGTAAAAATATGCCAAATGTATTTATGAAAGCAAAGCAAAAATGTGATTGGCATACCTAATTGCTATGTTAAAATCTCAAAAATTACTCTAAACATAAACATAATATTTTGCGTGTACAGTATATAGCTAGCAGCATCCACATGTAATTGTATTTATTTAACGATTATAGCAGTAAATTAAATATCGTGACACTTTATGAAAAGTGTCGCGATACCAAAGTAGTACAACTAGAACATGTAAAAGAATAAATAAATTGTGTATCCGCTCTTTTATGTATACAAGCAATGTGTTATATTTATTGAGAAGTTCACACAATTTAAAAAACACTTGGTACACAGGAATGACAATTATGATTTCCCATTTAAACTTTTAATTAGTATGACACTGTTTTGTGTAATTCGTTACCTCTTTATGGTAATACGTTAATATGTAGGTTCAGGTTCATGAATGTGGTGAAAGAAATAAAACCGGACATTGTAAAACGTTTAGAGTATTACAATTACAGTTATGTTCTCACTTTTCCCTTTAATCATTGCTTTATCATACTCAGTTTAGTATGCAATTCTCTGAAATGTATTATAGCTATTTTATTTATATTCGACTTAACAAACACAATTATCTACTGACTTAGATAATGGATGAGTAGTGAATGTGAGATGATTAAACAATACGATTAATTAAACAATAATATCCACACAAAAATTATTATGCGGAAATGATTTACAATCCTTATTAACGATAAAAACGTTACTTTCAAAAGTAGTTTTGTAAAAATTACGCTTTTATGTAGGATGTTTGGCCAGTTTCTCTTACACATTCCTGTGAAATGTTATACTAGATGGATAAAGTGCATAATTAATTTCTATCGATTATTCGTATTAAAGTTCATTGGCAATTTTTACTGCTCATGTGAAACATCAGTACACTATGTTGTATAAAGTAGTATACTAATAATATAAAATATATATAAACGTCACGAAATCGTGCTGTTCTTTGAACATTAGGCATTGATTAAACGAAAATGTGCTAACTAGTGTTTTATGTAGATTGTATGTACAAAATCAGCTTACTGCAATTAACCCCATACTTACCAAATATTTCTGTTACTTCGCCGATCCTGACCCTAAGCTAAATACGATTAAAGGTTTGTTATATATAACGCAACTGTTGAAATTATAACTGTTCCAAATAAAGTTGAATAAGTTGAAATTTCGTATGAAAATTTTTCTTATAAATATTTGGACTAAGTAATTCAAGCAAGCATTTTATCCTATTTCATTTCGTTATGGCAGCTATTCAATTTTTAAAAGTTTAAAACTCTCTTTCTTATAAGCTAATTAAAAAATAAAAAGTGTTCTTGAGTGCTGAAACATAATCATGCATTAAACATTTCATGAATTGTTTATTGTAAACATTTTATGTCGTATATATAACAGTTTTTGAGATATTGAGGCAAATCAATAAAAGAAAATTTATAATATTTCACTTGTTACTAAATCCACCTGTTCTAAAAAAGGACTGTTATAAAATGACATGGAAGGCGGAGTTAGAAAAAAGTGAGAACTCATGATATATTCTGGAGTTAATTCAAGGGCACTTAAAACTGTGTAGGTTCGCAGCGTTTCCAAGTCTGCTTATCATCAAGGAACTACAAACACTCCTTGTGACGAGTTCCTAGCTGACATTTATTACAGTGTCGAGTTTCCGCCTCGGCTCAATTTTATTTGAAAGAGACTAATCTAATGTTAGGCTATTATCTTTCCCATCTTAATTCTATATGCGTGACTCTAATAAAATGCTCAATTTTTATTTTGTTATTACATGATCACATTTTATGGAAGACCTAATTTTTAATGTTATTATGTTACACTGTTGGCTTACTATACCTACACTTTGAACATAAGAAACTATTTGAATTTTTCATATCCCTTTAAAAATCACGTTTTGAGTTTCCAAAACTATTTATGATAAATATGAGAACAAAACTGTTATCTACTTTTTTATTCAAATAACTTATAATAAAAATGTTAATTTGATATTTGAAAAATGTTATAATACATTATACATACTTAATAAAACAAGACGTTATTATCGTTTCGAAATGTTTGGACGAATAATATCACTGTAACGTGTAGTCAAGTCAGATTTTTTATGTTTATACTACATTGAGTAAACATTTTTATTTTTTACCTACACAGTAATTATAATTACTGAAACAATACATGGAAATAAATGTTGTCATCAACAAATATTGACAGCTAATTAGACTGTATTATGATTTACTACCGAATTTAATAGTTTATTATGGTTTGACAGTTTATTTTATTACAAGTAGGAATGTAACATACGTTTCATTTTTTAACATGGTTGGTTGTTGATTAGTTTGTTTTGACTGAATACATGTTACAATAAAACAATCTATTAGACTTAAGGTGATGGCTAATGAACATCCTATTCAAAGAGATCATTGCTGGTGCCTAAGAAGTTTAAAAATAATTAAACTAAAAGAGATCATTGGAGAGAGAGAGAGAGAGAGAGAGAGAGAGAGAGAGAGAGAGAGAGAGGAGAGAGAGAGAGAGAGAGAGAGAGAGAGAGAGAGAGAGAGAGAGAGAGAGAGAGAGAGAGAGAGAGAGAGAGAGAGAGAGAGAGAGAGAGAGAGAGAGAGAGAGAGAGAGAGAGAGAGAGAGAGAGAGAGACAGACAGACAGACAGAGAGAGAGAGAGAGATGTGCCTAGTGGTACGATCAGACAAAGTAATCAAGGTAGTTATTTCTCCTGTAGAACTATTACTTAATACGTAGAATTTTGGATGTAACGTGTTACTATTACGTTTATAAAATGCTACACAAACTACTTATCTATTAAATGGAAAGTGTGATAAGGTTGTTTTATGATGAGGCTTTCGTTTATTTTCTAAATTTATTTATATATTTGTATATATATATTGTATATATACAAATATATAAATAAATATATAAATATATATATATATATATATATATATATATATATACACACACACACACACACAGTAATTTTTTGATTCACCAACTTGATGTTTTACAATATTTTATAAGTAGTTCAAGAAAATACAAAGTATATTAACACTCTTTTGTTCTATACGACGTAGAACATAGCTACAATTGTGTGAAGAAAGTAAAGGACAATACACTAAAGAGTTTTATGTATTAATATTATTCGATGACAAAACACATTATTATCCAAAGTATTTTATCTTTAACACCTTTAACATAATTAATTGAAGACCCATTAAGATATTTTTGAGGGCATGTAAAACCAAATTGAACTTTATTAGTTTATTTGAAATAAATATACATTAACGAAGTTGTTCACTTAAATTTGTACAAAATTATAAAGCATACAATGCTATTTAAAATTTTCAAAACTAAACACGAAAAACTAAAAAAATATCTATACTCGTTATCTTAAACCCATAAAAGGTATAAAACCTCTCAATTTAAACATACTATGTAATAAATTTAGATTTTCAACATGTTAAAGCTAGATAGTTTTAAGGAAATCCTTCAAATTACTTACAATAAGGCTAAATCTGTTTTATAGTTTATTAAAAATAAATGTAACGTATTTAATAGATCAAATATCATCTCCTTCCACAAAGGAGGGTTTAATAGTCTGCTACTAGTTTTCAGCAGGTAGAAAGATAGATGATTATGAAGCTGAATCATGTACAATTGGTAAGATACGATATAAGTAAACTTTGTATGCCATTCTATTTGAAATGTATACCTATTTTTAAAATAATCCAGGGCTTTATTTGAAACAACCATATAAGAATTATTCTTACATTAAAAACAAATATAATTTTTAAATTAAATTCTATATGTACTATGAGTACTGTGCGGTTCTTCCTCGTGGTCGTAAGTACACTTTTATACATTCTTGGGTAAAACAATTTTAAGACACAAATATCTGGTACATATTGGTCTTAGGGAGATACACGAAAAATACGTAAAGTTTATTATATTTAAAATCTTGAAATTTTTTATTTGACTATAAAAAATCTTATTTCAAGACTTAGAAAAATCTGACTAAAACTAAATACCTTGATTTTAATACAAGTTAGTAACAACGGAGCGGCATGGTTTTATTTTTCTCAGCACCTACGTAAATGTGTTGAAAGGGAGGCACAATGAATTTAAGAAAGCTCCGCAGTGCGCATTAATAACCAGTCTCATAACCTCGGCCGGAGCTCTTTTACGCTTATTGCGTTTTGTGTACAGTTACTTTTGAAGATTTTGCCTTTAGGGAAGAATGCCTCCTTATTGAGCTCTTATATATTTGATTTACTACAATCAACTAGTTAAGAACTGTGTTATTGTATACGTCCAATCTTCTTAATTGTGTAATGTTGATGTAAAATAAAATATGTTAAATTAGTATTGAAGCCATTAAGTCAAGAGGTCCCTCCCCCACTGGTAATGTCTCAAGACGCTACTTTTTATGAATAAAGTTATTTAGTAACAATTTAAGTATCTTTAAAACGTCATAAATTTAAATGATCATTAAAATATGATGATTCTCTGTGAAATTTTACAATATTATTGTTATTAACTATTTTGTTTTACCTTATGATAAATGTATTACTACGTTTAAAGATAACATTGCATAAATTATGAAGGATGCCCTAAATCATAGAGACATCATTTTGTATTCGTACCAGCAAATTTATTATTGATTATATACGTATTTAGTTCTACTGGTTATATGCACAACCACACTATACAAATTTAAATCATGTACTTTTTGTGTAAGAACACATTGTGTAAGGACATAAATATTAAAAAAATAATGAAGCTTTTAATGATCAACAGAATACGAGCTTTCAGATCTAAAACTTGGTGGTCAAACTCTCATAACGACCTGCCTCATCAGTTTATTTCCAGCTCTTCCTTATTATTTTTTAATTGTATTGCCAAAAGTATAATTTTAACGCCAAAAATATAGTTTTAATACAAAATGATACATTTTTGCTGCTACCAAAACACACAACTAAACAGGACAAATTAATGCACAAATAAGATAAATATATTCACTTAAACATATACAAAATGTCACTAATAATAGGAAAACACAGTAAAAATTTAACATAACAACATAAATTATATTTATTTATAGGTATTTTAATGATATCAAAATTAACTCAAAAGGTATTGTATATTATTTGTAAATAAATCATTATCTTAAAATATACACATTATTGTACTTTCAAGCTATAGCCCTCAGCATTCAGGCCTCATATTATGAAATAAGAACACAACTATCACATGTTCTAAAACAGTTTACAATGGCAAACGCCTATTGACGTCAAGTTCCACATAGTATTAAGTGAAATCCCCTACCTTTTACAAAAGTGTAAAAACATAAAGTTAAAAAATACAAAAGTTTAAAAACAAGAGATACATTTTATTTCGTACTTCACCTAAATAAGCAGGAAATTATTACTTTTTGAAGTGATATAATAACGTTTACCGTTTTTAAATTGTGATTCGCGTGACATGGCTGTCTTAATTTATAATGTGATACAATTCAAACTTTTTCATCGTTACTTCCAAACTTTAATTAAAAATATGAAGTCTAAGATAAATTATAAAAAATATAAATTTATAGTTAGAACTATTTTGGCGGAGGAATAATTTAATACATTAAATATAAAGTTGTAGCATCGTGAAATAGAGAGGCGTAAAACGTAAAACCGAATGAAACCTATACATCGGAATAATTAAGAACCAGTCAGAACCGAAAGAAAACAATTCCAACTATTCTTAAATAGTAAATGTTTCACTGGTGTATAATGTAAACAGCATGGTAAATATAAAATTATAGTACTTAGTTTGAAAGTTAGTTCTTTTGGCTATATTTTTGTAATCGTCGTATTTAACTATAAGATCAAAATATTTTATGTTGACTTTAAATTTACTAATTGGCTTAAAATTTAAAAAAATACAAATATAATGAATTATATCAGAGTAGCAAATACAATAACGTTTTTGTATTAGACTACTTTTCCTTACGATATGTCACGGGGTAGAAGTCAGATATATTATACAATTAGCAGATAGATAGGATTTACGCGTTATTGGCCAAACAGGATGATCAAAAGTAAAACTTTTAATTGAAATCCTATTATAGCTCAGCAAATTATATTTAACCTTGATCTCGAAGTTAGTAAGCAAACTGTAATAGCATTGCCCATTATTCTTGATTAAGCTATGCTTAACTTTCACTACTTTCGCTCCTGGCGTTGTAGAGGGATATTATATAATCGGGTTCTGACTGATTTAAATAGGGCATTATAAATAACCTGATGCATACTTAATTTAATCTAGTACTTCAAATCAACAACAATAATTACATTATCAAAGTTTTATAAGTACATTTTTAAAATCATAAAAAAACGTTTATTGTATTAAGTTTTTTAAAACAGGAAATTTAATTTAATCAGTTAACTATGATATACACAAATGTAATGCTTAATCCTTTTATATTCTCCAATCGTAATTGTCAAATAAAACAACTCTATTTACTGATTATCACTTATATCTACATAGCTAGGCGATTGTGACATAAAATATATAAAAGGCTCTATATATATGTATATATATATATATATATATATATATATATATATATATATATATATATATATATATATATTGTTCTACCTATAAAGCTATAATATGAATTCGTTAAAACATAAAGTAATATACTTTTTTATTATTATCTTTGTGCTAATATTTTTGTGGACTTTACCCAATTTTTTTACATCCAAAGTCAAGAATAAATATATATTGACATATATTTAAAGAAAGGAAATTGTATAATAATAATGGTTACTAAGCTGTTTCGCAACTGCGTGAAGGAATATTGTAATGGGAGTTGTTGAAAGTTCGTAATATGTAACATAATTAATGGTCTTTTGACCAATCATATAAAACTAAGAACATTAAATAGTAAATCCATTAAACGCTGGATAAAAATTGGTTTTTCCATTTATATTTATTATATTTTTGGACATTCTGTAAGCGATTAGCGATAGAAAATTTTAAAACTTTAAATTAAATTAAATTAAATGATATTATCTACGTATGTTTTTAATATTAAAAGCGCGATCGCAGATTAAGGCATAATCAGTTATTGTTAACAAAAACGTGTATTAAAATACATTTTACAAAACACTTAGAACAACATTTCAAACTAATTATAAAGACCAAACTAATAAATTAGAAAAATTATTGTGTAGAAAAATTTGGTTGGCAATTCATGATTTTTTTATAGATTTCTTCTTTTACTTATAACAAAAAACGTAAATCGTAATCTTGGGATGAGTTATTGTGGTGAATAATGTTACTGAAATTTACAGAAGTTTGCGATATACGTTAAATTTCAAAACCATCATACATAGCCTACACTTTTTATTTAGTTCTTTTTTGTCTAGGAAGTTTCTTTAAAACGACACTTCATGATGCAAAATTTGTATGGCGATTTTCCTTTATAGCATATTCCACTTATTTTGCATTTTCAATGTTTTATTTATTATATATATATATATATATATATATTAATGTTTGTCCGATATAAGTCTTTTTGCACCCACAGTCAATATTTTGCTCCATTGTTTTTTATGTGTTATTAAAAAATCTGCTTATTTCAATCGCTCTGATTGTGAAATAGGCCTTATATAAATATTATAGTGTGTACAGGCTTATGCAATATAATTCAAGCTTGTGATCAGTATAACTGCCGCTATTAAAAAAGGTATATTGACTTGACAGAAAGGCAGTACATTCACATATTGTTAGATCTAACATGTTATATGATATCACGTAGGGTTTCCAGATAACGGGCATTTAAATTACGATTGTTTACTATAGGGAGAATATTATCCAGCACTTGAGTGGAGGGTTGTTTCGTCTCCTGACTGAATGACGTGCATCCAGCATGTCAAGTCAAGTGGTGATGACACACTCTCGCTCCTTGATCCTCTCAAGTGCAAGAAGGGAGAGAGAGTTAGACAGATGCGGTAACGATGAGACGGCCTCTACATAATTTGAACACTCTAAATGACTGTACAACAATAACTTTACCCAGTGTACATGTATTTTATCAGTCCACAGCTTTCGTCCTATTTAAAACGTTTTACGCTTTAAATAAAATAATATAAGTTAAATATATTCATTATGCTAATATTATTACTTCCATCAATACTATTATACTTATTTATTTCGTTTCGTTATTAATAAAAATTCATTTAAATCAGGATTCTATTTTAAATGTTAAAATTGTGAGTAAGCAACTTGCAGTAGTCATAAAGAATTTTACAAATACATAAATAATACCACTTATAAATATTTAACCTTATAGAGTTTCACACACATAATATACTAAATAATTTAGTTTGTGTCAGGTATCACATTAGCATGTAATACATCCCACACTATTATTGCAATGCCATTTATTCGTATAATATTTCATAAATCAACTGTCGTATACAGCAAACTGATATAATAGTTATTCATTGTATTTGCTTCAAAATTGGATTAACTATTATAAGTTTATGAGTTATATACTACTAGAACATAAAATAATTAGTTTCAACAAAGTTTTTCTTATAACTATACAAATATTCAGTTAAACTACTACTACTTTTAAATACTAATTAGAATACCAATGGACTCTTTTCTCAACAGCGAATAGTTCAGAAGCCAAAAGCAAATTTCCACTGTATTAGCACCAAATTTGGTTTTGCCTTACTTCTTTCTAAGATATAAATCAATCGTCCATCACGCTATTTTTTGTAGAGGACAAAATAGGAAGTTTTCGAAAAGGTTAAAACTATGATGTAATGATAATTCCCCTTCTTTATTTTTTCTATTTAAATAAGCATAAAATCGGCTGTCAGAAACAAAATCATATTTACATCAAAGACTAGACTTCGCTACTTAAAGGTCTGTTTGGAACTAATGTAACATTTATTTATGTAGGTACCTGAGATTTGGTCTAATGTTTATGGTAAGAAAATATGATCTGAATAAAAAAACAACCTTTCGTATATTTGTTACTTTTTGGAACCACCAACACTAGCCGGACTGACGATCGATTTTTCTGAGTGTAAGTTTCTCTGTTAATTGGAAATAAAAGACCAGATTGTGTGCTTCTACAATGCAAATTGACTCTCTATGCTCCTACACTATAATGTAAATAGTGTTGAAAGGGAGGCACAATGAATTCAGGAAAGCTCCGCAGTGCGCATTAATAACAAGTCTCACAACCTCGGCCGGCGCTCTTTTACACTTATTGTATTTTGTGTGCACTACTTTAAAAAATCACGGCTGCAGGGAAGTTGCCTACTCATTTGTTAGAGAAGTGTTAACATTATATATCTCTGTTTACCTCAAGGATATTTATGTAATTTGCTACTAACCTTTCTCTACACAATATTACTTCACGATTTTTTTATTGATACGTTAACGTTTTCTTAACAATATAATTATGTATTCTATATTACAGAATATTCATACTAAATTTTTTTTATATTATTAAATATGTTTTTGTGTTTGAGGAAATATTTCGATATTTAATTCTAAATGACAGAAGAAGATTTTCACGAAATTTGGCACGTTATTTAGTTAAATAGTAGTTATATGGATACTCCATAATATCATACATAAACACTTTAAATTCAAATTGATTAAACAGTTTTTACTGTAAAAATGCATAACGTAATTTGTCACACAGTTTACTAGTATTTTGCATTTCCATAAATATAAATCAGCTATCGTAATTTAAAGACAAAGTAATATTCCATATGTTTTATCGTATATGACGAAAAAAAACAATCAAAACCATTAGATCGATGCTAAACCAAAGACTTGAGTAAACCAGAATATCAACTGGAAACACCACTCGACATTACAAAAGATCGCAAGTGCTAACTTACGCTCAGCTGTCCAACAATGCTCAGCCATTTATATATCAATTTCAGTTCTGACAACATTCGCTCAATTGACCAACAATGCTCAGCTGGTTATATGTCTATTTAGATTCGTTCTACAACAGGGGTTACTGAATTACACTTGAAAGTTTAGGATGTTATATTATTAATATTCAGCATCCGTAATGCACGTGCAAACTAACGATTACAAATTTATACCAACAGCAACAATATTTAAGACATCAATATCTTGGGGTTAAGATATAAAAAACATAAGCAATGATGCAATAATTAGAAGACACGTTATTGATTGTAACATAATTTATATAATACCCTATTATTTACTACTTTAAAATTAAAAATATGAATATTAAAAATATACTGAAATGTCATGAATAATATTTAATAAATACAATTTTTAATACGATAAACCAATAATGGAAATATATAAAATGTTATTGTTACGTGAGTTGTGTGTAGAGAGATTTAATTAATTTAGCTTATCGTTAATTACAATAATCACAATGACCTGAGTCATGAGGAACAATGAATGAGATTTAGAGATTCATTATTTAAAATAATACAGCTCAAAGTGAACTGAAAATTGAATGGAAAGATTTAGTGGTAAATTATTAGTAAATTGAAATTAGTCTCAGATAAAATAAATATTACATAACATGAGTAAAACACTTTGCGTCATATAAATAAATAAATATATATTATATATAATACATATAATGTATATATATATATATATATATATATATATATATTGTGTGTGTGTGGTGTGTGTGTGTGTGTGTGTGTGTGTGTGTGTGTGTGTGTGTGTGTGTGTGTGTGTGTGTGTGTGTGTGTGTGTGTGTGTGTGTGTTTAAAATTGCCGCTGCTTCGCCCGCAATTTCTATTCAACCTTCCGTGTATTTTAGTAACAGCTTTTACGATTTCAGTAACGCTTGAAGTATTTTATGTATATTTAGAGGAGCTCCAAAATTTAAGTTTTCTTAGTGAGGGCACTTGTGATATGATATAATATATGATAGGGTTGATATTTTTGAAGTGGAATTATGTATCGTGCATCAGGTACGCATTTTACAGAAATCGTTATTAAGAGGGTCAGAATTTAGGCATAAGTGGGAGTCATTCTCATTTCAGGTTTTGCGCTTTTAGTTCAAATTATTTCAATTCCCAAATATATTATATACTGTTATTGAAAATTTGAAACTAAAATTGACGTCAACAATATTAACACATTTCAATGCTTACATTATGACCGTTGCCATTCAGGTGTAAAGATAATATATGATACAGTACAGTTCTTCCTTCCCAATGCATGTTCGTTATATCACAATATTTGCTCGGTTCAGTATGAGAATCATTTCAGTGTTTCTATACCTAATCAGTTTGGTATAACTTGGATGCGATGTCACCTCAACGATGTTCTGTCGAACATTCTATTTAGTGTCTCGTGTACGAGTTTGTCCTGTCGAACATTCCATTTAGTGTCTCGTGTACGAGTTTGTCCTGTCTAACATTCCATTTAGTGTCTCGTGTACGAGTTTGTTCTGTCGAACATTCCATTTAGTGTATCTTGTGCGAGTTTGTCCTGTCGAACATTCCATTTAGTGTCTCGTGTACGAGTTTGTCCTGTCGAACATTCCATTTAGTGTCTCGTGTACGAGTTTGTTCTGTCGAACATTCCATTTAGTGTCTCGTGTACGAGTTTGTTCTGTCGAACATTCCATTTAGTGTCTCGTGTACGAGTTTGTCTCCCAGAATGAATAGATTGGTTTACTTAAGATGTTTAAATAAGAAGTTTTGTTACTTTTATTATGCTTTCGCTATATAAATTTTAACCAATTGAAAATATTGGTTTAAATAATTAAACATATGGTCCGTGTTACTATAATAAAATGTTTACACCCTAATAGTTAAATACATTTGAAACTGGCTCATAAAATCCACATTATACAAAAACGTTAGACTAAGGTGGGGTTTTTGCTGTTTTTACGACCAGTGGAGCGAAGCCCGGAACTATTTACAAAATAGGAATATGGCGATGTTCAACCTAGGAACCTTAGGAATGAGCATGTAAAATTTCCAGTAAAATAAATTGAATTATAAGTGAAAGCAAAACAAACAAACTTTCGCATTTATAATATTATTATGTTGTATATACATAGGAAAATTGGATAAATAACAGTATGGTAAAGAAAAATATATCGTTTTTTTGGCACTGCACGCGACTAAAGAAAGTGTATCCATCTCCCAATCGAATTTCCACAGGGTGTACGTACTCTTTATAATACTAGTTCATCCTCAAACCCATCTTAGTTATATTAACTTCATCACTCCTATTTTATATGATTTCAAAACAATTCTTACCTGCATATACAGCGGGTCAACCTAAAAGAATCGCTCACCTTGCAATATTTTTTATAACACCAACACCCATTTATTGACCACTCAGTGTTCAACCGTATTTAAGTATTAATGCACGGCGTTGCATCTTCGTCCTTCAATAATCGTAAGGGGATTCCTAACTGGACTTTGTCGCGGATAACATTTTATTATTCTATTTTCATCTTCGGACACGACGTCAAGTTATTGAAACAAATAGGATGAGCTCTATCACTTATGATGCTGAAAAATTTAATTCCTCCTTTTTTGTTTGTCTGTCCGGATGGTAATTTGTATGAAGATTTAATTATATATTTTAAACACTCATTTCGATGATGATGCATGTCAATCCTTGAGATTTAGCTGAGCTTTAGCAAATAATTTTTGTATTTTTCTTATAGATAACCTTGGTAACAATATCGTGAGAAAGCAACATAAATACATTAGCAAATACATTTATTTCACATAATTACAGATTTTAACATGTGACTTCATTTATAGAGTAAAAATTAAAAGATTGTAAAATAATGTTAATAATTGTGATGTCAGCGCATCCTTGCGTATCCTCCTTAGCTCAACGACACTTAATAATTTGAAACACTACTATAATATCTAATGTAACGAAAAAAAAATATGAATTTAGACAAAAAAGATATGTCTGCCAATTTTTTAAATTTAGCGAGAAACGTAATCTCCTCATACTCAATAAAGTATTAAACGTCGATTAAGTTAATAATATAATGTTTTTTAAACGTTAATGAAGGCTAGGACTACATTAGACTAACACAGTTTTCTCTTTAGCCCTTCTTGAGGGGATGCAAATATTTCTTTCTGATATCTTTTTATCTGTCCGCTAGGACATCTCGAGAATAAAATTACCTACAGATTTGAATGTTTGCGTGCAACCTCAGTGAGGCCAGTTACGCTACCTGAGGAGTGGCGCACTCCTATTATTTGGTTCATAACTGGAATCTGGTAATAAACAATGAATTCAGAAGAGTAGCGATCTAGTAAAAATAATGTAATTGGGTATCTAAAACATTACGATGTTTAAATAGAAACAATGTCTCTTAATATTCCGTTATAATACCGTAAACGAGTCAGAAATTGTAATTTCTAAAATGCTCTGAATTCTAAAGCGTGTTAAACGTGGTAAGAATTGCAGTAATGTACTGACGGAAAAATGTTTCTTAATCTAAGAATTCCGTGTTACTAAGAGTTAAATTAGGAGTGAATTAACAATTTAATATACTGTTGATACTCATAACCCTCAGAAACTGAAATTTAGACACTCATGATTTCATTAAAGTTAAAAATTTAATAACAAAGAATAGTATTTGTTTTGTTAGAGAATTATGTAAAGATGCAAAAATATGAAATATGAAAATATATTGCAATATAAAAAATCTTATGAATAAAAACAATAAACCTGTTAAGCAGATAGTTTATGTAACAACTTAAAAGTCAATTTTTACAATAAGATTATACGTTGCTAGAAATTTATTTGTAGTTTCGCATAATCATTGAAAGATATTCCAATCTATCGTTCAATTTAGGATATCAGTTTACTGACAGGGCTCTGAAGTTTATTGAACTGTTTCTTATAGTAAAGTGACTCTCAATAATCTCTATAATTGTTTATAAACTGTTTTTAATATATTAAAAAATTTCACTAACAATTCAACCAATTTTAAGCCAGTGTGTAGAAAATTCTAATTCTAAATGGAGATCAACTTTATTCAAAAATCCTCAGGTTTTAACACACGTACGATGCAATAAATGGTGGTATTTTACTGTAGTCGATTAAAGTCCCAATCAAAGGAAATTTAGATAAAGAAAAGTGTCTCTGATCGTAACATGGCAGTTGTACAATCAATATCTGATATTTAACGAAATATGAAAGAGGAATAACAAACAAACAATTTACTATGGCCTATTTAAATATAAATTATTCCACTTATTAGTTTTGACATTCACAGGGGATTAAAAACACATCTAATTTTTCGTTTATCAAGCAATTACCGTAAATATAATGGTCAATAGAGTGTTGAGGGAATTTTTCAAACGAATAGGGTAACACCTCGGAGAGATTTTCTAAATAGGAATAGGTCTATAAGATAAGTAAGCCTAGAATGTGTTACTAACATAAACATTTTCTCTAAACAATATCTAAAACATGCACCCAAAAATGTTATCAATGAAACAAATCCATTACATATAATTAAAACTATAGGCTACTAAATAATACAAATTACAACTAGTCTGTACTGAAAACATAGTTTGTTGATTTCCAGCTTTACTGAACTCTTTTAAATATTTAGAAAAATCATTTTGCATTGCACAACAATCAAGTCCGTTTAGTTTAACATAGGACTACCTAGTTAAAGCTTAAGGCACTTGATAATTATGGTGCTGTAACTTGCTTCAATATTGTGTATGATAGGTACTCCAATTGAACTGTTGTGTAGAAAGTGCAAACTTCTATTGGCACTGAAATATTTGATACTAACGTTCTGGAATACTTGCAATACTTTAAAGAAAAATCTATCTTTAATTAAAAATATCTATGCTCGTACGTTTTAGCGTATAGCCCAATCCCCTTTACACGATTAAAGTCAAATTAAATGAAGGCTGATCGGGTATTGGGTTGTTGTTATTAAACGAAAAGTTAAACTGGAGCAATTCTCATATATAATAAAACGTTCACAGTTATTGTTGAAAGGGCAAAACGTACCAAATTACTTACTTTGTTTATCGAGACTTTAAAAGATGAGTCTGCCGTTTACTTTTATGACTTGGTGATAATTTAAGTAAGTGTGTTTATGGCTCTCTCTAGAATTAAAATTACAAGAGTTAGTTACAATCCAACCCATTAGACATAATGTTAGCCTCGATTCCACATACATATAGTAATTGTATGTATCAGTGTGTATGTTAAAAAAACTTATCATTTTCATGGGGGCTATGAATAAAATGTATTTGTTTTTGAATTCATACTGGTTATGTTATATAAAAATGTTTTATCATATAAATTGAAACTTTTAAAATGACATGTGTATTTTAAAGGATCAGAATGTTATGAAGAGATTATAAGATATTTTAATAAGAAATAAGACTACACAAAATTGTTATCGGTTCACAATAAAAATTTTGTGAACACATAAACAAATTATAATCATATTACCTTAATAAACCTTATAATAAACAAATTTTACCTTACGTGCTTAGAAATTAATTGACCAACGCATAATGCCACAATGATTCTTCACTTAGAATGCTTGAGAGATTCTAGAATGACTTTTTTTGGAATAGTAGGAAGTCAAAATCGTTAACCGTTACATTATTCAAAAAATTACACAAATAATTTAGTAAAAAAAACTATTATTTTGTAAAATGGTAGAAATTGTGCGGTAATTTTCTTAATTTGTAATGTTAAAACTAAATAATCATTTACATATTTAGTATTGGTATCAGCATTTGCTATTTATTTCGAATTAAATTATTATATATGTTTTGTTAATTATTTATATTATTTATTAAAAAAAAACACATTATTGAGTTTTCACCATTGCTAATAATAATTTTAAATATAATTATCTATTATATTTTATAATGTTTTATGAAATAAATTTTTATCAGTAAGTATAAAAACAATAACATAAACTCAACTTTGTTTAATTTGTTATGCTTGATGTTTATTTAATTTATTGAGCCGCAAGTATCGTAAGAAAATTCATGGTCACGGTGCCAACTTGGTCACGGGTGAATACAACGTTACTTCTTTTTTTAAGTAATTGTCACGTTACCGATTGTAAATGTATATATATATATATATATATATATATATATATATATATATATATAACAAAAATCGGAAAGGGCCAAACGTCAAGAGACTTACTTGGATAATCAATTGAATGTCATTCGACTAATACATGTAAAAAAAGGCCAACATATTAATATTAATTTACTGTATTTCGCATTACGCTTCTTCAGGTCAAAACAACATAACAAAACACATAAAATACCCGCTGCTTCGCCCGCAATTTCTATTCAACCTTCCGTGTATTTTAGTAACAGCTTTTACGATTTTCAGTAACGCTTGAAGTATTTTATGTATATTTAGAGGAGCTCCAAAATTTAAAGTTTTCTTAGTGAGGGCACTTGTGATATGATATAATATATGATAGGGTTGATATTTTTGAAGTGGAATTATGTATCGTGCATCAGGTACGCATTTTACAGAAAATCGTTATTAAGAGGGTCAGAATTTAGGCATAAGTGGGAGTCATTCTCATTTCAGGTTTTGCGCTTTTAGTTCAAATTATTTCAATTCCCAAATATATTATATACTGTTATTGAAAATTTGAAACTAAAATTGACCGTCAACAATATTAACACATTTCAATGCTTACATTATGACCGTTGCCATTCAGGTGTAAAGATAAATATATGATACAGTACAGTTCTTCCTTCCCAATGCATGTTCGTTATATCACAATATTTGCTCGTTCAGTATGAGAATCATTTCAGTGTTTCTATACCTAATCAGTTTGGTATAACTTGGATGCGATTGTCACCTCAACGATTGTTCTGTCGAACATTCTATTTAGTGTCTCGTGTACGAGTTTGTCCTGTCGAACATTCCATTTAGTGTCTCGTGTACGAGTTTGTCCTGTCTAACATTCCATTTAGTGTCTCGTGTACGAGTTTGTTCTGTCGAACATTCCATTTAGTGTATCTTGTGCGAGTTTGTCCTGTCGAACATTCCATTTAGTGTCTCGTGTACGAGTTTGTCCTGTCGAACATTCCATTTAGTGTCTCGTGTACGAGTTTGTCCTGTCGAACATTCCATTTAGTGTCTCGTGTACGAGTTTGTCCTGTCGAACATTCCATTTAGTGTCTCGTGTACGAGTTTGTCTCCCAGAATGAATAGATTGGTTTACTTAAGATGTTTAAATAAGAAGTTTTGTTACTTTTATTATGCTTTCGCTATATAAATTTTAACCAATTGAAAATATTGGTTTAAATAATTAAACATATAGTCGTGTTACTATAACAAAATGTTTACACCTAACAGTTAAATACATTTGAACTGGCTCATAAAATCCACATTATACAAAAACGTTAGAGACTAAGGTGGGGTTTTTGCTGTTTTTACGACCAGTGGAGCGAAGCCCGGAACTATTTACAAAATAGGAATATGGCGATGTTCAACCTAGGAACCTTAGGAATGAGCATGTAAAATTTCAGTAAAATAAATTGAATTATAAGTGAAAGCAAAACAAACAAACAAAGAAACTTTCGCATTTATAATATTATTATGTTGTATATACATAGGAAAATTGGATAAATAACAGTATGGTAAAGAAAAATATATCGTTTTTTGGCACTGCACGCGACTAAAGAAAGTGTATCCATCTCCCAATCTAATTTCCACAGGGTGTACGTACTATTTATAATACTAGTTCATCCTCAAACCCATCTTAGTTATATTAACTTCATCACTCTTATTTTATATGATTTCAAAACAATTCTTACCTGCATATACAGCGGGTCAACCTAAAAGAATCGCTCACCTTGCAATATTTTTTATAACACCAACACCCATTTATTGACCACTCAGTGTCAACCGTATTTAAGTATTAATGCACGGCGTTGCATGTTCTTCATCCTTCAATATCGTAAGGGGATTCCTAACTGACTTTGTCGCGGATAACATTTTATTATTCTATTTTCATCTTCGGACACGACGTCAAGTTATTGAAACAAATAGGATGAGCTCTATCACTTATGATGCTGAAAAATTTAATTCTACCTTTTTTGTTTGTCTGTCCGGATGGTAATTTGTATGAAGATTTAATTATATATTTTAAACACTCATTTCGATGATGATGCATGTCAATCCTTGAGATTTAGCTGAGCTTTAGTAAATAATTTTGTATTTTTCTTATAGATAACCTTGGTAACAACGAGAGAAAGCAACATAAATACATTAGCAAATACATTTATTTCAATAATTACAGATTTTAACATGTGGCTTCATTTATAGAGTAAAAATTAAAAGATTGTAAAATAATGTTAATAATTGTGATGTCAGCGCATTCTTGTGTATCCTCCTTAGCTCAACGAGACTTTAATAATTTGAACACTACTATAATATCTAATGTAACGAAAAAAAATATGAATTAGACAAAAAAGATAATTATGTCTGCCAATTTTAAATTTAGCGAGAAACGTAATCTCCTCATACTCAATAAAGTATTAAACGTCGATTTAAGTTAATAATATAATGTTTTTAAACGTTAATGAAGGCTAGGACTCATTAGACTAACACAGTTTCTCTTTAGCCTTCTTGAGGGGATGCAAATATTTCTTCCTGATATCTTTTTATCTGTCCGCTAGGACATCTCGAGAATAAAATTACCTACAGATTTGAATGTTTGCGTGCAACCTCAGTGAGGCCAGTTACGCTACCTGAGGAGTGGCGCACTCCTATTATTTGGTTCATAACTGGAATCCGGTAATAAACAATGAATTCAGAAGAGTAGTGATCTAGTAAAAATAATTTAATTGGTATCTAAAATATTATGATGTTTAAATAGAAACAATGTCTCTTAATATTCCGTTATAATACTGTAAACGAGTCAGAAATTGTTATTTCTAAAATGCTCTGAATTCTAAAGCGTGTTAAACGTGGTAAGAATTGCAGTAATGTACTGACGGAAAATGTTTGTTAATCTAAGAATTCCGTGTTACTAAGAGTTAAATTAGGAGTGAATTCACAATTTAATATACTGTTGATACTCATAACCCTCAGAAACTGAAATGTGGACACTCATGATTTCATTAAAGTTAAAAATTTAATAACAAAGAATAGTATTTGTTTTGTTGGAGAATTATGTAAAGATGCAAAATATGCAATATGAAAATATATTGCAATATAAAAAAATCTGATGAATAAAAACAATAAACCTGTTAAACAGATGGTTTACGTAACAACTTAAAAGTCAATTTTTACGATAAGATTATACGTTGCCAGAAATTTACTTGTAGTTTCGCATAATCATTGAAAGATATTCCAATCTATCGTTCAATTTAGGATATCAGTTTACTGACAGGGCTCTGAAGTTATTGAACAGTGTCTTATAGTAAAGTGACTCTCAATAATCTCTATAATTGTTTATAAAACTGTTTAATATATAAAAAATTTCACTAACAGTTCAACAATTTTAAGCCAGTGTGTAGAAATCCCAATTCTAAATGGAGATCCACTTTATTCAAAATCCTCAGGTTTTAACACACGTACGATGCAATAAATGGTGGTATTTTACTGTAGTCGATTAAAGTCCCAATCAAAGGAAATTTAGATAAAGAAAAGTCTCTGATCGTAACATGGCAGTTGTACAATCAATATCTGATATTTAACGAAATATGAAAGAGGAATAACAACAAACATTTACTATGGCCTGTTTAAATATAAATTATTCCACTTATTAGTTTTGACATTCACAGGGGATTAAAAACACATCTAATTTTCGTTTATCAAGCAATTACCGTAAATATAATGGTCAATAGAGTGTTGAGGGAATTTTTCAAACGAATAGGGTAACACCTCGGAGAGATTTTTTAAATAGGAATAGGTCTATAAGATAATTAAGCCTAGAATGTGTTACTAACATAAACATTTTCTCTGAACAGTATCTAAAACATGCACCCAAAAATGTTATCAATGAAACAAATCCATTACATATAATTAAAACTATAGGCTACTAAATAATACAAATTACAACTAGTCTGTACTGAAAACATAGTTGTTGATTTCCAGCTTTACTGAACTCTTTTAAATATTTAGAAAAATCATTTTGCATTGCACAAAAATCAAGTCCGTTTAGTTTAACATAGGACTACCTAGTTAATGCTTGAGGCACTTGATAATTATGGTGCTGTAACTTGCTTCAATATTGTGTATCATAGGTACTCCAATTGAACTGTTGTGTAGAAAATGTAAACTTCTATTGGCACTGAAATATTTGATACTAACGTTCTGGAATACTTGCAATACTTTAAAGAAAAATCTATCTTTAATTAAAAATATATATGCTCGTAATTTTCAGCGTATAGCCCAATCCCCTTTACACGATTAAAGTCAAATTAAATGAAGGCTGATCGGGTATTGGGTTGTTGTTATTAAACGAAAAGTTAAACTGGAGCAATTCTCATATATAATAAAACGTTCACAGTTATTGTTGAAAGGGCAAAACGTACCAAATTACTTACTTTGTTTATCGAGACTTTAAAAAGATGAGTCTGCCGTTTACTTTTATGACTTGGTGATAATTTAAGTAAGTGTGTTTATGGCTCTCTCTAGAATTAAAATTACAAGAGTTAGTTACAATCCAACCCATTAGACATAATGTTAGCCTCGATTCCACATACATATAGTAATTGTATGTATCAGTGTGTATGTTAAAAAAAACTTATCATTTTCATGGGGGCTATGAATAAAATGTATTAGTTTTTGAATTCATACTGGTTATGTTATAATAAAAATGTTTTATCATATAAATTGAAACTTTTAAATGACATGTGTATTTTAACCCTTTCAGGGCCAGGACCAAATATGAGATGTTGCAAAATTTTTTCACATATCTATCCCCTTGTGACTAGTCAAAAGTGCCAGGCTAAAATTGGCGATTTTGCAGTCTCTTAGATTAAAATTTATAACTTTTCATAAACATTAGAGAATGACCTAAAAGTTGCACCAAATTACTCGTATAGATATATACTATCAACAAAAAAATATAAAGATGTAGTTTTAAGTAATTTAAAATTAAAAAAAATAATGTTTTAATGGATTACATAAAAAGAATTTAATTTTTTAATTTTTTTCGTAAATAACTAAAAAAGGAAAAATAATTTTACTGTAGAAAGCTATGTTATTATATTGTACATTTATACAGGAACAACCATACAAAATTTTGTGTTATTTCTCTCATAAATAAATTTTTTATGACACATTTTGTATAAATACGCATAATTGTACTTCACAACAAGTGATAAAGCAACTGACTCTTAACTGCAAGAAACTTAAAATAAATATTCACATTACGGATGTACCGGTAAACAGATGATTGTAGGATCCATAAGCAGTTTCAATACAGTTAAAAACACTATTTACCAAGAAATATTTACACAATTTTATTTGAAATTTATTTACACTTTTTCTATTTACAAATATGCTACTTACAATTTCACTCCCGTGAGATCGCAAATTGTCAGTCATTGTAACTACTACACACAATAGCTATGCAGGTAACACTACTAATATTTACAACCACAAAATAAAATAATGAAGAAGAATCCAGCATACAATGGTACGATTGCACTAAAGCATAAAGAATTAACAACAATAGATCGAGTCACCTGATAATTTCACGTGACAATTACGAAATAAAAATGCATAGACCTCCAAAATAAAAATTATATTCATATTAAATATCTACAAATATACCAGGGAATAAAAAAACATAAAACTTTAATCATTTGATGTCGTATTTTTTAAAGAAAATTACGAATATCAAGGCGGCAATATATTGACGGCGTATGTCACTGACGGCAATATATTGCCGCCTGGCACTTTTTAGACAAGATCTATGGCGGCAATATATTGCCGCCTGGCCCGGAAAGGGTTAAAGGATCAGAATGTTATGAAGAGATTATAAGATATTTTAATAAGAAATAAGACTACACCAAATTGTTATCGGTTCACAATAAAAATTTTGTGAACACATAAACAAATTATAATCATATTTACCTTAATAAACCTTATAATAAACAAATTTTACCTTACGTGCTTAGAAATTAATTGACCAACGCATAATGCCACAATGATTCTTCACTTAGAATGCTTGAGAGATTCTAGAATGACTTTTTTGGAATAGTAGGAAGTCAAAATCGTTAACCGTTACATTATTCAAAAAATTACACAAATAATTTAGTAAAAAAAACTATTATTTTGTAAATGGTAGAAATTGTGCGGTAATTTTCTTAATTTGTAATGTTAAAACTAAATAATCATTTACATATTTAGTATTGGTATCAGCATTTGCTATTTATTTCGAATTAAATTATTATATATGTTTTGTTAATTATTTATATAATTTATTAAAAAAAACATTATTGAGTTTTCACCATTGCTAATAATAATTTTAAATAATAATTATCTATTATATTTTATAATGTTTATGAAATAAATTTTTATCAGTAAGTATAAAAACAATAACATAAACTCAACTTTGTTTAATTTGTTATGCTTGATGTTATTTAATTTATTGAGCCGCAAGTATCGTAAGAAAATTCATGTCACGGTGCCAACTTGGTCACGGGTGAAAACAACGTTACTTCTTTTTTTAAGTAATTGTCACGTTACCGATGTAAATGTATATATATATATATATATATATATATATATATATATATATATATATATATATATAACAAAAATCGGAAAGGGCCGAAACGTCAAGAGACTTACTTGGATAATCAATTGAATGTCATTCGACTAATACATGTAGAAAAAGGCCAACATATTAATATTAATTAACTGTATTTCGCATTACGCTTCTTCAGGTCAAAACAACATAACAAAACACATAAAATAAAAAAAAATATATATATATATGTATTTATATATATATATATATATATATATATATATATATATATATATATTACAGCAGCGCCAACCAATGTATCCTGTAGATTATTCTAAGCCAACTAGGGATATCATATGTACTATACAGTAGATGTCATGCGTTTCTTTATAAGGCTATATAAGCAATCAGCAATATTCAAATATTCTTTAAAAAAGAGGTACTATAAATTAAATAAAAAATACCTAATCGATTTTCCAAATTATTGTCTCATTATTTTTAAGAATTTAAGCAATCTAAACATATTTTTAAATCAACACCTATATCTTCTTTAGAAGTGACAGTAATATGGCATTACAATTTTAACTATTTATCCATGAGATGTTTTTAAGACTGGTTTTATTTGTCAAATATTATTTCTAGTCCTAAAAGTCAGAATAACAATTGTTTTATTATGAATGTAAAATACCTAGTGTTACAATATAGGTGTAAACGAAACTCCTGAAATTATTTTACAACGTGTAATGTTATGTGAAGAATAAATAATAGTATGGATGCAGATGTACCAAGGCATATACGAGTATTAAGCAATTTTACCATCACTTTACAATCTCTTGTTCTTTGCAGTCAAAAACAAAATTATATTAGGTAAACTATGTAGAAAGTAAAAAAAAACTGAAGAAAAATGTTTTACAGTATAGTATTTAGTCAAAAACGATAGAAATAGCTAATGTTCTTTATATTATAGCCATGTTCAAATTATTATGTTCAAATAATAATAGCTATTTACAATTGTTCTTTGACTGACCACTTACTCTAAAAATTGCTATAAAACTTTGTAATCAAGGGCTATCAAATAAATAAGAACATATATTTTAATAATAATTATCTAAACATGTTACTGGAGTGTGTTCGTTTTTGTTACCGAAGAAAGCTTACTACTGGATCACAGCATATGACACAGCAGAAAACATATGACTTGAAATCCATAAATAGGAGTGGCTCTACATCAAGCAAATGCTGCAGTCAGATTAAAACTGAGGTCATATGTAAATATTTCAATTTCTTACAAACCCATATATATTTTACGTTCCACCATGCTTTTCGTATGTGTAAACTCATGTACAAACACGAAAACTGTTTACCTTTAAAATATACTAGTATATTATTATGTTTACTAACTTTATAGTTGGAAACTATGAATATACTAAACCTGTAAGTCAAAAGTTTTAGATTATAATTTTTATAAGGCTATCAAATCGTCTGAAAAACAAAATCTTTGAATCTTAGTCATAACAGTGACACAATAATTACTAAATAAACTACTTAAGATTTCTGGACCAACATACATAAATATTATAATGCGTTGAGGTTGGAATATACATACATACACGCACACACGCACACAAGCACACGCACACGCACACACACACACACACACACACACACACACACACACACACACACACACACACACACACACACACACGTAATTATTGTGTCACTGTTATGACTAAGATTCAAAGATTTTGTTTTTGATTTTTGTTTTTGTTTTTGATTTGATGTTTACGATTCAAAGATTTGTGTGTGTGTATAATTTTAAATTCTTATATATTATGTAATAGTTTATTAAAGTTGATTTGAGTATTGTAGAAGGGCATAGTGTCAAAAGTTTTAAGTCATACGAATTATATTGGCACAAATCATGTTTTTGTTACAAACAAGAATCTTCCGCCTAGAAAGTTACCATGTAATCATCATTCAGTTGGCAGTTCGAACAAATAAACTTTAATAAAGCTTCCAGCTCACGAAAGTCTTAATTAAGTGCGTTCAGCAAGGGTTCGTCAGGTAAATTGTGAGTCTCGACTTTACACTGTTAATATTCTTTTCAAATTTGGTAAATTCCAGAATATTCTGAATCAACTTATATAATACGACTCCTGACAATACAAATTGAATTTTTTGTAAATAAATTTATTTTATTAAAATAGCTATTCCTTTTCTTTTATAGTGCAGATATAATATTTTTACTATAACATTTTAAATTTGTAATGTGAAAATTTAAATATTTATTATGATGAATAATGTAATACCACTAAACAGTGTCCAAGTACCATACAAAATAATATGAAAAAACTGTTACCAGAAAAGAGCTACAACCTATATAGAACGTAGGAAAATACTCTGTCGCATGGCGAGAATAACTGAACTGAAATTTTCCGATTAAACCTACATAACTCGAACAATAATAAAATACTTGAGTAAATTACGACGATATATTATCAATTATTTAAGAATGTTCTAAAGTATTAAATATTATTTTAATAATTATATCAGTGATTATTGGCAGAGATTTTGCGAAACCTATAACTCAAGGGGCTTGAAAAATATAATTTATGACTGCCTGTCCGTCCGGACGATAACTTGAAAAAACTTATCACTTGACTACAAATTTTGCATGAAGGTTCATTAAATATTAGCAATACTGAGTTTGAAGATGGTGCATATCACTCCATGAGATTTTACTGAGCCTTAGTGAATATTTTTAATTCATATTATAGCTAACCATTTCAGCTACGAGAAAAGGCAGAATAAAGAAATGTGTGAACAAACTGAATCTAATAATTTGAGTTTAAAACATATGACATTTATTCCTAAAGTATAAACGAAAAGAGTGTAAATTCAATGTTAAAACGCGGTGACAAGCCTTAATATCACAGCAGTCTTGCATGCTAGTGACCCTTCTCCGCTCACCGAAATATTTTTTTACTTTAACACTGCTAAAAAACCTAACTTAACTAACAAAAATTAATGTATTATGAGGCAAGATATCTCTGTAAATTTTGCATCTGTTAACTCTACATTTCGCTTGTAATTTAGTTTGTAAATACACAAGAATGAGTTATATGATGTTGCATGTTCAATCATAGACTAGGATTAGCGTCATTGTAGGCTATGTGTGACTCAGTAGACTGACACAGTTTTTGTTTTGTTTGTTGAAGAAAATGTAACAACCTACAATGAAATGAGCTCTTGATTTCAAAGTTTTTATGCAAACCTTTAACGAGCTCTTAGTAACTATCCTTGTTCATTGGTTATTACATAAAAACATATTTTTATGTTTAAGTTCATAGATATAAGTGTTTGAATCGACAAAAGACAAAAATGTAAGTTAACACTCGTTTTCTCTCGTTAACACAATGTTCTATAGTTAAAAGCACGTTTAGATTATTTTACAGTTTATTAGAATATATTAAATAAAATACCACGAATTTAGCTACTTACTTTATCATATAAACGTTAATTTCCATATAAATTCTGAAGTACTAAAAAACCTGTTCACTGAACTCTGATAATGTTCAGTAAATATCAGGTTTTGATTAAAATTCTTGGAACGGACTAAATTGTAACAATGAACATTAATTAGTACCAATTACTTGTTTAAAGACGAAATAGCAAATTAGTTTATATCCTGAAAATATCAGAGATGAAATGACTAATATTGTTTCATACAGTCTCTTTGTATTATACTATAACGCACACTTTTTCATTACATCGCACTGTATTACAGCAAAACCTGTGAAGATAAGTTATGTTACGTCGTTAATAAATGCATTTGCATACATAGTTTAAAATAAAACTATAAAATAAGGTTTCAGCACAGCATGAAACAAAATTATTTTTGTAATTTTGTTATCGTTTATTATTTATGAAATTTACATAGTATCTATGTAAATTGAAACTTATTTGATGTAAAGTAAGGACTCTTAAGATTATTCCTTATATATTCAGTTGGTTTCATGAATTTGTCTGTTTAGGCTTTCTCATCGAAATGTAAGTATAAATTATTGTAGCTTTGCTTGATTTACAATACATTTTGTATTTAACCTGAATATTTAATTAATACAAATTTGTATTTTTGGTAAAAATCATATTTAATTTTAAGAATAATATTCTACTTTAGAGATTTGACACTCTGTATCTGTACACTTTATAAATAAAATAAATATGAACGTATGTATTTTTAGTAACATTCCTAATCTCACCCAATGTCTCCAACAGTAAAAATCTTGGAATAGTTATTAAAACATTTTCATAAGTTCGTAATAACTATCAAAGCTGATTTATTAAAAAAAATATGACAAGATCCGCTTGGAAAATGAAAAGGTCACGAAGAGATCAAATTTACAAAACAGATAAACATTTTCCCCAATTCTAAGCGAATAAACTTCTTCTAATCTGGGAGGAATGATTATTGCCAATATGATGTTTACAAATATCGATTATCTATCTATCGATTTACTATTAAGTGTTGTAATTTCGCAGTGGGTGTTACCTAAGAGGTACCTTGCAATAAGATTCGTTTAGTAATTTGGCCAAGATAGCATTCTTAGGAGTCTTTTCAGCTCACCAACAAAAGAACGAAAGTGACCACCAACCAATATAGCACGCTACAAATAGTAAATTCAGCTAGCAATATTGAAACAGGAAGCCGTTACCGTTTCGAGGGCTCAAAGACATTTCGATTTATTTGTCAATAAATACCATTCACATCTTCGCCATTAATCTATATATGAGTAAGTACCATACATATGTGAATGGAGTGCTTTCTGATTATATCTGAATTTTTAGAATTGATCTTTAGAGTTTGTGATTTAGCTATAAGAGGAAGATCGCTTTCCTTATAATATAATATACTTGTAAATTGTGCTTCAATAAGCCATTAGTAGTACGTTAATCTCTCGCGGACATTAGTTGCAACAATTGTTAAGTTACGTTATGGGTGCAGACTTATATTTCTTCCTTGGATTGTCTTCATTTATTCCATTCCAAAGATTAAGATGATATCATGAAAAAGGCTCTTATGAGGAATTTCGAATTAATAAGTCATGTGTAGATTTTCAAGACAATGGATTGATTACTTAAATTAATTGTGTAATAAGCGTATTTAGTAGAACAAATTAATTACTATTGCGCAAGCAATACATTTATACTTTGGAAAGCTTTATAATTAAACGTTTTTACGGCCATTGAACAGAGGTGAGAGCTTTGTAAACATAAAACGTTTCGATTAAAATTAAATTGAATTATTCATTACAGACTTACAAAGATATAATCCATAGTCTTTTCCAGTCAATATAGTATTCATTATAGTATTCATAGGACTATTAAATGCATAAAACGTGTATTTGTTTTAATGTGAAAGAACAAGGATTTATTATAAATTTGCAAACTTAAGTCATTCACTCAATACAGAGCAAATCGTTGGGTTCTTAAAATCACATGCTTAAACGGTTTGACCGTTTTGTAAGTGCTGTAAGATAAATGTGACGAGAACCTTTCCTTTGGCAAACTAGTGTTGTTGAAACGTCGCAGGTCTTGCATTATTCATGGCTGTACACAGTACAGAACGTGCTGTATTTACAGCATGAGACTCTCTCTACCTACTCTATTGCCTACCGTTACATTTTAAATTAATTTACCATTTCACAAGACAAACTTTGCAATAGTAGGTTTATGGATGTGTATATCTCTACAAGGTTACTTACTATATTCTTATTTGATCCGGCTATTTATTGTTGGTATGTCATCGTTTGTATTTCCGTGGTCTCCACACATTTAATTATTCATGCATATAAGAGTTTAAATGTAACGCTGTACTAGAGTGAACGAAAGCAAAAGTTTTATAATATGATATGATTGTAAACAGCCTGTTTAAATTTTTCCCATTTTATCGTTGTCATCATAGTTACTATTAACACCAATGTAAAATTCCCAAATCCTGTGGAGTTATATTCATTATAGATCTCGAAATTGCCTATAAAGAAATGAAACTTGTTGCAAATATTGTAAGGACTTCTAGTTCATAAATTTACCTCTAAAAATAAAGACATCTTTCATTTAACATCAGTTACTTCTTGAAATATCCTGTAGACAGACAGAATTGAATTATTTCCAGCTTCTGGAAGTTGATAGACTTTGATTATTATTCAAATGATCATACTTTCAATATTTGTCAATATATATATTTTTTACTCGGTATTTTATGTATTTCGTTTATGAAGTTGTAAAAAATATCTTACCACTGAATATTATTATTAATCATTTTGTAGTAAGCTATACGTTATACACTATACTTGCTTTTAAAACACATAACTAATTAGTATTGCTTCTAGAAATTTACCGTTCTTTTTGTCACATAATAGGTTTTTTTAATTTTTAAAGTGCCAGTACTATATTTCGTTCAAGGTAGGCATACCTTTAGTAGGATATACGGTATAAAGTACTAGGTGTAATTTCACAGAGTATGGTTTATAATGAACAAAAATTATTAAATGACTAATGTGGATAACATTAAAATCGATTACAAAACCGTTGTAAGGAATAATATGCTTACTATGTACTATATTAAAAGAATTTTCTAACGCCCATTTATGAGTCAGCACTAAGTATTGGATACTTTTTTGATACCAACACGATACCTTTTTTGATACCATCATCTCACTCAAGGGTCATCGCCCTTTATGAATATTTAGGAATCCAAAATGAGCTATAATCCTAATAACATTTTTAATGCGAAAGTGACTGTGTTTGTTCGTTTTGCTTTCACGCGTAAACTATTCAACATATCGTACTGAAATTTTACTTCAATATACATAGGGTCATTAGTATGCATATAGGCCTATTCTAATTTTGAAAATACCTCAATAGTTCGCCCCTCTAGACTTTAAAACAGCGAAAAATACCATAATGGACTCTTAAGATGCAAAACGTGAACTAAATGCCAGTTTAATGTAATCAACTGTTCTTTGTAAACTGTTTCATGACAGTACAATAATATGTTTGATTACTGAATTACAATTTTCAAATTACTTTTTCAATCTTCTTCATCGTGGAAACAAGGGAAACTCATATTGTCGTCGGAATATGGAAGTATAATTTACTCATAAACATGCAAAACCCCTATTAATCCACAAAATACAAAGTTTCCATATCAATTTTTCTACAGACTTAAAGAATTTAGTAATATCCGTATTAGGCATACACATAATTGGTCAGATTCGTGCAAAGCCTTCGAAATTGCGTGCGAGGGCGTGCATTACTGGTAGTATATAAATATTTCCGGATAAACAGGAAGTGGGCAGTTCACATTCGTATTCAACTTAAAAAAGTATTAAATAACAGCTAAAAAATACATTTTTCCTCTGAAGCATCATATAAGTTGATTTAAAAATTATGTTCATTATTGTTTTCATTATTTAAGTGTGTGTTTTTGGTCAACTAGAAAAGAACTCTAAAATATTATTTGCAATAAGTTTAATAGCAATAACCAAAGAAGCCTTAGCCGATAAAAATTCGAACACTGAGCATAACTTATTAATTGAAAACAACAACGCAAGGCCGAAGGTGTTTGCTTTTCCTTTCTTCGTTCATTCCAAGATTTTTTATTTTAGATAACGTGCCCCATGTAATAATAATAATTTGTCTCCAGTTCTCTGTATTCTCTAGAGCGTATGTCATATCCATTGCAGTGCACTATGTGAAGCCGTATGGTTTGTATTTATCATAGCCAAGGCTAATTATCTATATTACCTACACTTTATTCTGTTGTCCAAATTAAGGGTATAAAAATACATCACCTTATATTTATTTAATGTTTGTAAATATTTTAAATAAAGTTTTATAATGCCTGGAAATTGAATTTATTTCTATAACCAATTGCAAACATTTTATACCCTGTTATATTTTCTAGTGGTCGTTATAAATAAAACATGGAGTAACATAAAAGTAAGTACCATTAAAATATGACGAAAAATTACTTACAAATTATAAAGATACAATTACTAGGTTCCAAATTCCATGCCTCTAGTCTTAATATGTGCCTGGACCACGATCAAAAATACTAAACTGTTAGTAAATTACTATTAAACATCGTCTTTTATTTACAAGATATTATAAAACCATTGTTTCTTTGTTAATGTCCAATTTTAATCTTTTAATTAATTAATGCAAATTGAGTTGTATAACTTCATTTTTTGCATAATGTTATAACAATACTATAATAAGTCAACTGATAAATAATAAAACATAATTGTCCTTGTATAAATCTTTTACACAGTGTTTTGAAATAGTAACCACCTGATTTTTTTAAAGTGTCAAGTATATCTCACATATTAAAGCCTACTATAATTTTTATTTGTCTCCAAAAATTATTTACTTTGAGGACAATGTTGTAAAATATTTGGTTTGTAAGTACCCTACACAGAAGAGTTTTTAACATAATTTGTAGGCTATATAATTGTACTGAATACTATTCATGTCGAGATAGTTTTTTTACTTAACATAATAATTAGCCGATTAAGTCGTACTAGGTACTCTTCTGAGATCGTAATTCACAAATATAAAAGTCAAACGGAAGAAAAGCAAACATAAAAAGACACACAAACACGTAAACAAAACACAAAATAAGCACACACACACACACACACACACACACACACACACACACACACACACACACACACACAGTAGCGAAATAATAAGTTTAATACTAATACATATGTACATTACTTAACAATATATTTTCTGTAATTTATGATTAGAAACTGCTATTTACGGTAAGTTTCAGGAGCAAAACAGGTTTAAAAGATACGTCAAAGAACTAAAGTGAAAAAACTTAAGTAAAACTGGACGGACGGCAGACTAGTAACTTAAGTTATTGATTAAAGCCAACTTATGTATAATTTTTTTACACCAGGGTATTATATAACTTATCCGAAATACTGATAACGGTGTTTGTAGTTATATTTGAAGAGGGTTTAATTTAAGAAACCAAATTACTATTTTAACATTACCATACTAGATTAAAGATAGAGTTAAAAACTTAGATATCCTTGTAGGGTGTAGTGACAATTTGATAAATCTGCCTTTAGACGTAATATTTACTATTAACGAATATAACTTTTAGTACCTCTAAATCACCCAAAAAACATTTTTATTGTTTTCATAGAGATTTTTCTGTATCTCATAGCAGGTTATCTAAAGCAGAAAATCAATATCCTTTCCCTCTACTTTAAAATGTTGAAACCAAGTAAGCAAGAGAAATCTGTGGATTTTGCATTTCTTATAGATAACTTTTAATACAGAAATACAACGTATAGTATACCTATACTCCTGCATATGTGTCATTTAGTACTTTATTTATTTGCTCAAACAATCAAATACTAGACATGTTACCTTTACTTATTATTATTTTTATTACAATAAACTATGTTTTTACTGTAAAATTTTAATCTGTTACCATTTATCAAAAGTATATAGCTTTTTCATGTATTAATGTGGACAATGCGTTTTAATTACAGAGCAGGTAACAATGACGTATATCAATACAGAAATCAACACGTCGATAAAATAATAACGTTAGGTGTGGCGTATACGATATAAAGTTATGGATTATTGATACAAAGATACTATTACAAAATTTATTGTAATACCAATAGTTGTACTGCTAATTTATGGTGGTGGCAGAACTGCAGCACGTGCACTAAAGCTATGAATAATGAATGCCCTGCGACATTTCTAGACTTGTTTGTGACAGACAAGATTTCTCGTCAAATTAACCGTTACCATCATTACGGAACCGAAAACACACATTTTGAAAGCATTAAAACAAAATCTTTTTCAAATACATATTTTGGTTTGGTTTAGAGACCTTGGAATTTGACTGTGGTGTATTAAAAACAAAACGTTTGATTGCTTTTAATATGAATGACGGATAATATTCCCGTAACGATATAAATATTATTTCGATCTGGAAGGGATTCTTTATTACATTATTATTGACCGAAAGTAACTAGTTAATGTTAGTGAGAATTACGACTTCTAGAATATATACTATTAAACTTTGTTTTGTATCTTTGAACAATCATTCATATTCCTTACTATCAACTTTCAAAGCGTGAAACCATCTAAAACCCTTTAGTTTGAATAACGATTACGAAAATATTGCGTAATTATTTTGAGAAAAATTATAATATCAATTTTGAGTTGAATATTTATCCTCTTAAGACACAAGCACGTGACCTCGGTTAAGAAATAATCATATCGGCTTATAGAGTATTGTTATAAATTATGAGACTGTATAAAAATAGACGGACGTAAAATGTTACGAGTTCAGTCATAATTTAAGTACCGTGTCGGTTACTTTTCAAGTGTGCGTGAACACTTTAAGACTTAAAATATTACATAACGGAGCATTATTATTTAAAATACACATTTTATAGCCACACTTAGAGTGTTATACATAATGTACAAAACTAGCACCTGATACATTAATTAAGTATCATTTATCTTTATTATAAATTAGAGTGCAAGACCTCATTAGCAACTAACTTAAATTTTTTATTAGACAAGATTTAATGCGTGAGGCACCATTGCAAAGGTTTCACTACATACATTTAAGGTACCGTAACATAAGAAATAGTAGTGTAAAAGGATAATATTGGTGATTGCTGCGTGATCACCGTTCCCTTATATAAATGTATTAAAATGTTTATGCATCTGCTAAGATAAACTTTACAAGCATTAGCATTTATGGTCGTGTTTAACGTAGTAATTGATTTAAATTTGATAAGATTCTAGATCCAGAACTAAAACAAAAAATAAAAGTAATGTAACACCGGGACTCTATAGATTGTTAAAATTTTGACAATCAATCAGTCTGCTCACTGCTAGAAAATTCAAGACGGTGGATCAAAATAAAAAATATGAAAATGTTCAAAACCTTTATACTTTCAGATTTAATAAACGAAGATTATGTGTGGTACTCCACTAACTGTAATCTTGCCTAACCCAGATAAGAAAACTTTAAGGCCGATGCAATTGGGATAGTGAGATTTATAACATAAATCTATAGTGGTCATTGTGTTTAACCACAACGAGCTTTACTGTAAGGTATAGGCTGAGTGAAAATATTACTCGAGGGGCTACAAAAATGTTAATTCAGTATAATTTAAAATAAGAATACATAGGAACCATCGTAAGTAATTTAGTCTCAGGTATTCATCAGATAACAATTAATTTTTAATTGCTTCTTTAGACGAGAAATCAGTACTAATTGACTTTCATTGTTACGACTGAGTCCACAACGTTAACGTTAATTAACAACTCGACATCCTTTAAATATCGTCACCAGGTTTTAGATTTCAGTGATGAGGTATTCCATTAAAAACTTTGGGATATCTCTGGTCCATGAAGGTTATATTTTGTACCAACATTAAATTACCAACATAGGAGTGTTTCAAGCCAATTGAAATTATAGGAGAGCCATATGAGGTAATATTATGCAAATTAGAATTAATACTAAACGACTAATCCTGCATGCTAGAGTTATACAAATCCTTATTATTTTAGACATAATAAAATATTAGCTGAATCTATAACTAGTATTGAAACTTCAGTTGTATCTGCCAATCTAATTTACTGTATCTAATATTCCTAAACCAGAACATCCGTTGTAGTGGATAAAATTTAATCTAAAATATGCCTCTCTCTCTCTCTCTCTCTCTCTCTCTATATATATATATATAATATATATATATATATATATATATATATATATATATATATATATATATATGTAAGGCAAAGGACCTTAATTATGAATAACTTTTTGAAATTAACACGTTTAAATTTGATTATAGTTACAAAGATAAATACTAATAATGGTATTAATATATCTTTGGAAACATAATTTTCAATAATAAAAGAAATATAAGGTTTGTTCAATTCAAATTTATTTACAACCAGTGAAAAAATTTATAATGAAATATTATTAAACCTTTTTCTATATTTATATTATAAAATTAATTATTTTAGAACCAATAAAAGGGAACCTACCAGTTTATCTTATTAGAGGCATTAGATTTGAGCTGTATTCTTTTACCCACCAATGTGAAACATTTTGAATTGACGTTTTACTGCCTAATTGGTACTTAAACTGATTTAAGAAGTACAGTTTAATTAGTAAGCCAATACGCTGGAATGGAATTCACTTTTATATAATTTTTCTACTATTTAAACCACATAAATCAAGTATTATTAACCAACATTGACCAAAGATTGCAGTGGTTCCAATAACACATTATACATTACTTAGTTGGAAGGTAATATAGGCAATACCTCCCCCAACGCAAAGAGAAAAACGTTTATAATATGTCCCTTTTTTAAGTAATGTATTTTAAACAGCCAGATGATGTTCCACTAAAAATTATAGGCCCCTATTAATTTTTAATGAGTTTGATTCTTTATTAGTTCTCAAACAATATTATAAATATGTATTTCATGGGTATTTAGGTAGCTAGTTTTGAATTATAATTCATTGTAATACCTGAAATTGATTACAATTACTAAAAAAACTGTTTTGTATCTGCCAGTCCATCAATCCAATCCATTTTTGAACCTACAGTGGAATTTTTCGAAGTAGCTTCAGTAGCCGTGGTTGTGGATGACTGGAATCACGTAACCCTGTTGTTAGTTCAGTACCGCGTGTAGTGTTAGCGTTCTGATCAGCTGATCTGATTGAGAGAGCTGTCCATTCCATTTTTGATTAGCGTTATATTTGTACCTTATTTTTCATTTTACGGGTCATTTCCAGTGTAACTCTTAAAAGGTGCATACATTCCATAGTCTTCCAATGATTATAAAAAATTGCCCTTATAAAAGTAACGCCTATTTGCAGATAATTCGCTATCTCATCTATAAAATTAGCTATCCATGATTGGTTGTGATGAAAAAAGAAAGCATCACATTTTATTTAGATAGTAAACAAAATAATGGTTATAAAAAGAAAATCTCTCTCGTCTAATTTGGGTAGATATCCTAAACTACATCATATAAATTTAAATCACACTCAAGTTGTAGGTATAGTAAGAGGACATGAATCTTCTCTAGAACATTTTCCTCGACCTTGTATCTCTTTGAATGGAGATGTCGATGTAGCTCAGATCAGCTTCCAGACCAACACACCACTCACACTATTGTTCAAAACACAAGGTCGAGGAACGTCCTTTGAAGAAAGAGGGGCTGCAAGCCGAACACGTCCTCCATTTCAGCCACTGGAGTGTCCAAAAAAGCATATGAAACTCGTGTTCCGAGGATATGTACAAAGCGTACTTATACCCTGTTCAGCAACCCATTGTGGCCAGTTAGTTAGGGGTACCAAATTAAAGAGCCGTATTCCAGAACAGAGCGTACTGAGGTCTTCTATAAATTGACCATGGTGACTGAGGATCTAAAGTCTCTTTTATATCTTACAATGAAACCAAAGAGACCATTGGTTCTAGAAGTGACGTTTAAAATATAGTAATTGTAAATTAGGGAAGAGTTAAAAATAACACCGAGGTCACGAATCTTGATCAAGATTTCAAGCTGTTTTAATTTTATTTTGAAGTCGAAGAGACGACAGCTCTTGCAACGACTGTATATAATTACCCGGAAATTTAAAATATTTAATTCCATGGAATTTTTGATGCACCAATGACTTATTCTCATCAAGGATGATTGCAGATCGAGTTGATATTCCTCACTAAAGACAATAGTAAACGCTTTACTGTTATCATCATACAGAAGGATTAACGGTAATCACACCTCACATGTCATTTATAAATAGATTGTATAGCGTAGGTCCGAGGTGGGATCCCTGCTGTACGCCAGAAAGGACAGGGTAAGGCGTAGACGTGGTGCCATCAAATTTCACTAGAAATACTCTGTTCAATAAAATGTTCGAGATATTTCAGCAAGGACCATATCCATCCAAGGACAGATTCCATAACCATGCAGTTTTGCAAGTAAAAATTATGATTAACCGTGTCTAAAGCTTTGATATAATCCAAGTAGACGCAGTCCGCTTAGTGACCGTTAACAGCGCTTTCTTCAGTTTCCTGGAACTGAAGAAAGTTCGTTACAGTCGAGCGTCCTCTCATAAATCCATGCTGTTCCGTTACTATACAACGACTAAGCTGAAAGTGGAGGAATCCAGACAACAGTTTCAAACACTTGGCAATGGCAGGTCATGTAGAGCGATAATTTCAAAAATTGTTTTTTTCGCTGGATTTGTGAATCGGTATGATGTAGCTCTGCTTGAGAACGGCAGGAAAAACATATTCCCTTAGTAAAATGCAAGATAAGGTATGGTGCAAAAATAAGAGGACATAAAATAACAAATTATATAAAAAAATAAAAATTATAGCAGGGGGTACGCCATCAGAACCCGCTCGTTTGTGCTGATGCAATGACTAAAGCTTACAATGGATATCTGTGGCAAAAACAGGACAGCTAGAGATGCATATAATTCATTTAAAATCGAAAGAAGGTGGAATTTAAGTAAACTTATTAATTTTATGTATGTATATAAAAAAGGTTTTAATTAAATATCAAAAAGGACTGATGGAGCATGATCTGCAATTTCGTTAGAGAGTTAATGAAAGCTTTTGAACGTAAATGTCATTGTTGAATATCAAAAGCCTTTGAATAAATCTAGTTTTAATATAATAAAAGACACCTCCAGAAAATGAATTTTAAACTGTATTTATTCATAAGTTTTATATTTATTAATATTCTAAGTTATATAACATTCATACTATGTTCTAAGCATTGCCTGAATTATTTTAGACGTATATATGTGTGTAAATTGGTCCTTTCACTTATTAATAAAAGAAACCTTGTTCACAGCAGTATTTGGAATGCCATTCCTTAGATGCTAATTTTGCATATACCATATAACGTTGTGTCAAGTTTATAGATCTTTCTCGATATATCTCGACACATGATACATTATATAATTCCGCCACTTTATATCGTGCGTTGAACTATATCTTTATACTACCTTTAGAATATTTTCGTAAGGAACATTTAAAAAGAAAACATATTGCAGATGGATAACTGTAATGTGTGTGTTTGAAACAATACACATTATGGTATAAATTCTTGAAGCGAATATATTCAGTTTTGAAACTTAAAATTTTAACTGTTTGGAGTTGTATTACACCAATTAATTACTTTATGCCTGGTTTGAGTTTGTACGAATTTGAAAAAGATATTAAAAGCGTAAGGGTGATGCTCACAATCTACCAGATGAACCCTTCCTGAACGTACTTGATTAAGACTTCGCTTCGTGACCTGGAAGCTTTATTAAAGTTTATTCGACAGGGCTAACTTTGTTCGTTATTAAAACAATGTAATTTGTACAAATATAACATGTTTTTAAAATGTGTATTTACAATAATCCTAAAAATCTGAAACTGGAAAAATTAAATACTCGTTAATTTTGAAAATGCAATTTTAAATAACAATAATATTTTCCCTTCACAGTTAAACACTTCAAACACATCTCTCTAATATATGTATGTCTATAGGCTTGTAAAAATGCATAAAATGTTATGTCTATAAAGGAAACACCGTATTTAATGATAATGATGTGCTCTATAGGATGTGACTCAGCGTTAGTAGGCTTAACTATTCGTACAATATTTCTAGTACTATGGTTGGTATGTTTGCCATCACTCTTTCGACCACTGAAGGTTCTAAGACAAACATGGTATTGAAAGAAAAAGATTTGGTATTTAATTATTTATCATCCGTTATTATTATTACATGAAAACAATATATCCTACACACTATCAAGAATAGACTTAACTCAACCCCTTTGTACTCTATATTTGCAAAGTAGGAAAGTAGGATTACGTCACACCACCTGTCGCGTAAGACGATTTGCTGCGGCTCTCAGTCTAAAATTTAAAGTCCATAGCTCATTTATTATTGCCATATAGAACAGTAATAAATGATAGGGTAATGAAATGTTGCATCACCCAGCCAAAATATTGTGTCAGACTACTAAATGATTTGACGACACTGAGTCAAATTTCATGGTCAATAATTCAAAAATATTTTCAGTTTAATGCAAAATTTGTAGTCTACAGATGAAATATTTTCATCGATATTGTGCAACATGATAAATTCTCATTAAACTTGTTTTCATAATAATAAAAAATAAGGCAGAACCATCTACATTTACCCGTTTCGAAGGGCTGCTCTACAGGCCTTGGCAACCTTGGCCGCATCGCAAAGTAAGTGTGGGAATGCCATATGGCAAATAGTAAGTTTGTAAAAAAATGTTATTCTATTTAGCGTTGCCACCATGGTTAACCATTAGATAAATTTAAAAATATTCTCTATCTCAGCAAAAATGGGATATAAAGCTTCTTGCACAAGTTCATGATCTTAGGTCCCAGATTTAAGTATGCATTTGTACCGTTTAAAGAACACTGATATGGATAATGCAAGTTTAATGTTGTTGTTGAGTTATAATGTTGATGCTATTTAATCAAATTAAAAAAATAAATATACTTTTAGTGCCTACTGTTTTTGTACCCTTTCTTTAACGAACACGTATCCTCCTGCTTCATTACATGTGATTTTTCAAAATTTCTAACTCTTGCGTTAAAAAAATTGATTTACATTAACATAACATAAATAATCAACAAAAAAATATAATTACTCTTATATGTACAAAACCAATTTAGATTTCTAAGATATGTATCACTTTGCTAATTAAATCTATTTCAATTTCTATTATTAACTAAAATACGTTAATTGCTATACGTTTTGATATTTTAATAACAAGTATTACAGTGTAAGAGCAATCTAAACAGAGAGTAATAAAAGAACACGTTTCTACAGCATTTAACAACAAATTCTTCTCCGCGCCCTCAGTGTTAGATTCAAATAATGTTCAGCGACCAAGAAGATTTGTTTTAAATGAAAGTTTATGTGGCAGCGTTGGCTGTGGGTGCATTAATAATACTCGCTGTGGAATGCCCTGAAATTCATTGCCTTACAATGTTAGTATTCTGCTTTTACACGTATTACGCGCTGTTGTAAGTTGGTATTAATTACTTATTATAAAAGAATCCAGTATTTATAACTTTGTAGAGTAAAAAACACCCGGGCATGTGGAATTAAATAACGCCTTATGCCAAAACAGTTATTATAATTCATAAAAAAACTACCAATTCGTCTATTATTCCAAGAAAAATGTTAGAAATATGTGCATGATGACTTTTCATTTTATTTAATATAATTTATGATTTTTTGATATTAATGCTAATGTTTAGTATTTTATTGTTGTATGTCGTTTGATTTGTATATGGGCAAATTGTAATATTAATGTGTATGAAATATTGAAATATCAAGTAGAAAATTATGGATAACATGTTTTAAAATCATTTTTATTTCCTCATTGTTCTTGGTCTTCATAATTCTAACAAATAACTTGACTAAGACTATGAATATATTTAATTGGATAAGGATCGTGATGTCTCAGTTGCCTATGTTGTTCTTTTCTGTGCAGTTTTCATAAACAACAGTATAAAACAAAACATTGTCACGTAAAAATGGCAAAACTGTTTTCCTTATATAACACAAATTTCGATATATATCTGTCTTTGTGTGTGTGTGTGTGTGTGTGTGTGTGTGTATGTGTGTGTGTGTGTGTGTGTGTGTGTGTGTGTGTGTGTGTGTGTGTTTAATTTAACTATCAATTAACCGCGGCTATGAACTCAATTGTTCTACTGCATAACAGGAATATCTTGGGCATACTGAGACATATTCTAACCTCCATAACATAGTTCATTAAATTTAAATTATTAAATTCTAAAGTTGGAGAAGGAAATAATTTTTATAAGTACCTGTGAAATAACTCCCACTTTCTTTCAATATTCTCTTTTTTTATGAAGTTGGTCCAATAATTTCAGTCATACTTGAATTATTATACCCCAGTGAGAAGCAATCCTAAAGTCAAAGACCTAAAGTTTTCTGCTAACGTATTTACGATGCAATAAATTGGTAGGGTCTATGTAAATTAGAATCAAAAGTAGGCATATTGTAGGTGCATATTATTACGGTGTCTATGGTTAAGAGCTATAAATGTAAAGAAATTTTAAACAATATTTAATTTAATAAACACATGTTTATGTTGTCTCATTACAATGTTTACAAGTAACGGTTGATTGATTTACTGAACTTTTCGCTACGCTAAAATGAGTTCAAATTCAACCTGGATATATTTCGTAAATATATACTTTCTTGTATTACAGAGCACTCTGTAATGTATAGATAGCCTGAGTTGATTTGTGTGTGTGTGTGTGATTTTCCAAAATTAATAAAACTAATGATTCTAATAAATAATAGTAAGCTTATATCCTTTCTCTCTCTGCCTAATCTTTCAAGTTGGAAAGTTAATATCTGTACAAAGGTGTTGTACCCGATAGCCCGAGGTTTTCTGTAACAAGTCCAAACTGGGCATAGTGGAGAAAATTTAAAATGAGTTCGGTGTTATTGTAATCAATCTATAATAATTGGTTAGGTCACTTGGATAGTTAAAGGTTTTTATCGAGATGTTAAAAAATAGAGCTCTATAGGATCCAATAAATTGACAACAATCCACAAGGCGTTCTGCGTGATATGATTGGTAACCTGAACTGTTATGACTGTGGATCTTTTTGTTTGTGTGTGAAAAGTTCCTACTCCAAAAATGCTTATGATCATTAAGTCCACAGCCCAGAGCGTTTTCACATAAAGTTGTAGGACGTGGTGACACGTTATAGCGCTTATGGAATATCGAATACCCTGTATATTAATTGTCTTCTATGGACCGTTTGAACTATGTGGCAATAGTTGCTTACAACGAAGTAGCTACTTGGTTATTTATTAGAGCCTATTAAAATAATCACCATGATATTGAGTCCCAAATTAATCCTGGATCACGAGTGATATATTCTGTTTAATTTGTTTAATGCCTATGTTCTCCGTATCGGGCCCCAATTGGACCCAATCTGGTTAAAGTTGGTGTAAACAAATTGTTAAATGTACCAGGTAGAAGTAGACTGGTCGTGTAAAAGTAATTAGCAACGTTAGTATTTGCATACTTCAGAGTAATAATGCTCATCAAAGTTCATCTATGATGCTTGTTGGAAATACAGTTGTAGCTATACTGTTAAAATACTGTTATTTTAATGTATACCTAATTAATTTTAATAAATTTTATATATTTTTTAGTAAATTTATTTTTTAATTTTATTATTTTTTTTATAGAATGTGGGAAACCGTCAATCTTCTAATCAAATTCCTGTAAACATCTAATCAAATAAAAAACAGGTTATATAATTAGAGGTTTGAGACGAATATACCAGATAAATTTAATGAAATACCAATTCAAGCCTCTATTGGAACTAAAGTTGAAACTAATTGTATTTTGTTATAGATTCCATAAATATTATGTTCAAATTATATATGTTATTATTATGTTTTAATGGATATAGTCCTTTTCCATTTAAGAAAGAAACAGTTATAATTTATTATACAGTTATAATTTATTACACGCTAAAATTTGTTGTGTATGATCATAAATATTATCATCTGATAACTTTTAATACCATTACCTTTATTTCAATACCACTATTAAATACTTTTAAGTTCTATTTGCATTCTTAATCTTCTTAAAGTTTTATACAGTCTAATACACTATTTTATTTTAATTAAACGTGGATAATTATTTCGCACCTTCTGCAATAGCACATATAGGAAATATAGACCTGATCTGGAGTTAGATTGTAAATTTTTTATTTTGAAAGATTTTATTATTCATTACATCAAAATTACACATATTGTACAGGAGAGAAATGCCTTGTTGTGCAATTTAAGTCTTTCTTTGTTATGAAACCATTTTATTTCAACCCGACATCATACCTCCAATTGTAAATTAGTTTAAAAATTATCCTGGATAACAAACACGGTTTAAAAAAATAATATATCAGAGAAAGCCTGCAAAACAATTAGTTTAGACTGATTTAAAGCTATACAGTTTAGTTACAGTACTATAGTAATAAAGTGTTACTACCACATTTATTCGTACAAACATTATAAGTAACCGTTTCATACTTAGTCTTTCTAGGTATGAAATTCGATATGAGCCTACATGAATGAATGTAGTTATATAACCACCACCTACAACAGGCATTGGTTCCTCAAGTGGATTGTTAGCGATTGATTACCTTCTGATCAAACGTCCCGTTAGTAACAGCATCGATGTGTCATTGAAATGCTCATCAAACGTGTCAGTTACTACATTCAATTGCGGTTAGCTATAACAAATTATGTCCGTACTTCTACTAGCATCACTGTATTTAGGATTTTACAATAATAATCTTATTATTATTATTATCTTATAGGGTTTTACAATATTCCAATATATAGTGGATATCCTTAGTATAATTATTCTAACTGCACTGTAAGATCAACAATTTATCAACAATTTTCATCTCAGACTCACCCTAATCATCCCCATGTTTTTAACCTAAACATCAGGGGATAATATCTTTTCTCTGTTTTGATTGGACGTGCTGGTACAATGTTACCTCCTCTTCGGACGTAACATGACTGAGATATATTACATATATATAGTGATAATGTTCTGGAATTCACGTGCTCATTGTACGCAGTGACAACTCCTGGGTTAAGTTTCTCCAGTCTAGACTCCAAGCAGATTTCGAGTGTGTTTGACAGCCTGCATATTCTCCTTACCATGGAATTCTCACATTTTCAGACATGAACGTTGTACCGATGCACCTTCCAATAGAAATAATTTGTAGGCTTATACAGAAAAAGTGGTTTACGCATTTTTTCCAGTTTATGTACATACAGAATATCAACTGCAAAATAATACCTCTATAATTTGTCATTAGGATTAGAAGAATGCATTATTTGAAGTTTAAACCGATTAAATTGAGGCATGATATAAAAATATTTCTGAACTGTAGATTTAAAAACATTCTACTCGCGGAAGAATTCCGCACAGACTTTTGCGGAGCCGTTTCATCTCCAGTTTTTAGCCTAACCGTCTGATTTCTCTACAAAGAGGAGCCATTTTTTTTATTAAACTTCTTTCCCCGTCAATGTATTCCGCGTTTGATAGGGTGTTTTTCTTGAAATACACGACGAAAATCACCGTCGAATGCAGTTATACTTGGTGCTATGCAGTTCTATTATTCCTGGACAGTAATGTAAAATCTTTTATAAGTAGTGTGAGTTCAAACATGCGAGTTATGAACTTAGGAATCATTGCAGGAAAGTAGCATTGTGAAATCCGATATTTGGTCGTCGCTCACGGTACTGTACTAAAGATCATTATCAGGCTTTGTGGGAGGTACCTACACGTCGTATCATCCAACATAGAAGTTAAAGACATTAAAAACAACTTCCTAGTTCATGTAACAGTTACAAGAATAAAAAGGTGCTGTTTATATATAATATACCATAGAGCTAAAGTGTTTAGGCCTACATTTGATAACATGTAATTTGTAACTTGAAATGATTGGGCACATTTCAGATAATTAATTTCCTTTCTCTCCCTTCACATATGACGTCTACGGAAATTTTAGCATGTTGTGGAACTATCAGTAAAGTAGATCAACTCTTTAATATAACTATAGTTACAAATCTGGCTTATTCAATACTTTTAGATGCCTAATATTACGAAGACACTCATTGCTTTTATTACCTTTTGTCTCTTAAATCACTCCTCATAAATGTGCTCAGCAAACTGCATAAATATGGTTGTGTATGTAGATAAAGTTTATAGTTACGTAAAATGTATTCTATTTTGGTGTAAACCATGTTAAAACACGGAGTTTTGGTTTACCTTCTGATAACTGAAGTTGGTTTTAACAGTGAGGCCCACACACTCAAAGTTTAAATTGTTCAATCAAGTTTTCAATACGCTGCGAACGGTAAAATTAGTGACGATATTTGTTTTGTATGAATAATCAGTGTTTAAAATGTCATCTAAAGTTGGTGTAAGTTGAAACTTTATTATAGGATATTATATTATATTAAACTGTAGTTAGCATCAGAATTTTACTAACTGTAGGACTTAATTTTGTTAGTTAATATACATATAATAATATATACTTTTTGTTAAAATAAAGAAACTTGTTTTCTTATGTGACTCTTGAAATGTGTCGTGTTATAGTTTACTTTAATACCCAAAGGTATAAATACAGGCCAGTTGCGTACACTTCTATAATCATTGTAGTTGTATGTATAATACTTAATAATATTACATGTTAACATTCTAAAACTCACTTAATAATGCATTATAAAAGGAAATTAAAACTAGTAATTCACAGGTATCATAAAATGTTCACTGTTACTGCTGAAGTGACAGGCAAGACGAACGAAATGACTTTCTTTATTTATCGGGACTGTAAAAGGAGAGTCAGCCATTTACTTTTATGACCTGAAGGTAATTTAAGCTTATAAATGTGTTGATAGCTTTCTCTGGAAGTAAAATTACAACAGTAAGTTATCATCTAAGTTATTGTGTCTTAGAAGTTAATGAGATTTCACTGAAAAATATTCCATTAAAGCTTAGTCTTCTGTTCACATGGGCATGGAATATTGATTGAGAACGTATCTTTGTCTTGATGTAAACTTTTTAAGCCTATGACATTGCTGGCACCGTAGACATATAGTTTTTTTTTAATGATACTGATTATAAATTCTGGTATTCTTTTCATAAGGTAGGCTCATACGTTACAAATAATTTTAAAATCATCTCTCTCTTACACTCTAATTTTCTTATTGAAATAAAGATGTGAGTTACTTTAATAATCGGCCTAATTTGATTGCTAAAATTCTAAAAATACGGACAGAAATAGTACTGTATTATTAATCGATGTTGTATTCTATAGGCTACTTATATGTCATATACACGTGAGATATTAAAAATACTGGGAAAATGTAAATGTAATTATCTCATCATTCTTCTTACATCGTTTCTTCTTATATTCATTATTAAATGTCATATTTCAGAAATTAGACACGTCAGTTATTTGTACTTATTAATAAGTGCTAGGAATAGCTTTTTTAAGATAAAATCATGTTTCTAAGTTAAATAATAAAAATTTGTGGCAAAGTTAAAATAAAGAAATAGAATATCTAGTACACATAACACAAGCTTGGGTCTATGAGATAAGTTTTTCTCATAAATATTATACATTAAGTTGAAATGTTGTTTGATATAATTATAGAACTAGGTGGAAAAAAGTAAGAGGGTTCTTAAAAATGCATCCACTTTAGATCATCAATTTATATTATTAGATTTTTAACTGTTATATTTATAATTTCAACATTTTGACTAAATATACTTTTTGTTGTCGATATTTTTATTGTGGCCTTAATTATACTCTGAACGGACTGTAAAAATCTTGGCCAGCGTATATTTTTCAGCTACAATACGCTTGCTACAATAAAGCGGTTCTAGGAATTTCAGTCCACTGAGTTACAGTAGACGTGGACTTTATTATCAAGAGCATGCATTATGCAGACACGTGTGGAAATTTCCCCTTTTGACCAAAGTTGCAGAGGTTTCATTACAATGTAATTTTATTTCATAATACATAAAATAGATGATAGATTTGTGTTTTTAATATTAGAAATATCTATAAAAAAATTGCAAGATATACAATTATGTTTTATTTACTTAGGTTTTCAATGTGACTTTAAATACGTGGATATATTTATTAAATGTTTATTTAAATAGTTTTAATGTATTCTTCTGTTCATGTAAACGAACGGAAAACAAATTTGGTTTAGCTTCTAAAAACAGCTATTTACACTAATATTGTAACATTTTAGCATTCAATGAAAATTGAAAGTTTTATCGAGAGATTTAACGGTTGTATGTTGAATGGGTAAATAATTGTTTTACGAGTTTGCTCTTAATAAGTTATAAATAATAGTCATGTTATTCTGTACACAATTTGAAATTGTTTTCTACCAAAACTTTGTTTAGATTGATTTATCAAAAACGGCGAATCATCAACTTTTTGTTTATAAACACGTTTTTCAGGTATGCTAACATAAGACATAGCCATTTTTTATTACTTAAATTTTGAAACAATTTTCAAACGACCTTAATCTGTAAAATACGTGTTTAACTACGCCCACAGTCATTAAATTACGAATAAAGCGAGACATTTATGTTAAGATTGAGTTTAGAAAAGAATATGTCGTTCACGAATTTACATTTTTATTTGGATTACCACTGTGGTATTGGTTTTTCTATTAAACTGGTTATTATTTTTTTATATTTTTAATTGAGTCTTAGCCAATTTGTACATACAATATTTGTGTGCGAGTTAATTTTGTATGTCTAAACATAGTAATAAGGTCGTTTCAATTAGAATATTACGTACTAATGGATGACCGATAAATAAGACACTAAGCATTTGGAGCACTTGATTTATGATTGTTTTACTCTAATTATCCGCTGCCGTATTATATATAGGCGTAATAATTGAAAACTTTCAATGAAAAATGCTTTATTAAAATCAGAATTATGGATACAAACTGAAAAACATTTACACATTACAATGTAACAAAATAAACGTTAATTAGGCATAAATATTACTGCAGGTAAAAATCGTAAATTACACAAGTGATAGATAGCTAATGATATAGTACAATTAATTCATTAATCACAGCAGTCTTTGTGTTCGATTTTAATGACAGGCTGCTTACGATTCCAACAGTGCCTCTTGACATTGAAGGCCTGTTCCAACAATGTTTATCATATACAAGATTAAGTACAGTATATGTTAGTTAGCAAATGATAATAAATAATTTAATTTTACATAAAAAAGTAAGTAAGAATAGTTTTTTCCTATAACCATAGTCCAGCTGACTGTGGCTCTTGATTCTCTATGCTGAATAAGGACTTATTGCCTTAACTTAATGTAAGACGAATTCACTGGAAGTTGTAAAATGGCAAAGTTATAATAAGCATATAGTTTTAGTGGTTTGGGGGACAACAGATTTTCTGGCATGATTATTCACAATTTTCGGTATTTGTCCACCCTAATATTAATTAGATAACGCTCATAGACTATATTCCTACTTAAGAGTGTAGCGAAACACATGGTTTATAATAAATACGAATTACTGTAAAAGATGTTTCTACATTGTTGACAATCCAAATATTAATCAAACATACTGCTCTAGATAATAAAACTAAAAAAACTAAAATTTTACATTTTAGCATATACACAGGGCCAATATTATTCATAATTTGTAATGGCGATTTATAAGGAACGTTTCATGAAACTTAAGAGAATAAGGTAAGTGATTCGTAATTTAATTACCTGCAATTAAATTAAATTAATACAACTATTCTCTAAACTTAGCAATAACATATAATAACTCATAACAAACATAGTGCTAACCTCACTTTCACCCATCACGCAACACTGCCTAACTTCGTCTGCCTGATTATCCAGTTCCATCGTTCTAGTAACAAAACGATCACGCCAAAAATCATCACATCAACTCCTTCTAGATAATCTATTGTTAGTGCTTATTCGATTTCACATTACAATCAATGCCCCTTATGTGACGGGTCCGTTCGCGGAACTCAAAAACGTATTGTGTCATGCATGGCACCTGCCATACGCGGTAACGTTAGAGATCCTTAGTGATGTTAGATATTCATTATGAAAAACAAACCACCTGCGAAGAATTAATTTTTTTCTACCAAGTAAAATGGTGTCAGAGAGTACACCATTATATAATTATGACATTGTACACACTTATTTGACTCCACAAGCTGCAAGTATGCCTGATTCTGGTACAAAACATGCCATTCTTATTGATACACTTCAGTATTAGGAAATGCCTTAACAACGATAGTGAAGATTTATTGAAGAGCCTTACAATGACAGCTGTAATAGGTTCCTCACTTTTACAGAAGGCGTTACAACTTCAAAAATACAATTCAATCCTTCTGCAACATTTGGATAGCCTAACAGCTAGCTAATGGAGGGCTTAAAGATGAGGTAGAATCGTTAAATGAGAGAGGTACAACTAGAAGAGACGGAAGGATCTAGAAATCCCTCCCACCATCTAATCAACCTAACATTGGCCAATCAAAATTGAGCAAACACAATGTCTGAATTGGATGGTACCTATCCAACCCAGACCTGTAACCTATGCTCAATACCTAGATACAAAAGGAAGCTTCTAGCATTCCTCGAACCCGAATCGACAAGAAATTCAGCTCTGCCGGAAGGATCACAATCTTACAATTCAATTATTATATAAGTTTACAATTCTCTTAATTAAAATTAAAAATATTCCTATAAATAAATCAATAATATAGGAAGCATCTTATAATGCTGAAGAAAACCACGTCTGACCAAAATAATGTAACCTATCATATCACTATGCCAATGGGTAGCCCTGAAGTTTACTGTACTATGACTTCAGCCGCTATTTGGACCTTAAGAAAACAGAATCACCATCAACCATCTCAAGAGTAGACAAAGTCTGTTTAGCAGACTCTACCCAGGCTCCAGCATCTTACCACGGACTGCAGGAAAGGATGCCGTCTGCCAAACCACCGATAACAACATAGATTTTCCAATCCCAGCAATATCTCGAGGATTGATTTAACAACCACATACATTTGAATACTGGTGCAAATTCTGTAACAAGAGGAAAGTCACCTTCTGTTTCACAAATAAGGAAGTCTACACTCTCAGTGGGAATGGAAATACCGGACCCCCGTTGGAACTCAAAAAGCCGCGAGTCTTACACCTTGTAAACAGTAACTCTTTTTATGGGTCAGAGGAAACAGGCCAAAAAGAGACCAGTACATGGAAGCCGGATCTTCATAAGCTCATCTATAAATAAAATATTAGTTTTCCACCAAAACCTCAACCGTCTCGCAAATAAGAACGATCGGCTAATTACTGAATTTATGAGCATTTTAGACGTAATGATATATTCTGATAGTAAACCCAGAACTACATATCGCCCTACATACATATAACTCAGTTTATAAAAATATTTTATCACTCCATTTATATATGCAAAAATATCAAAATGAAAAAAGAACAAAGTTACTATTAAGGCGACATACAAAATAATATCAAAATTTTCTGTTCAATTCTACAAGCAATCTGAGATACGTGTGACGAGAAATCATCCCTTTAGCAAAATAGTGTTGTTGAAACGTCGCAGGCCACTCATTATTCATGGCTGTACACAGCACCGGCACGTGCTGCAGTTACTGTCGCTACCTACTCTATTTCAACTCCATACAATTTTAAATGCATACTCCCAAACAGGAATTCATGCTTAATTATGAACCATACTGTGTGCCTATTGGTTACTGTTGTTGATTTTTATAAGGTATGTTTGTTAGTTTGCAATTAAAACAGCCGTAGAAAGTGAAATAATTATGGGACATAATTATCCCTAATGATTTTCTGTCATCCTCAAACTATATTATATATGACAGTTTATTTGTATAAATGTTGTGACAATTAAATGAGATTATAAAATAGTTATCCTATATTTGATAATACTCTAAACAAAAGATATTAAATAAAATCAAACTAGTTGTGATACTTTTTCAAGTGACGTTGGTAAGTATCATATTCAGTCAATAAATAAGTTTTATTTTAATAACAAGTTTGCTCATTCATCAAAATGTTACTTTTTAATTTATGACCTCCATTATTGACAATAATACAAGGCTATTATTTACACTAGCGAGCTTATAGGACATCATACATTACTAGTTTCAGTCAAAGGTTTTGTACCTATATACTTTTAAAACCATAAAAACAAGTAGTTTTAAAATCTTGGAATAAAAATACATTTACATATGTTATATTTACTATGCGTTATATACTCTTTTGCAAATATGACATTGAGGGTTTTTATTAATGAATATTCGTTCCAAATTCTATGCAGGTCAATTTTGGATTAATATTACGGATTTTACCAATGATATCAGCACTACTTGATTGATATAAATTAGCAAGATTACAGGTTACATTACATTACAGGTCCTAAAAATAATAGTAAGAACGTTAGGTGTTGCATAAGATTTTATGAAAATAAATAATTTGAGTAGTTACAAAAATCTAAAATTACTTTTATAATTTCAGTTATTTATAATTACTTTCATAAAAGATGTTACGCAAATAAATAATTTTATCAAACATTGAAACAAATATTTTAGATAAAATATTAAGTCAACCATATTAAACTAACTTTACTTGATGCTAGTAATAAGTATTTTTTTATTTATTATATTTATACATTTAGATGCCTATACTCAATGCTATTCCGTAGCTCGAGGATAGACTAGATTTACTCTAATAGGGCAGTATACTAGGGGAATTCACAATTGATGTGTCCTATCACTTCTGAAGTAAGTTGTAGTAAATTTTAAACAAAATCATAATGTAATTTGATTTAATTTTTAATATTGTTTTATATGAAAAAGTTTATTAGTATATTTGCTTATATATCTTCCGTATAAGAAGAATTTTTATTCCTTATGGACTTTCACGGCCTTATGTTTTACCGTTTTACAAAGGGATATATCTTATTTAACAAATTTTGTGAATACACTTATAAATCTCTTTCCAAGTGTACAGTTTTAGATGTTTTATTCGTTGAGGTACACAAAATGTTGATATTTTTTAATATTGAAAAAACTAAAAAGCTTTTAAACCTTCAAAATGATACATCTACCCTAATGTTAAAAACTATAAATAAAGTATTAAAAGTGCAAGAGGCTTATGGGGTTATAATATAACTGAACTATTTGTTATTTATATTCACGTGGTACATGGAAAATATTCAATGAAAATTTTTTGATGTAGCACGATGTTGAGAATAATAGTAATTAGCTTTTTCAGGTTTAAAAAAATTAATTTTGAGACTAGTATTATTGTATTATCACTAATAATATCATTCGGAAATGGGGCTGATAGCTTGTAAATTATGAAACTGTTAATTAGGTAGCTCTATAACTATGTTTACTTAGAAGAAACACCACTACATATTTATATTTACACATGTAAAATGTTATACCTATATAGAGACGCTATATAGCTTTATGTAGATCACCTACCTATAGCTGTAAGAGACTTCGAAGAACTGACAGTATTATTTATATAACTTTTGCCACGATTTGCATTTATATTATTCTCCAAGTAAACCCTACTAAATGGTTATTTTTTAAATTATAGCTGTTATACAATTAGTGTATACAGGGTTATAAATTACGTACCATTACTGAAATATTATTATAAATTTGCACACTTTTTGGTTTTAAATGAAAAAGTTTTAATGCGGAACAATTTCAGTGGAATAGTTATTCAAACAGCGATTATATTGCGGTCGATACTTGAGCATGTAAGCTGGAAACAATATGGAGTTCCGCGAAGTTAAACTCCTACAACTTCAAAGCTCTGCTCGAGGCCATACGGGTAAAGAGTGATTACATTTCCATATCATATCATGTTACCATATGATCGACGTAAAGTCCACTGAGATGAGTTAAGCAAACTTGCTATATTGGAAACATCAAACTATCAGGGAAGCGTAATATTAGAATACACCCATTTTATAGTATATGTATTACTGATATAAAAAAATATCAAATACAAACCAATTTATTAGTAGTCAACATATTATGTTAGCCATTTAAACCGTTATCATTTGAATCATAAAACATTTTAAATAAATATTTGTTATTATTTTACAAATATATATATATATATATATATATATATATATATATATATATATATATATATATATAAGTTTATTCATGAAAAAGTAATATTACAAATCTGAATTTAATATAAATATATGCCATTTGATTTCCTTAGGTATTGTATTTAAATATGATTTCAATTACTTTTGTTAAAATTTCACACATAATACATTACAATAAATTATGAAGCGTTAAAATGCGATTCGTGATCATAACCAGTAAAATTAAGCAAAGTTTGGGTTGAGCGAATAAGTCATAATCGAGGAGTGTGAAGGTTATCGAACCGGTTTACCGACATCGGAATAAAAATGTGCGACGGACGTATTATTGAAGTGTTTACATCATTCTAAAGCCATTCTGAACTACTAAAAGTACAACAATACATTAATGTCGAAGGATACTCTTTTGAAAATTTACTGTAATTTGGCTGAATAAGTTTAGATTAATGTTTTTTTTTTTACTTTGTTCTGTTACGAATAAAAAATTATTTAATTTAACTGCATATTTTAAATTTGACAATGGTTTTCTCAACAACTACTTAACCTACAGTTATACGACCTAATTTATTTCATTTATTATGTAAAAAAAAGAAACGACTGAGTTTGCCCGTTAGTCCATTTTACCAGAATTTCAGGAAAACCTCGTTTTACATGGTGATCTGAAATCGGGACGAAATATTTGGGAAGCAATAACACGGCAATAAAGCATTTCCAGATCCATTATAAAAATTGTTTTAGTTATTTTTACACGTAGAATGAGCTCCCACAGTTTCTGCATATCTTTGTGAATTACTTTATATATTGTTATGTGGATAGTAAAGGTGAAGTGTGGACTCCACAGTTATTATGTATGAAAGGAAGATATGTTACCTAAATTTGAGAATCAGAATGTGGGTAAGCACCATTCAAAGTTCCATAATAGACAGAATGCAGCAAATAGATTTTAGTCTGAAATCTGACACCCAAACGGCAAAGTGATTCACTTCCATATTTTGCTATTTAACACATCATAATTATAATACTAGTAATGATATGCTACATTGATCGTTCTTTATTTTTTTATGTTTATAAATAATTAAATCAGTTAATATTACCACCTACGCATTACAGCCTTTACAAGTTAAAGTCTTTTTATGCATATAATTTAGTTATAATCGTGTAAATATGTTTTAAGTTAGATAAATATAGATTAAATTAACTATGCATTTTATTTCACCGTGTGATTTTTATGTTTTAATAAATAAATAAATCACATTTTACTGTCTTTATAAATATTGTAGGCCTAAAATGATTATTCAATAGAAATTATATAAATAAAATGTTTTTCTTTTTTGATAGCGAATGTTATATGGTCAATCACATTTGATATTAAACAGATAATATAATGTTTAGTAACTTTAAACAGATAATATACAGTTAAGTACTCCAGAACTCTCTACCAAAATTTTCAAGGATTATTCATGGAACAAAATAATATCAAATTTAAACTTTAGAAACTCCAAACGGCCGCAATTTTGTAATTTACACATAGGTCGGATTCCCCTGGTCCGTGCTAGTTCTGAGTTGATCGTTGAACGGCGACCGTGGAGACAGGAGGCCCGCCCACTAATTAATTTTTTTAATAATTTTCATAAACATTTTGGTTCACATACATTTATAATCTAAAAGCTTAATAACAGTAATTTGAGTAAAAATAAAAGTTTTAAAGGTTTTTTATCAAAAACGTTATTATCTTTAAACGTTATTATCTTCAAATCGACCTATTTATTGTCCTAAATCCTACAATCCTACAATATTCGGCCACAGGTCAACCTTATAATTTTATAATCAGCTGATTAGAGCAGCTAAAATTAAAACAGCTGATTAGTGTGGCTCATAAGAAATACTGTCACATAAGAACAGTTGCTATTGTGTAGTATATTGCTTTTTAAAATCGAATTATCTCTCTTTTTTAGCAGTTTTACTTTGGCTTAAAATTATTCGAATTGTAATAAAGTTTTGAAAATATCATGTAATAAAGACATTTATATTATATGTAGTTTAATGTTAATGGATTTTAAGAAGCCACAATTTTAAAAATAAAGCCTGTAAGTAATTTGCTGCATACCAAATTTAAATTTGTTCCAACAAGCAGTTCTTACATAAGAATATTTAAATTAAATAAAACATGGTGACTGTACGGGTAGTTGTCGAGTGTTAGAAAGTTTAAATATGATAATTTGGTTATGTAATAATACCTGTAAAGGTTGGTAAAGAGTTGTGGGACACTCTGTATGAACAGCAAGCAGAGGTACATACACAAAAGAGTGGCCTATTAATGCTCAGATCCCTCTGTGGAATATACATTTAAAATGTAATGTAGTTGCAATAGAGTAGGTAGAGACAGTAACTGCAGCACGTGCCGGTGCTGTGTACAGCCATGAATAATGAATGGCCTGCGACGTTTCAACAACACTAGTTTGCCAAAGGAAAGATTTCTCGTCACATTTACATCGTCGAGCTTCTAGAAGGAAAAAATATATGTTTAAAACTGTTGATACTTTTGATTACCAAAAGTCTCTTCCTCAAATGTACAAAAGTGATGTAGATCCAAATCAATGTCACATTAAATAAGGCGTAAACTAAAACCACTTAATAGAGTATCTTTTATCATAATAAAATAGAATTATTGTAATATACGTATTTAATTTTGTTAAAGAATATTATTATTGTATATATTACTGTAAAAAAATATTTAATAAATATTAAAAGTTTCTTGACAGGTTTCGAATCATATTTTTAGTTTGGTTGTCTAAACACATATTTCACTGAAATGGTTTAATACAAAATAATTTAACAGTAAAAAATAAGAGCTCTGTGGTCAAGTAGTAACCTACTCGACCAGCCATTGAGAGATACGGGTTCTAGTCCCGGCGGAGCAAATACTCTTTTATTATTCAATCTTTATTAATATTAAAGACTATTGCCTTTTATACATATTTATTAAATTGATACACATAGAAATATTTGTTTTCAGTGTTTTAAAGGTTTAAAAGTAACACTGCAATAGGTTCTAATAGTAGAATTTCTACACATATTAATATCTTAAACCTGTCACAACACATAAATCACTAAGAAACAACTTTTAAAAATAAATGCTTACTCACAAATCCAATGCTTGATTTTATGGACTTAAGGCGTACACAATAATATTACAAACAATTTATTATCCATCCATGAATTTGAGAACTTGTAACTACTCTGTTAGAAAACCAGGCGTTACCTGTAAGCCAAAATGGTTATAATACATTGAGGCAAGCCGTTCAGACTACGTTTATGTAGCAATATAACTTTGATAATTTGAATTACGTGAAATCTAAGACTAAGTATTTTACAAAAATAAGTAGAAGGTTGTTTTGTTACACCGTGAGGTAACAGGTTCAGCGAACTCTTTATCATTTTTTTATGTTTAAAGATTTCCTTTTTTTCAGTTGCTTTGTAATTCCACTTTCAGCCAGCAATCTTTACCAGTCTTCGCCAGCAATTTCGTAGGATTTGCACGTGAGCACCTTTAGTTCGAATGAATTATACTTCCAATGCCAGCCAATGTTGAGTTTTCATTGTTGCCAGTAACAAGATAATATAGTTAAAATCAAATATTTATTTTATAAATTACTAAACATCGGAATGAAGCTTTAGATCAGTATAACATAAGCGAATCCTACCTTTTCTATTCTGTTCTGTGTGTGTGTGTGTGTGTGTGTGTGTGTGTGTGTGTGTGTGTGTGTGTGTGTGTGTGTGTGTGTGTGTGTGTGTGTGTCTAATCATTTGTTTACCTACTCGCAAGGTACTTTCCTATACTAATTTAAGCTATAGACTTTAAATAAAAGTAAAATTCTTTTTTGAGGGAGACAAACTTTTCTTAAACTGGCCTGTGTGTCGCCAAAGATAGGACCTAACCACAAAACAGCGAGTGGTCCAGTGGTTAGGAATTCCTTCTTTCGGGATTATTGGACATTCTTTATAATATAATAGAAAGGTGAAGGTAGTTTTTGAATATTTAGAGTACCTATATCCCACATAACTGTGTAAAGAAACCGCCAATGGGCTCGAAACCCAGGAAGGAGGTCTTACGTATATGTTTTAATCAGCCAAAGTTCTGACAATTTTCTTCGTGAATGCAGATCCTATGTTAAATAATGTAAATTAACATTAGGCCCTATATGACTATTACCTAAAAGCTATTAATTCCGTAATTCCGTCAACGTATGAATATGGTAGCATATTCACCCGGCAAGTGAGAGATCCGGGTTCAGGTCCCGGCGGAGCAAGTACTTTTTGTTATTCAATATTTAATGTATATATATATATATTTATATATGTGTGTGTGTATATGTATATTATATAATTATGTATATATATATATATATATATATATGCAAGCAGTACTTTTTGCTATTTAATCAAAACCTGCTGACTCAAGTATTAAATCACCTGATAAAATGAGATAGCATTAAAACAATCTTAAAATCTGTTCTCTCAGATATTTAGTGGATAACAATTAAGTTTTAATTGCTTCTTTAGACAAGAAATCGGTACTAATTGACTTTCATTGTTATGACTGGGTCCACTCCGTGAACGTTAATTAACAACCCGACATCCATTAAATATCGTCACCAGCTCTCAGAGTTCAGTAATCATGTTCTCTAATGTCAATTAAAGTTTAAAGCTTATTTAGGCATTAAAAGTTTAATAAACAAATAAATCACCAAAGTGTATTGTTATAGTAGAAATTTAAAATAGTGGTAAAATAAAAATACTTGTTATACTGAGGTTTAATTTAGATAACATTTGATGTATCAATTTATATTATATAAATTGCAATTTATATTAAAGCACAAGACATCAACAAAAATAGTTAAGAAAAGACTTATTAACAATATATCTATGTTATTCTTTCTTTAAAGTGTGTTATGGATTAAAGGTTGGACAGGATAACAGGATTTCGGACATTTTCCATCATTATGGTTACGCGTGTGTTAGTTAGAAGGTATGTCAAACCTTTGTGACCATAACGATGGAAAATGTCCAAAATTCTGTTATCTATGTTAGTTAATTTTGTTTTGTTAAATGTTACTATTCCTTACTATTTGGATAAAATTTAATATTATCGACTGAGAACTTTTAATATTCATGTGTCTGTGTGTGTGTGTGTGTGTGTGTGTGTGTGTGTGTGTGTGTGTGTGTGTGTGTGTGTGTGTGTGTGTGTGTGTGTGTCGATCATTGTTTTCCTGTTAGTAAATTTACTTGAACCAAAAATATTATTTTATCAATAAAGGTCTAAAATGATTAAATAATTGAAATTTTAATAATTATGAAAATTTATATATTAAAAATCTATAAACCTATACTTATTTTTTATTATCCTTCTTTATTTAACAACTGTTGCCTATATGCGACTTAAGCTACGTTTTCCTAGCTCCGCGACAGGGCTTGCTCCGTGCTACGTAATTAAGGCCAAGTGCGCAGCGTGTTTAGTTGAAGCGCACTTAAATACTGCGCAGCGCAAATGTGTTTTCCTAGGATTTGTCATTTTACGCAGCGTAACGCGCGTCTTAAACTCTCTCCTCGTCCAGTTTCATCTTTTGAAGAAATGTACAGTTTTCATTGATATGGACCGGAAAAGGAATGTTTTGGCAAAGTTATTGCTCTTCGCAGACGAGGAAATGGACGAGGATGTCGACATTGCTGTTACTCTTTTATAAAATTTTATACAATTCTATTTTTACAGGTTTCTGGCTACGGGAGAATCATACCGATCATTGGCTTTCCAATACAGAATTTCTGCGTCTACAATATCAAATTTTGTTCCAGACGTTTTGACAGTTGTCAAGGACAAAATAGAACATGTGCATTTGCCACCACCATCGGAGATTGATTGGAAAGAGAAAGCCGAAGAATTCTGTGTCAACTGAGATTTCCCAAATTGTATATCTGCAATAGACGGAAAACACGTAAGGATAGTTGCACCAGCTCATTCAGGATCCCTTTTTCACAATTTTAAGAACTTTTTCTCCATTGTATTGTTTGTTATGGCTGACACAATCTGCAAATTTGTACTGATCAATGTCGGAGCATACGGCAAAGAAGGAGATGCTGGAATCTTAAGAAAGTCTAAAATGGAGTAATTAATTCAAGAAGGAACTATTTTCCCACGTCCTGAAAACCTACCTTCTTCTGAAATTAAGCTACCATTTGTTGCACTAGGAGATGAAGCATTTAAACTGGGTAATCATGTCATGAAACCCTACACGCACAAACAAGCAATCGCAGATGTTCATAAACGACACTTTAACTATACTAGAAGAGTAACTGAAAATGCATTTTGTATTTTGTGTCACATTTTCAGAATTTTTTTTCACACCAATAAACTTGAAACCAGAAACAGTCGACTTAGTCATATTCGTAAGTTGCTGTCTTCATAACTGGATCAGGGATGACTTTATTTTACGCAACCCCAAGTGACTAGTGACTCATCCGCAGCACGAACTTCCTACACAAAACACGATCCCTTTGGCTTATATCGGAGGCTATGCTAAAGCAGAAGGGTTTAAAGTAAGAAGCAGTTGTACTGATTACTTTAATGGAGCTTACTACTCAAATAAAATAAACGCTCTGTATCAGAAAAAAAAACTTTGTAATGTGAGCAAACTTTGTAGCTTAGTAATTAAGGGGAAGAGAGTTTATTTATTTTAATGTTCACTACCTCAGGTTTAAAAACGCCAAATTTAAAGATTTGTATTACCATCAGTAGAACTTGTACATTATCTCATCTGTTCACTATAAGTATTAATTTAATTCATCTAAATTTGTTCAAGTTAACATGAAAGTGTATATAATAATAATAATATTATACACACAGTCGTAAGCCCTGCTGCGCGGTGCGTGATTGACTGCTCTCGAGGCAGTGCTCCCAGTCGCGCAGCAAAGACCACGCAGCGCGGTTAAGGCTTAAGCACGCAACGCGTAGCTAGGAAGACACCTCCATTGGTTTACAGACAACCGGTGGTTTCGTCAGTTACGGAGCACGTAGCACGCAGCGCAAAAAGCCCAGTCGCGGAGCTAGGAAAACGTAGCTTTATTGTCAGTTTCATCTAAATTGCGGAGTATACCAGTGTATATCACAGCAAACAATTAAATGAAATAATTCACTGATATCATATTATTTTTATTCATTTAAGACCACAACCATATCAATATTTATATATGAATTTTAAACGCGCGCCAAAATTGAATCTGCGTGTACTAAGCATTCCCACCTCGGAGAACATACTAGCTCGGAGAATGAATCCAAATTATTGCCATTTTCAATTTCGAGAGGTAGTATAGACAACCAAATGTAAACACTCCGCTTTAACATATTTAAAATGTACCCTGTAGGTGGACAATACGAAAATAGTAATATGCTTTAATCACAACTAACTGGTAGGAGAGTTTCCACTAAAAGGATAATTAAATTTTTTAGTAACAAAAGGAATGAGCATTATAAAAGTGCCCAAGGGGATGAATTTAATTTCTGTCTATTAGAGTCTTTATCTATCTGTATGTATGTCCGCAACGATATCATGGAAATTAATTTACCTACATATTTTTACTATCCATGAAGCTTAATAATTTTTATTTACATAGGTAACACTGAGTTCGATGATGGTGCACGTGAATCCATAATATTTGGCTGAGGCTTATCAAATATTGTAAATAAATTAATTGTCTTATGGTAACAAGAAAGTTGTTGAATGTACAAATTGGAAAACAAGCTTAGTATAATCACATGATGACATTATATTTTAACATGTTTCCTATTGACGCAGTAAAAAGCAAATGAATTATGCAGTGGAAAGTCAATGTTAAAAGTTGATGAGAAATTTTTATTTCAGCACGCTCTTACGTTGTAGTGCTACATCTACCTTTCCGCGACCTTTGTTATTGAAACAATACCACGAATCCTACTGACAATAAACAACAATGAAAATATATTGTGTGACAAGATATTTTTAGAACATTTCAATGTGCATATTTCTTTTCTCCTTGATCACTAGCTGTATATTTGTGATCAGGACATCTTGACAATGAATTGAGCTATACATTCAAAATGTTAAATGCAACATCAGCAAAGCCACTACTTTATTTTATGTTTTAAAATAAAATAAAATACATTTTATTGCTAAATACAACATTCATACTGTCTATCAACAGAAATGTTTCCTAATTGAAAAATACTAGCTAGTTCGTTCATAACACAACTTATAGATTTCTTAAACTAATATTTCTTTCTTACTACATCCATACACAAAACTACATTGACTTCTTTCATACTTTAGTATGAAAATGTATTTATAAATTGTTCCCAGGTACCCATGAAGTTCTAATTTATATTTTATATCATAATCTGTACATTAAATTATTTGTATTCGTATACGAAACGTTTATGCATAGATTAACATCAAATTTAATGTATAATGCTTCGTAAGTAAGAAATTATTTAACAATAATATTTCTGCGTATTAATATTAACCTGTAGTGACATTCGTTTTACGTTAGTTTTACGTTTATCAGGACACTCTATCGTTCAAAAACTTTAAAATATAAAATATACATTGAGATTAACTAGAAAATGTTATGAAAACCTATATTAAGTTAATTTGAAATCATAAACGTTTAAACCTGAATTAGAATAATTAAATATGTTCGTTCTAAAAAACGTACACTTTAAATGAGTGGTTGCCTCTTACCAATTACATTTCTGGTGTTTGAGCGAATTTGAAAAGGATATTGAAAGCGTAAGGGTAGGGCTCACAATCTACCAGATGAACCCTTGCTAAACGCACTTAATTAAGACTTCGCTTCGTGACCTGGAAGCTTTATTAAAGTTTATTTTCCGGGACTGCCAACTCGATGTTGATTACATATCTTTTATTGGTGTACGCAAAAACCTGCATATTTTTCACTAATGATGATAAAAACTAATCAATATGTAGTGATGTTTGCAAAAAATCGACATTTCTACAATCGACCATTTATAGTGATAATAAATTAAACTTAACCAACACAGAATAAACTATGCATCAATAAAAATACACATTTAAAATAACATGGAACAATTTATGAAATACATTTTGTATTATTAAAAACAATAAAGCTTTAAAAATTACCTTTGAACACGTTTCTATATTACTAATGAAGGTAAAAGCACGCCACATCAGTGTTCGCAAAATAGGCTTTGCTGAGGCTACATGCAAATTTTTCTTTACAACTACATTTTAGGTGTTAAACTTTTATATGATTGACTTCAATGTTTATTCATTAAAAATATTTTCACATGAGTTTTTCATTGTTATAACAGTTACCCAAAAACCAATGTAATAATTTTATTGTAAATGCATTCTAAGGAGTGAAATGCACCACCTCCAGCTCAATGCTACTTGAAAAGAAACATAGTTTCATACAAAATCTCAAGTCCATAGAATTTCTTTATTTTTTAATTAGATTCTTAATTAGATAGTGGCTTCTCTGACACCCACCCAGTAAATAACGTGAGAAATATACACAAATATACCATATTTTATATGCAAAATTATAATTAATCTCTCATAAGAAAAACATAGACATGTTTAATCATCTACTCTTATATATATATATAATGTTATATATAATTATTACAGGTATAATTTCAATAAACATTGAATCACAAAAAGTACTTGCTCCGCCGGGACTCGAACCCGGATCTCTCACTTGGCGGGTGAATGTGCTACCATTACACCACAGAGACCTAACTTTTTACGATTACATTTTTTTAGTTTAATTTATTTTGTAATATTTATACAAACAGAAAACATGTATAAAAATAGATTTATATAGGAATTGTTAGAAGAATTACCCATGTTTATACTAGGTTATAGGATAATCAATAGAGAATGCAAGAAAGCCTTTTTTACGTCTACGGGGTTAAATTAAAATTATTAACAAAGATGTATTACGGGTTTAGCAGTCTTTAAAGCAAACATCACCAAATAATTTTTTTTGTTTAAAAACAGACGTTAAGTGTTATTTTAATTTCTCCTTTTATTTAGTAGTATTACATTTTTTAGATAAGAATAAGCTCAAAATATTTTAATTTTGCAATTACATTGCTGTTATATCTATTGAGAAATGAAGAGTTATGACATAAGAACCATAACTGCATGAGAAATATGTGTATATTTTACTGCGGTAAGAATTACCGATTCTTCAAATTCGTACTGAGGAAGGAATTACATCCAAAGTAATTATCAAAAGCAAAGTAATTGGCCATTATTGAATATTCTACCATTTCAATAGTGATGATATTCTAAAAACCTGGATGTATAAACCTTATTTAAATTCAAAGTTTTATATGGATAAAATTTAAAAAAAAAATTAAGCCACGATATTGACAGTTTAATTCCATACTGATTGGGCGATGACTTTGAAACCTTTATTGATATACAGTGTGACTTAAAATATGGATACACTATGTTAAGTTTTTGACAGATAAAAACAATTTTTTAATTTGATAAAGGCTCAAAAGTTTTAAGTGTAAGGACTTATTAAGTGACACCAATTTGAAAGGTCTTGATATTAAGAATACGAACATAGGAAACAAGTAGTTTAAAGTTCTACAAAACTGCAAAATTTATTCCAGGTACTTTTGTTAATTATTGGAAAATATTAATTTGTTAACGGCTAAAGCAGACAAAACGGTCAATCAATCAATAACTTAATTCATTAATCACGATGTTTGGCTGTACAAAATTACGAGCCACTACGTCCATAAAATGCTCATACCCACGTATAAACTATTATGACTACGTTATGATTTTACGAACGTTATTTAAAAATGTACTATGCATTTATTATCACGTTAATAAATTTTATTTTATAAACACGAATTTTGAATGCAAAAACTGAGCCAAGAGCCACAAAATCAGTGCACAGTAAGTCTGGGCTAAGTGGTCTATTGGCGACAGCGTCAACAGTTTTAATTGGCCGCACGCCACACAATGCCGTGAGGAAGCCGCTTATTGTCCGTTCCAACAGTTTCCTGCCTACAGCACTGCAGACTGACAGCACACTTTGGCCCTCAACCGTTATAAATTAAACAGGGATAGTAAGTGTAACTACTATTAAATAATGTATTGCAAAAATAAGTCATTGAGTTTTACATCTAAAATAAATATTAACGGTAACGATAATGATATCATTATTATTATATCGAGATTAACATAATAGAGACGAGAGGTAATTAATTATTTTGAATATCTTGGTTACGAATTATCACAACTTGCTAGAAAATTACATATCTTAGTTTGATTTTTTTCGGCGCTTAATCGTATTGAATTGTATACCACGATTGTGCACAAAACAGCCGTTTATCTTGCTAGTCATTACATACTATTTTATACCAATTTGTATACAAAATGAAAGACAAGGAAAATGGAAATCATAATAATAACCCTTACAAGGAATAAAACAAGGTAACATTACGCCACACCAGTGTTCCGTAATAGGCTTCGTAAAGGTTAAATACAAAATTTCAAATTTATGTAACACATTCTATTCTGTAGATGTCTTGCGGACTAATATTTGGACATTAAAATATACACAAAAACACGTTTACATCTTCCCGGCAGAACAAAAGTCCCTGTGAGCAAGTGAAGGTACTGCAGCGTAAAGGCCGGTATCGACAGTGCGAGGCTGCTCGCTGCGGATGCCTCGTGGTGAATGCTCGGCTTTGCCTCGGACTGTGGACACCGGGGTTGCTCGCTATGAGGCGTTCGCGTCGCACAATGTGAGGCGAGCCGTGTGCTTGTCGGTTTTAGAGCAATCCCAATGCTCAAAGGTGCCTCGCTTCGAGCTGTGCGTCAAATGGATACCTGCGCTGTCTGCCTCGTACCGTACAAGACACAATTCTGAACTGCAAACCAACAAACCTCCACAACGGAACTGTCATCATGGATAATCATGAAATGATCAGACAATTAATGAAGTGTTATGAAACCAAACGTTTACTGTGGGACTCGAAACATGTTCAAAATCTTGCTTGGACATTCGCAAGAAATTTGGCACGTCTTCTTCGAACCTCGTGTCTTCTAGGAGTCTGTTCCCATATTCAAACCGATTTCGATAAATGTTTTTGACCCACCAACGTGGTTTACGTCGCTTTTTCTATTGTTTTTTTTTTCTTAGTAATCGTCGCCATCACAATAAAAGCAGCTTGCGCATTTCTAGAAAAATAAAAAGCATATTGTCCCGACTGTCTTCACTACGAATGCGGGTGGTTCGCGTGCTCGCAGTGAGCATTCGTGGTTACAAACTAGCTGCTAGCTGAAGAGCTCACCCTGAGGCAGATGGCACGAGGCATTGGCAGCGAGCAGCCTCGCACTGTCGATACCGGCCTTAAGAGTTCGCTGAAGTCAAATATTGTCACCAACATTTAATGTTGACTTGAGTCTGATACATTTTCTTTCTGTATATGTACAAAAGTATAATTTGTTCAATATTATATGACCATACAAATGGTTTTACTAATTTAATATCTCCGATTTTATCTCATTTCCATCATAGTTAACCATAGGACCAATTTGAAAATATTAGATAACGCTCAAGAAAATCCCGTGGAGACATACACACTATCAATGAACTCAATATATAAACGAAGCTTCATGCACAATATCTAGTAAATCTCAGTTTGTTTTCAGATATTATGTGTATAGACACACAGACAAGCAGAAATTAAATATATCCCAATAAAATTGTTTTAGTTGATGTGGTAACACTTCTGAACGAAAAAAAACCTAGATACAATAGTCTCCTTCATCCTTCACTAAAAAAGTGTGAACTTAACAATACAGGAAACCTAAATACTAATAACTACTAAGTATTCTTTCCTACAAAACTCTCCTGAAAATAGATTAAAGTATAAAGTCTTATTTTATAACTTCAACAGCAATTTGTTTCGTTATTTAAACCGCTTCAAATACAGTTATGCACAAGTTTTAAAAGCATGCTTTGAAAAACATTAATTCGTAAAACTTGAAATTAAAAAGAATTTTTAAAACCAACCATTTAAATTTATTGCTAAACAAAGAATCAAACAATTAAATGTATTAGTGATTTATCGCGCCAGTAGCTGTAAATGGAGGATTAATGTAATAAATCTCAATGAATTTATCTGGCACGTATCAGTATTGTAATAACGAGATTTCTGTCTTTGGATGAAATCTGAAAGAACAGTGAATAGGCTACTAAGCATGTTTTAAGCATGTGTTTAAACGTTGCTCTAATTAAACATTTGGTTTTTAAAAGTTTATTTGATGCATTAATTATCCACTTTGGTATCATTTTAAAAGTCATAATAGAAAACTTATTAATGGAACTAAATTTAAAACGATTATTATTTATATAATATAATCAAATAAAATTCATTCCAGTATTTAACAATTATACGTATACTAACTCGCTTCACCACGGAAGCGTTAATCATTTATTAGTAAAATATAACGTTACTGGATCTTTAAGGACGTATTAAGAATTATGAAGTAATTTAATAATAGTTTAAAACCAGTTAAATTATATTTAATAAGAAATAAAAATCATCTCACTAATGGTAGAAATCTCTGCTAATATTATTTTTAGTAAAATAAAAGGTAATGTCACTTCTTCTAGGATTTTCTAGTGCATATAAATAGTGAGATAATTAAGTTTCCTGACGAGAATTTCTCAATTATGACTAACAAAGAAAATCAATTATCACTGCTCCACTTGAAAGGTACATTTAGATATTTATTTGTTTTTTCTCCGTCTCTAGGCGATAGGGTTCTAATAGATTAAATAAATAATCATGAAAGGGTGAGGTTTAAACTTTAATTTGTAATCCTTGTTTAAGATACTATTGATATTGATGAGACAGGGTATGTTAATGTATATACATTTATATTTCAATGTTTGAGTAATTTTAAAAAGCTATAAATAGACTTTGTATAGAAATTGCGTTTTGTGCTTTATAAACTACAATATTATTAAATAATTAATATCGAATTAAATCCAGGTTTTGTTTGAGGACATTAATAAAAATACAGTAGTATATTATCATTTAGTGGAACTGGAGAACCGCTGCAGTTCCAATTAAATATCTTGGACAGTCAAGTTGTCTTGATAGCAACGACCTAGTAATTAAATAAAGCTATTGAAATTATATTTTATTCTACTACATGAAGTTTGACTAAATATTCTTTAATTATTTTACTTAACATAGAGAATTCCTTTAACGTGAAGTACAATGAAATATTGAATATATTATTATAAAGCTATAATTATTATGCAATAAAACTAGGATATTTGATTTATTTTTTTAAATACTAAAGTAAGGTAATATGATTTCAGGCAGTGGTCTCCTTAAAATTATTACAACGCACCTAATTATTGCTAGGACATATTTTACTGTTAGTATTTGTTTTTGTGGTCTTGTTCCTGTAAGATAATGCGTAAAAAAAATTCCGGAAGAAATTAAAAAGAGTAAAATGTTACATTCAGGACGACGGGAAGTGCTTTTGTATAGACCCAACATCCCAAACTAGAATAAATTAGCATTAATTGAAGTTATCATACGAAGGATCTCATAAAAATCATAACCTTGGATATTACATGACTGGTTAGAAAATAATGTAAAACATGTTAAGATATACGGTGTACAGATATGGTATTTGGTCGAAAACCTCAATACAAACTATCCTAGAACTATTTATGTAGGTAATCTGCATATGAAAAAGTTTCTATACCGAGTGGCTGTTTTTACTTCTAAATAAAGGCCCAGATGGCTGATGTGCTAACAAACGCGGTAAATTGTACTACAGTAAAATTCCTCATAAATACTTGTATATTACTTGCTATAAGAACAGTTACGTCAGTCACACTGTGCTTTGCATACGCTTAATTTGAACCAGTTGCAAAACAACTGAGAAATCATGCCATAATGTTTATAAAAGTCAATCTAACATCGTAAGATCTGCAAGTACAATAATCAAAGATTTGTACCTTGTAATATTTACATTTGGAAAATTCCTCTACGCATTTTCATTAAAAAAAATTATCAGTTAATGGGTTTAGATATCATTGTCAAGAACATTACCCGTGATTTGTATTTACTAAAACTCTAAATTAAGTCCTTGAATGTGTCTTAAAATTTGAAATAATGACAAAAATCCATAGAAAAAACACGTTATTAATGTTTTAGTTCATATAACATTATGTCCATATAAAATAAAAAGTTGTGTGATAAATATATATTAATATATTATTGTGTTATTTAGAAACGGTAGTATAGTAGAAATTATAGTTTTTTTTATATATCTTCCAGACTATAGAATGAGATATTCCAGAGTTTAGAATGAAATATTCTAAACAGGTATTAAATGTTTTTTTTTTTGCATTTTAACAGGTGAGATTTAAAGAAAATTAAGTATTAAATAGTTGCGTAGTGATTAAATTTTATTAGTGGATGTATGACGTAATGATAATAATCAAAGAGGATAGTTTGGGACTATATATTGAAATTCCTCAATGTCAAAAACTAACCATATAATCTGCTTTCAGTGGGCTGCTTTCAGGAACTAGGTTGTAGGATGGTCCTGCGTTCTACAACTATAGACAGTTGGCAGAATTAATGTTCGAGCAAAATTATTGGATTCCTGGTGAATTAATGTCAGCAAAATTAAAACCTTTTGAGGAGATATAACGTCTGGAAAAGAAACGATTTCTCTCGTGATATATTATTATAATAAGTGTCAAGTATAGCATTGCCGGTGGAATGCGCGAAGGGGGTCAAGTAGGTGAGCGCATGGGGACACAATCTGGTCTAGGGGAGTGCATACGATGCTAATACCGCAGCTGGGTGTTTACGTCTCCTTGCTCAAAGCGGTGGCGGGCGCCGCGGGCGACTAGGCCGTAGCACTGTCCTGTGGGAACTGTCAAAATCAGTGGCCTGTTGTTGCTGCATTTCATTACTATGTGTTTGGTTATACTGTACTGTCTTTAGGTTAAACTTGCTAAGGATTCGTTATTCATGTTTATTCAAATATAATGTATAGTCTTATTATTCTAAAATATTATTGTAAAAATATTGTAATATAGACTAAAATAACATGAGATACCTTATATAAAGTTACAGAAACAAAAGTTTCATTATTAGAGTTTAAAATGTATACTCAATTATGACTTAATTATAATTTTCATTGTAAATTAGTACATAATAATAAAAAGAATTATACCAATCATAGAATCTACCGTGCTTTACTTATTTAATGCTCAGTTAGAATTATTAAGTTTTTTCATAGACGTTCGTATATACATAATATGTCTAGTTTTGTACAAATTTGTAATGATTTTGTGTATTTTTAGGCGGTTTTGTAGGATTTGATAAGAGCATGAAACTCTTGACCTTATTATAAAACATTATTTCATAGATAGCTCCTAAAACCAAATTCCTAAGGGTTATTCACATTCATCAAAAAATACTTTAACAATAAAAAAACAATTTAAACTTTTACTTAAGTAATGTACCTATTCCTACGCAATCCTCCTCATAGTAATATTAATCAAATATTAGTGCTGTATACAGTAAAATGGCATTTTAAAATTTTGAAGTTTAATAAAAATAGTTTATTATTGAATTAAACGTGATGAAGCTAAGATACTTTACGTAATTAAACCCGTTTACAGATATTAAACTATTCAGCTTAAATTACTTATAAATTATTTATAATTGTTCTTTTATTTATAATTTATTTATGGTTACGTAACGTCTATCGAAAAATATGGTAGCTAATTAAAATCTTCTCAAACATTTAAATATTGTTTGTAGTGGTTACAAAAAGTTTGAGATGTCTGGATTAAATCCGTCAATCCGCTTTTATACTGTTCGTTCCATTATATTCTCTATCATTCCCGTAAACTGGATTAATCTGAAACGAAGGAGGCGTAGACATGATCAGGAGATATCCAGTTTTGAATTCTTCAACTATCGTATAGATTAGATACATATAATAAAGTCTCATCGGATTTGCTGCAACGGTCACGGATATACCAGTTAAATCCGTTTTATATTATTCTGCGTTATACACCTTTAGATAACTCTGCAGATCTACATTGTTAGTTACAAAGAAATGTACCTACACATAATCATACTAGAATACCCCGACCGGTACAGCAGTTACAAACTTTATATATATATATATATATATATATATATATATATATATATATATATATATATATATATATATAAACGTATTTTAATGGATTGATAATGTTGTAAATGACCTCAATATTTAAACATGACTTTTAATCTTTCTTTACATTGTCTATTAAGAAATAGTAAGCACTTTGTATAGAAACTGTAAATCCCAAATGAGTCCAGTTCCTACGACGCTATCAGTTTATATGAACAATAAGAATACGTTAAGATGAAATAGTTATAAGAAAAGAGCAACCCTCTGGGCTATTTGTTCCCTAAAATATATCTAGATAATAACTCGTAAATTCTGATTGGTATTCATTGTATTTCATATGTTCCCATGCTGGATGCAAGTCTCCAAACCACAAACCCGCAATTTTTCCTGTCCTTCGAACTAGATTTTTTTGTAATCATGAAGCAGATTCAGAACCTAATAACTAGTCGTATACCATGGTTTTTAAATATGTGTTGTTAGAACTCTAACGGCGATGTGTTAAAGTGTAGAGACATATTTGAAACATAATTTGGATGTAGTTCAAGGGTATGTACTTGTTCTATACATATACAATTGTTTTATTTAATACACATCAATATGTGTATCTAATCCGTTTATATTATTATCATGATATTAGATCATAATTCCACATTATAGACAAGAGATGGATGAAACTTCACTAAGCACTGGTACATGGTCTGAAAAACTGTGTTAATGCACAAATCTTTATACATATCAATGATCTATGCATAAAATGTAGATTTATTAGTATGTTACGTTAATTGTCCAACAGAGAAGGATATCACGTTGCAGATTTTCTAGTTTTTAAACCGAATTTATATAATATATCTTAACAATTGACAGTGTCCGAAAATATCCTGCTTCTCTCCTTAACTCTACGTTTCGTGATCTGCAATGGGATTCTTCCTCAGATGGTTAACAAAACTTAGACTCATAATACACATTAAATCACGTCAACTAACAATACAAATGTGTTATATTAAGTTAGATATATAAATCACAACTTGCATGTCTGATTAATATACAATTGTATATTATTCTAAATAAGTTTCATAAATGACTCATTCTTTTGGAAATACTTTGTTTAAAAAAATATAAAATCTCTTCATAAAACATTTTGTATCATATTATAAAATAAACAAATTTCATTGTGGATATTTTCCCATATCTATTCCTATTTATTTTAATATGTATCTCTTAATATTTTAATTTTTGTTTTTATTGATAAATTGGTTACTAACAAAATCTATAAGACGTGTAAATTGTGTTATTATAACTTTCACTCATTATTTTCCTCGCTAATACTCTCCCATATCAGTGACAGAAAACATTTGATTAAGCCCTTAAGCATGCGCATAGTTATCTATCACTACTATGACGATCACATAAGATAATGCTGGATGGGAGAATTAGGTTTCTCCCCTGCCCGTTTAAAATCTACTAATATGTATAGAGCAATCGGAGTTTTGGCCTGGACTATGTTCCAACCTCGGCTGACTACCCAGCTGTAAATAAGGTGGAAAGACTAGATGTTAATAATGAAACTTCCATGAGAAGGGAAGAAAATGTTAGTTTAACAAGGTGAAACGTAAAGATTCAGTAGAGGAAATGGACTAAAGGTTTGCAACCGGCAGCTGAATCGCTAAAATTAGTGCCGATCTCCCAGATAACTTGCGTTTTTTGTCGCTTACTTATCAGCTTGAAATTTGTTTATTCTGCCAAGTTCTAAGCCTTCAATTATAACTGTATTTATTCTCTTTAATTTCTGTTATCGTAGTTGTTAAGTTCGACATTTTCTTTTTTTATTTATAAACTACTTTTTAACACTTGACTGGCTAAAAACAATAACTATTTTGAATTATTGTCAAATATCATTATCATTCTTCAAATAATGTGGAAAACTAAGCCTACAGAAAAAATCCTTACAACAATTAAAAATAATTGGTATACAAGGAAATGGGATGACAGCGAAAATATAAAATAATTGTAATAAACATGTTTACTAATTTATAATGACAATACGTGATACAAAAATAGGTGTTATTATAACTCAATATTTAAAATTCTTTACGACATTGGCTCTACAACAAACCGTCCTAGAATATGAGTTATAGGCACTGTTTCAATTTTAAACAAGAATATGAAATATTTAAAGTTTTTAGAAATGTCATAACGAACCTTTAGAAAAGTCATTGTATTTGGGTTTGCAATAAATATTTAATTCTAGTTCCGGTACATAGTGTTGCATTTAGAATATCAATATTCCTTTATTTGTTTGGAAATGCCATTAATAATTTACACTAACTTATATGCTTATTAAAACTACATTGTATTATGCACAAGCCTGTATAACAATAAGAGAGTATGCAATTACAAGGAGTGACTGTGATGCATACTTGAGTATGTAATAACTATCTACTCCTCGTACCGGTATCCCATGCTGCATTCACGATTGCAACTATTCATACAGCACTTTCAAACTGTCAGAAACTCAACATGTTCATCTACGGAACAGCACATTTCTTTTTACATACGCGAACCCGCTCTCATATTATACATGCTATCAACACTGATATTGACCGTATTGTTAATTTCTGTTATAGAATTCAGAGCTATGTTTGTTTGGGTAAGAACGCATGTCCTAATGCTGCATATGTGACTTGTAGTCTTAATGTAGAATAGAATGTAATATAGTATGCTATTTTAATTTATGTCATCTATTAAACGAACCAAATATATTTTTACTTTGTTGTCTACGTAAGTGCGTTAACCGTACCTTTCCATAGGACTTTAACTTTAGATTTCTTCTACAATGGACCATACTAATTTAATTGCTACCAAAATTGATGGAGCTATTCAAGAAAAGGTCATAGAATACTAGAGAGAAATCCCAGTCATATCACTATTATCTATTTACAATTCTTTTCACTTTAACTTGAGAGTCCTAAATAATTCTTTTTGAAGTACCTTCAAAATGGTACTTATTACACCAGATAAATGTTTACTAACAGTATACAGCGTAGTCTTTCCTCTAAAATGAGTCTCTAATATTATAGATAATATTGTCTTTAACCAATTACTTTAATGTGCTCTTCTAACCCAATTTTCTAAATGTTTCATAGAAACTCGCAGATATTTTTTTTTGATCCTGTGTTAATTAAAACTATATTTTTAAATTACTAATATTTTGACAATATCTAAGTTTTAAGCTCATTTAATAGACTGTTTGTATGTAAGAGTTTGTTTATTATTCGTTTAAATGTCGAATTTGTTTAAAATTAAATAATGGGGTAAAAATTTCTTAGTTACCATTCTAAATTAGCAATATAGTGTGATATAGCAGTATCACTAATATTCAAATTTTGATACATTTAACTGTTACAATGTATATATCATCCTGAGTTCAATGAGTAAGATAACTGAAGAGCTCCGCGTGATTTATAAATAAAACATGATATCACAGGTGTTTTACAGCTGATGCAAATATAGCGTGTGTAAAGTACAGCACTTGTGACTCGGACGTGACTTTGCCTTGTCTTGCCGTGTTCTGTATATTTATGCGCTGTTCTGCTGCGGTCCAGTTTACGGCATTTTCTTACACGTTCGACGGTTTGGTGAAATAAAAGCTATCACGTAGGAAGCCTGGTGGAAACATTTGGGTAAAAATGCAAACATGTTTTAGTATAATCTCAGCTAATCACCAACATATGTATATGCGTATATAACTGCACATGTTAAAACGTCTTATTCAGTCCGTTAATAAAATATCTTTATAAAGAGAAATATATAACGATTTTAGTATTTTTTTTATATAACTTTTAGATTTTAATACAAAATGTAGACAACTTATTAGGTAACCAAGTCGCATATATAGATGTTTGTATTTTTAATTTTACGTAATGTGGTATGGAAAAATATTACTATACTAAAAGCGAGGTTAAATGTTCTACATAAGTTACCTTATAGAAAGTCATATGGACAACGGTTTCCCTTAAATGTATAGGTTCAAGAAAAAAAATTGACGCTTTGTAAACGAACCACTCATACTCTCGCATCGTATTCTAAAAAAAAATTAAGCTTACACTTGTATTACACTTAGCCCACACTACTTACTTGAACAGCCCTGTGTTGTTATAATATTCTAACTGCTGTGTAGTGTAATATGATTAAAAATATGTTGATTTTTATAGAATTTGTGTTATCCTACTATGAAATACTAGTTGAAATATAAAAAAAACTTCATAAAGTAGAACCTCGTTATCATATCTCTGTCATTAGTTTTTTTTAGTAGCAACATTTCTTAATATATAGTAATTGCCTAGTATTGGCATTTTATTCTTGTCTTTGAAGCCTACAGTCAGTATTATTTAGCTCAATAAATATGAAACATACCCCTCTTAAATTGCTCTTCAATGTAGAGCAACTTAGAGCTGGTTATATTCTTATTACTTGTTCATAAACATGAAATCATTTCTCTTTAGATATATTTATATAGACTACAGAAGTAAAATCTATGAACTGATGATATTGATCTCTCATAAATACAGTTTATCAAACATGTAATATACTTATTGACAAAATACCATTTAAAACTAAAAAATTTGCTGTATTCATATATATATATATATATATATATATATATATATATATATATATATATAATATATATATATACATACACGCACACAAATTATATCTAAAATATATATTTTTTTTTGCTTTGTTGTGCGCAATAATGGAATTGGTAGTTGTGACGGAAATTATTCAAACTTTATTATTGTAATAATCGTAATTTTGTTTGTACTTTCATGATACTTACTATATTGTACTGTATTGTATTGTACATAAAGAGTTAATGCATTAATTTAAAGCTATTATATTTCCTTAAATAATTCTATACCAGTTTAATCTACTAACGTGTACAATAAAAGTTTAATTTACATAGAGTTTGTTATATCGTTAATCTACAACCTATGTAAGCTAATTGCTTAAAATCCTTCAGCTTTTCAGCCTGTTTTATAGGGCTCTGTATATATATATATATATATATATATATATATATATATATATATATATGTGTACATATACATATATACATACATATATAAAATAATATTATATATTTTATAAAAATCAATATAGTGCCATGACGAAGGCTAAAAATTTACGATAGTCTAGTTCTTGCATTTTTTAGCCTTCCTAATGGCACTATATAGATTTTAATAAACCTTTTTTAGTTTTATTGAAATATTTGCTTGTAAGCTGAAATAGAAATAGCTGGAATCATTATTTACTCTCTTCTCTCGGATTTCCAACCCAAACTAATAACTAAATAATACTTGCAATGCTAGCCTCATACATTCACCTCCGCTTATTTTAGTATCTGGAAAGTGATGCTTCTGACATATCTGCGTTTTGTGTAAAATATTACTTATAGTGTTTTTATTTGTGAAAATTATCTGGTTTTTCTAGTTTTAGTTTACGGGTTATGTTGAATCTTGTATAATATATATGTCTGATTATACCGGTTTTACTATTCGTTGATTTTGTATTCCATTCTAGCTAAAACTTTATTCTTATTTACTATGCTAACACACGAAGCTATATGAAACCAAGCTTTAGTCTGACAGCAAATTAACTGAATCTTGCGGCATACCAAAATAAATGACTTGTGTTAATGATTCATCACCTACTCCTTCACTCAAGTACAACGCCGACCTTATAATGTAAAGATCCCCAAAATGCTCTAAAATTACGTGTATTATTGTACGTGTATACCTCTGTTCACTCCAAAGTCATTATAAGGTCTCGTTGATAAATTTATTTCACTATATTATCCTCTGGAACCCTAGTTTACTGAATGTAAATTTCATATTTTTTCTGTCTCTTCAGTCGTACCCCTCAACTCAATGAAATATCTGAGACCCAATGACCCTAACAACTTGGCAGCGTACAGCATACTACTTAACACTACCATAACTAAAAACGCCTTACTACTTTACATCTGAATCATATACTAAACATCACTAGCATCTCATTTAGAGCTGTCAAGGCTATACTTGTTTTTTCAACTAATTTATGTTTCTAATGAAGTTCCTGCAGTGATTTTAATGCAGATAATCCTATTTCTTCTGTACATCTGTTGCAAAAACTCAATCATAGGTTAATAAAAAAACTTGAACACATTAGGTCCACACATAGACAAAGGAGACAAAGCGCTTAACTCAATTCGAGAAATATATATTATATTTAAAAAAATATAAGTTTGTTATATATGCCAACGCAGTTTACTCAAATTTACTCAACGCCGCATCACTAAAAGTTCCTACTCTAAGCATAAAATTATTTTCTCGTAAAGGTGTGGCCATGTTCTCGATTTTCGTTCGGCAGAACCCTTATAAGATGAAAGCCCCTGGAAGTCTCTCCTTCTTCGTCTTGACCAACCGGGCAGACATCTGTATACTTGTTTCGTGTTTAGGAACCCCATACCTCTCCTAAAGGTTACAGAAAGTTGTGTTTCGTGCCTGGCTCGTAGTGCTCTCATTTTAATCCTAAAGCGTTATGTGGCACATGTAGTGTAATACAAGTATTTCCTTCACTTCACTGCTATTAACAATCAAGTTCAAAAGGCCCTCTACTACTCAGTGTCTATGCCTATTATAGGTCAACCGCTATTAAAGGAACCTGTGCAGAAGCAAATTTCTAATCAGTACCACGCAGGAGGGCCCCCCCCTCCAGAGTTTGGGTGGGAAGTGGGGACTAGCACCGTTAGCACCTTCTTGTATCTGTTTATCAGCTGTGTGGATCGTGTCTCGCTCTCACAGTTTTGTTTACACTGCAGCTACTTTACCTGTTCTATAACTATATAATTGTTGGTGTATGCGTATATAAGTGTCGCAGTCAACGCGTAAATTATTAATTGAACAGATTAATGTAGATATAGATGTATCCAGGAAGCTTGCATTTTGTTTTGAGGTTAGCCGTGCAGTGGCAGTAGCCATTAAAAATTGGTCGTTCAATTCGAACGGGTCAGTCAAGTGAACAAGTGATCCAGATCAGAGTGTGTCAAAAGACCCGATCACCTAGAACGATTCGTTCACTTTTTCCTGCCAACTGAATAAGTTTGATACTTTTTTCAAACCAGATATGTTATTTTTAATGATCGTTAAAACTTCATAAGTTCATTTACAAACTCTTATCCACGAAAAATAGCTTAACATCATATGGAACTAACTAAAACTATAGAGTATATGCAGTAGGTTAAAATAGGTCCTCAAAATTGTTCAGTCGTTACTTTCGTTCACTGCTAACCGATTAAGAATAAAACCGTAATCGTATAACTCTCGTATAACTCAACAGGGGGACTAGGGAGTCTCCCCATTTGTTGGGAATAACCTTACTTACGATAAATCAAAGGCATATCAATCAACCAACTCCATTGAATATAATTATTAAACATTTAAAATATTTAGCAATTTATCTGGTAACTTACAATTACATTTTTAAGGGGGCAATGTACCCAAAACATATGTTTTTTAATTTCTGCCACTAATTAATCTTTTTTTTCATTAAAGTGTCTCCCTAGGACAGGGTTTAAAGACAATATATTATTAACCCCCTCCCACCCCTTTTCAGGGAAAAGGGAGGGGGTTTTTCAAGAAAATTATAATTCTTGTTTTACACCATAGCTGCTTTTGTATTGCACCTATTCCAAATCTTTAGATATTTTTTTTAAAGCTAATAAATAGCCTTACAAAGTGTAGTATGGAAGTTTTTGTAGTTATCAAAATAGGTAAGTAACATTTTATTTTAATTTTTTCAAAAAATTATAATTTTCTATAAATGGAAAAAATTATATTAGGAGTATAATTTAAAATATACTTTATCCCATACTACACTTTGTGCACTATATATTGAAGATCATATGTACAAAATATGAGGTCTCTAGGTCAATAAATAAAGAAGTTATGTTGTAAAACGTGTTGGAAAACACGGAAAAAAACAAACTTACGGGAAAAGGCAAAAATCTTCATATGTTTATTATATATAAAAAGTAAGACTATTTCCATAATCATTGTTTCTGTGTTTAGTGTAAATATATTTTACACTTAAAAAGAGTCCAGCCCCATAGGTAACACCTTCTTTTTTAATTTCTTTTCTTCTTTTTTCATCTTTTTCAATTTAGCTTGCTGACGGTATTTTTTATACTTCAAGTTTTTCTTACTATATTTGTTTCTAAAATATTGATTTTTAGTTGATTGCTTCATGACTAAATCAAAACTAATAGTCTAAATCACTAAATTGTTCAACAAAACACAACAAACACATGTCATTCTTAAAGTGAGGTTTGAGTACAGTAACTGGAACTAACAGCTGATCACTGACAACAGCTGATCTACTGAGTGATTACCACACATAAAAAAGTTGGGATCTTAGTAAGTTTTGAAACTATGACATTCTAATATACTGAATACAGCAATAAAATACATTAGTAATGAATAGTTGTATGATATATTATGAATATATATATTGATACAAAGAGTGTCACTTATAATGGCCGCCTGGAGGAGAAACAATCAGCTCTACACACGCTAATAGATTTTATTTAAAAAAAACACACTTTTGGCAATGATAATGCAAAACCAATAATTGATTATTGTTTCCTAACATTTTAGAAACTAAAAAATAAAATAAAAATTTTTTTTAGAAAAAATCAATTTTTTGGGTACGTTGCCCCCTTAAATAAGTTTTAATAGATATATTTGCATTTACTAGATTCCTGAAATAATACATTTATTGTTATATATCTATCCATTCACTGAACGATATGCTGTTTCTTCCTCTATTCGAATAATATTTTATAGCAGGTCCTTTCGTTCACTCGGTCATTACATCCAGTCGTTCATTCATTCATTTTGTTCAGTCAACACGATGACGCTCCAGCGGGAAGGCTTAGTAAATCTGTACTGACCGGTTAAACTGAACGGGTCGCAGCAGTGTACGATACCGACTGAGCCAGATAAGTCAGCTGATCAAATAGAGTGAGCGCCGAGCAGTGGTGGGGATACTTGGTGGGGCGGCGGAGGGGTATTTATCCCACCCTGCGTGAACTCAAATCCACCAAAGTTTTTTTGTAAGCGGTTTACCTATACAAAGCCCAATTCTTTTGAATGCATTTATCAAAATGAATATTCTATTATGAACTCTATAATATTTTATATCCGCTCTCTAATCCGCTATATGTATTTCTTAAACCTTTGTCCACAAAGGGCTTATTGCGAGTTCAATGAAATCTCTCTTAGATTACATGTTGCCTCAAGCTACCTCCTCTGTATCTTGGCAAAAAATTTTCAAAAGTCATTGGCCATGTATTTTTCACTCCTTTTATTCCTAACTTTAAAATAATTAAATTTCAAAACTCTCTTACTCATGTCATTGTCACAAGTATCTTAACCCTGACTGGTCGTATCATCCCTATCAACTGCCCCATCATTGTGTGAAAGGACGTAAGTAGTAATGGTGTCAAATGAAAACTAATCCCATAACAAGGAATTTCCAGATTCTCAGTTTCGTCATTAGTTTTAGGGGTACGATGCCACTGGATGAACACAATTTTCTATTGAAAATGATTTACTATAATTGTAAGAAGGAGTAAGTTTTGAAATAAAATTTCTAGAAAAAAAACAGTACTTTAGTTGGTAGTCACATGCCATCGAAGATGCTTTCATCTTTCATCTTGGATATTTACAAGGATAAATTTAGTAGAATAACATGATTATAAAGGTTTCAATTTACTGTGATTAACAAAACATATGGAACAAAGAAAATATGCTTATTCTTAAAATGTTTCTCTGCTTAGTTAAAAATTAACAATGACTAGAGTTCGTAATCAGATGTTCGTTATATAAAAATATTCTTGTATTTTTATTCATATGCAACACAAAACTTAAGGGAGGAAAACAGCGTTTTTGTTTCAGCAGACGTTATAAGAGAGTCAGAAATGCATGTTCCAGTAACGTTTTCCTTATTATTTTTCTCCCATATTCTCATTAGTTTTATAAGTAATATATGACCCCAATTTCCTGCAACCTTTATTCCATGTTTCAACACAAATAGTGAACAAATAATTTACCCATTTCTCATTGTGTTTAATTTTCTTAATTACGTTACTCAATTTACGCCTTTGTGTTTATTTCAGGCCTGTGTGGCTTTCTGGAGGAGAACAATAAATAAAAAAAAACTTATATCAAGTTTAAACTTTATCATTGTGGAAATTTTAAATTGTAAATGTCTGTTTTCGATTATTTCATATGTCAACAATTATTATAGCTGGAGAAAATTAACCGATCCACTAAATTTTATTCATGAGGATTTTTATCGCAATGATTTTACTGTGCCTTGGGAAGCCAGTTATGAGGAAGTTAACATATGCGCAAATATGACTGATTAGTTATTAGTATTTAAACTATCAATCTCTTGATTGTAAATAATGGTACCACAAAAAATTGCTTCTAATTTATTCCAACAAAGGTGTTGTAAGAAACCCTAATTAAAAACGTTGGATAAAATTTTTCTATAATGTTTTATTCTTATAACAAGATGTTTAAAGAAAATTTGCATTTTATAACGACTGATATTTTTATTAATAAGGATGTGACCCCTAAGAAAGACATCGTTCGTCAGCCATGCTATTTTTCTTCAAGGTTTATGAGAGAGTACCAAAAGGTAAAAAATATGAAATAAGGATATTTGCAATATAATACATACATCTTAGCTTCACACTGAAAATCTACCATACAAAAGGTAAATAAATGATTAAAATCCATTGATTGTCCGCTTACAGTCTTTTTATCTAATTTTCTGACAAATATATGACTTAATTATGTGCCTATCTGTCTGTCTTTAAGAGTACCAAGCTAGAAAAAGGATATAAAATAAGAAACTAAAACATAATACTTATATGCGTTTCAATACGCTCTCATTTCATCATCGACCACCATTAGTACTGCTGACAATATATTTTTATCTAAAATGAATGCTCTGTCGATTTCATAAAAACTAATGAATTATGAGACTATATGTTAAAATTTATTCTCTACTCCTAAACTTCACTCGTTGCTGATTGGAACCAGTCTGAATAGCCCCATTTTGAGTGAAAATACTGCAAATTAACTTGTAAAATATTGATGCTACTGATGATTGCATAAATAGCGTACGTAAGTATTTTGTTAATGGGAGGAAATATAAATGATAATTTATACCAGATTATGTTTTAAACTACTACTTATATATATCTATATATATATATATATATATATCCGCTCTCGTATATACATACATATATATATATATATATATATATATATATATATATATATATGAATTAATTATTTCAAAAATTAATGACTTAGTTTGGTTACATTTGAATTAAATGGAGAAAGAGACCTAATTAAAAGTGGTAATTAATAGATTCTTCATGCACCATGCACCATGAGATTTACAACGAGTTCAATAGTTTGCATCGCATTAAAGTTTATACCTAAACATTATGTTCATTATTAGAACATTAGTTTAAAAGAACAGTCTAGCGAAATGTCATCTAGCATAGTTATTTACGACTGCTTCAGTGTCGTCTTCGTAGTCAAATTCTTACTTTCATATGTTTTATGACCAATTTTTAAGGTAGATCAGTGCTTACCTAATCGTAGAAATCTATAACATAATTAAATATTATGGTTACTCTTGAGACACTTTTACTCGATATACAGTTACTCAAACAGAGAATAATAAACAATATTTATACAGACCAGTTGTTTACATTTGACAGGCTCATTTAATTTATATTACACAACTTTAGAAACCCAGATCGGATTTTTTCCAATTCAGTGGGCCATAGCGTGGAGATATTTTATAAATAACAATAGCTCTATATCCATCTCTAGAACCGTAAAAATTTCGATGTAAAGTTTCAATAAAAATCGGTTGATAATTTTAATAATGAAGACAAAACAAATCACTGTCACATTATTAATATTATTATGATATATTAAGTATTTAATATTAAATTAAATTCTTATATATTGAGATATATAATATTTACTCTTCCAATCAACATGAAGAATGTATGATTGGTCATTTAGTTATGGGTTTAAAGTTTCTTTTTGATTTGTAATTGCTACGTCTTAGCTCTAGATGATGTTGACAGGTAATAAATGTTATAATTTAAGTTACAGTTGATTAAATGATTATCAATTCAGATATCTGTAAATATCTATTGAAAACACGCAGTAATTAACACATTTAAAAGTAAGACAAAAAAAAACAATTATTCACGCGGTACCAAAATTAATATTTTTAGAAAGGGTAAGTATTTACATCATTATCACTGCTTTTTGTATACAAGAAGTTTATTTCAATTACAAATGATTTCCATTATTATTATGAAAAACTGCATTAGATATCTCCAGACTCAAAATTGATGTTATTGCCATGTAATTGTATAAATTTAATACTAAAAGATAATCTCATAAGATTAGTGTGATATCAGTTTCAACTTTTATTTTAATATTTATGGGTTTATTAATTAAAACAAAGTTGCTATATTAAAGTTGCTAAGGTACTATATTAAAAGGTACGCTCTAAATAAAAGGCATTTTTATTTGTTTATTTATATACTCCCTACTATAAAAGAAATACATATTGATATTTTATTCACGAGACATAGATAATATTTAATATACGTAATCGAACTTTTAATTAACTGTTTCATTTTTAAATATAGCGTTTCAAACAATGCCGGAAGTCCGCCATGATTGCAAGTTCTATTCCCTCGCAATAACTGCACGTTATTGAGTTTGCAATAATTTCACTTTGATGGAGGCTGTTAATTACTCTGATAACAAAACCGTAATGTGATAAAGGCACTTTTTGAGCTTTGTCCCTCCTCGGTGATTGACATGAAAATTGTAATTCTTCAGCTTTACATGCTTTTGCACTCAAACTATATGAAAACAACTTACCTGTAATTATCGGTCTCGTTTCAATAAATCAAGTATGAACCGAGTATTATATTATGTGCCATATTTTCAATGTACTCTCCAATGAACAGTAACAGGAATTGTCTTAGGGGAGGGGGGCTTTAGAAACATTTCCTTCGCCAGTTAAATAAGAAGTTCTTTCTGGCCATTTTTCTTCGGAAAATACTGGTCAGTAGCTTTACTATTCCTTAAGGATATGACAAAAACAGCATTTTGCGAAGCCACTCTGTAGCCTTATTAGCACAACTATAACCTTTAAGTCACCTCATATTTTTCATTTAAACTGGTCATATTTTATTAGTACAACATGGCCACCATAATATGTAAGTTTCTTTCATTGAGACCGAACAGACTACTGGAATGGATGTTTTTATTATTTCCATAGTGAAGTAACATAGCTGTTAGACATTATTATGCAGAATTAATAAATATACGTCATTCTTTTGGATTATGATTTATATCAAGCTCTTTCATTTAACGCTTATTATCAAAACATTCAAACTGCCTTCCAACTTACAAAAAACTGAAAATGCAACATGCCTTTTTCTAAAGAACGTGATGTTTGAGATCTTTGCTCAAAGATTCCCCTGTTTGAATCTGGAAACTATAATTTTAGCTCGTTGTTTAGATAGGCCTAAATCACGAACCAAGTCATTTGGTTCATTTTGCCGGATAACATGAGGTTCCTTACTACAATGCAGATGGCACATTAGGCTAGTAAATTTGATTCTCTTTCTTTTTAGAACAGCCTTCAATATTAGTCAAAGAGAAATAGCAGTCATGGAGGTGATTACTTGGCTCACTCTAGAACCATAGGTACAGCAAATGACATGGACCTTCTATTAACTTTCATCCATTGAATGAGAGTGACATTGCAGCTGACACAAAAAACACGAGGAGCCAAATGTTTATCTTGATTTCCAATTTTGCACTCAAGGTACAAAAATATGTTTTTTTACATCTTCAGTAATCAGCCTTTTTCGACTTTTCGCCAAACACGGGACAAAACATAACAAAACTTACCAGGTGAATTTTACTTCTCCGTCGTAATGTATTTGCTGTTAATGACCAATATAACAGAAAACCGCACAATTTAAACAATGCTGGTGATCTAAATAAAAACTGTTGTACTTAAACAACCAAACATAATCTTTTTTCCACTACTACTGGAAGTGAACAAACAATAAAACAACAAGAGCTGTCAGATCCCTTACGATTGGCTAACCAGTGCTTCCAACAGTGTTCTTGGCGTTAAAAAATAAATGTTTAAATGTAGAAATACAAACTGTATGTTACAAAGAAACGTAACGTGTAGGGACATTTCTAATTATTTATGTATTATATGTGACCCAAATGAGCAGAAACAAAAGTAATAAAATGATTCATATTGCAACACTGTCTGCTTGTGTATTGTTTAAAAAATCATTATATAACGTTTTGTAATTTTAGTTAAAATAGACACGACAGAATCACATTGAACCAATATTCTCTTTTTCTAAACTCATTAGACGCTGGTTGTTTTTCGTTGAATAAAAACACCACAGAGGCTGTAATAGTCCTTTTACAGAGGGTCTTGTAGGTAATAAATCCGTGTCACTTCACTACTCCACTTCACTATTATCTCAAGGCTCAGCTCGCTTTGCTCGTATATCACAATGACGTCACTTATCCTCTCTACTGATGCTCTGTCAAACGTCATGGTGATGTATGGTTGGATGGAATGGGCTATTTTGTTTCATAATTGCCTGTCAATTTTCACCATCACAATTATAATGCAAATTACTGATCCATTATGGTTATTTTTATACCGGCTAATAATTGGAGTTATTGTAAAATGTTACCTTAAAACCTTCAGTTTTAGCTAGATATTCTTGAGATTAAGTGCAATATTCAATAGTTTACTAAGCCCATCTTGAATATAATTGAGTTTTACCTCAATCTCCAACGTTTATGAAACACAATTTATGTTGTCGCGAACAGATTCTTAAACAAATAAATAATAAATATTATACTGGCAATGGGTACACATAAAGTAGCTATTTTAAGATGGGTTGATTCAATTTGAATGTTGAATTTTGCTACAGATCACTTTAATTATATTGCAGCGTATGGTATCTATCCCTGTCTTAGACTTGAGTCCTGGAATCTGGAGTCTCTTTAGTCTGAAGAGATCCAAATAAATCTCGGTTGCTCCACCGTGCTTCGAAATCGTATCAGAAACATAGAGCACTTAATTGTGCACTTGGTGAGACCTTAACCCTCTAGAAGCTCCTACCATGTGACATATTTCAGCCTCTTGCAATCAGCCTCTGATATCCTGATCCTGGGAGCTTTCGGAAGCTTATGCTCCTGCCACTATGATACTCGGACCTGTCGTCCTAAGTATGTTCCCGGCTGCTGGCAGAACCTAGCCTGTTAGATTTTCAGATAAACAGGCAGTTTTAAGCTACCAGCCTATAAGTTTTCTATCTCCTTTAATAAACATTTTTAAGTTGAAACACTCCCTGACGTCACGGTGTTCCTAGTATCACAATATTCAACTAGTATATAAACAAAATTAATTAAATATACCTAATTAAAACCAAATCTTCCACTGACTTATTATCAAACTGAAACAATGATTGAATTGATAATTTAAATTTCAAAGGAAATGGATGTGTTAGGAAATTTCCGATCTCTAGCAGCTTATAGCCTCTGTGTGGTTCCGGCCCCTGGCAAGGTCCAGGCTATGAACAAACCTGGGCTCTGAAAGGTCCCGTTTTCAGGCAGGTTCTGACCTCTGAGTGTTCTCATCCTAGAGCAGCTTTCGTCATCAATTTGTAGAAGCTGGAACTAATATAACTAAAGTTTGATGTTTTAATAACACAGCATTAACACTTTTTAGGACACTTTAAAAACATTTTCCAGACGTGTGCAATGAAGTGATTTAAAAGCGATAAAATCAGATCAAATATTCTTATATCATTAGCTAATTTCCTTTTACTGTAGACACTCACTAATTATTAATCCCTTCGGAATTTACTTAAGCATGGTTTAAGGAGAAACTTACGTTATAAAGTATGTATGTTTTGAGTTTGACTTAATTGCTTGTGACAAGCATAAGGAAATTTGTATGTTATATTATTCCAACGGCCTTTAACATTCTTTTGATGGTATATTGAATTAGTGCAAATTTCCTGAATATTTTGTAAGAGCCATTCAAATTTAACTGCCAATAACTCATAATTGTATATCCTGGTTATTCAAGTGTTATAAACAATGTAAAAGATACCGGGAGTGAACAGGATAAGGAAATCTATAAAAAACTGGTCATTAAGCCCATATTTACTACAGCATTTTATTACCTAATTACTTAATTTTAATTTAAAAGCTAAAAGTATTTACATTAAACTAACTAATAAATAGGCCATCCAATTAATTAGATACATGTTTAATTGATAAAATTCAGTTTTCATTATGTAACTAAATACTATTTTGTAGTTATGGCGGATAAGTGCAACATTAAGTTTTGAGTATAAACTTGCGAAAATAACATAAAATAATATATATGATGAATTGCATATTACCAGTAGATATTCGTGATTCTTCTGAATACAAAATGATTCTGCTATTAGTTTAATTTGAATAATAATAATTTAAATACTTTTATAAGCATGAGATTAGTTTAACATAATAGACTGCTCTTTTAGCTTAATATAATTTACTATTATTTTTCAGTTTAACATTTAATGACAAAATATGGCTCTCGGTAGCTAAATATATCTTAATTATAATTTTCCTAGCTCTATTTATACGCAGTGGGAACCAAAAAACTTAGAGGTAATAAGAAAACAACCTCTAGTTCTAAGAAACATAAAAACCCCGTATCTAAGCATAGAGAGTTATTGTACTTAGATTATACTTCAGATAATCGTCAAAAACTAGTAACATTCAAATTTAATATTTTAAAATATGTCCGTTAAATATATATTTAAATAAATCATAACTCTTTTATTTCAATAGTATTGACCAAAGTACAGTATTTTATTTTAAATTCTTCTATTTGTTTAAAAATCTTTTTTAATAAGTCAGTATTTTTGTATTAATTTTGTGGAAAAACTATTTTTGGTGGGACACCTATAATATACATTAATTTTATAATTATTACGTAATTGTGCTAGATACCACATTATTGTACTTTATTATCATATTCTGTCGAAATTAACACTGTTATTGGAAAACCTATTACTCGAGGTGCAAAAGTTTTATTAATATCTATCTTACTACATTTCCACACGATATCTCGAGAACTAATTTATCTAGTTACTTGCAATTTTGTATTTGTATTTTGTACTTGCGACCCCTTTATACACTATCATTATCCCGTTTATACAAAGATCGATAAAAAAATTTGTGGTTACAGACCGAAATGAAAGCGAGATTATAAGTATTAAAATAGCTCTTTGACTAATTTATTCTCTCCTAAATCTTAAGGAACTTAACCTATTACTCGCTGAATATTCGAATAACGTACATCACTATATACACTGTTATCTATAATATTATAAATTGATATACTAGTAAATAAGATTAAAGCTATGCATGATTACTGAGTTTGATATTTGAGTTTTTAAGTTTGAAAATTTGATTAAAAACTATTGTAAAATAATAAGAGATGATTACATGTTTTAGCAATTATATTTCCTTATTTTTTATCACTATATACAGAACTGACTAATCATAACAATTATTTTGTTATTCGATATGTTATTCTTTTATTACCATACAACGTTCTGTTATGCGTAATGAAAATGACTGGTTCATGTACTAACACCTAATTTATATTAGTCTATGACACAAGTACAAATTACTTACACAACAAATTTTAATATATATAAAATTTTAAGATTGTTAATATTTATCGTTATACCATTGTAACATTGTAAACTTAATTTTGAATTTTGCAATGCATCTTTTTTATGAAAACTTGTTTTTATAAGATTGTATTTATGTTTAATTGTGTACAAAAATATTTAAAAATATAATGCTTAGAATATTAAATTTTGTTTTTAAAATTATTTGAATATGCAGTTAACTAAAAATCTCTATAAACGAAGATCTGTATAAGCCGTTATTAAATAGAGAATCATTAAACCAATGTTGATTTATTTGCCGAAATAAATGGCTAAGGTTAGTCTTAAACGTCTTGAAATGATTGTTGTATTCCTTTCATCTATATTAATTGCGCTACAATTGCATATATTTTAGTATTTTTATTCAGTTAATAGCAATGCCCCTGAGGAAATGTTTGGTTAAACATAAATATTATAGCGTATGTCAAGATTATTAAGTGCACAAGTTGTTGAATAGATTGTGTATTAAGTTAGGAAATTATTTAATGGATCTTTGATTGAACATACATTAACAATATTAAATATTTTTTTCTAAACTTTATGTTAATGTTTCCACAATTAGCAGCCATAAAATAACTCAAATTAAAATGAGTTGTATTTCAGACATGCAAACAACAAGAGTTTCCAATCCTGTTACACCCAATTACTGTTTGAAATTCAGCAACCGATACATCTATATAATACAAACAATACAGAATAAAACATAACATTGGCTGTATTGTAACATGAAAACAGGACGATTGACATATTTTCCAAGGAATATGAAATCTTAACTCATACAAGTATATTAAGCATTCTGACCCAAATACTTCGTTCAGAGCAAAGGATGTTGAACAGCAGTTATACTTTAATAATTTTTTCGTAATTATATATTTTTGTTCTTTTTTTAATTTACGGGAGATTATACATTATTGCGACAGTATTAGTGTAAGTAAGTAATAAAACGTACACACCACAATAATTAACACGGCCGTTGAACCATGATTTTATTTTTGCCACTATTTTATTTATGCTCTTAAAAGAAGTGGAACGAATTAATTTCGTTTGTTATATTTCGAAGACTAATGGTTTGGTTAATTTATAGAGAAAATAATTACTGTTCTGTAAACAATATTTTTTATGATTCTTAAACAAGACTTACCATTAATTTTATAATTATTAGGAATTTATTAGTTTTTGTAATTGTATTTCCATATAAGTATTTAAAGTATAAACCATATCTAAACTACACATATTATGCCTATACAAAATAAAATATTTTGCATTAAATTGGAGTATTGGCAGTACTGGTACCTTAGGAGAAATTTTTTTAAATTTATACATATTCTAGAATATGAGTCTTATAAAAAATAAACAGGGCCAAACTATTGCAAACTACCTTTTTTTATTAAACTAAGAAACTATTCTACATACCTAGTTAATTATTCCATTCCCAAAACTTTTTATAACTATATTAAGTTTTTTTTTTTAAGTTACGAGAGTGAACACATTTTTTAGTCCAGTAATAGTGCTTGTTATATACAAATAGTTGCTACAGAATTAAGATTTAATGAAAGTTAAGCAAAGAAAAATAATATGCGTTTCTTCCTGATGATAGTTATTGAAAAAGCTATTTCCAATCCAAATTTTGGCTCATATCACAAAAGTCTGTATTATTCGTATCTTAGGAATGAAGTCTTGGCTGATTTTACTAATACTTTTGGTCAGCCTTAATTAAAGAGTCACATAAACTATTTATCATTAATGGAAATAGATTCAAGCATAAAACAATATTTTTAAAGAGGTAAAATGGGCATGACTCAAGGTTAAATATTGCGCTACCTTATTTTAAACGTCTTTCATAAATCACTATTTAAATAGAGAATTAAAATTTTATTTTCATTTTAAAAAGGAAATCGTGTCTAGTATTAGTTATGTAGGTAACATATATTATATTTTAGTAACGTAGCATCTACATTGTACAAGGTGTTAATGTCATTTAAGAAAAAAACATACTGTTATACATAATTTTAAATAAAATAAAAGTTTAAATGCGACATTTTCAAATTTCTAAATTTACAAATTAAATTTTCAAATTTAAAGCGTAGTACAGCATGCGTTTGCATATTAACAATTGAGTTTATCCCAAAAATATGAAAACCTGCCTTGTTGGATATCCTTTAGAGATATTATTATGTAGAGTAGTAAAAAAACTGAACCGATTGATAATAGGAACCCTAGTTGGCAAATAATGGGGAAAATATAAGTTTCCTAACCATTGATATATACTAAAGCTATTTTGCAGTGGGTAAGGATAAAAATTTGACACAAGTTTTAAACGTTTGGCCTAAGACAAGCTTTAAATTGATGTACCTCAATATATTATTACATTATACATTTCCCAAAAATGTAAACCATGAACCTCAATTTAAAGAATACTCTGTTAATTGAAGAAGATAAAATAAACTTTAACGAAAATTATATAGCTTATGCAATGGGTTTGCAACTTATTTAGTGCTTCTAGTTCACACCTTTATCCTTATATAAATAATAGACGGGTGGTGAGGGACACTATATGAAGTTTTACATTCTAATCCATGTTTTTAATATATGATCACTTAAACAAGTCCTCTCAAATTTATCATGCTTTACATCCAAGTTATCAATATATTTATTTAAAACAGGTTATAGTTTTTGTTGGTTGTTTAACCCTGTGCTGAGTTCAACCATCGATTACGTTGTTATTTAAGAACCACCTGCCCTACAAATTCTCAAAGCGCATTATAAATAAATTTAGAATAATCAAGAAATTTTACTTTAAACATAATTTAGGCAAATATTCAATTATAAATACCACTAAGAATAGAAGCCGACAGGTAAATGTTATCAACAATAAAATAAGAAATACAAACAACATTAAAAAGGTGCTCGAAAACTAATAAAGAACTTTGTAGTTCAAGCAAATACCCCCAAAAACAGAAGCTCAAAATACAGGATTAATATATTTTCAATAATAGCGAGGACAGTCAAATTAGTATAATAAAGGTCGCTGGACTGAATGCGAGGTGGACAGAGTTGCAGTTGCGCGTGCGGTGGCAGATGGCAGTTCTCTCTCCCATTGCGGTTGACCACAGCTCTCAACTGGCGGACCAGTATGTTCCATTCCAAAAACAACACGTCAGCAACAAGGGCACTTGATAGCCTTCTGCTGGCCGAATGTAAAAAACCAGGCTAGTAGCTAATTTTTTCATGTCATCTTCCCCTCTTTCCTACTCCTACTTCCAGTTCTATCCCTCCTAGTCTTCCGCGCGATGTGATTTCTTGTATCGGCAACGATATTTTACCATCCCAATTTTATAAAGAATAGCAATATCTCTCGATAATAAACAATAAAAAGGTCTCGAGCATGGTTCTGTCTTCTTTAAGAGTTGGCATCTGATAAGGAGATAGCTAAAAACGGGAGGTTGTGCCTTTAGGTAAGTTAACAGTTTCAATTGTCAAACCATTAGAAAAAGATGTTCAGTATTCTGTTAATATGTGTTTTTATTCTGTATCATGAAGGTCTGAACGCATGGATTGAACCCGTTATAGAGATTAATTTGAAAATAAAATTGATAAAGAACACATTCTTAGCTTAACAATATGGAACTAAGTCTGTTTGAAATGAAAGGAGGTGAAGCGATATTAGAGGTATAAGAATACACCAAATTTCTTGAGATGCACCTTGGTCGTAGGCTGACTTGGAACAATTACATATATAACATATCCACAGTCATTTATATATTACTAAACCGGCTAAAATGATGTATTTCTGATGTAACTTTGAACATGCTTTACTTTACCCTGAATTTAATTACAATTGCCTTATCGTTTGATATTTGGGGTGGCTCTGCTACATATACATAGAATTCATGTATTGAAAAAATAAACCGTGCAGAATAATTTCTAAATTATACTAGTGAAAGATGTATAAATTAGCCTTCGGAGATCTTTAATAACTTATTTTAAAACCTCTTTACATTCTCGACTTTGATTTTTGTTGTAGGAATTGTTTAACAGTCCGTGGCAGGAACGACAACGTATAATACTTTAGAATAAAGATAGACACACAGCACAAAACCACTGCTACAAACTACTTGCGCCAATACTCTCGGGAAAAATTTGCTTTCCTCCAGACGGTATCAAACCAATGACTAAGCCCTAAAACCTATATCTGGAATAAACACTTCCTGGTATCATTACTGTGGCTACTAGGTAATTTACGTTGTTACAGAATTTGTGTGAGGGTCCTTATATAAAATGGAGTGGGAATTATCTTCTTTATAATACCCATAGAGAGTGGAGTCGGCAACAGTAAAGTGACTGGCTTGTCAGTATATAACATTTGACTTTTATGCCTCAATCATTTTATTGAATTGTAATAGTTTTTTTTTTATTCCAATAATACATTTTCTCTCGTAAACCAATCGTACAATCGTAATCATGTATAAAACAACAAAAGAGCCCTGCGAAGAATAAATTCTCAACAAATTACAAATATATAATATATCGACTAATAATTCAACAAACAATTATATTCTTTTTTCGTTCCTTTTCCAAACCTTCTATGGCAGCCATTTTGAAAACGTATGAAATATAGATATATATACATTGAAAAATTTTTCATAGCTATGAAAGAAGCTTATTAGAAGCACAATTAATACAATGGTATATTCATTCGTTATTTAATATTCGTATAGATTTTATTTCTTATGGAATTAAGAAAAACCTTTAAAATTACTCGTTTTTGGTCCTGCAATAATTCTTTAGCAGAATTATTCATTATTCAAAATGTGAATCATTAGAGTTACGTGACTGTTTGTATGTTTTAGATCTATAATTTCCATTATCTAATTACAGATGAAGTATACTAATTATAAAAAATAATTAGAAGTATTGAGCAGTGATATAACTACTGTACTCATGTCAAGTAATACTGTTTTGAAACTGCAGTTATGCTAAATGGAATAAAATAACTTTATTTGCTCGGATATCTTAGTTCATGTTCTGCATGCTGATGACATACATGGCCAGATTACACTTCCATTTGTTGTCCTGTATTATAACATACATTTAAATGTAGACTGGTCAGTTATTATGAGCCACACTTGATGGTGGCAAAATTTACACTAGTCGTAGTACAAAAAATATTTTAATTGTTCCAGAAAATAAATATATTTTTAAAATAAAGTTTTTGCAAATGTACATTTAATAAAAGTTTATTATTATATATTTTTGTATAATTTAGTAAAAGTTACAGAAACCGGTACTATACTTTATTTTCATATAATTTATTTGATGTAAAACAAATTGGTTTTACATGTAAATAACTATAACTAGTGATTTTGCATTGTGCTATAAAAATAATTTCATGTCCAGTGCTAATTTGGATTTTAGGTTTTCATCCATTTTATGCTCCAGTACATTCTGTATGCTGAATTAAAAACGAAGTGCTCATAACTTTATTTTATAGGATGAATATTTATATACTTCTCATGGAAGATTCTCAAGAAATATTTATTACTAAACCTCACAAGAAAGTCATTTTTAATAATGTAATGTTTTAAGAAAAAATATTATTTATACTACATTTTATTCACAACCAAATATCCATATTTTACTAAATACGAATGTTTACATACTTACGTAAGTTAATATATTAGTTAAATGTGAAATCAGTTAATAGATATAGTTGTAATGATATATTTCAAATGGTCTCTGTCTTATAGCCACTATGTTCGTATATTGTCTACAACAAAAATAATTTTATCGCAAAATTAGCTTATGGATTTTTATTATATATTTGTGACGAATTAACAGTATGTATGAATATTTATTTGAATAACTGAGACACCATTAGCTCAATTTTTTAAACGGCATTCCAAAGTATTCTGATATAAGTGATAGCCACTGAATAATATTCCAATATTTTGATCCGTTTTGAATTTAAATTTATATAAATGAGCCCCTAAATTTAATCCACATAATAAAACAGTTTTTTTTACCACTGAAAAGTTTTTGAATTTGTCTCCAATACTTCATGATATTTTATTAATTACCTCATTAGCCAATGTAAAAATTTTACAATTAAAAAATATAACGGCCAATGTGGAGAATTTTTTAGTCTAAAGAGAGACTAAAGTCGATGTCAGTAGCTTTTCAGTGGATCTACGTATGATGTAATAAATTATTGAATTGTAATTTTGGTTGATTATAATCCCGATAAAACATACACCAGATAAAGAAAAGCTTCTACATGTAACATGACATTTGCAAAGTGTACCATACTTTGGTGATTGTATATATATATATATATATATATATATATATATATATATATATATACAAACTATATATTATCTAAATGTTATGCTGTATGTCTGTCTGTTTATGTGTGTGTTACTCCGTCACTAAAAAACTACTGGAAGATCATATTAAATTATATATCTCAATTTAAGGTCTATAAATATACTCCCTCCGGGCTAAAGCCCACCTGTATTATTAACTTCCATTTTGACGTTATCAGCAGATAGTAAAATCAACTTTGTAAACATTATAATGTGACAGCCAAATCATATATTCATTTACGCATAATTTTAAATAGTTTGTTGTTTATATTATTAAAAGTTTTGATTAAGCTTAAAAGTAACACATTTCTTATTTTAATCATCTCTGTAATCATTAAGATGCATGGAGGTTATCCAGATAGTTAAATAAGAAGTTTCAGTTAACATTTAATTTTAATTGTAAAATTAACAATTATTAAGTATAGTGTGCAAAATCTTTAGTGCAATTCTGATAGCATACTAAGTTACTATCAAATCTTTGGTAGAGATTTTGTCACTAGTTTAAAACACATCTCGGTTGTTTTTCGACTTAAGTAGGCCCTTAAACAATACAAATATAATAATAGAAGTATCTGAGGCTAGAATAAACTAATGGACATAGTGTACACCGTATAACTACTATAGACTTTTCACCCCTGCATACGCGTTTACATTCTTTACCAGGGGTTAAACGCAACATCAATTTCCCTTTAAAATGTTATATTTAATAGCAATTATTTAATACTGGTATATTAACTAAAGTATATTAGCTAAAGCACTTATACATTATACTTTTGTTTCTTTAACGCTGGCCTAAAACATCCTGATTAATACTGAAGTCTTTTATCATGACATATTTGAATTAAGTTTGAGTGAGTTATTCGACAGTACTTATTACAAAACTATTTCACTCTCCGACTCGAAAGGACAAAACACTTCTCTTTATAAACTCCAGTTTAAAATGGATCAACAAATTAGAACATTTTCAGTATTTATCCCTTAACTCGTGATTATTTAGAATGTAATTTAAAAGGAATATGCCTATCGTTTGGGATAAGTACCTTATAAATTGCACTTAGTCCTATAAGGACCTTAGCTGTGCTTCTGGAGTGACAGAATATTGAGGATGGGTAATGTTAGGGGGTAGGGGCCGCCTCCTGACGAGATCCATGAGGAAGAATTAGGGTACTAATCTGAAAAGTCATGTCCCCGGAAGAATGGGAGGCCAGCTGTGAACCAGCCTCCGCAGTCAAAGCAGGCAGGGGGTGGAACATCTTTGTTGAGGCTAGCAAGAACCTCTAATACTTAAAAAACGAACCCCACAAACTCAAACAGTCATCTCCCGTAGTAGACTAGACAACAATTTACCCTTGCAACCCTGAATCTTGACATTTTCTGTAAGTGCCGTTTCTAGACATCCATAAGGGTGTACAGATTTAAGTGACACATAAACTTTTGCTGTGCCCATTGGTAGGTTCAACTCGACGGTACAAACGAGCCATAAGTGATCCATGGGTTAAGAAGTCGCGGGTTACTACTAGTATAGAGTAAAATAAAGATAATAAAGTGAAGGCAAAAACCCATAAGGAAATATTTTTATTTATTACCAGTTTCCAATATCCTCATTAAAATATAAATTGTATGACAATATTCTCAGTAAATACTGTAACAGTTCGCTAACTGAACATATTTTACTTTAATTATGACACGAGTGTTCTAGATTTAATAACCTGGTTACTCAAGCATTAAACATTTGGAATGCAAAAGGAAATTAGAGATGTAATAATGGACAGATTTCAATATACTCGTGTGATGTGAATAGTAAAACTGGTTACTAAGCGGCGGATGATATTATTATATATTGTATTATTTTAACTAATAAATTATTCTCTACTGTGAAATATTTAACTTGAATTCTTTTATAATTATCTTGGACTTTATGAATAAAGGATGAAGTGGATTTGCCTAGATGTAATGTCTTAAATGTGTTGTAATGAAACTTATTAGTTAGATAATATAAGTAGCAAGTAATAATTCTAATAATTCGAGTTTAATTTTGATGTTGGATAAATTGTAATCAGAGAGAAAGAAATTATACACAATGTACTATCCTTTCACGTTTTATTTTCAACGGAAACATCAACTATCAAATAACATCGGAATGAAACACTAAAAATATAATGTGTCACTTGAACCAGTTGCAGAACAGCTAAAATTTTTGAATTACATGCAATATAACATCAAGGTGTTTTACTTAAAAGCATGTCATAAATTTTACTCTAATTGAATTACCAATTATAATGCCAGATTCCTTGAACCGAAATGTGTAACAAAAACGTAAATTATTAATGACGAATTATTATGTATACCAGCTTAAGTATTCATCATAAGAATGTGGTTGCCTATCGGATGGAAAAGTTTAGTATGTATGTAATTTACTCAGAGTATCTTCAAGGACTAATAAACAAGTGTTCATCTTATTTTCAACTAAATTAAATAAAACAGATTAATATATAAAAACGTTCTATTTTTACATATAAAGTTGAACTAAAGAACCAAGTTTTTTTTATAATCAAATTGTATCATAGCTTTTTATACATGCAGTGTAAATGGGTCGTTTCATAAGGGAAGTTACTGGGGTATTATAAATATGCACGATATAAAAAAATCGTCAACAAGCATATGAACAAATACTTTAAATCAATCTCCTCATACGTAGGCCATCCATGGTCTTGTTTAATTTTTTGCGTGAATAAATTGATTGTTTATTATTGATTATCAAAGAGAAAATATTGCAATGTATTAGGATGACATATAACTTATTTGTTTTCAATTATATGTACTAGTTTATGCAGTATTGTAAAGTAACATTTCTTTAAATTTCTGTATATTATATTTAAAACTATTTCCTAACCCTTATTTTCTATTAAAGTTTCCAAAGTACTACGTCATGCATCTGAGAAGTTTGTCCATGTATTGATACCATCACTGTGCCACTTGAGGGTACTCACAAACAAGTCCAGGTTCCGGTCATTAGACTGGTACACAGTCAGCCATTATCGTGATTACTCACCTCCTACAATCTATTCCACCAAGAGAGAATTTAGTTCTTATCTGCTCGCCAATAGACTTTTGTCCATATACTGTATTGATACCATCACTGTGCCACTTGAGGGTACTCACAAACAAGTCCAGGTCCCGATCATTAGACTGGTACACAGTAAGCCATTATCGTGATTACTCACCTCCTACAATCAATTCCACCAAGAGAGAATTTAGTTCTTATCTGCTCGCCAATTGACTTTTGTCCATATACTGTATTGATACCATCACTGTGCCACTTGAGGGTACTCACAAACAAGTCCAGGTCCCGATCATTAGACTGGTACACAGTAAGCCATTATCGTGATTACTCACCTCCTACAATCAATTCCACCAAGAGAGAATTTAGTTCTTATCTGCTCGCCAATTGACTTTTGTCCATATACTGTATTGATACCATCACTGTGCCACTTGAGGGTACTCACAAACAAGTCCAGGTCCCGATCTTTAGACTGGTACACAGTAAGCCATTATCGTGATTACTCACCTTCTACAATCAATTCCACCAAGAGAGAATTTAGTTCTTATCTGCTCGCCAATTGACTTTTGTCCATATACTGTATTGATACCATCACTGTGCCACTTGAGGGTACTCACAAACAAGTCCAGGTCCCGATCTTTAGACTGGTACACAGTAAGCCATTATCGTGATTACTCACCTTCTACAATCAATTCCACCAAGAGAGAATTTAGTTCTTATCTGCTCGCCAATAGACTTTTGTCCATATACTGTATTGATACCATCACTGTGCCACTTGAGGGTACTCACAAACAAGTCCAGGTCCCGATCATTAGACTGGTACACAGTCAGCCATTATCGTGATTACTCACCTCCTACAATCAATTCCACCAAGAGAGAATTTAGTTCTTATCTGCTCGCCAATAGACTTTTGTCCATACACTGTATTGATACCATCACTGTGCCACTTGAGGGTACTCACAAACAGCCATTATCGTGATTACTCACCTCCTACAATCAATTCCACCAAGAGAGAATTTAGTTCTTATCTGCTCGCCAATTGACTTTTGTCCATATACTGTATTGATACCATCACTGTGCCACTTGTGGGTACTCACAAACAAGTCCAGGTCCCGATCTTTAGACTGGTACACAGTAAGCCATTATCGTGATTACTCACCTTCTACAATCAATTCCACCAAGAGAGAATTTAGTTCTTATCTGCTCGCCAATTGACTTTTGTCCATATACTGTATTGATACCATCACTGTGCCACTTGAGGGTACTCACAAACAAGTCCAGGTCCCGATCTTTAGACTGGTACACAGTTAGCCATTATCGTGATTACTCACCTTCTACAATCAATTCCACCAAGAGAGAATTTAGTTCTTATCTGCTCGCCAATAGACTTTTGTCCATATACTGTATTGATACCATCACTGTGCCACTTGAGGGTACTCACAAACAAGTCCAGGTCCCGATCATTAGACTGGTACACAGTCAGCCATTATCGTGATTACTCACCTCCTACAATCAATTCCACCAAGAGAGAATTTAGTTCTTATCTGCTCGCCAATAGACTTTTGTCCATACACTGTATTGATACCATCACTGTGCCACTTGAGGGTACTCACAAACAAGTCCAGGTTCCGGTCATTAGACTGGTACACAGTCAGCCATTATCGTGATTACTCACCTCCTACAATCAATTCCACCAAGAGAGAATTTAGTTCTTATCTGCTCGCCAATAGACTTTTGTCCATATACTGTATACACAAAATCTGTTATTCGTGTAAGAAATCCAAAACACAGCCAACGGTATTGTTGTTAGCAGCAATATAACAAATGTAATATTCCTCATGATCTAACATGTGCTCTATTTAATATACAATTGATATACATAGTATAACATTATATTGAAATTAAAATTAATTAAAAAAGATAATTACATTGTAAAGTTTCTCACGAGTTCTGTTATTAACATATAAAATCCCTAATATTCTCTTATTCATAGATACACCTTCAGTATTTCTTAAGTAATCGTACATTAGTTTTATTACAAAGGGGACTTAAATGTTTACATTTAAATAATCCACGGAATTAAGATGTAAAATGGTAATGTTGATTTTATAACTGCTGTTTTCGCCTCTATTGATCATACGTGTATTAATTAAATTAAATTGACCAGTGGTTAAATAAATTTTCTTCGCCAAAACTTTGTTATAAATTACGTTAAAAAATAATGTTCTATTATTCCCACAAAAATAGTAACTATAGAAACATACTTAAAAATAATATAGGGATCATACTCGTGTATAATTCGTATAAAAACAAACATTGTAACGGTTTTAAAAATGTAGTTAAAACTAATTACGTGACATTACATCTAGACAGAACTTTCTGTTTTGTAAAGTTTTCAAGGTTCTGCCTTGTTGTTTGTTGATGAAAATGCCCCAGAGCCAGCAATAGAACTTGAACAAAGGAGGTCTTTTAGGTAATAAATCCGTGTCACTTCACTACTGTATCTCAAGGCTCAGCTCGCTGTGCTCGTAAATCACAATTACGTCACTTTTCCTCTCCATTGACGTTCTGTCAATAGCTCATGGTGATGAATGGCAATGGCATAGACTGGTTATATTTATTGATTGTGAATCAATAAGGAGTGACGAAAGAATCATTTAATTATCAGCTTATAAATCAATTACAAATATCCAGCTAAATATAATTGAAGTTGAAGTTTTACTGCAATATGTTACACTTTATACCTTATGGTACACACAAATCTAGCTAAATATAATAGAACTTTTGATTTTACTGCTATATTTTATACTTTCAAGTTGTAGTATTCATAAATTATTCTTTAAAATATAACATAAATCTGTCTTTTTAAACTATTTTGGTTGACTTCAATTTACCGTATCTTCTTACAATGAATACTTAAAAAAGAGAGATGTCCTCTTATTTCAAGTATTCGTCGAGAGGCTTTTAACATTATATAATACTATCATCATACAATATAAACAACGTAAAACTTTGAACAAGCAACCAAACAAAGATTTATACTTCAAGTGATAGATCCGTTCTCTGACCTTTCATTATTACTTCTCGAATCAAGGATTAAATATAAAGTATTTTATGCTGTACATGAATAGTGTTAAAATATCATTAAAATAAGATTCCCATTATACATATATAAATATTTAAAATTAAGTAATAATAACATTACTTTATGACCTGCAAATGGAATTTTTAACATTTTATTATGAAACAGACATTGTTGTGGTCTTTACCGTTTTTAACTTGCAGTGTCACAAAGCAGCATATGATTTTTAACTCGAGATTATTTTGGAAACTATTATGCAAAAAACACTTTTCAGAAAAGATAGGAAAATTCATATTTAATTTTGTTGATAAGTGATTCATTTTTAGTATTTGTTGGTATCATGCATGATAATATATATATTTAGAAAAATTTCATTTCCAAAATATTTACATTTAACAACATTAATTGGACGTAAGTACTCAGGTGAGAAAATTAACCGGAACGACCTAAATATCATTTCGTTAGACGAAGATATTTATATTCCCTTATTACTATTCAATGGATGCTTAAATAATTTAACAATTATTGTTAAATTATTCTTAAATTATTTATTATTATTAATTATTAAAATATCAAAAACATCTTGGGTAGCTTGGTGTTTGTACAGTTATTGTACCACTGACCATATGCTACTGACATTCGTCTTCACTGACCTCTTCTAGTCTTTCTACACATGATGGAATGTATAGAAGGTGATTCTCTATTAATTTAATATTACAATTAGCACTCACACAATAACTTCACGATGTTAAAAAACAACGCACAAATTTGATAGCAGCTCAAACTGTCGGGAAAACCTGGAGTTAAAATAGAAAAACATTATGGCTGTGTTGTAATATTATAATGTTTACGTAGAACATTTGGTAGAAACTTCATCTTTGCAATCTGCATTACACTACTGATCAAGCACTTTACAATAACAATTTTCTAAATTTTAAATGTGAGCAAATGTTTCTGCCTCTTCGATGAAATTTAGATGAAAGTATTAACAGCTGTTAAGTAACAGTTCACTTTGTATTACGTGTCGTACTCGTAGCGCAGTCTGGCGGATCCAATGTTAAACATTCCAACATCAACAACAATTTATTATAAAAAAAAAAAAATTAAATAAACTATTTAAATTGGACAGAATTATGAATTTAAACCATTCTCGGATCCAACTGAAGACACACAAAAAGTTTCATTAAAATCGGTCCACCCGTTTAGGAGGAGTTCAGCCGCATACACATGCACACAAGAAATATATATATATATATAAAGATATATATATATATATATATATGTGTGTGTGTGTGTGTGTGTGTGTGTGTGTGTGTGTGTGTGTGTGTGTGTGTGTGTGTGTGTGTGTGTGTGTGTGTGTGTGTGTGTGTGTGTGTGTGTGCGTGCGTGCGTGCGCGGTTTATATATATAACTGAACATTTATGTATAGTTAAAAAATCTGGCAAAGAATTTACGAAAACCAGCAAACATCGACGGGAGTAATTTAATACCAGTAAAGGTTTAAATGGCAAGGTCAACATAATAAAACTTCTTTTCAAAGGAAATGGAATATACTGTTTGATTACATAGTAGTGCATTCTGTGACAAAACCAGAAGTAATACTTACCTGATCCTATGCAGAATCATTTTGTGACGAATGGTACCTGTTTGATGTAACAATAAACATGGAATACATGTTTTATAATTTTTGACACAAATGTATACATTTACATATATTTGGGTAATTACATGTATAACATTTTTATTACATAAATATTTAAATTAAATTTCAATAATGATTGACACATAAAAAGTACTAGCCCCCACTGCATTTGAACCCCGATCTCTGGCTTGTCGGGAAGTATACAACCCCAATACTACAGAGCTTTTACCATAAATATAGGATATACATTGGCTATATATATATATATATATATATATATATATATATATATATATATATATATACAGCTTCCAAATCCAACTTAGAAGAACTAAATAAATACTACTAAAAAATACAGAAAGAAACAAATCTTTATAAATAAAATTCACTTTACTATTTATTGTCGATGATAATTGTCTATAATCCTATATAAGCTTAAGGAGGGTGATATTTATTAAACTGATACGAAAGATATTGTGTTTTCCAGTACAAATTACAATGGAATTAATAAATACATTAGGGTTATAATGACAATATTGTGATATGTGATAAAACATATGTTCTAAAATGGAATGAATAAAGATTCGTAAGTACAAGGTTCATTAGTACAAATTAATAATTTTGAATTTCTCATTGGAACACTGGAATATCTCAAGATACGCAGTAGGTAGTCCCCATGTACAAGTGGCCTGGAAGCGGCGTACCCTGAACACTTCACTACAGCTCACTGGCCCTGCTAGACTTGACTTGTCTGATTCCACTTCATATATCATCCAGCCTGGAGATCCTTACGCACTTAACATTTCTGAAATCACTTGCCGACTGGAGGAGAACAGCTGTGCAACCATATTTTCTCAAGGGAATGTTTTTCTTTCTTTTACTCACCCTTAATGTTTATACCTAAAACGGTTTAAATATAGACGCATACTACTGAAAGCCAAGGCCCGAAGATCTGAGGGTGATTTATTGAATAGGAGATGCAACCAAAAAATCATAAAAGAACATAAACCAGACTTCTAAATACAAAAATGTCTTTATTGCTACGCTTTATTGGCTGTAATAATTGTTCTACTTGACAGTCTCGTCATAAAACAAAACGATAAATAACTTAAAGCTTTTACAGTAGGTTAAATTCAGAGGCATTGTACGTCTCTAAATTGTACCGTTATTTAGTTTTACTTCATACAGTACATATTTTCGCAAACCAGTTACTTGTTACTGGTTAGTATAAGTTTCATCCAATGTTCTTGTAATTAAATTTTTGGCGGACTGATAACCTAATTGGTACCCGAATTAATTATTTCACTCGGGAACTTCATTGCTGCCAAACCTCGCTACCGAACCTAGAGCTCGCGCGCTTTGTCCGTAAGAAAACATTTATATATTCGTATCATAAGTTACCCCTTTCATGCGAGACATCGAATTTGAATGTAATGTAAAGTAAAATTTCAAATTGTAAAGTAACTTACCTTGAATGTGTTTTATTTGACTGATCAACTTGGATAATATTTGTGGCGATGTCCTTCTGACAAGAACACGTTCACGTGATTATTTTAGGCGAGTTACAGTCGCTATTCGAGCTCACTTAAGTCCAAGCCCAATTACTTAATGTTTTAGAGATCCAGTATACTAATCTTCCCCTTTTCCTACTACAGCTGCATTGTCGAGCCAAGCATATTGACGCCCGCGTTTGTGAGACAAGTAACTGTGAGACATCGTAAAGGGAAGTTATTTTTAAAGTTTTAATAATTTTTAATTTCGAAGATACAACCCATAGAATATTTAAATATTTAGGTCCATCGCATGGTATCATATTTTAGTTCATTCATACTCTATTTGGCAGCAACATGGCAATACTTTATTTTATTTTACCAATATTAAACATATACGTAAACTTCGAATTTCGAGTCTTCATTCCTACGACCTCAGCGGTATCCAATCCCATGTGGATTGGCCATTCGTACATTATCATTTCAAATCAATTCCATTGTGAGGTTCATTTAGTACAACAACTGAAATAAAGAAATGTACAATTGACCTATATTCAGACATGATCCTTGGAAACTATTTAACTTTACTATAGTACATTCAACTGTAACAATTATAAAAAGAAACCCAATAATCATACAGTTCGTCAATGATTTTTGGATTCATATCTAGAAAAAAAACCTAGTAATATTCAGAAATTATGAATTATAAGCATTATATAAACCTGGCGATTAATTTGTTGGAACACGCAGAAAGGTGTAGGTATTTTTCTATACATATACACAATACATTGTCTATTGCTATTTTTATTCAACAATTGGCTCAAGTCATCAGCATGCTTAGTTATTACATTCCGTCTTTAGGACAAAATACCTGTGTCAGCGCCTCATGTTTCCTGTTATTTCAATAGGGTTTCCTTATGTAATGAATTTACGTAGAAACTTTAAAATATTGATGTAAGGCGCTATCATATATGCAGTTGATTCTTTTTTAATTATCACAGATTTAAATGAATAAATTTATGTTAAAAAATTGTGTCTCGACTGTTTTAACTCTTCATGATATAGTGTCAAAATAAAGTATTTATAATGTTCCTTAAAGTATTTTGCCAAAATCCGTTATTCTGACTAGATTGTATCAAATCTAAAGACAATATGTTACACTTGCAGTATTTTAGTCTAGTATTTTACATGGTTTTGGGTTGCATGTCAGTGATTTAGTAGAAGAAAAGCCAAAACATTTACGTAACAAAACACTGAGAGTTTTGATCTTGTAACAGGTCAGGAAGTAACCTGAAGCTACTACTACTATGATATTAAAAACTTCCTGTGTTGCTGTACACATGACTGAGCACTTGTCTCTATTGAGTCTCCATTTCTCTCTGACCAATTTTTCACAGTCAAATTAGTGTTTATTATCAATAACGCTGTTATTAACTTGGGTTTCTGCGATAATTGTCCATACCCCAAGTAATAGTACAGTTTTTACACGAGAATGGAGGTCTACTGAGTCATTGTGTAGGTTTGAAGTATATGTAAAATTTGATAAAGGATAAAACAAATTTCTACTGACCAAGATATTTTTTCCTGGTTGGACGTTATTTGTCAGGACTTTTTCGTTTTATAAGACCAATAATAGCTCAGTATACGATTCAATAAAACTACAATTTAAGAAATATATTTATTCAAGAAACAAGTACAGTAAGTTATAAGTTATGAGATGATACAGTTTTTTAAGCTTCTTTATGACTAATGTAGATCTCCGTCCTAAAACTCCGAATCTGCCAGCCACCAGTTTTACTAGATTCTATTTTCCACCGCTGTCAGCCTTTTGGATGTCTTAGAGGCTAAGATTCACTAAAAGTTCTCAGCCCTTCCCCTTGGGTTAATTAATTATAGGTGTAAAGTAATCCTCAGTTATACTAGGCTACAAAATATTCTTATCGTTACTATTTTAACTTTTATTCGTCCAACTTACATATACTTCTATATCAGACAATGTGTGTGTTTGCGCGCGCGCGTTCGTGCGTGATTTAAATGAATGTATATGCTATAATACTAATAAGTATTATATACTTATTATTATAAGTATATAATAAGTATTATATAAGGTATATAATACTTCACCTAATTATACCTAATATACATGTACAGAATAAACTCTTAACTTCATTTTATAAATATTATTCTGTAAATTGAAGAAGAGTATAGAGAGTATGAAGAAAAAAATCATAATTCTAAGATAAACTTGATTTCAGCAGAGCTTCATACACATCATTGTATCTATTTTGATTTGCTATCCAATAAATGTCTCATAACATACAAAATGACTAGCCAAAAGATTGAATTTATTGATTCTAAAAAATTAAACAATTACTTACTGAAATAATTAAATGCCACTTTGTATTATTTATGAGTTTTGCGCTAAATGCTAATAACACATATAGGTATAATGCTAGAAGCCACTTATAGGTCAATCAATCAATGTTTTATTGCGAAGACATGATATAGCACATGTATAGCAAAATTTAATTCGAGTTATTGCGATGAACAGCTTAAAGATGTAGATAGAAACTTCTTTAGCCGACCCATTTAATTTTATGTTGCAATGCGTGTGAGATGTGCTTAAATGTAAAGATAACTAACAATAACTTAGTACATAATATAGTATTCCAATGTAGTTATCCCCAATAGGAAACATTTCACTTAAGTAAATCACATTCCAGAAGAAAACTGCAACTTAACTCAATCCAAACCCCCCTGGAATGATGTGAAAGCTCTGTAAATTATACGTGGAATTCTGATTAAAATGATGTAATCATTAGAGGAGCCTCTAACCAAGTATGATGCGATATAAAATGAAAACTATCACGGCAATCGTACCGCCGATTTAAACTTGGGAGTAATAATAGGCGAGTGATCAAAGGCGTTGTACTTTGTATCTAAGTTAAAATAACGCAGGATTAAATACTATTTGTGACCAAGTGTTTTTTTATCATTACTATCCACTTTGTACTGTTGATTTTCCTCCTTTTCCTATTTGATAAGGTTCTCACACAGTGAACTATGAGGATGAGCATAACACTAAAAACACTTTCAGTGGCCACAGAAGGCCTTTCTTTCCTTAAAAAAGATAGCATAAAGCCGCGATTTTTAACTAAATTTTGAAATATAAAAATAAGACGAAGTGTAATAAGCTACACACTATTTTTGTTATAACAGCAGATAAGTTTTACTCATTACTCTCAACACTATAATTTCTACTCAAGTATCACAAACAGTTAAACTTGTAAAACAACCTTTTTCTAATTATTATTGTTATGTAATAATAATAATCATTCATAAAATATTGTCCATAGCATGACAAGAAAGCTTTGAAAGCTAACTTAAAAACGGTTAATGAAATTAAATGTGATTAGAATGGAGTTTACTTTAAATTGTGTAATATGTATGTATTAAGTTGGATTGTTATATACCGTTGACGAAGTGGAATTATAGCTTGCGAAATGAGGAGGATGTGCTAATGATTGTGATCTCTAACAGGCCTATGTAAGTTACGGTGTAAGCTCAGCCCGAGTCTTTCATTAATATGTTTGTTCTAAAAGGCGAAATATGAACATAAATTTATAAATAAACAATAATTCCTTTATTTTGATAGTGTCTCTCAGTTACAATATACAATAATAATGTTCACAAAACCTACAGTAAACTAAAAGAGAACATTTATTCGCATTTTCTAATAAATCATAGTTTTTAATAACTATGACATTAAAAAGAACCTAACGTTATAACTAAAGTTATAAAAATTTACGGAAACCGGTTCAGAACTTAATTCTACAGTAGAAAGGCCTTTTTCAGGCAATTACTAGCTTCAATTGTGTAAATCGTCTGACGAGTATTTGACTTTAAGAGTACTGCGAAGTGCAAAGTTTCCACGCCCTTGGATTCTCTTGCAAAGGTAATAAAGTTTCACACTTGCACTGTTTTTGTGGAATATAAAGCATCTTGTTATTTGCACCTCTATATGCAGACTGCAATAAAATAGCGGTAGAACAATACATGTCTGGATGATACTGGTGACATGTTCAGATAGAGTGAGAGCTTTATGTAGCAAAACACTGAGAGTTTTCGTCTTGTAACAATTCAGGAAGTACCCTGAAGCTACTACTACTATGATCTTAACAACTTCCTGTGCTGATGTACACATGACTGAGCACTTGTCTCTATTGAGTCCTTATTTACTAAAAACAAATTAAGAGCAAATTATTTTAAAGTGAAGAGTATATTTAGTTCTATAACAAATTGAACATTTATCTCTAGTAGTGCATAAACAGTTTCGCATTTTTTACGAAAACTATATTTTTAAGCTAAATAAATAATTTCTATTTACTGTATTATTAGTTTTCAACATGCTCATTAAAATATAAATTACGTATGATCTAATATTGTCAGTAATTTCTGTAACAGTTCACTTCCTTCTTCAACATATTTCAAATTAATTATGAAACGTGTGTTCATAATTTAATAAACTGGTTACTCAATCAATTACATTGGGAATGCAATATGGTATATAGAGTTGTAGCTAATTATTGATACATTTCAAACATACTCATCTTAATCTTATGTGAATAGTAAAATATAGATTACTTCACTGGAAAAAAATATTATTTTTACATTCTCAAATAAATTATTTTCCAGTATGAAATATATATTTTCTTTTGTTATTTACAGTTTTATTGGTCGTTTAACATATTGAACGAACTGGACGAGACTAGGAGGAATATATTAAATATGCTGTGTTTCAGGTTGGTTTTTTCCATTTTACTTGAACTGTTTCACAAGGGCTCCCGGGGTATTATAAATATGCATGATATAGCGAAGTCAACAACAATTAATACGAATGTAAATAAATCTCCTTCTTATAAAGTTAAAACGTATGACACCCATTGGCTTCTTTAATATTTATGTGCGGAAATCCTTCATTTTTCAGGAAACAAAATATTGAATTTTAATAGGACGGCATCAATCTTATTTGTTTTATATGATATATTAATTAACTTTTTTGTATCTCGTAAAATAACTTGGCATGATTAAAATTTATCGTTACGTTATATTTTAAATGTGTCAATAATGCAAATATTATGAATTCATTACAAATATTATACGAGTATTAGCTACGCAGGTAAGTTTGAATGGATATAAAACGCAATCGGTTCTATAAAGAAAAATTATATTTTTCCAACACTGAATTTCTATTAAATATTCAAAAACAATAGGTCATGCAGCCGAGAAGATTGTCCTTGAATTTATACTATCATTTTGCCATTTGAGGTTACTTACGAGCAAGTCCAAGTTGCGGTCTTTAGGCTGGTTCACAGTCACCATTAACGTGATTGCTCACCTTCTACAATAAATTCCACCATGAGAGGACTTAGCTCTTATCTCCTCGCCAATAGAATTTCGTTAATAATGTCACAAAAGACCAACACAGTCTTTGCTATTATTGTTAGCTGCAGTACACTAACAACAAATCACATATTCTTCATATTCCTCTCATGAGGAAAAAGTCCTTCCCTTCTAATCAAATTTTACTTCATGGTAAAGCATTCTCATTGGAAGGTAAGTAGTTCGATTGGGATAATTAACTTTTACTATAAGCAATCAATTTTTAGTTAATAATGAACTTCTCTGGAGCTGCAGATTTAACAAATATATCATGAACTTAAAGAACTATTCCAAATTTTTTATTTTTTTTATTTTCTCTGGTATGTTACAGTGTACGACGTGAAAACTGGAATAAGAAATAATCTAAGATTATAGCAGTAAACATCGTTTTGATAACTAATTTTCTTTCTATGTTTTAATCCAGCCTTCATTTAGATTAAAAAGGTATAATGGATTCAGAAAAATAATGTGCCTGAACACATCTATTTATTGTTATATTTTGTTCCAGCAGTTAACGTTAAAATTATTCCGCAAAACACTGTATCATTTAATTTTCAGTTACAAACCCATTATATCCAATTGAAGTAATACTAGGTAGCAATTTGTATTATTATACGATTTATAGCTTATGGTTAGATTAAAGTGCATATACAGCTACAACTCACTTAACATTATTTTAATAGCAGTTAAATTCAGAATACTGTCAATTTAAAGATCTATTGAAATCGATGAAAACAAAAATGGAACATCTGCCTTTTACTGTATCGACTTTCTTCCATTTTGTTTGTAAGAATCTCGTACCTGCCAGTAGTTCATGAGGACGAGCAAAATTAAAGCTTAAAGGGGACAAATCTCTACGTAAAACATTATGCTTCATGAAATGTGCAATTAGATTTTTACTACTTAAAATATTCGTGTTAACAAGAAAATTTAAACGAACCTATTTGTCTATTTTTAATGTTCATCCAGGTATAATAACTATGGTATAATAATTTTTACATTTCGATTTATAAATTTACCAAATATTTAAGTAAAATTAGTAACTTTTGTAAAGTGTGTATCACAAATGATAACTATTAATTGACAGCTTTATATATACATAAAAAGGTAATTACTATATGGTATCATTGTTGATGTATAGGTAGGTTCATTATGCGCTCTTAAAGAGGAGGTCGGTCTCTTTGTTGTGGCACAGATTTGATCTCAATACTTATTTTATTTTCACTTTATATTTTCTCTATTTTATTATCTTTAATGATGGTTCCCATTGGAAGGCTCTATTGTAGATTGACAGTTTGTTTGTCTTTCATATTATAGATTTTACCTTATAATAATTTAATAAAGGGAAACAAAGTGCTATGAAATAAGAACTTAAGCAATATGCCTATGAATTATAGAGCTTATAATATAATTATTTTAATTACAATTATTTTCCAAACTAAAATTTACACTGTAACACTGAGAAGACACGATAGTCAGAAAGCGACTTTATTACATTGCAGTATATTACAATCCCAGTAATAGTGAACTAACTGCCTCCATCAAAGTCAAATTAGTGCAACTCAATAACGGGTGATAACTGCCTAAGTGAACTGCCAACCATCACACTTCCACTGTGTTCATTTCAACGTTTCTATAATTATTACCCACATACACTAATATGTAAGGAACACTTGAAATCTTATTCATTTTAAACATACTTATATATTTATTTTATTTACTTATAAAAGTATCCAATAATTTAAGTAATGAAAATATGATATATAGTTATAACCATTATAATTGTCATACCACGATATTACGAATACGACGATACATTCCTATACGACGAGCATTGAGTACAAAGATGGTAGATGGTATGGCAGGTATATATCTTGATAGATAAATAAATCTGGAACATTTTTATATTGATCTTATTTGTAAGCGTACTGGGAACGAAAAAATAATAGTGTAGGATAAACTAATTGGTAAACAGTCTAAGCATAGTAATGTGACAAATTATCACTTGATCTTTAGTAAATTGGCTAATACAACTCTTTTTACGTGCCATGGAGTCATTTAATATTTTGGTGCGACAATTTATTTCTATGTAGACAAGGTACATAGTGACTATACCATAGAGTTTAGTAGAATAGGCAAATTATATACTACAAATATTGATAGTTTTATTTCGATATTAAATAAATCCCACTTAGGGTTCTGACATGATTCTAGTGCAAACTGTAAGGCTGTCTTCCATTGGATATCTCATGAATAAGTTGAGCTACGGACTTTAAGTTCAAAGTCTATGAAATATTTGGCAGATCGTTACTTAAAATATACCTTGGGAAAACTGTAGAAACATGAAAAGCGTTGTGTTGCATCATGAGCATGCCCCTTCTATGGAATTCGGCAGTCAATACATTGCATAACTATACACAAGGTATATTAAGAAAGATATTATCTGTTGACTTTAAATTTTGAATGACATTTATTTCTACTTAGGCAAGAATTAGTTCGACAAAGTGCATATCTATTCGTGGAATTTGATTGGGTGTAAATGAGTTCTATCACTCAATAGGATAGTATATTGTCTTTTCTGTCTGCCTGGGGTACAAAACACCTTTTTCCTGTTTGATCACCTTCCTGTCAGTAAGCATCACATCTGATAATGGAATGAGCGATAGACTTGAGAGAAGCCTCTTACGTGTCATATGGTGTGGCGTACTCCAACTTTACTTTGATATACATTGTATTCTAAACAGTATTGAACTAAACAAACAGTTAGGCCAAGTATATTTTTTTCGTTTTTTCGCTAAGCTGATCTCGTTGGGGACAGATAGTGTTGCATAACAATACAATTTCAAAACGCTATATCTCACGCTGATTCTCATCCACTTATGAGATCTATTACTACCCAAGAAGAATATTCATATACCTTGTAACGTGAGGTAAACAAAATGTTGCAATTAGTTAAAAGTTTTTTATAATAACGTTTCATACCACGATAATTTATAGCATTTTTATTAGTTGACTGAGGGTACGTAGGGGCTGAACTTTTTAGAAAAATAATTTTGATAAGAAATGGTATTAAAATATACTTATAGGGAGGGAATACCCGCGTAGGTATACCAATCCGTTTATAATATATCAAGGTATATCTGGACTTAATTTAAACGCTGTATATATATATATATATATATATATATATATATATATATATATATATATATATATATATATATATATATGCATTTATTAAAAGTAGTTGCTTTACCTCAGGATGAAGCATCGGCTGATTAGTTACAGAAAACCTTTTTTCTAAAGACAGATCAGAACCTTGTGCCAGAAATTTGTTAAAGTTTTTTTTATGGATTCGTTCAGCCCCAGACAGAGACCATAACGGGCTTCCACGTTACAGTCGATCATCCTTGTGACCTATCTCCCCACAGACCTTGACCTCTTCTGGTACCACTGCAGTCCACCTTGAGGTGGTCGAAACGGAAGAATGGAAGGACTTCGTCACCTCGGACCTCCGACGGATCCTACATTTTGTACCGAATGACAATCACACATGGGGGTGGTGACTTCTGAGGTCGTATTAATAAATACTCGAATTGCACAGTTTACTTATAAGTTCAATTTAGTTAATGAAACTTACAAGCACCACTTTTAGTTCGTAAATTAAATGTATGCCTTGCCACGTTGCTGCCAATTAGAGTACAAGAACTAAAAATGTATATCTGATAGGTGGGCCTAAAATATCCAATGTTCTATGGAATTATGCCTACGATATTTTACTTTATAAAACTTCAAGATTTTACTTCCCTTCGCAATATGTAGACTCACAACCCGGGCCTCGTCTTGGCACGAGACATTGAAGCTGTAGTCTAAAAAGGGTTATTTCTAGTCGGTAATTACTAGAAGAGGAGTAGAAGTTATGAAAGTGGTAGCCATCTACTCAAATAATACGTGAGCTCGCCTAAAACAAATTCGCGAAGGTATTAGCCATTTAATGAGACAAAAACTTATCACGACTACGTGCTCGTCAGAAGGACGACGCCACAACTTGTATCCATTTCAATCAAGCAAATAAAAGATCTTCAAGGGTAACTTACTTTACTATTTACAACTTTACTTTACGTTACATTCATTTTTATATGTTTGGCATCAAAGGGCTAATTTAATAATACGAAAATATAAATTTTACTTACGGACATAGGGCGCGAGGTGAAATCGGTCACGTAGTTGGGCTGCTACCAAGGGTCACAATAAAATATTCATACGCGTGCCAGTTAGGTAGTTAGTCCGTCAATAATTTACTGTAGTTCCGGAACATTGGATAAAAAAATATATTAAGTTTTACTGGCTAACTAAGTTGTGAAATGTTGCATTATATAAAATGGAACTAACTAACGGTACAATTTGACCCAACCGATTTTTATCAGGCCCGATACCAAATACCTTCTGGTCGCACGCTCCGTAAAGATCACTAAGGTCCTTCGGAGTGTTAATCTTTAGACCGTTAACTAGTCGCTGAGACTGAGGCAACTACTGAAAGGGTCTCGACTACTGCAGCACTCCCCTTCTCGGTTTCACGCACTACTTTCTTCGGGGTGACATTGTTATCCCACCACTGTACTACTGGTTTGTCTACCAGTGGCGTCCCCACCCTAAGGGGAGCGAGTAATCAAGCTATCTTCCTGAAAGGATTCGTCTTGTTTTCGGAAAAGATATTTCACCACAAGTTAAAAGTATAATTGTACCCATAATTATCGTTCGACTTGCTATATACATTAAGTAATTCTTTTAAGTATCTCATGTCAAATGGGTGGCAATAGTGCCTTAAGTTGAATATTTACGAATCAATTTTCCATTAAAATGTGAAATATAAAATATATTATAAATCGTTTTAATGTTATACTTATGTTCTATGTTAAATTCTTTAAGCCACCTTTAGTTTGAGTGAGTCACTGCTAAACAAAAATTACGAACGGAACATTTAAACATGAAATACATCCGTTTAAATCTTTTTTTATTTAAGTTGTAATAATTTCTGTTAAAAGACGTTTATTTGCTTATACTGGTCAGGAATTGTGAATGTGAACGTCTGATCTAAGTCATCAGCATAATACATACACTTTCAAATGTAGATCCAGTGACGTACGAAGAATTTTCTTGATGTTAAAAATGAGCAATAAAATACGATCTTGTTTGTAAGGATGCATTCAAGCAAAACTTTATCAGCCAAAGCTTTAATATCAAGTACATACGTTTGATATCTTTAATATTTGTAAGGCCCCATTTCTTTTCGTCTTCTATTTGAGAGCTCAATAAAACGACATTTATGAATATTCAACAAGTGTAAAAAGGTCTGATTGTGGACGCTCACGTAATGTAAAGTTTAACAACAGAGTATTTTTAATAGTAATAAGATATAGCAAATGTTAGATTTCTTTTTTTTTGTTAAAACGTTACAAGATTTACTTCTTAAGTTAGATAACTGATGTAATAGTTTTTTTGTGAAATATGTCTATTTATACAAGTTTTTTCCTATTTATTTAATTTAATGGTTTAATAATGTAATATTACTAAATTGCGACGCATATTTATTCCCGTATTAATAATGAATATAATGGATAAATTTAAACAAAGGATTTGAATTTGAAAGACACTAATAATTCTATTAAAAGATGTACGTAAAAGAAATATTGTAACATACCATACTTTTGTATCATGTCAAGTTTGATATGATATGATGTGATGATATCAAACAAGAGATCAAAAAATGCCGTCAGTCGTGCTATAGAGATGGTGCATTGAAAATGCTGCTCCAAAAATAATGCTATGCGATACTCATGACTATTCAAATAACTTGGAAGAGGCCATCATTTTACTGAATAAAATCAGTGCCTACATATGTTGGTGATAATAATTACAATTCTCAACTAATAAACCAAAATTTTTTTATTCTTTTTTTAGTTACATTAACTGGGAGAAAATATTTGGAAAGTACAGCGAAAGAGAAGATTACAGGAAAAATCGTTTAGTTCTAAGAAAGTTATGGTGGGAATCGGAGGTAGTTTAGTTAGGATAAGCTTTGCAGTTATTTGAAACCATCCTTATTGGTGTCTATAACTATTTCATGATTTAAAAAGTATTCATGAGATATTAATGTCATAGGGCGCAACAGAAAGTCAAAACGTCTCTGACCATTTAAACTAAATTATAAAGGTGAGCGTAGCTAGGGTTAAGATTCTACAATGAAAATATGCACCAGTAATCCATGGTGGTAGAATGGGAGGAGACTAAGGAAATCGACCACTAGCTGTCAGCAACTTATCCCATGCAATTGATAAGTTGCCGACACCTAAAAGGTTTCATGCCAAACTGCGAGGAGAAGATTGAATATCTTCATATCATCATGCAGAACATTGAATAAGGCTTTTAAAGTTATTTGAGAGATCATGACTACTTATATTATATACATTATTGTTTACTATTGTAGGCTATAATAAGCTATGCCAGAGTAACTATATTGGGTTCGAACGTATAGGAATTAATCGGAATCTTTTGGCTTTCCAGTTTTATAATGAAAGGAATTCTAGTTGTATATATATTTTATTTGGGATGGATAGATGAATTAAATAATAATACTATTGGGTGGAGTTAATATTTATATTATTTTACACTTAGACAGTTAGTGATACAGACTTTATAAGTATATTCATGTTAATAATAATGTCTATGTTAAGTTAAATGGTTAAACATCTGGGTTTCGTTTAACTCCCCATATTGGGAATAATATGAAATAATCTAGGTACTTCAAAATATCCAATATTTATAAATAATAATTAATATATTGCATACAAATTTATTATTTCAATCATAGACTTTTTGAAATACTAAGGGTAAATGCAAATGATTTAAAATTAAGATAGGTTCTATAAATGGATAGGAAACTGGAAAATGTTATCAAAGTTATTAATTGCTGAAGTGCCTAAAACACTAGTAGTGTTTATACTCCTATCATAAATAAATACAATTCAGAGATGATGAATATTTAGTAAAATGCAAAAACACGAATATTTTCCTTACTAACTCTACAAGGACAAAATACCCATAAAAACTACATATTTAATAACAAATACAAAATGCATTTACCATATATTAAACGTGAATACAAAGCAAACTACATGGTTAGTAATTTATTGATTAAATAACTTTTTGAGACTATAATAGAGACCCTTTTAAAATTCATTAATTTTCGTCTTTATACCAAATCAGGTGCCTCCCAAGTAGCCTTGATGGACTAAATCCCAGAAAGGGAAGGGAAATTTCCTTATCCGAGGTTTTCTTTACCCATTTATACAAGATTATTTAATAAGTTAATTTAATTCGATCAGACATGCTAATTGATAGTCTAAATCATCTAGTGGATAATTATATTAATCAAAGCAACCTAACCTCTGGAAAACCTGATTTAAAATCAGAAAACCCAAAGTATGAGTGAATGATTTCACTTTTTATTTACTAAAATACTTAGTGCATTATTCTTATATAATAATAATAATAATGAGAAATATATATTCTTGTATTGAAGTAAATTTACATATAAAACAATTATATTACGTATTTTACATTTTTGCAGGTAACTTTGTTTTGCAGTAAATAGTATGTAGTAAACAAAAACACAAATTCAGTCTGTGAATTGACGAATGCATAGACATGAAGCTGATAAGATAAGATATTTATTGACCATTAAGAAATTACTAGAATTTCAATAGGTCTCGCCAACAGTTGTAAAAATACTAATCCTACAAACGGAAGTGGTACATAGTTCATAAAATCCCAAAAAAGGAAGCAGACAACAAAAATGACATTGTATCTAATAGTAATATTTTTAGATATAAGGACTGGAACTAACAAACAATCATTCACTCGGTTGAATGAACTAATCCCGGCTGAATGGAGTTGAGGGAATTGGTTGTAGCAGAATGCACTCGTTTGATTTTATAATTGTTTTAAAGGAATGGCACTGGACCAGATATGAAATATGAACTGGTATTGATTCTCATATTATTTCTAGAGCGGAAAAATAGCGTTTTACTAAGAATTCTCTTGTTTCTCATACAATATCAAACATAAGGATCTGGAAGAACGTCTTCTGATATATGGGGAGAAGAAAAACAGTAAATATCAATGTCGAGGACAATTATTGGCATATAAGATAAAAGCTTTTAATTTGTGTTTTATCAGGCCTGAAGCTCAATTCTATACAAAATATACATATTCATCAATTTGTTTCACTTTAAATACAGCTCATTATTTGAAGGAGTTTGAAAATATTTTCGAAAGCTCGGGGCTCCTAGCTGACATATTAACCCCTCAACTACCAGAGACGGCATTCAACATGGCGATTAATGACTAAGTCAATATGTTGGTAAATAGATATTTAATATGTGCAGTACATTTACATTCTGTGCAAAGATTATTTACTTTCATAAATGGTAATATTAAAATATATTGTAATGTAAAAATATTAATAAAATACCGCAATAATGTGTTCACCGTATTATTGACGAGATTTTTATTTTTATCATGTATAACAACAGTATAATAGTGTTATGACTTAATAACGTCAGCATTAGAGCATAGGCAATTATCTGCTAAATATATATGTTATGTTTTAAAATTATCACGTTACAACTAATATTACCCATAAGGTTTTGTTTTTTTTAAGTTACAATTTGTTCATGAATCTCTTAATGATTAAGTTACAATTATATTTTTATTTCGACTTGTTTTGGCATCGGTTATGTTATTATTATTTATCATATTATCACAACACTCATATTGTTATTAATAGCTTATTGTGTGTTACATATTGGTAAAATGTATGCACTGTGATGTTTATAATTAATTAACGTTTTTCTGTTAAATATTGCAATTGATTATTTATGCGTTCTTTTGGTAACATTTTCATAGTATTGTTGTTAGAACTTTGGTTATTTTATTGCATGCAGCATGCTAATATGTTTCATAGTTGTGTTACATTACATGACATTGTAATACTCACTATGGAATAGCAAATTGTTACTTCTAACGCCTTATCCTGTTGTAAGATTATTTATGGATTTTCTTTTTTTAGTATAAAATTTTATTAATTAGTGTAACTCTTTGAATGGTAATAAAAAGATTAGTAAATAAATAATAATTTTCAAACGCTTAACACTACTGAACAGATAGATGGATTGCATAGGTTTTTACGTAAGCATTGTCCTCAATACAGGCCCATTAATAATTAATACTATAGATACTTTATTGTTTAATTTTATTCATATCGAAGAAAAGGTTATTGAGTTTAAAAAAATCTCAATGTAACAATACTTCTGGGAACATTTCAATTACTGTGCTGACGCAGAGGGCCATTGGTTTAACCAGTATTTTTATCCGCATAAACCGTTGGCTTTGTTGGTCAACGAGCTCAGTAACACTCTTGTGGCCACACAGATTAACTACTGAATTCATATAAAGTTGTATTAGGGTTGACATGTTTGATACTATAGGTATTGTAATTAAAATAGTAACATGTAACGGATACATTGAAGGATGAAAGTTTCATACTAATTTCTTTATTAGTTATATCTAAACTCAATTTTTAATAAATAATAGATAATGGCAATAAAACATTATTTCTATTGGCATAAATAAAAAACAAAATAATAGTAATTGTACTCATAAATAATAAGAAGCTGTAACTAGTTAAAAATACTTTTGATTGATTTCCAGCGTTGTGTTATTAACATTCTTTTTACATGTCTTTTTACCTTATCCTCAAAGTGTGATTCCTTTTTAAAGACTTCCGCCGAATCCTAATTGACTTCGGAGTAATTTATTGAACTGTGAAGTTATTAAAGCAAACGGCATTATATTAAATGTAAAATATAATTCTGACATAGGATCAGAATATGTTACCGGTAGGATTACATTGATATAATTATTTAATTTTAATCCTTGTTTTATACTTTTATAATTAGTTTACTACTATTTTTAAATGTGAAGACTCTGAAGTAGGTATAATTTTATATTATTAGCTATACGGCATGAATCAAATAAATTAGTTTAAATGATAAAACAAATGTAAATGTGAATTTATTGTAATTGGGACTGTATATGTATGGAGTGGTAGGCATCATTCATTATTAGTTATAAATTAGCAACCCCCTTTGTTCTTCCCTGTTTATGAGTTATATCTATAGGTTTGTTTTAGTAGAATCCAATTTCCTATATTGGGCTAAGCCTTTATTAGGTTGTTTGAAGTTTTTTCATCATTTTATGTTTTTTACTCGTATATTACTTACGTACACGCTGCAAATACACTTACATTTTCAAGAATATATAAATTAATACAGTCATGCCGTAACATCTAATTTAAAAAATTTTAACAGAATTTAATATCCTAACTAGATAAAACACCAGCAATTATAGAAGAGAAGTACCATAAAGTGGTGTAGAATCGGGTGCACTTTTCCTTACTGTGTAATGACTGAGTACTGTGTTCCTAAATGTTTAATGATGGTATCAGACTAAATAATGTATAGTAACTGCAACGTAAAATGAAATTTGCTAAACTAATACGCTAGCTATTGCCAATATCGGGCGAGACTATGGAATTGTTCATGCGTTTGAGTTTGAAAAGCGTTTCTGTGCAGAGCAAGTCACGATTCAATGCGAACAGTCAGTACGTGTGTGCAGCAGTGAAACTGCTGCGGCGATGGGGCTGTTTGTAAGTTACATTTGGTTGTAGCGTTTTTATTACAGAGGTGTTTTATTATATCTGTGTGTAATGTGTATAGATCTATATGTCACGATACACTTTGTTTTCAGTTATAATGTAACTTCGTTTAAGAATGTTTACAAATGTGATAAGTTATTGCGATCTAAATCCCTGAAACAAACCCTTAGCCCAAATGATTAAATTGTTTAAAATTCTAGACTGTATAGTAAATTTAGTTGCTTCACGCATGTCATTGAGTTTCACACAACGTGCACATTTTGCATATCTCAAATTTCAATAGCTTTTATTTTTATTGCGTATACATTTTACCCATTTAATTGCAATTTTAATAATAATAATTATAACTGATGTACTAAATAATGTTACTTTTCAACTTAAAAACAACAATTTTACCAAAATTAAAAGTTACGATTAAGTTTGTTACAGAAATCGTATAGTTTATTTACCACTTTCTCTTACACTGAAATTAATCCTAATATTTAATGCAATAACTTATAAGACTATGATAAGAGATAGAAAGTGAATAATTATACAGTTATAGATTACCCTCTTCACAGCAGCGTCTTATTAAACCGTAAACAGAATAAAACATTTTCGATACTACAATATTTTATGCAGCAACTTAGTTTTGAGTTTGTGGTGTCATTAATCTTTTATATTGCTTAAAGGGTATAATTTATTTGTTTAAATCCTGCTGTTGTTTATTATATGCCTCGAGTATTTTTTTTTGCGTTCATCTCTACACTGACCCATTTTATCCTTCAATTGCAAATCAAAACTTGTTTAAAAGCAAATCAATATAAATATAAATTTACAATATTTAGATAGTATAATGCTGGGTTTAATAGTAACTGTAATAATTGGTGTATTTCCATATTTTACTTCAATAATTAGAAATAATGGAATAAGTTAAAAAACTGTTACAATCTCGTTTTTGAAGTTACAAGTGAGAGTTAGCGTTATTTTAACTACATTGCTTGTTTACTATAGTAGAAAAACTAATCTTACTATATTTTTGTAATAAAGAACTACAGTTTAAGGGGTAAATGAACTAGAGAATTAGAGTCGATAGTAGTCTATGGTAATGGTCTGCAAGGCTAAACATTCCTAGGTAAATAACGTACTAAGACTAAACACTCAGTTAGCACTCTTGAGTGTGGTAATGGTCTGCAAGGCTAAACATTCCTAGGTAAATAACGTACTAAGACTAAACACTCAGTTAGCACTATTGAGTGTGGAAATGCCATTAATGAATATTCCACGAGGTAAATTTTTCTCCACGGTATCTTTAGCATTTATCAATTTTTTGTTAGCTGATGAAGACAATTACTGCTCTTATATACTGTTTTGGTTAAATCGGAAGATGTTTAAAATAGTATGAGCAGTGTCTGTCAGATTGACATTTGACCTCACTCGGGAATCTCTTAACATCATTCAATTGCTTATTAGCTAATGATGGCATTACTGCTCTTGTATATACTGTAATCTTCAAATCACCAGAGCTTTATCAATGGAATGTGCTATACTATTCAGAACAAAGGATATAAGGTTGACATTGCCTCTCTCTCTGGAATCTCCCAAAATCTTTAATTAAATGTTAGCTGATCTACACAATGGATCACCAGAAAGAGTAACATATAATCTTAACCGCATCCCGTATAATTTAAATCTATTTATTTCGTTTTAGTTTGAACACAATAGTTACGATAATGACTTTGGAGGTCCTTAAAACACCTTTGCTACTGTAAAATTTTTTACATTTCTTTTGCAATTTCTTATGGGTTTTCTTTAATAATTCTTTAATACAGAGTCAACCTACTGTAAAATCATATTTGTAAAAAAAAATTATATACTTTGATTAAAAATTCTACCAGTGAAATGGATATCCAAGTAATATATTTATCTTTACAAATGTGGACGTCAAAGACAAGACATTTATGGGTAGTCAAATGTAGATCCTACGATAACCATTAAGTAGTTCTACCACCCACACATTGTTATTTATTTTTATATATAACCATCATGGTTTAAAAAAGGTCATATTTCATTATTTTTATGTTAGTGATACATATTATTATTATTTGTTTGAAATATATTTCTGAATGATTCATCTCTGGTATGTAAAAAATTGGAATAAAACTAAAACCTTTGAAGATTCAAACAATTATCGATCGATATCGTCGTATTATAGGCCTATGAAGACTCAGTTGGAGATCCGCTGATTCAGGATATAGTGCACTGAGATTGTATAACTCGCATAATTGCAGAGGTGTTTATAGGAATGTTTCTATGCTTAGCTTTAACTGAGAGATATCCGGAAATATATATCCTAATATCCTCCAGGTAAGGCTGTTTGATTCAGTCTCTACTGAAAGAACAGAGATAGAGTAAAATATATAATTGGATTTTTAAAGGATTACACTTACATTATTATACTTCCTCTTGCCAATGATATATATATATATATATATATATATATATATATATATATATATATATATTATTTTTAGTAAATTACTGTACGAATAAAATAAAGTGTTTTTAAAACATTGGCACTATATTTCGGTGAAAACCGTCTTCAAGTGCATAAATTGTATAAAATATAAAAGAAAACAGTACAAACGAAAGTAAATAAACATTGAATAAATAATAATAAATACAGATGTCATGAACTAAATAATTGTTCCATATGTTGATTTCAAATTTAGACGTTTTTGGCTAAGTTATCTGATGTTGAGTCCACGTGGAATTTTGCTCTTTAAACCAATTGGTGTGCTTGTTCTAATGTTCTGAGGTAAATTGGGTTTGAATTTGTATGTACTTGCCGAATAGGTTTGACTGAATTACGTATTTTCAAAAGTTTCATTGTGATTTATACCATGAGTCAAGACAGTTTTCTTTAAATCTTGGTGTTTTATATTCAAATCCGGTGTCCTGTCATTCTTGTCCTCAAGGTATTTGTTGTTGAACCATATAAACTGCTGGACATTTTTTACATTGAATTTGGTAAATCACATTTTTTAGATTAACAAGACAAGTTGCCGATGATAGGATATGCCTTGCGTGTTTTGCTACTAGTGAATTTTGAAGAATTTGGTAACATTTTACAAATCAAACATCTTGGTTTATTACACGGATGTGATCCTTTTTTGTTTTTGTATTGATTTTTCATTGGTGTTTGTCATTGGTAATTTAGGTTTGACCAATATATCTTTTAAGATTAGGAGTTCTTTTAAGTATTAAATGCTATTTTTAAGAATATTATTAATTTTGTGAAGCCCTGGATGGTATTGAACTATTAATTTTGGATCACTGTTTTTCAAATTTAGAATGTAGTGTTTTCTTTTTTACATTAAGTTTATCTTAAAGTAATTTTCTTGGATAACCTTTTCTTAAGAATGCGTTCAAAATATCGTCAATGTATTTTTCCAAGTCATTTGTGTTACTGCATAATTTTTGAGCATGCTAAACTTTTTGCTATATTCCTCTTGATATGGACTGGAAGACAGCTGTCGTAGTTTAAATACTCCAAATTATTCTTTGTTTTACGTTTATTTTGCTTTTTAAATGTCCATTTTCAATAAATACTTCCATATCTAAAAATTTGACTTGATATAGAAGGACGTCTCAAATGTGGATTTTAATTTGCTTAGAATTGTTTAAATGTTCTAAAAAGTTGGTTAAATTATGCTTCCCATATGTCCAAATAAAAAAGATGTTATCGATAAAACGTTTCCAAAATATAGGCTTGTAATTTAGACTGTTGAGAAAAATCTGTTTCTAGTTTTTTCCATGAAAAGATTGGCATATGACGGAGCCATACGAGTTCCCATGGCTGTGACTTTTTGTTGTAAATAAAATGTATCCTGAAAACGGAAGCAATTCATTGTAAGCACAAAATGGATTAATTTTATTATAAATTAAGTACTAGGTTTTGTGTCAATTTGTCTTTAATTAAGATAGTATGTTACAGCTTCAATTCCTTCATCGTGTTCTATATTTGTGTATAAAGAAGTCCTGTAGCTCGTGATCCACATATGCAGAAATTCTTTCTGTAGGTGATGCAACAAGAAGATAGTATCGGACGTCCTAGTGGTGGCATAATTTTCTTGTGTAATTTGGGAAGAATATAAAAGACTGGTGTACCTTGGATGTTGTGGTATCATTAAAGCTATTGAACTTTTGGACAGATTTCCATTTTCACAATTTTCATTTAAATATTTTGAAATGTTGGAATAGAACTGTTCTGTTAAGTTTTTGTCCAGTTTCTTATATGTATCTTCGTCACTTAATTGTTTTGTTTATTTCTGACACATAATCAAACTGTATTCATTATTACCGTAGTATTTCCTTTATCTGCGGGAACAATAATTATGTTTTTGTTTTTTCGTAAAGGTTTTATGGCTTTTATTTGTTAGATATGACAATATTGAGAAATTGTTCAAGAAGATGATCCGAACTAAGTTTGGGTGCTTCCAAACTAGATTTAGATTTAACTTAACTAGTGACTCATCAATTCTATTTTCAATGCATGGTAAATTTGGTAGGATTGTTTGAAAAATAGTGTTTTGTCCTAACTTTGTTAGCAAATTCCAATGTATCCGAAAATAGTTTTATATGATCGAATATTGGCGTGGGGCAAAAATTAAGTCCTTTTGATATCACATCTACTTCATCATCATTCAAGAGATATTTTGATAAATTCACAAAATTTGGTTTTACTTTCGCTTTGGTATGAAAGCATATGTTTATCAAGGGAAGGATTAATGTTAGATTGTTCTTCAGTATTTTGACATATATTAATTATGTCACATTTACCTTCTTCTTCACAATTAATGTCTGGATTCACATCCTTTTTTGCATAATCAATCTGAAGCTTTTTAATTTTATTAAGATGTTCACTGGCTTTAATAGACATGAAACGTGTGTTGCTTCTAGGGTAATTTGATTTGAAGTATATTTGATTTGGAAAACTTGATGTAAAACGTTTTGTAAATATTCATTAATTCTTGACTGTGTATGGTTGCTTGATTTTTGTTACATTTCATATACTTTTGAAATCAAAGACATGGTAGTGCTTCTTGCAATTTTTATTTATTGAATCATGCATGTACTTTGGTATTCCTGATAAAGGAAATTTTACTGTGAGACCGTTGGGGACAATGCCTAGACTTAAACAAGCACCTAAATATAGAATATGTAAAAAACACTTTGCTAGTTTTGTTGTGTGATTATTGGATCTGATTTCAATAAGAAACGTTTAAATTCTTCATTGTCCGATGTCATGCTGGTCACGTAAAATACTTTTTGGTTTTGAGTTAAAAGTCAAACTACTGTATTTCAATATTAAAACTTTAAGCAACATAACTTTAAATCAAAATGCAATTAGAAAAACGAATTAAGAAAGCACAGTAAAAAGAGTCTATAACAGTAATATTAACAGAAATATATGAAACACACACACAAGGTAACATCGAAATGACCAAAACAAGTGCGTTAAAAGGTGTATAAAAGTGTCAATAGACTTACTTGCTTTTACTTTGAGAGTTGATGCCTAGAGGCTTTATATATATATATATATATATATATATATATATATATATATATATATATATATATATAGTTCATTGGGAAGTATAATTCATATATAATTCAATTTATATATACATACACATATATATTTTTATTTATTTTATTTGACGTAATCAAGCCATTTTCTCATATACTTGTCTGTTTAGTGTAATACACAAATTTTATAGTATATTGTAATAATTTTCTTCCATTTTCTGCATTACGCAATATTTTTTATGCTTTGATTTCAGTTTTCCTGTTAAATGTTTGAAATTATGAATCATTAGTGCTACCTACACAAATTACCTTTCACATATTGCGAGAGTGAAACCATCCATACGTGACTCCTGTGATGCATACCTAAGTGTGTAATAAACGTATCGCTCACGTACGAAACTCACGTTAAATTCAAAATTCTAGTAACACGTATAATATAGAAACACCTTCATGAATATATATTACGTTCGTTCAATACAGTATTTTATGCCTCTATTACATATTCACCTTTTTGTATTTAATTTGATGTACTGGGTTAAACAAATGGGACATAAGTTCCTTATAATTATTTATAACATAAATATGTTTGATATATTAGGAAAACAACACAACGGGGTGTAACAATAACTTTCATGGAAATTTTTGGTAATTATTAGAAAACAAGCATCCACATTAATTTCTAAGTTATTGTATTTTACCATCCTATACCACGTCTTTAAATGGTGTGAATATAATTACTATAACTGTAAAAAATTTATTTATTTATTTATTTTTCTGGAATTGATGTAGGATGAATTAAAGTTCTAAACTAGTCAGAAATAGTTCTTTGGAGTTTTAACTGAAGTGAGATATTCTTTCGTTGGTAGCATTACAGTATTATATCATTAAATAGAGGCTAGTTTATAATAAATAAATTTATTCACATCGATTGATAAACCTCTGTTGAATTGAATGATACAGTTACAAAATCAGTAATGTCCTCATCAGGTAACAAACAATTGAATGTTGTTGAGAGACCCCCGAGTGAATGGAAACGTTAACGTATAGGCATTGCTATGTATAGTACACATTCCATTGATACATTGTAAACCTGATTGGTGCAGTATAGTAGAGTAGCCAGGTTCCATTTAGCTAACAAGCAATTGATCGATGTTAAGATACCACTGAAAGAGAAGCAATGTCAACCAGGTAGGCGTTGTTCTATATTGTTCTGCACTACATTGATAAATCTCTGCTGATTTGACTTGACTGGTTCTCCATATCTCAGTTTGTATACAATTAGATTTTTTCATAATAATATGCACTTTTATTACTACTTTTGTTTTAAACACTATTTTACAACATTTCGTAATTAGTCTTTGTTACTGACAACATTTAAATATATTCAACATTTTTAATGTAGCCTAATATGATTTTTCTCTTAATACTTGTTATATAAGCATAACCTTAGTAAATTTTCTCGGAAAGTATTCTAATTTGCAAAGAACAGTAGAACCCTTCAATTCAAAACCTCATTCTCCCCTCTCCTTTCATATAATAATGCATATAAAAGATATTGTGATGTACAGTAATAAAAACGTGATATAGTAATGTACATACAAGGCATAAAATTTCGATATAAATAATTTGTTTTAGTTTACAAAATATTTAATTGAATCCGACAAATCATTATATTTTAAAGCATCTGGTAAACAATATGTCCAAATAGTTCTAGTAACAGAACCATTATTTGCAAATGCTTTTTGCCAAAACATGTCTAATAAAACATATTTATAGTAATTTAAGTATATCATTACAATAATATTTTAATAATAGCTGATAACTGTGGTGTTGCTTGTAATTTGTAGGCACTATTCCGTGTATTTTATCATATAACTCCCAAGATTTAAGTAACACCATACCAATCTAAAAGACGTCGCAATTTATAGGCTTTTTAGTAAAAGTAATTTTTATGTAATGCGATAGGGTCTTATAATACCTTTTAAACAGAATAACCCATTTTAAGCGTTCATTACTAAAATGACTAAAGGTAAAACAAAATTGTGAGTAATTCTTATTTCAGGTTTTACAATTAAAATTTATTACTTTTCCAATACAAAATTTGAATTTTCTATTTTCCCCGAGAAACTACATGTATACTGTATATAGTTTTTTGAACATATACGTTGTTAATGACATCTTTCAAAACAATATTGTTTTCTATATTGTGGTAATATAGATATGATTATATAAAATGAAAAACATAAATCAAAATCAATAATACTAACATTTTGACAATTTTCTTCCATATGTAGAGATAATACAGTATAAAGTATAAACTAAAGTATGTTCTTTCTTCTTAATCGATGTTTGCTATATCATATTATGTCCTCGGTCCAGTCTAGAAATTATATCAGTATTTATATACCTAAGCAGAATCGTATACCTCAACAGTGAAACTGCATTTAGTATTGCGTGTATTGCTTTGTGATTCCACTTTCTATAATTGCACTCATTGCACGCACTTGTGTCCTGGAATTGCAGTCATGGAGCGAATGGTTTGTTTAAACATTGCTAATGCTCAGACCCCCGTTTTTTGTTCCTTCGGCTACTCTAAATATGTTGTCCTACAATGTCTAAGCAAACCTAATTTTATACATGACATATATAAAATATAAATTTAGTTTGTACAGAAAAATATAAATTATTTGGTTTGCTTTGTTGCCACGATGTTGAAATAAGATGTCTTACTTTTTCATGATTTTCCTCTATAAATGTAAATAGGTAGAAAGTAGTAGTTTATTGAAACATATGTTCTTGCTGTCATAATACAACGTTTACACAAACCAGTTTATTCAATTTAACAGGATCTCTCAATTTATATTTTGAAACTTAACACACAATGATGGGATTTAACTGCTTTAGAGACCAGTGGGGCGTACCCTGGAAGGTTTTCGAAATTAGAATACATCCCAACGACCCGAAGAATTTCCATGAAAAATTTCAGTACAATCGGTTGAATAGCTTATGCGTGATAGAGAAACACACAAAAAAGACCCTTTCACGTTTATAATATTAAGCAGATAGCTAGCCTACACAGATGTTCCACAGCCGTTCTCGATCCGTTTTCCTGGTCATATAATTATATTTTTCTGGTTTATGTTCAAGATGTATTAAACACAACAACCAAAGCTGCAATACAGTACTGACTAATCAGCAAATGACTAATCTTGCTTTTAAGGTGCCTACTAAGTGAGTCATAATCAGCGAATGTTGAAAATGACCGCATCTGCCATATGTAAAAAAATCGGGTAATAGTTGATTGATATTTTTTGGTTGAATGAAGAACATAGAATTAGTAACAGCTCTACTTTTTTAGGAAATATTCACAATTTCGCTTTTATATGATATTGAAATCAACTCAAAGTAGTATTTAAATAGTAGAGTTAAATATTAAAGTTATGTTAGTGATAATGGTTATTTTTATTTCAGAGTAACATGGTAACATGAAAATATTTATATTTCTTGTATTCTCTAATAAAATTTCCATTGCATGCAATTTTTTTGAAGTTTCAACGTTTATATGTACACTTTTGGAATTTAATGAATGGATTTGGCGAATGAATGCTGCTGAAAAATTCAGGTTTTTCATACTCTATTTTTACATATACTGCGTACGGTGAAATGATGTTTATAAGAGTTAAAAGTTAGATTAAATATAGTTTAATTTAAAGATTATATTTTTGTTCGGTAACGTATTGAATTTAAGGTCTTTAAGAATCAGTTTTTATGTTTGAAAATACAGATTGATTTACTCGCACATATAATTCGCATCAACAATACAACAAGATATGTATCATAATGTACCGCACGTACATAATGTATCATAATGTATCAATATGTATTTTAGCACGTCAAATGAAACATTTATGAATGAGAGAAAAGATTGTGATATGAAAACTTATATGAAAATTAATGATGAAGCTTTTCATGCAGTCCTACAACAAAAACAAGGTTAAATGTTAATATCAATTATACTGTGTTGTTACAAACTTGAAGATATTTGAACATGGGTTGGATGGATATCAAAGTTATGATATCAAAGCCACATCAAACCAGTTAAATTTGTCACTAAATCTGCCAGTAAATCTATTTGAGAAAGTACCACAAAAACAATATTTTTACAAGCTATCTTACTAGCTTTGTGTATAAATGGCCTCTTACATGGGTTTTTATTGATCAATGAATCTACGTCAAGTATTAGAATATATAATGGCCTAAAACGTATGTGTAGAATGTGCACTATAATGATTTGCAGCATAATTGTAAGCTGAAGCTGGCGTAGAGTTTATGGATTTATTATAAACATACCATATATCATACATGGTAAGAAAAATACCCTTACGTTTTCTTTTGATCAGCAATGTAATAACTTATACTATCACGTCGTATTTTGTAAATTTTGACAAAGGCATTTATTATTACTACTGATAACTATCCAATAGGATTTAAATTTTAAAGTGAATTTATTGTGGTGTGTATGTTCTAAAAGACTTAAAACAACTCTTGTCACATACACACAAGTTACAAATTAAACACATAAATTCATTACAAAACAAGTAAATAAAATAAAAACCATGTCGTGCTGTTTTATGATGGTCAATCATTAATTGAACGGACAGCCAAATTGAAAACGAACTGGTCTGTATACTTGAAATTTTGCATGAAGCTTCATGCCTATACAACGAACACTGATTTAGATGACGGTGTATATCACTCAATGAGATTGGCTGAGCGTTAGCAAATATTTTTACATTGGTCTAATGAGTAACCGTTGTAGAGAATAATTTAATAAATAAATTAGAAAACAAACAGAGTACACGCACATGATACTTTAGCAAGTATAGGTTGTGTGCATATAGGAAAATGAAAAATATTTAAGTGAAGAGTCAGCGTTAAAAGTTGGTAACAAGATTTCACTTTTAGTGCAAACGCGTACAATCCTTAGCTCCTGAAAACTCTTAAAATTTGAACATTCCTATAAATTCTAATTTTATTAGGTAATATGTAAATATATTACTTCTACTGTATGTAATGAATACAGTACTGTACTGAATGTTCAATTTTCTTAATTGTTTGATTTATTTTTATAATAATTTGAAAGAGTTATAAATTAAATAATAACTATGAGTATCCGTCTGGTCTTTTTAGAGCAATAAAACTGATATTATTTATATAGATATCTCCACTTACACTTTATTACTGCAAAAGGTGGAAGAGTAATCCTTAAGATTTTCAAGGTTATATTAAACTTAAAATTCCTATTCGTAAATTGAAACTTTAAACGTTAATTAACGTTCTAGCATACTTTTAAATATGCTAGAAATAAGAAAGGTACTGCAATTTTTAACTCATAAAATCAATTTCTGCCACAAGTGTACGTAATTGTTTAGTCACCTTTAGACACATGCTGTTCAATACTTCCTGGAAAACTGTTATCGAGAAAATAATTCACAATCGAAATCTATTGAGAGGGCTTTTAATATTCTATGTAATGATCCCTGGGAACCAACGAGATGTAACGGCTAACCACAAGGATATACTGCTATGCACACTTCGGCAGGTGACCGGAATAATTTAACGACAAATTACACTCCCCAAGTAACACACATTGGGTCAATTGGGTGTGCCGTGTTAGTGAGCTTTCAAATGAGGTAATTTTATAAGCGAGGGAAGTGAATAGTCCTCAACTTAACAGCCCTCAGAGATTCTAAAAAAGTCTTCTACATACTTTATTTAAACATATTGCCTGACTACAGGGTGATTTTTTTAACTTTGTCAACACAGTAAAGATATGTAACATAAATGTCCAAGATTACATCTGTGAACCATTCTGGGAGATAATAAAGAATATAACATATAGGACTAAGTGTAATTTAACTTTGATTTTGGGACCAATATTAGTAGATGTTAGTAGTTATATTATAACTATAACTAAATATTATAACTAACTCTAGCTTATATTGATAGCAGTTATATAAAACTAAACATTCAATGCTAATACTAGCTAGTTTACATCCTAAGTTTTTTCCGGTTTATATAGTTTGGCTTCCAGTTATTCACCATAACCTTTACCTTGCCAATGTAACTGTAACTATCAATCAAACTTAATAAAGCAGTTTTTATTAAGTTTTCAGTACGTTTATAAGTTATAATTTTACAACTTGCATTTTAATATGTAACGAAGTAAAACAGGACAGGACGGAGCAAATAAAATTTGATTTTGCAAATTTTCCATAGAGTGAATAATTTAATACAGCCAAAAATTCTACTTTCTTTTGAAATGAATAAATGTATATCAGTTACTAAAATAAATAATTCAAATAAAACTAATTTTAAACTACTATGATCTAAATTGCTGTAAGGAAATGCACTTAATGATCCTAATAAGTGTTTACAACTCGATAATGTTACATATATGACAATGTGATTTGCACTGTTGAAGTACAAGTTCAAAAATATCTATTCAGGAATTAGTTTAATAATAATGTATACTTATTAAAAATATTCTAGGTTGGCCTGTGTACTCATATTTGTAAAGATTTCAGATTATATTATTAAATTGTATTTAGTAACTAATAACATTAATATACTAATTTTAGAATTAATGATTGAATTGAGTCTAATCAGATGTAATTATTACAAGGTGAAAAGTTGTGTTCAATATTATTAGAACTTATTTAATATGTAAGTAAAATATTTGTTGACACGTACTTTGTTTTACTATAAAACACTTAATGTTTCTAATATATATTATGGTGTTATGTGTTACTGGTATTCAAAATAATTTATGTATATTTTATTACACATGTCCAAGGAACAAGCGAGACAGAGAACCTCAGTGTGATAAGCTCACCAGTTTAACAATCCGCTGTATAAATTTCCCATTTGTTTATAAATTATGTACGCTTCTTACAGCATACAGCAGACAGATAAGAAGGAATGACTCTTCATGCATACTGGATGACCTGATATGATTTTGTGTCTGCATATCTTATTTGTGGCCCTGCAGCTCAACAGATCGCTGATCCTCTGGAGTGTAATAACCCCTAAAAGAGAAACTAAATAAAGAGAAACAATGGTAAAAAAATAAAAACATTATTAAAGTGGATTATAAATCCTAATTAGCTGTTGCAAGAGTAGAAAAGTGTTACCAACAATTACTTGTAACATGATATACCATTTAAATGTAATGTTTCATGTAAACACAATAATAGTATATATTAAAAAGATAAGCAAGTCTTTAAACAAAGTCCTGTGCTTGCGAGCAGCACACCAACCCATAAGTTGGCAGTTATTAGAAAGTCTTCTATAAGCGTTGGTACCTGGATTAAGATTTAGAAAAGTAAGAAACTATACGAGTATATTAAAAAATTGTTTACGAATGGTAATGGATGAAGTTATACGTATGGCATCCGACATTGTGTTTCAATTGCTCATATATCAATGCTAGTATACATACATACCATGATATAATATATATATATATATATATATATATATATATATATATATATCACATATACAAGTTTAAAAGAAAGCAAGACACATTTCCTAACTTTTACTGCTTAATATTTTGTCATTTTCAGTGATATTCTCAAAAGCTTGTATGAATAAAATGTAAACAAATAGATGAATGAAGTTTATAAACACAATGCAAACAACAATAATATATTGTATCGAAACAAGTAAAATAACATATGTAACTTTACCTAAGTAATTTTAATGAACTATGCCACAGATTTAATTGAACTGTTGAATTTGATGGAAGACTCTATATGTTTGCTTGTTCATATCTTCTTAACAATAATGTTGTGTATTCTTTATTTTAATAATTTTGAAACTTATTAGTGCCAATTAGAAAGAATCTATTTTCAAAGGTTGCATTGTGTTGCACAGCATGTGCAGACACGGGTCTAAGTAAATTCCCCCCCCCCCCACACACACACACACGCACGCACGCCCATACACGTTTTTTAAACCTTCAATCAATCAATGATTTACTGCGAAGACATGATATAGCACATGAATAGAAAAATTTAATTCCAGTTCAGAGCTAAAATTTTAAACATTCTTATTACATCAGGTTCACAATCTAACATTCAATTCAACAGTCGTGCATCCATCATCCATTAGCCAATTTTCCACCTACAGCGCCAAAGTCAATCTCCTGATTGGGTGATCTCCCAGTTAAATTCCAAAAAGTCAGTAACATTATAAAATGCTTGTGACGCTAAAAAGCGTTTCAAACGGGTTTTTAGTACATTGGGTTTTACGGAATTCCTTATGAAGTTGGGCAGCTTGTTGATGAAATGAACACCTGCCTGTGAGGGCAGACGTTAATAAACCACGGTTCTGTCTTTACCAGTCCGTAGTTTCCTCTGCCTCTGGTCTCATACGAATGAATGTCTTTGCTAGTTGTCATTACACATTTGGACATACAGAACAGAGTTGTTTCGAAAATGTAGAAACTTGGCAGAGTGAACAGCCGAAATTTTTCGAAGGTTTCTCTACATGACTCTGAAATTCAAATGAGCTATTATTCGAATCGCTTGCATCTGAAATTTGAACACTCTCTTCGACTGGTTGTTTGCGCAGGCACACCACAATACCACTCCTTAGGTAAGGCGGTGGTAAATCAATCGATAGAACGCCCTCATCAGAACCTGAGTTGGGCAATACTTAGCTAAAGACCTCACGACATGAATGCCTGAGGATAATTTGGCGTAAACATTGTTAATATGGCAATTCCATGTCAACCCTCGATCGAAGTGTATTCCAAGGAATTTAGTACTGTAAACTTCTTCTAGAAATTCTAGAAATTAATCTGCTAAATTTACGGCAGGGACACATTCTGAGTCAGCCGTCCGCAGAACAAAGTTCATGACATTGGATTTTGTAGTGTTTGTTTTTAGATTGAGGCTGTTGAAATGTTGTTCTTCCAAGAGAGATTTAGATTTTTCACTGAAAAAGAGAGTCGTGTCATCAGCATATTGCACGATTTTTCCATGCAGTAGTGATGAAACAATGTCATTGACATGTATGAGAAACAGAATTGGACTGAGGATTGATCCTTGCGGAACCCCGTAGCTCAACTAGACTGGATTTAAGAGTTGATTTGGGATTTGGACAATTTGAGTTCTGTTACTTAGAAATTATCTATGCCGCGAGTATGGCATGCTTCGAATACCATGTAGTTCTAGTTTTTCAAGCAGAGTTCTGTGGTCAACACAGTCGAATGCCTTTGATACGTCGAGAAACGCACGAAGGGCACTATTTCGATTTTCTAATATCTCTAAAACCAAGTCGACCAGACTCAAAACAGTGTCTATAGTCGATTTACCTTTCCTGAACCCAAACTGTTCATTTGAAATTAGGTTGTATTTATTCAAATACTGCAGCATTCTTGTCAAAAATATTTTTTTAAAGATTTTGTTAAAAAGTGTAAAAATTGATTGAGGCCTCTTCCAACTAGTCTTCTAGACTAGTTGTTTGTTGAACTGGGATCGTCCTTTTTGAAAATAGGAATATTTTTCGCGGTTTTAAGGAGTGAGGGAAAAACTCCTTGATCCTGATTATTCCTTCGGTCATATTATTAAACAACATACTCAACATTTATTAAGTTATTGTATTCTGGTTTTCCGGTTGTATTGTTCGGCTATTTGGATTTAAATATAAAGTTTATGTTTATTTGAAAACAAACATTGTGTATAAAACCATCTGAATACGTCTCTCTATTTATAAAGTCATAATTAAAATGATCAATGTGGCTGTTTTTATACCTAGTAACAAATTTCGACACCTTTTACACGTTTGTATTCTACTATTTTACTGAAACGTTACATACGAAATTGAGATACATCCATGCCATTTATAGATTTCAAAGACAAATTTTCAGTTCAAAATTGAAATTCTATCACAACGCAATTTATGACAAATTAAATAGATGAAAGGTTAAGAAAATTATAAATGTGAAATTAGTTTTTTTTACTATTACGTTAAGTTTTATATGAATATACTCGTATATTATCATTAAAATCCCATTCCACTAGGAAGGCCCAAAGTTATATAAATGCCAGTGGGCTCGAATTGCAATTTGGGAACTCAATATTATACACAATAAAATGCTATTAAAAATTTATGGAAGTTAAACAAAAGTACATTTTTCGTGGAAATAATGTAATGATTAATACATTCATTCTTTTACATAGTACATTTAAGAACACATAATAAAGATTTCTTGTACAAACCTTACATTCCTTGGTGAACTTTAGTTACGGTTACACCAATGATTGTATTTATCCAATACAACCATAAAATTGTAATGTGTAATAAAAAGTAAAGGATTTGTTACGTACTAATTGTTTTTCGAATTTATAACCTATTAGTTTGTGAAAAAATGTGTATAGCAGTATTTCCCCCGAGAATTACAAAGAGTTTTACAATTACAACGTTGAAAAGTTCATTTAATACAACATTGATAATATTGTTATCATATTGAAGTAACAACAGGTACTGTGAACTATTATGATAAACGGGGATTTATGCTAGCTTGCTACAAACTCAACACTAGTTTCAACAACAATTCCAAGAAAGACGTTTACAAAGATGATGGCAATCGTGCCGGGCTTGCCAGTGCTTGATGTGTTTAAAGGACAATTTTATGCCCTGTATACGAGGCCCTCGTACATTAAAAATAATTGATTCTTTGAAGAATGTTGTCTTTTGATGATACAAGACAAAGACAAGATGATAATTTTGTTCTCATATCACTCCTCTATAATGAAATGTAAGGTCAAACTCAGTGACAAATATCGTATTAAATAATCTCTACCAATAAAATAAATAGAATCTCTAAGCCTCGTGTCAGAATGTCTGGAAAATTATTTATTCTGATTGACTAACGAAGTATCATCCAATTATCATGTGAAAAATATTTTCTTTAGAAATTTTCTCCAAACAATTGTTTTATATTGGAGCAATAAAATACTGTAAGTTATATTTTATAACCAATGCATAACAGCAGAAACATGTTTAAAAGTATGTTCTTTCCTCCCGCCAGCATTAGCATAGCATAATAGTAAAAAAATATGTTGTGCTGCTTAATCACGGTAAACCTTATATATTTCCTCTTGTTGGATTCAACTGAATTGAAATGATCACAATTGATCTATCAGTAGTTATAACACAGTATTGAATAAAAAATATTGTAGGATTTCTAATTTTAGTATAGTAGTAAAAAATGTAACGTTGTTTAACATATTAATTTTTAACAGCCAATAACATGCATGTTATAAAGAAAAACTTGAGAGCCACCCGAGTAACATAAGCATAAGCACTTAACGAGCTGTTGTTACTAGAGAGTTCGTAATAACAGCTGGGGATGAGCGAGAAGTTCGAGGCCCTATTTTCTACAACAAAGGAACTTCGACAATGTCGCCAAAGCGAAAATACAACCGCTGATCGCTCTGTCCTGAGAGCTTTATGTAAATGCAGTTAACTGATCAAAGTTTTAATCTACCTAATGTACTCATCCTCACACAATCTGTTGCTGAGCCTTGGTAACTTTGTTTTGTTGATTTCTTATAACTAGAATTAGAATAATCTTTCCTAAAAAAAAAATATTTTGTTTTAAACACCGAAGTTACAGTGGTAGAAATGTTAAGTATTCAAAATATATTCGTATATTGTATATATCTTACACGTTCACATAAAACATAAGACATTTTCTGATACGCTTAAAGTTTTAACATTCAAAAGATTAATATTGGTTTTGTGATCCTTTTCACTGCCCGCGTTTGGTTTTTGCAATCTTCAATCTGGAAAATTGAGTTGGATTCTCCATATTCTTAAAAGATTAGTAAATTAAACAAAATATAAAACTTCAGAAAAATGTTACAGAACTTTATGTTTTGTTTTGGATGTTACAATGTAGAACATTTTAATATTTTATACAATGTTTAAGTGATAAAGGAAAACTACACGACGAATTATTGAACTATACGAACATTTAGAAATGAAGATTATATTACCCTTGATTTTATATTATATGAATTATATCGTCTCATATAAACTTGAATTATATATAATATTAATCTTTATTTCATATGGTAACAAAATGTTTTTAATTGGGTAGTCTTAATACGTAAGGTAAAAGTTTTGGAACGGGCAGAGAGAAAATCTGAATGTTTGGTAAGTTGGTGTTAATTAGTAGTGGCAGGACAATATTTTTTAAATTAGTGGGGAGTCTTTAAATTTACAAGTCTTATTTGTCTTCGTTTGTTAAATTAGTGTATGGACTTTAGCGTATGGACTCATTGTTTTATTATGTCGTTAGGTAATCCCAACTGGTATGTATATGATCTAATTCATATAAGACTTTACTTTGCCTTCACTTACATAAAAGTAAAATTAGTTTGACACAAGCCCAATCTGACAGTTTTAGGTTTGATGGATAAAGAATTGGTAACGGTATCTTATAGATATAATTATTCAAAAGGTAGGATTTAAATTTCAATGTGTAACATGTAAACGGTTTTAACAAAATAACGGCTGAAATTCGTAACGCGTCATTAAGAAAACTGGTATGACGTTAGGTCCATAACAACCTAACGGTACTTTCAAAATGGTCTTCACTAACACGATAACTACGTTCCGGCCCTGTGTATATTATCAGTGAATACCCGTAACAGCTTCTCAGAGACTCAAGTGAGCAGTACCTCTTCCTTTGCTACTATCAAGATCATCACAAGCAAGGCCATGAGATAGAGTATAAAAATAATAGTCAAAATAAAATAAATTGCCCATGTAACGCTATTTTATTTGCTCTTTACGAACAGTGTATTCCAATATATATATATATATATATATATATATATATATATATATATATATATATATATATATATATATATGCCTGCGCATATGTGTGTGTGTGTGTTTTATCAGTGGATTGAACTACGATTGAACTACGAACTACAATTGAACTATAAGAACACTTTTTGACATACATTCTTGATCGTTGCAGCATGGAGATTTCAACCACGGCGTACAGGCCTGAAATAGATAAAGTTTGACTGAAATCGTTGAAGCAATTCAATAAATTATCTTGGAATGTAGGAGGGAAATTCAAATCTTATAAAAAATGTTTCTCTCTACGACTTCAGGATCCCAAAACAATGTTCTTTAAAATTTAAAAGAAAATGGATCAGCAGATTAAATATCTTTGAGTGACTATCAATCATCTGAGGAGCTTTTAAAATATCAATGAAAAATAATACGTAACTATAGTGTCCCATTTTTATAGGAAATTGCGTGCGAAACCTCAGGTAACTCCTAATATAAATACTTTTTTTCTATTTACTTGAATTCGTTCTACGCGGTTTTATAAATTTACAGTATTTTAAATTCGAAAACTCATACTTTTTCATTTAAAAAATTTGCTACTTCTAAAATACAAAGTTAAGTAAGAATTCTGGATACTTTGGGATTATACCGACCCAGACATGAATCGTTATTTGACATTTTGCTTCTACTGATTACTAGATAGCGTACAACAATATTTCGTCAATATAAAACAGTCTTATCGCAAACCCCTTCCCATCCTCAAACAGAGGTCAAAGTCGAGCGGTCTAGTAGATAACGTGATTGCAGTCTCGCCGCCCGTTCAGCTGGTGCGTCGCTTTGTTGTACTTCCGTGTTTTAACCCTACATTTCTCCAAACACAAAAATTCGGCAAAAACAAACATTACCAAACAAAAACTAAACTCTTTATTGAAAAAAACACTCAAAACTTGTTTTTATTCTTGATCATACTCCGCCACCCAAAATGCGAGTGCCTCCGGCCATCAGCGCGGGCTTCGGAGGCTGCCGATGCCCGCGCTGATGTCAACGAAAGAAAAACATCCCTCGAGATAGTACCTATCAGTAAAATATCAAATTCTAGAGGGGCTGATCAGAAATATAAATTGAATTGTAATGGAAACGCAATAATGTACCGTGCAACAAACTTAAATAATCATGTGATGCCGAGCGGCCTGCCGTAATTGGGATTCTCGAGAAAGGATAACAGCAGATAAGATAACAGTGACGACAATACCGATCACAATACCTGGAAATGCTTGTTGATTGATGGAATGTTAGTTCTGTTGCTCAACTACATCTTTTTATAACGTTCTAAGTTCATTGAAAAAAGTTTAAGCGTTGGGGGCTTATAACGGAATCTGACCCCATTAACAATTGATAATGGTTGTAAGTTTGTAATTTTGTAATTAAAGAGTTGTTTTTTCGTTCTATCATATTTGTTTCTATAAATTTATATTTTTGTGTTCTTCATACTTGTGTTGTCGGTATAGACCCAAAGTACCGAATTCTTTATATATTTTAAAGGAATTGGTACTACTTATTAAAACTATAGAAATCGTCTTCGAGCTGAAACATATTTTTGTATTGTAAACTCTTGGAGCAATTGGAAAATTCTTTAAATATTACTAAATGTTAATAAAAACCCTACTTTTCAAAACTGTTTATTTTTTGGACGAGGCCTTTTGAAACCAAAGGTTTCATTTTCAGGCAGCTCCACAAATAAATATTTACATATTGTTTGTTACAATTAATATTAAAATAACATGATGTAAAAGTTTAAATACAAAAATTTTGGAAATATGTCAGCCAGTATGAAAAATTAGATTTGACTAGAGTTTAATTTATTAATAAATTGAGAAGAAAGAAGATTGGAATTTTCAATAGGGTCCTTTTCATTGTTCATGAGTTTTTCTTTATTTCTGTTATGTATAGTATTTCCCAAGTATTTAAGTTCATTGGTTTTGTTATTTCTTTTTTTCTTTTTAGATTTTAATAGATGTTCCTGATTCAATGTAGTGCTTGGCTACAGCAGATTTGTCCACTCTTCCATATTTTGTGTGTGATAAATGCTCTTGAAATCGTGTTTTCATTGTTCTTTTTGTTTGACCATTATAAATTTTGTCACAGTCATCGCATCCAATTTCATACATTCCCGTTTTACTATCATTTGAAATTTTGTCCTTAGGGTTTCTATGTATTACAAAAATTGTAATACATATTTTTGTATGCATTTACTTAAATACCACGTTATATCTAGTTTCAGCCATAATTAACCAGTAATATCCAACTTCGTAGCTCCATGGTATTGTAGAAATAGACACATTTAGTATTTATGATGCACTATATTTTTCAATAAAGTTTTTCTTCAAATTGATAAGTATGTGATGTAAATTATTATTTTCTCGATTTAGTAGATCATTATAGTGGATATGAAAGACTAGTATTGGAGAAATCAGTATTAAAAAAGTTTATTGATCTCTCATAACAGACCACGCTATTATTGCTGATGCCAAAAGCAGTAATTATATATATATATATATCTCGTCCATTTCCTAAGATAGTTTTGAGGATAGCTATCGACAACACTGGAACTAATAAATCTTATAATAGCAACTCTGGCCAAATAACCTCCTCGCGCATAAGGCATCCATTGTAATAAAGAATATTTATGCTAATAGCGGTAACATTGGGACTGACAAGGTTTACACGTATTAACACTGCCTTTTAACGTATTCACTGTCAGGACTTTTAGTATTGTAACTGATAGTGCATATAAGACCATGACACTGAGACCAACAATTTACGTTATTATCTCTCCTAAACAACATGAAGTTTTCGATACTAATAATACTCGTACTTATTGTATAACTTACGTTAACTCTTCTTTCAGTGCTGTAACTCTCATTTGAAATTGGTGACGACGATGAGATTGAAATTTTAAATTTTAGAGATAATAATCTTGTTAAAATCAAAATATCAGTAAAATTTAATATTATTTCATAAGGTACGAAAACATCTAACGATTGTTTATGAGATTGTTTTACAGGAAAATAATAAAGCCTCACCACATGTAGCCTTATTGGAAACCTCAAATTAATTTACGGTAATTTTAACAACGTTTCTGGAGATTATAGATGTTTCCTATTTAAGATGAATATTTATGTCCTATTGCACAAACTATTTTAAGTATATAAGTATTTTCCATCAGTTGACTATATCACTGACTGCAATATTTTGTATTAATAGGACTAAGCAAGAAGAAACTTCCTAGTTGTTTAAAAATATTAAAAGAAAATATCAAAAATAAACTAATAAAAATAAAAGTTTTATTACAATTTATGAACTAAACTAGTTAGTAAAACCCTCTAATCTCATGATTTCTAATAGAAAAAATTTTAATTTAATTTGTTATACTACTAAAAATACAACTTAATATTTTAATTTATGATAAATACAGAGATGTATTTACGATTAGAAAGAAATTATTATATTCCATAAAATATACTTCTATTATTTAGATAGTAAAAACTGTTTAACCGCAACGAAATATTATCTAAATTTAATTGTATAGTTTTTAACTAAAAATTGAAATAGTAGTTCATACGCTAATCGATTCCTTTGTAGTTTACAAAAATTTGTATGTTCAAAATGTTTGGTTATTAAATATTGTTGTTATTAAGTATTTGCATTTATGTGCCTCTTTTAAACAAAACTCCACACAAGGACCAATAGGTTGGTTGATGAATGGAGTGGAATCGGACAAGTCAAGCCTGGCTGGGTCAGTGAGCTGTAGTGAAGTGTTCAGCGAACGCCACCTCCAAGCCACTTGTATGTACATGTAAAGACTACCTGCTGCGTAACTTGAGATATTCAAGTATTGTTAAGGAATAATATATTCCAAGTTAAGTTCATAATCATTGAAAGTATTCTTGTATATTTTTGTAAGAATGTTTATAATAATTATTTATTAGGAGCTCATAATTTTTACATACATTAACCACACATTGTATAATAAACATTCTTTATAAATTAGGTACTATGTCGTTAAAGTTTAAACCGTAACACAAATATATCTGTAAAATCATTGTATAAAATTAGTTCATGTTACAGCTGGTAGTCAATAAAACACTCTTATATTTTGCTAGTTAAGACCCAACAAAACCATAGGTTATAAGACGTATGTACACAGTTACAGTTTTAAATTGCGTATAACAATTTCAATTTGTATTTTGTACCAGTATTTGAATTAAATTTATCGTTTGGTAAGTGATACCTCGGTTAATATCCTCTAAAAAGTAAAGTTTTTATTTTCTGTCTAAAATTAATAATAAGTACACACAAAAATGTTATGAGTACAATCAAATATATTTGACCAATGTTTTATACATGTAAAAGTTTTAATTGAAACGGCAATACAATATACGCTGATTTATTATATCAAATACAACTCCACTAGACAGGAGTTTTACCTCCACATAAGGATATGCTACAATACGTTTAATATACTAATTATTTTTCATGTCCATAAAAGTCGGGTAAAATTAAATCAAATTCCTCCAGTGTACACAGCATTCAAATATTGGTTCAACTTCTTGAAAAGCTTCGGCTTCCCTATTAGGTAAAACAGTTTAAGGAAATAATTTTGTCATACCAATAAATGGTTATCCAATGTGTAGCTACTTTTAGTTATGGTAGGCCTGAAAAGAAATTGTATGAGGAATGTTTTGTAATAAATATGTATAAACACCGAAAGACGTATGACGTTCATAAAAGTAAAAACTTTCAATGTAAGCATAGTTGTAGTTTGTAGACTAAAAACAAACATTAACAGAATTTACAAAGTATGAATCTAAAGTTTAAAGTTTAAGAGCAGCTAGATCAAGATTTTAAGTTAGCGTTTGATCAAAAGATATCTTCTTGGCAAGAAGTGGGATAAAAAAGTAACCTCTATTATTAAAGAATATATAAGAAATCTAAGAATTGCGGTTTTACGTGAAAACCCTATGAAATCGGTGTCTTTGATGCAATTAAAACTAGATAAATTAGTATGCAATAAGATATTTAAGGATTATCATTTTTATAGTTATATAAACTTTAACTTTCAAAATGAATGTTAAACTGAAATCACTAGTTATATTACTCGTTGAATATATTCGCAGCTGTAAATAATATGTCTTTATTTTTCTAAAATCTAAACGAAAAATTGCCATATTTTAATCGCAATATTAAAAGTGTGTCTGTCCATTTTTATAACAAATATTGAGTTATGTTAAAGTATTGACATTGTATGTATTATTACTATCTTGCACCCACAAAAATACATAATTTACGTATTAAAATAATACCGCAGGTTAAATTTAAGAATTGTTTATTATTAAAACCCATTAAATATACTGTGTAAGAACTATATAGTGTCTTCTATTATAATTATTCAGCCTTAAATATAGTGCTATAAATCCTAAACTATCAGTTCAGTTGATGATATCAATAAATAGCTCTGAACCATTCGTCACTAATTAATTGTGGCTAACGCCACATAAACATTGCAGCTGGCTTTGTCACAGAATGTATTACTATGCACTAAAATAGAACATTATTTCTCAGATTACATATAAACAGGGTCGTTTTGCCAATTAGGTTTTCTCTGATTTTCAATCAAATTTCACGTCATTGTTTAATGGACCTTGTAATAGTTTTACTTATCATCTACGAAACACGTTGTCCATTCTGTTATTGTGTTACGCAAATGGTGAATATTATTCGAGTGTTACGTTTTCAGATTATCTGAAAATTTGTAATGTTTAAATAACTAACTTGACCTATTATTGAAGGGCTTTTAATTGATTAGATTTTATTTATATCAGATAAATTTTTACAAAACAAATCTTAGTATAATACTCGGTACCTGTATTCCAATAAACTGAACAAAATATTAAAAGATACATTGGAAGAAGTCGAAGAACCTTAGAATCTAAACATTACAGGAATATTATTGAAAAGTGCAAACTAACAAGTCCTCAAATATAATGTACTTCTTAGCGATAATCTATAAATATGTGATTTATTTTAAGGATGTAAACTTGACTTTTTATATTATTTATGACACTTTTTTTTGAGGCCTCCAATATATTTTCACGACTTATATACAATAAATACTTATACACGAGTGTTGAAAAGGTAAAAGTTAATTCCTATAGTTTTAAATTAGGAAAGCAATTATAATTTTGAATATTTATAATTCATTTGATCGTACCTATGCTGTTTAAACTCCGCATATTTATGCAATATACGTGAAAGAAAACTTAAGGATAATCAAGAACCATGAGTAATTGTTTTGCAAAAGAATTTATAATTGCACATTTTATTACAAGGGGATAAAAAATCTAGATTTGTGCAGTAAATAATAATTGTAAAACTTTATTTAAATTTTATACCCTTTTACGAGCATATTATTTTAATAATTTTTCTGATACTTATTATTCGAGGGACTGACAAATTATATTTTTCTTTGTTATTCGATCAGTGTGTATGTCCACATGATATCGTTAAAGCAAACAGAACTACAGATGTTTAAAAATATAAGTTTTACATGTAGCTTCATTTTTATGCAGATAACAGTGTATTCGATAATGGTGCATGTTGTTGCATAGAATTTTACATAGCATTACAAAATATTTTTACGTTGGTATTCTGGTACTTTGATGGCGCAAAAATAGCATATATAAAAATTAGGCCAATGTGCAATCAAATGAGTTTGTAAAAAGTGACTTATCGACATATGCAGCTTAGTATTACACTAAAAAAGAAAATGGTGGAGTGGAAAGTAATGTTTAAAGTTATTCAAAGGATTTCATTTCATTTTACTCCTACCCTGTTCTGCGCAACCTAGCTCACCGGAACTTATTTACACACAATTATGTAACTTATATTCATTAATAAAACGTAAATGCATCATTTCGCAAAATACCACGAAAAGATTTCTGATATAATTTTAAATATGTACGTAACTTAACACATCAACAAACGAAATTTGGTTGTATGATAGGGAATGTCCAACCATGAAAGTCAACTAAGCGTCATTGAAGCCTATCAACATGGAGGATGACACATGAGGTACGATCTCTTAGGTACGCCGGAGATACAAAATATTTCATGCATTGTAGTCTGTATTTCTATTTGGTAGATTACAATTGAGATGCCATAAGTGTATTTTATCTTTTTTATATATTAACCTTTAAAGACTCTGGCGTAAAGGGGTGCAGTGATCATATTTTACGATGTTAATATGGGCAGTTCGTAATTTTTTTAACTGTAACTTAATCACGACTACACAACAATAATACACTAGAGAGCAAGGTAAAAGCCAACACATAAGTCAGATGAACGTGTACTGTATTATCGATGGATAATTCGTAAAATATTTCTGATAAATAAAAAGATGAATGCAAATGTAAAAAAAATCTACTGCGAAAGTATGCTCAATGTTGCTTACGCAGTTGAATTTTGAACTGGCAATGAAATTTCCTATCAACTATAAATTAAAACAAAGAATGAAACTAATAAAAGTTTGAATAAGATACTATCCTAAATTTAATAGATTCTAAATGTATGTAAGGCATCATTATAGGATTAATTTAACAGATTTAAAAAACAGATTACAACCTGTTATATGTTTGCTCCATTATATTCATATATTTGCAGCGCAAATGCACTTTGCTAAAATAAATATCCAAGAAATTTTATAGACGTTTAATATTTTTGGCCATCACTATTCTTAATTTTATGAATCACTTTAGGATTACAGTACAGGTAGTATAAAATTCTATACTTTAAAATTCCGAAATAACAAATTGAGTTTTTTTCTTGAATTCCAATGTGAAAGTTTGTTATACTACTTTCTGTTACAGAAATATACGAACAACAATATGGAATGCACTCCATTTTGCTCAAAAACTAATAATAACCTAATGTTTAATATATGATGATAATACTGAGCTTGCAGTTAGTATTAAAAAGTCTGCAATTTAAAGTTTCAATTTCATCAGTAACCGACCCCGGTTATTAATATTTTTACTTTTTTCCGAAGATTTTGATATACCGTATATATAAAAAAAGTGGGAACTAATAAAATATTGTAGTAGGCTACATCATTTGTCATATAATAGGCTTCCCTCATGTTGTTTGCGATAATTCTATACCAAATTTATTTAGGCTATATAAACAGTCATATAATTGACCTCAGTTTGTTTACTAATATATTTATTATGCAAATTTTCTCGTTGCCATCATCGTTATAAACGGAACCAATTAAAAAAAACTCGTTAACGGTGAGGAACAACCTATCAATCAACATAATATTACTCATAAATAAATGACACTTTATCTATAATTGCAAGTATGTAGGTAAATTTGTTCTCGAGATATCGTGTGGACATATATACAGATGGACATGAATGAAATAGGTCAGCCCCTTGAGTAATAGGCTTTGCTTATTCTCAGTCAATAACAAAGATACATACAATGGACTATGATACGAAATTACCACACTCATTGGTACTTACCACAATTTGGTAATAATTATTAAACTATTGTATATTATAGTTGATCTAACAACCCATAATGTAAATGTTTTTATAATGTAATGTATATAGTAAAAATGACTGGCTTTTTAAAACTAATAAAAGACTACAAAATAAACCTATACACTGCACTGGTAAACATTGTTGAAATAAAAGAGTTAGATATGTTTTATTAATATTTATGCAACGGACTCTTATTAAATTCTTTTATTAAGTTTCTTATCTCTTGGGGAAACCTAATACCCTAATGTACAACATAAAAATAATACGTTTATACAGTTTTGCTATGTTTCCTATTATTTAGAATATGAGTTTGGTTTCTTAGTATTCCTACATTTTTCACTACCCACCGCAGTAAATACAGTTTAAAAAATCGGAATTTGTGATATATTTAGCTACTGACATTCATCTTCAGTGAATAAATGTTAAACTGAAACATTGTGGTTTACTCTGTGGTATTAAACAGTAGATTTTGTGTTTAATTAATCTCATTTACATAAAGTAATCCATTATTCCGAATAAACTAGGAGCAGAGTAATTTCGTATTCAACAGAATTACAAGTATATACTGGTTTTATACGATTAATCATTTGTATTATTGTATTTTATGTATGCAAGTTTATACACAACACTCATAGACACTCATTGACCACATCCAGTACCTATACACATCCTGCATACTAGAAAATAATAGTTACACAAATATGTGTTTCATAATGGAGACAACGTTATAAATTAAACATGTAAATAAATAACTGCATTCTCGGTATCCCTTAGACTGATTATAACACTTGAGTAACAAATTACAAACTAATTGGTAATAACATTTTAATTAAAAAAATTTATTATATCGCTAACAAAGTGTTTCGAAGAATGTTCATCATTCAAGGTAGTGTCAAAAGAATGTTAAATTCCGGTTTCATAATACATCAAACGAGCTTCCTTATGCGTGTTTCAATTACGTAAAACTCAAACAGAAAAACTTTATAAGCTAAATATAAGTTTATTTTTAAGATATTCTAAGGAAAATCCTTTTTATTCCGAAGGGAATATTAACTAGTGTGTATATAAAATACAGTAAAAGAAAATTAGCTAACAACAAAAAGAATATTTCACCTTAGTTTCTCTACTCATGAATAAAATGGCTACGTTGCAAATGTTTGGAAAATGTCATAAAAGTCTCAAAAGATTGAAACTTCCCATTTTAGCTATATTTGTTATATAGCACCTGGAAACAAGAGGGTGGAAGGTGGCTTAAGCCTAGAACTCGCGGAGGCCTGAGCCTACATTAAAAATGAATCATTCAGAGCCTCTACTATTCTGCCCAGTAACCACACAGAGGTCGAAAGCTGCTAGAGGTTGGACATCCTCTAAAACATCCCTTTGCTTTTACCTTTTAATTTGTAACTCAAGTATAATTTTGATTTGATGATAAGCCAGTGAAAGATAGAATTTTTATTACATATGTTTGATTTTTCTTTATTTTCAGTGGCCGATTGCAATTAGCCAAAGGTAAAAATTAATAATGGCATTCAATTGAAAAAAAAACTACATTTTTAAGTGTTGTTTTGGGTCTTTTTCGTTTAAGGGCCAGCACAAAAGACCCTAGCTTGCCTATTCAAACCTCAGATCACGCGATGCTTGCCCGCTGCGCAGCGCTTGCTCTTTTCGAAAAAAAATTAACTCGAGCTTGCAAAGTCCAAGCCCAAATCAACTCATCACGCTTTATTGAACAAGAAAAACTAAGTAGGTTTCATTACAAGCAAAAGATAAGCGGCGACCATTTATCACTGATAAGATAAGACGCGTTTATACTAGAAGTAGTACCTGGACTACTGCTCTACGAACTAATAACACAAAAAAAAAAATACGATTAAATGCACTGTCAGTCAGGTATAGTATGTTTGTAAGGTGCTGGCCCTTAAACGAAAAAGACCCGTTGTTTTTTCTATAGACCGGAAATAATGTAATTTAAATTCCAGAGGTTTTCAAGAATAAAGTGGTTCAGTTCTTATAAATTAGAAAATGCCAGTCACATGAACAGCAATGGACATCTATCTGTATCTCGATGCAGAATAAGTTTTCACATAACAAGTGTAAACAATATGGAGCGTACCTCGATATAAACGCTGAGCGATACTCCCCTTGCAAGCAGCCCTCTTCCCAGTATTTGGCAGTGGCTTGGATGTCACCTTTCAGCCGTCGGTTCCCGATTAGTTCCCAGAATCAAATTTAAAAAAGACAAAATGAGACATTAGTTTGTCTATATATTTTAAAATTATTTTTAATTTATAATATGTCATGGGAAATTTGGAATTTTATTCTAAAATGTTAGATTTACTTTATATTTCGTTAATACACTGTAGTATCATCGAATTTAATGTAGTAAACATTTTTATATACCTAAAGACTTTAATTAACTGCAGGTTTAGGTTTTTTTCATAACAGATCGATACATCTCTGCTTTAAGAATAAATACGAATATTTGCTTTTGTTTTAATATTTAAAATTATGATGATTTTGTCACACACATTGTGTTAACGCTAAACAATTCCATTCCACAGGATTTTAATGAAATTCTGCAAAAGTACACACATTTGTTGTACATACAATATATTTAAAAACAAAGTCTTGAACCACTTGAGAGATCATTAAAGTACATTTTATCCAATGCATACTAACCCGTTTTTAAGTCGACTTACACAAAATATAATACACAGATATTTGGTTAAAACCAAAGTAATATCCCACAATATCAGTTAAAGATAAAGCTAGATATCATCTGTAGCTTAAATAATACTTTGTTACTACATTGCTCTACGGATACAAAAATTTCATATATATAATTTATTTTATTTTTTGGGTGTCTAGACCCAATTATTCCATAATAATTGATTATATTACGCGTTAAACAAAATTGATAAACTATAATAGTTTTCCACATATTTTTATAAAGGTATAGTACAAATAACTTTATAAAATGAAAAAAGTTTAACAGTTACCAAATATATTTTACACGTCGGGTAGAGGTAGGTTTATATTTCTTCTTTAGAAAACTGCAAACTATCGATATGTTAATACCCAATACGCGTTTCAAAACTGTATGAAATTATAAATATTCAGTAGGTTAGATGAAAATATGTTTCGATAGCTTAGAAGAAAATAAAAGGCAATTTTCCACCATGTAATTAAAAAAATAACAAACGCGTTTAATTGCAATTATAGTACACGTGATTTTTGTACACGTGATATTTATTGCATTATATCAAATACATTAGCATATTTAGAGCACAAAATTTATAAATTCCATATTCAAACTTTAAAGTGTAGGGCCTACAAATAATATGATGGTTGAATATTTTTTCAGATTCCAGAATTACTATCCAAATAATAAATATGTCCTCTGCAGTTGAAGCCCCACCCGTATGCTGTAAATCATCCTATTAGACAATAATAGGATTCAGATATTTAGCATTGCTAAGTGTTTGCATAAGTAGAGCACTACATTTGTGTAGGATTAATTCTTTTCTTTAGAAGGCAAAAGTTGGCAGTAAACAAATCATTTATCAGAACAATAGACATAAATAATCAAGTTAAAGTTAAATTTTTGCTATGTTTTCGGTAAGTAACGTTTTTCTGAGGGCAGAGAGTCTTTGCTATTTAATAATTGTACTTATTAATAGTTTTTTCATTTATCATATAATATGTCAGATTCAGTTATCCTTTCTAATTACCTCATGTGAATAAAACATATTACTTATTTAAGAAGTTGTGCGAGACGACGTAAATTTGTATTTTAATAATTAAAGCAGATTACATTCCAGATAAGCTTAGTCAAAGAGGAAATCTTAAACTGAATCTCAAGATTATGTAACAAACACTAAAAAGTTTAGAGTGAATCTTGCGATACGTTGTAATTATTAGCCGGTATCTAAATAACAGTAATAGACAAATAAGCAGCTGTTTGCCTAATACTTGTGCTCGTGCAAATTAACTGACAATTATTAAATAAATTAACAAATGTCATCCAATATTATAACACAATGCCGTTATGACAGAGCATTAGTAGATTGTTTAAGTGACGTCATTGTGATGTGAGAGTCCAGGGAGCTGAGCTTTGTGATATTATAGTAGTGAAGTGACACAGATTTATTACCTATAAGACGCTCTGTAAAAAGTAATATTACTGGCTCTGGGGCGTTTTTTCCTAACGAAAAACAATGTCTAATGAGTTTAAGACATGGGAATATCATTTAATTTAAATATTTCTTATTCATTTTAACTAAAACTACAAAACGATATGGAATGATAGTATGAAGATTTTTAGTAAATATTTGTTCTTTAACGAAGAAAATACGGTTCTTTTAGTAGGCTGAGACTTGAAGTAATAACCCATTGAATACCACTACAGAAATTGGACATTGTAATTCCACGTTTAAGCATGCAATCGGTATTGTATTAAGTTTCTTAAAACCACTTTCAGTTTATTTGTTTTGTATTGATAGTTACGTCCTGGTTCTAAGATATTCAAAGTACATAAATTAGAAATATTTAAAATTTTGTTACAATTATATGTTACCTTAAATATTATGGCAATTCATATGCCAAGCGGCATATATTTTGTTTCGAAAAATTTATCACAGGAAAAAGGAGTTTGTTTATGAAATATGAAGCTACTTAATATAAACTCAATCGTGATAACTTTTAATAATATGCTCCGTGATAATGTTCAAAAAATTAAATAGACAATATTACATTTGCAACCTGTAATTACATGATTCAACTATAATTACTGTATTACACGTTTACCTATTCTTTAATTTGATGATGCTAATGGTGAGCTAATGTTATCTATATTAATTTAATTCCCTTTAATTAGGACACTGTTAATTTTTTTTATTTTCATTATAGACTAAACATGAAAATATATTACATAATGTACAGCAATTAAAGGAAGAATACTCGCTTGATACCGGATTTATGGATGACTGACCGGTAATTATTGTTTAGTTTCTCTACTTATGTTTTAAGTGTAAGCTCAGCATATGTAAAACTTAAGTATAACAGTTTTCATGCCAGTCACTGAGGAGTTATAAAGCTCAAAAAGTGCCTTTTTCACATTACGGTGTCGATATCACAGTAGCTAACAGCCTCCATCAAAGTCAAATTAGTGCAACTCAATAACGTGTAGTTACTACGAGGGAAATGAAGTTACAAAGATATCCCTTCAGCAGCGTTTGTTTAAACGCTGTTTTTTTAAATCAAACCGTTCATTGCAAATGTAATTACATATTTTAAATATAAACTGTTACATGTCAATAAAGTATTCATATTTATCCTTTGTAATAGGTAGTATCTAGTAACTTACCGCACTTTTTGTTTTCATTAATAAATACGTTTAATATACTAAAGTGAAATTTTAAATTTTCAGAACATGAACCTTACGAGACTATTTTATAAAATTGAATTTTTTCACAAATGTATCTCAATAAAACATATTTTTGTGTGGAAGTTCGAAACGCAAATTTTATTTTATATAAATGTATGAAACTTTTGGATTAGAATATAATTATCGTATATCAAACACAGTGATAAGGATAAAAACACGTGGGATTTAGTAAAAATATTCGTTATGTTACCACGTCAAATGTATATTCAAATGTATTAAAAAACAACTTTTACTTTACCCTTAGTGGATTATTTACTACGTGTTTACATGTAATCTTTCCTGAAAACGGTATTGAAAAACCTTTAATCGACTGTACATAAAATAACAAAATTTATTTCATGTCGATTATTAGTAACAAACCTCATAGAGTTACTAATAATATTTAATTTTTCTACATTTTTTCCAATAACAATAATTTTCATTCTATAAACTAAAATATTGTAATTAATAATAATGGTAAATACTTTGTTAATGACATATTTTTATTGCTATTAAAAATAGTGGTAACTATTAAAATACGTAGCCTTTATAAAATATTTATTGTAATACCACATAAAATAAGGTTAGGTACCATTAACAGCCTACCTGCCCGGTATTAGGTTGTGTTTCGGAAGTTGCTTTTAAACTGTTAGTTCCCAAAGTACATGTGTGTAGGAGATCTTCTCAGCTCTAAATTCGCCTGATGAAATAAGATTTTTGTTAATATTGACTTTTGTTACTAACTATAACAAGGAAGTACCTTAATTGTAATAATAGGAATATGAGTGAATAAATGTTCTGCATGCGCGCGCGTCTGTTATTTATTTCATAGTTTGCCTTTCACACAATAATACAATTGAGCTACTTGCTAGGACAGGATCTCTCACCGGTCAGCCAACCAAGCAGAAGATACGCTTGATATTGCTTGATTCGGTTCTTTCAACAACCGCCGTCATTATAAATATGCATACACTCATTCTTAATATACATAAATGTCAAGTAGTAAAGTTTAAAAATAATTATTTTTAATTATAATTTATATTTCATAAATAAATTACTTACATACATTATAAATGAAATTAAATCAGTAACAACGCTATTGAACTAAAGTCAATTTGCACTAGTATCAACAACAATGGGGCTGTAAATATTGATTCCAATGAGAACAGGATTGTAGTTTTGGAGTTTAAATTTTCACTATATATTCCTAAAACAATTTTTTATCAAATTCGAAACAGCATTTTTGAAGATCTACTATCAGCTGTGCTGAAGAATTGGCAAGGTACAAAAACGAATAAATGTAAGAAATTATGTTTTGACATTCTATATTTTACAGGTTCGTTCACTTACACATCGATTTCCAGACACATAAATGATAGTTTTAACGTTGAAGTACAATTACGTACAGACCCTCTAAGTGGCCAATTTATTGGTTTTAATTGGGTTAGCTGACGATATTTTTAGCATTTATTTACCTTTCTTACGTTTGGTTTTATGTGTGTAAAGCTAAGAAAAATAGTATATGAGTAAAACTATTATTTCATACTTTTTTACCTTTTTGGAACCCTCTCATTTGAACCTTGGCCAAAATAGAGCGACTGAAAATAAATATTTTGCTTAGATAATATTATATCTTTTTTAATAAAAAAAGCTCCAGTAACGATAAAGGCAAATTTGCAGTCGACTCCTAGACTAGTATAACAAGGCTCAACACTGTGAAAACAATTGTATTTGACCTTTAGATTAGGTTTTCTTACAACGTCGTTGTTGTAACAAGAGACATTAAGTGTACGGAGTACTGTTATCTACAATATTAAGAGATGAATCGGTTATATAAAAATCACTAATCAATCCAAATTTGAGTATAGTACTAGTATTTTGACCTCCTGATGCCGGATTTCAAAAGGCAAAGTAGAATCCTAGTGATAAGAATCTTTATGAATGAAATTTGAGTACTCAGGCTCTTTCAAACTTGTTTGAAATTACTGTTTCATTACTGACATATACAATGATCTAAACAAAACATTCGAGATTTAAAAATGTTTAATTGATAAAGTTGTAAACTTGGTACAAGTTGTTATTCATTGTTTTCCGCTTGAAGGCCACGCAGGCCAAAAACTGAAAGAAACAACAAGGTGTGATAAGTTTAATTATGAAAAAGAAATACGGTGAGAAATAATTTCAATACTCATACATTATTTATGTTACAATTTCTCATAATGCGCACAACAAAATGGAGTAATATATTGGTTGTAACACTAATGAAAATATGAGAGCTAAAGAATAAGGAAAATTGTACTGGAACCTTCATTACTGATTCTCTTATTATGACTGCTCAAGCAATAATGCTGTTTCCCTCACTAAGGTTTGTGTAAGTTGTGAAGTTCATTATGGGAATACAATGGTATTAAAATATAACGGACATCTGATTACCAACAATAGCCATTGTTACGTGGTAATCAGGGAAAAGTAAGAACTTGCTTGTTTTTCCTGTTTCATATGTTTTGTTCATCATCACAGAAAGGTCCGTACCTTTATAATCATGTCATGCTACTAAAATTTCGATTTTAACATTCGAGATAAAAAATAGAAACTTACTGATCACGTAATATTTCAAATCTAATGCCTGCTTACCATGAAATTACGCTTATTTTAATAGTAAATAGTGTATGGCCAGTGCCAAAGTGCTTCAGCAAAAATTTTACTAAACTCTGTATTTAAGTAATTTACTTATTTTTTATGTATGGTAAGGCCCAATGTGACTTGAATAATGGTTATAATTGTAATCAACAGAAAGAATAATTTTCTTCTAGGATTAAACTACACTAAGGTTTTGTTACACGAAAATATATAATCTGTTTATTTTGAATACTTTAAAAACTGGTCAGGAACTAAACTAGTAGTGCACTGGAATTGTAACTAATATTACCCGTCCTGAAATGTAATTTAACATCCGATGAACGTTAAATGCTAAAATTAAATAAAGCCTTAACTTAAATAAAGCCTTAAGTTAAATAATATTACGAATTCAACGTAATATATTTATTACGTTGAATTCATTAATAAATAGATTAGTAGTTTTTAGATTTATTAAAACCGGTATACTACCATATATTTTTGTGTTATTGCAATTATTATTTGGCGTTAGACGTTTTTACGAGTAAGTACCTTAAGGTCAACATAGCTATTAATATCAGAGTATTAATTGAGTTCGTACATTTGACAGCTTGCGATATTTTGGACGAATTACGTTTATAGAAATATGAGTAAACTGATCGAACAGTTACAAAACAAATCATTGAAAAAATTACTCAATTAGAAAAGCGTTCTTTATTTTCCTTATCATATATATAAATTTGTATGTAATTGTATATGATAAAATTTCATATTCCGTCACTTAATTAATATAATTTAAATATTATTTGATATACAGGGTGTACATAAAGTCTTGCACAGGTATAATATTTTCTGAACGATAACAGATAAATCAACAAGATTTGGTACATCAACACTACACCTAAAAATCTACTTTTTACTGGGGTTATGGCTACTAATAAAATGTAACCAAGTAAAACATTTGAACAGCCGCGATTTTGTACTGGATCAATCTTTTTGAGTGCGGTTTGCGGCATTAAACTCTGCTAGATAATCTATCTTTTTATCTATTTTATCTTTTTATCGATTCCTTATCAGCATTAATCTTCATTCTGGTTCTGGAAGCGGCATTGAGAAAGGTGGATTGTGTAGGTGATATCACATATAGAATGAGTCAGTTATCAGCATATGCTGATGATATTGTTGTAGCTGCAAGAAGTCAGAGAGCTATGTTGGAGAAGCTGGAAGATATTGAAAGAGCGGTGAGCAAAGTTGGATTGACTATTAACTGGGAAAAAACTAAGTACCTGAAAATGACAAGAATGGGACAAAGAGGAATGGATCTGGAGGTAAATGGCAATGAGGTAGAAAACGTAGTAAATTTTAAATACCTTGGATCAACTCTAACTGCAAACAACAGCGTGACTGAAGAAATTAACACAAGGATAGCCGCGGGAGGCCGATGTTACTTTGCATTTAAGAAACTTTTCAGCTCCAACATTCTTCATAAAGAGGCCAAACTGAGACTTTATAAAACTGTAATCAGGCCTGTTGTAGTTTATGGTTGCGAAGCGTGGACACTCACCAAACAGGACATAAATAGATTGAGAATATTTGAAAGAAAGATTTTAAGAAGAATTTACGGTCCTGAATTAAGACAAGGAACATGGAGGAGGCGAAAAAATCAGGACCTGCTTGATTTTTTGAGCGGTGAGGATATTGTACGCTTCATTAAGGCCCAAAGAATTAGGTGGCTCGAACATCTGACGAGAATGAACGACAACAGAGTTGTGAAGAAGGTTGCTGAGTGGACTCCTGCTAATACAAGGCCCAAGGGAAGACCTCGGATGAGATGGAGAGACGATGTGGTTGCTGACCTAAGAAAGATTGGAGCAAGAAATTGGAGAGAGGTCGTCGAGGACAGACCCCAATGGAGACTACTGATTCACCAGGCCAAGACCCATGGAGGGTTGTAGCGCCGAGGGAGTAAGAGTAAGTAAGTAAGTAAGATAATCTCTTTAAAATGATGTGCATATTGACCTATGCTCCTTTTTAAGATTTCCTTCTGACTCCTAGTGGGACGTTCCCATGATATTACAGAAAACTGATAGTTCCTTAAAAAAGTAGATTTTTAGGTGTAGTGTTGATGTACCAAATCTCGTTGATTTATCTGTTATCGTTCAGAAAATATTATACCTGTGCAGGACTTTATGTACACCCTGTATATCAAATAATATTTAAACCATATTAATTAAGTGACGGAATATGACATTTTATCACGTAAAGTATATAATGATATGACAATGCTTGTGTTGAGGTTAAACTAAGCAAGAAACCTGTTTTTATGTGTTTGCATCAGATGGTTTCCTGCCTATTTCTAGACAGCCAAACGTGCAAGAAAGTGCCGGAAACTGTATTGAACCGCAGGAGAACAACGCATAAATATACAAAACACGGCAGGGGAAGAGAAAGTCACGTCCGAGTCACAAGTGCTGTACTTTACACATTCTATATTTGTATTAGTAGTAAAACAGCTGGGAAATGATGTTTTATAAAAAAAATATGGTTGCCTGTAAAGTCGGTTTTACGGGCGAAGATTTTACGTGACAACGTCTTTTTCTCGGTAGAATATTTATTGATATGAATATTATTAAATTGCACAATAGGAACAAGGAATTGAATGAAAATAAGAATTGCACAAATTTTAACTATAGAAATATATTTTGTTTACTAAAACATTGTACATAATTTGAAATTAATTAAAATTTGTTATTGTAAATGGTAAATTTGAATAAAACATTTACTAAAATTGGAATTTGAAATTCTTGCTAAACACAGTTAAATTCTAACTCCGCGCGTGGTGATTGGTCGGTTTAGTTCGTTTGTTTGGTCGCACTGTTATGACAGGTTAGAGGTTATAATTTGTTATTTTAAATGTTTGACTAGCAATACGCGCTGTTTCTTCTCAATCGACTGAATTATGATTGATTGCAGAGTGATTTAAACTAATCATTTACTTAACACTATCAACATTTGTCAATAGTATGACATAACCTATAAACTCAGTTTCTCAACTTTTGTGTCAATCTAACAATTAATCAAATCAATCATAGTTTACGATAATGAAATATCAGTGTACAATTATTTACCTTTATTGTTGTAGTTGTTGTAAATGACGAATCTAAGCACTCCACATTTTCACAAATAAACATAGTTATCTGCTTTATCCCGTGCGGCGGACCCACAATTATCTGCTTTATCCCGTGCGGATCCCGTGCGGCGGACCCACTGGACGGGCATCGTAACGTTACCGGGCGTTACACTTTTTCATGAGTGACTCCGAGCCGCAACCTAATTTAAGACGTTGTCACGTCAAAAACTATTCTTTAATTACCTTACACATTTAATTCAGCATGATATTAAATTTTAATGTAAAAAATGTTCAAAATTCGAATAACAATGATACTACTTGTATTGCGCTTAATTTTTTATTTGTAATTGCATCTAAGAAACATTTACTCCAATAACTTTTTTTTATAAGTATTTTAACATATTTAACATTAAAGACCAATAATGAACCAAATCTGCCTTATGAACGGTCTGTTAGAGGGTTTAAGTTTGTGATATTATCGAAATTTTCAGAAATTTCAAATATATTTAAACTTAATATAAGATGAAAACAATTTGTGTATAACTAATTTTACGGAACTTTTATAAATTTTTAGGGTAAAATATTTCTTAATTTTTCATTTTAAATAGTTTTGAAAACCTCTAATTTGTTAGGATTATTTTTGTACATTTTGATTTTTTAACACATTTTCTCGCGCTTAATATGTGTGTACTGATGGAATGAGCGACTTTAATTTTTTTTAAGCAATCCGTTCAATAGCTCCTCCAAAAAAGGTATATTGCGATAAAAGATCTCTCAGAAAATATCTACCTATGGGAAAGTGAATGTAACGACAATCTATTATTTGGTCTTACTTGGTAAGTTGTAAAGTGTAGTTTAGTGACATCCTGCTTTAATGGCTGGGATCATCGGGGGACCCATATTCCAGCTTCCTCTTAGCACTTGGTACGGGCTTGATGGGTTTTCTTGGCAACATCAGAGGTCATGGGCTGACATTTTTTAATCTAATAAATTTCTTCATAGCGTTGAAAAGTTCTACTTAACAACCATGTCGAGCTATTGGAAAACCTAATTATAAAATGTTGTGATAGACACAGCAAATATATTCTGCAATTAATGTAAGATTTTTGTTGATGCACTTAAACTACTCTTTACAAGTTGTTGAACGCATGAACAAGTCTCGTGTAACAGAGATGCAAAATTCCATTTCTACAGCCCATGAAAATATTCAAAATAGTTGTGTAAGAAACGTTTTCCTATATTTAAATACCCTAAAAAGCCATAAATCTAAAAAATATAAAAATACAATTAAATTGCATGTTCAAAGATCCAACGTTCTTCTAAATCCTAGCTCCACTTTTTGCGCGTTTGAACTCCTTCCAAAGTCTTGTTATTTAGCGTCTTCGGACCTGCTCATAAAACTAAAAGTAATTAATTATTCTTTGGAAATTTTGAAATAAATGAGAATTATCAGAAAACTCTATATATAACAATAGGTCAATAATTATAATGTTGCATTTCACGTTACTTTGATGGAAAGACTCAGACAATTTGAGAATAACGACTTTAATCACGCAAAATTAGAACTAATGAAAACGATTTTATTGCTAAAAATAATTTCATGTCAGAAAATTGGACAGGAAACCATGAAAACATTATTTAAAACTGTAAATTTTAGCACTGTTTCATAAAGTAAAACATACAACACGTCCACGCACGCACGCGTGTATGTTTGTGTGCGTCTGAGTATAGTATACTTCTCACGCGTTCATAACTTTGTATGTTACTACTTACGTTCACATAAATTCGACTCGGAAGGAATTATAGATACTACGCTGTACCATAGCCATACATCATTAACACCTCTTGACAATCAATGGAGTTGGCAGGTGACGTAATTGTGATATACGAGAACAGCAAGCTTTTACCTGAGTTAACGGAGTGGTGAAGTGACATGGATTTATTACCTAAAACCTGTTCTCTAGAGAAGCGTTCTACTTTATTAATGATAGCTTATTCTTGTACTTACTACTAATTAATTTACTATAGCATAAATTTACTAATATTAAATTAGGATATTGTCGCTTATAATATGTTAGTTATAACTTAAATTTGTATTACATGTTATTTAAAGGAGCCCTACAATTTGTTTAAGCATAAGTATATATAAAAAATACATATTATTTCATTAGAGACATTTTCATTCTGCCTAAGATGTTTCAAGCGCAATAGCGACAGTTTGTTTTTTTTTTTTTTTTTTTGTTAAAAAAAACATATATATAACTTACGTACTACTGAAAAATAACAGTGCTTCTTTTGGATCAGATGCGACCGATCAAATTGATTTCCGCTCTAATTTATTGATAATTCCACAGACAGGTTTATGTTGTTACACTGGCCAGGAAGTAAACCCATATGTGTGTTATGGAGTCTACCTTAGATTTAAAAGCATTTATTTGCTGTGTGTGTTGTTTTAAAGTACTATAAGTAATATTGATTTTCCCCGATAAAAAATATGTACATACCTAAGAATAAAATGACTACTTTAGTCCAAATGCATCTACCTCCTTTTATTATGTTTCTGATAGGAGAGGAAGTGTATGCTATATATTTTATTTCACTTTAACTACAGTAAAATTGTTAAGGGAGACAACCAGGTTCAAAAACCTTCTGTTCAAAACCTTAATAGCTTTGTTCATCAAGGTGGGTTTTAGAATACCGTTTAAATATTATTTTTAATTTATTAGATGGTTTATTCAACAGTGACGGAATCTAAATTAAAAATAAGATATTAATTTTTTCTTTGCATTCTGTATAACACTAATGATGAAGCGGTGTATAATTATTCAATATTTTCTAAAACGGAAATGTAAATAAATGTTTCTGCCACTTTCGTGAACTTCAGCTGAAAGTGTCATCATCTGTTTAAGGCCACTTATCTTGGAATTACGCGTCGTAAATATTAAAATTATTTTCAATATTGATAAAATATTCTGAGAAAATTTACCATAATTGTCGCACCTATTAAATTTTTCTTGGACCCTTACAAATATCTCGAAATATATCTAGCGGTCCTGTTAGTATTAACAATAAAAGTGATCAAAAATATAAATTTGCGAAAACAATTTTTCTATACTTTCTATCTTTAATATATTTACGAATCTTACCTGCCCTAGTTCATATCGAAGCCGACAGGAAACACTGTATGAAAATCCGTTCAGTAGTTTAGAAAATATAGATACACAAACAGACTAAAATAAAAGTGACTTTGATTTATACTACGTATTGGTTATCTTATTAGTTAAGTACAACGTAGGCTGACTAAGCTAGGGTAGTGGGATGCTAGATCGTGTTTCAAGCCTCTCTTTTATCAGTTCACCATATTAGTGATGAAACAAATAACAATCTGAAGCTACCCTCTCTAGGGATTAGGATCTCAACACCGTTTGTCTCACTTTGAAAATTATCATTAGTTGGTCTTTCCTGCGGTTTTTATTGTGTTTTTAATTTAAAACTCCTTATTATTAGTTTTTATAAAAGATTAATCACATAACGCACATTAACAATAATACATTACGATAATATTAACACTGACATCTTATGCGCAGCTCTATTTGGAAAAATCACATATTATATTATTATCTAAAATAATGCATTTTATATTTTATTTCAAATATCAAGTCTTAATGACACAAATTATAAAAAGTATATATTTTAAAAATGTATTCATAAACTTGAGACGTGGTTTAGTACCGAGATCGTGATCAAGCGTCAGTTGACTATCCTTAATGAGTGGAAGGATCAGGATCGATGTCTCGTTATTGTCAAGTGATGCCACTTCATTTTGTTGTTCCTTTGGGAACTAAGGACGTTTCAAATGTTTAGCGAAACCAGCATCCTTTAGAGTAAAATGTGAATTTAGCTTAGGTTTTAAATAAATTATTATAAATGTTAAAACACAGTATTTAAAAACATTAATATTTTCTTTTGAGCAGGTCTTAAAGAATAAAATATTTCATGATGGTGTACAAAAGGTTTATCTACAGTATTTCACAAGATAAATCAATATTCTTAATTTTCATAAAATGTTTTAGATTTAATCAGATGGCCGTTTAACTTTATAGAAGTATAGAAGTGAATGTGTTTCCAATCATAATCCCTTATTTTTACAATAAAATGTATAAAGTTAAACAATTTTTTTGTAAGGATTCAAGCTTATAGACTTTCTAAATTACAGAAAATGTTATGATTACAACAACATGCCATAAAATAGGGTTATTCATAAGTCGTGTGCGAGTGAATTAATATCGCCTCCTCAGTTTGACATTTCGAGATGACGGTCTCATGTGAAATCTAATTTCTTCCGACTAAGCTGGAAGGGATATATTAAATGACTTTTTGACTACAATATATTGCAGTTGAACCTACAATTAAAAACCTACATTCAAAATAGATAATCATTATTAAAGTTATTTGAAATTTACACCTAGAGGAGGTTGTTTACAGAATAATAATGTCATTGTTCACACGCAGAGTTTAAACATAATTTAGAACTCTATTAATAAAAGAGTAAACCAGTTAATAAAAATCGATACAGCATTTCTAAAATTGTGTTAAATACTGCATATCGTTTGCTCATGTTTAGCTGTCAAATACAGTTCTTTAGTTAGTAATGTAACACCTAGACTGTGCTGATCTTGGATCTGGGAGTCGTTTTATTTAGAAACGTTTTATAGTAAAGAACAACTGTATTAGGCATGTGAATAAGGAATCACTTCACATTACAGTGTCTAATAATCTCGAACAAATATCACACATCTTTAATCGTTATTTATTAGAATAAATGTATTTTTCCAACCCGTACAATGTGAAATATAATTTTAATGATCTATTTAATGAGCACACAAAGGCATGAACAAAACATCACTACGATCCAAGCAAACGTTACGAGTAAATAACCCCTTACATTGTAATGCCTCTTGGAATAATACACAGCTTACCAAAAATATGCAACCCAGAAACATAAGATACTACGCAATAGGCTAAACTGGGAACCTCAAAGTCTAAGTAAAAGATAGGCTATCAGGCATGCATTTTGATGATAAGTGCAAGACAATTCGAATTTTTTGTGTTATTTGCCCATAACTCTTGCTAGAAACGGCACACAGGTGTTTTCTAATTTCATTGTGTTTCTATTGAATAGAGCTTTAAAATTGCACGTCACAAGATAGTGGATGCGATTGGAACATATAAAGTGACAACACCCCCCCCCCATACCCTCACCCTTTGAAAAAGGGAGGGGATATATTACTATTAATGAAATATATCTTTCAAAGAATCCAAAAAAGTATTTTTATGTGTGAGGTTGAGATTGTATACCTCAATTTGTTTGGAATATGTCCTGCCCCATCAGGACTTATTTTGCACCCTGTATACAGTGTATATATAATAGAATAATTATTAATAGTCCTTATTTCTCTAAGTCTACTGAAACTATTACTCGTAAAGAGGTTTTAACCATTGTAATTATCATTATTGTAATATATCGTAAAGTATTACGTATTCTAAACTGTGTATAATAACATTGAAAGACGTTCCGACACATAACACTTTGTGATTTGAACATTTGTGTATAAATAGTGAGAATCCTACTTTTTGTTTGGTTTTGATGCTCAGTTGATAATGGCAATGTTTGTTAGGTAAGGGGGGGTTGTATGAAATTTCCCAGGAATATAGGCTAGGCGCATAATCTCATAGAAAATGGATGAATTGAACATTCTTCGTCGCTGACCACAAAGGCAGACACAAAGCTTACAAACACGAAGAATAGTCTCGAGAACTAACTTCAAAAACTTCATAAATTACCATACTATAATATAGAAATTCTAATATTCAAATCGATTACAGTATTCAAAGTGAAACAGGAAAATACAGTGTAAAGCTTTTATGTTATAGATCCCAAAATAAAAAGTATCCATTCAGTTAAAACCATAAATATTTCTCTAGTGTTACTAAGGTATTATTTTTTCAAGATACATGTAATAACTTTAAAACAGTATATTTTTAAAATTATAAAAACATAATATGAGATTTAACTTAGATGAGATAAATTTAACAGTAAGTCTATGTTAATTGTAGATGTAGTTGAATTACAGAAACAGTACTTATAAGAAATTACAGTTAATGCATTTATAAAAAAAATAGTGTAAACCTGCTATAAGGAAAAGATTAAACAATGCCTTAGGCTAGTAAATGCGTGACTCTAGTCTCGTACAACGAATGTTATTGGATTATTGTTTAATATGAGTGTCGCCTATATCGTGAGTTAGAAAAGTACATTTAGTCTGTCACACTTATATAATTTAAAGTATAAGTATATTATGTTAGTTTTTTTATAGAAAATATATTATATTGCACAGGGCAGACTAAAACGTTGGGAATGGAATGTAAAAAAAATCATTGGAATACTATATTAGAGATGTAGCCTCAAAATTTGCTTGATATATAATATACAACATATACACCTATTGACACTTTTTTTATTGATGTTATTGTACACAGTTTACATTTTGATTCGATTTAATTCAACTTCAGGTACTTGTACCTATTGGAATACTGCTTTATAGAATCTGAGGATCCACACATGAGAGACATTTTTAATTAGTTATAGTGTTTAAAAAAGTATACTTTATGATAATTTGGTTCACCATAAAATACCGTCAAATAAATTGAAAACGTTTAGCGGCATAGAGCTGTTATACCTTGGAACCAACGAACTTCAATAATTAAAATATTTATTTTATAAAAATGACATATATCAGGGGTTTTCTTACAATTAACTGAAAATTCTTAAGTTTCTTAAGATATATAGAAAAAGATTTGATCCCACACAGCTTCTGTTTATTGTAAAACAAAACTTTGTTTTCCTTTCAAAATTGGTTTCGTACTTCACATTCAGCGATTGATCTGTAGACTAAAAGTCTTATAATTTGTTAGAATACGAACGCTATATAAAATAGTTTCTTTAAATTGCTTTATTTAATTATTTACTCTTAATACGTTTAACCAGTGTTTAATTCCATACGTATAATGCGAATAATCTGAAACCAGTCTTAAGATAGGTTTTAAATATAGCTGATCTATAAAAAACAATGTAAAACACAATATAAAAGTAGAAAGAATCTCTAAAATTATCCAATAAATAAAAAATCTACATTTTATATTTTTAAATCCCGAACAGAGGCAGGTAAAAATATTGTAGTCTTCGGCTATGTAACAGCTCTAAAAATCTTATAAGATAAATAAATATCTCCATCGATTTTAGTTTTAGCATTATGATAAGAGGAGATGGCTTATTATTTTCATTTCTTATTGGTATGAAAATAATTGTGTTTGGTAAAATTATTTGAACAAGTTTTCAGTAAGCTATTAATATTCAATATTTGTTGAAAAATCTCCAAAGTCGTAACATCTAAATTAGTGAAACGCACATTTATTTAATCTGAAAACACACATTATTTTATTAAAATTTCAAACATATAATTAATTAACGCTAATGAATTAAAAACTCATTATCATTATTTAATATGTTGGCTTTCAGTAGATTTTAATTCTTCAAGCAAAACTCATATGAATACCTTTCCAACAAGTTGCACCATAGATCACATAGATCAACCAGAATGCAACATAGATACTCGTATAAAGATCCTCGTTACAAGAATACTACTTTATACTTATTATAATTTATACTACAAACATCTCCATATCATACTTAAAATGGCTGGTGAACCAATATACAGATAATATAGTTTAAATAAAATTATACAGATCTTTTATATAAAACGGCTTTAGTAAACTAATATGCCTTAAGGTATAGAAATTATTAAGCTATAGCCACGATTGTCTTTAAATTACGAAATTGGAGACACCTCAAAGGACCGGTGAGTGTAAATAATGTTTTGTGTGACAGTCTCGGATATTTTAAGTTCCTGTAATTCGTGGGCTCGTAGCTGTATGTTATTCCCTCACTTTCCTGAAGCTTAAGCTATAGTTGTAGAGCAGTTAATAGCGATGAAATGTATTCTGCTTTCTATATAATTTAATTGTGAGAACACGATGTTTCGTAGTTGTGTAGATATCAAAATTGGTCAAAATGCCTAATTTATTCATGTATACAGCTTTTTTATAGATTTTAGTCAAAGTTAAAAGTTAGGTTAAAAAACAGTTAACATAAAAAAACTAGACTTTTGCACAGCTAATTCTCTTGCAGTAACAAATTAAGAGAACATTTATTATTGAGTATTATTAATAGTATCACGTTTCAAGTTATCGTACGGTTGATATTTAAAGATTAATGATATAACGACAAAGTGACACGATCTGTAAGCACGGTGGATCAACCGAATTGTATACACAAAACGTAGATATGGTGAGAAGGGTTGATTTAATATGAGTGTGAGTTTAGCTCCAGTTTACCTACTTCTTGATGCAGCGTCTGGAATCCGATGATGTTACATACTTGACTTTTGAATGTTGTAAGCTGCAATGTATTGTTCTGAAAATATAAATATTCCATACTCAAGTATACAAAACAACTCAATATAAATTACTACTCTCTCATGTTAACGTGTATTTCCTACCTTACATTATTCGTGAAATGGCCCGTCCAACAATTGTTACATAAACAATGAAAAATGGGTTAATATGTCCGTGTATACTAACTAATTACTACACCTTGTTCACGTTACAACTCTGCTCACTGTGTTTCACTTTAATATTAAACGGAAATACAAAACTAAATTTGTAATTGTTTACCTATACGGTTGGCAATATGAGCCGTTTTTTCCTTTTTTACGAGAACCCAACTTTACTGCACTTATACAATTGTTTAGGTCTCAAAATGTATGATTTGTTTTGGGTCAAAGAATTGTACAATGTTTGTTACAGACGAACTTTATTATCTATATCTACCAAGTGTAACATAGAAATTTCTAATCTTGTTTTTGATTTTAATTTGTATTTATCCACACTAAAATGTACTAAATAGTATAAATAGTAAGTATCGTTGATATATTTAAATACTTTAGGAATGTTGTTTCAAGTAGGGTAAATTATAAATTTGTATCAAGTAATTTTCTGATAAATATAGAATTTTCTACTATTACCAAATAATATGGTTTCTTACCTTTTCCACTGTGAACTATTTTTATAATATTTGAGAGACATTTAAAATAGGGTCACGTATATCATACTTAAGGTGGAGCAAATAACCATGAACATGAAACATGAACATGAACTGCCAAACAAGATCTTTTCGGTTTAAAGTCGTGGAAACAAGGGTATACATATATCGTACGGTTGTATTATCAAATGTGTACAATATTATATATAATTATAATATATTATATAAGTATTCCTTATATTCTAATGTTACATGCACATAGCCTGAATTGCAGACAGTCACTTTGCACGTAATAATTAAAAATGAGTAAGACGTGCGCCACACAACTTGTCGCGTAGCAGATTTCGATGGGGTTGCATGCAAAATATTAAGGCTATAGCTCATTTTATTCCTAACACGTCATGTGAATAGATAAAGAGACAATCATACAGATAAGACATTTGTCATTACCCATTTTACATTCTGATTAATAGTACTTTTACAGAGAAATAGCATTCAATGACGCCTGCCAAGCTCCATAGTTAGACGTGGACTATCATAGAACTCGTTTTATGCTTATCTTGCCTATGTAGAAATGAAGTCTCGTTCAAAATTCCACGTATACAAATGAAATATTTCTTGAAATATCTTGCAACGTAATACATCCTTATTTTTATAAATTTTTTTATAACAGTTTTTAAATAACAAAACTATAAATATTTTTATTTTTACTATATATTAAACTCTGTCACCAAAATGTTTTGCAGCATAATTTTGGAAGGTTAGGCTTAATTTTATGTGTTAATATATACCATAAAAACAATTTTACATCTTTTATTTCCCCGTTGTTATCAAGATTACCCGTAAGACTAATGTACAAATGTTTTGTAACGCTTAGGACAATCCTATGTATTGACATGCACCATCATCAAACTATAAGTGGGAATTAACTTTCTTGAAAAATTTCAGGTACTTAGTTAAATATCTTGTGGAGAGACAGATAGACAAACAGACAGTAGCAATTAAATAGTTCCTACCTCACAAAGGATAGAGCCAAATCACAGTAAGTCTGCACTGCTCAGCCACTGCCATCTGAATACCTTTTAGATTAGTAATGTGCTTGATCATTATTATTTAAATAATTAGGTCTTAGAATACTTGTTTTTAATTGAAAAATGTCTAAAATAATTTCCTAAATCTTGTAACAGCTCTCAGGTTTTAGACCACAGAACATTCTAAGCTGTCCTGTTATAGCTGTCTGCGGTAAAGTAAGCGTCAAAAACTTCACCATGTTTATTGCGTGAAAAACAACCAACTGTGTCATATCTCTCACAAACTGAGTGACAGTAAAATACACATGCAGTCAGCTCTTTTGCAAGATATTATGTGTTTGTGGTGTCGCTTGATGTTTATCCTTTGCGTACATTGCGCAAAATGCTCGAGGAGAAAGTGTATGTTATTTTGCAGGTTACTTTTTGTAGGGTTTATCGTCGTTACTTCAGGGGACAGCTCTGCAAAGAAATCAGAGATCACATAAGTAAATACTACCAAGATACCATAATTGCCCAAGATAATAAGTTTTTTAAAGAAAAGACATTTTAAAGAATCGTATAAAAAGATAATTATTTCTCAAAAGTGGCTTCATAAACTTATTTAGGCAACAGACAATTATTGAGACATAAAAGGTTCTAATAAATAGAATGACGGCGTTGTATGTCATGCGAAGTTTCAAGTACAATATAATTTACGTGTTCAACATAAGCAAATTTCATGACATTGGAGCTATAAAGTTCGTTTTTATCCTCCAGTCAGTATTTTTTGCAGATTGTAGTTAATTTATTGTTCAAGCAAAACATCTGAATATCACAGATATTGACATATTTTTTAAGAGAGAGTGGTGGAAACCTCTGTCTTACATTTAATTAAAGTCTTACATTTACATTAAATTTAAGATATTTAGTATACAGTTCTTGATCAGTAGTGTAATGCTGATAGAAAATTAAACCTAGTATCTAAATTTTACACCAGACTATGTCAGTGACGAATTTAAAACATATAATACATTTTAAATACAATTCATACACTGTTAAAAATTAACCTTAATGATCATAACCATGAATATTAGATTAAAACTTCAGATTAGTTAACCGCATTAGCACAAAATATTAAGGACCGAGCCACCAGCGGCCTTAGATACGTTGTATGTTTACTGTAGTGACATTGTCGAAGTTATTTTCTCGTATAAAATACGGCTTTGAACTTACCGGTTATCCCCAGCTATTATCACCAACTCTCTTGTAACAGCAGATTATTAAGTGCTGTATGCTGATTAAAAAATTAAATTAATTAATTGCATCAATTGTATTTATAAACATTGAAATTTGTTTTACCTATTACGATCCAAAAAATATTTTTGTTAATTTCAGCTTGTTTTTTATTATTACTGATGGTCAATGTAAAAAATTTCCATTACATTTAATAACATGAATGGCATCTGGATTACAGACTTCAAAGAGTGACATCCTTTACATTTTTAAACTAATGATCTAATATACAAATCATGGTCAGAAAAAGATCATACTACTTGTAAAATGGTTTTCTATTGTGCTTTAAACATAAAATAGAACTTATTGTACTGGTCCAAAGTACCAAACAATTGTAAGTAACTGCAACAGTATGATTTTTAATACCTAGTCCTTGGTTGTTGAGAGAAAATTCGAAAATAAATTACCTTTGTAAAATATTAAATTTTTTTCACAATCTATTAGTATTCATAATTTTTCAGAACATTCCATAACCTGTTTTTATATAAGATTTTCTTTATATTTAAAGTTGATTTACAATATTTGTCACCGAGTTTGTTGCATTTTGTTTAGTATAGAAGAGTGATATGAAAACGCAATTCAGCAAGACATTTATCTTCAAAAAAGAGCATTATTCAATGAATCAATTATTGTTAATGTATTCAGCACATGAAATTTCCATTTAAAATCATAAAGGGCACTGAAATGCCAGGCAATATTGGCAACATCTTTAAAAACAACTTTATTGGAATGACGAAACAGGAGTTTTGAGTTTATTACAAGCCAGCATAAACTCCTCTTTCTCAAAATTTTTCTTTGTAACTCTTGCTACAGCAATATGATGATTACCAGTGTTGTAAAAATACATAAAGCTACTTGTATTCTCGGGGGAAATATTGCAATATTTATTCATCAGAAACTAATAGCTTACAAGTTTAAACAAATAAATGGAATGTCACTTATCCTTTACTTTTTAGTAGATAATATTAAACTGAATTTATAATAACTGTACGAGCAATCTATTAGGACACTTACTTCTTTGTTGTTAAATTCACTATTTAAATGTATGAATTTATTCATACAAAAAATCGTTTCCAAGGATATATAGGCTAAACTTTTATTTTAAGTACATAAATATTTAATAAAACTTAAGTCTGATCAGAATATTATTGTGTTTACGTTTTTATTCGCAGACCTGTTGAATAATTTTGGTGATAAATTCGTATGGAATATAACCTTATAACCCCGATAGGAATTATTAGTTCCACAGATATTCTTTACTAAAGTGTTTATTATAATGTGATACTGGTGATAGAATATCGATGTTCGACTGCAAAACCGTATTTAAAATATACACATCCCGTGGATGTACCTCCAGTTCTTGTGTACTCTATCATGTACTTAAATATCCCAGATTTTCAGATTTAATCCACACTTTATATAAATTTGTAGCCCAGTGAGCTAGTAGAGTTCCCATGTGTAAAAGGTGGTGAAGTTTTTTGCCAGGTTTATAACCAGTAGAAATTAAGAGTTATATTGTACAAATTACAAAAATGGAAAATGATAATACTGTTTTATTTGATTTCCACAATTGAACAATAAAACCAGAAAACGCGATTACTCTATTTTATGGTACATAAAATTTTCAGACGTTCCTATATATGTTATATATTTTTAAAGTTTGAAACTAATCTATCTTATATTACTCGCTTTTTCTCCAATTTAACACCCCGTTTTAATTGTGTTTACTTGCTCGCAATTATAATTGAGAAATTCAAACAATACATAAAATGTTATAAATAACACATTTTCCATGTTTAGTAGTAATAGTATGTTTTAAATACACTAAATTAACAAATTCTCTGTTTAAAAATTAAACTATGTCTTTTTTAATTGGTATTTTACCTCTATTAACACAGCCTGGGGATAATCAGATTGAATATACCGCCAATATCCAGCGTAGAGGGCTGTTCGCACGGTAATAATTATGTTTAAAGACAGGCTTCTTTTTTAATATCTACAAAGAATTGTGTTCCACTTGGAACATTAAATTTTTATGATATAATGTATTACACATAATTTTTTGAAAACAGTTTTACTAGTACTATAGTTATATTCCATTTATAATTAATATTGTTGATTTTGGACCTTTTTTCCTATTTTACACGCAAATACGTCGCTCCTCATGTATTCCACTTCTTATGGGTTATAACTCTCCAGAGGATCTGTGAGCTATTGCGCAGCAGGAGCATAAATTAGATATGCAGGCACAACAACATATCAGGTCATCCAGTATGCATGAAGAGTCATTCCTTCTTATCTTTCTGCTGGATGCTGTAAGAAGCGCACATAATTTACAAACAAATGGGAAATTTATACAGCGGATTGTTCAACTGGTGAGCTTATCACACTGTGGGTATCTGTCAGGCTTGTTCCTTGGACATGTGTGACAAAACACATACATTATTTTTGAAGACCAGCAAGACATCAAATCGTAGGTAATATCTAAATATAGTAAGATCATTAAGAGACGAAAAATATCAGCTTTGTATCAATTCCTATGAAATAAAAATACAATACACGTGTAAAAAATATTTTAGTCGCATACTGAATAAGTTTTAAAGATATTAGAGAACAGCTTTTAAGCCTTTTTCTCGAATATATCTTTCGTTTAAAAGTGTTACTAAGTTCTTTACTAATAAACATACATTATTAATGTACTACAAAATCTATAAAATATGAGTAAATTTTTGATGAACCAACATTAAATATTTTACATTTAGATGTATTAATTAACTACAAGTTTAAGATGGGTGTATATACCTATTCCTGAGGAGTTAATGGTAATCTTAATAGCATCGAAATAAGTAGAAAATATCCATAAGTTACTTTAAAATAATTTCTCTATACCTGTCTCTACATAAGATGTGTACCGTCTAACCCTTGAGTCACTGCCTCTACAGTTAATGTCAATTTTAGGTTTTACAGATCATATAGGTCATATTATATTTTCGTACCTCTTTGGGATCAATTAATTATTTCATACTACCACTACTCTGTTTTGACAGTTTAAAGAAAATGCTGAAGAGCTGCAGATGATACACTAATGGTTGGTATTATTAATTATTTCACAAAAATATATTTATATAAATTATCAACAATTTTCGAATTTTAATAGTACTATGATGTTGTTTCTAAAAACTAAACGTATTAACAGGTGTCTGAAACTTCAGGGGGTCGTTCCACACCTTCCACAGAAGTGCGAGTCCAGTTGACGTTGTTCTGATGCGGAATGTATGTTTGGCAGTTATTTTGTTTTGCTTTATTTAGATTTTTATTACAAAAGACTAAAAGTTAGCAAATAATATAAAATAAAACTTGATAATCGATAAAAACCTGTCATAGATCTTTATTGGCTTATCTTTAGCTAGGCCTATTCCTCGTAAGAAAATCATTTACTTCTGCTTGTCTGCCTGACTGCCTATCTTTATGTTTATCTATCTTTCTGCATGCCTGCACGATATAAAACAAAATGGCATACAACTTTGAAATTGTACATCAAGCTCATTTATATGTTGCAAATATTGAGTTCGCTGATATTAATTTGCATTTCAGATTTAGCTCGACGTACGCAAATAATTTTACATCGACCTTATGGGTCGCTATCATAAAAACAAGCAAATTTAAAAATTAATAAATTTGTGAATAAAATAAATAAAATCAATTAAGATTTTACAATGTGACTTTTATTCAGAGGCTAAAACAAAACAATAATTGCTAAACCAATGTTAAAACGCAGTGATAAGATTTTATTTCACCGCTCTCTTGTGTCTTACTACCCTCTCTAGCTCACCGGAACATTACTTATTTAAACACTGCTATTAAACTGAATGTAATAAAAATTTAAATTCATTATCTGCCAATAATTATTTCCATCTGTTAACTTCTAATTTGCTTGAATCTTAATTTTTACATGAACAAGAATGTGTTTTATAGTCCAAAAATACAATTTTGCTGGCGTTAATGAAAAAGAATAGAAGCGTTACTGAATTAGGAGCATTCATTACGCAGTTTCTATTTTCCAGGCGGAGGGCATATAACAATTTCTTTATGAATATCTACCTTGCTATCTGTCCTCAGGACATCACGATAATGAAATTGAGTTATACATTTAAGAGTTTGCATGAAACCGCAGCAATGCTTGTTACGTAACACATGGTGTGGCATTTTGCTACATTTTGTATACAATACTATTCTGTGCACAGTTAAAACTTTCTTCTCTACTTTCATTATGTGCTGTGGCCTTAACAAAGTCGTCATAAAAACTTATTTCTGCTAACATTTTACATAGGTTCTACTAGCTATCAAAACTTTTCAATGGGATTTCCAAACAGTAATTTAGATAGTACTTGTTGGAACTTATTTTTCTTTGAATGATTTATTTCAGGTTTGAAATACCTTTTAGCATTTCAAATAATTTTTCAGTTGTATTGAATTCTTAATAGATAAGCTTATATTTACTTGATCCACCCTTTTGTATTTTTCAACATATTACAAGGCATGGTGTTAAATTATAACTAATTAACATGTTAAATACTTAATAAAAGCTGCTTTATAAATTTTGATCAGTACTATCAATATGACAGGATACATGTTGAAAGTGAATATCTAGAACCCGATTTCATACAGTCAAATGTTACGATGTACAATAGCTAGTAATTTAATTAAATATTAAGTTTTATATAAGTGCTATGTATATCTTTAGTCACCACCGAGAGATTAATAATCGGAAATTTGTAATACTAATATACAAAAAAAAAAAAACCACTACTAATATTTACACTCAAAACAAAATTAAATATCACTTTGCCTAATATGTTATATTCTTGATTATGTAATAGAATTATTGTGATTATAATAATTGTTTTATTGTGTCCAACAAATCTTAACAACAACCTAGTAGTCAATCAGTTTAATTAAATGAAATATTTGATCTAGTTTTTTTAATTTAATTTGAATTTAAACTTTTTTAAGAACTCCGAGGGCTGTTGACTGTTGACCAGGACTATTCACCTCGTTCGCTTATAAAATTACCTCATTTGAAAGCTCACTAACACGGGACGCCCAATTGACCCAATGTGTGTTACTTGGGGAGTGTAATTTGTCGTTAAATTATTCCGGTCACCTGCCGAAGTGTGCATAGCAGTATATCCTTGTGGTTAGCAGTTACATCTCGTTGGTTCCCAGGGATCATTACATCGAATATTATAACCTCTTACTTATCACGTTCGATAATGAATGATGTTTTCCATAAAAATATTCTGAAAAGTAATAATCAGATAACGTTTCAAGCTGACTAAAAATTTATCGATACGTTTTGCAGACATAGTCTATATTTCATCAGTTAACTTGTTACAATACTCTTTTATTTCTAACATGTTTCAAATATCTTCAATAAACTAGAAACTTTGGAATTTACGTCCTGGAATTCTAATTTCAAAATCTGTAAAGAATACTGTTTTACCCTTTTCTGCATTAAGTGAACTTGGAGATAGCTATATAAGTAATAGCACCATTATAGCTCTACCAAAATGTCGAAATCTTAATTCATAGTATTTATAGTTCTATCATAACTGTTTAAAATTATTACAAACCTATTATCAAACAAGTTTACAAAGTTGATTATGAAAACTACAAGTAAAAAATAAATAATTACCGAATACTAATCTTACTACAATAATTATCACTACATGCAGTAGACACCTTTTAGGAATTTTTAAACCTCCACTTTTAGAAATACAAAAATAATACATTAGCTTTAAGTCTTTAATATTTTGTTATCTAGCCTGAGCAAATTTAACTCTAAATATATAGATATCCGTTTGATGCTATTATCTAGCATTCTCAACAACAAACATTTTTTTGTAAGTCATAGCATGTTTCAAAGTAAATATGTCATCCCGCATGCATAAAAAGGATATTCTTATGTTTATTTTATATGCCTAATGCAGGATTATGCCAGATGCCATACATTAACAAACTATGAGTACGCCCCATTACATTTTCAACATTTCAAATCTATAGCTTATTTCATTATCAATATGGCTTGCTGATAGATAAACAGACAGACAATCAATGTTATATCGTCTAATAGGCATAACAAGAGAGAATTTGACAGCCTATTGACGTATTTGACTCTGAGTAAAGTCCCATGAATAGATATGCACATATATTATATAAATATTTTTGCCTATTTATAACTAATATTTCATGAAAATTATAATTCTAAGGATAATATATTTCGCAACACATCTTGCTATATAATATTAACAAATTTTCTCTTTAAGTAATATTTCATAGCAATGTTCATTGTTCATATAATAAAAGTTCTGCGGAGTTAAAGATTGTATTACAACGCATGTGCACTGAAATGATATAATGTTACAGACTTTTAACACTGACTTGATACTCTATTATTCGTCGTTTTACTCTATGCCTCTATGCACACAAATTGTACATGCTAAAATCTCACATTTAAACCTGTTGGTTTGCTAATTTAATTATTAAGCTTTTCTCTCGCTGTCACTATGGTTACTCATAGGACTATGAAAAATTATTCGCTATCACTCAGCCAAATCCCATGGAATGATATACCATCATCAAAACCAAGCGTTCGTTATTTAGTCAAGAAGTTTCTTGTACTATTATATTATGTTAACAGGACGATTTAGCAATTGATATATTGTGCGGACAGACAGACAGAATTAATTTTTGCGGCCCCTGGAGGAATATGCTTCGCTGAGACTCAGCTTAGAGAGCTCCAAGTACATAGTTTTACCTCCAAATAGCTACTTGAAAGTAAACGAGTGTCAAAATGAAAGATCCACTTCACCTTCAAACTCCAACTATTGTAGCAGTCTCCTTTCGTTGAAGGTTTGGGTGACCATCATCAAACCGTACACAGGGGTTTGTATTGTTTTGTAAAGAATTTAGATGTTTAGTGTATACGTTTTATGTATTTGACTTGTGTTTTCCTGTGTTGTTTTGCCATATAAACTATATAATTTCTTTAATTTCAAATTTAAATTTTATAGGAAAGTGATCAGATCTTAATTTCTTTGTTTTATTATTAAACACTACAATTTTCTCTACTGTTTTCTAAATATTACAACGGATAATAAAAAGTTCTTTGAGTTCACCAAACACATTAATGCTTATTCAATATATTTTAATTTATCCGCTGTAATAAGAATGGATTAAAATACTTAAATGCATTTTAATTTGATATTTCAACATCTTTCAATTCGTTGGAAGCAGAGAAGGACAATAAATACGAATAAAAAACAATGTAGGCTATAACCTTAATCACATCTTATTTATTAAAAAGCTATTTAAACACTTTTAGCTCATATACTATAATTAAGAGAATGTCCTTGAAGATCCCTTAAACTGATACGTTGCTTTAGTTAATCTTTTGGCAAGTTCTTAATGTTTTCTTGAATAGTAATTGACCTAAAATAGAAGAGGTGAATTGAAACAATTATAGTTCATCCTTAAAATATGGCAATTGTAAAAATGAAAATGTAAGTGATGAATTCATATTTACTCAAATGGAAGGTAACAAAATTTATTTATGAGTGGCCATATTCAATAGGTTTTTCGATCCTACAATAACCAGCGACTAGTTCCATTACCCACACAGTAATGATTTTTCTTATAACAGGTGTCCTAAAACCCCCTCCACCTCCATACTGTTAACTTTCTTATGAATACAGATGGTGATTTAATTTAGGGGATGTTTATATGACCAACTCAAGAGTTTTCTGATGTATGATAATTTTGATTCCTCCCCCCCCCCCAAATAGAGGTTTTATGGGTTACCTCAAAATTTTAAAATATGAATCCTTTGTTTTAAAGGTATTATAAAAAAGAAGAAGGTGGCCAATTATAGTTTGAATTTTTTTTAACTCCACAGATTGTTGCATTGTAAGTTATTGTAATGCAGATAAAATACTCACTCACTAATTATTTTGGGAACTTATGACACGAAATCATACAAATAATCAACAACCTTGATTACCATGGCATTGAATAGGTTCTATTTTGTCTAGTCAAATCCCATTAAGAAGTCCTGGCAATACCAATAACTGCTTTTCGTAATGTCATATCTTATTTTTTACCAATTCGTATGTGAGTGAGACACATTCAGTCCACTTTGACACAGTAACTAGTAAGTAAGTTATATTTTTAAAACTGAACTAAGAGATATCCGGAAATATCTCAATTTAGCACGCAGATATGGATGTTAGTAGAATTTTCTCCTGACAGAACAGAAGATGGAGTATAATACATTAGATACAGTAAGCAAGTTTTATTTGTTTAAGTATACAAATTTTATTATATTTAGCAATGAACTATAAACTATTTTCAATGTTATTTGAGTTATTTTAACTATTTTCTGTTATATTTTTCTTTTCAGGGAATTAAAAATAATAGTGTGATATATTGTAATAAATATTATTATTTCTTGTAAATGACACAATATATCATAAACTTAATTTGGGTTTTCTTGTACAATGTTTGAAATTATGAATCAGTATTGCTACACAAATTACCTTTCACATACCGTGAGAGTGTAGCCATCCATACAACACTCCTGTGATGCATACCTAAGTGTGTAATAAGCGTATCTCTCGCGTACGAAACTCACGTTGAATTCAAAACTCTAGTACACGTGTATTATAGAAGCGTCTTCATGAATATGTATTACATCCGTTCAATACAGTATTTTACGCATTTATTAGATTTTTAGAGTTTGCATCTGATTTTAGATCTTGTGTTTTACAAATGGCACATAATTTTCCTATGTATATAATTTAATATATTACTAAATATTAACAAAGCAAGAAGTATAGAGCGGGTTGTAACAATAATTGTCCTGAAGATCTATTAAGTATTGTAAAACCTTGTACCTTGTATCCAAGTATTTCTTTCCTTGTCTATTGTGTCCTAACATCCTTCAACATGTCTTAGTCTCCAGCACAGTGTAGTATGATTACTTTACCTGTAATAAAAAGAATAAATAAATAAATTTATACAATATTATGAAATAAATTGAAAACTATTCATAAATAGTTCTTTGATATTTTGACTGGTGCTATATATCTTCTCGTCGGTAGCATCGCAGGACCGATGATAACGAGTTTGATAATGATTTAGATGATAATTGCCAATTAAGATTTATTAAATTAAAATAAAGAACACTTCATGTCTTTTCATAACATCAAAAGTTAAACGTTCTCATTGTAATATAAAATAAAGATCTTATTCTCTGCAAGTAATCAAAGTGTTCATATAATATAGTTCAGCTACCAACTTATTCATTAGGCATGTTTTAATTTCATTTCGCAGTGTTGTCCTTATGAATACGAATAATTTAATTTAAACAAACATATACAATAATTTATTTAAATATTCTTTATAAGTAAAAAAAATATATATATATACATACATATATATATATTTGTATTATAGCGTTATTCTGAACTGGTACATGTGTTTCAACCTTTTATGTAGTTTTAACATACTTTATATTTATAGTTTAACTAACTTTAAAGCTAGAATATGCTTCATGAATATATACATGTAGTATCAGGCATAACATAATATTACTTTATAATGTACATGTATATTTCAATTTGCTACCCATTAAATAAAACATCTGAAATAAACTTCTTGAACCCGACTTTTGCAAGGCAAAGAGGCCCTTCCATCCCTGGTTTTTTGTTACATTCCTCTTTAAAGCTCCTAGCTTCTAAACTCAAATCAGATTTTATTATATATATATTTATATATATATATATATATATATATATATATATATATATATATATATATATATAAAGGAAAAAGTAAGCGCTCTGTGGTGTAAAGGTAGCACATTCACCCGGCAAGTGAGAGATCCGGGTTCGACTCCCGGCGGAGCAAGTACTTTTTGCGATTCAATGTTTATTGAAATTAAATAAGGCAATTGCCATTTATACAATTTAATGTAAATAAAAGTCATTTGACAGGTATTTGGTCTTCCGATCATATGTTAGTTTGCTTATTTAAACGCACATGTGACAGATACGGCCAAATACAAAATAATTGAATCGGAAAAAGTAAGCGCTCTGTGGTGTAATGGTAGCACATCCACCCGGCAAGTGAGAGATCCGGGTTCGACTCCCGGCGGAGCAAGTACTTTTTGCGATTCAATGTTTATTGAAATTATATATATATATATATATATTTATGTATATATATATATATATATATATATATATATATATATATACATACAAAGTGTTTACAGACGGGTGTAACAATTTTCTGTGACTAGTATTAGTGATGATTCTAAGCAAAAACCTTTTTATAAACATCAGGAAATGTGTTGTTTTCATGCTAGCCCCCATTTAAAAAAAATTCTATAAAGAAAGTATTATCGCTGGTATTCAAGGTATAGATACCTATCTTTGAACACATGTTTTGTAAAAATCTGCTCTAGGAATATTGTATTTTTCTTTTAACTTCATTTAAACGTTTTAGTTTGTTTGAAATCAAATTCAAATATCATAAATGTTCTAAATATATTGTAATGTTTAATATGCCATTTTAACTAATAAATTTAAATTTAGTAAAATTTTAATTAATGGTGCTAAAATCTGTTATAATAATATTATTAATACTTTATTTTAACGTTTTATTTGCATTTTAAAAATTAAATTATTTATTATCTTGTTGACGTTTAATAATTTAAAAATTATTTTCTAGTAAAATGTGGTTTTAACTCGCGTAAAATTACTCGCGATGATTTCTTAACAGTCTTCATCACAGGATACAGACTTCTACACTCCCCCAAGGCTAGTAACGTACTAACTTCGGTCTAATCTGTTTAAGATCGTGTTTCCCTTTCTTTCTCTCTACCAGATCACAGTTTGAGCACCGTGGTTGGTTTGGTTAAAGACATCAAGCATCCAGATTCCATTGTTAACAGAATGGTACTAACTCAACTGGATAAAATCTTTCAGGATAGAACTTGAGTCACACGCAACTGAGCCTGCACCCGTTATTACATCGTATGGTATGTTCTCTATGGATTAAAAATGAATTCTAATATAATATTTTAGAATATTGATTTAACATAATGTTTTATACTTAATATTTTATAACCTTAATTCTTATTCCTTAGCATATGGCATATTATCTTTGATACCCTACATGTTAATGAAATATAGGACGGTATAGTCTCAAACTTACATTTTTATACGTTATAACCTAGCTTTTTAGGAGACCAGTTATAAAGGACAATGGAAAAATATTCGTATCTCTTGCATCTTGTATTGCCTCTCTTCATCAGCCTCAGCCCCCCTTAACTTCAATACGTGTGTTATAACACACCACTTCCTGAATGGTGAGATATGTTCATGATTGTCACTTTATCATTGTACCTTGTCTATTCAGAGTACCAGTCGGTCCCTCAGCGTTAGATGCGAAAACTTGAAGACTTGCGAGCTAGCGGACAACGAGTTAATTAGGAGAAAACGCTGTTCTATACTGTGTAGCTTGTGACCTGTAACAAAATCACCATAAGACACTATTAAATAAACTATGTATATCTCTGACCATAATATAGGTTTAATGACCATTCACGTATTTCTTTTTCTACTAAAATTATTTAAATCGAAAGTTAACACCACTCGTCGAAAGACCAGGTGATCTCAAATATCGTAGAATTTTGGATGTAACTATGGGAAGCTATTTACTGCTTGAACGTAACATTTGTCAATTTGAAATAAAATATTATTTTACGTGTGAACTTGCTCGGTATTACTTTGATAAAGCCATAAGTTAATTTTACTTACGTTGATTAAACAAATAAACGATTGGCATCATCGTAAATATTTTTATTTTAAAATATGAGTGTTTAAGTAATTAAATAGGGGACCTTAAATGTTGGAAACTTAATGGAATATTCAATAATCCATCCTAACAAGTGGAATCACAAAAAACGACAACTAATTCTTCACTAAAGTGTTGGTAAAGTGGGGGGTAAATTTTCCAATCAAACAAGGGCTATGGAACCTCCACGTATACGTCCATGATTTACTGTGTTTGCTAGCACATAAAAAATATCGGCCGTAAATCAGAGACCACAAGGGAGCGGCGTCAAAACATCGTTATCCCGTAGCATCCTCTCAGTTCACCCCTGATTCTGTGTCGTGTATCTCCCACTTACGGAAATATGGAAATGCTACATCGTAAAAAAACACAGACCTATAACACATGCAGACTATGTGGTAAAAGTTCTTTATAAGTAAGCGTGGTAATGGGAAATAAGTAAATGAGCATAATAATAAAAAATAAAAAACATGGAAAATAATTTAAAAGCGCCTCAAACATAGTATTTGAAAGCGACGTCACAGGAACCTCTATAAAGGGGCGATATCTGAAACTTTGGCAAATGATTTTCTTTAGCTTTTTACTGATGTTTAAATATACAATAAATAGGGTAGCTTGCATTTAAATTTTCGTTAGCTCTACGTGTAATAAAACCTATAACTTACTGTGACTTTTTAATAAATCCTACACTTATAAAATACCCTGAAATGTAACTGTAGGACACCTACAAACACTTCTTTAACCCACATCTGAAACAAAACATGTTTAAATGGACATACGTAATACGCAATTGCAGTTTACAGCTCTTCACTGTTGTTAAGAGTATCTAAAATGTTCAGAGCCTAAAACCTTTAAGTGAGAGATATAGCTGTAACTATCACATATAATGTTGGAAATAAGGACAGAGCAGATAGTACATTGTTTGGGCATTCATGAAGGTAAACGATAATAATAAGTAGGCTACGTATGTATACATCTTAAACCATAAATTAAATTTACTGCAAATCATGTTCATTTCAGGCATTCTCATTGATAGTTTTCTGTCTAAGCTCCTCGAAAATAAATCCCTTTAAGATGTTCTCATGGTTGACTTGTCTCAAAATATCGTGTTATATACTAAGCAAGGCCAAAACGTTTATCCTGCCATCTGCCTTAAAGGTTCGTAGTCTGTTCTTGACCAGCTTAAACTTAGAGAATGTTTTTTTCTGCAAAAAGAACAAGTTAAAGTGTAAGAAGCACATTTTCGATGTTTTTTGTTTAGTGATTAACTTAATTAATTTAGTATGTTTTTCCGTTTCTTTTTCTAATCTGCTCGTTATTTTTCGGATTATTGCATTATTTTGACACAAATAGGAACTATGAAATTTTGGAGGTCACAATTTTCAACAACTCACCCTTTATGGTCGACGGCAAGTGTTATAAGCGATACCCTAGAGCATTGATTGCTGAAACCATCTCGGGAAATGATGGTTACCCGTTGTATCGTCGGCAATCAGTTGAGGACGGTGGGCGATCTGTAATTGTGAAGGACAAAATTTTGATGTAGACAATCGTTAGATTGTGCCGTACTCGCCAAATATTGTCCAAAACTTTTGAAACTCACATCAATGTGGAATTTTGTAACTCTATCAAAGCGATAAAGTACATATGTAAATATGTTAACAAAGGTAGCGACATGGCCATTTTCGCTGTAGCAAATACAAATGACGAAGTGTCTCAGTATCAGATGGATCGCTATATCAGCAGCAACGAAGATATTTGGCGCATATTTTCATTTGCGATTCACGAAAGACACCCTACAGTAGTCCATTTGGTGGCAGTTCATCTAGAAATTGGACAACGAGTGTATTTCAACCCAAGGAACACTGTGGAGAAAGCAGAACGACCACCTTCAAACACATTAACAAGTTTCTTCTCAATTTGTCAAACTGATGATTTCGCTCGTACTTTGCTGTATGCTGATATGCCACGCTATTACAAATGGAACGCATCATCAAAGTCGTTTCAGCGTCGGAAACAAGGAACACCAGTTGAAGGACATCAAAATTTATTTGTCACAGATGCTATAGGCCGTATATATATACAGAACATCCAAATAACGCTGAATGTTATTATCTTAGATTGTTATTGGTGAATGTTCGTGGTCCGACATCGTTTCAACAATTGAGAACAGTTGATGGACATCTGTGTGCTACTTACCGTGAGGCATGTCAACTATTACAGTTACTCGAGGATGATTTACATTGGGATAATACGCTCAAGGATTCCATCATATATTCATCACCACATCAAATTCGAACATTGTTTGCGATTATAATATCCACATGTTTCCCTTCGAATCCGGAAGATTTGTAAATGGAATATAGGGATGAAATGTCTGAGGATGTGCTACATTGTGTGCGATGTCAAACTTCGAATCCCTCACTACTAATTAATGCGGAAATTTACAATGAGACGGAAATTGATCATGATAGAAGATATGTGTTTAATGATGGCATATAAAGTACTGTCGTGTTTGGGCTTGACAGCACCCAATCGTTCAATGCAAGATGCATTTAACCATGAGTTACAAAGTGAACAACAGTACGATACTGAAGCATTGACCGAAACAGTTCGCACAACTGTTCCATAATTTAATGAACAACAAAGGATTGCTTACGATATTTTGATGCAAGCTGTTAACAGTGGATTTGGAGGGATTTACTTCCTTGATGCTCCCGGGGGTACTGGAAAAAACTTTCCTAATTTCTTTGCTATTGGCAAATATTCGATCGCAAAATTAGTTAGCCCTAGCGTTGGCTTCATCAGGAATAGCTGCAAATTTGCTAGAAGGTGGACGAACTGCACATTCGGCCTTGAAATTACCACTAAACATGTAAATCAATGAAACACCAGTTTGAAACATCACCATAAGTAGCGCTATGGCAAAGATTCTCCAGATATGCAAATTTACAATTTGGGACGAATGCACAATGGCCCACAAGAATTAACAGGGTATCGCTTAGAACACTTGCCGTCGACCATACAGGGTGAGTTGTTGTTGAAAACTCCGCAAGGTCCATGTTCATATGTTTACTTACTACTGCATACAATTTTGGCGAAGTAGTTAATTGCAGTTAAGTACTCGTAGTTAATTTGGCAACACCGGGTCTGCTAATTTCAATGTATATTTCTGAACGCACCCAACACAGACTAATTATGGATACATGAAAATCAATCAAACATTTGACAGGTAAGATCAGTTTGTATGGGAAAATCAAATTGTCATTTTTTAGTATTTTACTTGCAATTGTGTTATATTTTCTCATCGTTTACACCTTCCCTGGACTTCCACGAACATTTCAAGACCAAAATTAGCCAAATCGGTTCAGCCGTTCTCGAGTTTTAACGAGACTAACGAACGGAAATTCATTTTTATTTATATAGATAGTTATTAAAATTTGAAATATAAGTACACATTAACTAATAAAAAGATAATTAAAAAAGAGATCGTGTGGGGTTTACGGATCTCTCTACATTTAAATTGCGATACGACTTAGTTATACTTCAACTTTCATATTTGGTAAATAAAAAATTTGAAATTTTGAATGTAAGGTTTACTAACTGGAGAATATAAATTATATTTTGTGTGTGAAATGTGCTACTTATATATATATATATATATATATATATATATATATATATATATATATATATATATACTTATATATATACTACGTATTACGTGTATATATACACTTAACAAATAAATAACAATTAAGTAAACTATTTTGAAATAAAATTTATGATAGTTTGAATAACTATAATTCTAATAAAATACCATTGAAAGTAAACTTTCTATCTACAGAGGAATTGTGATATGTGCTGTTGATAAGAGGAGTTAAAACAATCAAATGTCAATCAAATAGTTTAAATCTCATTATTATTATGAGGATATGTAAATGAATAATTGGTAAAATCGTGTGCAATAATAACAATCCAGATTACAATAAATTGAGATGTGTAACATTTGCATATTGTCAGAAAACACAATTACATGCGTGAAGCAAGTAAAATAATCTCTGCAGTCTAAAATTTAGAGTAATGTGGGCCAATTTGCTTCAGCAATTGAGATCTCGAAACTCATCAAATTTGTAAAGTTTTACCTATAAAGTGGTATGATAACTGAAAACAAAGTATTTCGTCACATTTAGTTCTATACACAAATATGTAATAAAACAATTCTGTTACAAGAACACTTCAACAGATTGTAACTTGCAAACAGCCCCATGACTACAGCCGTTTCAGCGCTGCACACGTACTAACTGTTTGCATGAATTGTGACTTGCTTTCCATACAAACGCTTTTCAAACTGAAACGTACGAACATTTCTACAGTCTCACCTGGTATTGGTAATAAACCGCGTAATAATTTAGCAAATTTCATTTTACGTTGCAGTTACAATATATTTGTTCTGATACCAACACTAACACATTAAGAATATTTACACCCCAGTTTTAAACCTACGTGATGGTATTTCACTACTACAATAGAATTGTACTAGTAAAATTAGTATTATAAATTGTATTAAACATGTTTTTTGTAATGTGAAGATAGGACATGACTATGTTAATTTAAAAATTCTTAAAAGTTTAATTTTTTCGCAGTTTGTAAGTAAGTAATATACTTTTAATAAACATAACATGACGACACTACAAACAAAATCCTAAAGATGTAATAAAAGGCTTCAAAGAGGATCGGCTTCTACTTAAAAATATCAATAATAATATTAATAACTTAATACAACAGGGAAAAAAACAGAGGGTTGGTAATTTGTAAATAATAATAATAGAATTATACATACCAATACAGACAGATGCAATCCCGATTCAGCAAATTCACATGTGCATTAGTTTTATTATTTGAACTATATTATTTCATTAATGCCGTCTAGCTAAAAATATAATATTATACTTCATTCAGAGTCTTATGTTAATAGTCAGATAAAAACTAGCTTTAAATAAATTATAAAAATTGAAAGTGAGAATTAAAACTAAATAATTATATCTATGTGATCCTACGGGTAACATACCTTGATCATCGGTAACACGTGTCACCCACGTTACATGGACCTTATTTACCTTGAATCCATTTACGGTTCAACCAATTATTCTGATGTCAATATTGTAACATTTCATTTTTGCAGGGGGTTTAAATAAGGAATTTTTATTTTTTGAGAGGAGAATTTATTTCTAGTTTAATGACATGTTAAGATCTTTACTTCTTCCACCTACAATTAATTATACTCTAGTAGCTCAACATCAACACAGGAGACGTCAGCTGACGAGTGTCCGGCTCGACCGGGTAAGACACAGAGTTTCAGGATACATCCGCCGGAGTTCGCTTCAAGGGCTGAAGCGCCTTACAGCGGACACCCCAGGTACTACGGTACGTAAGTACGCTGTGCCTGGCTGCCTCGCTCTCTCGGTCGCTGTCCTTCGGTCGGTGTCTAGCAGTCGGAGTCGCCGCCCCCACACACGCCACGATAAGGTGCAAGTAAGTAGGTACCTGCCAAAACACGCTTTTACCTGAACTTGCCTAGTCACTAACGATAGGATAAGTACATGACATTACGTACTTAAGCTGCTAACAGAATATAATTATAGATATGAAGTGTAGCAAGAATATAGATCAGTACGAATAGGATTAGATTCTATTACTAGTAACGAAGAGTTTAATTTAGTTTTACTTAGTTTATCGTTTCTTTTCGAGGCCGCTGGGTCGCTTGACGTACGTTGGCACCAGCGTTCCTGAGCTTCGGGCTAGGCGTAATTTAATTTAGTTTTACGTAGTTTATCGTGTCTTTTCGAGGCCGCTGGGTCCGCTTGACGTACGTTGGCACCAGCGTTCCTTAGTTTCGAGCTCTGGGCGAGCTAGGCGCGATCTCGAGCGAGCTAGTGTTTACATTTGGCTTTTGTTTAGTTTATCGTTTCTTTTTCGAGGCCGCTGGGTCGCTTGACGTACGTAGGCACCAGCGTTCCTTAGTTTCGAGCTCGAGTCGAACTAGGCGCGAATTTAAGTGAACTAGTGTTCGCATTTAGTTTTTATTTAGTTCATCGATTCTTTTCGAGGCCGCTGGGTCGCTTGACCGTACGTTGGCACCAGCGAGCTCTAGTCGAGCTAGGTGTGATTTCAGGCGAAACTGGTGTTCGCATTTAGATTTAATTAGCTATCGTTTCTGTTTTTTGGCCGCTGGGTCGCTTGATGTATGTTGGCTCCAGCGTTCCTCGTTTTCGAGCTTCAGTTGAACTAACACTGTCGTATTAGGGGACGTTGTAGGTAGTGGAACAGTCATCCTAAAGCAAATGCTGACGCCTTCCCTTTATCCCCTTTCGTTTCCGAGTCTGCGATGATGAAAGCATGTTGATCCGTTGATCATCGGTGCTGTATTTGCTTCGGCTTTTGGTTTTACATTAATTCGGTTCTGAGCTGAACTTGGAAACTACCTCTCCCTTTCGAACCCTGGATTTTAACCCCTCTCGACTGTTCTATCCGGTGTCTTAGGGTTATATATTTTTATAAAATATCCCTGACCCGATTTAAACGTTTTATAACGTTATGGATTCAGCAAGTCGTAGAAAAAAGTTATAGACTTTTTAAAAAAGCATTAAAAAGAATATTATTAAAACATTAAAGCTGGAAATCTATTATTACGTATCTACAAAACAGTGCACGGAGCCTCTTATTATTTATGAATGTAATAAATGTTACCGTATTACTTACAGTATTTATGTTAATATAATAATGATTTTTACAAACATTATTCAGAAATTATAAAAATTGTTGTATAAATATTACTACCTATAAAAGAAATTACTCTTTAACAAACATAAAACACTTCATTATGATATGTACGTCCTTAAATGTATCCGTTACATATTATTTTTAATTTACAAGAATGTATGACCTGTATTATCAATCATTAGTCAAAACTGAAACAACTTTATACTATTTCAATAATTAATAAGTTTAGCAACATGAGTGTAATTGGAGTTCTTTCAAAAAAAAAAAAACCTAACGTTTTATGTGGATAAAAATATTATATACCTATATATATATATATATATATATATATATAATATATATATATATAGGTATTATATATATATATATATTATATATATATAATACATATAAATACCGTTTATGGATGGTTGTTTTTAACTAAACAATCTTTATTATGATATTTTAAATTAAATAAGAAAGACTTTACAGGAGTAAATATTTATGGGCTATACAACAAGGGAAATCATTACATGTTACCTACACGATCTATCTGTTTAGTAAAAGTGTTAATCAATGTTTGGAATTTATTATTTATTCAAATATATAGAATGACCATTCAAACATTTACGCCATTTTACAATTAGTATATTAACAAAAAAAAAGCTATATGCATGGTCTTGTACCAGGATAAAACGCTTACAATTAACAGATTGAAATTAAATAGCAATTAATAGTCAATGTTACAATGTTGTGTAACGCTAATCAACGATGAAATGGTAGCATGCTTATAATAAATAATATTATAACAAAAGTGGCATCAACAATGATATGTAGAAGGTTCCAGAATAACGCATGAATAATCAGTAAAAATGAGTGAAAGGGAAACTTAAATGCATTATAAAGAATGCGTGGATTTAAACAATAACTGACATAGAAAAAACTATTAATAAACAATATGAGTATCATACAAACATGTTAAATAACAACATAACAAATAAGAACAAACATTATAAATTAAAAATATAATCATAACCTAACCAGACTCGTATCCTTGATTATAGATCCTTCTGAGAAGGATCTATAATCAAGGATCGTGTACAGGACTTCAAAATTATAATATTAAGGAAAACCAAACTTATGACTAATATTAATTGTAATGTAATAATCCAAAATATAACAAAAATGATTCGTTTTAAGATGTTAGTGTTATTCGAATATATGAAGCATATAATCGCTCAAGCTCTAATGGTAATTTTATTAGGAGTAACAGCATTAAACAACCACACACGATAACCTGAACAATCTCATCAATCAATCAGTGATCTCATTAGTGCGTAATGGGTTGCGGATCCATACAAGTAATGTTTTGAAAAGGATATCATTTTACCTTATCAAATTTTCATACAACCTTAATGAAAGTAAATAGCATTTGCACAAACCGTTAATGTAGCTGAAATATCAACTATCTATTTAGCAACATATTGCGTTGATAATTATTCGCCTTGATTAATGCCGTCTATGGTGGGAGAGGGGTTAATATGTCAGCTAATGATCCCAGGTGCCCCCAGCTTTCGAATGTACTTTCAAACGCTAGCAAAAATTCACCTCTAAGCAGAAATACTTTTACTAGAGCTCAATATTTACAAACTAGAGCTCCAGACGTAACCAGGAACATAACTATAAAAGCCATAACTGTGTTTCCTGTGTGCATAACTTTCCCTTATATCAATTTTCGCTGCACTTCTACTCCCCATATATAAGAAGCCATTCTGCTAGATTGTTATGTAAAGGTATTGTGTGTAAAGTATCAGTAAAACGCTCGGTAAAATCTTTCTGGTAGTGTCAGAGAAAATTCCAGTTTATATTTGATATCAAGTCCAGTGACATGCGTTTAAAACAATCATAAAACCAAACGAGTGTATCTCTGCTACAATCACTTCACACAACTCCACTCAGTCGGGATTAGTGCATTCAACCGAGTGAATCATCGTTTGTTAGCTCCAGCAACATTGTCAGCTTCATGTCCATGCTTCCGTTATTTCACAGACTAAATTTGTGTTTTATAAATTAAATACTTTTCATTAGTGTAAACAATTTGTTCAATTTTATATTTGTTTTAATAAAAATTTCTTTCCAGGAAATTCAGGTAATATATAGTAGTTATATATGTGTATTTACTTTATTACAAGACTACATATAATATATACACAATTAAGTTTAATTAATTTTACCAAAATTTCAATTTATTCCACATACGCTATTCAAAAACTGTTTCTCTATATGTTTATATGTATATTGTATAAATATATGTAATACAATGAGTTATTTAGTTACTATTAAGTATATGTTTACGCTTGTAAACATTATACAGTAATATCATTGAACCTAAAGAATTGTTACCGAAATGTGTGCAAATCTTATTAGGTTTGGAAAACGTGCAATGAGCTGATCTCTTGATGCCGGAAAAATTGCTAGTACTGTGCGTAGTTGTTTTTAACCTGATTCGCGTTCTTCACGTAGCTTTCAATATTTGCTTGTTAATTTTTACACTTGATTTTTAAAACACTGAAGTGGATGGCATTGGACCATAGAACACGAAAGAATTTCGGGTTGTTATTTAAACTTTGTTTAAATAGATTATTCGGTAGGTAAGTTAACTTCATTATTACTCAAATGTAATAATGTTCTTGTCTCTTTATATTTCCTACGGGAATTGGAATCTAGCGCCGTATTATTTGTTACCAATGAGTAAAGTAAATAATACAGTCAAAGCAATCTATTTTAGAAGCACATCCAATTTATTTTAAAGACATTTTTTAATCACAGTGCAATATTTAACATGTTCCATTTCTACCATTGCAAATTATAAAACTCAATAGCAAATTGTTTTAGGGTTATTTTACTAAATAGACCTCATAATTGAATTTAGAGACTTCTACTGTGTCCATGACGTTTGTCATAAAACCTTAAGCTTGGGTTTTGGTTGAAAAGTTTTACACTTTGTCCTAAATTAATTTTTCTTTCTGAACATCAGAGCATCAAGTACAATAGTTCTTACATTATAATAAAAGACTATTAGTCATTCTATTTGTTTCTGGCTTGTGTTGTTTTATAGTTTGTGAGATGAATTTAGAAATACTTACTAAATCATCCTCAGGTTCTGGTATTTCATACATTTTGTCAATATTTAAAACCAATAAGTATAAATATTATTAATAATTAATAGGACATAGAAAATCATTCTGGTGTGAACAACGGGATACACTGGTGTTCTCCTTCAGTCGGATAATAGTCCCTAATATTTTAAATGCTTGAGGACCTCCAGCCTGGATAATGTATGAAGTGGTATCAGACACGTGAAGCCTGGCAGGGTCAGTGAGCTGTAGTAAAGTGTTCAGGGAACGCCACCTCCAGGCCACTTGTATATAAGGACCACCTACAGCGTATCTTGAGATATTCCAGTATTAGTAAATTACCCGAGGAGAAATTCTACTTTTTTATTTGTAATAATAGACCTCTTACAACTACTATTAAACTTCATTTAACGTATTTTGATACGTTTTTATCACATTATGCGAAACTTTTCTTTATAATTGTAATCAATTTATCATACCATTTTAATTTGAACTGGAAATCACAATTTCCGTCCAATCCATTTAAACATTTAAATTTTCTTTAAGGTTCTGATTGAATAGATGAGTTATTGTTAGTTCACAACAAAACAAATTATGTAACACGTACATATTGATTATTATTGATTTTAGTGGAAATTATTCTTTGTAAACGTGTGAACTTTTGTTTACCATATGAACAAAAAAAACTACAGGGTTATGACAAATTATATATTTCGCGTTTTTTAACCTTATCAATACTCGTACACTGTGCATGCAACTGAATTAAGCTAATGTAAAGTGTCTATTATGTATCACCTACACTTTCTATGTGTTGGTACTATAACCAGTTCACGTTAAATATACTTAATAAGTTGGTATCCATAGTTTATAATAAGCTGTTAGAGGAAACTATAATTTTAACATCGAAAATATATAATTCCTCGTAATAAATTTAAATAATTCCACGTTTGTTCTTTTACTGTTTTGAGTAGTATTTATGTCGTTATTCTAAGATGAATTGAAACGTACATTTTGCAAAAGCATTTATGTTATTTAACATAAATTTTTTTCTGTTGTTTTAAATATTCTTTTTCTCTGTTTAAAATCTATTTCATTCAGATCTAATAGTAACTTTTAATTTCCTATTTATATTATTTCGGCTATTACCTAAAAGACCGAATTGTTTCTATGTCCTGCTTACTGAGGAATTATGGAGTACTAATATGTAGCAGATGCTTTACTCCAGTGTGACTTTACATTTTCCCTAGAAGCTGCGGTCAGTTCCTTGAAGCTACTTTAAATGGGTTTAATAGGTTGTTTCTTACATCTTGTACAATTTTATTATTACATGGAGTCTCTAAGCGTTACCTGTAATAATTGGTATATGTAAAAGCACACTGTGTTACAAAATCTGACTTCATGACTGTTTTATGATATTTATTTATAGGTTTCTATCAGAGTTAGAAATGCAATGCAGCAGGAGCCATGCTGATTCCATGAAACCAATGAATTGATGACGAATGTATTGGAACCTTTAGCCGGACAATATTATCAGCTCAGTTTTTAATGATAAAGACAATATACGAGGTAAAAACGATTATTGAAAAGTCTCTTAAATGTAACCCATATCCTGTTGTACAGACATGCCTATCATGTGTCCATATTGTACAGCATCTGTTATAGTGATAATTTGAACATCTATTACAAAATACAAATATTTTTTTGCATTCAGTGTGTGTTTTATGAAGTTTTGTGATACTCTTGTCCAAAGAATTAATAGTTAGGAATGCTTGACGACTACAATCTTTATAAGTGAATGCAGTTTTAATTATTTTCTCAGCTAGGTGTACATTTTTTAAGCGATTTGTTTTTATATATAAGTGTTTCCGTACGTAAATTAATTTAAATAAGGAGGATTAATTTAATATTTTTAAACTCGTAAGCTATGATAATGAAGAAATGTATCTCCTTGGTAAAGTTTGTGCAAGATAAGATCCACGGAGAGGGCAAATAGTATATGTAGTGGAACCAACGCATCTTGTGTGAAAACTTGCTTACTGAAGCGTGATATTACTATAACTTGACAGTTCACGTGAGTTCGTGAGTTTTGATCAATTAAAAACAAACAGTTTGTGCTCAGATTCTTAGCGAAAATATAAAACTTATTGTTACTCGAATACGTGAATACTTTTATTGCAAGAATTTCTTTTGTCTGAAAATAAATAGTGTATGTGGGAACAACAATATATGGAATGCAAACATTCTCGTGCGTCCAGATGTGTTCATTGAGTTGAAATTCAACAGTCAGTAAGGCTCGCTCAGAATCACTCAACGTATAGTTCGCTAATCTCAAATATCAGGGCTATAAACCTCTTAAAATACTATATAATATTCTTTTTATATTATATAATATACTATATAATATTTAGGGCAGACTGATTTGTGGCAGGTAGTAGCTGCATTTTAAATTCCACATTTTAAAGTGATTCCAGTCTGTGTGATAGATACAGTATATAACAAGGTGACACAAGGGATATTTTTGTTAATAAACTATTTTGGAGGGAGGACAGTAATGAATATACCCTACTCCTGAAAGTGTAATTGAAAATATGTTGAATAGTTATCGGGTGTTGGATAAAAATTGTTGAAAACAAGTGTTTAAAAGTGGTATTTATATTTCAAGTTAAAGTACTATAAACATTAATTAAGGATAACAAGGTATGTTAAACAAGTTCTTGCTGATTCAATCTAGAGAATGTATTGTCATACGGTGTAAGGCGTCAGTCTACGTCTGACTTACTGACAGCGCAGTTTCGAATCTTGTCTGTAATAATTTTACATTTTATCAGTACTATCGACTTAGTACGGTAGCAACTCTTCTTATTCTGTTTGTTATGGTCGTCACTCAGGCCATTGAAAATTAGGACGCGCACTATAAGGTGAATAAGGGGATCGCCCTCTCATAAAAAGTTATAAAGTTTTACATTAATATAAGTTTGAACTAGATTATGGGCTAGATTGAACCAATTAAAATTTAAAAAGACAGACATTCATACTTGTGTAAAGTTATTAGCCAGTCCACTAAAAATACTAAGGATAAAGTTTGCAATAAAAAATAAAAATTTACTTCCTTTTTGTACATCTCTTTAGAGATTCAAATGATGACCGCTATATTGTATGTATTTATATATTACAACATAATGTATGCATATTATGCAAAGTTGTATAAAATTGCTTAATTGCAGGAGTTTTGATTGGTTATTTCTTTACAACGTTCATTACTAAAATGTAACCAACTCAAATTTTAGGTTTTACACGCTATAACGCTAGTAGCACTCAAATTGATTCTAGCTTAAACTTGCCTTGATGTCTGATGCAGAAAATATAAATACACAAAATAAGTCTAAGAAACCTATTACAGTCTAGGAGTAAACACTTCAAGACACTATAAGTTCATGCAACATATCAAAATAATCATTTATTCGATTTTGCGTTATATAAATCTCGTTTTTTCGGTATGTACTCGGCTTATTTGTGTTCGTTCATCTCTTTTTCCTTAAGCCACTGTTGACATCCCATATCGCAATGTCTTGGAAGCTCACCATTGTACCTAATTTTACAACATTCACAACTTTATTCATTAAGATTGTTTTATAAAGACGTTAAAACAAAATTGGAAATGGTTTAAATGATTAGTTGTGGAGCAAAAGTTGGATTTTAATTTTGTATTTGCTATCTCTATCAGTACAAATTAAGCACTGTTTTAAAATTGAAATTGAGTCCAACTCTTCTGTTTCATTTGCGAACTTCAATTAAAGACTGTATATTTTCAGTTAAATATGGATTATAAAACGTAAATGTCAAACTTGTTCCAAATTATAAAATACTAGAATTAAACCACGGCTTTGCAAGCAATTTCGTAGATTTTGCGCCTGTATAAGCACTTCTGGTTAGATTAAATTAAATTTCCGATACCAATTTTTAGTTTGGATTGTTCCCACGATCAAGAAAATACGTCACAAAGTGTGTATTTTGTCATTGTAATTTACTTCGTTCTTGGTACATGTTGCTCCAGATCGATTTAGCCTTGTGTCCCTATAAAGAAATTACGTATATCTTATAGAAGCCACTTCTGTCAATAACAACTTAGATGAGTTCTAAAACAATATTTAAACTGGTATTAATTGTTAAAAAGTAACTTTGTCTTCTATATTTAACAATTATTGTTTGATACAATGTATGGTTAAAAGTACATTAACAATGACATTATTTACGTGTTTGTTTCTTTGTAAGCTGAAAAATATTTATAATATTTTAGAACATTTAGAACTTAAATTGGTACATTAGTTCAACGTCTTATGTTTTAGGAAATGTTCTAAGGTAGACGAGCCATTACCTAATCGCTAAATATAAAAACGGCGTGAAATATATATGTAATATTTGGCTGCAATAAAACAATTTATACATATTATTTTTATAGATGGGTTTTTCGCTAATTCAAAGACCAGTGGGGATTTTCAAGTTAAGAATAGGCCAATATTTTTATCTGGGATTGTAATACTGTAATATCAATGTAAAATCTCATTACAATTATATTATTATATAAAACAATAAAACGATTATTGTACTATATTTCCATTTAAAAATTACACCGTTACAAAAACTTCACATTAAGGTATTAAGTGTGCTCAAAAGCTATAAGTCCCTTTTTGTGCTAGTTGGATTCAGAAATGTCGTTTTATGAGCTCTTGAAATAGAAGCCAACAAGAAATGGGACCTTAGAAATATTAAAGATATTGAGAAGGCTATACTTGATATTAAAGCTTTAGCTGATTCTCATTCAAATGCATCTTTACAATCTAGATCTTATTAAATTGCTCACTTTGAATATGAAGAAAAATGATTGTAATTAAAACACTAGAAAATATAAATATGTATGATTTACAAAAATAATAACTTTATTTACACAGGATTTCAAATGAATTTGCACATGATATAACAGAGCTCCAAATAAAGTCTAATGCCGACTTCTAATAAATTCCTACACTTTCTATGAAAAATAGTAAACATTCGAATTTAGGTATAACTGTATTGATACTATTAAAGACGGGCAATCAAACTGGCTTTACGAATATTGAACACAGATTGTTGAATTTTGGACTGATATTTTCATCTAGCAGCGAAATGGGTCTTTTAATTCAAAATTAATTTGTACTCTGTTACATAAATTCACGTATGTTAATGAGTAATTAACAGAGGCAATGTAAGTCAAATGGGAAAAACGTGTTGGTAATGCTATAAATAAAAATCAGCTTAATCAAACATCTATCAATGTGTTTTATAGAACTTCCTACAAGTCTTATTAAAAAATGTGATCTGTTTTGTGGTTAATGCGTTTTTTAGTTCTACTATTGAATTTGACACTGGTTTTCTCAAAATCTGTGTTTGGTTATAACGGTTTTTATCTTAAACGATGAACGGAAAAAATATCTTAAAATAACATGCCATTTATCATGCCATAAGTGCCCAGCAATGAAAACTAATAATATATATTCAGTTTAAAATTTTTAAATGACAGCCCCTTTTAATGTCTACCATTTTTAATAATAAGCCGTGCAGGATATTTCAATGGTCATCCCTTAAATTCCCCAATTATGGAATTATAATGGATGGCTTATGTCATAAGCAAGAGGTCTTTAATATTACGCTATCAAATCTAGTTGCTAAATTCAGTTGGAATATTTCCTTAAAAACCACTTTTAAGGAAACTATAAAGTTATATTAAAGAAAGATAAAGCTTTCACTCAACAGTATTTTTTATCTAAAACTTAAATGTTGAAAGTAGCAATGAATCAACAAACATGACTAAATTAGAATGAATCAATCTTTGTTATTCCGAAACCAAATCTAGTACTTGAAAATATTACAGGCTTTGTTTTTAAATTGTTTCTTATTGCTTACCTATAAATCTATGAGGAATTTTCAGGCCTGATAGTAAAACGCTTCATTATAATTATTTTGTATGAATTAAAATATTTTCGGTTCCCTCCGGGACTCATCGGATCTTATTTTTTTTCCTTTCCAAACGAGATCCCAAACCTTTTTTGGCAAAAACCTTGGGTTTATTACACTGGAAATTCAGGTAGTCGTCTCAATCACTTTCCATATCTATATTTGCTTATGCAATAATATCCAGTCGTTTGTATCGCAGTATAAATAAACGCCAGTAGCTATCCACAGACAAGCTGTTATGGACAAAGAAATTCCTGCTTTAGCCTGCATTTATCATTCTTAGGTCTGTTACGATATAGCACCGTAAATCTATAGTTTTAGTTAAAGCTTATTTTACTAAACACTTAATTATTTATAAACTTTAATTAGATATTTCTTTTGAAATAAAGCTAATAAAGTTAATTTAACATTATATATAGCTATACTATATAAGTGAATTTAAAGTAAAAAGATAGATACTATCAAATTTAATTATTTGAAACTACTATCTAAACATTTTCAAACAATGGAAATATTTTATTAAGCATATTTATTTAACATTCAATTTGGAAAAAACCAGTATCTATGGGTATATTCTATCACGCTAAATAAATATATATATATATACTATTTTTCGTTATAAATATTTTGAAACTTTTTTAGAGGTACACTCCGTATGTATCCACAGTTAGCTAATAATGTATGTTCAAATTCTTTATTGTGTAGTATGACAATTTTTTACAGTTATTGTATTACACCTCGTCAGAAAAATATGGTTTAAGTTGCATATCTAAATAAAACAATATTTCTCAAACTTTTCAACCAATTTTCTATGGCCACTTTTTAAATTACTAATCGCGAAAAAAAACTCACCACCGAGTAAAAAGCTTTCTGTATGAGATAGTTATATAATTAAAAATTTTTTGAATTTAGTGAGGATTTATTTCCATTGTAATATTTTGCGGTAGCCTGTTATATAATTTTGGCCCCATATTCTGGGGAAGTGATGCACTAAGCGAAGTCGATGGGGAACTTGCATATGTTGAGCGCTGGCTGGTGGATCTGTATTGTAATTGTCGGACGTCCCGAACCAATTTGGATGGAACCGTATTTGAGAATTGTAGGTGCACAAGCATTTCGTAATTGTATAGTGAGGGAGGGGTGTCAATAATTCTATACGACTGAAAAAAATGTATTTACATGACGCCCATCTCCTACGTACGGCCGGCTATTATACGGACGGCTCTTTTTTGCAATACAATACTCGTAGAAAACTCCCTAGTGACGCTGAAGCCGCCACCAGTATTATAGATACCGCAGCCTTGACTCGATCAGGGAGGTGTAGATTAGTCGGTAAAGAATTAATTTTGATATTGAGAATATCTGCTCTAGTAAAAACAATTGTGATGTTAATTTTGAGCATAGCATGTCTATGGTGCTTGTCCAAGTAAATTTATATCTTAAATTAATCCCCAAGTACTGTACAAATCTGATTCTAAAGGCAATTCGAATTCATTCATATCGATCAGTGGTTCGATTTCTGAAGTAAAATAATTTGAAAAATGAAATACTTTTTGGTTTTTGAGGGATTAACATGTAAACATTATTTCGATTTTTAAGTATTGATATAACTTTGTTCGTTGTAAAAGAAGCAGTTTATCTCTAATATGCTATAATGATTTAGCTTGGAAGATTAAGGCGATATCATCCGATAATCGGTAATATGTAACTCTGGAAAATTTTATTGTTAAACTGTTTGTATACATGCAAAAAATAATATCGGCCCCAAAACGGAGCCTTGGGGAATTACCAACATTTAATTCCAATTTATTAGAATTTACATTTTTTTAACCTGAACACTTTGTTTTTCCTATAATTTATCTAAAGATTAATTTAAAAAACCACTACTTTTCAAATTTGTTTATTATTTTGATCCGGTTTTTGATAGCCTCGCCCGAATAATAATAAACAATTTGGAAAGTAGTTTTGTTTTTATTAATATTTTATAATATTTAAAGAATTGTCAATTGCTCCAAGAGTCTACAACTTGTCGTTTTCTATTTAGTAAAAAAGATTTAATCCAGTTGAGGGGATACTCCACGCACTCCTAGGCGACCTTAGTCTTTCAAAAAGCACTTCTATTGATCTAGGCAGTCGAATGCCTTTTCGATGATCAAGAAATACCCCTACACGCACTTTAACATTTTTTATCTAAAGCCGTCGATTCGCTCTTGGGCATGGGTTGGCAAATTCTGCCATACGCACAAGCTGTGTTTTTCCCCTCTAACAAAATCCATATTGTTCTTTACAAAAAAGTACGTTATGATGGAAAATGAGAATAAAAAAAATCTAGCAAGGTCTATTAGCAAAAAAAAAAAAACATGCTCAAATAATTTAGTATTAGAAAATGTTTGTGAAATCATTTGAAATTGGTTCGATAGTTTTCCGGAGGAGAACCCGTTATCTCCGTCCTTTGTATATTGGACCCCGCCGTACGATAGCTTGTTTTCATTTCCTGCGGAAGAAACCTTCCCATCAAGAGAGGATGTTTTATAATATCTTCGAATAGGGGTATAGATAAGGCATTAGCACATTTTATTTGCGAAATCTAGTTTATTGTGATTTACCATTGTTATCCGGAAGCTTTTAGTGTTTTTTATATTTCATTATTATTTATTAAATTTCTCTGGGGGGTCTTGTAGGAGTCAGCTTATGTCGCGCACTTATCCGTACTTGGACTAGTTTTTTTCATATTGTGGTCGGTTGTTCCGTCAGGTTCCGTTATCATCGAACTCTTGATGTTATCCATCATTAGCAAATAGTTGTTTAGTTTGACGGGGTTCCGGCTTCTGTCTGTGTTTGGGCTGGGGGCGTACGGAATGAGGGGGGGGGATGGGAAGGGAAAGGAAAGACAATGGGTTTTGTGCTCTTAGTTCGCCATAGTTATGCTTTAGGTGCGTTTCTGTTTGTTTTCTATGTGATAGAGGTTTGATTTGAGGCTACAGTAGCTGTGATATTTATGATTATTCTTTGTTGCCCATGTCTCGCTTTGTAGGCTGTTCTTTTGCGGGGGTCTGATACCCGACTGGTAGAGTTCTTTTTTGTGTCGATTATAGGGCGTTGTTTCTTAGGATCACGCGCTCCCGGTAACGGTTTTGACTGTGTGTTTCTTTGGTGCTACAGTCGCGAAGTTTGGCCTCCTGTTCCATGCTACTTTTCTTTTCATGTGTAACAATTCTTGGTTCTTGTTGTCTTAAATTAAAATTGTTGTGAGGTATTTTTCTTGGCAGGTTGTTTTAAGAGCTGTTTCTGTGGGTTTTTTTCTAACAAAACAGGGTTTTCTGATTCTGTCTTTTGCTTGATCTTTTATTTTACACGCTTTTTTTCCTAATTTATCGGTTATAGCGGTGACGTTTCGCTCAAATAAGCCGCTTTTGCATCCTTTATAACCTTTCGGTTATATTTTTCTATAAATTATGGGTAGTATTTAGTATTCTAAACACATGTTTAGTTTGTAGGTTTTTTACTATAATCAAGTTCTTTTTAAGTTTTCTCGAAGAAAGAAGATATTATCCCCTTAGTAACCAAGGTATTTTTTCCTTTTCATTTAACTGTTTTGTCTTTGTTTTAATGGGGGACAGCTATCGGAAAAATAGTGTGTGATTAAATATATTTATAAAGCTACTTAATTTGTCTCTGGTAACATTTTTACGATCCTTCACAGTTTCCCAAGACTCTTTATATTTAGTAGATAATTTAGTATTCTCAGATTATTTCCGGGCATGTATTAGGTGTAGCGCAAGCCGCTCTGGCCTGAACGTAGTAATTTTGGCGGGAGGGAATTTCGGAGGTGAAACTGTATCAACTGAGCAAAGCTGATCGGAAAGTCCTGTTCCGGATTACGTCAGACTTGCAAAATATCAGCGTTACATATTCGATAAGACATGATCAGATTTAAAGTTGAAGAGGTGCCTGTTTCTCGTGTGTTGGCGAGTTTACAAATTGCCTTTAAATTAAACTCCCGCATTAGGTCCTTTTAGTCTAGTTGTTTCAGGGAATTTTAAACAAGCCAGTTCAAGTTCAAATCTTCCTACAACAAGGACATAGCATTTCCTATTACTTAACAAATAGTTCGACAACAACTGGTAAAAACAATTTGAAAACTATTTACATTTGAGTAGTGAGGTGACCTATAAATACCAAACAAAAATTTCTTTTCAACCATTATTTAAATTATTTCAGTCCTGACAAATTCTAGTGACTTTCTTTAGAAAATCTACTTCCATTAATTCATATTTACTTTAATTCCATTTTTACATAGATAATGAACTTCCACTACTATTGTGTTCCGACTTGAGAACTGACTAATATTTTTTTAATTCTGAAAATTAATTGGACTTTAAATCGTCTGTTTTTCAAGCACCTGTTCACTAAAAAATAAAACCCCGCCAAGTCAGGCTGTTCCATGTTGTAAAAATATCTTTATCAAATCTAGCTTATCTTCATATAATGTACATTTAAGTGGAATATTTTAAGGTTTTCAGCATTTACTAAAGTTTTGTATTTTATTATGTGAAATATCAAAACATCTAGGTATATTTAGATTTTGCCTGTAGACAGAAACGCTTTTCATTGTCTTAGCTTTATATGTTTAAACTTTTTTGATTTATTTTGTCTTCCGTTGCTAACATAAAGCTGATGTGTTTCTACCCAAATTATTTAGGTGTAGACATAGAGAAGCCTATTGTTTTTAGGTGGTTGTATTTGCTAATGATTAAGATTTTCAAGTGGTCGTATTTTCAAGGCCTCATATTATTAGTTCTATGTTACTTTTCTTATTTTGACATTTAGGTGGGGCTTATCATACCTTAAGGTACGGTACAGACAATAACATTAGTATTTTTTGTTTACTCAGGGCAACATGTTATATAATTTTGTGGTAAAATTTTATACACATATATTCTTTTGGGGCAATATCAGACTTCATAGGTGGGCTAGAATCAGCGTTGAGAGTGTAATTACGCAATACTCTTTGTGCCTGACGAGATCTGCTTGAAAACAATAATGCTTAGCCAATTGTTGTTTTTTAAATGTAGTTTAAAATTCGTTTTACAACAATGTAAGGTAATAGTAAGCCACACTACATGTAACGTAAATTGATTTGCTATGGCATATAGCTTATTTAATTCTCTATATATGTAAGAATTACACAAACAGAGAAACGATCAGAGAAACACAAAAATGTATTAGCTACTCCGAGGAAGATAGAAGAAACATTATGCCATCTTATTGAGTGATAGAATGGGGTACACTCAATTAAACCCTATGGATAGTCGTGCACATTTATAGAACTAGTTCCCTCAATCATGCGTACAAATAAAATATAATGCATAATTGAAATCCTACAGACAAAATCGTCGACAAGGTATCCTGCTTAGAGTTGGCCAATAACCCATGAAGGACTAGATGAATGTAAAAACATTTGTATTAACTTAATCTCTAAATATCAAATGTTTGTTATGTTTTTGAGCGTAGTATTTTTACCAATTTGTTTTTCATAAGGCAAATATTTTGTTCCCACTATCATGGTCACCTATAAGACCAATAATGTTCCAATAAGACCAATGTTCGCTAACTATTACACAAATCACATGGAGTGACATGTACAATTATCGAACACAATACTCTTTGTGTAGAAATTAATTTCTTCGTCACGTGATATCATGAAATAAAGTTTAAAATGGCTATACTTATGTGTTTCTTTATAAGAACTTAATTAATCAATTATCAAAGGCATATCATTTCAATACACACATTTCAATGTGTTAATTAGTGATATGCCTTTAATTGTTCATCACATATTAGGGTATGTGGATAATAAATATAAAATGTATTGAAATGAATACAGAGGAATTGCGATGGTTGGTAGTTCACTAAGGCAGTTACCACCCGTTATTGAGTTGCACTAATTTGACTTTGATGGAGGCTCTTAGTTCACTATTACTGGTATTGTAACATACTGTAATACAATAAAGTCACTTTGTGATCTTTGTATCGCTTCAGCGTTACAGTGCAACATTGCAAAAATCGGTGTGTGTTAGAAATTGGTTTTTTTAAATAATTCACACAGTCTGTTATAATCTCAGTTGTTGAGCCGTTCAGACGTGTTCTGCTACGTGTTACGTCAATTTAATTTATTTGGTATTTTCTCTCTACCCGTCCATAACTGTACACATACAGAAAGATTTACATTAATAGTTAACGTTACTAATTTGGTAAATCATGGTCGCTAATTGTGGTGTTTGCAATCTAGTCTGTGCTACTGACGGAAGTGAGGTTAGGTGTACTGCTTCACAATGTGATAGTATCTACCATGCTAATTGTGTTAAAGATAGCCTAGATGAAGCTAAAACCCGATCTCAAACTACAGACATGGAAATGTAAGAAATGTAAGGAAAGCACTACCACGAAAAAAAGGTAATAATACTGTTCCAATTAATGAAGGAATAACAAAAGACTTCCTAACACAAGCCTTAAATAACCTTCAAACACAAGTGTTTAACGCACTGGCCAAATCGAGTAGTGAAATGGTTGAGCTTACTAACTCCATGCAGTTTTATGTCAGATAAAATGGACACAGCTAATTCTCTAATGCTTAAACTTAATAAAGAGTTTGCCGAAATTAAGAAAGAGAATGCTGAACTCCGTGCTGAAAACACCAAGCTTAAATCTTGCGGTTATCGATCTTAAAGAGACAGTTAGGTCCTCTTGAAACAGTACTTCCAGGAGGTGCAACATCGAAATAATGGCATTCCCCGTAACCCCAAATGAAAGATGAAACAACCATCGTAAAGGATGTCGGAGCAGCCCTAGGCCTACAAGTGGAGGATGCCGATATTGCAGCTGCCCATAGGATTCCATCCTTCAAGAGGACCGACCTCCATCGCTGATTGTCCAGTTCCTGAAGAAGAATGTGAAGGACACTTGGTTAACCAAGGCTAGATCAATCAAACCCTTGACGGCTGATAAGGTAAATAATTCTTTTTCCTCGACAGACTGTCTATTTAAATGATCACGTGTCTCCGAAGAATAAAATATTTCTTGCTGATCTCAAAAAGAAAAGTAGGGAGTTGGGCTTTGCTTATGCTTGGAATAGGGAGGGAAAATTCTTTGTCAGGAGGGCTGATGGCGATAAGTTTATTAAAATTAATACGTATGAGGATATTCTTAACCTGGGTCCTAGGTAAATGCACATATATGGGAGCTAAATATAAATACTCTGTAAGTTATCATATGTCCTTTATTATTAAGCATATACTTAAGTTATTATTGCCTGTAACATTAATAAGTGGTTTTAGTTTTGTTATTCTAAATAGGCCTAAGCATAAATTCCTTGACTTTATACTTTGAATTTTTCCTAAGTTCCCGCTATAACTTACCTGAATGAATATAATGGATAAAAGTAGTCAAGCTCTCAGCCCAGACATTACACTCACAAGTTATTTTGATTCCCAAGGGTCCGAGCATTGTTATAGTTTAATTTATGCTAATATTAGAAGTATACGGAAAAATTTTGATAGCTTTATTTAGAATTAAGTAAGATTAAAAAAAGGTGTACGTTTATTGTTCTAAGTGAAATTTAGATAAGTTCCGACGAATTAGAATTATACAGTCTTTCCTGATTACAATATGTTTGCATACTGTAACAATAACTATAGAGCTGGTGGCGTTATGTGCTTTGTTGATAAGTGTATTACTTCCTGCCAAATGGAAACTGCATTGATATCGGCTGATGTACTTCTTTTAAATATTAAAATTAATAATCTATTATTTTTTAAACCTACTATGCATATATAGACAAAATAACTCTTCTGAGAAGGTCTATGTGGAATGAATTGGCTCATATTTTAACTAACTTAAAACAATAGCATATTGTATATAGGTGATATAAACTTCGACATTCTAGAAGATAACAGCTCAACTCGAAACTATCTCAGTACTATGAATAATAATGGGATTAACTTCACTTGTTAATGTTCCGACTAGAATTGCTACGCATTCTAGTACTTGTTTGGATCATGTATTTGTTAGGAATAGAAATTTAAATAATTTCAATGTTTCAGTTTTTGATATTGGGCTAACTGATCATTGTTTTAATAGGCCTCAAGATTTATTCAAATAACACGATAAATATTAACGATCGTATTATGAATATGTCCTCTCCGAATAAGTTCGTTATTGATTACGAAAAGGTTAGGTATAAATTGAGGGACATAGATAATGAAGATTTCTTCCAAACTGAAAACGTCAATTTAGCTTATGATAAATTTTCATGATTACCTTGTTAAAATTGTTAATGGCAGCAGATTGGACCCAACTAGTAACAAAAAAATCAGTAAGGCAAAAATACTTAGTCCATGGATTAATAAGAAACTTATACTACTTATCTCAAAGAGAACAAAATTATACAAAAATTGCTAAAAAAGCGACCATACGATATAAATTTTACAGTTTATTATAAACGTTTTTGTAAAAATTTGCAATTAGAGATAGATAAAACCAAAAATGAATTTTTCGCAAAGAAATTAGTAATTGCAATGGAGATGTATCACAACAATGGAAAGTAATCAATGGTATATTTGGTGAGGCTTCAATTAAATGCGTTAACAAAATAGAGCTGTGTGATGGGTCATTAATCAGTAATCTTAGAACCAAGGGAGATTGCCGAAGAGATAAGTAAGTACCTGATAAGAGTACAGACTGATCTAGTGAAAGAGGGCCGAACTTGTACAGTCACAGCACCAAATACAACAACCTTTAAACACACCCAACTCATTTTTCTGATACCTACTACTATTTTCGAGGTAATTGGAATTGTAAAAAAACTTAAAAATAAAAAGTCCGCTGGTATTGATGGCTTTAATGTAGAATTGATTAGAAATGTCATCGATTTGATTGCTCCTGCATTGGTATACATAATCAATTTGAGCTTCCAAAATGGAGTTTTTTCCTGAAAACCTCAAACAGAGCATTGTAGTACCAATTCTTAAAAAAAACAAAATTCAATAAAATTAGACAATTTAAGACCGATAAAGCCTTCTTTCAGTTTTCTCTAAAATTATTGAAAAGATTGTAATAATTCGTCCTAGTCTCTTTTCTCAATAATAGAAGATTTTCAGTACATACCAGTTTGGGTTTACAAAGGGGAAATCAACAGAGGACCTCTCATTGACGTAACTAACTTGATATACGGTAGCTTAAACAATAGTAAATTGACAACTGGTATTTTTGTTGACTTTAAAAAGGCTTTTGACCTGGTAAATCACAAAATACTCCTAAATAAACTTGAGTCAGCCGGTATCCAGGGGTTCCGCCTTAAGCTGGTTCAACAGCTACTTAACTGGGAGAAAGCAACAAGTGAGAATAGGTAACCACCTTAGTACTCCCTCAATAATTGGGGACAGGAGTGCCCCAGGGTTCCGTTATCTCAGCGACTTTATTCCTTAATTTATATAAATGATTTATTACAAACTAATTTTTAAAGGAAAAGTATTTGCATTTGCTGATGATTTTGGCGTTATTTTACTCTCATTCTGATGTAGATTGCTTGGGAGATATTATGGCTCATGATATCGCAAAATTACAAAATTGGTGTGAAGCTAACAGAATGATAGTTAATGTTGACAAAACAAAGTATATTAATTTAGCCTTTCAGATTACAACATTCCGTTCACTTTAAAATTTCATGATTATAATTGTTTGTTATATTGATTGCAACTGTCAACATATAGAAAAGATCAATAACATTAAATATTTGGGTATATTCTTTGATAGTAGGTTAACATGGGAAAACCATATAAGCGACCTTCATAAGAAATTTACGCATGTCAATAAGAAAGTTCTATTTTTTGAAAAACTGTTGTGATAAAGAACTATTAAGAACATTATATTATGCACTAATCCATTCACGAATGCAGTACGGAATAAATTGTTGGGGTGGGACGTTTTAAATATCTAATTGAAAAATTAAGAGTTACTCAAAACTACTTCCTCAGAATAATTTTAAGTAAACAAAAAACTGAAACAGTTCATTTCCACTTTACGTTGATTTAAAAATATTACCGATTCAACATCTGTTTGTATATAAGGTGTTAAAGAACCTTCTTTATTAGAAGCGGGAATAATAGAAACCAAAATTTGTTTTACTCTACCCGTAATGTACAACATGGTACAATAAGAATTCCTAAAGTGAAAAAAGAAATGTTTAGGCATTCCTTCCAATACCTTGCACCTAAATATTTTAATCAAATACCAATTTCTTTTAGGACTTGTAATTCATTTATAAAGCAAATTGTGCTAAACTGTTTAAACTGGCTTTTATTGCAGGAAGATGTTAATTTTTTAAATTATGTCCTCAGATAGAATGTAGTTCAGTTAGTGTAGCATGAAATTGAATTAGTATATTTACATATTATTATATTTATATATTTCTTATTTAATTATTTATTGTTACATGTGTTAAATTATATATTGTTGATTTGGTACGGTTATTGTTAAAATGTAATTGTTATTGTTAAAATTTTATTCTTGTTATTGATGTGTTATTATTAGTTTAATTGTTGTTATTCTGTGTTGAGTTATTGATATAATGAATACCGACATGTATGTGTGTGTATATATATATATATATAGATATATATATATATATATATATATATTATATGCATGTGTGTATATATATGTATATATTGTATATGATCTACAGTAAGATGAGTTAGTGCACTCAGTTACAAGAAGGAAGGAAAAGTTATATATTTGTTATTTCATTTATTTATTTGTTACATGTGTTGAGTGATATATTGTTGTTTTGGTACGGTTATTGTTAAAATGTTATTGTTATTGCTAATATGTTATTGTTATTGTTAAGATGTTATTATTATTATTGATGTGTTAATAGTAGTTTAATTGCTGTTATTATGTATTGAGTTATTAACGCCATGAATAACGACATATATATATGTATATGTTCTACAGTAAAATAAGTTAGTGCACTCAGTAACAAGAAGGAAGGAAAAGTTAGAAATTGGATTAGCTTACCCAGATAGAGGTTAGTTACACACAACACAATACTTGTATCACTTGTATTAATTACCACACAATCACAACTATTGATTTTCACAACACAGCCACTTGTGACAGTTTAAAACAAAATAATACGGAAAACACAATATGGATAGGATAGTAAATTGTAAATGGATAGTTTAGTATTTATTTTTGATGAATTATGTCACTGAGTATCCAGAGTGACGCCGGCTAATGCATGAATGAATCAGGCACAATTTGGACAAACCTCTGTCTGAGAGCGAAACTGAAACTTTGCTCTCTGAGCAGGTTAGACAACCAATGAAAATAAAATCACTGTTGGCCGGCGTTATTCAACACAATATTTGGATATTCATAGAAACCTATCAGCTCTGGTTCACGTCAGTAGTATTAAAAAAATAAATAAAATAAAAAGAAAACACTACAATTGGAGGCTCGATTTTAAATAACTACATAAGTTGCTGGACTCTAGATTAAGTGTATTAATATTATTATTAGATTATATCACTGGCCACACTACTGGTATAGTGGTCAGTAAATTCCGAAAATGTTGTTGTAAATTATACTTTGTAAATTATTGATGGAATAAATTATTATTATTATTATAAAGATATTGAATGTCAAAATAATTCCTCTTTTTATAATTTGTAAATTTAATAAGATAATAATAAAATTTTATTATGAATTACAAATTTAATGAAACCAATTATATATTAGATTTGAACTCATATTCATCTTGTTCAAGTTGGTATTTCCAACTGCGCACAATAGCATCTACATTATTACATACACAATTCTGTCAGTCTTAAATCCATACTTAAATTAATCATAATAACCTAATTATAATATAACCAAATAGTTGGGTAGTAACCATTCCTTGGTTATGTGTAGAAAACTTTATTGCTCCACTGTTCTTATAAATCGTGTCTATCGTGTCATGATGAGACAATTAGAATACCTATTCATCTAGATACACTATAATTTGTGGTCTAGGTGTCTCTTATGTCAAAATAATGTAACTGAATTTTAAAGATCAGTGTTGCGAAGTTCTGAAAAGAGGGTCTAAAAGGATTCACAGCAAAAGATGGTAAAACCGATTTGAACTTGAAGTCTGTATCTGATATTGCGTGTCTAAAGGTTTACGTTACGTATCTTCTATGACGTCAGGATTCTATAATTATTGTAAACATCTCTAGAAAAATGCTTGAAATAAGTAAACATTAATTGTTTTCGTTATCTTGTGTAAATGGGTGATGCGTTTAACTAATTAAAATCAGAAGACGAAATTAAACTCAACCAACGTAATTTAAAAGTACAGATTTACGATATGTTTTGAAGAATATTTTACTAACTCTATTACTTTTAAAGTTTAAAGCATAACAGTAAAACAGAACGTCAATTATTACAAGCTAGATATTTCAAATAAATTAATCTATTGATAATTAAGTTATCCTTTTTCAATGCAAGTTAGTTCGAAATCTATAAATACCAGTTCATGGCCATACGTCACCATGACCTCTTGACGGAACGTCAATGGAGAGGAGAAGTGACGTAATTGTGATTTATGAGCACAGCGAGCTGAGCATTGAGATAATACAGTAGTGAAGTGACGCGGATTTATTACTTAAAATACCTCCTTTGTACAATTTATGTTGCTGGCTCTGGGACATTTTTATTCAACAAAAAACAAGGCAGTAGCTTGAAAACTTTACAAAAGAGAAATTTTTTTAGGTATAAAAAGGTACGTAGTTAATTTTAACCACATTTTAAAAACAGGTTATAATATTTGTTTGTAATTTACTTCATGCTACAATGATTCATTTAGTACTTTTAAGGGGAGATGTACGCCCTATACCAGCTCATGTTAATTTTCAAATATTTATGTTCCTTTTTCTCAAGAACTATGATACCTAACGAATTGAAATTTTTAGCACTTCTAAAACATACTATTATACACAATCCCTGCCACTTTTAAAGATTTACAATCAATATTTTTGGCTTTAGAAATTTTTAAGGATACTCAATATTTTTTTCAATTATTTGTTTAAAAAAACTTTTTATTTTTTTTAAAATTTTGACCTAGACTTATGAAAGTGGCAGGGCTTGTATGAATAGTAACGTTATATATATGATATAAATTTCATGAAGATTGGACAACTAGTTCCTGAGAAAAAGGAACATTTATGTCAAAAAAGTAAATTTTCGGTAATTCACAAAACACTTTTATGTATACAAAAATATGATTGAAAAGTACCTTTTAAAACATTCCTGCTTCATAGTCTTGTTCCTTGGCCTTATCATCATCAATTAGTTTCTTCCTCACCATTCTTGCCCGTTTCCTAGCTTGCTTTGTCTCTTCTTCACCACCTTTTTCGGCTTTCCTCACTCGGTCCTCATCAATCTGACGTAGGGTATAAACACAGTTTTGGCCTAGCTTTATACCTAGATCATTAAGCACTTTTATTCTGCCTTGAATTCCTTCATTAAAAGTAATAATACTGTCAAAAACACCAAATCTTAGTGTTTGCAGGCCTACAAAATGTAATTTAGGTATACGCGTCCACAACACAGAATTAAAACTTTCGTTTACATTCTGTGTTTGACCATGGAGACATTTTTAAGCAGGTCTGGTGAAAATAATATTAAAATATTATTAAAATAATATTAAGTAATATTAAAAAGTGCAAGTTATGTATATTAAAATGCTCAAAACAATATCCTATCGTTCAGAACGTCTTCGATACGTCTGACCACGGATCCGTGCGCCCGACTAGCATGTTTATAATTTTTTTTTAGCATATAAATATAACCCAAATATATATGTATTATATATCACCGAACTCAGAAAAATCTATACTTTAAGATAAAAATATAAAAAAATATTGATTTTTTTTACAATATAGGCGTACATCTCCCCTTAAGTAATTTTGACATTTTTGACGAATTCTGTTTCAAATTATCGGCAAAGAAAATAATTTTATCAGTTGTCGGTCATATTTTTGTTCATTACAATGAGTAATGTTGTTTGATAAATTTATTAAGCTATTATTATTGAAGATGAAATCAAAACTTATAAAATTATCTTTACCACATTACATCTTAAATCAGTATATTATTTAAATGTATATTTTAAGTTTGCATTTTTCAAGTTATTATAAGTAACTTGCAATAACTTGAGAAAAGCTGAAACTGTATCTATAAATAAGTGAACAGTAAATATTTTACATTTCAATTCAAGAATCTAAGACAAAAGTTATGATGTTTTTGATATGCTCTTTAATAAATTTAAATTATAAATAATGCTATATCTTGAAGTGTATTAGGACTTTTTAGATCATGAGGAATATGCAATTAATAGTGTTGCTTTTTATTTTATTATGATCGTTATTTCTTATATTATTAACAGATTAGATGTATACAGTGTATGGATTGAATCTTATTCACGAGTACATAAGAATGCAATTCTTTCTTGGTGTAATTGATGTTAGACTGTGAACAATCACGATAATGGGTGACTGTGTACCAGTGTGGGGATCGGAACCAGGGCTTGTCTGTGAGTAACCTCAAGTGGCGGAATGATGGTATCGATTTATGGGTAAATTTCTAAGCTGTATGGTTTATTGTTTTTTTTTTAACTTTAATATAAACGCGTTAAAAATATGCCAAATCTGTTGATTAACCCGGTATGTTTCAGGTAGTATTAAAACTACCTTTGTAGCCAATATGTATATATGGTATGATAAATTTATAAAACTTCATTATCTATACATTTAAAATATAACGTTAAGATATAGCAAAAAGCTAATAAATATATAACAAAAAATAAATGTGACGTCGTTCCATTATAATACAATATTTTGCTTCATGAAAAATAAAGGATTTACTAACAGAAAAATATAACAAGTCCTTGGGAAGCGTACTTATTAACAGTACAAGGAAGATATTGGTTTGAAGTATTTGTTCGTTTTGTTTTGATGATTTTGGTATGAATCATATTTTCCCGGTAACTTCTCTAGGGAAACAACCCATGTATAATAATAAAATCTAATTCTAAACACTGCACATATTAAGTTTTTATCCTGATAAAAAAACTGGGGTACAGAAAAATTTTTGTTCTATATTTTCCAATTATATTCGTAAAGATTAAAGCTTGATTATTAACTCTCGAATGTATACTGATTTATTTACAAACATAAAACACTTTTTCGGATGGTCAACAACATTTCTATGGTTAATATTTTAAGCTGATCTAATTACAATATTTCGATGATTTTAATTTTGAAATTACATGTTTAAAAGTTAAAAGTTTGAAGGCATCAAACATCGCTTCAAAGACATTAGCACGACGATACTCATTTTAATAGATATTTTTAAAATAACTAAAACACCTAGACTTTATATGTATTTGTTATGATAGATATGCAAGGGATCACATTATGTTTATAGTGTGGCGGCAGATGATTCAGTTTAAGAATTAAGTGTGAAAATATAGTAGTATGTCTGGATGTGTTCCCCTCTCGTTACAACGTTTCGAACATCTAAATAAAACTCAAGTTCTTAGAAATATTTCTACTTATTTATATTAAGAAACAAATCCATTGCATTACAAACACATTTAAGACATCCCACCTAGTCTCATCCAGTTCGTCCAGCTATATATAGAGCAAGGCAATAAATTCTTAGTTAAATATTCAACATTGCACTCTTCACATAATATAAGTATGTTTAAAATCTGTACATAATTACAGCTCTATTTTCCTTATTGCGCTCGCAATGTAAATTCTTGAGTAACAATGTCATTAAATCACGAGCACAAGTGTCACAGTTAAATTATATTTGCTGAATAAGGTAGTGAACTGTAACAGTAATTACTGGTAATATGAAGTGATACAATTAATATTTTAATGAAAGTATTGGAAACTCATAACACGAGAAATATATGTGTTCGTATGAAGTGCTATACTGCTTCCCACTACTAGAGATAAGTGAACACATTTAACAACAACAAAAAAAAAATATATATATATATATAGTATATATTTATAGTATATACTATATTACTATATAGTATACATTTATAGTATATACTATATTACTATATAGTATACTATATTTACTATAGTAATCTTATTAATATATTTATATATATATATATACAACACAAAGAACAGTTTTTCAATCAGATATGGCACCTTCAGTCGGGACACACCGCCGTCTACAAACAAGATAAGATTTCATCCAAGAAAACCTACTCAGAAAAACCAATTTTTTCAATTCGGCCAATGATAGGGCATAGTAAGTGGAAAGCCTTTGAATAATCGAACAAAATAAAATAGTGCACTCTCTTTGATCCATGGTAAGCTGAATATCAGTTATCCGCAGCAGTGCAGTCTTTGTACTGTGGTAACAACGGAAACCAGATTGATACAATTTGAGAATATTTAGAGACAGGAAAAATTCAATTTTTAACCAGTGCAATATTTGATCTAGTCCTTTAGAAAGAACAGGAAGAATACTTATCGGTCCGTAGTTTTGTGTGAGTGAAGTGGATGAGATTGCTTGAATTTCGGCCAAGGCCTAAGTTTCATTTGTCGGGGAAACTAGCAGGCCTCAAAGATACATTAAAAACATCTGTAAGTGCAGGAAGAATAGCAAAGAAAATCTTTTCAATAAAATAATTTAAACATGATTACTATTTTAATATTGGCTTAAATTAAATGTTTTGTATATTTTCTGTACTAGACTAGGAGTTAGAATTTAACTAAAATAGTACAGATGAAATTTTTTTATAATATCTTACATGTAATTGGTGGTAGTACATAATATATATATTTATACATATATATTTATGTATATCAAACTTTCTAGTTAAGAAAAAAACGCTAACCCTGTTTGAATGGTGTTGTATGTTACCAAGAATCTTTTGACAGTGCCATTAATTATTGTGAATGAATTTTTCAGCCGTATTATGAATCGTGTGATTTACGTAAATAATGGAATTATTACTGTAATATTTAACCTCATAATGTACTGTATGAACATATACTGAACTACTACGTAAAGGTAACTCAGTTTTTAAACATTATCATTAATTTTATTGGAACTGGACTCATTGTTCATTATTACTATACATTAATTTACAAAATATATACATACATTATAATATTGAGCAGTAACATTTATTTTTCTTTAATAGTTAGGCTGTGGAGTGGAACTCTGAAATCAGATAGTAACACCGCATAAATTATAAGGTAGGAGTAAGTCACACTATGTGTCGCGTACATGCAGTGAGGTTCAAATATAAACTCTGTAGCAAACTGTATTATTGACTCATAGAACGACAGAACGACGACAGCTGGAGAACTGTTACATCCATAAGCAAACAAATGAAACAAAATCTGCAAGCTAATTAAGTCAGCTTTATTGATACTAAAGCTAATCCCATAGTTGTAATTCCATTATATAATTCATTCTTGTCTCCAAATTAAGTGTTATACAACTTTTCAATACTACAGATGAAATATTTATTAAGATATCTTTCCGCATGATACATTCACAATTTATTTCATTAAATAAGGTAAATATAACACCCATATCAAATCATATTTGGTGTCTAATAACATTTTACACGAAGTCATTATAAATGTATGTTTGATTTGGGATACATAAACAACATTTTCTTTAATACGTCATACCTCTTAAAGTGAATTAAATTTGTTTACATATATATTTATTTTGCTATTTTTTCGTTGTCATCATGTTTACCCATTGGACCAATTTGGAAATATTCTGTAACCCTCACACAAATCCTATGGAGAGACATGCGCCATCTTGTTGCTAATTGTTCACCATATACAAGTGAAGCGTCATGCACAATTTAAAGGTTTTTAGGGCAGTTAGTTTTCGAGATATCGTGTTGATAGACAGAGAGAAATAAAACTTTTCAACCACAATAGTGATAGACTTATCAATGATACGCACACTATTAAATATAAATACCACTATATTGATATATCTAATTCATTACGATGACCTATTCGGAGCATATTTCAGCCACAATAGTGATAGACTTATCAATGATACGCACACTATTAAATATAAATACCACTATATTGATATATCTAATTCATTACGATGACCTATTCGTAGCATATTTCAGCCACAATAGTGATAGACTTATCAATGATACGCACACTATTAAATATAAATACCACTATATTGATATATCTAATTCATTACGATGACCTATTCGGAGCATATTTCAGCCACAATAGTGATAGACTTATCAATGATACGCACACTATTAAATATAAATACCACTATATTGATATATCTAATTCATTACGATGACCTATTCGGAGCATATTTCAGCCACAATAGTGATAGACTTATCAATGATACGCACACTATTAAATATAAATACCACTATATTGATATATCTAATTCATTACGATGACCTATTCGGAGCATATTTCAGCCACAATAGTGATAGACTTATCAATGATACGCACACTATTAAGTATAAATACCACTATATTGATATATCTAATTCATTACGATGACCTATTCGGAGCATATTTCAGCCACAATAGTGATAGACTTATCAATGATACGCACACTATTAAATATAAATACCACTATATTGATATATCTAATTCATTACGATGACCTATTCGGAGCATATTTCAGCCACAATAGTGATAGACTTATCAATGATACGCACACTATTAAGTATAAATACCACTATATTGATATATCTAATTCATTACGATGACCTATTCGGAGCATATTTCAGCCAGTGCTTGGATATAGATGGAATGTTTTTAAAATATTATAAAGCGTATTTGAAAACATTAATAACGTTGTATAGTACCACAATATTTAAACCAAACTTTTAATCCTACTTTACATTAGTATAATAAAATAGTTACGTGTTATGTATAGAACCTTTGAACACCACGTATCTTAAATCCCTTCGAGGATTTTAAAAATATGCAGGTTATAAGAAAAAAGGTTTTAAGAAAAAGGTTATAAGAAAAATAGCAAACCTCTTGTACATCGTTTTCCTAAAGCAATATTTAACTAATACCTCCTAAAAATACTTCTTATTGGTATAAATTGTATAGTATGTACATACTGAATTCAGTTTCCAAACCACACACCTGCTATTTTTACCAGTCTTCGAACCACCCGTACGTATTATCGTGAAAAATATTCAGGATCTAATAACTATATCATCGTTTTACCAATGCGTCGTCACAACCAATATGTTAAGATTTTTAGTAAATTTGAAATATAACTTGGAAGTAGTTCAATAATGTGTCCTTTTTCTGTACAAATAAAAGTTTTAAATGTAATAGATATTGAAAAAAAGTATCATCTAAATACTATGTACTCTAGATTTTCTAGTTATTTATAATATGACGTGGACTTCACAAAATACTATGTTGAAATCAAGTAATGATTTTAAAAGCTATTTATGCATAGGAAATGTCCCAAGTATTCGCTTTTAGGCTATACATTTAGGTTTAATATTTTATTTTCCGTAATATAATTTTTTAAATAGAATCATCTTATTTAAACTTTGTAGAGAGGCTGAAAGGGTATATACAACAAAGAACAACACAAAGAGATGTATTACGAACTAACAAAGTTATCCCCCTCCCATCCACCACCTTGTCTGAGCCACCTCTTGCATGGCATGTCAGAACTTTAAAGAATATTTACTTTTTCTTTTAAAATAAATATTATACGCTGTCTTTGATCACTGTAACTCTAAAGTACTCTTAAAGTTTTAAAAAATTACTATACTGTTTAGCGATCCTGAATTTTTGCACTATACCATCAATAGAACTTTGGTATTAGCTCCCAAAATGCTGCCTCTACTCCGTATAAATAAACTCAAGGTTAAAATTTGTACTAAGAGTTAATGCTACGCAAATTACTCTTCCTATATTTGGCATCGTTTACTAATTAAAGAAATATATACATTATTTATTTATTGTATAAGGAATGTTGGCTGTAAACGTTATTAAAACGTATGAATACATGGAAATATAGTATTCTAAGCGCCAAATTTACGAGAGGAATGAATAACATCCAACACAAATACTTCAGTTAATATTTTTCTACTTCAGTAGATCTCAACATACTAAATAGTCTATTCAAAATAAATAAAGATATAATAACAACTTTATGCTCTTTGTTGAGGATTGTTTTAACGATGGAAGTATTTGGACGTTATCAGAAACTTTTATATCATTTAAAATTACTAAGTCTTTTTTATTTCTAAATTGGGTACCAAAAAAAGTATATAACAGTCAATTCTGATCTTGTGAATGTTCTGTCCTTGGATAAATTATTTTAACTCTCCTTCCTCACTACTAATCTACCTTATCAGTGACTTTTTACTGAGTCCTTAGTACGGGCACATTTATCTGTCCGTAATAGCAAGGCCACTTGGGATACAGCGGGGATGGAAAGTTTAATTTCTCCTCTGACAGTTTACAATCTTCTAATAGCCATGAAGCAAGAAGAGATCGGAATGGACTATGTACCAAACATCTGTTGACTATCTATCCATAAGTAACATAACCTGGAAAGAGTAGATATTATTATTTAAACCCAAAAATGAAGTCAAGAAAACTTTAGTTCAATAAAAGTGTAGGACGCAACGACCTAAGTAGGCTCAGTCGAAAATATGGACGGGACGTTTGCAATCGGGCAGCTGAATCGCTAAATTAGTACCCAATCAGAATTATTTTACCTATCAGCGTATAATTTTTTTTGTGTTTAAAGATTTAAGCCTTCCACTGAAATTGTACTTATTCTCCTCTTTTGTGCAACCGTAGATTTTAAGTTCCTCTATTAATTTTCTATACTTTTTAAAACTATTCTTTAACATTCACATGTGAAAAAATAGTAAAGTTTTGAGTACCGTACTTATAAAAGTTTATTAAAATTCTTCACCTAAAGTTGATAGCTAAGTCTACGGAATACATCCACGTAGCAAATTAAAATAAATGGTATAGAATCAAATGGAAAAGAAACAATATAATGTCTACCTAATTGATAATGACATGTGATCAAAAAAGGAGTTATCCAAATCCAATGTTAAAAATGTCTTACAGCGTTGGCTCTCCAACAAATTATCCTAGAAAATAAACCACCGTTATATTTTTACGACATCAAAAGATTAATTTAGTATAGAAAAGTCATAAAGATCAATGGAATATGTTTTGTATTGGGTATGTAATAAATATCTTCTCCAAATGGCGGTAGATCAAGTTGCATTAACGGCTATAAAACTATTATTTTAGTTGTTTGGAACTGTCAAGATTGTATCATTCCTGTATGTGATTATTTACCTTACATTGTATTATGTAGAAACCTGTATAAAAGTAGGAGAGTACAAGGAGCAACTGTGATGCATACTTGAGTATGTAATAACTATCTACTCCTCGTACCGGTATCTCGAGCTGTATTCACAACTGCAACTGTTCATGTAGCACTTTGAAACTGCTATAAATGTAACATAGTCATGTACTGAGCAGTACATTCCGTTTTACATACTCGAACCCGCTCTGGTATTATACAAACTATTAACAGTGATATGGAGCTTATTGTCAATTTCTGTCATGGTTTTCAGTGCTTAGATTGATATTCTAAGAGACCATATTCTAATGTTGTATATAATGGGTATGGACTTGTAACTTTCCTGAAAAAATGTGGTATGTGTTAGTTAATCTATTGAACGTACAAAATAAGTTTAGACTTCGCTGTCTGCGGAAGAGCAATGGGAATTTCATATATATATATGCAGCTAAAATAGATACGTGTTGCCCATATTTCTTTTCAATTACATTCTAAGCTCTCCTGAAATGAGTAATAGTCTCTGAAATCTGTTAAAACCTCCTCAAGCGTAAAATTTCATACTTACGTTAAAAGATTTTTTTGGGACTCTCATGTCGAAGAGTAAAACATATTTTATCAGTACTTGTCAAATAACTGAGACTTTCCTCAATATTCCATGACCTTTCATTGAATAGGTTCAAATATTTCAAGTAAAATATTCAACAACACATAAATTATTATAATCCATTGTGGAAGAGCCCTGAAGTTGAAATCCTTATATATATATATATATATATATATATATATATATATATATATATATATATATATATGTATATATATATATGTATATATATATATATATATATATATATATATATGTATATATATATATATATGTATATATATATATATATCATAAATATGTGGTCTAAAGGCTGTTTAAAAAACACTAACTTTAACGAAATTATTTGAATTTTATTTTCAAACACTTTCGCTGAACCGGGTTTTAAATTAATAAATATACATTTCCAAAATATTAGCTTTGTTGTGCGACAATAGTTTAATTACTTATTATTTGATTTTATTATACAGAAACTTAAATCTGCAATTATTGTAGGAACAATGTTTTAACTTAATTAATTTTTCTATTGTGTAGAAAATTACTCGTAATGGCGTTTTTTACTCGTTATAGCTGCTCCTGAGGGTTCCATTCTACTGACATTGAAATTCACAATAAAAGTTACTTAAATAAACATATTAATTCATGACTCAAAAAATTAAATTTTGTCCCGTCGACTGAATACTCTTCACAGAATATTTGAAAAACTTATATTTTTGACTTCTAATTCCGTCTAATATAACTTATAAGGGTAATATCTAATTGATCATAATTAGAAAGTACTTAAAACCATTTGCAGCATTATCTTGATGTATGGCCTGATAATACTAGCCATGAAATTTTAATACTTCAATAATAACTATGGGAGTCATATTACATTAAATTTATTCACAAAAATAAATTTGTGTTCTCCAAAATTCTGATCTTCATGTATAGTTAAACAAAATTTAGGTTTCTGAAAATAAAAATTGCATCTGATAAATGACAATGAGAGTACATCACTCAGGAATATTAGGAAAACTATCTACTCCAAATACTTGTGTATACAAATTTTGATATAAAAGGATTTTTTATAAAAGGATAACTGGCAGATTATGATCAAACGTCACACATATTACTTAAGTGCTTTTTATAAGTACAGGAATACACTAGATAATTCTTAAACCAATTAAGTTAACGTTTTTTTTTTATATTCCGTGTCACTAACATTTGTCATATAAAATCGTGGATAGACTTATATTTAATTATTTTATGTTGCAATTTCTGTTAGTTTTTATAATATATATATATATATATATATATATATATATATATATATATATACAATAATTATGAGGATAGTGTATTGTAATTGATAATATAAGTACGCCTTAAGCCCACTTAATTTTTAATTAATATGTAATGTTTTGTTTATTATCTGTCTTAAATCTTTCATTTTGTTAAATATTTATTAAAAATTAAATTATTAGAATAACAACTTTTTAGGATTATAAATAGGAATACATCATAATACAAGCGATATAATTTATATTCAAACGTTGATAAAATTAAAAGTTACAATTTAATATAATACTGTTGAGTGAGTAAGACAATTAAAGAATTGGTATTGTTTAATAAATACAACATGATTTCACACCTGGTTAACAACTAAAGCAAATATAGCATATAAAAAGCACAGCACTTGTGACTCGGACGTGACTTTGCCTTCTCCTGCCGTGTTCTGTATATTTATGTGTTGTTCTGCTGCGGTCCAGTTTATGGCGGTTTCTTGCACGTTTCGTTGTTTGGTGAAAGAAAAGCTATCACGAAGGAAACCAGCTGGTGCCAACATATTGTTACAAATAAAAATATGTTTTGATTTAATCTCACCTTAACAATTGTATTGTTATATCTGTATATATTTGCATAACTTAAAATGTTCTATTTCATCAGTCACTAACTTTCTATTAATAGATAAATTATAAAAAAACTCATTATTTGTTCCTAACATTTAAATTTATTCAATAAAATTTAGGTAAACTAATTTGGCAACCATATGGCATATACAGATATGTGTATTCATTATTTGCTGTGATAGAAAAAATCCGTAATTTTAGTTAAAAGCTAGCTTAAATGTTCTACACATAAGATTCCATACAGGTGCTCAGATTAAAATTTATTAACGGTTTCTCTTAAATTTATGAGTATAAGAGTGAAAAATGAAACTGTATGTAAACAAATCACTCACATCTCATTGAAAAACAAAATCTTAAAACATGAAAACAAATCTTAAGTTCATAACTCAGTATTTACTTGGCCAGATCTGTGTTATTATAATACTCAACCTGTTATGTAATGGGGTATAATGGTTTAGTACTTCCAGTCCTACCATCCCAATAAGAAATATACCTGTTTTAGTAAATAATAATTATTTACTAAAAATGTTTAAAACAATGATTTCTTCACTTTTTCTAATTTTAATTCAAATGGATACAACACATTCATATTGAACTAATATTCTCATTTTGTAAACTAATTAGACACTGGTTAATGTTTGTTGAAAGAAAACGCTCCAGAGCCAGTAATGGTACTTTTACAGATGGTCTCATAGGTAATAAATCCATTTCACTATTATCTCAATGCTGAGCTCGCTAAGCTCGCAAATCACAATGACGTCACTTACCCTCTCAACTGATACTCTGTCAAAACGTCATGTTGATGTATGGTTGGATGACATGGCCTATTTTGTTTAATAATTGCCTATCAATTTGCACCAGCGTACGTATTGCGTAAACTGCTTATTTATCCACTACAGGTATTTAGATACAGGAATTTATTGCAAAATTCCACTCTCAAATCTTCAATGTTCACAATATTTCTTGACACTCGGTACCAGATTTTCTCGTTGCCTAAGCCTATCTTGAATGAGTTATATTTAAATCAGCCTTTCTGAAATTAAATTTACACACAGCTTCTTAAAAAAGAATATGATTTTATTAACAATGGGTAATTATAAAAGATAACTGGATCTGAGCCTAGGCTATTATACTATGGTAAAAGAATAAAATACTTTAAGTACTATTATTATAAGGCAAAGACTGCTGTCTATCATTAGAGAACGTGACATACGGACGCTTAACTCACATTTGACTTTAATTTGTTCATTTGTGTATCTGCTTCATCTTTTGTCCATTGTCAACTTCTGATCTTCAAAAGAAAAGAATTTTTACTGATCCTCAATATGTGCTGTTCCACTTTTGCAACGCATAGCAATGTTTAATGTCCATCTCCTGTAATTGTATATCAAAGGATTATCAAAGCATACGGGCGGGCATCAACTGCTAAAGACATATTTATATATTTATTGAAACCAAAGTAAATATTCAAACCGAAATGTTTTTATCACTTGAACATAGAATACGTATGTAAATATAATACAGTAAATGTCACGTGTATAAAAAATTTATAATCGCATGATAAACGAATTCATTTATGATTTTTAAATAACATTGTAGAAAAATACCCTTTAATATTTTAGCAGCTACTTTTCATTTAAACTACTGAACATATACCTTATATTTACCATCCAATTGTTTATCACACCGAGTTTGCGATCTTTCGAACACACGATTTGGAGAATAGATATCTCCATTGCCTCTAAATAACGGAACCTAAAACTTTTTACTAACTCTGTCTATCCTATTTAGTTTGTTTGTCCTCACATCCCTTGATATCCAGTGAACAATATAGTGGGTATCTACGGTAAACTTCAAAATTTTTAAACTTCATTATACAGAGTGTCCCGTAACTCTCTGAACAAAGGTATACCACGTTATTCCTCAGCTCAAGAAAAACATATTTCACCATATAAACATTGTCTCTAATGCTTATTTTCCCATCTGTCCATCTGTATATGTTTTTTTATTAAAAATGTATATCACATAAAAGAATAAATTAAATTCTACCAAATTTAGCTCAAAGTTTTAAGATAACAAAGCTTATTACTGAAGAATATCGCAAATTATCTTTAGTATTTTTAATATGGTGGTCATAAAAACTTTTAATATCTTAAAATCCAGGTCTACCGGTAGTTTTAAGCGATCAGTGTGTGTTCTATCTCCTTCGGTAGAAACCTTAAAATGTTACAATTTCCTGGCGTCTTGATGCTCTAAGCATGAATTTCAACAAGTTCTTTAACGAAATGAAATAAAAATCAAACGTATCTGAACAAAAATCAATCTTTCACTTACTTATTATGAAATAAAAATATTACTTAAATTAAAAATTTATAGGAAAGGCAAGGGAATGTCTCATGGAATGTCCAACCCCTAAAAGCTCTCGTTCTCTGTGTGGTTCCTAGCCAGAATTGTCCTGGCTCTGAATGGTCCCGTTTTCAGTCAGGTTCTGATTCAGGTTCTGAGAGTTCCCGGCTTAAGGCTGCTTCCCCCTCTTGTTTCTAGGGTTTAATAATAACTGTATAAAAAATAGAGCTAAAAGTGGAATTGTAAACATTTTGAGTTCTTTGTGACATTTTCTGAACATATGCGGTGAAATGATTTAATTCAGTAACAGTTAAACTGAGGTGAAATATTCTCTTTATCATTCGCTAATACTATTTTACTGTACTGTATATGCACACTACATATTATTTCCTCCAGAATTATAGAAATATATTAGGTATAATTTAAGAATAAACTTATATTTAAATTCTAAAGTGTTTCTGTCCAGATTAATGTTGTTGTTAGATACACGCATAAGGAAGTTCCTTTATATATTCTTCAATCAGAATTTAACATACTTTTGTCGCTACATTGAATTATTAAGCATTCTTTGGGAACCTTTGTATGCGCCATTTTCCATTTAAATTTTATTACCAATTAGTTACCCATGACTTTATAACTGGTTACTAACATAAACATTATAACAAATACCAGGAATGCACAGTATAAGGAAGTGTTTATAAAACTGAAGTAATTTAGCACATATTATCTATGACATTGTGTAAAACAAGCAATAAAAGTAAATTCGTTCAGCAATAAAATCATTGTCATAAAAAAATAGTGATTAAACTGACTAGGCAGTTCCATATTTTATATATTTAATTTGTATGATATAACTCGAATGATATAAATAAATTTATGAAGTGAATATTTATGTACTTATTATTTTATACTACGCAGAATGTGTATGGGTACTAGTTATAGTGAATTAATGTATAATGTAGTTGTATAATGTTGACTAATCAACTAATGTAGTTGATATTCGTAATTCTGCTGAATACGAAATAATTCTGCTCCTAGCTTAATCTGAATATTGGAATACTTTAATGTTAACAAGATTAATATTTATTAACTTAAGATGGATATTGGTAGGCAATAATATCAAAATTTATAATTGGATTAGATATAACTATATCTAACCTTGAAGGGAACAGTAAAACGTAGGAATAATCATAAACAAAACTCAAATTCTAAATAGTAAAAAACATTGAAAGATCTTATCAAAAGCATTAACAGTTATTGTGCTTAGAATTTATTTTATAAAATAGTGAAATATTCAAAATCTTCAAAAGCATTATTTTAAAATTGATCAATTTTATCTAACTATTTAATTTCTTCAGTTATACTTCGGTATTTTATTTCTATTCGGTCTTTTAGAATCTAATGGCCTTGGGACTGCGGATGGTCGAGCGGTCTAAGACGTCTAATTTTAGTTCTGAGTTAGTTTGGCTCATGTTGAAGTCCTGTCTGTAACCGTAGCACTGTATATCAGTACCATCCACCTTGTACTGTATCGGCTCTCCCTCTTATTCTGTTTGTTAAGATGCTCGCACAGGATAGTAGTCAATGAGGACGGACAGAATAAGGCTTAAATAGTGATCAGCCTTTTTTATGAAAAAAGGAAATCAATTTTATAAACCTTTTTAAAAGTTCAGTGTTGCTTTACATTTCAGTAGTTTTATAATAAGAAATTAGTAGTTAGCACACCCATAACATACGGTAGTTTAATAACTATTAATAAATTGTCGTAGGTACCAATAAGTGTGTCAATTTCGTATTAAATTCCATATTATTTATCTTTGTTATTGTATGAGAACAAGCAAAGCCTATGACTCAAGGGGCTGACAAATTTATCTCTCAAGGCGTTATCGAGTTTTTTTACATTTTTCACAAGGATGACCATGATGGCATCGAGAAAGTTGCAGAATAAATACAAGTGTTAACAAACTGAGTATATGACTTCTGAACATGTGGCATTGTATCGCAATATGAAGGCAAAATACTATTAGCTATAGAAGTTTTTTTAACAACATAAGCTAAGCCTATTATATGACACGTGGTATGGCCTACCCCTACCATGTAATAGTTAAACATATTTTTGTATTATAAGACAATCTTAGGAAAAACAATTATTACAAATAATAATAACGTGGTAAGGTTACTGATGAAACTGAATCTGTAAATTGCTGACATTTCTATACTAATTATAAGCTCAGTATGATATTTTAACGTTAGGGCATTATTAGTTTTGAGTGAAAGAGAGTACAGTCCACATTGCTATTTATACATGTCCGTAACATAGCGTGTGTAGTATAACTTAAACTGAAAATTTGGGATTTGAGAATAAGACTGAATTTATTATTTCTGACGTAGTATACGAGTAATCATAACATAGAATTATAGTACCTACCTTTACCGTAATCCTACACAGATTCATACAATTTTGTTTAGAAGAATCCAAGAATTTTAAACATTTGTCAAATATCTAGTATAGATAAAAATGCATATTATTTAAATTTTGATAAAGAATATTAAAGCTGCACTTATTTGAACATAATGGACCAAAAATTAAAAACATGTATACAATTATGCTTTGAATAGCTGTTAAATTAAATTAAGTTAAACCTTATCAATTTGCCTTACTTACTATTACAATTTATTTAGAGTAGTCGAATCTGATTCAAAATTGAATAGCTGGTTGAGAATCAGCTTCTTTCTCTATTTTAATGTATATTTGATGGGAATTTTCACTATGTAAGCAACATTGTACTAACATTTGCGATTGAAATGTTTTCACATTAGCATCCATCGTTTTATTTATCACATATATTTTAAGACTTATCTATCGGTAAAACAGTACATGTTTAAGTGATTTATGTGTTGGATTTTACGCTGCTCTCTAGTGTGTTATTGTTGTGTAGTAGTGAGTAAGTTATAATTCAAAAATTTAATTTTACAGGGAGTAAATGGTCGTTAGGTAAGGTTTTACACAAGCTAAACTTCGCTGGAGGAAATCAGTTAATAAAAAATTATGGTTGCCTGTGAAGTCGGTTTTACGGGCGAAGATTTTACGTGAAAACGTCTTTTTCTCGGTAGAATATTTATTGATATGAATATTATTAAATTGCACAATAGGAACAAGGAATTGAATGAAAATAAGAATTGCACAAATTGTAACTATAGAAATATATTATGTTTACTAAAACATTGTACATAATTTGAAATTAATTAAAATTTGTTATTGTAAATGGTAAAGTTGAATAAAACATTTACTAAAATTGGAATTTGAAATTCTTGCTAAACACAGTTAAATTCTAATTCCGCGCGTGGTGATTGGTCGGTTTAGTTCGTTTGTTTGGTCGCACTGTTATGACAGGTTATAGGTTATAATTTGTTATTTTAAATGTTTGACTAGCAATACGCGCTGTTTCTTCTCAATCGACTGAATTACGATTGATTGCAGAGTGATTTAAACTAATAATTTACTTAACACTATCAACATTTGTCAATACGTAGTATGACATAATCTATAAACTCAGTTTCTCAACTTTTGTGTCAATCTAACAATTAATCATAGTTTACGATAATGAAATATCAGTGTACAATTATTTACCTTTATTGTTGTAGTTGTTGTAAATGACGAATCTAAGCACTCCACATTTTCACGAATAAACATAGTTATCTGATTTATCCCGTGCGGCGGACCCACAGTTATCTGCTTTATCCCGTGCGGATCCCGTGCGGCGGACCCACTGGACGGGCATCGTAACGTTACCGGGCGTTACACTTTTTCATGAGTGACTCCGAGCCGCAACCTAATTTAAGACGTTGTCACGTCAAAAAATACCAACAGCCCATTAACCATCGTAAAATATCATCACTGCACCCCTATAATGCCATTATTTGTGTAAATATTTACATAAAAAGGGACAAAATCAATCTTTTTTAAATTTCTATTATAATCTTAAAAATAGAAAGACTATCATACATAAAAGTATTTTTTTTACGTTCACCTGCCGAAATAAGATATGTGTCATCGTCCTTGTCAATAGGTTTCAATGACGATAAGTTAAATTTCATGGTTGGACGTGTACTAACTATCATACAACCGCAATTTTTCGTCTGAAAAATGAAGTTTCATGCAAATTTCAAATTACACACATCCAATCTTTCTCGAAATATCTTGCAACAGAATGCATTTACGTTATATTCATTAATATGTGTTACGTAGTCTTGTAAAAACAAGTTCCGGTAAGCTACGCTGCGCAGTACTACGTCGAAATGCGCTGAAATCAAATCTTGTAAACAACACTTAATTTAACATTCCACTACAACATTTTCTTTTTTTAGTGCAGTAATAAGGTACATGTCAAAATTTTACTTGTTACAAAATCGTTTGATTGAACTTAACCTGTTTTAAAATATTTTTAAGACGCTATTTTCTCGTCGTCATCATGGTAACCCATAAAACCAATGTAGAAATATTTGCTAACATTTAGTCAAATTCTACGTAATAACATGCACCATTATCACACTCACTATTACCTATATAACGATGAGGATACAATAAAAACGTTTAAATTAAAAAAGTCCATAGTTCAGTTCATAGAGATATCGTGTGGACAGACACATTAATACAGTAATAGGCAAAAATGAAACTTGTCAGCCCCTTGAATGACTGATTAGTAAATTATTTAGATAAATACAAATTATTTAATATACTTTTAAGTTTTTTAAACAGTAATAACATTTTTTTTATTTACTGACCACTTGTTTTAATGAGGTAACCTAGATTTTAAATTAATAAATTTGTAGTAAAATTTCTTTCTCCATATATTGCATACACATGTGGAATTTAAATCAGTAACATCTACTTAGTTGTCATTTCAAGTCAATCAGAAATATTCTAAATTTTCATTACTTATTAATTAATATTATAGTATAATTGAAGAAAATGGCAAGTAGTTTTCAATTTTTAAGTAAGTATAAGTCATGACAATATTTTTGGATACCTCAAATATGAAAGAGTCATAGAATAATATAACTATCATATAAAGTTTATTATCAAATCCATATAATATTTGTTTTAAGACTCTTACTTTTTATATGTAATTTTTAATATTTAGTTTACAGTGTATATGAATACATTAACCAGTTATCATACTGAGATTTGATTTGTAACAAATTTGTCTGATAGCAATAATATCCATGCAATTCAAAACCCTTTAATAATAATTTAGTAGGTTAACCTCTTACATTTTCAGGTAATTAGAAATCGTAACACCCAAATGGTGATTACACTATTTGCATGACAAAATAAAAAACTCAGTAAACGTGTTTCGTAGAAATGTTAAGTAAAGCTACCATATGGTCCAATAAACAATGACTGATTGGATTAAATATCAGAGAAAACTCAATTGGCAAAACGAACCTGTTTATATTTGTTTTGAGAAATAATGATCCCATTTGAGTGCATAATAATACATTCTGTGACAAAGCTAGCTGCAATGGTCACGTCACGTTAGCCAGAATTAATTAGTGGTGAATGGTTTAGATCCATTTGATGATATCATAAAACATGGAACTAAAGGTTTAGAATTTAAAGAATTATGGTTTAAAACTTAGTGACATAGTGACAATAGTATTAACACAGATCTTAGACAGTACACTTCTTAAATAATTTTTTCTTGTTTAAATATACCTTTCGTAGTATTTTAATACGCATATACGTATATTATTTCTTTTTGGTCTAAGAAAGGTGATAATTATACATACAATGACAACACTTTAACATATTTTTTTTTCATCAAGGCGCATTTAATATTGAAATGTGATAATTTTTAAGCTCAGTAAAATAAAACCATATTATTTATACAGCTCCGAATATGGTTAATTAATGCTATTATTGGGTATTTGTGTTTAACATTCCTTTTTGAAGTTACAATTTATAAACTATAAATAGTAAACTTTATATCGCATCTCGTTGTAGCATCTGTCCATAAAATAATTATAAATTAGCTTCAGTAATTGACTTTAGATACAAACTAAACAGCTCATCAAGTAACCACAGATACGATAAAAAGTGGAAGTAATGGCATTTCTGATTAATAATTTATTACATCATTGAAATCGTGAAACTTTTGATGTTTTTTTGTATAATCAGCTGAGTTTGTTAATATTCATTAGATTACCCTAGTTTTCTATATCTTCCCAATGAAACCCTCAAATTTTGGGTACACAATTCATTAAAAGGGCCGAATATATTACAACATAATTTTTAGAGATAAAACCATATAATGCTGGGTATAATAATAAGATTGATTTTTACCTGTGGATTAATGTTTTATTTCTGATTAAAAATATAAATTATTTTGTTGTTAACCCCACCTAAATATTTTGCTACTAAGGCTTAACTAAAAGAACCTGTTGTTATCTAATCACATCAGTGAAAATAATCAAGGAGATAATTTCATCTTTTTTTCAATTGCAGTTTTGGAACAACGCTATACCTAGGCGTTATAAAAAACTCTTGTATATGAAAACAACCATAAAATTACAAATAGCCATGTACAGCCAATAATGACCACATTTTTTGCGTAACATGGTTTCTTTTATTGAAAGTTTCACATTTGCCATTTCAGCTAAGTTAACACTCTACACAAAAGAATACAGAATTTTCACTCTCTTCCCTTCCTTAGTATGCTAATTTCCCTAGCTGTAATTGCATGAAAAGTACAAGTTGACTAAGTTTTGTATGTTAAAACCACATTTTAACTTTTCTTTTTCCAATACTTTAATCTTAATGGTCGCGTTTTTACCTAAATTTTGCCAGGAAAATATCATTTTAGCAGATGTTAGCGTCAAAGATTAAATAACTTAATTTTGGTTACCTCTTAAACTTAAACTTTATATTCATACTTTTTTGTATTCTTGGTGAAGTATTCTGTTATTCTACTAACTAAAATTATACTTACATTAAGAGTTTTAGCTTTATGTACATAAAGTCATTCGGTGTATATGTTTAGTCATATTTATTGTGATACATAATTTATTCCTTTATACCGATTTATTTCCCAGCCCAAGCAATTATTAAAACTGACTTTTCATCAGGTAAACACATTGTGGGCCATATGTTTCAAATAGGCAGACATTTAAAGCCTAACAGAAAAAACCTACATGGTAATTAAACCTACAAAAAAATTAAATATATATATTTATTTATCAATTTATTACATCAAATCTACCTCAACTTGAAGGCCTTTATATTCATAGATATAAGCTACAATACTTATAATATACTAGTAGGTAAAATACTTACAATAATAGTGTATATATATATATATATATATTATGCTCTATAATTTTTTATACTTTACATGTGTAATACATTAGGGCAAAACATATTTTATTGTATTCATAACATTCTTACATGTACTGCAATTTCTGCCTATTGTATATCTTTTGAAAGAAAGTAAAAGCTTTGATATTTATGAGTTGTTTTTAACTCTGGAATCACTTAATCTAAGAAAGAAATACTGATACTAAGAAATTCAAAATAATTATACGTAATTTTAAATGCTAACGGAGCTTTAAATTTAAATGCTTAACATACGGTCTTATGGCTTATAGTTTAGTTGCGACTTAATTAGCAAAGATATATTTGAGAGTGTTTTCTTTACTACTGGCTGTAACATGAACTAATTTTTATACAATGATTTTTTATATAAATATTTCTCTTCTTGTATAAAAATTTCAACGATAGACTACATAAATTATGAAGAATTGTTACTATACTATGTGCCGCTATTTTATTTTAACATTATTAGTTATTATTAAATGTTAAATATAACCATTATTTAAATAATATTCAAGGAATGCTTGCAAGGAATAAACACTTGATTTAGACTATGATATTCCTAAATAATACTCGATCATATCAAGTGACGCAGAAGGTAGTCTTCATGTACAAATGGCCTGGAGGTGGTGTTCAACGAAACACTTCGCTACAGCTCACTGACCCAGCCAGGCTTGACCTCCCTGATTTCTACTCTATAAGGCAAACAACTTAAGGGGTAATTGTGTGTTAAAAGATCCTGAGTTCGTTTACAAGAGGAACATCAAACGAAAATTACTTAATAGCAGCAATATTTCACAGCCAAACTTTTATAACATACAATGTTTTATGGTTTACAAAGAAATCATTTAAAGTATGAAACTACTATTTGTATGGTTAGGATTATCATTTGCTATACTATAACAATTTGAAAATGTAAAGGAATATAATTATTTATTTCTGGTAGTAAATACATTTTATACTTTTCATAAAATAAAATATTAATTGAATTTCTTATCGTTTAAAAAATAATTTTGTTATATAATCGATATTAAACAGAGAAACTGAATTTACTTATTCATAACATAATTGCTTTCAATTTTACTATCTGGAATAAAATATTTATTTTATATTTTTATTTTAGTTTTTGAAAGTTTTTAAAATTTTTATTGTTAAACCACTAAGATATTTACCTTCGTTTATCCATTAATAAAATTTTTATTCAGCGTTTTGGTCACTATATAAAAATCCGAATATTTAAAATAGTTATTGCAATAGGACACAAATATTCCTCAAATAGCAAAATTATATATAGTCTCAATCAATGTCGTTAATATTAATAAACATTAAATTAAGGATTCAAATAAGACACGTGTGTTTAGACTTTATTATATTAAGGTACATTATCTCCTAAACAATTGTAAGACGTTTTCCTATTTTTTTAAGTAGTTTAAAATGTTCCTAATAGTTTGTTTTTAGTTTGATCATTATCTCTACTATTTTCAAATATTTTTTAATTTGTCATTTTTGAGGCCAAGAATATTTTGGAATTGAATTTAAATGTTTTGCACTATCTATCTTTATTTTTAATAAAAACATATGTGTTAACTTTTGGCGAATAAAACCATTTTTTTATGCTTTGAAGTCATTCCAGTGAAATGATAATGTTCATTTACACTTTATTTGGTGAACTTATCCACTCTTTTCATTGCCTGTAATGCTTATATGCCCGTGCATCTACTGTAAAACTATATTTTTATTTCATATCAAAAGCTATTTGATAGTACAATACTCTGATTTGCTAGACCTTAATAAATATTCGCATTAGCTATTAATGCTGCTTGAGAGTCTGCATAAATAGTAAAAATTAGTATAATTGTCATAATTCAGTACAACTTAAATTAAATTAATTCAACATGCTCTTACAATATTAGGTTAAAATATTGTGTTGATGAACATATTAGGGATCACAATCCCTGTTTTTTCATTTAGAGCCGACTGTATAAACATGTGTACAAAATGTGTATGTTTACTCGTATGTTTATGTTTTCCCTTTTTTGATACCTCAAAACTATGGCATTCCTTATATATTTTCATTATCACCTATACTTGAATTACCAATAGGTTTTATCTTTGTCACTGATAAGGAGCAGGGGTTCTTTAAGTCACATTGATTTTCGTGTTCAGAGCTTTCAGCAATGCTAGGGCTCATCTGGGTCATACTTTTAAAGGCCTCTAGAAATAAAGGTTTATTTCTAATTTTCCAATATTGCATATTACATATTGCGTTTATATTGTACCAAATATATTTTTATACTAACAAAATTAGTTGTTGAATATGGTTAACTAATTTAGAATTTTCTTAAACTTCTAGACTATTTTTCGTTTTAATTATACAAACTTAATACATCTATACTTAAATACCTAGTTTTTTTATCGTTTTCCGAGCATTCATTGTGTTTTAACTCAAAATATTCTTTTTTCTGACATTCTGGCCACCCATACTACAGTCTACATATGTATAAAAGCATTTAATTTTGTTTTACAAATAATGAAAATAATATACTCTGTTAATAAGTTTAGAAACTGGTGATTTGTGTGAAGTACTCTTAGTGGCGGAACCAACTGACTAGATATTTGCGTTATTGGGTGGCATTGCGTTAGTAACGAAATATGAAAATAATGATTTATTCCTAACTTTTTATTCAAGCAAGGTACATGTAATAATTTCTTAGAAATTAAAACTGCCACGTTATCAAGTTATGTGGCAACTATTTAGAAAAAAATGTAATAAAAAATGCACAAAAACAAAATAGATAAATAGTCAATAGAGTTGTTGACAAACTGAGAGTCCAGTAGCATAATAACTAAACTATTTAGCTCAGTGGCGTCAGATACAAATTTAACAAATATACACTAGTATTAAGAAGGATAAATACAAATACAGATAGTAAAACATAGCGTAGTATTGGGACAATGTTATAATTAATGATTGTAATAATAACCAGACTATATTTAAAAAATATCAAAACTGATTGATTAGACATTTACGCTATCGCAACATTTCCTTAAGAAATTCCAAAGCTCAAGTAGCTAGATTTTAAGCTTTTTGCAAACCTTTGCCAAGTAATAATTTTAAGTTACTGGAGCAATTTATTAAAACACTTGAGTCCAGCATACTGGAAGCAATGCATGAAAATGGATTTATTAACCTTGCGTAATCTAAAAATTCCGTTGTCAAGAATTTCCAATGTTATGAGGAATATTTATGTTCCCCTATTGCCACTTCTTAAATAAAAACCGCAGTACTTTGTAAACGTGCAAATGTTGTGTGTAATGAACGCAAAACGTGGTATTATAAACATTCATGGAGAATTTAAATTTGGCGAGGCAATAATTCATCAAGTGATTGCATTTTTCTTACTATCTGAGAAATAGTTTTTAAGTAGTTTTTTCCGTATTTGCCTACGTATAACAAACAGTACAGAAGACCAGCTCTGATACATACAAGAAATTCTGAGAGAGGCAAAGTCACGTCCAGCGCAAAAATGTTGCACTTTACACATGCTACATTAGGGTCAAAAACAACTGTGAGATCATACTTATGTGAGATACATTTTCCTGTTTTGTTATCCATTCAGTTTAGGAGACATTTAATTATATTTAGTATATGTTAGAGTTTTCAAAAAGTTTAATAATAATACAAAAGTATGGGCATTATATTATGTTAGATTAAAATTAAACTTCTGTACTATATCATAAATTGCCAGTAGGATTTTAGTGACTCGAAGTATTAACTAATATTAAACTCAATCATATTTTCTAAATATCTCTCTAATAACGAGGAGGAGTTTATTTAATCTATGTCGCCTTTTTGTAACATATAAATAAATAAATCTAATAAATAAATAATCTATACGTAAATCTAATTTGATTGAAAAACGAAATTAACATTTAGCTTAGCGCGATGTGATATGAAATAATAGGAACGGTATGTTTATAACTTTAGTCAATACACTAAATTATGTAAAATTAGGAAACATATAACTTAAATTACGCCTACCTCCTAATCATAAAAATATCAACTAGGTAGGTTTCATAAACATTCATGGTATATCGAAGCCGTAAAAAGTATTAAAAAAATATACACATAAAATCTTCTATACTGACCAAACATTAAAACAATTCCGTTTATAGTTAAAATATAACATGATAAATATAATTGAATTTGTAATGTTTTTATATTTTTAAGCGCAGGGTTCTAAAAAAATATACATGATTTCTTACTAAATATCATGAATAATAAAAAATTTCGTTTTGAGGAAATCTCAATACTAAAATTAGGCTATGATAATGACCTTACTGTGAGTTATAAGCTACCTTGTATGATGAACTGAAAAGGGATGTTGAAACGCAAGAGGCAATTTCTCCAATATGGTGCAAAATATCACGAGAAATTGCTTCTTTTGTTCCAAGAGGACATATCTTCACAAAATAGTTCACTTTGGCTGATATTAATTCACCTCGAGTCCAATAATAGAGACCTAACTTCAATTCTACCAATTATATACAAGGTTATATTTTTGGCCGTCGTTTATTCTTATATAGTGTGACAAAGGGCCCAAAAACCTACATCCTGGGAACTTCTGAAATAAGGGCTACCACATGAGGGTTACATAGTTAGTTTCGATTATTGAGGTATTCGCATATCCACTCCTCAACTTTCGCCTTTGATCATTATGATTATGTCATACATCCAATAAAAAACTAATGCAATCACTAGGTTAATTTCTTACGCTCTATTTATATCACATTTTACCTGTGTAAAATTAAGAGTTTATACATATATTTATACTATATTCTATAAAAATATCCTAACTCTTTGATTTTACGACGAGCAATGTTAAACAATATTAGACTTTGCCAGTAGTACCTTTCTTCGTATAGTCTTTATGTATCCACCTGAGGAAGGCGATAGATTTTAGTCTTCGAAACGTTGTGTTATACCTTTTGTAACGTGTAACGATGGCGTATGTACCAAATCCTGTTATCTTTACAAACCTTAAATCGTCAATTACAAACATTATTCTCTATTATGGTTTCATAAAATGGTTTCTCAATTGCTTTACAACTGATTGAAATATAGCTTGAATAAAGCACAGTTTGTCGGACGTGACTGTTCTTCTAGCAAGTACATTTTTTTGAAAGTTTGTAGTTGACGATGAAAGGTTTGGCCTACCAATATACCGCGAGGACTATTTTTTTTCAAACGGAAGCTTATTGAGGCTTCATACATAAATTAGCAGACCAACCGATAAGTCAAACTTTGCTTGAGATTAGACCACATTCGGTAACAATAATAATAAAATAACCAACTACAACGCCTAAAAATATTATAACAACTAAACAAACCTCAACCATAAAAATTCGTACACACACACCATGACACTGCGTTATATTAACGAATCCCGTTTTTTGAATGCCAGTAATAACTTGAACAGGAACTACAAACACAAGAGATAAATCGTTTTTATAGCAGATATTAAAACATCTTGGAACGTCCAAGATTTTACTCAGGAAAAAACATTACTATAAATCCTACGTGTCGGTAGATTTTACCTGAGCCAAGTATATTAAATGTCGCCTTTTCCTCAATTTCATCGCCCACTTTAACTTTATGACCTTTTCATCCCTCCCATTGAATTTAACTACTGGAGTGAGCAAAAACATACATATTTTATATGCCGCCTTCTCCATGGATAATTTTATCTTTTATAAGAACCAGTATAATCTTGCTTTACCGATCTTCCTGCTTTTTCATGTTTACGTCTTGCTACTTAACGTAACTTAAATGTACACAAGCGAAAGAAGTACAAGCAGGGCAAGCATCTGGTTTTCTTATTAAATGTACAACAATATCATAGTTTTTTTCGTTAATATTGTATTATTAAAATATGATTTACTAGTAACCTCTCATGGATCTCCTGGTGGCTAATTGCTCTTGTGTTATGTTGATTGATTCATACTTTTCCATTACTTAACTATATTATTGTAATAATTCTAATTATATGACAATGAGTAAATATTCTAATGACGATGTTTTCTATCAGTTCAAATTATCATAATATATGATTGAAGCCTAAATTCATTAAATAAGTAATAAATTTACTGTAATACTTAAAGTCTAATTATAGTTATTTATTTGTGTTCTCATTACTTTTACTCAACAACTAAGTGTATTTAATTTTAAGGAGTATTCATAAAACTATCTTCTCTTGTTCTGAAATTTCAGTTTATTCTTTCGTTTGGCTAAGCAGATATAGTTTTTTTATAAAATTTATAGTTTTAAAAAAGTGTTCAAATCATGAAAAACTCTTTTATATTTACGGTATGTTAATAATATACACTAAAATACATGTTAAATATTATATATATATATATATAAATATATATATATATATATATATATATATATATATATATATATATACATACACTGTTCCTAAGTAAATATTATATTGCAAGTAAAATAGCCCCTCTTAGCCGGTTTCGGCGTTAAGAAAAACTGTTATGTTAATACCCTCTCGCATGGCCTTTGTATCGTAATAGTGGTAAAGGAACAGGCACAGCTCCCCCGAGTCTATGTGAAGCTCTCTTTGGTATTCACTGCTAATCTACACTGGAACTAAACACGTTTGTAAAATCCATTTTAAAAGCCCCGTAATGTCTATGTGGACTTAAAAACAAAGTTTAAAATGCAGTTTACTTATAACACGTCGATACCAAGTTTTGTAATTATACTTGTAAAATGTCAGCTGTAATTGTAATAGTACGACATGAATATAAAACCGTTTACACGTTACACATTGTAATTGGTATCCTAACTTAAGATAAATGATCTGTATAAAATACCGTTAGAAATTTATATTCATATAATACTTAAAACATTTAAATCGAGCTTGTGGCAAAACATATTGTACTGTTTCTGTCAGTGAAGGCAAATTAAAGTCTGATATTAATTAGATCATATACATACGAGTTGGGGTAATTATTACCTACCGGATTAATAAAAACAATGAGTCCATACAATAAAGTCGATTTAACTCATTTAATAAACGGCAACGTAAAAGACATATGCATTTAAAACCTTGTAAAATCCAGTTACTACCAAATAAACACCAATCTACCAAATGTACAAAATTGCTCTCAGCACGTTTCAATACTTATAATTCATGTCTTAAAACTACTAGCCTTATATTTAACATTTTGCTACCTTTTAACTAAAAATTATGATACTCTTTAGGAGTGTTAATATAATTCAATACATTTTTGTACAGTTTTCCAATATTATTTTAGCATTACAAAAAAATAAAATGTTTTACGTTGTAATACGAAAAATAACACATACACTTTTTTAATATTCTGTCTCAAGTTTTGTATTTATTTTTTACTTAACTTCATCTTCCAGAAAAAATGAGAATCCAACTCAATATTCTAGATTGAAGATTACAACAACCGGACGCTGTCAGAGAAAGGGTTTAGAGAACCAATCTTAATCTTTTAAATGTTAAAACTTTTAGCGTATCAGGTAATGTCCAAAATTCTTTGTAAATGTGTAAGGCATATCAATAATAAGAGTTTATTTTGAATATGAAATATTCCTAATAACTTTAAAAAAATAACAATTAGAGTAAAAAAATTATATTAATAAGAAATAAGCAAATCAAAAGACAATGGAGAATCAGCAATATATTGTGTGAGGAGGGTCAATAGTATTAGCTGGGTTAAAACCTGGATCAGTTAACAGCATCTGCACAAAGCTCTCAGGTCAGAGCGACCAGCGGCCATGGGGCTAAGTTATATTTTCCCTTTGTTGACGTTGTTGAAGTCCTTTGTCGTAGAAAATAGGGCTTTCAACTTCTCGCTCATTCCCAGCTGTTATTACAAACTTTCTAGTAGCAACAGCTAGTTAAGCGCCTTATAATTATTTTACTCAGGTGGTTCTCTTATTTTTATTTATTGCTTATTATTTATTTATTGGTTTTTAAAAAGTATTACCTTGAATTTCATTTTGTTTTGCTATAGTACAATTACGATTCACTAAAAGAGATTGTTTTTATAATTAGTACTTATATACTTACTTGATCAATACAAATATTTTTCAATTCAATGCAATAAGAGAAATTATATCTTGATTACTGAAATTAACCTGTGAACACTTAATTTTATAATTTAATTTAAAAACTATTTAAATGCTATATACATACAAGTAAAAAGTTTCGGCTGGTAGGCATTGAACGTGAAGAAAATTTGTTTTTTAATATAAGAAATTTTGATGATATTTTGAAAGTCAATTAGAATGAATGATTTTCCATAACATTCTATCAATAGCTTTCAGATTTGATTTACTTTATTATTAGACTTGGTTCACTACAATAATTGTCGCTGGGTTTGAACTTGCATTTCATTATACCTGTAGAGAAGTGATATGAAAAAGAAGTTAAATAAGACATGTATCATTTAAAGACAGCACGTTTCAATGAATCAATTACAGTTAGTGTATACAGAGCATTAGATTTCCTTTTAAGCAATCTAAGCACTAGAAAGCTAGGCGCGATTGACATCATATTTGAAAACGACTTTCTTGGAATTGTTGTTGAAACTGGTGTTGAGTTTGTAACGAGCTAGCATAAATTCCTCCTCATCACAATGTTTCGCAGTTACTGTTGCTACAGCCAGATGATAACAGGATTATCAGTATTGTATTAAATAAACGTCGCTACGTTGAAACTGTGAAATTATTTGTAAAGTATTTGTTCACAAACTAATAACTTATAAACTTTAAAAATAATTGAAACTTATAAATCCATTTTTGTTTGTTACAAATCATAACACTGGAATTTTAATCATTGTACGAGCAAGCAATCAAATTATTGGTTTAACCGTAACAAACTACTTCTAAAGGTTGTAAGATTTGTGCAAGAAAAATGTATTTTAAGTTTTTAAATTTGATATGTAAAAGTATGAATATATTAATAACCAAAAATGTTTAACGGAAATATGTACTTTAATTTTATTACAATAGATATTTATTAGCTTTTTAGTGTGTTAAAAATATTGTGTTTGCATTTGTAATTGCAGCTCCTTACCTTTGTATCTTTGTGATTTGTAGTGGTATAATAGTTTACAAATAACTAAACAGCTTTTAATGGTACATTTATATCAAATATAACCTAATACGAATTAATTCCACAGTTATAATTTTCTTAACACTTTATTTTAATGTAATACCTGTGACAGAGTTCCGTTGTGAAAATTTAAAATTGTCTTTAAAATCCATAAATGCCTCCATGGATGTACCTGTAGCTCGTATTTACTTTTTCAGTGAGAGAGAAAAATAAAAATGTGTACATGGTGGCGAAGTGTTTTATCAAGTTTATAACAGTAGCAAAGATCAGTTTGATTGTGTTTATAAATAAAGTAAAGTATTAACATCATTTTATACAAAATGCCTGTCTTAAACTAAGAATTAAATTTTGTATTGAAATCCTCACCATCAAAAAATAAAACCAAAAAACCGGAATAAACTTCATTTGGCAAAATTTTAAGATGATTTTAAAAATCATGTTCCTATTTTATGTTCATATGTCGGATCCTATAAGTAATATTTTGTCTATTAAAATAGATTAGTAGCAGAAATCGTTAAAATTTGTTTGAAAAATTAAATTATATTTTATTTTACATTTCTAAATCTTAACCTAAGTACCAACGCTTATACCTAATTTTCAAACCACCACCAATGCCCTGACTGGTGGGATGCTAGCAAGGACTTGAATTTTGTTGAAGAGAAGATTATATGTTTAAAATATCTATTAATTTTTAGTTTGACATGAAAACAATATATTTTAGCGGTATCATATATTAATATTTTTTGGAAAACAATTTTCGGCTATTACAATAGGTATTTACCACTTACAATACAAATAAGTGATGTTTTACTTTATTTATTAATTTTACATGGGAATATTCCATGACTCATTCGTTTCTCTTCTTAGGGATTATTACACTCCAGAGAATCAGCGAGCTGTTGAGCAGTAAGGTCATAAATAAGATATGCAGACACAAAAACATATCAGGACATCCAGTATGCATGAAGAGTCATTCCTTCATATCTTTCTAGTGGAAGCTGTAAGAAGCACACATAATTTACAACCAAATGGGAAATTTATACAGCTGATTGTTCAACTGGTGAGCTTATCACAACTCTGTGGTTCTCTGTCTTACTTGTTCCTTGGACATGTGTGACAAAATATACGTAAATTATTTTAAAGACCAGCAAGACATCACATCGTAGTAGATATTAAAACATCATATACTTATACTGTAATTATGGAGACAAAATTAATATTAGCATAATTAAATCGATTCTTGGAATAAATAAATGCAATACACGTGAAAGCCAAATATTTGGATATATTCCAAAATGGGAAAAACAGTTAGTATTACAACAGATTATGCACAGTTCTATTTTTTATTCAAAAATATAGTATATCTTAAAATTTGCATTTATATACATAGTCTATTAAGAAGGCTAAGATGGATGGATTTACGTAATCCTGTAAAAACGTTTGGCTTTTTGTTGGTAATCTGAATCACATTACAGAATCACAATAATCAAATAACTTAGAACGGGCAAAGTTACTTTTGAACAATGAGTATGTACATCTCGGTAGATTGTATACTCAATGTTCTGGAGTGAGATCGATTAAGTACTTAGAAACAATAGAAACACTTTATGATAAAGCCACTGTCTGTATTGTTCATATTAAGTGTAGGTCTTACATAATCAATACTTTATTTTGGTCCCGCCTTGTGACCAATTTCTTCATTCATACTACCAGTGTTTAGTTTGGACAGTTGGCAAAAACTATTTAAGAGCTGCTGGTGCAATATCAATAACTGTACTTATAAACGTTTTTTACCTAAAATATCAGATGCAATGGAAATTGTATTAGATAACACAAGAACTGAAAACATTTTTAGGTAACCATGACACAAATAAAAATAATCACTAACGTAAACATTCCATGACTAATTACATCTTTAAAGACGAAACAAGGAGTTATCTTCATCGTATTCAAGTTATTGTGTAAATACTATTGTTTATTTAAAACTTAGTGTGAAGCCTTACGCAACAAAAAAATATGTCTTAGCTGTTAGTAAAGATTGTTACTAATATTCTGTTTTTCATCCATCCCAAACAATTGATTGAGTTTTGCCTGATTCTTTTGATTCACTAAGGAGTTTTATTAATCAAATAAGTATTGATTAATAGAATATGACAGATTAAGGTAACGAAAATAATGTTTAATTAAATATTTTTTGAGAGTAATGTAGTATTTGTACATAGTTTATGCCGTAGCTCGAATCATTCGAAAATTTTGTTTAACAAATGCTTCAAAATAAAATTATTTGTCCGTTTGAATTGAGTATTTCATAATCTGAAGCAAAGTACAGATATCGTAATGTTCTGTCATGTGTATACGTTATTATATCATTTATATCATGTTATATTTAAATAAAACATTAAAATATCATGTACTTGTATGATTATATACGAGGAGAGGAAGTTTGAATAGAAGGGATCTACAGATATTTGAAAATTAGTATACGTTAAAAGGGAAGTAACTAATATTATGTTCACATAAAATATATTAAGAGAAAAAAGTCCAAATTAGAAATATTGTACCTATTTAAATTATTTATTTTAATTTTATTTATTTATTTTTTCAGTAATCAAGACAAAATAGGAAGGTTTGTAAAATGGTGTTTAAAATAAAAGTACAAATTAAACAGCATTTATTATGACGCCAATCTACTCATATGCAAACTGTGATATGTCGAACCAGTCAATTTGAGATTTATCACTGCAGTGCAGCATATATATAGAAAAAGTTTTCACCTTCACGTTACTTCTCTTTCAAAGATATTTTCGCATCGTTCAATTGCTTTTTACCTAGTGAGGACCTTTCTGCTCTTGTAAACTTAGTTTAAAAACTTGTTTCTCAATGGAATGTGTAGTAATATACAGAACAATATATATATATATATATATATATATATATATATATATATATATATATATACATATCTTCAATAAGATAGAAAAAATAGAAGAAAAAGAACATAAAAATTCTCTATATTTCGTCGTAAGACATTTTTCAATAGATATACAGTAGGTAAATAAGTAAATATATCAACAAAAAATAATAAACAAAAGAAAACGTTCATATGTTAATAAAACTAATTTTGAATTACGTACAAAGAGTAAATAATTTTGCGTAATACAAAGAATATAAAGTTAAATAAATTTGTAGTTAAATGTGTAATGTTATAAATTAAAATTGTAACGTGTAAATTTATACATATTGCTATCCGTACCTTAAATTTAGACCATCCGGATGTTTAGTTTGTAGCACCCTCTGATGAGCTAATTTTTAAATAATTTATTTTAAGTTTATGGGGGTTCTGAATTTTTGTTAATACTTTTTTAGACAAAAGCATTCATCGAATCTTTTGTTATGCTCCATTGCATGGGCCGAAATAGGATTTGATTTAATTTTAAGATTTGTATCGCTGCGATTTTTGTTCATTCTAATGTGCAATGGAGTTATGGTCTGACCAATGTAATCCTTCGGACAGTCTTTACATGACAATTTGGTAAATGACATTGCTGGATTCACAAGTCATTTTACCAACTATCGGATAATTTCTTTCGTTGTGCTGCTACAGAAATGTTTTGAACTTATTTATTAAATTACATGTTTTGCAGCGAGGCTTAAAACAGGGTTCACAGCCAAAAAGGTTTGTTTACAATTTTGAGTTAGCTCATCAGAAGGTAGTTTTGGTCTTTACTAATATGTTTTTCAAATTTTGAGGCTTTTTAAAAATTACTTTTAGGTGGATTAGTAAATACATTTTTGGTTACATTCATTCATACTACCAGTGTTTAGTTTGGACAGTTGGCAAAAACTATTTAAGAGCTGCTGGTGCAATATCCATAACTGTACTTATAAACGTTTTTACCTAAAATATCAGATGCAATGGAAATTGTATTAGATAACACAAGAACTGAAATATTTTTAGGAAACCATGTTACAAATAAAAATAATCACTATCGTAAACATTCCATGACTAATTACATCTTTAAAGACGAAACAAGGAGTTATCTTCTATATCGTATTCAAGTTATTGTGTAAATACTATTGCTTATTTAAAACTTAGTGTGAAGCCTTACGCACCAAAAAAAATACGTCTTAGTTGTTAGTAAAAATTGTTACTAATATTCTGTTTTTCATCCATCCCAAACAATTGATTGAGTTTTGCCCGATTCTTTTAATTCACTACGGAGTTTTATTAATCAAATAAGTATTGATTAATAGAATATGACAGATTAGGTTACGAAACTAATGTTGTATTAAACATGTTTTGAGAGTAATGAAGTATTTGTACATAGTTATGCCGTTGCTCGAATCATTCGAAAAATTTTGTTTAACAAATGCTTCTAAATAAAATTATTTGTCCGTTTGAATTGAATATTTCATAATCTGAAGCAAAGTATAGATATCGTAATGTGCTGTCATGTGTATACATTAATATATCATGTTATATTTAAATAAACATTAAATTATCATGTACTTGTATGATTATATACGAGGAGAGTAAACAATGAAGTTTGAATAGAAGGGATCTACAGATACTTGAAAATTAGTATACGTTAAGAGGGAAGTAACTAATATTATGTTCACATAAAATATATTAAGAGAAAAAAGTCCAAATTAGATATATTGTACCATTTTAAATTATTTATTTTAATTTTATTTATTTTTTCAGTAATGAAGACAAAATAGGAAGGTTTGTAAAATGGTGTTTACAAAAAAGTACAAATTAAACAGCATATTATTATGACGCCAATCTACTCATATGCAAACTGTGATATATCGAACCAGTCATTTTGAGATTTATCACTGCAGTGCAGCATAATATAGAAAAAGTTTTCACCTTCACGTGACTTCTCTTTCAAAGATATTTTCGCATCGTTCAATTGCTTTTTACCTAGTGAGGACCTGTCTGCTCTTGTAAACTTAGTTTAAACTTGTTTCTCAATGGAATGTGTAGTAATATACAGAACAATATATATATATATATATAAATATACGGTTTGTTGCTCCCTCCCCTTCTCCCTCTCCCACCCTTCTCTCTCTCTCTCTCTCTCTCTCTCTCTCTCTCTCTCTCTCTCTCTCTCTCTCTTCTCTCTCTCTCTCCCTCCCCCCCTCTCTCTCCCCCTCCCTCCCTCACTCTCTCTCCCTCCCTCCCTCCCTCCCTCTCTCTCTCTCTCTCTCTCTCTCTCTCTCTCTCTCTCTCTCTCTCTCTCTCTCTGGAATCTCTGAATATTGTTCATTAGTTAGCTTATTAGGGCATAACTGCTCTGATATACTATAGCAGCCATTTTGGCAGAAGTTTATTAATTGAATCATTACAGATTGATGTCTACCAGGTTAAGTATTCTTATCTCTCGGGGATCTTTTAGCACTGTTTAATTGCTTGTGACCTAATGAGCACATGAATGCTCTTAGGTGAGGACTCTAAATTAGTCATGTCTGCAGAGGTTTATCAATGGAATGTACAGTACTACATGTAACGTCGACTATATGGTTGCATTGACTTTCTCTGTTAGGAATTTCTTAATACCGTTTACTTGCTTTTTACCTGACAGGATATTACTGTATGCTGTAGCAGTCATTTCGGCAGAGATTGATCAGTGGAATGTTTAGTATAGATTAATGCCTACAATACAGAACAATGCCTTTCAGGTTGATATTTCCTATCACTCGGGAATCTCTTAGCATATTTTAATTGCTTGTTAGCTGATAAGGACATTACAGCTATTATCTATTGTACTAGTAAATTGAACAGAGATTTATCAATTGATTGTAACCGCACTATACAGAACACAGCATATCAGGTTGAAATTGCATGAAATTATACGTCACAATTCAAAATTGTACCAGTGAACATAAATATCTAAGTAATGTATTTATTTTAATTAAAGTGGAATTCAACAGACATATTATATGATTATGGCTGGCCATTGTTCTTCAGATCCCATGATAACCAGTAAGAGGTTACGCTATCTACACATTATTGCATTTTTTTATAACCATCACAGTTTCTCAAAGGACTTGTTTCATTATTATTAAGTGTTATTGATAAGTTTTATTTAATTTATTTTAAATATATTTCTAAATAATTATTCTCTGGTATGTCAAAACTTACACTAAACCTAAACTAAACATTTTGAATTTTCAAACACATAAAGACAAACTGGTATTCAAGTAAGGTAGCGCTTTGAAGACTTAGTTGAAGATCCCTAGATTCAGGCTATAGTGCAATGAGTTTGAATACTCGCATCGTTGCAGAGGTATTCTCTGATCATAACATTCCATTCATGCTAAGCATAGAAACATGCCTATAATATTTTGTTACTATAACTGGAAATACTAAATACCTATACTCTCCAGGATGTTTTTTACGTCTACTGAAAAAGAGAACAGGAAATGAAGTCTCATAAATAATCTTTGTATACGAAATTTTAATGACATAATGAACGTATTTTCTCACGTTCTTTTATCCTTTTCTGTTCAGGATTTAACATGAATTATATATGTTGTAGATGGAGCTTATATTGGTTACTGATAACTTACTAACATTAAAACATAAAACCAATATTTAATACTTTAATTTTTTTGTGAGGCCTTTCGATATCAAGGATATCTTCTTCAGACACATCAAAAAAGTCACAAAACTTTTGTATGTTTTAAGCTTTGATTTGAACTTTCCTGCTAAATGTTTGAAATTATGAATCATTAGTGCTACCTACACAAATTACCTTTCACATATTGCGAGAGTGAAACCATCCATACGTGACTCCTGTGATGCATACCTGAGTGTGTAATAAGCGTATCTCTCACGTACGAAACTCACGTTGAATTCAAAATTCTAGTAACACGTATAATATAGAAACATCTTCATGAATATATACTACGTCCGTTCAATACAGTATTTTATGCCTCTATTACATTTTCACATTTTTGCATTTAATTTTATGTACTGGGTTAAACAAAAGGCACACAAGTTCCTTATAATTAGTTATAACATAAATATGTTTGATATATTAGGAAAACAACAAAACGGAGTGTAACAAATACTTTCGTGTAGATTTTTGGTAATTATTGGAAACACGTATCCACATTAATTTTGTATTTTACCATCCTATAACAGGTCTTGCAGGGTGTGATATAATTAATATAAATGTAATAAAAATTAATTAATAACATTTTTCTAGAATAGATATATGATGGATTTATTTTATTTGACGTAATCATTAATCAAGCAATTTTCTCATATACTTGTCTGTTTAGTGTAATACACAAATTGTATAGTATATTGTAATAATTTTCATCCATTTTCTGCATTACGCAATATTTTTTGTGCTTTGATTTCAGTTTTCCTGTTAAATGTTTGAAATTATGAATCATTAGTGCTACCTACACAAATTACCTTTCACATATTGCGAGAGTGAAACCATCCATACGTGACTCCTGTGATGCATACCTGAGTGTGTAATAAGCGTATCTCTCACGTACGAAACTCACGTTAAATTCAAAATTCTAGTAACACGTATAATATAGAAACACCTTCATGAATATATATTACGTTCGTTCAATACAGTATTTTATGCCTCTATTACATATTCACCTTTTTGTATTTAATTTGATGTACTGGGTTGTAAAAATGGTGGTACGTAAGTTTACTATGATTATTTATTATATTTCTATATTTTAATAATAGAATATAATATCTTAAACATATTTGTTATATACGATTATTTAGTAGTGTGAATTCAAAATTACTCCATACCTTTTTACTACAACGTCGCCTGATACATCAAAATCCTTTTAACGTACATACACCTACATCAACCTCTATTTTGCCAGTGTGGGAATGAATGTATGCCATTCGTTAGGTATCGTAAGGTTACGTCACTAACGCTCAGCCAAAACTGTTGGATTGGCGTAACTATTGCATTACGATAAGTAACTTCTCTTACTTATCGTCAACATAATCTGTTTAAAAAAACATGAAAATGAAATTATTTAGGTACAAAATTGTTTCTTTATAGGTTAACTTCCTTACAGATGGAGTATTTTTTACATAGTGAATGACTTCCAGTCTCCATAAAACTTTTTAAGATGGCATAATTCACATTTAGGGAATATTTTATCTCGAGTATTTCGTAAAATAAATACAACATGACACTTTAATAAAATTTAAATTTAAATTAATTCGAATCAACATTTATGATAGTTATTTTTTAGTAACTTTTCAGATTTTAAGGTGGTAGCCAATAAAAGTAAGTTATAGACAATTGACTCCTTATAAGTAAAAATCTGACCAAACTGCTATAACAAAGAAATTATATTTTACAAAAATTTGTTCTTGTAAACTTTAATTATTATAGATTTTGAAATGTTCAAAAGCGTTGCATTTATACTAACATGCCTACATTGAAGGGTAATGTTCCAACAATTTCGTGTGAGTCAAACATTAAAACTAAAAATGCATTCTTAGTTTGACATATCGAGATGATAGCCTCATGTGGAATTTATTTTTCTTCCAAATGAGTCGGAGGGGATATTCGTATTACTGTCCTTTCCTCTCTCTTTATCTCTGTTTCTTTTTTATGACGTTCAGAAATTCTACTGACAAATATCTTGAGAATAATATCATATTAACTTATATCGTACTACACTGAAACAGCAAGTGTCATTATTTATCTTTACAGTCGTAGAGGTAGTTTTTTGTATAAACTCAGCATATATTTCCGTCACATGCTATGGGGTTTACAATGTGGTTAAAAACGTTTTTATATATTTTTATTCCAGATAGTCATTGAGATTTCAATTTTCTTGCTTAAGAAAACGACATGGTACTGGTACTACTTTAATATTCAACACTTGCGAAGAGTTGATGGAGTATTTACTATTTTATTAGACTGCATGAAGGATGGGAAAGGGGATTACACACCAATCAATCTTCGCCTCTGTCATGAACAGGCAAACTGTGTTATTATAATATGAGCAGAGCTGAGCATTGGAATATTTTTGCCATAACTAATGAAATTCTTCACTATATACCTCAATTCTTTGTAAGCCGATAATAATTAGTGGTTTGTCAAATTATTAGTTCGGGAAGATTCGCACTCACTCGGCGTTGACATTTAAATTCATTGATAAGCATAAATTATAATACTGATTCATAAAATACAATGTTATATCATGTTACTAAAATTTCATCCTATAATACGTAAATTTTTTTTATAAAAATTCCTATAGTTATAAAATCCTAAAATTCATTTAAGTAAAAAGTATTGTATACAACGAAAACGTTACTAAAAATAACTTCATTTCCCTCATATTTTAACGCAGGATATTTTCATCTGAATGGAAAGAACTTCAACTTAATTTCTAAGCTTTAGGGTTTTTATCCGTTTAAGAAACTAACCGAATATATATATATATATATATATATATATATATATATATATAAATATATATGTATATATATATATATATATATATATATATATATATATATATATATATATATGAAGTACATGTATATGTATGTATAACATTTTATCGAACTTCTCTTACTTATCATAAGTGTTTACTATAACATTAAAGGGATATTCCAATTACGTATCTATTATTCATTGGCGTAGGAAATCTGTAATCTATATCTCATACTCATTACAAAGGAAACAGCGACGGGTAACAGCTATTTTAATAAATAATTTGTCTTGATTTATTATGACTTATTATGATTTTATTCCAATAGAATTTCTTTTTCTTTGGAACCTACAACTACGACTACCGAAAAATCTAAAAAAAGTGTTAATACTTGAAAGGAGTGTAAAGTTAGATACGTAAAGCGTCACTGTTGTATCACTAGGGAGAATATTTATATCAATTTTGCTAACCATATTATCACTAGTTATTACGGTTTATGCACTAACGATGTCTTCTAAATCCAACATAGTAATTCTTATTGTTACTAAAGGTGGTAATAGATTAAATTAAGGATTGATAACAGAGTTCGCTGTTTGCTGTGGGATCTGGAGTCTAGCCAAGGACCAAAACATTGAGCCAATATTGTCAATAAAACTTTGTCAAAGGGGCCATGTTCAGAACGAAACATATTGTGGCAATGTGCAGCGGATAAGTATGAAATCGCTTTCTTATTTTTCAAAGTAAGTTGTTTTCCAAGTGTTTTATTGTACCTTATACGCTGTAACTTTATATTATTTTTACGATATTACTAGTAACGTGATGATAACTATAATATGTTTGACTGTTTAAAGCTGTATAAAGTACATGCGAGTATAAAGATGAAGTAATACATCGATTCATAAGAACAATTACTGGTGAGAAATGCTAGTGACATTTAAATAGGTATTCTAACAGTGGCATAAACCGTACTGATATCCAAGTTTTATTTGACATTTCTGCAACCAACTTGTAATTTGTATAGTTGCTGTTTTTATGTTTTGTAACCTACGAGTACCAAGTATCATGGTATATTGTGTAAACTTGATAATTGTTATAATTTAATTTTAGTATAATTTATTTTGGCAATTATTTTACACACTGTATGTGTTTAAAAAAAATTTTAATTGTTGTCAAATAAAATTAATTAAAAAAATAAAACATGTTGATTTTTTATAACCACAAGAATATGTTGTAATGTTGACTGCAAGTTTATAGCTTGGAAATACAAGTTTAAAATTACTTACTGTAGATATATTGGGCCGCATTGGAAACTTATTTACTACAACATTTACGAATTATTATAGTCTATTAGTCAAAAGCGATTTGCATGAAAAACACACAAACTTTTTTTCCTTGAAATCGATTGAGATACTTGTCTCAACAAAGAAATCATCATCAGGCATTTAAGTTTGCGAAAGTAAGATTATCGAAAGCTATTGAAAAATATAAAAGGAAAACATTTTTAATCCTATTTTTTCCATTTTGACTAAAACCCTTAAATAAAGTGACCGTCAAATACCTGAATAATAACTGTATCATACTCAGGAAATCAGACACATACAGATTGGAATTCGGATATTTAGGATCTTGTATAACACAATGGCTATCTGCAGCACATTTTTTAACGTACGGGTTAAAACGTGTAAAATAAAAAAATATATGGTCTGATTCATCGTATAAATTTAACGCTTTTAATCCTTCCATTTAACTTCCAGTGAAACTACTGAGATTAAAGATTACTGTCAATCATGTTGAGTGCTTACAATGCAAATTGTCTCTCGGTTCGTGCCCTACTACTAATAAAATAGCTATCGCACAATGAACTTGTGTGGTAAATATGTTCTATCACATCGATATAAGGGTTGAGCTACGCGAATAAGATTATAAGAAAATTAACAATTCAATGGCTTAAGTTTATATCAGTAATCTTAAATTAACGAGTCACGTGTGACTAGTAACAATATAGAGTGAAAGAGGAATTCTACTTTATCATTCACTTCCAGCTATCTGTGGTACATTTTACTGCCTCTACTCATCCCATTTGTTATAGTGTTTTCTCCCATTAAACCAAAAGGATATTAAAACAAGCGTTGCAGAACAGTAAAACAATTAATTAACCTAATGGTAACAATAAGATAAATTACTGTGTCAGTTTATAAAAAAGGAATGTAAAAACAGCTTAGTATATTGCATAAATCAGAATGTTTATTAAACTGATTTGTAACATAGAAGTAATTGACAAATAATACTAACATACATTCATTTCAAAATATAAAAGTAACATGTTCCAAATGTTTCAAAAGTTTAGTTTATAGTTTTATGTAGAATTGTGTACAATATCCTGCACATACAGTACACAAATATTATGTTACACATTATAAATCATCTCATTTCAGTTTACGATATGTACGATTAAAATTATTTTCTCCGAACCATGTTTAATGACATTGATTGGTTTGGTCATGAGGGTTTGAAATCAATCAAATTATGTTTAGTTCCAGATTTATTCTTGATAATAAATCATATTTCAGTCTGTTTGCAGTCTCGTCTCAATGCTTATTCTTAAACGAATTCTACTTGATAATAACTTTGTAATTTTATTAAGTTTTAATGGTTAAAAAAACATATTGAATTGAATTGGTTTATTTCCAAAAGTTTACATATCAATGGCCCGGCTAAGTACAGCACTTGTCAGCGAGGTCCAAATTAAACTATCTTAACTAAACCATATAATGTATTTTTTAAACTACGTATCAAAATTTGCACTTATTATTTTGTTAAAGTTTACAAGCAAAAATACCATCATACACTTTTGTTTTTTTCCTTTACATTTCAAATTATAAACACAGATAAAACCTGTCTCTTAACTCTTAAAATTAAATTCATGTTCCTAACTAACAAATTTCCACTGGTCATATAGTGTGATTGGATTGTATGATTTCGATACAGAAGCAGTCGATATCCTGCTCAATTCCAATCGGTTTGAGACAAGAATAAATACCCCCTCCCATCAGGCGTTCCTTGTTCCGCCACTACCAGTGTTTATTTCTGCAGTTGCAATGCACGTGCAAAGCTAGCATGAATTTTGCTCTAATTAATAAAGTTCATTTTAGTAGATTATCAATAAATAAATAAATGTGTTCATTTATTTCACCCATGTGTAACATTCACAGCATTCAAAATATATTTCAACGTGTCTGTTTGCCTATTTAGTCTGTGATATGTGTTTGTGTTATCCCTGTGCTAACCTAATTGTGTTTTGGTATTGTGTTGTTGTGTATGTGCTATTGTGCATGTGTTATTGTATTGTGTTTTGACGTATTTATATGTTGATGATAATTAATTTTTATAATCCTTCCAAAATGTAAGTTATATTATATTGCATATTGTCTAGTCATATGTAACGAATTTCCGTTCCCTATCCTCTATTACTGTTGTACAGTACGCGGTCACCAGCACAAACTGCAGCCCCTCCACTAGGCTCTCATACCAATGGCAAACCCTAGCAAACAGTTTATTGTTAGAATTAATACAATTCATGTTTTTATACTTAGTATTTGTTTACATTAATAAGTATAATAATTAAAATAACAAACTTTAACAAATACCACTTATATATTATTATCAACAAAAAAGCTAGGCTACGTTTTATAAATATATCTATAACAATTTCCTATCATCAATCCCATCATCACACCAAATATTTTAAACACAAATAACTGACAATTATTATGTTAGAACTTGCAGCAAAAATATATAATTTACTTTGTAACTGATTTTATCTATAACCAGATCCACCATAGATTGATGAAGCTTAATCAGGTTACATAGTAAATAATTAAAAATTAATAAGCTAGGCTATAACACAATAAATAACATATTTTAATAACTATATATATACTAGGCCTATATGTTTATCACATATACAACAATCTAGTCATATTTATTCATAACATTCAAAAGCACAACAAAACTATAAAAAATATAACAGGAACCACAATAACAAATCAATATACGCTATATGTTTCTCATAGTAATAACCAAAATCAACAACAGACCCCAACAATAACATAACTAAACTATAAAAAATAACAATATTATAGTATAAGTTAACATCCAGTTAATATAGACTACATATTTATCACAGCAACAATCATTATACAACAGTAAATGTCCACAACAACATTACAATAATAACATACTTACATACCTACATTAATAAAACATGCTCCTATATTAATAAATAAAATAAGTTAATAATATATAGAAATTTTTATAGAGGTCTGTATTCCAAATTTATCACTCTTCCATTAACTACCTGTAAACCAGGTTTTTAAACTTCGAATAATTATGTTAATTAAAAATTTAATTTGGTAGACTGTTAAATAGGCAAGGAACAATATATTTGGCCAATCTTTTACCAAAAGTATTTGTTATTCTATAAACTTTGAATTTTTCAATATTTCTTAAAGCTATATAAGTGTTCTTACTATTTGAAATTTTATATATATCATCTGCAAAGTAATATACAAGGATACTATACTTGTAGTAACCCTTTAGTTTCAAGCTATTGGCTTGTATATACAACTGTTTCTCTGTCATATCATTAGCTCTGCCATTCAACATCATATCCAGACTTTTTTTAAGGGTATTTATCTTATTTAGGTGGTTGCCTGCAGCTGTTCCATATGCAATTACTCCGCATCTAACAATTGACTCCACTAACGCATTGTATACTGAAATCTTGCTTTCAATACTCAATATATTTTTCAATCTGAAAAATACAGCAACACACGAGCAAATCTTTTTCTCGATTTTTTCAATGTGGTATTTCCATGTTACACCATTATCTATTGTTATCCCAAGATAATCATAGGCACATACTAATTTATATCTGTCACAATCACATGAAGTGAGGCATAAACGTGTGTATAGTTGCTCACGCATGCATGTGTGGTACTTTAAAACAGGCTTATTACCATCTTTTTTATTTCTTAAGTGAATATTCATCATAACAGTCTTTTTTGGGTTTATTTCAAGTTCCATATCATGTTACCATTAATTATTTATTTCATTAAAATCGTTTAGAAGCATTGCTTGGGCAGTTACCAAATTCATATGAGATGCTATCAGAAGGATGCCATCTGCATATGCCCACACCTTTACATAATTAGTTACCTTAAAATATTATTTATATAGATATTAAACAGTAATGGGCCAAGGGTACTACCTTGTGGTACACCACAGTTGCTTAGCTTATAATATATATATATATATATATATATATATATATATATATATATATATATGGTATAAGGTATCTGAAAAAAAACTGATTATCACCTTGCATAATATGAGAGAGAGAGAGAGATGAGTTGAGTTTGTGATGCGCAAATGTGATGACAATAGAGATTTTCTGACCAACATACTATTTTTTGAGAGGCAACTTTTTTCCTATGACCAACATACTGTTTCTGATAGCAACTTTTTGCCAAAATTGCGCGTTACTGGTGCAAGACCCCACATTGATTACTGAGTCCCATTCACAGCAACCACAAAAACTGAACGTATGGTGTGGAATTTTAGGTAACAAATTGTTGGACCCTTTTTTCATCAATGGAAATTTAAATGCCGAACTTTACTACAATATGCTCCAAAATGAAATAATCCCAGCTATTCAAATTGCATCAGGAGAATACTTTGATAATGTATGGTTTCAGCAGGATGGTGCTCCCACCCCATTATGGGAGACAGGTAAGAGAGTATTTGGATTTAAGGTTTCCTCATAAATGGATTGGCCGAAGAGGAGAAATCGAATGGGCCTCCAAGATCTCCGGATTTGTCACCAATCGATAATTTCCTATGGGGTCATTTAAAATCCAATGTTTATAGAAGAAAGCCTCATAATTTGGAAGACCTAAGAAACAGGATTATAGAGGAGATTGCTTTGATAACTGAAGAAATGTTAGGCAACTCTGTCGAATCATTTTACACAAGATTGGCTCATTGTCAAACCGTAGAAGGAACACAGTTCGAACAATTGCTTTGACACCAAATGCAGGTAAAACGTTTGTTGTAAGACTTTTCTAACAGCATACATTATTTTTTATTTGTAATAAGAAATCAATAACATAAGTAATTTCCATAATTGTACTGTAATAAAAACTGGTAAATTTGTGCTAATAGAACCAGCTTAAAATGAAATTTTTTTGTTTTATTTAATTGAACATTAGTGTAATTAGCTAAAAAAAATTAGTGTAACACATTTTGTGGCAAGAACCATGTTAAAATTACATTGTTGAAACATCAGTAAATTTTCAATACTAAAAATGCTCTATTTTCTGATAGAATAATTCCCTTTGAGATGCGGTTTGTGGCATTCAATTCAGTAAGCTATTACCTTTAAAATTATGTATCACAAGGTATAGGCTTCCATTAAGAATATTCACGATACCCTCGGCAGGACGTCCCCCGTTGGTGTGACATAACAAAACATTGTTCCAAAAAGTAGATGCCCAATCTCTATCACGATTGTAAGAGGTTTCAAATTTATATTTAAATTATTAAAGGATATATTTGGGTGTTTCCAGACATAATATACACCCTGTATATATATATATATATATATATATGGTATAAGGTATCTGAAAAAAACTGATTATCACCTTGCATAATATGAGACAGAGAGAGAGAGAGAGAGAGAGAGAGAGAGAGAGAGAGAGAGAGAGAGAGAGAGAGAGAGAGAGAGTGACTTTTAGGGTGGGGACTTTTTGTACTTTGCCACTAAATTATATATGCAACTTCCTCTATTCGTTTAAGGCCAAAAGTCAGAGAAATGTTGGCGGTTGACAACAATTAGGTTAGTATTTGTTATATAGTTTAAGTTTGAGAGAGAGGATTAGGGATAAAAACTACAACTCAATAATCGTGTGTTTTTATTAAGAGGTAAGTATTTAGGTCAATAAACAAACGGGTAGGTTAATATCCATTGAATGTGTGTATACTCGTATTTACCGAGTTTGACCAGTTAATTCTAATTTTACATCCGAATCTGTAATGTATTGCAATCTTCCCAGTTAATTTGGTTGTGGATGTTAATTAATTTTGCCGGTCCAGCAACACAATTAAGTAGTAAAATTGAGTATTGAGGTAAAATACGATTGCATTGTATATTGTGTGGAATATATTTGAGAACAAAAGTGATTACCTACTGATAAGGATCATCATGGGGAACTGCGTAGTAAAACAGTTTCATAACTACTCCAGCGTATTTGAAACATACTAAATACTGCAGTTTCTTAGTTATTCTACCTAACTTTAATTAAAAACTTTAATTTTCATTTTTGTACATTTTATATGATTTCTATTAACAGTACTAGATTATTGAATCTACACTAATGTCTTTCTCTAAGGGTTTAATTGAGCTAGCCAGGGTCAATGCTGACTTTGCAATTTAGTTATTTTAGGTAAAAATATTACGAGTATTAGGAAATATTGGGATACGTTTTTAAAAAACATACATGTAGTTTTAACCTTTAGATATTGTTTTGATAGAAATCAATATTTCATATGAAGAACTTGGCCTTTACAACATTGAAAAAAAGTGCCGAAATAATAATAGAGAAAGGAAAATAGGAGGAATCATTATTTTTTTACAGAAGGCATTTTAATGTCTTCAATTTAAATTAAATTTATAGCTTTAATGCTTGTAAATGTATACTATCCAAGTTCTCTTTAGTAACTAGCCCTTCACTTTACTTTTTATTTATAGATCTCCATGCGAAAATGTTAATACTTTTAAAATGAATTGGAAAACCTTTTACAGTTAGATATGATAAAAGGGGGGAAATCTGTTTATAGTAGGAGACGCAAATTTGGGTTATCTTACACGAGGTTACGAATCTGAATTATATTAAATATTTTACACATGTATGGTTTAGTCAAAACAATTGAAGAGCCAACTAGATTTCAATTTTTATAATAATAGATGGGTATGCATACGTTTGAACCATACTAATAATAGGCTAGATAACCAAGGTTAGAATGTACTTATATCCATTTTACGGTTGAAGATCAAATTACTGCCTATTTGTGTACAGGTATGGTAATTAAGTAGAGTCTTAAAGACATTACATCAAGTGTTAAAGATATTATAGATGCAAAGAAAGTATAGTCAATTTATACAACGTTGTAATCGGTGACCTATTCTTGACATTCAAGATCAAGTAGAAAATTATAAATTTATTGTTTAATCCTTCGAAAAGGTTTACAGTAAAACAAAAACCATACAAATTAATGACATTAAATCAGCAGACGTTTGGAACAATGCAGAAATAATAAAAAATTCTTAAAATAAAATTACGTTAGAAAGCAATTAAAACCAATAAAAATAATTTGGGAATATATTTCATAATTCAAGAAACAGACTAGTTTTTAAGATTTAAGTTGCAAAAAATATAATTTAAAATTTGTTTCTGATAATAGTGGAACCAAAAAAGAAACTTGGTATGTATGTATTCTTTTGTTAATATTTATTTGTTAATTTCATTTGCTTGAGTGTTGTTTTCTTTTGTTTTTCTAAGAAAGTTGGAGCCTCTACACAGGCAGTTCCTTGCCTTTTGAGGTCCTATTTTGTTTTCTTGAATTTTGTTTATTGATGTACCTTAGCTGTATTAAAATAAGAAAAGACATGTTCATATTTCTTTAACAAAAAGTTACATTGTTTTATTTTTATTTTCATGTCAATTGTGTCTACAACTAAGGAGCAATGTTTGTGTATGTGCTTAAGATATAAATGATGTTTATATAATTTTACTATTGTACATATTTTCAAGAAAATAAATAATTTTTCTATTCTATTCTATTTTTTTTGTTCAACAAATTTATAAAAAAAGAAAAATTTCAAGTATTTTACGTAATTTTAAAATGAACTTTGAAAGTTTTTAAAACATTAGTAGAATATATTGGTAAAGAGATGGTAGAGTAATCGTTTTATTTAACAGAAAACCTAAAAACTGGGATTTATTTAATAGCAAATCAAATGAGTATGAAACTGTTTTAATGTAATAATATTTAGATTGATCGAAACTAGTTAACCTAATGGTAACTTTTCTGCAGGTCCTGGTAGAATTTTAGGCATAAGGATGTAATCATAATATATGTTACTTAAATAATACGATGGTTCACTTAGTTAAAAGAATTTTAGACTCCAGCCTGAAAATTTGAAAATTACCTGTCTAATGCCCATTTTTAAAATGGAAATAAAAGTGAGGTTCTCTGTTATAGGCCAGTGGGATCTATTCCAGCGATAACGTTATAAAATATTATAACACTGTATTTAAGAACAACTTCAAAATTATCTTGCACATCATAACATAATTTGGATTTATTAGTAAGATATCAACAATGAATTTACTGGAAACTCTATCAAATTATATAAGTAAAGCTTTCCATAAGTAACTATTTGTTATGGAAGTTGCAACATACCTGTAATGGCTTTTCACTTAGTTAATTATAAAACGTTTGTACAGATGTTAAAGTATATTGGAATAAGAAATAAGTGTTTACATTTATTTTCAAATTACTTTGAAGGTAGAAAACTAGCAGTAGTCATTAGTGTTAGTGTTAGTTATACTCAAAATATTCAAACAGGGAAGCATAATATCACTTAAACTATGTAATATATATGTAAATGATCTTACCTAGTATGAAGTTAATAGCTCAATTTCGAAGTATGCAGATGATAATATACTTCATATAAATCATAAAGATTTGTCGATTTGCTATATATTTATGGATAAAGACTTTAATTTAAATGTCAAATAATTTTATTATTTTGTACAAAAATTAATTGAGAAAATAATAAAGATATTATATTTAGAAACCCAAGAGTCATCATTAGTGTTATTATTTGGGAACTGTTAATATATTGTCATAACAATTTTATTTTTAAAAGGTAACAACCAATATTAATACGAAAAACGTTGTTTTTAAAAATAGTGTAAAATATCTTGATTTAAATTTGAACTATAATATGTAGTTTAGTAAACACATTAAAGCACTCTTAATTAATGAGACATGTTTTATTCATATATCAGAAAATATGTTTATATTTTCCAGTTTCAACAAAATTAATTATTTCCTTTTTTGCAGAGTTACGTTTATTATTGAATCAATTTTTAATACTTGGATCTCCTGAATACATAATAAGCCCTTAAAGATATTGTTATAAAGATTCAATAAACCTTTTTTATGATGTGGAAATGAAAATGGCAGGTATAATGTGATTTTAGTCTTCAGGTGAATTTATTGATTTAAGGAGACATTATTTTAAGTATAATTTAAGAATTACAATTAAACTTTTGATTAAAATTGAAGACACAGAAAGTTTTTGATTCATCATTATAAAGGTAAATGTGGAAAGTTTATACCCGAGTTTAGAATACTAAACCTAATAAATTCGTTACCGGTAGAACTGCAACATCTTCAAAACTATTTTTCTATAGATAAAAGACGAGTTTCTTTTAGTTCAGTACGACAATTTAACAAAAATATTAAAAATAAATAATCATACGATTCAGCGAATCACAGTAATACACTCGTAAAGTGGCATTAATCAGCACTCATATAAACCAGTACTTTACTCCACCACCAGTTATAGAGAACTAAGTCACTTATCATTTCCTGTTAATTCCACAATAAAAAATGCATGAAAAAACAATATACAATACATAACAATATCATCCAATCCATCACATTAACTTCTCATTCGTTTGGAAATTTCATTACAGTTAAACAACTCGGTACTGATAACCCCATAGGCAACTTTCTCTCTCAAAGTACAGGCAGTCAAAGGTCACTCACAATGAGAACGCAACTGTCAATCTATAAAATTTAAAATGTTCTGTTATACTTCCAATAATTTTATAGGTTCTGTATATCAATCTACAAATAATTTTTTTCCATTTGCAAACAAAAATAAATTCTGTATTTTTATTTCAAAAAGGAATTTGTAATTTATAAATTATTCTACATTATTAGAATTTATTATTTTTCAATTATTATAGATGTATTTATATAAAATTACGTTCATGTAAAGTATATTCATTAAAAACAAAAAACTTTGTTTTAATAAATGTTCCTCCTTTGATTAGCAATACTAGTGTTGTATTTAAAGGTTTATTGAAGTTTAGTCACTGAGTTTCTGTTAATAAGTGATTTGAAATTAAATTTGAGAGAGTAAAAAGATTTCATTTTTGTATGTACAGTATATCTATAATTTTTAAGCATTTCTGTTTAAACTGTGTAAAATTCTTTATCCTGGACAATATGAAGTTTGTTCTGTTTTGGGGCTATATTTTCCATATCGCTACGTAAAAGCATAAAGCGCTTGCATTTAGTTTATGTATAAATATGTTTACAAACATAATTTCAAATTATTCTTATATTAACTCCACGTTTGTGCAATGAAATTGATATAATTGTAAATATTTTTCTAGTACTGTATCAAAATTACTGACTTCCTTAAAGCTATAATGTGTAACTATTATACTAACATGCCAACATTGAGGGTTATTGTCCCATCAGTGTGTGCGAATCAAAATTAATAGTGCGAAGTACAGGTAGTGTGCAATCCATATTCTGGCAATATTTTTTAAACCAGTAGGATACTTTGAGCTTAATATGAGAATTCTTTAAATTATAACATAATAATAAAAATATAATACTTGTGAGGCAATAGAAATGAATTTGATGTTTCAGATATAACTACTACAAAACTTATACTGCTAGTAAAATATAGAATAAAAGCATAAAACATACTTACATTATCTTCGATTGAAACTTGTAGTTAAAACAGTGGCTTGTTTAAGTATTCTGAAATAATTGTATGATAATAAAGAAAGCTATTTACATTCATAAATTGTGTGCTAGAGGATATTAAGTATTTTTGTGTTAAAGTCATAAAATAATACAAATTTATAATTTCTTTGTTTATAATATCAACCTAAGTGTTTTTGTTACTTATATTAGGTAATTCCTAAGTAGTGATATTCGTAATTATTTAATATGCACTATCATATGACATGAATCCCAATTTTTATAATGAGATCTAATGCGTATAAAGTGAAGGATACTTAAGTTAGGATCAAACATAAATAGCTATGGATATTAGCATTTTATTCCTATAGATGACTGCTTTCAATTCTCTGGTATAAAAATATGAGGGTCAAGGGGCAAAACCTGTCATGGTATCAATGTTTTGAGTAAAATTCCACAAAAGACTGAAGATTCTGTAAATAATGAAAGACTCGGGGTGAGCGCACACCGTTACTTACACAAAGCCATTAGAGGCTACAACCATTAGCACATTTTCCTCATTTCGCACGCTGCAATAACAGTTCCCTTCGTCAGTGGTATATAAAAATCCAACTTTATAAATAAATAGTTATAAATAGTTAACACAAATTTAAAGTCATAATCTTTCTAAACGCATACAATGTTCATTAAACAATTTAAATTTCGCTTTCAGGGCTTTTTGATCTAGCAGTGATATTATCTTATGAATAATTAACAGCATTAAAGATCAATAATTATCATAAAACTGTTATTTGCTGCTTCAACTGTATCCGATATTAAAGTATAAAACTGTAGTGTTTAAAATAAAAAAATGCTCCTTAGACTGTGGAACATTGTACTTTTGATATAAACTAAGTTTATTTTTATGTCTACTTATTACGTTTTTTTTTAAATTTTGTTATCCATCTGATTGCAAAATATGCAAAAAACCTGATTATATAGATTTAGTTACATAATGCGGCTTTTTATGTTGTAATTTAAGGAGAGGCCGACCCCCTTTTTAGTGTAATTCTGCCCATCCTCATGGGCCACTGGAAGTGTAAGGATGATATCACACAGAATAAGGAGCAAATGCAATACAGTACAAGGGTGATAGTGATGTTACAAAAATATTAACGACCAGAAAATGTTTAGTTTATGTTCATTTATAATTTATAGCCCGCCACACAATAACAGAGAGTTTAGAAGCTGCAAAAACAAGCGATCCGCATTATCGCTAAGTTGAAATTTAGAGAGACGTGCAAGGAAGCCTTCAAAAATTTGCAACTGCTGACGCTGCCCAGTCTCTACATCTTGGAAACAACTCTGTTTTGTATGTCTAAATGTGCCATGACGAATGGCCGAGACATACATATGTATGAGACTAGAGGCAGAGATAACTACCGAACTGGTAGACACAGAACGGTGGTTTATGAACGCTTGCCTTCACAGGCAGGTGTTCAATTCGTCAATAAGTTACCAGATTCAATTAAAAACACTTCAACACTCAAAGTGTTAAAAACTCGTTTGAAACGCTGTTTAGTGTCAAAAACATTTTATAATGTTGACGAGTTTTTTGCTTATGATTGGGAGACCACCAATTAAAAAGACTGACAAAATTCGTCGCTGGAAGTGGGAATAATTGGTGAATGAATGGATGTGGGTACGTTTGCAAAATTGTATGTTTGAATGAGATTTCTTGTGGTGTGTTTGACAAAAATTTTAGCCAGTAAAAAGTAAAAATATGACATTTGCCATGCGTTGTATAATGTTCCGGCAATAAAAAAACTGATTTGATTTGATTTTATTTTGATTTAGAATGAACCATTCATTTACGCTTTCGATCTGGAATGTGATATACTTTGATGAAGCTTTCCTACGGAGTAGAACATTTTTAGTTGATTTTCATGTCTAATTTACAGTCTGTCACACAATACCAGAGAGTTTTGAGTGCGTCATGTGCTGCGGTTTCCCTCTGGAACGTAGTCCTTAAGTGAAAGCTTTACTATTGATAATAATTTTATCGGGATACTATATTTTGTAATATTTTATTCATACAGTAGGTATCATGTCGGCTACATAATTTTCTATCTACATATGTAGGCCGTTCACCTCAATATTCTTCGTAGTTTGTGGGTATAAGTGAGTTCCTACAAATATAATTGTGGTTGGCATTTGGTGCAGAACTCGTAAACAATCCAAATACGTAAGTTAAATCAATAAAAGTTTAAATAACAAAAATAAGAAAATCTGGTAGCACAGTATGAAAAAGGTTTAGTTTATACTATAATTCACTATCCCCGGGGGAGTGCTGCCAGAGTTCAGGTGATTCTTGAGGCTGAAAAGCCCCAGAGGCCAGGCAGGAGGTCTTAAAGGCTGAGAGCTCCAAAAGGGCAACAGCGGTAGATGGTAGAATCTGGTAATGCAAGTAGCTGAAAGGACTGGAGCTTTTTGGGAGACATGAACCTCCAGAGTCAGAACAATATTGGAAAGAAAGGCCAACAGACTACAAGGGTAATTTAACGATACGTATAACATGTGGGTTAGGAAGGGAAAAGATAAACATAGCTAGATGAGGTCATTACCATCTATTTTAGAACTAACAGTATGATAGCTTGTCCCGTTTCAAGAGTTCCATGGGTGGGAGCTCTGGTTTCCTCCAGGATAGGCTTCATTCCATACTGGCTGGTCCGTATTTTGGCACGTGCTGTTGTGTGCTCTGGCAGAGAGTGCTGAGGTTTGAGGGGTGGCAAAAATTTTTATTTAATTTTTAGTATTCATAACAAAGTATTTACAAAACACTAAAATAATTTAAACACGTTTCTTACATTATTCATGTTTTGTGACATTACAAGGTTGTTTGAACAAAAGGACGCACGATAACTCCCATTGGTTTGTGTATATCAACAGATATTGCTCTAGAAAGAAGTCACCGCCTGCCGTTCTTCTACACTCGGATCAAAAACTATAGATACCCGAGTTTTAACATAATAATAGTTTGAACAATGAAATAACTAGTAAAACTATATAATGACGGATATTTTAATTTTAATTTATAATTATATTCCCATTAAAATTTCTCCTGTTTATTTCTCCGTCTAGATAAATTATGTAAACTGTTTATAAACAATAGCTACTTATTATTTTGGTAACAACGAAAATCATACCATTATTGTCGTTTTTTAATCAAAGTTAAAATTTGAAAACTCGTATCTCGGAAACTTGCGACCGTATTGAGATCACATTTTTAAATAGTTAAAAGTTAATGAAAGCGATTGAAAAATTTTGAACTGTTCAAAATAGTTATCTTCTTAACTTTTATTGCTAACCGGGCGGTTCCAAAATTCTTGGAATCTTATGTATGTAATTATTTAAATAAATTTTAAATGTTTAAATTTTTACACCAGTTTCATTGAACATATTTACATAAATTGCCGCGGCCGACGTCTGCTGCTTGGAATGCGCAAATTGTCAAACTGCCGAAGTTGGTGGCCATGCTCGCGCCTTGGGTGCAAAAAGAAGAAGACCTGTTATTTTAATATGTGTGACCACTTCCTACGAGGGCTTTGGTCCTGAATGGTAAGTTTAAATATGATTAATTCCTAAGAAGCCGCTTTCAAATATTTATAACAGGTCTTTTTGTGCGGCAGTACTGTGCATTTAACTGTTTACTAACATAACAAGTGTCAGTTTTGATGAAGTAATTTACGATTGTTCCCTTAAGCTAGCCTTAACAAGCCTTAGAAAAGCCAAACGTACTTTTAAAACTCAATGAGAAAACTATTAAATCCCGTAAGTTATTCTTTATTATTCCATGTAGTTATTTTTATTGTGAAAATATACAGGCCATGTTTAAAAATTCCAGATTTTTATTTATATATTGAATTATTGCTTACTTTAAAACTAACAAGATTGGGTTATTTAAGAAATGTTATTATATATTATAAAGAACCATGAAATAATAATAAGTAAATCATAGGTTTATCACTTATGTGTAAGGTGTAAGTTAGTCTAAGTGTTGGTGTACCGGGCTGTCTAGTGGTTTATGGGAAGTGATGGATAGTTGGTGGGAGCGGGTGGCGGTATACGACAGAGGGCAAAGGTGAGCAAAACGAAATAATATGGTCATGAACATGGGTAATGTCTTTGGGCACAGTATAGCTCATAACTTGGGCAGTAATGCACTTGAATCCGGAAATGTTAACACTGTTTTTCAAACCGAGAGGAATAGCACACTAAACAGTTCGTCACCCAATAACTCGGTCTTAACATTGGCACAGTTAGTTCACATTGTCATAAAAGGATGTGAGGAGACGATGGCATAGATTTGGGTAACATCTTCAATTAAGTTTAACGTTTGAAAAGAGATGATGACCACCAGGACACAGGAGACGAACTCGCCATAAGAGAAAATCGCGGCACAAGATAGGATTTGTGAACTTCAGACCGATTTACGAGAGAACATAAAATATCATAAAACCACGGCGTCTTTAGAATCAGTTAAATAATTCTAAAACCAGGAAACCGGCATGATGCCTAATGAGTGTGGAGGAGTGGAATTTCGCACAACTGGAGGATCATATACTCTCAAGTGTCTTGAACTACAGGGATACCAATCCAGAATTAGAAAAAGCGGCCGCAAATCACGGTTCATCGCGCTTCAAAGTGGCATTATCGGTAGGCCCAATGAGGAACTAGCTCATATAATTGTCGGTCTAGCGACTTTACCTGGCCAGTAAGATACAAAGCAACTATTATGTAGTAAAACATGCAATATTAATGGACACAATTTATCTTATCAAAGTAAATGTAGTATTGTAAATATTATAGATATACCACGAATAATTTTAATTCGTAAACACACTTAATAACTTCTAATGTGCTTTTAAACAAATCCGGGAAAACCTATTTCACTGTAGTATATTTAGTAAACATCATTACCGGGCTCAAGAATGTTAACTGAGTGTTTAGTCTTAGTAAATTATTTACCCAGGAACATTTACCCAACACAACATTACCACAGACCACTGTCGGCTCCAATTCTCTCCAGTCCATTTACCGCTTAAACTATAGTTCATTATTTAGAAAATATACAATCTAGAGATTAGGTTCTCTGTTATAGTAAACAAACAATACAATTAACAGTTTTAACTGTTTTTAGAATCTTTTTTTATGTTTGCATTTTGTTATATAGTTTTTTTTATTTAGTTATAAATTACTTATTAGTCGTATATTATACGTTTGACGCCCATTATTCTGAAATACAGTTGCGTACTCCGAAACGCTCAAGAAATAAATGAATTTTATTGTTTTCGATTACTTATTTAAATTAACTTTGTTCAAAATAGTTGAACAGGCTTTCTTCTTAATATTATTAAAACTTACCGCTTTAGAGGTTCATCTTACGTCTACTTAGGAACCTAAAAAAGGCAAAGTATGCCACGGGCCGGGACCTACCAGAGAACGGGGGCTGTCGATGGGGGGTCGTGAGGTCCTAGAGACTGAGAACTCATAACAGGCAGGAAGTGCATTGATAGAGGGGGGTTAGGCCGAGGCAGGGAGGTTCTAGAGGATGTGAACCTCAAGAGACCAGAAGGTTTTAGAGGCTAAGTATAAAGCTAGTGTCTTGGAGGCCCAGAGATGTTAGGGGAACTCCCAGGCTCTGAGAACGATATTGCATCGTAGCTTCCCGATATCTATACTCGGTGATAACAGAATTAGGGGGCACCCAGAGGCCGTAAAGTACAGTTAGTCAAGAATAAGCATAATTTAAATGCTGCACCATATGAGGGGGTTGTTTTAGTTTCGTTTTAAGAGGATACACTACAAACACGTGAAACTTCATCTTTTTAGGACATCAGGAAGTTGAAGTACAATAATATATATTTTAGTGGTTACAAGATATTTAAGTCCCTATGGGTGGTTTATCTTTATAAAAACGTTGTTGTATTTTATCTCTCTAGAACATGGGGTGGACAAAAATATTATATCTTCTGGACATGAAAACCCTATTTCAAACCCAATTTTCATCGAACAAATTTTATTTTTTATACAGAGGTTACAAATCCAACCTGTGTCTTTCTAAAATATCAGGGAGTTGAAAGAAAATAATACAGTTATTGGAGATTTTGCAACCCCAATATCAAGCTGATGAATTCATGATGTCAATGCAAAAGTCATATGTTTTTCTTTTCCAAGCCCTAAGGCATACTTATGCTAATTCTTACTCTCTGTGATATTGGAAAACTATGGAAAATGTGATGAGTGAGTGACAAACATTTACACGTTTTAGCCTTTTTTATATAAAAAAATTATACCCAGATATATACAGGTATGAAGAAAAATTTGTTCGGGAAGATTCGAATGTTAAATCTAGATAGTAATTTTTAAATGTAATCAATCTTTCAGTTCTAGCATATGATTATTTAGCGTAGGTATGGGCATCAGTACAAAAATAGAGGCATGTAGAAAACATCACTGCAAGTTTCAAAGTAATTAATGATATACGTTAAGCAATATAACAAATGAATTACTCTACAAACTCAAGCAAAAATGTTAACTTTGAAAAATAGGTTTATTTTTGTAACATTTTAACAATAAATTTTAATATTTTATTATATTATGTTATTTTTAGTACATGTAAATGAGTAAAATAAACAAACAAAATTTGACATTTTAAATGAAAAGAAATGTAAAGTATGCACATTGTGAAAAAACACAATTACATGCGTAAAGCAACAAATATTATACTTTACAGTAAAGAATTTAGGCAATTTAATTTTGCGGGCTTGGTTAAATAAGCAATGGAGATCACAATGGCTTATCACATTTGTATATATGAATTAAGAAAGTAATGTGATAACAAAAAACAAAGTGTTTCGTCACATTTAGTTTTATACACAAAGATATAACAACACAACTCTGTAACAAAAACAATTCAACCGATTGTAACATAAAACAGCCCCATCGCCACAACAGTTTCAGTGCTGCTCACGTACTAACTGTTTGCATGAATTGTGATTTACTCTTCACAGAAGCGCTTTTCAAACTGAAACGCATGAGCATCATTTCTACAGACTCGTCTTCTAATTGAAATAGGACGTTTATTAATTTCGCAAATTCAATTCAACGTTGAAGTTATAATGCTTTTATTTAGATACCAACAATAAAATCTATTCATTAAGGAAAAGTACACCCAATTTTACCCTTTTCGTTGTGGTATTTCGCGACTAGCATAGAAAGCTATTATTAAAACTAAGTTGATAAATCATATTGAACAATTTTTTGTGATCGTATATTATGACATGACTGTATTAATTAATACATTCTTGAAAATATAACTTCATTCGTAGTTTGTAAGCAAGTATTACACTAGTAATAAACTTCATATGACTACACTAAAAAAAATTCCTAGCAAACTATTAAAAGGCTTAAAAAGAAATCGGATTCTACTTAAAACATCTTATAGGTATAACTCAATACATAAAACCGAGGGTTGATGGTAAGAGAACGATACAAACCCGCCAGACAAATTTAGTCTCAATCACAACAAACTTGTATTAGAATTAGTTTCTTCATTTGAACTCATTTATTGTATTCATGCCGTGTAGCTGCAAATATAACATTATACTTCCTTCACAGACTACAGATTCGAAAATCGAACTAAGAAAATTATATAAATAGAAATTGTGTATTTAGTAAATACATCTATTAATACAAAAAGTCCTACATATCCTGACCATGGGTAAGAGGCGCAACTCTTATATTTTGAATTTAGCTCTTTTTTCCCTTACCATTTTACGGTTAATCCAACTTCTCTAATGTTAATATGGATTCAGCAGGTCGTTGACTAAAAGAATCAGGTTTTTGAAGATACGTTTAAAAAGTCATTTAAAAACAATGTTACGAACATAAAGCTGAAAACCAATACAAATATTGTAAAACTACAGTAACAGCTTCTTATTATTTATTAATATAATAAATTACTATAACTTAACAGCTTCTTATTATTTATTAATATAATTACTATAACTTTCCAACATATTTACGTCAATATAAATAATAGGGTTTATTCTCATTATTTATTAATTAATAATTATTTAGTTTTTATATTATTACTTCACAAATCTACAAACGTTCACCCTTGAATCCGTTTCGTATTACTACTGTACCGGTAACTATAAATATACGATTTGTGACGTTTATTATTAGTCAATAGTCAAAACTATTAAGACTTTAAACTACTTCAATAATAATTAATACGTGCCGTCACAAGAGTGTTAGGTACTGTAATCATTGACTAACAAATCCAACGGTTACGTGTATAAAAATACTGGTCAAACCATTGGCAGTCCGCTTCAGCAAAATCATTGAAATGTTTCCAACATGAATGCTTCGTGGGGAGATTTCAACATAAAAATCTTTACTTTCATATGTATAACATAAAATGATAGTGTTTAGAGTAGTAACTATTTATGGGTCTACAACGAGGCAATGATTACTTGTAATCTATACGGTCTATCTATCTGATCAGTTAGAGTGATTGAGTGTTAGGAAATTATTATTTATACAGAATGTTTTTACCATTCAAACAGTAACACCATGTTATAATTATTATACTTAGAAAATAAAAACAATCCACGGTATTACAAGAGGAGGAGACGGTTACAATTTACAATTTGATTGAAATAGCAATAAATATACAATACTTTAATTTCATGTAATCTTATAACTATGAAGTGAATTAGCATGCTTTACACAATAACATAAAAAAGTGTTAACAACATTGCTATGTAGAACAACGCATAAAAAGCAATACAATAAGTGACAAAGAAACTGAATCAATAAAAGGATTGCAGTGCGTTAATTTCCGTAATAATTAACATAAAATAATTTCTTTATAACAATATGAGCATTATTCAAATATGATAAAAAACAGTAACAACATAACCAACAATAACAAGAATTAGAAGTCAATTAACTGTAGTGACTATGAAAGCTATTATATTGGAAAAACTTGCATACATTTTAATAAAAGGTTTAAAGAACATATAAAAGCTATGAGTACAAATAAAAAGTATACAATGAAATACAATTTCGCTGAAAATTTAGTAAAATTTAGTAAATTTACCCAAATTTGAAAAGAACATGGAACTTTTAGAAACGGTATCGAAACGAAAGGAGAAACATTTAACACCATTGAAGAATTACATATCTATATAATTTACAACAAGGATCCCCATAATATTCTAAATATCAATATGAAAAATAAAATAAATCCCAATTTCTAAATAACTAAAATATTAAATACAGAAACAAATTAAAATTACAACTGTATCATGTAACTTTACCACCTGTTTAAATGGTCCACATGTGTATATTTAGTTGTTTATTATTTCCCTTGGATGTGATTATAGGTAAACTGAATATATCGGAATATCGAAACGCGTTCGTTCCGAAAAATAAATGTGTTTAAAAAATGGATTTGGTTGATTACTATACCAATATAAACATAACCCTACAATGTTGAGTTAATAACATAATACAAGCAAATTATATTGTCATAACGTAACCACGAATAGACTCGTGTAGAGCACTATTAAATTAAACAATTAGAAAAACAAAAGTTATGACCAATATAAATTTTAATGTGACAATAATAAAATTAAAATTCAGTATTCATTTTAAGAAAATAGATATACATTATTGTTGAAGACATTGCGTTTGCTGTGTTAACATTGGTCATGCATTAATCATGCTATTCGGATATACAAAGCAGATTATTAAGGAATAACAGTATTAAACAACCACACATGATAAACTGAAAATCTCATCAATCAAACAGTGACCACAATCATTGCGGTATTGTGGTAATAGGCTACGCATTCATCCATGTAATGTTTTGAATAGGACATCATTTTGCCTTATCATATTTTCATATTACCATTAATGAAAGTAAATAGCCCTTGCACACAATGTAAATGTACTCTAAATATTAAATGTCTATTTACCAGCATATTGATTTGATAATCAATTAAATCCCATTGTTTAATGCTGACTCTGGTAGGTGAGGTATTAATGTATCAGCTAATGGTCCCAGGAGCCCACAACTTTTGAAAACATGTTTTCGAACGATAGCAAATAATCACCTAGTTAAAGCTAAAATAATTTTATAAAAAATTTCAAACTGTTAGGCGTAAAAAACATTAATTTTGTATTTTCTATGTGCATAAAATTCCCCACATGAACTTTCACTGCACTTCTCCTCCGTACATGTCAGAAGCCATCCTTTCATATTCTTATATATGATATTTTATGTAAAGGTGCATAAGAATTCTCAGTAAAATCTTTCAGACTTTAGAGGTCATATATAAGTCAATTCCACTTTATATATCATATCTGGTCCAAAGACATACCTTTAAAACAATCATAAAACCAAACGTGGTTATCCTGCTACAATCACTTCCCACATCTCCACTCAGCCGGAACTAGTCCATTCAATCGAATTGGTTTATCATTTGTTAGTTCCAGCAACATTATCTGCTTCATGTTCGTGCTTTCGTTATTTCACAGACTAAATTTGCGTTTTCATAAACTTCATACTCATAATTTTCATCTTTCTGAACCATTTTTCTATGAATACCTCTTTTGGCCAAATACGAATGTATATTTTCAATGGGTTCTAAGACACATGTGATATGTTTTTTGGTTATTTATGATAGTTAATATCACATACCAATATTTATGCAACATTCCGTGTATTTTATTAAATAGCACTCAACATCTCAGTAACACGTGAACTTTGTATAGAAATTTAGAGGCAGTCAAAGTTTATTGGTTTATTAGTTAAAATACTGCTGTAATAAATAGGGCCCTATGATATTCTTGAATTTGAATTACCCATTTTTAAGTGTTCATGATTAAAGACGACCAGAGGTTAACAAAATAGTTTGTAACCTTTTTTTCAAGTTTTGCAATTCAAATTCAAATCTATTACATTTTTAATGCTACATTGGAGTATGTTATTTTGCCCTAAGAAACAATATATATTGTTATAGTAACCTAAATCTAATTTTGTAATGAGGTTGGATTCAAAATAGTACAGTTTTAAAAATGGTATTTTGAATCCAATATATATTTGACTGTGGTATATTGAATCCAGTATATATAAATATATATATATATTATATATATATTTATTATATATATTATTATTATTATTATATATATAAATATTATATATATATATATATATATTTATATATATACACATTCATTAAATTTATATAAATGGCAATAGCCGAATTTTATTTATTTCAATAAACATTGAATCGCAAAAAAGTACTTGCTCCGCCGGGACTCGAACCCGGATCTCTCAATTGCCGGGTGAATGTGCTATCATTACACCACAGAGCCCTCACTTTTTACGATTCAATTATTTTGTATTTGGCCGTTTCTTTCACATATGTGTTTAAATAACCAAACTAACATATGATCGGAAGACCAAATACCTGTCAAATGACTTCTATTTTACGATTTAACTTTACGAAATCGCAATAAACTTTTTGCGATTCAATGTTTATTGAAATATATATATATGTATGTATATATATATATAAATATATACATATATATATACTAGCAGACCCGACAGACGTTGTCCTGTACACGTTATAAGAATTTAATTATAGTTAATTAAAATTACAGTATAGTATCGGAACTGGCCAACAGAATTTAATTTATCTAAAATACTAAATAAGTATTCCCTATAGGTCTGAAGTACAATAAGTGGCCCACCATCACAATCGAATTATTGATATATCTGAATAGCCTATCTAAAGTACTAAAATGACAATCCAAATTAGATTATAGTTATTTAAAGGGAAAAGTATATTAAGCGGCCACCATCTCAATCGAATTGGTATTTCTGAATAGCCTATCTAAACTACTAACATGATGATCCGAATTAGATTATAGTTATTTAAAGGCTGAAGTATATATATATATATATCTAATATACTAAATAAGTATTCCCTATAGGTCTGAAGTACAATAAGTGGCCACCATCACATTCAAAACTACTACTAAACTACTAAAATGACGATCCAAATTATAGTTATTTAAAGGGTGAAGTATAATAAGCAGCCACCATCTCAATCGAATTATTGATATTTCTGATTAGCCTATCTAAACTACTGAATTTCATTATAGATTTTTAAATTTACAGTATAGTAACAGAACTGGCCAACAGAATTTAATTTAAAACCAATTCCTACATTATTAACAATCCTACGTTATTCCTACGTTATTGACACATGTGATTCTCTATTAATTTAATATTACAATTAGCACTCACACAATAATTACACGATGATACAAAACAACACACAAATTTGATAGCAGCACAAACTGTCGGGAAAACCTGGAATTAAAATAGAAAAACATTTGAAACTGCGATCGTAGCGCATTCTGCTGGATCCAATTTAAAACATACCAAGATAAAAAACAATTTATTTATAAACCTAAAATTAACTGATCAATCACTGCACACTTAATATTTACCAATTTCAGTTAAAAGTGTATTTTACTAAAACTTCCAATTTTATATCTGGATAACCTCTATTGATATTCCTGAATAGCCTAATCTAAACTACCGAATTTCATTATAGTTATTTAAAATTACAGTATAGTATCAGAACTGGCCAACAGAATTTAATTTAAAACCAATTCCTACACTATTAACAATAGTTATTCACACATGTGATTTGTATGCTACTTAATTTGAACTTATCTGACCAATTTTGACTGCAGATTAAAAATGTAAATTACAACAAATTATTTGAAATCCATTAGTTTAAAACTTGATTATCTAAAATGTCAACAATAGTTATTCACACATAGAAACACAACCTTTTGATTTGTATGCTACTTAGGTTATTTGAGGTAATGCGACCAATAATCTCTATTAATGTACTATTACAATTTTAGCACTCACACAATAATTACACAATGTTTTATTTTTTATTTTCTTCCTTTTGCCTGTTGGCTGGCCTTTATAAACTTATAACGCGGCCACGTAGTACACTTTTTATAACTTTATTCTATTATATTTTAATGTTATTTGCCGTATTTACTTTTGAAACATGAACCTTACAAAACAACACACACACATTGATAGCAGCACAAACTGTCGGGAAAACCTGGAATTAAAATAGAAAAACATTTGAAACTCCGATCGTAGCGCATTCTTCCAAGATCAACACTTAATAATTTACTAAGAATTTCACTTAAAAGCTAAAACTTCCAATTTTATATCTGGATAATCTCTATCCTCCAAAGTGAGTACAGAATATATTGAAATAAGAAGTGGTGTTATTTTTATATGTTTATGCTTACTCTATGCTTTCAAGACTATAATTGATTAAACGTATGGCTGTGTTGTAATATTATAATGTTTACATAGAACAACTGGTGAAAATTTAACTTTGCAATCTGCATTAGACTACTGATCAAGCACTTCATAATAACGTAATGTAAATGTAAACAAATGTTTCTGCCTCTTTGGTGAACTTCAGCTGAAAATATTCACAGCTGTTAAGTATCAGTTCACTTTGTATTACGTGTCGTAGCACAGCCTGTCGGATCCAATATAAAACACTCCAACATCAACAATTTATAATTAAAAATTTAATTAAATTTGACCGAATAAATAACTATAATGAAATTCAGTATTTTGGATAGGCTATTCAGAAATATCAATAATTCGATTGTGATGGAGGCCACTTATTATACTTCAGCCCTATTGGAAAACCATCTTATTTGTTTATGTGCACTCCTGAAGGATTAACAAAAAATATTGTACATTCAATAGCATTACGATAAATTAAGTTGTAAATTTAAAAAATATACTTGTTATAAAATTAGTAATTTAAAATTACAGTATAATGTCGGAACTGGCCAACAGAATTTAATTTAACCCTCCAGGTGCTGACATCGCGTAGCGCGATGTTAGCGTACCTGTTTCCAGTGCTGACCTCGCGGAGCGCGATGTCAGAAACGCGATCTCTTTAAACCACGCTAGTGGCTATATATTACGGAATATCACGAACTATTTTATATAGTATTAAACTAGAAGAAATGCGGAACTCGTTATACTCTATGGAGCACGTCTTTGCTCAAAGACCGGCGCTATACGACAGCTGTTTCTAAGCGTATGTTTATTTCCAAGTCATACGGTTCGGTCGTTCTGTTTATTGCTGTTCCGTCGTTGTTTGCATCATACCTTTGGTGTTGTAGTTGACTATTACTGTTTTATATTGTGTTTTATTGTAAAAATGAGTGAATTAAGTAGGTCTAGTGCAATAAGGAATGTGAAAGGTGTTACAATGTAGTACACAATGTTTCAAATATCACTGATTTTTTACGTGTTACAATTTATCGTTTTTTGCTCTGAGTGAATTCTGTCAATATGTAAACCCATAAGATGTATATACTTTTGGGTTCATTATTAAATTACCTACAACTTGTATATCTTGGATTTTTATTTTCATAACTTTGGTGAAATGATATCTAAGCTCAAAGTGAAAAAAATAAAAACTTTTTTTTTTTTTTGTCAAGATTTACATTCAGCAATATTTTTACCATGTAAAGGTAAGTCATATAAGTATTATTATCATATTCTGTGATCTTTCCTGAAAATAATGATATATAATATATGTAGTATTTACATTAAGGTAACAGTATATAAAAAAAAACTTTCTAAACGCTTGCAAACATACTGAAAAATGCCCAGCACTTAAGGCAGTTCTAACCAGCACTTGGAGGGTTAAAACCAATTCCTACACTATTAACAATAAGTAGTTATTCACACATGTGATTTGTATGCTACTTAATTTGAACTTATGTGACCAATTCTGACTGCAGATTAAAAAATGTAAATTACAACAAATTATTTTAAATCCAATTAGTTTAAAACTTGATTATCTAAACTGTTAACAATATTCACACATAGAAACACAACCTTTTGATTTGTATGCTACTTAGGTTATTTGAGGTATGCGACCAATATACTCACTTCAATGTGCAAAATGAGTTCAATAACTTTAATAAATAAGTATAGTTTTTTATGCACTTTAAACATCTTTAATCTCTATTAATGTATTATAACAATTAGCACTCACACAATAATTACAGAATGTTACAAAAAACACACAAATTTGATAGCAGCACAAAATGTCGGGAAAACCTGGAATTAAAATAGAAAAACATTATGGCTGTGTTGTAATATTAGGCCTATAATGTTTACGTAGAACAATTGGTGAAACTTCATCTTTGCAATCTGCATTACACTACTGATCAAGCACTTTACAAATTTAAAATATTAACTTTCTAAATTTTAAATGTGAACAAATGTTTCTGCCTCTTTGATGAACTTCAGCTGAAAATATTCACAGCTGTTAAGTATCAGTTCACTTTGTATTACGTGTCGTTCGTGGCGCAGTCTGGCGGATCCAATGTCAAACACTCCACCATCAACAACAATTTATTATTAAAAAATTAATTAAATAAACTATTAAAACTTGACCGAATTATGAATCTAAACCATTCTCGGATCCAACTGAAGACACACAAAAAGTTTCATTAAAATCGGTCCACCCGTTTAGGAGGAGTTTAGGACCATACACACACAAGAAATATATACTGATAGGGAGAGAAAAGAAGAGACCTGGATTCTGGCCTATCTGAAATTTGCAGGCGTTACTACTAGTATGTTGCCGCGCCCTGTTTCGTAATTCCATTATTGTTTCACTGTTCCATTGCTAGGATAAACAATTCGCAGGGTTGGCTGTGGGGCGAAGCGCCTGAAATTACCGGGCGGCAACACACTAGTACACAGCTGTGCGCCGGCACGGGCCAGGTCTCTTCTTTTCTCTCGCCAACAGTAAATAAAGATATATATACATATACTCTTACAATGTGTATATCTTTCTATACATGTATATAATTGTATGTATATCTATTTTTTTAAAGCTTTGCTCGCTCCGTGGCAATACTTAGGGATCTCGATAATTTCATTACGACATACTCGTAGTGCCGCAAACCACACTTAATGAATTTTATTCTTTACAAAATAGCGACCCTAGGAATAAGATTAATATGCATCCAAGTACTTCGAGTTTAAATTTATTGAATTTGTAAATATATTGAAACCTTTAATATTGCGTTTTGGACTGTAAAAGCAACACCCTTAAAATAATTTACCAACCGAAATAAAAAAATTTAGTTTTATTCATCATACAAAATTCTTTTACAATTAATTATAATCATACTTTTTATTGCGTGACACATTTTTAATATTACCCCGCATACGTCTACTAATAAAATAAAAAATACATAATATATATTAAATGATATTTGTTAAGTTATACATGCAATGCAATACAATTCTTTTATGTATCAGAATCGGGGGTTTCGTGGATCCTGTTAATTTCAACAAAATTATCCTAGCCAATTATGAACTCATAAGTCTAGTAAAACGGTTTTGAAAAAAAGGAATTTTACGAAATAATAATACTTACAATACTCAAGGTTTTCTATTTTCTGATACTATGATTCCGGAAACAATTATACAGAATGGCTTTCGTGTATTGATTTAATGTTTACCTTATTTTATCAGCAACTATTTTGTAACGTCCAAGCTTATGAAGTGTGCTGTGTATTATAAGTAAGTGTTATATTAGTAAACACCTATAAGATGATAATCATATTGAAATACGCTTCCATTAAAGATTTAAAAAACACTCACAAGGGCTGTCCTACTAATATGGGCTTGCTGTAGTAAAAGTTGAGCAATTTAGTTATTTTACTGTCTATGATTTAAAAATATTAAGATCCTGACACATATTTTTCACAACCTGTATATATACATCTTTCTCAATGTAATAGCTTATTTTTAGAATATCTTTGTCACTGATGAAGTCAAATTTGTATTATTTTCATTTTAAATCACTATACTTGTATTTATGCTAATTAAAAATTGCTTCAAGCTTATAAGTGTATAGAAAAAATTCTTTAAGGAATTATATTGCATTATTAGAATATTTGACAAAAAGCCCACTGTCATAACATGGCTACAACGTCTTAAATAGCTCAATAATACGTTTTAAAAATCATGAAAGAATTTAAACATACAGGATGAGTTCGAGTAAATGCAAAGCTTGTCCTGAATAAAGGACCTCCGATTCCTTTCTAACCTTTCTGAGAACTAAGCGATTTTCCTTGTAATCTTCCTTTCTTTGTGCTTTTTAAATATTTGCTCCCAGTTAATTGAGCTAAAAATCCTAATTAAACTATCTTTGGTTAGTTACTTAGGAGTTTTAATTATTGTTACCAATAAATCTAGGTACTGCGTTCTATCAGAAAGAATTCTATCAGAAATTATTTGCCTAACCTTGCGTGCTCTGTAACATAATTTGTGTAAAAGATATTTGCAATAGACTATCTCTATGTCACCTTTAAGAGAATTTATTTATAATGTATTACCTTCAATTTCTACGTTTCTTTCTTTTTGTTTTTTAAATTCGTTAAAAATAACAGTTTATAGTATAGATCATATTTGATGTACAAATTAAATAGAATATTTTCAAATCTAATCTCTTTTAGGGATATTTAATTCACAGTGCTTTAATTTCACAATTTACAGTTGGTGCTGTGGAATAAGTAGATTTGTTAAATTTTATTTCTACTAAATCATATACTGGGTTATTGTTGGTTTTCTTTGGAAAAACCCAGATTCAGGTAATGAACCTCCTCTCTGGCAAGAGTGTCTTGACCAGCAGATATTTTGCTCTCCCTTATCAACACTGTCAGATTCCGCGTTATTATTATTGTATTTAAACCTCGAACCCACATTAGCACAGTATATCTCCCTTGCTGTATAAGGACTTCTACAAATACTAACCATACCGACGAATATCATAGAAATATATGTTAATAACATAATAACTGATAAATCAACACTAACTTGAGTGAAACATTGGTGAAATAGTAATAGCGACTCAATGTAGGTAAATGCTCAATCATACAAATATCATCACAGGAAGTTGTTCAGACCCAGAAGTAGTAGTGCCTACTTGGCTTTCGGTGATTAGTACTTGCTTATCTGTATCAAGATAAAAAATCTCAGATTTTTGCCAGATAAAGATCCTATCCTATCTGAAAATGCCACCAGTATCATCAAAATTACCCTGAGAGGTTTTTACAGAATTAGATGCTCTATCAGAAGGCAGCAAACGTGGTGCTAATGCAGACGACTTAACTGTTTCTTCATATCTCAAAATCAACTTTCATAAAATTTCACTCCCAAAACTCTCTAAATCTTCCGAATCTTTTTACGTTTAACTCACAAACCCTCAACAGCTAGTTCGCTCTGCGCTAAGTCTCTAGGGGTTCATTCTAAAATGGGATTTCCACATAAATATGTTAGCTAAACATCACAACTCATCAACAACAACAACAACAACACATGCACATATATACCCATGCACACCCATGCATGCCTTAACTCATGTTGTAGGTGTTGAGGCGCCTATCAACATTTGCATCTAAGGAGACCCTCAGACTGAATTAAAATGGCTTGTTTAGTCAAAGATTAGTTACTGTATTATTGTCTGTGGCTTCTGAGGTGCAAATTTCCTTGACAGAATTCGTCAGGTACTTGTACCGGTGGGACAGTTGTAAAGAGTCTCACCCACACTTTCACCAGCCTGCTTTTTAACCACACAGATAGTTGTCTTTCAAAATATACATATGCTTTCAGTTTTTGGACAAAAATATAATACAAGACAAAATAGTGGATATACTGTATACTGACTGTTTTTAACTAAACAATGCGTTTCCTTTTTTTGGACCTAAATTGTTAAATTCCCTACCAAATAGCTTTAAGATATCTGACAATTTTGAATCTCTCAAAAACACTTAAAACGCTAATTGGTAGAGATAGCTTTCTATAGCCTTCAGAAGGACTTTAATGAGCTAAAGACCTTAGGTCGGCGGGTCTGAATCTCCTTTTCTACGGACGGGCTTTCGCAGATAGTTTATATAATATTAGATATATGCTGTTATTTATTTATTTATATTTCCACTGCTATAAATATGATGATTATTGCCCATTGATCAATAGTATTTGGGACTTACTCAAGTAGCCTAAAGACTCAAGAAAAAAACACATAATAGACCGGCAGTGAAGGCGTTAAATCCAAATAAGCTAGCCCCTTACATCTGTATTTTAAAATCTCTTCGTGAAATATAACCGATGGAAAAGCTATTGAACCATTAGGAAGTACGAGGCAATGGCACAAGTAATTATCCTAATGGCCGTATGTATAACTAAGCATGCAAATGATTTGAGTTCACTATTGAATAAAAACACAAGCACTAAATACTGCATAAGGTACATTTATAAACAAATTCCTATAAATTTCTGTTTATTTCTTAAATTAATCGCTGTGGTAGATCATGCTTACTTTCAATAATTCACGAATAATCTGTAAGTTTGATCTACATACAAATGCAAATTTCATTGATCAATTGTACAATTATTTGGTTCTTTATTTAATAAATTTAGTTCGGCTCAATGTATTTTAAGAAACTTAAAGATCTCTAAGGATGTCTGTGGATAAGTTGCACTGGATAAGTTCATTTTATTAAAATGTCCCCCTTTAGATTTTTACGATCCAACATTTGTAAAGAAAGGAAAAATTATAAACATTACTAAGATTGAACAGAAAATAGAAAAACATTTTGTTACGAAAAAACTGTTATGCGGCTGTTCTCCTTCATTAAATTGATCTCAGAAATGTTAAGTGCGTAACGACCTCCAGGCTGGATGATGTGTGGAGTGGTATCAGCCTAGCACTGGCTCAAGTCTGGCACGGTCAGTTAGCTGCAGTGAAGTGTTCAGCAAAAGCGGCTTCTAGGCCACTTATACATGAGGACCACCTAACTTGTCTCTTGATTATGAAATTCGAGTATTATTATAATACCCAAGGGAAAATCACTTTGAATCCTTAGCTCTGAGATAGGACTTTAAGTATATCACACGTTAAACGAAGGACTCAACTTGAGTAATTATGAACATGATAATAGTAAACAGAATTTGAGATACATGATTACTTCATAGAACACTTAGATAACTACATTTTATTGGCAAAATAACATGTGGCAAGCGTTTTAAGGCCTTCTATCGATCCATCTAGTCCGGAAGCACGAGGGTACTTCATTGTACCTTTAAATGTACTAGTTGTTAAAAATAACGCTTATAGGATCAATGGAGAGATAAAATTGTACAACATTTTAAACACAACGGGGCTCCAGTAAACATATCAAAATAGTGCCAAGGAGCTCCCCGCAGCTTGAGTTGCAAATGTTAAATAAAAACTGGATTAAAGCAAATGTGTCACTCATCAGTGTTCCGTATCCACTTAGTATGTGTGAAATGGAATCAAATGTTTTTAATTTGCTGTTTTATAGCTACAAATCCTAAATATATTCGTGCCTGATGAACATACCCTTAAAACTATTTTAAAACTGTAAGTTATATCACTTAGGCGATGACCTGAAGTGGCAGGTTTATCTAAGGCAGAACAAGAGAACCGTCAGATTTCATGGTTTACAGAAAAACCAAAATAGAAGTGGATGCAACTAATATAGATACCCAGCAGGGACCACTGGCTGGTTTATACCTACCAGTTGAACCCACCACTGGACACAGCAAAAACCGATGTGTCAATTAAATCTGGGCAACCTTATGGATGTCCAGGAGTGGCACATCACTAACCGCAAATGTCGAGATTATGGGGTTCATGGGCAATTCGATATGTCTAGTCTACTGTGGGAGATGACAGTTGGAGTGGGGTTTGTTCCCTTACCTCAGAGATTCTTGCTAGCCTCAACAAGGGTGTGCCACCCCATACCTACTTTGACTGGAGAGGCTGGTTCAGAGCTGGCCTCTCCTTCTCTTGGGGAGACCTGATTTTGAGATGTAGTACCCTACTTCTTCCTCATTGATCTCGATAGGAGGCGGCTCCTATTCCTTAACCTTACTCATCCTGAATATCCTGTCACTCCGGAAACAGCGCAAATGTTCTTACAGAACTGAGTGCAATATATAAGCTTCTTCTCCTAAGAACTAATCTAGATGGGTTTAAATTTTAGCCACCACACAAACAAATAGCCGCAGTCTAAACCTACTAAGAAAAACCAGCATAATAACACCTTAGATATTCTCATATGAGCCAATCGTCTTTAGGTATCTTAATGAACATAAAGATTGAAAGTTACTATTGAGAAATTAAATCTAGACTTTAAAAAAGAACATTTCATAGAATAATATAAACCCCTGGTTATTTAAGTAATATTGCAAGGAATACATTACAACTCCAACTAGGAAATGCTACTCAAAAATAAATTTTTAATGAACAATGTATTTTCGATGTTGAAATAATTGCTTCTTCTAATAGCTTATACAAAAGCTATGGACACTAATTTATTAGGTATGTTTTACATTGTTTTCTTTCTCTTATATGCTGTTCTATAAACGAATAGAAAGTGTAGGAGATGCATACTAAACATTTTATATCAGTTCATTTTGGTTGCATGTGCAGTATATTTATGTTCTAAAACCGTTAGATATCTAATTTATAATACACCTGTACTTTGTGTTTAAATAGTGATAAACTTACATAATTTTAGTTTAGAATAAATATATGCCAATTGATTGTTTAAATTTCAACGAAAAATTCCCTTTGAAACACGCTTAATGTACGTTTTTATAATAATCTCAGGTAGTTGAAATTAGAATAATAGAATCTTATTCAGTTAATATCAATATAAGACTAAGTTGAATTTGTGAATGTTTTTTTTATTGAATTTTTAAGCAACATGCTTAAATATCTATATATAATGTAAGAATATCGTAAGGTATTTTTGAAAATCCGTGACATAAATGTGAAAACTAAAAAATGAAATGGCTAAGTTTAACAGTGATTATGTTCTTTGCCCATAATTCCAAAAGTAATATGACATTTTAATGAAATTAAATATATATATATATATTTCTGAAATTTTATTATTGTATTGATTTGCTTGCATAAATTATATTATTAAAGAATTATTCCGGCCACTTAATAAATGTAATACTTTAAACTCATATGTACCATAAACGGTAACAAATAAACTAATGGAATCGTATAACAGCATGAGATATGTCGTGTACTGGTAACATACTTACCCGGTAAGAGAGAAAACTGGGTTCGAGTGCCGTCGGGTTAAGTACATTGTTCTATTTATTATTTGCTGAAATTAAATATGAATATTCCTGTTTCTACAATTTAACTGTAAATAATTTCCCGACTCTATGTGAATTCAAACACTTGCGTGATAAATTCTAAAACGTTTATTCCTTGTTTATGATAAAATCAAAGAGATCTAATACCATTCGTCACAAATTGGCTTTGCTTAGGATCACGTAAACATTATTTCTGGCTTTATACCATAATACATGCATTGGAATGTGTATACCATTTCCTTTCAAATCAAATTTAATTTTACTGTTGCTGCCAATGAAAATATTTACTGATATTAAATCAAAACGTGCGTTGTTATTTGCTGGTCTTGGTAAATGCGTTCCTTAAAATTTTTATATTAAATAATTTATTCGTTTTATATAACTTTATAAAAATTTTTAGTTTAATATATATGTTACTATTCTTTTTATTTTGAAATAACATTCGATTACAGACCTACTTAAATCTGACTTAATAACGATTTAGGTATTTCGATAGGTTTCTATTAGAGTTAGGTAAAAATTTTAAATATACTTCACCATGAGCCGAACAGAGAAGTTACTGAAACGAACGAATTGACTAACTTGTTCACCAATGAATGGAATTTTTACCTAGATATAATTATCAGCTCCATTTTGAATGTGAGAAATATGTAGTAAAACACATATAAATTGTTAAGGTACTTAAATGGAACTGATATTCTGTTGTACAGACTTAGCTATCACGTTTGAATTGTACAATATCGTCTCATTATAGCTTAACTGAACAGATATTAAATAGAAAAAACAGTAACATATTTTCGAGAATTCTATTTATGTTTTATGTATGTTTGTGACACTATTATCTTAAGAAGCAAAAGTTATGAATATTTAAAGACTGTAACTTTTATACAATAGTTTTTTATCTAGTTAGGTGCACATTTGTTAATCTACCTGAGAACCTAGGTGTAGTTATTTTTAAAAATAAGTGTTTATGTTAAAAAATTAAATTAAACTAGGAGGAAGAATTTCATATTAAAAATCTCGAATCTATAATAATCAAGAGGCAGTTTTATTTATTAAAGTTTGTGCTAAATGAGATCCACGGAGAGAGCAAGCTGTATATTGAATGGGACCGACGTATTTTGTGTGAAAACATTCTTAGTGAAACGTGATCCAACAATAGCTTGAGTTCTTTTATACCTGAGATCGGAAGTTCATGTGTTTTATTATTTAAAGCTAGGAGTTTTAATAGGATTTTGGTGACAGCAAAAAATTATTTATACTCGAAAACGTGAGTAATCTGTTATTTAGCAATAACTTGACGTTTTACGTAAAGTTCTATTTTTACTATTAATTTTCAGCACTTTTTACCTAATCGTTATATTGTTTGGAAATATATAAAATATATATATATATCTGAGAGTTCAGCGCGGCACTATTCGGCAACCGCGTTCTCAAGGGGCATCGTTACCCGGAGAGACACTTCTACTAAAACTGGGAACAAATGGGTGAGCGACCGCAACCAGACCATGTAATCTCCAACGGTACCGGCTATATAACAGACTGATCGGGCGTCTAAAGGGGACAGACGGGACTACGCGATGAGTCCACCAATGGGAGAAGGCGTAGTTACATCAGACTATGAATGTCACTGATCAGCTTACCAGTTATTGGTTTTGTCCTGAACTATTTGAAAGATAGTAAGGAGTATTATACCGACTATTAAAATCTAAACTCCTCTGTAAACAAACCAAACTATTTAACTAAACTGTACATTGAATATGTTATACAATGCACTTAACAAGGTTTTCAATAGTATATGACCCTAATTTAAGCAATGCATTCCAAGAATATAATCCTTCGTACTTGAACAACGTTATTATCCGGGATAGTAAAATAGCCTCAGGATAAAGTGTATACTGAAACCTTTGAGCAATACAAATCAATTTACTTCCGTATTTAATGTATAATGAGTTAATTTACACAGTTAAGTATATAATTTATATAACTACGAAATTACCTATTCACTTTCCAATTCATTGTGTTCAGTGAATACAAAATAAACAAAAGGAAACGACAAAATATTTGGCCCAGTTCAATAAAATCAAACATTGTACTAAAAAATTAACAATGGAGTATGAGAAAACTAAAATAAATGTATTGCAAAACATGAAATACCTCTCCCTATTACAAAGTAGATTAGCTTACAAAATGAATTGGTATCAAATAAAATAATACCCTATATAAAATGTAAGAAATATTCCCAATAGAATAACCAAGTTTTAATAATTTAAAAAACGTTTATCGTAAGTAACATCTAGAACCAATACTTTTCTTTAATATCCCTTTAGAGATTCAAATGCGGCCTATTTTGTGAAAACTAATTTTCAATTTTCACTTAAGTTGTATTAAATTGCTTTCTTTCAAGAAGTTTAATATTGAATATTTATATATTCGTACAACCTTTATTGAACAATTTTTTCAATCAACTTCCGTTTTAGTTTGACTGGCAATTAAATTAGTAGCACTAAAAGTATTGTTCAGGCCTCTCAACGCATCTAAAGTAACATATAAAACTAACAGTTCCCCAAGACCTTGCATGAATTATGTTTTCGCAGTCTAGCATGAATCAGTAAGAAAAGATATTTTAAAAGGCATCCTATGAATTCTGAAGTCTGTCGTAAGTACATAGAAATATCACTTAACCCAGAATCCCCATTTGTCTGACATAAAAAAGCCATATAATATGATGATGTACTTGTCTTGAAGAACAAAATATACCTTAAATGAAATGTAAAATGTAACATTTGTGAGGTATGAGGTAACATATAAAAATTATACAAATACTAAACAAAAATTATCTTAATGTTCTATTTTATAAAGTTACTGAGTGTACTCTCAAGATTAGAAATGTAAATTTATTAAAATTAATAGTACTAGCATTATGAAATTCTGCAAGTAATTAATACTACTAAAATTTGTTGATGTTACAGTCGTATAGGTTTCTTGAAATTGCAAATAGTTTCATATATGGATATTTATCAAGGATAAATATGTGTTTGAATAAGTACTTACACGGTCTAGTGAAATCACTTATGATGCAAGACACACACACACACACACACACACACACACACACACATATATATATATATATATATATATATATATATATATATATAGCTCTCGGTCATACATCCTGTTCAAAGAACGTTGACTTCTGATATATTTCCAGTGCCATTGTAAGGTTTTCCATCATGTATCGGTGCAGAAAATATACATAAATACAGAGGTCAGAGGATTAAATTAAAGTAAAAACACTTGGAAACATCCTATAATTTCCAGTATAGTGGGGAAATTTATGCAACATTTGTAAATTATCGTTTATAAGGTTGTGAAGTTGGAGACGTCTTGTTGTTTTTCGGTCTATCATATGGGAATGAAATAATCGTTGAAGAACGTAAGTTTTAGTTTCTCTGTTAAGCTATTATTTAAACCCTATATCAAAATGTAATGAAAGCGCGCCATTTTGGAGTACCTTTTGTGTAAAATTCACAGATTTATTCATTGGAATTGGTTTTGTAAAGACGTTTAAACAACATTTATAATTTATTAAAGGATTTAAATTCTTCACTGGTGCAATACGCATTCAAAGGTAAATATTAACCTTTTCTTTGCTATCTGCTTCAATACAGATCGAACACTGTTTTAAAATTTAAATTGTAACTAAATTTTCGGTCTCTTTGACGAATTTTAACTGAACGGGTCAACAACTGTCAGTAAAATTTGGATTATAAAACATAATTATTACCATATTTTCTTAATTATAATACATTCCTGGTAAAGTTTTTTTTTATTTTTTCCTTCATATAATAATTCCTTGGATTTCAAAGAATATTTATGAAAAAGAATTAGCTAATTCTCCTAATCGTTTTTGACATTAGCGGATAGCATCACATATGCGATTAATTTGTACGTATAACAAGTACCAAAGTGACTGTTATACAAGTGACATCCGTGACATTTATTTCAGAAATTGATCAGATATTATTAGCAAAATTAATTTATCAAATACAATCAGCTTTTTGCAGAATACATTTTAAAAGTTTAGGAATGCTCATATATTATTCAATGATACTAGACCACGAGACTCAAAGCTCACATATGATAGAAAATTTATATCTCATTGGGCCTAAAAGATAGGACGTATATGAGCTATTTGTCAAATCTCTGTTATTCTAGAAATAATATAATCCAGGAAATGATTTCATACCTGAAGTTGTACACTCTATGTTAACTAACAATATTTCTTTTACGTACATGTTTTAATGGAATTATAAGTGTTTCCTAATTAAAATTAAAACTATTTATTATCTTTATACAGTATATTTATCTTTATACGACAATATACAAATCAAAATGTAGTAATATTACGTTTTATACATGCAAACTATACCAATGGGAGAAACCTTGTTTAGATAAACATAATTTATTAAATATTTATTACATCAGTTACTTAAATTAAGAAGTAAAAGGTGTAAATTTGTTTAGCAGAATAAATACTAAAACTTTTATTATATTATATTTCGATTTAAAAATACAACGCTGCAAAAACGTATAAAACGTATAAAAACTCATTTATAAGTTCCTTTTATACTTATCAAAGTCAGAAACGTCGTTTTATAGAGCTCTTCAAATAGAAGACGACAAGAGTTAGGACCTTACACGTATTAAAACGCATATACTTGATATTGATGCTTTGTGCGACAAATTTTTGTTTAAATGCATTCTTACAAACAAGATCGTATTTCATTGCTCCGTTTTATCACAAATAAAAATTCTTCGTATGTCGATCTGCATTTCATAGTTTATTTATTTTGCTTACAACTTAGTTGAGCCGCATTCACAATTCCTGAGCAGTATTTGCAAATTAAAGTCTTATGAAAAGAAATTCTTACTACTAAAATTTTGAATATGTAATATACCAATAGATTTACAAGATTGTATTTCATGTTTAAACGTTCCGTTTGTCTGCTTGTACTTATCAGTCGTTTACTTTAATGTAACGTAGAACATAATTATAACCCTAAACCGTTTTAAATATTATTCTATATTACACCTGTTCTAGGTAAATTTATTCGTAAAAATACTAGTTAAGGCATTATATGACCTACGTATACGTTAAATACTTAAAAAACAATTAATTTAATTATATACCAAATTCAACCGTAAGCTACGTTTTATAATTATTTTCCCTTTTGGGAGAAAGGGAGAGAGAATATATGTTATAGTAGTTTTTAATATTAGAAATGAATTTAATTTTAAATTTTACTTTAAATACATACAAAAATTAATTTATTGGTATAACAATTCCTACAGTAGTGTAGTTTTTATGTACATTTTCAACTTTTAGAGAAAGAGAGAGAGAGAGTTTGTGTTAAAGTAGTTTTTACAATTGGACACGAATTTAATTTTAAACCCTCATAAGAATGTACATATGCATACAGTAGTTCAATAGTCTAGTAAGAAATTGTTAATGTAAACTAAGTGTTTGGATATTTGTGAGAGAAAATTCCAATGTTAATATGAATAATGCAAGAAATTTAAAACATGGTATGTGAATGTTGAGTCGAGATCCAGTTCTCTTGTCTCTTAGTGCAGCGTCTGTAATCTGACTCTGTTACACACTTGATTCCTGGAATCTGGAGTCACGTTCGCTTGAATAGATCCAAGACAATTCGACGACGAAGAAACTCAAAACAAACTCTTTACATAATTTAAATCTCAGAAATACCCAAAAATACAAAATATAAAAATATAGGGTAATCTAGATGAAGATGCGTTATCATTGTCTAATATGGTTCACAATTGAGTGCACTACGATGGTTCTGACATGATCTATAACCATGGTGGAACAACCGGGGTTTCTAGACTAACCGTAGATATAAACACATTATATTCACATTCAATTATCCCTTACCACCTTAGACACGTTGTTTGTAAAATATATTATCATATGTATACATATAAAGGGTGTCAATTAAGTCTGGAACCTCTTTTTTAATTTTTAAACCACAATATAAAAAAATACCAAAGTTCACACGTGCTTACTGGTGATAGTAACGCACATATCTGCCCAATTACCGACCAGATAATCCCTTTGGAGGACGGTCCACAAGGAGTCAGACAAAATTCTTAAATAGCAGCATAGGTCAAGTTTGGTATCAAATTAAAGATCTTACTTAGCAGAGTGCAATGCCGCAAACCGGACTTAAAAAGGTGGATTCATTCAGTAGTTATACGTATTTGAATTTTAAAACAATTGAACAATGTAAATTATTAAGTATTACAAGTAAACGCCAATTTTTAAGTACCTGTGATCAAAGTAAGTGTTCAAAATGTTCCCCTACCATCGTCTGGCAATGTCCTAGGCGATTGTAAAAGCCATCCACTGCATTTTGAAGGTAGTCACGAGGAATATCTTGAGCTTCTTGGACTATGAGATTTCTTAGGTGCGCCAAATCTCGAGGCTTAGTACGATAAACTTTATCTTTGAGATATAAAAAAAAATCCAGCGGAGATAAATCAGGGGAACGAGCAGGCCACTCTACTGCACCACGTCTTCCAATCCATCTGTGAAGGAATATTGTATCCAAGTATTCTCTAACAAGGAGAGCAAAGTGTGGTAGCGCGCCATCTTGGTGGAAATAACTTCTTTGAAATTGTCGACCAAGAGCAGCTTGTAGTGCAGGAATTATCTCATTTTGGGGCATTGCTAGATACGAGTCGCCATTTAAATTACCATTGATAAATAATGGGCCCATAATTTGATTTCCTATAATACCTTAAGGTTGATTGCCCAAACGTTAAGTTTCTGTGGATGCTGTGTATGACTCAATCTGCCACTTTCACATTCTAACAGTAGTTGTGTTATTGGTAATAATTATTGATTCCTGGCTTCGATTACTACATTGTCAGATGATGGGTGGGGAACATTTTGAACACTTACTTTGATCACAGGTACTTAAAAATTGGTGTTTACTTGTAATACTTAATAATTTACATTGTTCAATTGTTTTAAAATTCAAACACCTATAACTACTGAACGAATCTACCTTTTGAAGTCCGGTTTGCGGCATTGTACTCCGCTAAGTAAGACCTTTAATTTGATATCAAAACTTCACCTATGCTGCTATTTAAGAATTTTGTCTGACTCCTTGTGGACCGTCCCCCAAAGGGATTATCCGGTCGGTAATTGGGCAGATGTGTGCATTACTATCACCAGTAAGCACGTGTGAATTTTGGTATTTCTTTCTATTATGGTTCAAAAATTAAAAAAGAGGTTCCAGACTTAATTGACACCCTGTATATTCAATCCAGTTAAATTTAATTTTATTCCGTGGAGTAGTGTTGAATTTGGTAAATAATTGTGCCTATCAGTGTGAATATAACATATTAGTTTTAATTGTACTTTTGTTGTAGAATTAACTTTTGTTAGTAGTATTGTTTTAAATTTCCTTAATAATAATAAAATGATTTTAAAGATAATTCTATTGGCGTTGATGTTCGATAGGGTTATGCGTGTTTCCATTACAGTCGTGGGGGAAGTTTCTAGAGGTTATTTTGCTTTTCCTTCAACAATAGTCTTCTGAATTTAAAAAATTATAATTATTTTTGCATAACTTTCAACAATATATATATATATATATATATATATATATATATATATACATATTAATATTAATATTTCATTTCACTGAAATGATTCTGAAAACAAATCAGTCAGAAACAATTGTAGTAAATTTCGGCCTTCGTCAGCATGATCGAGTGGTATTTATAGATGACGACCTTCTCGAAGAAAATAACTCCACACAGTTTTTGGGAATGATTCTAGACAAAGGACTGACCTGGAGCGATCATGTTGACAGGGTCTGTGCTAGAGCTACCTCAGGTATATATGCTCTGCGGAATCTAGCAACATTTTTTTCCCCAGAAGTTTTAAAAATGGCCTACTATGGCCTAATCCATGCTCATTTTGCGTATGGGATAAGACTTTGGGGAAGTTGTGCAAAAAACAAAATGGAGCGCGTCTTTAGACTCTAGAAAAAAGCTGTCAGAATCATTAAAAATTTAAATTATAGAGTCGTGTAGGGAATCTTTCGGGGAGTTGAGATTGCTGACTTTGCCTTGCCTCTATATTTTTGAGAAGATCATGTACTGCAGATCAAGGTGCACCTTCATTCGTGGCCGGAACGTTCATCAATATGAAACTAGAGGCAGAGACAACTTTCGCACGCATCAACACAGATTGACATTAGCGCAAAATCTACCGCAAGAAGTTGGTGTCAGATTAATCAACAGGCTCCCTGAAGAAATCAAAATTTCCAATAATCAAAATCAATTTAAAACGCGTCTCAAACTCCTTTTGGAGTCCAAGGCTTTCTACTCTGTTGATAAATTCATGTCAAGCCGCTGGGATATTTGAGATTGCTGGATCTGAGGTCAATGCGATTGTGACCTGAATGATTGTAAGAATTGTGAGTATGAGGTTGTGTGAATGTGTGGATGAACTCGTGTAAATAGACTTAAATTGTTGACGATTGCGATACGAAGTAAAAATTGTTAAAAGAATGCAATAAAGAGATTATTATTATTATTATTAAATAGTCAGAAAATGATAGTCTTTCATATTGCATATTTAGAACGTTTTAAAGCAATAGCCTGTAGTATACAGTATCATAAATATTTTTGTGGGGACTAATTCTATTCGATTTAAAGTATGTTTGGCATACAAAGAATTACGCATTGCTTGAATAAGTTAGTTAGCTAGTATCAACCAGTAAAATGTATTTAAGTTGCACTTGATTACGCTTTTTCTTAACTGGCAAGTAATTGTCAACAATTAAATAAAGTCTCTTATATTAAAAAAATATATTTGTTTACAACAATTTATATCTTATAGAGTGAACACAAAGATTTCTTAAAATAACATTCAAACATTGACATTCATCACACCATTAGTTTTAAGCAAAAAACATGTATTCCTTGAAATTAATGTAACTAACATTTTCAGTTCTATATACATTTTAAATTACATCCTTTTTGATATATACCTTTTTTAGTAATACGCCCGGAAGTATTAATAAATGGACATTCATTTTAAGGCGATCTTATTTTTAAAGTATTAAAAAGGAAGGAGAATGGCTTAAGCTAGAAGACTCATTTTTCAATATCAAAACTGGTTGCTAATCTCAGTTGGAGTATTTTCTTAAAAAATCCTTTTTAAGATACATTTAAAGTGATATTAAAAACAGATACAACTTTCCCTCACCCGTATTTTCATTCAGAATTTAACTTAAAAAGTATCTATGAATCATAAAACATGAAAAGACTAGCATTCATTACATTGTATTATAACTACACGAAATCCGACCTGAAAATATCACAGGTATTCTTTTGAATATTTTCTCTTATTGTTTATTCGTAAATATATTAGGAAAATTCATGCTTGTTACTGCAGGACAGTTCGATGTAATTATGTAGTATGTATTAAACCTGTTTTGGTTCCCTCAGGGGCTAATATCTTCAAAACTCTTAGTAATAGCTAAACAAAATAATAATTTTTTAAAGTATATACATAACTCAGCCCATTCACAAGATATCATTCCAAGTTTCGTACTTTGCTACTCTACAAAACTCTTATACTGTATATGTATAAATAAATTTATTCAATGAAATATAAAAGGACTGATGGAATGTAACTACAAATTTACTAACCTATTCACTAAATATCGGATTTTAAACTGTTATATTATTGAACTTAGTCCGCTTATAAATTTTTTCTACAGCATGATTTTTCTCGTTCCCATCATAGTAACCTATAAGACTAGTATTAAAATGTTCGCTGAGACTCCGATAAATCCCATAGATATACATTTAAAATCATCGAATTAAACGTTCGTCTTATGGAAATTACTTTATTGTCGTTTTTGTGATATCGCGGGATTAAATTTTAAATGTTTATACTCATATGGTTTGTTTTAACTACTTGAGTAAGTAAATAGGGTAAAAAGCAAATAAAATAAATAGAAAAGTCTGTTACTAATTAAATTTGCCTTTAATTGTTCCTTACATATTATTGAATGTGTATAATAAATAAGGAAATGATGAAATAAACACCGCGGAATTGCGATGGTTGGCAGTTCACCCAGGCAGTTACCACCCGTTATTGAGTTGCACTAATTTGACTTTGATGGAGGCTATTAGTTCACTATTACTGAGATTGTAACATACTGTAATGTAATAAAGTCGCTTTGTGATCTTTGTGTCGCTTCACTGTCAGTCTTATGGTACAGACGAACCTGTTTTTTAAATGTTTTTTTAAAATGATTTACACAGTCTAATATAAACATATTAAATATTAAAGTATTAATCTTTTACCATTTACAAAGGTATTAATAAAATTGTAGTATGCAGAATCATTGGTTATTAAAATGATTATATTTTAGATTTGTTACGTATAGGCCTTTTTATGTTTGTATTTCCAATCTTCGCTTGGAATCTATTATCTGAAAGACAAAGAACTGTTAGTCTACAATGCATACCAAGAGCTGTCCTCTGGGAACTGTTATTAAGGATAATAAACTGGATAAAATATAATATGGATATAGAATATGAATTAATTAAAATTAGCTGTGCTACAGCAAGGAGACCGGCCTCCTCTGTAACAGCGTGTGATTAATCTAACTGCAAAATCAACTATGGTACGAAATAATAATTACCTTCATCAGTATATATCCCCCTTTCAATTAGTAGTTAAAATGTGTAATACAATCTCTCCCAAAGTTCTTGAAAGGTTTATACAGTTCATAAATATTGTATGGTACAAATTATTTATGTTAAATTTTTAATTTTGGTAAGTTTGTGCATTAAAAGAAAGTTCACTTCTCATACGAAGGTACGAACATAATTACTTGATCAGTATTACAAGGAAATCACTACTACGTCGATTGAAATACACCACACCTGAAGTAGCTTATTTTCGATTGAAATGGACTTTTGATCAAGGAAGACTCTCCAGATACATTAATAGTGTTAAGTACTGACTTATTTATTAATTTTGCAGCTCTAGAAATATTGACCAATATTTTACTGCTTGGTATGGAATATAATTGATGTTACTGCTATATATTAAAGTAATAAGCCATTTTGGGAACTGCTAAATGACCTTTTGTAACTGATCCCATACCCAAAGACTGTTTCGTAAACGTCCATAATAGTTTTATTTAACTAATTGAACTACTTGGCTTCTAATGAGAATGCTGATCATATCTCCCTTGAGCAGACGGGATGTGAGATGCAAACGTAATGAGAACACTACACTTTGAGATATCACCCAATGCGCTATATAAGCTGAATATCTCAAACTATACATCAAAGGCAATCTCAGGAACTGACTGTGATACAACTTATACAATTCGTAACGTTCAATGAAAGAAATCCTATAATCCTGTTACATTTTCTAAATAACACGAATAAAATATATCCTAAATTTAATTTCTATTCAAAACAATATACTAGATCCAATATTTGTAATAGTGCTATTTAATATCAGTTCCGAGTTTAGTGAATGATCGTAATTGTTAGTAACTGTGAAATAATTTATAGATATCACTTAAAAATCATTTAACTTAAACAAAGATCGCCAGTAGTACTGGATTTTCATTACTTTGCGAGTCAAAATATACTCGTACTTATTGCACGCCTTCTCAGTATTCAGCAAACCACCTCAGCAAAGTCAGTTATATAAACCAAGTTACAGAGCTTACAGTGGCTACTAGGAACTCAGGTTATTATATTACATGAGCACAAATCTCCGAGAGCATCACTTACAAGCAGCGACTTGACAATAAATATATAAAAGTATTTCCCCTTTGGCGTATTTCTGTTGCTTGGAAGATGGTTTGAAAGGGTATATACCACTGAATCACTTACTTTATGTTCTAAAAAACTATCAAGATGAGTAAAATGGAACCTACAATAAATATACTTTATATATTATATATGTATACTAAGAAATGATTTTAGAATATACAAACCGTCTGTAAAATATTCAAAACTTAGGATCCTATTTAATATGCTGTTTATACAAGTTTATACAATATCCTTATCCGCCAGTAATTTCACCAAAAAATTCGTATTTGAAAGGTAGATCTCTGATTATGTTGTTACGGAACATCATCTCTCGTAAATTACGGATAAACAATATTTTTCATTGAGTTTAGTAATTTGCACTAAAATATCACAGAGACTATTATTATTTCCGGTGAAATAATAATTTATATTCCATACGCCCATGGTTCCTTCAGGTTATCAATTTCAGCTTAAAGACTGCAGTTCCCAGTCTACAGGGTAGCTATGGGTTGGTATGACAAAATGAATAAGGCTCAGTGAAAATATATGAAAATCTTAGAGTGTATTTAACGACCCCATGTTCTTCCAACGACCATGTTTATGAGGTCTGCATTCACGTAACTCTCCTGAAGACTAGTTAATATGCAACGTGATTGTCGCATAAGCAATTTCGTTTGCCGGGAAGTTTTAAGATGAATAAATTTCAAGTATTACTGACAGATTCATTTCTTACCGTATTCATTACATAGTGACGCTACACGTATCGTAGCTATTGTGGGAATTGTTTATTTAATAAGAATGTTAAGAAAAGTTCCATTTTACCTTCCTCTTTGTGCAGCGTCTGAGATCTGAGATGGTGTTACAGACTTGTCCCTGAAATCTTGATCTGGAGTCATGTTCGTCTGAAGAGATCCAATTATAGTCGGCGACGAGGGAGCTCAAACTGAACTAGACCACAAAAAATATTGTTATCTAGGTTAAGATGTGTTCTCACTGTTTCATGAGTGCGCACATATGTCGTTTGACTTTCTACATAATTCTATTTCTTTACATGATTTCCATTATTATTAAGGTACTTGTCGTATCTTGGGACCAGCTTTTGTATGCCGTCGTCAAAGAAGCTTGCCGCCAGACTGGACAACCACTGTTGCACAGACGTTTTTACTTCTCCATCATTGGAATGACGCTTCCCATGTGCACTGTCTGTCTCAAAAGACAGTGCACATGATTTTCCGGCAGAAAGTTTTTGCTTGAATTTGACTTTCCTAGGGGATGTTTAATGGCGCCATTCCATTGACTGTTGTTTTGATTCTAGTGTAACCTAGGCTACCCACGTTTCATCGCCTGTAACGATATGGCTTAAAAAATCATCGCCCTCGTTACTGTAACGCTCGAGAAAGCTCAATGCACTGCCCAATAGTTTGGTTTTGTGCTCATCGTTCAAAATTTTCGGTACCCACCGTAAACAGAGTTTCCGATAATTTAAACGTTTAGGCACAATTTCGTAGAGAACACTTCTTGATACAGCAGGAAATTTTTCAGCTAAGGACGAAATTGTGAACCGTCTGTTCTCTTTTACTTTACAGTCCACTTTTTTAATGATATCATCGGTAATGACTGAAGGTCGCCCACTTCGTTCCTCTTCATGAACGTTTGTGCGGCCATCTTTGAAGGCCCTAACCGATTTCCGCACCATTCCTTCACTCATAATGTTTTCACTATAAACTTCACTGATTTGACGATGAATGTCAATTGCTTTTAAGTCTTTAGCACAGAGAAAACGAATCACAGCACGCACTTCACAGTCGGCTGGATTCTCGATAGTCGACGGCATTTTAAAATCAAGTAAACAAACGAAAACTCGATCAAACGCCGTCGTAATGGCGTCTGTGGCTTCCCAACTGATGTAGCTACAGTACGCGCATGCGCTAAACGGCAACTGCAGCGCTGCGGAGGCATAATTTAAAAACGGTACTTACTTTAAAAACATGCCTCGTACTTATTGCGTTCCGAATGTAAATGCTTGAGTAACTTCGTTATTAAATCATGAACACACGCATAACAACAAAATTGAAATATGCTTGAAAGTAGTAAAATGTAACATTAATTACTTAAACTTTAAGTCATACCATTTATATTTTAATGAGGATATTGGAAACTAATAGCACATAAATACTTCGTTATGATTTAATACATAAATACAAGTCTCATAATTACTTATCTTAGGACAGTTTAGAATGACATTTAAAAAGAATATACGCATGGTGCTCCCGTTTTCACAATAAAGTTTCAAGCAAAGCCGCGGGTAGCTGTTAATTTGTCATACATATCTGACAATAACCAATCGGCTAATATGAGCGTAAAATTTCATGGTTGTTATAAACAATAAAGGTTGCCATAAGACAAATAGATCCAGTTAATAAAATATTATGGCTCTAACTATGAATTAAATCAGTTAATATTTATATTAACATATACTAATATATGTACTGAAGTATATATACATTAGTATTTTGCTAAATATACATATTTTCTAATAATTAGTATTTATTAGAAATAATTATCGTTGTGAATCCTTTAAATAAATAAACATTAATTTCATTTGACGTTTTATTATAAATAGTCAATAAAAAACCCTCCATGTAAAATTTAGTTTTATCTTAAAAAGTAAATATTTATCTAGAATTAGGTTTTATTAAACCATAAAGATTTCAAGTTCACAATATAATAAAGTAAAACAAAAACATAAAATCCAGTATACCGTTGCACATGAAATTAACCTTTGTTTAAAAGTACAATAAAAAATGAATAATCATAATTGTTTACAAAATGCTTTGGACATTAAGTAAACGCTTATGGTTAAAACAAATTAAATACCATAGGCAATAACGTAAAGGGGTCATAAATGATTATAAAACTTGTATTAACCTTAAATATATCAGTAAGCTGTTTTACAAATGCACATTATTTTAGATTCATTCTGAACATAAATTTATAATTAAATAATATCGAATAAAAAGTGTATATTCGATATTATCTTTTGGGGCTCGCTGACTCGTTTCATCTCTTCGTTCGGTATTGGTTTGACACTGTTTGGAGCAAAGTAACTGTTTGATCATTTGAGCAGAAGTGGTGCAAGTGGGGACAGTGGTAATATTGTGATTCCAAATCTATTCTCTATTCCAAATGGCTGGATGTTTCTGTCACGAACTAATGCGCACTTGATAAGTCGCGAATAAAAAGAGGATGGTAAAATCAGCAATTTAAGATCACCAAGGCTAATTTATACATGTTGTATTAGTGTAATTTGGAAATGATTCAGTATAATTTATTTCATTTTAGACATATTAATATATTATTACATGAATTATAAATTTTCACAAAGTTCACATCAAAATCTCAAACCATAAGCTAAGTTAATTGTGAATGTAACAGGGCAAGGTAAACTGTTTTCAATAGTTTACATCTAACATACATAATTTCGCCAGGTTGAGTAGGACATAAATGACTGGGGAGAAGTTATCTATGTAATCGAACCATGTCAGACTTCCATCTAAGTGCGTCTCAAGAAACTTCGTGGCTTCTTCTACCTCGAATATCGCTTTACCTCCTTTCATTTTAAAAGGACTTTTTAATTTATACCATTTTATTTTGTGTGTGTTACGAATCGACCGTATTTACTTTTGAACAATTTATTTTAAAATGAATTCTATAATGGATTCTATTCGTGCGTTCACTCCGTAAAAAGCCTTTTTATACAATACAGAATAAAGACACCTATTTTCAGCATACTGAACATATGTATCGTATATATTGATAAATGAAATTCGGTAACTTAGATATGACACATCCGTTAGCAATTTCCTTAGCGGTGGCCATATTTGCACCACTCACTGAACACAGAATCGTGGACGAGACCACTTTGTTGAGACTTATCGAGTGCTGTTGTTAAGTTGTGTTGGCATAACCGTTGCCTATAGTATACCGGAATCAGTTTATGAAAAATCACATTGCATAGGTGCTGGGGTGTAGTTATAGAACTAGGAGTGGAATCTATTACATAAAAAAATGGTTACGAGCCTTGGCTGTTTACATATGGCCAGTAAAGCATAAATGCCAACACGTCGATTGGTGGGTTGGTGTTGTCAGTCATATGTTTCCATTCTCCAGAAATTATAAACTATTTAAATAATACTAGTAGGGATTATAATCAAAAACATAGTCCCCCACCATACGTCCACTGATACAATAAGGAAAACTGTATGAATATTCACCAAATTAGTTGCAAACCCAATACATAAGCTATCGTTTATTTGTTAAAATTAGTTTTATGTGTTTCAATTTACAGGGTGTTTCTGAAATAGAGGATCCTGCGTTCAAATTTCGGACATTTCAAACTTGAACGTAGATATAGTGATCTTGAATCCAAACTTTAAAGCTTCGTGATACCTTTTTATCCGAACTTGTTTCAAAATTGCGGCAATAATCACGAATACTAGAATATTTCCAATTATTCTAGTCCGTAAATCAGGATTTTCTCATCATTCAGCACAGTTTAATATATTACTCAACATAATATAGTACCTTTTAAACGATATCCAACAAGGCAGATTATCAAAAAATTTGGGTACAATCCCATTGTTCAAGTTCAAAGGGATACTGTGGTAAGGTATACTAAACCTGATTAAATATTTTATTTAACGTATCAGCATATAAGAGGCTTTTCCTTAAAAAGGTATTAAATCCATGTACACGGTGGCATAAGTTACATTAAAAAAATAATACTTTAATCTGCAGCAATAATTCTTGATTCACTTTTAGATTTATTAAATATTTATTAAAATCTACCTTTTAGATTTCATTCAAAATCTGTAATAAATGGACGCCTGGTTTGAATTTAAGATTAAGTAAAACATGAAGCAACTTTGAGTTATGCTCATTTTAACTCTTTAAAATATTGTTTCGCGCGTGAAGTTTTTTTAGTAACTATAAAAGTTGGGCTATACATTATGGAATATATAATTGTTATAGATATTTAAAGATTGTTGATCTAAAAGATTAGAAAAAGTAGTAAAAATTTTACTGTCATGATAAATATTACACATACTATGTGGAGAGACTAGGATTTATGTTAAATTGTGCATGGCAATGGCGTTTTCAAAACTATTATCAAAAAGAAAACATTATTTTTTATTAGTTACATCTTTTTGAAGTGTAATTAACCAATAAAATGATTTTTACCTAACAAAAACTGTTCTTTTCTAAAAAAACTGTTTTTATTCTTGTAATTTTTATATCTATAACTTTAAAACAATTTCAAAACTTGATATGATGTATATTCATCTATTTCCACTTGATATAGTAGAATATTGTGTTTTTTTTATCTTAATATTGAAATTTTTAGGTTTAAATAATACACTAGTTTTGCAGAATCCTTTTGTAGTTTGGAAAAACAAAAATAATTTACCAGATATGCACCATATATTTTTTGTGTAAAGATCGTATTCAAGAAATACAGCTACATGCATTTGTCCTGTACATGTAATGTATTAGGTCAACATATTTTAATTTAATTCATCATATCAGTCATATTATAACTATTTGGCATATAGGTCTTAAAGGTAACTTCCGAACCACCACCAGCGGGCAAGGACAGGATCGCCCATCACCCATCTAAGCAGCAGCCACGCTACACGCTGTACGCTACACAGCGCTATTTGTACAACTAAATGCCACACATCGACAATTTTTGCTATATGGCAATATTCATCATAGAATGAAATTTAAAAAATTCAAATTTTCATATTGGTTGAGATTTGGTAAGAATATCACTCGAGTGGCCACAAAAACCGTTGTTATATGTATGTCTCTACGCACGATATTCCGAGAAAACACTTACATATTCGAAATTTTTCAAAAACTTTCTTTTTTATATAGTATATCAAGCTTCTTAATTGAACATGTCACTCTATGGGATTGAATGAGCGTTAGTGAACACTTGTACACCACGGTGTGTGTGGGGGGGGGGGGATTATATGACAGGGTAGTGTAGAGGGGAAATGTAAAACTGGTCCAATTTCCCGCCCAGTTTTTGTGATCTGTGTAAAGCGAATGTAAAATATTTTCTAAGGACATTTAAAAAAACGTATTTTACAAAGTTATTTTGGGAAGGGTAGATTGTCAAAGTAATTTTTTTCAATCATAAATAAAAACTGTATTCTTAAAACAAGTACGATAAGTTGTTTTAAGATACAGACTGAATTATCCATTGATAAAACTATTGTAATAAAAGTAACAATTAAGAAGTATCTTGTACGTTTGGCCACCAATTAGCGTCAAACTATTATGTAATCAATATTTGTTTAAAGGAAACGTACTTTCATTAAAAATGTAAAACCTTTATAAAACTATTTAGTTTTACGTGTAACACATGTGGTAAATTTACTTAGATGCCTCAGTTAATAGAATGTCAGGTTCTCTGATATTCCGTTGTATCAGGTTATTTAGATCTACATGAGAAATCAAAGTTCAATGATGGTGCATATTACTTTTAAAAACTTGAAATTTTGTTATATTTGTATCACTGTTTTGTTGCAATACTCCTCTTTTGTCCATCTGTTTTCCGCTAAATATATACAAACAAAATGAGCTACGGACTTGAAATTTTGCACGTAAGTTTACTTCTTACACATGAAACGTCGTTTTAGATTATCGGTAAGTTTCTCTTCTAACTGACTGGGTGATCTTATTTTTGTCTGAAAGTTTATCTGCAGATCATGATGAACATGAAATGAGCTAAAGACTTTGACTTTTGTATGCAACTTGAGTGACAAATGTTTATATCTTTAAGAACCTTGAAAAATAATAAATGCAATACGGTTACATAGAATCCCTAAGAGGAATCTGTGAGTGTCAGAATGTTTATATCAATTTTACTAATATTGTATTACAATTTGAAGTTAACCTTTATAATATTGTATGGGTGCTTCAAATTAAATAATGTGAGATAACAATGGTTTTCAACTATAATTATATTATTTGGTAAGATACAACAATTACTATACTTAAACTTATTCATTATAGATACAAAGGGATATAAGAAACGACCGAATACAAACACTATGCTTTGTCTTTATGGCTGTACAATGCAAATCATATTTGCCCGTTTGTCGTTAACAAGGTGGTTCGATGAATGTTAAACAGTTTAAAATCATCAATCTACTAACTAAATATCCTTCATCTGACGATATTTCAATCCGTACGCAAAGCAACTGGCTTCCTAATAACATACGAGCAGTACCGTATTCTGTTTATCTCTTTTTAATGAACTGTTTGTTTGGTACTGTAACTAGTGTTCTGATCAGTCGGATGTTTGTTTGGTACTGTAACTAGTGTTCTGATCACTCGGATGTTTGTTTGGTACTGTAACTAGTGTTCTGATGACTCGGATGTTTGTTTGGTACTGTAACTAGTGTTCTGATCACTCGGATGTTTGTTTGGTACTGTAACTAGTGTTCTGATCACTCGGATGTTTGTTTGGTACTGTAACTAGTGTTCTGATCACTCGGATGTTTGTTTGGTACTGTAACTAGTGTTCTGATCACTCGGATGTTTGTTTGATTTTTTATTTCGTACGGAGAAGTTATCATAAAACAATATTTGGCTGATTTAGGTAGAAATGGATTGAATAATATTGTTCTCTTTAATTTTATATTAATAAGTTCAGTTTAAATGTACTAAAATAGTACAGGATAAATAATCTTTTTGAATGTATTAGATTTAAATAGATCCAGCATCTATTTTTTATTTGCTAGGCATAAGGAAAACATTATTCAGGTTAGAATGGCGTTGCATTTTATCTTTTCACAGAGTATTTAATGTTTTGAATAAAATATTTTTACGCTGTACTATGAATCGTATAAATTAAGTATATAATGGAAGCATCGTTGTAATATATCACCAAATAATATATTTTTTAAATATATATTCAACTAGATTTTGTATATACATTTACATATATTTTGTCACAGTATAACTGGTGATCAAACAGCTAAAACATAAAAGTTCTTGTGATAAAGTATTAAAACTGCAATATATTTTCATCAATACTTACTCGTATATAAGCAAATTACAAACCAGCTGCCTGGAGCATTACAGCTAGAAATGTGTTAACGAAACTGTGTGTGGCATTTAGTTCGTATGCTTTCAGTATTTAAGATATTTTATTTAGAATTTTAGAATTACTTATCATAACACTGAAATATAGGTAACAATATTTTCTTTTCTTATAACAGGTTAACATAATATTATTAATAGAAGCTCCATTACTTTTACTAGTGAAGTTAATAATTTTGCAGTAACCACATAGAGTTCATAAAATACTAATTTTTTATTTATCTAGCAATTTTACTCATGATAAAAGTATTTTATATATTTTTCTTCCGAATGGTACACGTATAGATCTATAAAATATCTCAGGCTTTGAAATGTTTTTTTTATTTGAACTGGACACAATAAAAACAACAACGTGTAGAGTGTGACATAAAGTTTTAAACTAAAATATTTTATTAATACTAAAATACACACCTACTTCATAATATTGAGCAGTAGCATATATTTTTCTTAAAAAACTCCATGGAATGGAACTCTGAAATCAGATGGTAACAAAGTAGGAGTTTACCATGCACACTACCTTTTGCGTAGAGGCTTCGCTGAGGTTTAAAATGACGACTCTATAGGTAATTTTAGTATTGATAGAAAGAATAGCAGGAAATAATACGGAAAAATACATCCCCAGGGAAACAAATAAATGGGTCAGCTAATTCAGTGATAAGCTTTACCGACACTCAGCCTAATCCCTTAGTCGAGCATACACCATCACATAACTTATTCTTGTTTAGAAATTTTCATACAAAATGTAAAGACTACAGATAAAATATTTTCAGAGATATTGTTACTGGGGATGATCGATAACGCTCGTTGGCTGCGTATTTTCACTTTCGTTCACCGTGCTTTATCGCATTGTTTTTAGTGAAAGTTTCACCGCTGCACGTCAAATTTAATCCATTATTTTTTCAGAAAGTACTTCAAACCTATATACAAAGCGTGCAGCAATAAAACATGCTTTATACATCATATTTCATGCATCGGTGGGCGCCGAAGTTGAGGTCTAGGTGCAGTACAAAGATGACCCTCTTTCAATATCTAGTGTTACTGATAAGGAGCTTGTGCGCTCCTTATATTCGTAGTCCGACTGAGGCTGCTTAAAAACGACAACAATGGCTCCCACTTGAACTGACAAGGCTACCAATGTTGACGCAACTGTCATCGCCGATTTGTTCAGAAAACACATCTTCGGGTAAATTGTTCGGTCAACTAGTAGCCCATTTCACACACGAGCTTAAAGGTGTTGTCGAAAAGGCTGTGCGGGCTGCACTGTCGTCAGTCAATGATGAGTTTGGAAGGCTGCAGGAGCTTTTGGCCGTTTTAACAAAGAAGCTGAAGGAGTTGGACGACCGGCTGCAGGGGCTGAGGATATGGAGCAGTACCAGGGACGTCAGAAACTTCGCATCTTAGGGTGGAGGAGCAGGGATACAAGGAAAGTTACCGACCGGATCGCGATAGACCTCTGCCAAGATACATTGTGAACCTGCCTGCATCTGCATTGTCTAGGTCGCACTGGCTAATTTTCGGTACATTTTTTTCAATTAATTAGTTTATACTGTACATTTAAACACTTCCATGTATTATATTTTATAAAAATAAGAACTTAAGTTATTGTTCATAATACAATTGGTACCCTTATATATTTCCTATTGTTTTCTTTAACAGCAGTTAAATTGTAGTTTCCGTTTATTACTTATCAGATGCGAGCCACACGTCTATGTTATGTGCATCAGAAATAACCATTGAACTTATATTATTTGATATGTATATGAGTCGTGAAGTACTTTTTTCTGTTTTTGTTTGCTCGTTTCCGTGTGTGAATGATCACTGCCGAGGGTTACGCCTCTGATCGGAGCGTGGGGATCTGACTACCCCACCCAGCCAGCGCTCCTCTCCACTTTCCGCGCTTATCTGCCGCTCTCTCGTTCCCTATAATAATTTTAATAAGACAGAAAACGCACAGTTACTGTATGGTCATAGTTATGATCTATGTTCCGTGTTTTATTATTGGTATTATCCTAATTTCTAAGAATTGGCTAAAGTCTGTTACAAGCGACAAATCCGTTGAACGAGCTAGCTACAGCCTTATTAGGAACGACCGCCAGTACAAACGCAGCGGTGGATTTGCTAGTTTTGTCAGGTATCACTTTTTTACTTCCGTCATATTCTTATCCAATACTTCTTGGGAGGGACGTCCAGAGTATATGTTTCTGGATTCTAGTGTAAATGTAAGTCATATTCTTGTATGTGTTTGTTATAAACCCCCGAATATTGGGTGGAAATTGAGCATACACTTATCAATCTAATGGCTCGAGACGTGAACTGTAACTTAATCGGACCTGCTACTTACGAACAAATGTACTACAGTGTTGCAAACGTACTTGTTATCTGACTTTACTTCCACTTCAAGCTACTCACCATACTACTACAAACAATACTTCGCTTGATACCATGGCTGTCTCCATCCCGGCTAATTGTGGCACACCACGGAGAACATACTGTCCCTAGACTTTCAAAGCATGATCAAATTTTCTTCGCCAATATACTCCGAATCTTAAAATGTATGAAAAAAATAAATAAGTACTCGAAATACAGTGACAGATCATGTTGCTTTTCTCACTGATGCTGCTGCTTTGCCCTGACATGAGGTTTCTGTCGATAAAGATGCAACCATTGTCACAAAAAATTTCAAGTAAAGGGGTTTACTTGGATATAAGAACTAATAAGAGAGTTACATAGAGACACACTTTCCGTAAGGCCAAGAGGTCTATGCAAGACTAGGCTATTAAAAAACGCCTCAGGAACGCCTTGTGTTGATTGGGTCTAGTCCTACCTTACTGGATGTCAGCAATGTGTGAAGGAGGGGAATAAAATATCTGACTATAAAGTCTGTTACACGGGGGCCCACAAGGCTCGGTAATAGGGTCCCTTTAATTCTTACTTTGTAAACAAAACGTCAACAAATAAAACACATTCAAATCTTCATCTTTACGCCTACGATTTGGAAATATACGTTCACTATTTACCAAAACTAGCCACTTTTGTGACACTACTCAACTTTTATATTGCAGCTATTAACTTTTGCGCAACATACAACGATTGAAAATAAAAGAAAACAAAACGCAAGTAATGATAAGCCAAATTAATCTTGGCACCGCACCGAAACTTAAACTTAACAGTTGTAAAATAATCAATATAATATCATAATATCAATAGAAACTGAAAAATCCCAGACTCACTATGGACACAAACCTCAAGTGGGCTAAGTAAGTTACGACCACGTGTAAAAGAGTCTTTGCTTGTGTTCACGGTTTGCCTTGTGCATACCATTAACGTTAAGGTGTTGATCATTAAGACTCTTATACTACCACACTTTGAATGTTGTGACGAATGATGTGACCACTCGGACAAACTCCAGCGTGCTTAAAAATATATTGTTATATTTATTTTAAATCGACGATGTCATGAGCATATTACATAATATTTTCAGCAATTTTCACTCATGAAACATCACAATATACGTAAATTTCACACAAAGCATTCTACATTTAACTATCGAAACCAAATGTTCTTTTTATCTTTCCAATCATTAAAACTTTATCTCTGATGTCAGTGAACGACCTACAAAAAAGAGATCCACATTACTATAAAATGTACTGAATTTTTTTACATATTAATTTACCCTTGAGACCAATTTAAACATATTTATTGACGTTTAGGCAAATCCCATGGAGTGAAATACAGCACATCATCACCTAATTCAGTGTTTCCATATAGAAATAAAGCGTCATGCACAATTTCAAGTCTTTAGAGCAGTTAGTTTTTGAGATATAGTGCAGACAGACAGATATATTTCTCCAGCCCCAAAAGTAATAGGCCGGGGGGGGGGGTAGGTAGGAAGGGGTTAGTTAGGGCTTCTCTAGTGCTTAGCCATTGTATCGACACTACTAAAGAAATATAGGCTAATTACAAAATTTTTTGGAATATAAGTTTGGTCTGGCAGTTTATTTTATATATGCACATATAAGTGTATTGTTAATTAAATAAGAGAAAGTTAAACCAATAAGAGAGCACATTCTTGTTTTCTGAACTTATAATACGCTATATGTAAGCAATGTTTTTCTTCTTTTCTACTATTCTAATAAAATAACATTTACCATAGTATTATACTAACTGAAAAATTACTGTACTACCATCTTCTCAAAAAATGTTTCACTTTCTACAAATTTTTCGAGGAAATGGTATGGTTCAATATTTTAATATTGTATTGTAGAAGAACTGCAAGCTCCCTAATAATAAATTTTAATTCAAAGAAACAGTTAAAAAGTTTATTTGTTATAAAAATTAATTTTAAATTTTATTTAAAATTAAATTATTTATACAAGACAGGAAGTCGTTCAAGATCATATTTCATCCCAGTCTCGTAAGTGATTCAGTTGATATTTTCAAGATACTAACATTCTTTAAATTTTATTCTACAAATAAGTTTCTAAAATAATGAAATTAAAATTTACGTGCTTTGGCACACCTAGAAAATATAATTAACTAACGTACTTTGTCAAAGTAAATACTGCTGTTATAAAAAGTAAACATGAAGTGAGTTTAACTGTTTTACATTTCAATAACTAGTATTTCATTATTAGCTCGTATTCAGAGTGATTATGGATAATGGCTGTATAAATGGTGCCTATTTTATTAGTAATTAATATGTATTTTTAACAGTTTTAAAGTGTGAAAAGATAATATTCATTCTACTTACTACATCTTTTGCACTTTAATGTTAAAATTATTCTTAAAATTTATTCAAGATATAAAGAAGTACAAGAAAATAAACTAAAAAAGTAGAAATTTTCAATAAATCAATAAAGGGATTAGATATTTTATGAAGATGAGAAATAATGCTACACCTCATGTATACAATGAATTATAAACATTATACTAATAAAAACAATCAAGTGTTCATGACCATAAGAATATATAATAAATAATTAAAGGTGCACCTAAGTTCAACTTTGCCACTACTCACTGAAAAACCAGTATTATTCCCAATATTTTGGGCATAAGGATCGATTTTACAGCCACTTGAGTATTTTCTTTATGCAAATCCACAAACATATCTGAGCTGGCAAAGATACACGTGAACCATTTTGAGGATATTTTCCCCTTCATATTTAATTTTTTTTAAATGTTCGCCTCAGGATTTTAAAAAGTTTTCTCTAGTTTAAAATTATAGTAGCATTAAATTGTTGGGTAGAATAGGCATTGAGCAATGGATTAGCTCTCGTGAAATAATGCTATTTAGTGTATTTTTAATTAACGTTTTAGTGAATCTATTAGAGGAGTTTGATGAGAAAGTTTCAAATTTTACTTAAATAAACTGACTCATAAAATGCATTATCCTTATTAAATTTTCAAATTTCTATTTATAAGACACTCTATCTGTGCGCTTCTAAAATAGAAAAATCTACATTTTCTCTTCTAATCAAAATTGATCTCATTCAAAAACAACTTGTCATTAATTGCTTGTAAGTCCTGATTCCTGTGATTTTTCACATTCATAAGAAATTCTTAGAAAGATTTCATTACAGAACCAAAAACTTTTCTTTGTAGTAATGTATATAAGTAATGTACTTATTCCTACGCTAATCTTAGTAATAGTAGACGCATACTTCTCTCTTCTGTACTACGCAGTAAAATGCTATTTTAAAATGTTAAAGACTAATAAAAATAGTTTATTATTCAATTAAACGTGGAGAAGTTTACGGTATAAAAACTGATTCCAGATATTGAAATATTTAGTTAAACACGCTTAGCAATGTTCGTGTATTATGACTGTATTTATAATCACGTAGCGTTTATCTAAAATATATGGTAGCTCATTGAAAATTTCTCTCGCATTTGCATGTTGTTTTTAGTGGTTGCATCAATGATATTAATATATTTGGATTACATCCATCTATCCAGTCTTCTAATATTTATTCCATTGTATTCTCTGTAAGCTCTGTACATTGTGAAAATATTTGGATTGAAGGAGGCCTACACATGTTCAAAGGATTAACATGTTTTAAGTTCTGCAAAAATTCTGAATTTATTACATAGACAATAAGATTTCATCGGATTTGATCCGACGATTACGGATATTCTGTGTGAAGCAATTAAAACCATTTAATATTATTATGCAATAAACTCCCTTACACAACCCTGCAGATGTACATTCTTCCTTACAAGCAAGTGTAAGTGAACATAATCATACTAGAAAGTAGGTAGAAAGTTGATTTCCTTTTTTACTGTCATCCGGATATAGGGTGCTGATAATATTTTGCTACCAGAAGTATACTTTTGATTAGGATTTCCTTACAAACTTTACAAGATAAAACGTAACAGGTTTTTGCAGTTATTTTTAAATATTTTTTTTCTTTTTAGTTGTGCAGTACAATAGTCAATTAGAAAAAGGAATTATAGCAAAACCGTACAATATCCAAACTAAACCAATTAAATTAGTCATTTATATTATAAAATACTCCCAAATTCATTAACAAATTATGATAAATAACCACAATATTGAAATATGAAATTAAATAGAGATGTAACTATAAATTCTTGTTGTAGTATATTTGAACAGTGCCTAGTTTAGATGAAATAATTTTAACATAGCTATATTTGTCATGTTTATTCATATTGCTGCTTTTGGTATTCTAAAATTGATTAACCCTATTGCAATTGTAAACATTATGTTGTATGAACTGCATAAAGATAACGGTTGTGCTGTTGAAAATAATAAATATGGAATGACTTCAACCATTTAATTATATAATATATACAAAAACGTATTTGAAAATATGTACAATGATATATATAACCTCAATTTTAATCCTGCTCCACATTTTCTATGAAGAAATAAGTTTGTACTCTGTATGCAAACTTTAAATCCAAAAAGTCTCAGATTCCTACGAGACACTTACAAATATGTAAGAGTAATAAGAAAAAGTTAAAAGAAAGAATAGTAAGAAAATTGCAATTCTCTTAGCAATTAGTTCCATAAAGTAAAATTTACCTTCTATCTTTTAGGCTTCTGATTAATATACATTGTATTTAGTACTTTGCCATGTTGGATACAAGTCTCCAAACCACAAACCTACTTTTTCTTTCCTGACTTTCGAACTAGTCTTCTATGTAGCTGACTCAGAATCTGTTAACTACATCATAGTTTTTATCTGTTAGATTACAACTATATATATATATATATATATATATATATATATTTTATATATTATATATATATATATATCGGTTTTATATTTTAACTATCCAAAATATATTTTCTAAACAGAATTATCACATTTAAAGAGGCTCAAAGGGTCATATATAACAAAGAACAGCACAAAGAGATGTTGTATTACGAACTAACAAAGTTATCCCCCCTCTCCCATCCACCACCTTGTCTGAGCCACCTCTTGCATGAGATATCAGAACTTTAAAGAATATTTACTTTTCCCTTTTATATAAATATTATGCACTGCCTTTGATCACTGTAACTCTAAAGTGCTCTCAAAGTTGTTAAAAATAAAGTATCATTGTATAGCGTTATTGAATGTTGACAGTGTATGATGAATAGACCTTGGGTATTAGCTCCCAAAAATGCTCCCTCTACTCCGTTTAATTAACTTAAGTAATAAATTAGTCCTAATAATTAATGCAAGGCAAATTACTATGGGTTTATTTAGTATCAATTAAAGCAATATATACACTATTTAATTATGTTACAAAAAATAGTGGCTGAAAACTTCGTACGAGTAGATGGAGGTGTAGTATTCCAAGTTTATAAATTAAGAGATATATGATATCAAACACTAATTTAGTGAAAATCAAAACTTCAGAACAAATTTATTTTTATATTGAAACTAAAAAAAGTCATGATGGAATCTACATCCTCTTTGTTGAGAGTTGTTTTAACGATATAAGTATTGTGATGTTATTAGAAATGTTTCAGTTATTTTCGATTTTTACACTAAACAAATAAGCAATAATAATTTTTTTTTACATTCTTTGACGATGAATGTTTTAAAAATTACAGAGTTTTCAGAATACGTACCATTACTCAGTGATATATGTCATCCGTCTCTCTTGTCCAGTTCAATATACATTAGTATAATATTGTAAGTATGTTTATTATTATTATTACTATTAATAGCCTCATTCTGTTACAAATAGTTTTTTTCATATAAATATTTGTTTTTACATAACCTCACTTCATACAAATGTTGTCATACTAATTATGTAATAAATTTCATAGTGAATATATTTTCCTTATACCTTAAGCAACAAACACAAACATTGCTCCTTAATTGTAGACCACAATTGACAATTCAAAATAAAAAAAAAACAATGTAACTTATTTGTTAAAGAAATAATGAAACATGTCTTTTTTTATATTAATACAGCTAAGGTACATCAATAAACAAGAATCAAGAAACAAAATAGACCTCAAAAGGCAAGGAACTGCCTGTGTAGGAGGCTCCACCCTGTCTTAGAAAAAAAAGAAAACAAACACTCAAGCAAAAGAAATTAACAAATAAAATTCAAATACGATCAATCTTCCCATAAACTAAGCTTTAACAAAACAAAATTTGATAACAAAACACATTTAAAATTTTTTCGTAAGTCTAAGCTATTCAGTTACATAAAATGCCATAAATAAAATTATAACCATAACCAGTAATATATCTTCCATATAGACTTAACGTTTACAGACCTTTACCAACAATAAACCTAAAAGTAATTATCAACATTTATATTTTAACTAGAAAATCAACACTTTTCAAAAGAAATAACCACGTTTTTAATTTTTTTGAAAATGGAATTAGAATTATTGACAATTTATTATTACACTTGGCAAACGTTGTAAATTTTGGTCCTATAAAGATGTAACCTTTTTTGAAAAACAGTTAAATAGGCTTGGGCACAGTAAATACAGTTCAATTCTAAATTTAGAGATATAACTACTATTTTTTTGTGGTAAATTCCCACTTCTTACATAAAACAGCTTTAGGACCTTGAAAACAAAACAAATGCTTCAAGGTAAGAATTTAACTAGTTTACGTAATAAGGAGGATAACGAAGCTTAGTCTTAACCTTTCCTGGTCCATTAATCTTAAAAAAAACTTTTGCAAAAGAAAAATCGGTTTGATATTTGAATCATAATATCCCACCTCCAACAAATTAAACCATATCCAATCTACTATTAACTAATGAGAAATAAACCGTTCTTAAAACTTGTTCTCTCTACAAATTTTTTTCAAAAAATAACAACATCTCAATACTTTAGTAATTTTAGACTTCAAACTTTGTATATGTTTCTTACCAAATATAACTCATGATCTAATATAAACTCCTAAATACTCTCAAAGTGGTTGTCTGACATAGCTATAGCACATTCAATATGCTTTTGATTGAAAACAAAGGCATTTTAGTACATTTATAAACTATTACAGTCTTGGAATTTCTTTTCAATCCGTTAAAATTAAAGTTATATATTTTGACTTGGCAGGACTTTAGCAGCAATATTATTACTAAAAACCACCATTTTGAAGTGCATTCAAATCAAAACTAAGGGCATTATTTGACCGTTTCCCGAATCATCTTCACACATAACATAAGGCTGGTACATCAGCAAAAGAAGTTATGTGACCGTGAAAACGTGCATCGCAAATATATTAATATAAATAAAGAATAAGATCGTAAAAAAAACCAAGGCACAGATCCTTGGGTACAGCCGTGTTTAATTATGCCAAAGTCACTGATTGTTTTAAAAACTGTACACATTGTTTTCTATCTGTTAAATAGCTTTGAAACCATTTTAAAACTTTACTCTAAATCCACAGCCAAACATTTTTTCTAAGAGAACCTAGATCCCCTGTATCGAAAGCTTTCTTAATATCCAAAAACAGACCATAAACCTTTTTAGCTGAATTCAAACCAAATAAAACATTTTCATAAAGAATTCTTAAAGCAATCTTCTGTATTTAAACCACTTCTGAAAATCCAAACTGTTTTTAACTAAAAAAATTTAATTTTTTCCAAGAAATTTAATTAATTTTTTCTTCATTACTTTCTCATAAATCTTACAAATGTTGGAAAGGAGCGATATAGCCTAAAGTTATATGCAATATTTTTTGGAAATTACTTTTATGCAAAGAATCACACAGCCTGTTTTAATTTATCAGGAAATATACCTTCATTAAAACTAAAATGAATTAAATAATGGTAAAACTCCCTTGTCCAATATTTCTTTCAGAATGGACTTAATTAAAGTAAGTTGATACCATCGATACCAGGTGATGTACTGTTTTTTAATGAATTAATTGCAATTTGTTAGGTCTTCGACGTTTACTTCATCCCAAAAAAACAATGATTTTAATAAACGTAAATTTCTGGGGGGAAAATATTGTTTTATACTCCAAGGTTATTAAAGTTATCTGGCTTTTCACTAAAATATTTAGTTATCAACAACATCGAGAAAAAAATTGTTAAACTCTTTTGCCACAACGATGGGGTCGACTAACTGTACGGGTTCCATTTACAATTAAGGCTATTTTTCCAGTTTTCGAGTTTTTCGACTCAGTAACATCAGTTAATACCCTCCCAAGTAGACTTTTAATCACCTCGACAGTTTTCAAAAAGAAGACTATAATATGAATCACGCAATAAAACGGATATCTTACACAAGCTTATTCCATAAGTTTTTAAAAATAAATTTTCAACCTAACGTTCTCTGGATGCCTTTTAACTTTTTCAAACAGCTTATTTTGTAAACTAATTCGACGGCAAATATAATCATTCATCACGCTTAACTTACAGACCAAGCCTATTTGTCAGTCTCAATTTACTTATAAAATTGCATGAATTAAAACATTAAGAAAAAACGTCCAAAAGAGCATCAAAGGGGTTAGACTGACAATAAACATCGTCCAAATCCGTGTTAGCAAGAACCGATCTAAGTGTTGCGTATAATGATGCGAAAAGAACTCGGTGGTAGCATTAGAGCAAAGGTCATCTGCACCTGCGCCTGCACCACACACACGCACACGCACCACAAATCATACAATGAATCAGTTATGTTTTGCTTGTGGCAACATTTGCCTCTAATCTCCGTCTCATCTTTACTATTTATTTACTGCGTGCAAAAACATGATCAATACAAGTTCTTTTTTCGTCAGTAAACCTAGTTGTTCTTTTTCAAGATAAAAAGAAGAACACGAAAATAAACTAAAAAAGTAGAAATTTTTAATAAATCAAATAAAGGGATTAGATATTTTTATGAAGATGAGAAATAAATGCTACCCTCATGTAATACAATGAATTATAAAATTTATACTAATAAAAACAATCAAGTGTTCATGACCATAAGAATATATAATAAATAATTAAAGGTGCACCTAAGTTCAACTTTGCCACTACTCACTGAAAAACCAGTATTATTCCCAATATTTTGGGCATAAGGATCGATTTTACAGCCACTTGAGTATTTTCTTTATGCAAATCCACAAACATATCTGAGCTGGCAAAGATACACGTGAACCATTTTGAGGATATTTTCCCCTTCATATTTAATTTTTTTTAAAATGTTCGCCTCAGGATTTTAAAAAGTTTTCTCTAGTTTAAAATTATAGTAGCATTAAATTGTTGGGTAGAATAGGCATTGAGCAATGGATTAGCTCTCGTGAAATAATGCTATTTAGTGTATTTTTAATTAACGTTTTAGTGAATCTATTAGAGGAGTTTGATGAGAAAGTTTCAAATTTTACTTAAATAAACTGACTCATAAAATGCATTATCCTTATTAAATTTTCAAATTTCTATTTATAAGACACTCTATCTGTGCGCTTCTAAAATAGAAAAATCTACATTTTCTCTTCTAATCAAAATTGATCTCATTCAAAAACAACTTGTCATTAATTGCTTGTAAGTCCTGATTCCTGTGATTTTTCACATTCATAAGAAATTCTTAGAAAGATTTCATTACAGAACCAAAAACTTTTCTTTGTAGTAATGTATATAAGTAATGTACTTATTCCTACGCTAATCTTAGTAATAGTAGACGCATACTTCTCTCTTCTGTACTACGCAGTAAAATGCTATTTTAAAATGTTAAAGACTAATAAAAATAGTTTATTATTCAATTAAACGTGGAGAAGTTTACGGTATAAAAACTGATTCCAGATATTGAAATATTTAGTTAAACACGCTTAGCAATGTTCGTGTATTATGACTGTATTTATAATCACGTAGCGTTTATCTAAAATATATGGTAGCTCATTGAAAATTTCTCTCGCATTTGCATGTTGTTTTTAGTGGTTGCATCAATGATATTAATATATTTGGATTACATCCATCTATCCAGTCTTCTAATATTTATTCCATTGTATTCTCTGTAAGCTCTGTACATTGTGAAAATATTTGGATTGAAGGAGGCCTACACATGTTCAAAGGATTAACATGTTTTAAGTTCTGCAAAAATTCTGAATTTATTACATAGACAATAAGATTTCATCGGATTTGATCCGACGATTACGGATATTCTGTGTGAAGCAATTAAAACCATTTAATATTATTATGCAATAAACTCCCTTACACAACCCTGCAGATGTACATTCTTCCTTACAAGCAAGTGTAAGTGAACATAATCATACTAGAAAGTAGGTAGAAAGTTGATTTCCTTTTTTACTGTCATCCGGATATACGGTGCTGATAATATTTTGCTACCAGAAGTATACTTTTGATTAGGATTTCCTTACAAACTTTACAAGATAAAACGTAACAGGTTTTTGCAGTTATTTTTAAATATTTTTTTCTTTTTAGTTGTGCAGTACAATAGTCAATTAGAAAAAGGAATTATAGCAAAACCGTACAATATCCAAACTAAACCAATTAAATTAGTCATTTATATTATAAAATACTCCCAAATTCATTAACAAATTATGATAAATAACCACAATATTGAAATATGAAATTAAATAGAGATGTAACTATAAATTCTTGTTGTAGTATATTTGAACAGTGCCTAGTTTAGATGAAATAATTTTAACATAGCTATATTTGTCATGTTTATTCATATTGCTGCTTTTGGTATTCTAAAATTGATTAACCCTATTGCAATTGTAAACATTATGTTGTATGAACTGCATAAAGATAACGGTTGTGCTGTTGAAAATAATAAATATGGAATGACTTCAACCATTTAATTATATAATATATACAAAAACGTATTTGAAAATATGTACAATGATATATATAACCTCAATTTTAATCCTGCTCCACATTTTCTATGAAGAAATAAGTTTGTACTCTGTATGCAAACTTTAAATCCAAAAAGTCTCAGATTCCTACGAGACACTTACAAATATGTAAGAGTAATAAGAAAAAGTTAAAAGAAAGAATAGTAAGAAAATTGCAATTCTCTTAGCAATTAGTTCCATAAAGTAAAATTTACCTTCTATCTTTTAGGCTTCTGATTAATATACATTGTATTTAGTACTTTGCCATGTTGGATACAAGTCTCCAAACCACAAACCTACTTTTTCTTTCCTGACTTTCGAACTAGTCTTCTATGTAACTGACTCAGAATCTGTTAACTACATCATAGTTTTTATCTGTTAGATTACAACTATATATATATATATATATATATATATATATATATATTTATATATATATCGGTTTTATATTTTAACTATCCAAAATATATTTTCTAAACAGAATTATCACATTTAAAGAGGCTCAAAGGGTCATATATAACAAAGAACAGCACAAAGAGATGTTGTATTACGAACTAACAAAGTTATCCCCCCTCTCCCATCCACCACCTTGTCTGAGCCACCTCTTGCATGAGATATCAGAACTTTAAAGAATATTTACTTTTCCCTTTTATATAAATATTATGCACTGCCTTTGATCACTGTAACTCTAAAGTGCTCTCAAAGTTGTTAAAAATAAAGTATCATTGTATAGCGTTATTGAATGTTGACAGTGTATGATGAATAGACCTTGGGTATTAGCTCCCAAAAATGCTCCCTCTACTCCGTTTAATTAACTTAAGTAATAAATTAGTCCTAATAATTAATGCAAGGCAAATTACTATGGGTTTATTTAGTATCAATTAAAGCAATATATACACTATTTAATTATGTTACAAAAAATAGTGGCTGAAAACTTCGTACGAGTAGATGGAGGTGTAGTATTCCAAGTTTCTAAATTAAGAGATATATATATATCAAACACTAATTTAGTGAAAATCAAAACTTCAGAACAAATTTATTTTTATATTGAAACTAAAAAAAGTCATGATGGAATCTTGACATCCTCTTTGTTGAGAGTTGTTTTAACGATATAAGTATTGTGATGTTATTAGAAATGTTTAAGTTATTTTCGATTTTTACACTAAACAAATAAGCAATAATAATTTTTTTTTACATTCTTTGACGATGAATGTTTTAAAAATTACAGAGTTTTCAGAATACGTACCATTACTCAGTGATATGTGTCATCCGTCTCTTGTCCAGTTCAATATACATTAGTATAATATTGTAAGTATGTTTATTATTATTATTACTATTAATAGCCTCATTCTGTTACAAATAGTTTTTTCATATAAATATTTGTTTTTACATACATAACCTCACTTCATACAAATGTTGTCATACTAATTATGTAATAAATTTCATAGTGAATATATTTTCCTTATCAAGGGTTATTTATTTCCTTTTATTGGAACCGAATAATATTACAAAGTATTTTCTTATTTAATATATTTATTTAAGTCTAATTAAAATTTTAATTTACAGGGTAAATTATTTTACTAAGCCTTCCTCACTACTACTTTACCTTAACAATGGTAGTAACCCTTTCATTGAGCCTTTAGTACGGGCACAGTTATATGTCCCTAATATTAAGGCCACTTAGTGTAAGGCTGGGTTGGAGGTATGTATTTCTTCTCTGCCAATTTAACATCGCTAATAGCCATGGAGCAAGTGGAGTTTGGCATGGGCTATGTACCAACCATCTCTGACTACCCAGCTACAAAATAAGCCTGAAAGAGCAAATTTTAATATTTAAACTCCCATGTTATGACCAGAAATCGTTAGTTCAACAGTGTGGAACTACCTAAGTAGATTCAGTGGAGAATACTCACTGGATTTTTGTGAACTATTCTCGCTAAATCGCTAAATTAGTGCCTGATCAGCCAAGTAACTTAAAATTGTTTTTGTCGTTTACCTATCAGTATAATAATAACGCAATTCTATCAAACAAACCTACATGTGATATCAAAAATGTTGTAATTCAAACTCAGTGTTAAAAATACCCTAAAAAAATTGACTTTATAAATATTTTCCAATGAAAATGGTAGACCACCGCTATATATTTTACGCCGTTATGAAAAAAGACTTTAATAAGTATGGAAAAAGTTATAGAGAACCTTTTGAATATTTATTGTGCTTGTGTATGTAGAAATATCTACTCCCAGTACCACTGTATTCACTGTGATGATGCATACTCTAGCATGTAATAACTATCTACTCCTCGTACCGGTCTCTCATGTTGCATTCACACTGCAACTGTTCATGTAGCACTTTGAAATTGCCAGAAATGTAACGTGCTCGTCCACTGAAAAGTAGAGTCACTGTGATATTCACATTTCCACATTACCGTGCATTGTACACGAACTCGCTCTCATATTGCACACAATAATAACACTGATATTGATCTTAGTATCTAATTCTGTTATAGTATTAAGTGCTTAGTTTGATATACAAAGAGAGCATGTTCTACAGCGTAATACGAGCTATATAATTGGAATTCAAATTTAGATCAATTTAACGTTACAATGTAATATCATGTTCAGTTGAATGACTTGACAATTAAAGAATTGTTCTTGTTTTATAAATAAAACATGATTTCACAGCTGTATTACAACTGAAGCAAATATGTCCACTTGAGAATCTGACGTGACTTTTTTTCTCGCCTGCCGTGTTCTGAATATTTATGTATATTTATACTGCGGCCCAGTTGACGCCGTTTTCTTGCACGTTTTACAGTTTTATGAAATACAAGCGTAGAAAACCATCTGATGCAAACATTATGTTACAAATAAAAACAAGTGTTTGTGTAATCTTAACTTAACACAAACATTTTTATATCTGTACATAACTGCAAATGTTATAACGTCCTTTTCGTCAGTTAAGTAACGTTCTTAAAATATAGTAAGTAACTTCAAATAATAACTGAATAAAACTTGCGAGTGTTGTGTTCTGCTAAGTTTTCCTTCCACCAAAATGTAAAGGTTTGCATTCAATGTAAAAAAAAAAACATATGAAACGTGGAAAATATGCTTGTTATTAGTTTTCTTGCACAACACGCAACAATAATTATTGTTGGTAATCAGATGTCCGTTATATTTTAAAATCTTTGTATTTCCATAACAAACTTTGCAACACAACCTACAGTAAGAGAAACAGTATTATTATTTGAGCAGACATTATGAGAGAGTATTTTAGGTTCCAGCACAGTTTTCCTTATTCTCTTTTTCTCGTATTTTAATTAATGTTACAACTAATATATTACCTCAGTTTTGGTACGTGTATCAAGAGAAATGCAAACACAAATACCAAACAAACATTGTAATAATTTCTCAGGATATATTTTTGTTCTCATTATGCTTACCACATCGCGCTTAAATTGTTTCTTTTAGCTTGAAACCTGTGCTTCCAAAAGAGCCAACAAAAAATAAAATCATATGTCAATTTTATAAATTTATTATTCAAAATAAAAAAAACTAAATTACTATTTTTAATTTTTACCATGTGTTTGCTCATTGTATGTGTCATTAATGATAGCTACACAAAATTCACCAAGCCACTGGAGCAAATATCTTTTCACAAGCATGCCACTGTACCTTTGGAAGCCAGAACGCAAAAAACATCAAATATGACTGATTAGTGATAATTATTTGATCTATCCATCACTTGATTGTAGATAGCGGTACTCCAGATATCTGCATGTCTTTTGCTCCAAAAACGATGTTTAAGAAACCCTAATCTCAAGGTAAGAAATATTTAATTATTAAGTAATCATGTTACCTGCTTCTTCATAGTCTATTAAACGTTTAGAATCCTAAACCGTAATCACACAGACATTAAACAACATGGCAAATTAGATGTTACTTAGGCTACTTTAAGTTTATACTGTTGTTTATTTAGTTTCGTCATAACATTTGATTTTGGCATTATAATATTGGTTACAATGCAAGCATTTGCAACTATCTAGAGCATGTCCAACGCTTCATAAAAGGTTCAGATAAATTCAAACGTAGATTAATAAAATTGTGGGGAATTATTTTTCTTCCATCTCACCAAGTCCAAGCATCTCTCCTATAGTTATCGTAAGGAAGACAATTGAATATTATAATCATGTATCATGTAATTTTTCATGGAAGCATGTAAATGTATAATTAAGAAATACTTTACTGTACTTAATTAAGATGTGTTAAAATTTAAATTTCTAAAAAATCTTGAGAATTACTAGTTTTGAAGTAATAACTTTTATTTTTAAATATTCCTTAAAATTTAAATTTTTTAATAAATATTAACTTGGTTTTGTTACATTTGAAATAAATAATGAAAGAGATCAAGTTAAAGAGAGCAATTAAGAGTACCATGAGTTTTTAAAACGAACTCATTAGTTTGCGACGAAATAAAGTTATTCTTATCATTATGTTTTATGGTTATAGATTTGGTTTGGATTTGGTTATGGTTTGTAGATATATATTCCAGAAGTACCTAGAGAATTGTGATTTTATATAGATGAAACCTACATAAATATACCCTTACCATTACAGTAAACTTTTATAGGACTAGGAACTATGTTTTGGGATGTATAATATTTACTCTTTCAGTCAAAATTAACGTCAGTTTGATCATCTATCCATGGTTTGAATGTTATACTCTTTGATTTTTAGTTGTTACGTATTTGCTGTTATGATGTCTGACAGGATGTAAATGTTTTAATTTTAATCACAATTGATTAAATGTTTATCATTAGCGATTTCCAAAAATATACCTGGGAAACATGCTGTAACAAATCTATTTATTATTTGATTCTTTCTGTAAAGAATACAGGTTAAAATGTTTTTTACATGAAATAGATGATAGTAAATGTGTGTAATCGAATTTGTGGTTAATAGCATTAGAAAAACCTGGCAGTACGGGTATAATTGCAAGTTCACTTCCCTTACAGAAACTATACGTTATTGGTTTTCACTAAATTGACTTTTTGGAGCCTGTAAGTTACTGTCTTTACAACACTGAAATGTGATGAAGGCACTTTTTGATCTTTGTACCTACTCAGTGACTGACAAGGAAAACTGTAATACTTTAAGTTGACAAGCCTTTACGCTCAAAATATAAGAGAACTAACCCATAAATAAACCCGGATTAACGGATTTCATTAAACCAAATCTCAACCAAGATATCTCTTTAAATTTTTATGAATCATGTCTAATATTTTCAGTGTTAATTCTTCAATGAAAACTTGTAAAAATAAAAAAGCCCTACTTAAAGAGAATTTTATTAATAAAGATAAAATTTTCTCAACTTATAGTATCATAAAATGGTAGAATAGTTAAACATGTAATAATTTCTACTTAATTTGTTCAATTTTACCACTTAACATGCTATTTTAATTGTCTTGAACGAGTTCGTCATAAGTTGTTTCATATGTCATAAACGAAAAGTTCCTCCATACAAAAAAAATTTCTTCTCACGAATATATAATAATAAAATCATTCAATTGTATGGAATTATACATAAATCTAATTTAGGAACGTAGAATGAATTGTTCCAGAACGTAACTATCAGTACACAACAGTCCAAATGAACCTGGATACAAGAAACTTAATAGTATATTGCACATATCTTTTTAAGCTGAATTACAAAGTTTTAAATTATTTCAATGTGATTCAAATCGTTAATACTTCAAACTCCAAACCTACTAATAAGAAAATAATTAGTTTTCAAAACAATTATTATTTAATATAACTTATCAAAAAAATAATTCCATAACGTTTTGTAATGTTAGTTATAATGGATACCGTTCATATTGAAACTAATATTTTCCTTTTGTAAACACGTAAGATACTGTTTGTTTTCTTGATAGAAGAACGTCTCAGAGCCAGTAATAGGACTTTTATAGAGCGTCTTGTAGGTAATAAATCCGTGTCACTACACTCTCTATTATTTCAAGGTTCGCTGTACACGTAAATCACAATGACGTCACTTACCTTCTGTAGTGATTCTCTGTCAAAACATCGTAATGATGTATGGTTGGATGACATAAACTATTTTGTTCAATAATTGCCAGTCAATTTGCAACAGGAAAAGAATTATACAAATAGCGTTAATTTATTATGTATGTTGTATATTCATTACAAGATTTCCTTGTTGAATGAGATTATCATGATTGTTATTGATATTTAAATTATTACATATTTAGAAATAAAATTTTTGTTGTCTCACAGCTTCTTAATCAAGTAATAATTTTTTATGCCAATGGGTATTTGGAACAGATAACTTGATCTTGAAAGTAGCCTAATACTATATCGCAAATGAACAGAATGTCTACACAAAGGTTCTAAGACTGATTTCTGTCCTCTACTTCAGGTGTAAACAAACGAGTCATACAGGAAGCATGCACAAACCTTTGACTTTGGCCTGTTCACTGCCGTATATCGTTCTGTTTACTCTTTGTACGTTGTAAAGTTTTTGTCTTTTGAGTAAAAGGATAAGCCCTAGTCCTCAAAGGCAGTGTTCTACTTTTGCAACATATAGCGATGCTTCATATCCGGAATTCTTTTATTATCAAATAATGGTTTTACTATTATATCTTAGCCACCGGCCAATGCTCATTCAATTTCATTTAAATAAAATACATTAGATAGTAATTTATGTTATCTCAGAGTATCATAAGATCATACAAGTGGGCTTCAGCTGTAGACGACATACTTATTGTTCAGATAATAAATTCTGAAATCAGAAGAAAGATAAAAAAAAGGATTTACTGGAACTATAATTAAAGATTCAGTCTATATATGTGAATATTATACAGGAAATATCACGTGTATAAGCAAGGCTATAATTGCAATGGATAAAACTACCTATAATTATCATATTAAACTGTGGGAAATACCTTTTTATTTTTTACTATTCTATTTAATGTACCCAACATATGCCTTGTATTTACAAAATTATTGTCAAAGATACGTATTTTGTGATTTTTTGAACATAACTTATCGTGGAGATATATCTCCAATTCCAGCTACACAACGAAATCTGCGTCTTTCAACTAACTCTGTGTTTCTTATTAAGTATTGTCTGTTTAGCCTCTCATCCCAGAAATACGGTGAACACTATAGTGGTAAAACTCCAAATTATTATTGTTGTTTATAAGTCTGATATTTTTTATATTATGAGCACTGAATATTTTTAGTTCCTGTAAGCATCTGCACTGTAAATTAAATAATATCCAACCTCTGTGAGATTTCGGCATTTGGCAGCTTCTTTTGTTTGAGAGTTCCTGTACCCTAAGAGCTCAGCCTATAGTAGCTCCCTTCATGTGATATCTGTCAGACTCTTGAAATATTAGCCTCTGATATCCTGATAAAAAGAGGAATTTAGATATGTAGGAGCTCTCGGAGTACTAGTAGATCTTGCCACTTTGGTGTTTGGACGTCTCGGACTAAGTAAGCTCCCAGTCGCTTGCAGAACTGAGCCTGTCGGAGTGCGAGGTCTTTGGCAACACACACCAGTTTTAAACTGCCAACCTCTGAGAGTTTCCTTTGCTATATTATCAATGTTTGTGCTCTGAAACATCGTGACGTATTGATTTTCCAGGCATCACAAAGTTCCAACGTCTGGGAACTCCCGGCCTCTGTGCGGTACCGGCCTCTAGCAGGGTTCAATGATTTGGTGACTTATGAATTCTGAAAGTTCACGTCATCAGGCAAGTTTGGGCTTTTGGAAGTTCTCGGTCTATGGCAGCTTCCGCTCTTTGGTTTCCAGAGTTATATTACAAATATAACTAAAAGTGGAAATATAAAGCTTTTTTTGAGTTTTATGTCATTTTACTGACGTCTACAACGTAGTGTTTTAATGCAAGAACAGTTAAATTTTCTTTTATTGTAACAAAAATCCACAATAATTATAACCCCTATGGAATTTAAAGAAATTACTTGAGATTATTTTGAGTATAAACTTACATTTAACTTCTAAAGGGGTTTAACTTTTATTTTGACGTCATTGTTTGAGATCCGCAGTACCGAATGGACGAAACCCATAGGGATAGTGATCTATAAAGTAGTATAAATAAATACTCTGTATTGCAAAGTTTCTTCCTAAGTTTAAATAATATGACAAATAAAACCTAAAAGTACCACTATTACGTGTTGAAATAAAATCACGACTTGTCACGTTGCTGCCAAAGTAGAATAATATTGAACTAAAATGATATATTGCGTTTAAGCCTAGTAGTTCCAATGTTCTTTTAAATTTTACCTGTGGACTTATCACTTGATAAAACATTAAAACAACTTCTCTTCACGTTGCTATCGACTTACACACGTAGCGTCAGCATCTTGGCTCGACATTTCAGCTTAAGTAACGAAAAGGAAGATTAAATCAAAGTAGTACTCAGAAAATAATCAACCTAGGACTCAAGAATTGGATTATGAGCTCAAATTTGGACTCAAACTCGCCTCAAACAAAATCGGTTACCCATTTATCGAGAAAAATTATAATCATAACCGCGTAGTTTCGTCAGAAAGACATCACCACAATTATATCTGTATCAATCTGGAAAATAAAATATAAATAAGTTAATGTACTATTTACATATTTACTTCATATTACATTCAAATTAGATGTCTAGCATGAAAATGCTAATTTATAATACAAAATGCTAATTTTACTCACAGATATGGCGCGCGAGGTTGCAAAGTTGAAGTGAGAAAAAAATTATTAACAATACATTAAATTAAACATCGGAGAAAAATGATGCTAACCTGTAATGAGTAACAGGGTTGCGAAAAAATTTTCACAAGGGTGCTCTTTCATAAATTTTTGAACTGTAATTTTTCATTCTTCAATTAAAAACTTTTTGGAATACTTTGTTCACGTCATATTTATTTAAAATTTATGAATTAATTTAATTTAATTTCCAATTATTTGTTCATATTTTGATACCCTGGATATTAAAGTTTTAAACTGTGTAAGGGATACCAGAAATGTACAGTATAAGACATTTATAGAAAATTGAAGTCACTGAGAACATATTTTTTTACCTTATTAGTACAGCAGAAAAATTATTAAAAACAAATAATGATTAAATAAACTATGGATTTATTTACTTACACGTTGAGTTAAAAATGCATTACCTGTTAATAAAGAAACGTTTGAGTACTTATTTTTCTTGTTTGAGGATGAGTTTAAGTACTATTTATGGTAAACGGTTGTCTAATTAAATTTTCTTTATAAACGTGCGTATATAAATAACAATATAGACACGATTAATAGCATAGTACTAGTAGATATCCGTAATTCTCCTAAATATGAATGATCTGCTGCCAGTTGCATTTGAGTAGTGGAATAATTTAATATGAATGAAGATTACTAAATATGAATGAATATTAATTTTTAAGTTGAATAGAGTTAACCACAATGCTTCAGTTCATCATTTATTCACTGAAGATTGCTCTCGGTATCAATATAAATTACAGTTATAATTATTTTAGCTGTATTTCAACGCGGTGGGAAGTGAATATCGTAGGTTTTATCAAAAACCATACACAAATTTCTATGTAGAAAGTTGTAGGAAACATAAAAAACGTCTCTACCTATATCAGCCCTTGTCGTTATATTTTTCTGTATATATTTGACAAGAATTTATAACCTTAAAACGATGATTTCAAAATAGATTTGTTAAAAAATTAAACAAATGATGCTGCACTGTTTTAGTTGAATAGTTGTTAACACGTATAGTATAAAGTTGTATTTTATTACATTTTGTTGTTTTAAATTCTTTTAAATAGTTAATAATTTTTATTTCTTTAATTTTTATGCATAAAAATTAGTTGATAGTACTGTACACACCAAATATACAATAGTTTCATAATTTTTACTATATTGTGGTGGGTACCAAATTGAAGTACAGGAGTATTTTATTCCGTCGTAGTTATCATTGTTATTGGCTAAAAATTATGAATAACCTGATTCCAACTTGAGAAGCTGGAAAAATTTCATTTATATCTAATTGTTTATCTAGCTATATGTCTTTATGATATCTCGAGCATAAAATAATTAGATAATCAAAATTTTGCATACGGCTTAATTTCTTTATAAACATCATGAATCTCGTTACTTATCGGAGCAAGTGCATGGTACTCGAAGGAATTTGCCTCATAGTTAGCGAATATTTTTATATTAGTCTTAAAGATAATTACGATGGCAATGAGGAAATGAATTCTGAATAGATAAATTTGTAAATAAATTGAATACTGTCTTATGGCGTTAGAACATGTGACATTGTAACACAATCGGTAGCCTAATTAAATGATCTATAAAAATGTTTCATAGAACCTCATCAAAAGCTATTACACGACACATGGTGTGACCTCCTACTCCTTTATTGTACTATTTCAAACTCCTTTTGTTATTGTAAGACATATTTCGGAGAAGAATGTTTAAATAACAATAACCTGAAAAGTTTAGTAATTAAACTAGAACTGTAGATTATTGAAATTAGCTCCCTTTTGGAATAATATTTTGAACATTAGAGTATTATTAATTTTCCAGTAAAAAAGAGTTTAGTTCACAATGTTGTTAATTAATTTTCGTAACAGATCGTACTATAAATAACTTAACATATATTAACATAACGGAACAAACAAACAAAAAATATAGCCAGGTTTTAAAAATTGGTTAAATTAATCTTATATTTATGCCCTACTTACTCTTAGAATTTATTCCAGTTAGTAGAATCTAGTTTATAAATTGTATTAGTTTCTATATCTGTTTAAATGTATAGCTGATGGGGTTTTTCATACCTATCATGCTCTGCGGAAGTAAAATTGCATATAAGATTCCACTGGAAATGATTTCACATTTGCATTTACTATTTTATTTATTAGTGATATTGCACATTTTATCCATCGGCAATACAATACATGTTTGACTGACTTTGTCTTGGATTTTATTATTGTCTTTATATTATTGTTGTGCACTGGTCAGTACGTTACAATATTAACTTTAATATCGTAAAATATGATCACTTCGCTCCTTTAAGCTTGAAACTTCACAGGTTATCTCCAATACAGTAATTACATAAAATAATTTCTACGTTTGACGTAAGAGATAATGTGTCTTCCTATCATTTAAAAAAATTTTATAAGCTTAGTTAAATTTCAAGGTTGAACATACACTATTCAATTGTGTCTGAGTAGAAATGACGTTTTCCGACAAGTTCAATGACTACAGATAAACTGTTTATAAAAATATCTTACAACATGATAAATTCACTTTTTTATGAATATAATCTACACAGTATTGTTTAAATACGTTACAGTGAAATAGATAGGAAGGGCACTGCAACGTAGGATAGTGATGAAACCAAATATTGTTACTATCTTTAAAAGATAATGAAACAATATTAATGTAATAAAACATTAACTTTCCACCCCACAACAGTTCTTTTTGGTACCAATGAACTGCATGTGTCAATAAACCACGTGTTAAAATATAGAATGAACCTAGCCAAAATTTGTATAAATAGTGATATTTTCGCGTCACCATCATGGTAACCCATAAGACTAATGTACATCTGCCAATGCTCAGAAAATATCTATAAAATAACATGCATCATGATCAAAGTCAATGTTGGCTATATAAAAATGAAGATTCATTCATAATCTTTGTTCAGTAAAGCCTATATTTGAGTTCTTTTTGGAGATATCATGTGGATATATACCCAGATACAGTAACAAACAGAAATGAAATTTGTGTACCCCTGAGTAGTTTAATTAAAATTATTATTAATCGGAAAGTTTAATAATATACAGAAATAAAATGAAATTATGTTTTATAGTGCACTCAAAAAGATTTGTATTTCTATTTGAGTATTTTTTAACGTGTAATATTAAATGTATTAAAAAACTCTAAAACTCATGGTTTGTGATTTATATATATATATATATATATATATATATATATATATAATCTGGTTCTCACTCCAAGGTTTTTTGTGTTGGATATTTTTCTCTGTGACACCTTTTAAAAATGTATTTAACTATGTTTTTAATGGTTTAGTATTTTACAATTTTTATTCTTGCAACACTATTTTTCTATAACTCAAGTTGTTTTTTTTCGTAAGCTTTGTCCGTGCAAGAACACTTCTGGTTTAAGTGGATTATATTTCCATTGCTGATTTAGAGTCTGCCTTTATTCCATGATCAAGAAAATCTCAAGTTTAAGTTCAATCATAAAATAATTTTAAAGACAAATATACATTATATCTTAGCGCATTCAGGTAAGTGTAAATAATTGTACACTGATATTTCATTATCGTAAACTATGATTGATTGATTAATTGTTAGATTGACACAAAAGTTGAGAAACTGAGTTTGTGGTTATGTCATACATTGATAAATGTTGATAGTGTTGCAAATTATTAGTTTAAATCACTCTGCAATCAATCGTAATTCAGTCGATTGAGAAGAAACAGCGCGTATTGCTAGTCAAACATTTAAAATAACAAATTATAACCTCTAACCTGTCATAACAGTGCGACCAAACAACACGAACTAAACCGACCAATCACCACGCGCGGAGTTAGAATTTAACTGTGTTTAGCAAAAATTTCAAATTCCAATTTTAGTAAATGTTTTATTCAACTTTACCATTTACAATAACAAATTTTAATTAATTTCAAATTATGTACAATGTTTTAGTAAACTATATTTCTATAGTTACAATTTGTGCAATTCTTATTTTCATTCAATTCCTTGTTCCTATTGTGCAATTTAATAATATTCATATCAATAAATATTCTACCGAGAAAAAGACGTTGTCACGTAAAATCTTCGCCCGTAAAACCGACTTTACAGGCAACCATAATTTTTTTTTTTGTTCATTGTTCTTTACGCAAATCTGACTACTGATTTGACTTTTTGACAATTTAATCACTCATAAAATATTTACTATTTGCTCATTACAAATAAGAACTCGGTTCAAAATCTCCCTTAATCCGTTTAGAATCTTTAAAATATTTATTTTGATGTTTGTACATCTCAAAAATAATATGCTGTATGAGAGTTATCTCCAAATTGCTGGAAAAAACATTTTTTTTTATTCTATCAACCCCATTAATACAGTATGTTACAGCCAATATTATGAAAACAAATATATATATATATATATATATATATATATATATATATATATATACATAATAGATTAACACCCCTATCTAGAAATAATATACTAAATATTATTTACTAAAAAGTAAAAGTAAATAATGTACTTTAATTATATGAATTTTTTAAGGAGGTTATATAGATTTTACAATCAGTTAATATATCTAAAATTTGATACACTTACGCCTGCGTACATTTTAAAAAATCCATATGAATATATTCGACAATAAATAATTGCGACTGTATACACATTCATAATCCATCTCTAACCTATTATTTAATAAGACAAGTATCTTTCCATTACCTGTCCTTCCCGAAGTTTGATTAAACAATTTTTAGGTACATACAGACAAGAGAACGCGTTATTACATATGTTTCAAATATAATTTTTCATAATTGTAGTCTTGCTCAAGTTGTTTCATCAATATAAAATATTGAATAGAAATTAATCTATAAGGAAATTGCATAGACATAAATTTGCTTCTAATAATTATGATACTGAAATTGTAAATAGAATTTGAGCTATTCATATTTCCCTTGCAAACAGAAAAGATATATTTTACACTATTTACATAAAATAAGGTCAAGTAACGTGAGGTGCCAAGTGGTAGAAAGGATTGATGTACTTATGTTTCATCTCCTAAGAACTTTGTTAATTTAATACCTTCGTAAGGCACTGTATAAATCTACTGCTGAGAACTAAGTTAAATTTTCTTTAAAAATACATTATATGCAGAGTTTTTCTATGGCAATAAGTTTAATTATTTTGTCATATTCTGCCTGATACATTTCCTTCAACAAGAAAAATTAACAAAAACATAACACGGATTGAAATGCATCTAATATACGTACCATACTTTAAAAATACCTTTAAAAATTCTGCTTGACATATTTATAATTGTATTTTATATTATTTCTAAAACAAACATTTAATTTCGGTATGAAAAGACAGTCGTGAGACTGACCGACATAAATGGAAATGAGCTGTGAATTTATATCTAGAAAAGTACGGTTGCTCATTATTAAATGGTTATTTTATATATTTTAAAATATAATGAGATTCTCAATACTTTAACATAAATATTTTCAATTAATTATATGTGTAATGTTTATTTTTACATTCAATATATTATCATGATCACTGACTTCAAGATTTAAAAGTATTATTATTTATACATTGTCATTATTATCGTTTATAATAATTTCTATAGTCTTGCTAGTATGATTTTCACTACAATATTGTATTTGCGAAATAATTACTTCATCTTCATTGTCATCATATTCTAAAATGAAATGAATGTTTATATTATTATGTATATTATAATTAATCATGATTAATACTAGTACTCAAAATGCATAAGTTTAACTATGCTAATAATATAATACCTATACCGACTTTTATTACCCTCAAATAGTTACGTAGAGGAAATAATCTCATTATAAGATTATTATATTTTAATTATAGAAACAATTTAGTTTTAATTAGAGTATTAATTAAATTAGGTATTTAATTGTTTTGAACTGAATTGTGCTCAATGTTTTATATAATATCTGGTTCTACTTAGAAATGTCTTACTCTAAATAAATATTCGTCAAACACTTATATTAGATAATATCACATTAATGCATCCAAACTACCGGTAAATAATTTTTACTATAACTTCTATGAGGAAAACCAAAGAGCATTCCTGATTCAGGAGGGTAAGGCTGGTTATAGACACGGGGATTTTCCTCAATGTCTAACACCACACGCAATACTTCATCTATAATTAACTGCTTTCACAATACTATTCATTTCATAAGTAGTTTAGGTACTGTAGAGCTCAGAACTTAGGAATTATATATTATTGAAGCCAAGATTGAGTATTTCTCTACATTTTGACAAGAAACGATATCGTGGTGACAATATTGTCATGACACACAAAGACCACATCAATGTAATTTGAAGTAATCAGCATCTGGATGTCTAGGTTTTGATTTAATTGGACTAGGTAGTTCTCAATAGTTATTACTAAATAGTAAATGCAAGTACTTTTATATATTAAAAATATAAAAATTTGTGGTGTTTAGGGTGGTGATATTTTTATCGCATTGTCCTATACTGTAACGCTAGAATATTTGGGGATTAAGTCATTAAATTTACAAATAGCAATAATAATTAATAAACATTAAATTCTTTTGGTTATTAAAGTTTTAAAATGGAAGATAAAAATAGGTATTTCAGTTTTTTATTTTCCTTTTTACTGTCATTACATAAATGCCAATTGTACGTTATTTGCTCCAGCAGGTTCTAAAATAGTAATTTTGTTTGACAAACACATATGAACATTCACTAAGCAAAGTGAGATAGGATACATGCCCATATGCACACTTTTGCTTCTTTTTTTGTCTGATATCATATCCTAAAGCTGTACCAACATCTAGTGGAAAACGCTGTGTATAACATATTAATTAAACACAAATCGTACAACCATACTACTATCTATAACAACATTCTTGGCCCACAAAATTATATTTTATCTATAGTAAATATTTTTATTCGAATTATATTTCTTATGAAAGTACGTAACGTAATACAAATTACATAAACAAGTACATAGACCCTAGTTTTTAATTAAACTGGGATTTTAATTCAATTAAAACATTAAATAACTGGGAGTTTTAAACCAAGAACAACACCCAAAACAACTACTCTCATATTCAGGCTCAGGTTCAGAACTGAAAGACTCATAATATTTGTTTTCATAATATAGGTTGTCACATATTAATGGGGTTGTTAGAATTTAAGAAATGGGTTTTCAACTATTTGGCTATTTGGAGATAACTTTCCTAAATCTTATTGTTTATGAGATATACGAGCAAGAAAATAAATATTTTAAAAGATATTATTTTAAACGGATTAACGCAAAATTTTTAATTGAGTTCTTATTAGTAAATCATGTTTGAGTAATTAAATTTTCAAAATGTAGGATGTTCCAATCAGTAGTTAGATTTGCGTAAAGAACAATGAACAAAAACAATGTAAACAACATTAAATGTACTATTCACACAGAAATACATGATATTTTATAGCGTTAAAATATTTATAAGCAATACACTGTAATTTTATTAATTGCGCAAATGTATTTTATTCTCTTAACATTTTAGCAAAATCTAAAAATTTTGTGTTTAAACAACTAACAATACTTCATCAACGGATGAGTAATAATAATCTAAATATTTATTGTTTAATTAATGCATAATCATCTTATATATGTTTAGTATGTGTCAAATTATGGATTAATATATGGAATAGTATAAAAAAATTATAAATAAAGATATATGGCATCAATACCTCATATATTTATAAGTAAAAGATATTAATATCTATAGTACATTTCTGTTTTTGCTCTCATAAAAACGAGAAGGTGGAGAAAATGTATTTCAAACTATTACGATAAATGATATACTCTTAAGAAATAATTTAATATGTACTGAAACGTCATAACAAGCTGTGTAACTATATTGGACACAGTTTTTGGTAATACTAACTTTTACTGTTTTTGTAAGAACTTCGACAAAGACAGTACACTCTTCTTAGCTTTTGTAAGAAACTTTGAAATTTATGTTTCGACTTAATGTTACTTGTAAGTTGTAATCTTCAAGTTCAAAACTCTCGAAAACAATTTAACATAATAAAACATTATTATTACAGTGCATTAATAAAAATAAATCGTATACCATATTATAAAAATTGTAATAATAGCACAGATGGCGAATGAAATAAAGTAATACATTTTATATTTAATTATTGTAGGATACGTTAAATTTTATAACAAAATCCTCTATAAGGGTAAGTTTAAAAGGGTACAGTTAAGTAATACACTAATGTGAACATTTATCACAAATTGTAAGAGGGATACAAAATGTAGTAGTATGAAGTTCTCCTAAGTGCATCCTCCTGTGTAAATTAAACTTATATTAAATTTAAGTAAACACGAATTAGTTTTATAACATATTACTGTTTATTAATATAGTAGTCCAAACTGTATCAAGTAATATTCCTATATAAAGTGTATAATATATTTTATAATCGAAATCTTTCTACACTAATTTACATATTTAAATGAATTATATATTTATAAACATATTTAGACATTATTCCAAGTTAAACTTTAATCATTTAACTTTTTTTTAAATATGTCGATATTATTATAAAACGTGTGATATATTGTGAAAATAAAATTATTTGAAAATTGTGTTTGTCGTGGTTATCAAGGTTTATGAAAATAATTGTTATTATTAATTTAATAGTGTATTACTATATGAAATGTTTTCGTAAGACTATTGGTATGTTTTCCCGATCAGTTTCCATACAACATATGTTACATCCGATTAAACCTTTTGTTCCTTAGCATGAATTAAAGTAAACTATACGTGTAAAGCCACCTATCATGACAAATGGTGCCTAAACATAAAGAGCCTTGTTGTTGTGTTTATCTCGTGTATGCCTAATTAGATGGTGATCCTAAACAGTACAGTTAACTGTAATTTTTGTTATGTTAATCTGAGCCAAAAGTTTTTAACACAATCTTGTGTTTTTAACAAAATATTTTTTACCGGATATTTCTTAAAGACAGTAATATTTACACTGAAATTATATTCTTTTTTATTCATAAAGTTTGTAAAACATATCATGGATTTAACCTGTAGGGCTGTTTAAGAAAATTTTCATTGTAAGTGTGCATTGGAAATGATATAGTCAGAAGTATTAAAATAAAGGAATCAGACTTACAGGATAAACTATATTGCAATTTTACAGCCAGGTTTAGAGAAAAGGAGCATAGTTAAAGGTACACTGAAATGGACACTCAAGGATTAGCGGTACCCTACGTAATTGTGGAGCATATGGTGGTACCAGAGATCCCGAGATCAAGTCGACGCTAAACTCATATTTATACTTACATGAGAGTACTGAAAGTACTGAATGGACGAAAATAGCAACAACTCAGATACTTTAGTTCATCACCTTAAAATTTCAGATAAAGGAAATTGATTTATTTTAGTAAATCTGAAACGGTTTTACGGAATTTAGGTCATCTCTAACCTCCACCTGTTGTCTGCTATGAAGTAAGAGACTCTTTTGAAACATTACCAACTATAATCGATGAGAAATTTAAAAAATTCTTAACTAAGAAAACTGCGATACTGTAAATTATATAAAGAGCCCACTGTTGGATTGCCCTACACAGTTTAATTAATTACTGTCCCTTATACGAAATAAATATAATAAAAAAAACTTATATAATGTGTTTGGTTACATACAACAACACTTGCAATAAGGCAACAAGTTATCACCGTTTGGCACAAAGAAAACAGTTGGTACAAACAAGCTTCTGCTGCTGAACTCGTTTGACAGACTAAACAAACGAAATATTTCTAGGCGGCGACCGTTATAATTTTAGTAAAACCTTTAGCTTAATATTTACCAATAAAGACCCCAAAATTACACGTGTTTTATACATATAAGGTAATTACAAATAACTTTTTTGTAATTTTTCGACATCTTTTTAGATTTCAATACGATGGGTAATCAAATTTAGGAAAAAGAACGGTTATATATCAGCTATTCTGAATTTTTTGGGTGCAGAATACATGAGATTTAAAAGGAGAGCTCATTTACAATACTGGTTGATATTAAGTATTTTTTTATATCTTACAATATAACAGTCGTACAAATCTTTTTATTAATGTGTACTACAATGGATAAATAATTTAAACACAATACTTTACGTAATGTTTAGTATGTATATATATATATATATATATATATATATATATTTATATATATATATATATATATATATATATATATATATTCACTTCGGGTGTTTTATGCAGAATTGCTCAATTATAACAATTATTGGACTTCTTAGTATAAATTTCCTTTAATATTTCGGCTTTGCCGTTTTCAAAAAGGTATAATAAGAGGTATAAAACAAAAATAACACAGCAAACAAAATTTACACAAGTAAATAAATAAACATTTGCATAAATAAATAAATAAACAGGAATTTTTGAACATGTGATTAACACCAAAGAGAAATATCATGAACAGAGAAAGAATTTAGAAAAAGAATTTATAAAAAATAATAACAAAAACAATTGATCATTTCATCTTTTATTCAGACCAAAGGGTACTTTTGATTTTAATATTAACTGATGTGCCTGTTCTAAATTTTCTAAGTAAATTTTGTTTCCATCTTCCGGTACTTTGCAAATACCTTTCAATAAATAACATTGTTCAAAATTTTGTTGGTGGCCTAATGCGTGTTGTGAAACCAATTTTTCATCCAGTTTTTTAGACGAACAACGATGATTATTCATTTTTATGTGCAATGGATTTGTTGTCAATCCAACATAATCCATTGCACAATTTTTACATGTTAATTGATAAATTACATTTTTACTTTTGCAATTAATTTCTCCTCTAATAGGGTAAGTTTTCTTTGTTTTACTGCTGGTAAAAAAATTTGACGATTGTATAATTTTGCAAGTATTACATCGTTTGTCTTTACAGGATTGACACTTAAAACTTTTCTTCTTTTCAGAATTTTGAATGTCAGTAGGTGGCAATTTGGGCCGTACCAGAAGATTTTTCAGGTTAGTATTTCTACGAAACACTAGCCGGGTGGTTTTGAAAATAAGTTTTTAGTAATTGGTGAAGATTCAAGAATTTTGTGTGCCGTTCTTAGAATATTGTTGGTTTTATATAAACCAGGAAAATATTTTGTTATAAATTTTACATCATCATTATTTTGGATTTTATGAACATTAGAGTGTTTAATTTGATTATTTATAAATTTTGAAGGATATTTTCTTTTGACAAATGCATTTCCAAGTTTTTCTAGATAATTTTGAAAATCTGCACTATTAGTACATAATTTTTTGGTCCTAACTGATAAACCCCCTTTGGTATTGACATGTACAGGATGGCAGCTGTTGAAATGTAGATAGTCCATTGTGTTACTGCCTTTAATATGAATTTTTGTTTTGAGAAATCCAGATTTAATAAAAACATCTACATCCAAGAATGTTATGATTTCTTTAGAAAATTTCCAGGTAAAGTTCAAAATAGAGAATTTGTTCAGTTTTTCAAAAAATTCTTTTAAATGTTCAAAGGTATTATTCCAAATCATAAAAATATCGTCAATGAATCTCAACCATACAAGAGGGTTCTAGGATTGAGAATTCAAAAAAAGGGTTTATCAGTTAGGGCCAAAAAATTATGTACTGAAAAACTTATTTTCAAAACCACCCGGCTAGTGTTTCGTATTAGAGGAGAAATTTATTGCAAATGTAAAAATGTAATTTATCAATTAACAAGTACTAATTTATCTTTCTTCTGACTCTGCCGAAAGGAACATTTGTTCATTAAGCTAGGTTTCATGGCAGTGTTGAAACATAAAATGAAATGGATAAGCAAGGGAGTTTAGTATAACGCAAGTGTGTGCTAACTTTTAACTTGAACTCTATATTTTAATTTTACTCTATGAAAAAAACATGTCACATGTTACTATCTTGTATGATTTTACTCGTTTTGTTTATAATATATTTATTTTTATATTTTCTCACTATCATCTTTTGCTCATAAGAGCAATGTAAAACATCACTCTAACGCTTAACCAAATCGCAAGAATTGAAATGGAACATCATAAATTCAGTGATGCTTTTATAAAAAAGGACCTTCATATAAATGACTAGTCTCAAAATAGGTATGTTTTTCTCAAGATCTCATGGGCACAGGCAGAGTGTTACATAGACAGAAATGAAATTTCTCTAGGTTCTCAAGTGATAGGCATCGCTTACGCTCAGCCAATAGCGCATAAATTTATACTATTTATATTATTTATTACTATACCTAACAAAGAAAACCCACATAATTGATCGTTTTAAGGACTTTTACAACTATTAGGAAGTCTGGCTTTCATATGGGACTAGTGTAATCAAATTATCTATGGATGACATGCTGGACACCTCTAACTTTATGCTTTGCGGAATTAGTGTCTTAGATGCTCTATTTGATTTTCTTTCCTACCTGTTACATTTGACCAATGTTTTCCACTGTTTTTCAAATGGAAAATCTGAGGTAGAGAAAGTGGTTACAAAAGTATCATTTTTTCGTTTTACAGTACTTATAATTCCCGGATCAGTAATTTGCATGCTAATTTAGGTATCCAATCTGAATGTTAGAGTATACTACTTGAGTCTGATTGTTTAGACCTAAAAATCGTAAAAAAATAAAATATAAGATTTAATTTGAAACATTTTGCCTATGTCCAATTATCCGGGACTGAGTACCCAAAACAAGGCATTTTTATGTATGTACTTTTTCCGTGTTTTGAATTTGGAATATCTTAAGCCCCGGGGGGGGGGGGGGGGGCAAGTAGAAATGTGGGTGTGGAAAACTCCAGTCCAGGGTAAACACTACTTCTGTCAGGTTTATCAGGTTAAAATTTATAAAAAGTTTAAATATGACTAGAAGGTGAGTACCGTAAAAATCTTTTTCATAAGTTTATAAAAGACATAGAAACGGGAAATTGCTAACCAGGTGATGGGTCTCTCAGAGTTGTTAACGATTAAATGATAGGTTTTTCAAATGTCAAATTTAAATTTTGGTATGTAAGGGTAGTTGTGTATGACTAATTTATGGCGTTCGTGACTACCATTTAGCTTTCGAGGCCGACATTCAGATGTTTTATCTAGAACGTTCGAGACTACCAAATAGCTAAACAGACCATAAGATGAAATAGGGTGACGTAATTTGGGGGACCAACTAGTAAGATGAGTGGTTGAAACATCTAAGGGACTTACTCCATGTATCTGCGCTGCATAGCTCGGTTTGTAAAAACAATTATTCCCCAAAAAAGATTAAACGAGTTTAAACTTTATAAAAATTTAACCTTTAAATCTTATCTAAGTTCATAAACCAGCTCGGTTTACCATTTTTTTTTCAATATAACGCCCGTTTAAAATACAAAATGAGTTTATTATGTTTTATGAACCTAGAGAAAAAAACAAAAAGTGTTCTGGAATGATCATTTACTTATTGTTTTTTAATAACAATTTTTATTTATCTCTAACAGTTTGCTGATATAAAGCACATGTAAATTACATAAGAATGATCTATCAAATGCTGATAGATGAAATAAGTTAAAACTTGGTTAAAAAATCTTCATTAGAAATATCTCAACGAAGTTCATTGACCAACTTGGTATGCTAATTCGTGTAAGTATGACGGCCATTCAAACTAATTAAAACTCACAAATCCTTTATTTCAGATTGTAGACAAAAAGCATAAAATACTTTGAAAGCTTAAAAAATTCCTAAACCTTTTGTTATAAACAATGAAATTGTGTCTTTAACAGTTTTCAAGATATTCAGTACATACAAATCTCATGAAAATAAACTAATAACATTTCAGTTCTCATAAAACCTACTCAGTTCTTCACGTGTGACCCGCAAAGTTATAATATTTATTTTAATGCTTCGTAATGTACTTACTTGACACATCAAAGTTATTTTTTATAGAAATAGTAGATTTAATACTTATGCATTTAATACAAAACTGCAATTTAATTGGTAGGCACAACTTGAGATAAATGTAACCAGTAGCAAGAGAAAGCAGTAAATTAGTGGCCGGGGACCGCACAGAGAAAGTTAATGTCCCCACAAACTCAACTCGTAATTCGTATTGTTTATGCATTTGAAAATCCCCTACCTAAATACCTGTTTGTAACTTCTCTGGTAATTAATCGAGTCTGAATCTGTCAATGGCTTCAAGCAGCACATAGATTTGCGTTAGGCCGTTTAGTTTCGATTACATTTTCCTGCTTCAATTATGTTATTTTTCTTTACTAACGGATACTAAGTAGTAGTGGAGAATTTTAATAACTGTCACAATTACTTGTGACATTATTTGGTGAAGTATAAAATTAGTGGTTATAACGATAAAACATTTCTTACTAACAATATTTGGAGACATGCAGTGAATGTGATAGTCACTTCTGTTACCAAAGTTTAATTTTTGGCATTACGGTGTTTTTAAATATTTTGCGACAATATTTAATCATAGACCATGAAAATATTACTGTTTGTACTAGGTTGATGCCATCTGGACAAATTTTGAAACAATCATCATGATACTACCTTCCTATAATAGCCAGTGTCTTTTTTTCCAGTAAAAATGATAAATGCCAATGATAAATCTCGGACTGCGTCAGTCCTTAGCGAGGAATAGTTAAATGAAATCTTCGGTGATTATAGGTGGCGATATCTTACGACGTTGCTTCCAGTTCAAGCCTCTAAATAGTAAACTAAGGACGTCTCTTTGGTTTATGTTTCCGTCATACGATGCTACTCCATAGAGCCAATAATCAAATGAATAGCACGTTGGTTATCTAGATTTTAATGAGCTTCTCACATAATCTTCGTCTAAGGCCAAACATTGACCCTGATCTACCAAAGAAAATCGTGCTCTTCTTGGGAGTAATGAAGTCGTTCTTTCCAAGGTTACTGGCACAGATGAAGTAGCGATGCTGTTTGCCCTACCAGGGAGGCGACCACTGCAATGTCAAATACTACAAGTTGTTACGAAGAATACTGCCGTATGTTGGGATAGCCTGCGGATGATGCTCCACAATACAGGCAACTAGACACCAGACAAATAACATCACTCCTTTGTCAGAAACCAGGTGTATGACTGAGACGAACAACTGAGGAGTTAGTTGGTGGCGTTGGGTGAGGGGTGGAGAATATATTGGTCGACGTTTTGTTTTCATTTCTTAACTCCAACTGCCTAAACCGTCTCCGAGGGCATGTTTCAGTCCAACATCATATAAACATCATTTTAACACGTTTTTTTAACAATTTTGTTTATTTATTCAAGACATATACTAATTGTACAGTAAAATAACAAAATGGTAACCTTTACAATGATAGTTATAGTATAAAGGATGTAGATGGTGTCTACATCATAGTTATATTGCATTATGACATTGGATATTCCGAAGCCACTTGAACAGATTAGGTATTCCGGTTCAGGAAAATTGTGCAAAAAACTTGGAATAGAGTGCACAATATGTTGGATGGCTGAGAGGCAATTACCAGGTCCAGGAAATCTGGCCCTCTATAAAAAACTATGGTAGATTTACTATCTTGCAAACTTCATGAATACTCATAGTAAAATATCTTTTACACAACAAACATTGCTGTTATTCAACAGAATCCTAAATTTCTCTAGCAGATTCTGTACACAATAACATACAAAATCGATCCTAAGAAATCTCTCCTGTAAACGTGAGTGTAAACTGTGAGGTGATAGTTAAATGAAATCTTCGGTGATTGTAGATGGCGATATCTTACGACGTTGCTTCCAGTTCCTTAACCGTCTATTAATAAGTTAATAAACCTTCTCTAAAATATTTAAACTGTTTTTGATTAAATTAATATGGTGTTTTACCTGTAAAATTCAGAAAGGTAGCCATAATGTGAGTTTGTATATGTGTATGCTTAAATTATTTTCCTTTTTATACATTTTCATATACAGTGTAAGATGTCATTTTTCATGTGATAATTTGTTTTTAATTTTCTTTTCAAAAACACTTGAAACTAAATAGTATCTAATAATAAAGAAATGCAATAATTTACTAAGGAAAAGGACTTTGGGGCAGTAAAATGCAAATCGTGTTTGACAAGTCCTACTTAACAAGATGGTTTCGATGAATGCTAAACAGTTAAGAATAATCAATTCATTTATTCAATGAATCAATGAATAATTTTGTTCACACAATGCCATTTTTTACAAGATAAAACATTGCCCTTATAAACCATTTTAAAAATTTTGGAACGTTATATGGTTTTGTTAAACTTTTAGTGAATTAATATTTCTTGATTGTTAAAAACGCATCTATATGATGTATCAGTGTAATACATAAGGTCAAAAATAATAGTAAAAGACTAAATATTTTTGTTCAAAAGGTGTTTACGTTAACATAATCATTAAGTAATACTTCTTAATATAAACCAATTTATTGGCTAAGCTTTAGCGAATTATATTAGTAATGAAAAAATAATTTCTGTACATTTTTCTGTTTTTCTGACCACACAATATCTTGAATACGGACTTACCTATTGATTTGAAATTGTATAGCTATGGTGGTAAGGCACAATTTCATTGTGAATGTTGAGCTTAGCTTCAGTAACTGTTCATCTTTCTGGTAAGACATATTAACGTAATAAAAGTCGGATAACAATATATTTTGTTGTCTAGGCATATCTCTTGTCGAACGATGTTTAGTTAATTTTGAGTTTTTATCTCTTCCGGCGAACATAACTCTAAATTACAGGCTTCAATTCTGTACAGCGTCACATTCCAGACATTGAACTAAAAGGAAAGTGAACTGGAGCTAAACTCAAAATTTACACTAAAATTGTTGTGAAGCTTCATTTCTCTGTAGGCACTGAGCTCGATGAGGATTCGATTATTCATACAACTAATTACATAAATCTTTATTTATAGATTTACAAGAATGAGTTGTATGATGGTGCTTGAATTTTCTTCGAATTTGGATGAGAGTTGTGTAATCTTGTAGGATAACAAATTACTTTTCATAATTATTGTATAAATATCTGTCTGTTCGGAGAGATATAAAATGTTTAGGATAAGAAGAGGTATAGGTTTAAAATACTGCGTATTTTGTAACCTCTTTCTACTTTAATTCTTCAGCTCAAACTGAGTGGCTACTGGATCAGTATAAATGAATCCGGAAGACTTTGTTCATCGAAATCTCTAACACATTGATCTGGTCTTTGCAACCATCTCATCCCATCTCATGGTGGTGGAGTGTACCATTGGTCTAAACCATGGCAGGATAAATAAAGAAAGTATCAAAGTATCAAAGTATCCCACCTGCTTTATCACTATATTTTGTTACACAAAAACGGTGTAAAATAACTCCAAAAAGCATTTGTTCTAAATCTCTAACACAGTATCAAAAATAGTACAGTTACTTTGAACACACGGGACAAGGTATTATACAAAGTTTTTCTGAAATTGTATCTTTTGCCAATTACAGTTATAAACCTAAACAGAAACTTAAATAAGTGTATTAATTTCAAATACAAAGAAGCCCATGCTCTTTTTTTATTTAGGCATCAAATTTGTTATATTTGATTTCCAACTAGAAAGCTAATTATTTGATCGGAAATGTAGTAAAATACGAAGCAGCTTTATATAAATACCAGGTATAATTGAAATGCAGTAAATTAAACGTGTATAATGTCTGGATAAATGTGTAGTTCTAAAGGTTGACAAATGGAAATGGAAATGTAATCTCGGTTGAGTTTCATTAGTATGCTGAACATGAACTAAGACAGCCGAGCGAATAATATTATTTTACTCACGAGTTATAACCTCGCACGAAAACCATCAGTAAAGGTAAATTACCCTACTGCAAATTAGATTTTACATTTATATTGAGCTGATAGTAAAATAGTTATTGGCATTAGAGAATGTTTTTAAGATAAACTATACAATCAAAGATGTACCTTTATAACCATGTAGATGTACTGAAACTGCAAAATAGTTTTTTTTTACATTTAAACAACATTACTGAATTAATTTTGTATTAATAAAATGTATCCTACTAAAATATTTATCCGAGTAAAATATTTAAACTCATGCCAAACATTTGAGTTCTCGTTTCTAAATATCATTTACACGTAAATGAACCGACAAGTTTGTGTGGTACATCATACTCTATACTCGTACTAATGTGTTCATCTATTAGAAAATATTATGTAAATATAGGTATTTGAAGCATTTTACTACAAGGAAAATTTCCTAAGTCGATTGAGAAAGAATAAAGCCAAAAATACTTTTAAAATTCAACGAAAGCCAGGAACAAAATACATTTAAAATGTTCATTAGGCAATCTACTGTTGAAACAGTAGCGGAAGAACAGTGGTGTATACGGTGCCACCAAATTTTACACCTCGATAGATCCCTTCAGTTTGGTACATAAATATACTTGATTGTGCTTTTGATATTTGTCGTTAGGGTAACAAACCTGTCTCTCTGCATAAGTAATCGACACTCACGGCTCACACGATAACGAAAAGGAGCAGCGGAGTGTAAATTCTGCCAACAAATACCACCCCACAAACTCTCGATAAATATTTATGCTTAATTAATTCTCGGTAGAGTAATGAATTGATCTCTCTACAACAACGGTCATTGCTCCTGCCACACAAGGTAGCAAAAATAAGGACCTGAGTGTAAATTACGTCATCACTTAACATTTCACTCATTTATAATTATCACATAATGACAGGGAAAAGACGCATTGGACTGTATAAGCTAACATACAACTGTAACTAATAGCATACAAAAAACCATCAAATTTTGGTCATCTCATCTGGATAACTAATTGGTTTCATTGCATAAGTGATTGCTGTTTTCGGTACACACACGACAGCGAAAAAGAACAGTAGCAAATTTTCAAAAAAATATACTATATCATAACCATACAACGCAATGATATACTTTATAACCTGTCAGTCCACATAAGTGATTTTTGTTCCCAGGACACAAGATAGCGAAAAATGCAGTGGAGTGTAACTGCTCCTAATAAATAATACCTCACAAACCTCGATTCATAGTTACGTTTTTTTTACTTCCAGGGTAACAAATAGATCTCTCTATAAATGTGATCGTTGCTCCTGCCTATACGGTAGCATAAATAATGAGCGGATTAAAAATGCTGCCATCATTTAAGATCCCATAGTAACAGTAATGACGTAATGAAATAGCAAAAAGAAGATGTGGATTGTAAATTATCCTAACAACTACCATACCACCACAACAAATAACATTTAGAGGTATGCTTCTATACCTCTTGTTAGGGTAACAAGATGTTATTTTTACTTAAGTCATAGTTGTTCCCGGTGCAAACAACATCGAAAATCATCAGTGGAGTGTAAATACTACTAACAATTACACACCACTAGAAGCACTCACACTTATGCTTTTTAAATCTCAGAATGGTATGAAAATAGTCTACAAGTGATCGTTACTGCCGCATGCGATAGAGGAAGGTGACAGGAGTGTAAATGATCCCAACAATATTACCATACTACAACTCAATTCGGAGTTATTCATTTTTACTTCTAGTCGGGGTAAGGAAAATCACTATCTACATAAGTGATCTTTGTTTGTAGCACAAACGATAGGGGGAAAGGAGCCGCGGAGTGTTAATGCTTCCAACAATTACCATATCACAAAGACTCTTGACAACCATTGAGATTTATGCTTCTTTACTTACAGTCAGGGTAACGAATGCTTGTCTTTACATAATTGATCGTTGCTTCCGGCAAATAAGATAGCGAAAGAAGCAGCGTAGTGTAATGCTCCCTACATTGATCGAACCAGAATGTCATATCATAGTTATGCTTATTTACTTGCCGTCCAACGTATCGAATCAATCGCTCTTGCAAAACTGAGTCCAATGAACTTTCTTTCTAACGTTAGGTAATTCTGAAATTAATTCAATCTCCAACGAAATCAATTTATACTCATAACTATTAACGCTTTCACTAACAGAAATCTCTAAGAATTGGACTATTTTATGCCATATTCGTTCAATTAAAAACACATTTACCAAGTAAAATTTTGTGTATGAAATTTGATCAAAATAAAATTAAAGTAACCTTTACTTCCGGTCCGGGTTGAATTGCGGGCATACTCTGAATAGTTATGTAACTTTAACTATTTTGTTATTTCTATATCACGATTCATATTAATCGCCTTATATATTAGTCTTTATAACATATATACAGTTGAAATCCGGTCTAACCGTGTCTTAGTTATATTCAGCCTACAATATCTCGACACGATTTGAGTGTGAAGATGGAATAATTTGAGCAATTAATAACAACATCGTTCTTTCAAATGTCAATACAATAAGAAGGCTGCAGTTATATTTTACACGATATGAACTTTTAAACATGATATTTATATTAAAAAGTTACACAATACTTGTATCACATATAAATATATATATATATATAAAAAATATATATATACTAGCTGTTTCCCGCGGCTTCTCACGCTTTTCGTAAGTTTTGCCCGCGTATGAGCATTTCTGGTTGAAGTAAATTATATTTCCAACCCCGATGTAGATTTTACCTTGATGTCACGATCAAGAAAATATGTCAAAAATGTATTGTACATGCATAATGTATTTTATTACAAAGTGGTCTACCACTCAACCTTTAAGTTCAACCAAAAATTTAGTTTAGACAATTATACATCATAACTTAGCGCCTTCAAATAGTGTTTCACTGTTTAATATACGTATCTATCTCGTAATTGCAGGTTATAATGTGCAGGCGCTTTAAAAAACTTTTCTTCATTTTATTCGTTTATATTCACGACATAAGCGAATAATTCAGATAATAACTATCCTATCTTCTAAGTTAGACTAAATTACGGATACATGTGAAATTTGATTGAAATTGGTTCAGTCGTTTTGGAGTTTATTGGCAACATACATCGTGACTCAAGATTTTTTATATATATAAGATATATAAATATATATATATATATATATATATATATATATATATATAAATAAATAAGTAAAAAAATATATATATATATACGTATACACATACATAACCTTGTTGTTAAATATATATATATAAATAAATAAGTAAAAAAAAATATATATATATACGTATACACATACATAACCTTGTTTTTAAATATATATATCAGTGTTATTCTTCATATTTCAATAAAACAAGGAGGGATTACGCCCTACCACGGATCGGATAATAGGCTTCGCTGAGGTTGAATACAAAATTTGATGTCTATAACTGATTGCATTCTCGATATCTCCTTAAGCATCATATGGAAATATAGTATTACATCCCTCCGGCAGACTAATGAGAAATTCATTTTTAATAATAAATAGAGTTTTCAATTAATCTCAGCTAAATTCTTTGTTTAGACGTCAACCATCGTACAGCTCATTCTGTTATATCTAGAAATAAAGTTTCATGCAAAACGTTAAGTCTACAGATGGGTTTTCTCAAGATACCTCGGTACATGATACATTTTATTGTAGTTGAATTAGGTTTTATAGAGTTGTATAGTTAATAAACGCCCAATGAGGTGTTACTAAACAAGAGCGCCTGAAATAAAATCGTGTCAACGGGTTTTAACGTTAAATTTTCACTGCATTATGATTCCTTTTTATAATATGAATAAGCTATATTTGTTATTGTGTTTCACGTACAAATTTCGTATGATTTTACTCAGCTTGTTTACAAATTTATTTATTTTGCTATTTTCTCTTTATTCCATGGTTACTCATAACACCAATGTAAAGATATTTGCTTACGTTCAGTCAAATCTTATGGTGAGAAATGAAACATCATGTAACTCAGTGATGAATTTATAGCAATGAAACGTCATGAAAGTTTCAAAATTAGTTTTAGGCGCGAATGCTTCATGAGATTCGGGGGTGTAAAATGGATATTTACTACATTCTCAAGTATGCATCACAGTCACTCTTCGTAATGGTATACTCTGTTAATGTTTCTTATGTTTGTGTTCATCATATGTGACATCGGATGACAATATTAAATTCATGGCTACAGTAATAGTTCCAGTTGCAAATGAAACATGATATACCGGAGTGGCGCTACGAAATTACTATTTACGCAGATTAGTTGCATCAAAGTTACTTTATGCGCATACTCGTTTACTGGTTAGCAGTTTTTTATTGGTAGTGTTCTTCAACAGTATATGTAATGTATTAAAGAACTTGAAAATGACTTTTTTATCTCACACCTACTACTAAATCTGTCCTCACCGCAGATCCCCCAACCCCCTCACCACCCTCTCACTTCAACCCTGCTCACTGTATAGAATTGCACTTTGAAACTGCAGTACATCACGTTGTTTACTGTTGCACTACATCACATTGTGCCTGAGGAAAGCCAAATTCGTGCTGCGCTTTTTGTGTGTGAATTACGGTTTTTTGCTCTCTTCCATGTTTTACATCCCTTTTCAGATGTTAAGACGATGATTTTGGTACAATTATGATACAATGTTTGATGAATAGACAGTCAGAAATTGAAACAACTCTTTTTATTAATATGAAAATATAACGGATTTGTATATTTGTTAACATTACGTAATAAAGATTGTAGAAATAAAGTACAAATTTGGTTTTCATTAGAGTCAAAACATGTTATATAAACCAGAGTCAGAAATGGTTAATTTTTTTCTTGACACTAAAAGTATTTCTAGAGAGTTAGAAAGCACCCTGGATATATAATTAAGACAGATTAGTCATCTACATACAAAATGTTTTATTATGCCTGTTTTTATCTATATGAAGTATAAATTATTTACAATGCTATTGGAATCCCAAAATGAAACGTTTGTCTAATTTGTGGGCATGGGGGAGGGTTTTGTACCTTCTGGATTAATCGAAGGCATGAATTTTTGTGAACATAATACACTGCACTATATGTCCTTCTTATCCAATCTTTGTTCGCTATATCACTCTACTTCCTTGGTACAGTTTAGAAATTATATTAATTGTTATATAATAATCAATATCGTACCTCTCATCATAGGATAACTGGCCCGCTTCTTCCTCAATTTTCATAAGAAAACTAGCAGTTACCCGCGCCTTCTCATGAAATTTCCTGTTGAAAACTTGACAATATATACATGTATTCTTTTTCTATGACATAATGAACAGTCTAGAGATAATTAATATTCACTCAAAGCTATTCCAATCTCCTGATCCATTTTAAATTCAACAGTGTTTTGGGATCCTGAAGTTGTTAAGTGAAACAGTTTTTATAAGATTAGTATTTCCCTCCAACATTCCATGATAATTTATTGTAATTCTTCAATGATTTCAGTAACGATAATAGTTAGCATTTTTATTCCAATGACAAAAGTTTATCGTACAACTAAAAAGTTGCGGCGGTCAATAGGAGTCTGTTCATGATCGTTTAAATTCACTGCCGGTCTAATCTATTTACGGTTCCACAATATTGATTTATGCTGTTGCACTGACCAACAAAATTGTCTCATATGTTGGTTTCGGAATCCAAATTAGATTATTAAGTGATTTTGATATTTTTACCGATCAATAAATATGTATAGGGGGTATATGCGTCTAGTCTAAGGGCAAGAGTGTATTTTTCTATAACTATAGTAAACATGCCATATACAATGTTAAAGGAGCTAACAAGATTAGATTACTTTAAGAGCTAACACACAGCTTGTATACAATAAGGTAGTTTTTATAACGGCGTTTATAAACGAATAATGTATTTTCATTGCATTAGACGGATTATTCATCATTGGCGCAATCTAAATTTAAAATTAAATAACGTCGTATTTGAAATCTGCATTACACTACTGATAAGCACTTTACAATAATTTAATATTGACTAAAAGTTTAATGTAAATAAACGTTTTTGCCTCTTTGATGAACTTCAAGTGAAATTGTTAACAGCTGTACAACACTACAGAGAAAACATCAAACGGACATGCATACATCATTAGGGTTATTTTTCATGTTATAAATAATATTATATGAAGTATCAGTTCAATTTGTATTACAAGTCGTAGCGCAATCTGCCGGATTCAATGTAAAACACTCCAACATCAAACCATTCATAAATACTAAGTTAAATAAATAAAATATTTAATATGGTCCTAATAATGAATCTAAACCATATATATGTGTGTGTGTGTGTGTGTGTGTGTGTGTGTGTGTGTGTGTGTGTGTTGTGTGTGTGTGTGTGTGTGTGTGTGTGTGTGTGTGTGTGTGTGTGTGTGTGTGTGTGTGTGTGTGTGTGTGTGTGTGGTGTGTGTGTGTGTGTGTGTGTGTGTGTGTAAGAAGATTTGTTCAATAAGTAAAATATTACAGTCCTTTATATCAATATTTGTTCTAATCAAAGTTCCTGTGAGCTATAGAGGATAGTGTACCCTGAAATAACATCTTATCACTGCCTTTTTACATTAACTTTTCGTTCCGTTACTTTATCGTTTCTCTATGAATAAAAATGCAACGTTCAAATAAATATTCTACTTATTTTGTTTAAAAATTAAATATTTATGTTTTTTTTAGTTTATATCATGTGTACACATAAGATCTATGACATACTATTTGATAATGCGCAGCCGAGTCATTTGAAGTGACATGCACAACGGACAAATCTGTGTTGCTTATATAAAAAACGAAGCTTCATGCAAAGTTTAAATTCCACCTATAAGTCATTCCATTTTCAAGATATCGTGTGGATCGGCAGACATATGAATGAGGCAAATAAACCGTTTCCTGCCTCACCAGTAAAAGGCTACGCTAAATAAAGCTCGGCCAATAAATATTTATGTACGTAATCAGTAGTTTATCCCTCTTTATTGCAAACCGGACCCACTGATTCCTCAATGCTTTTTAGCCAAGATAAATTTCTGTTGCATTGCTTTGTTATTCCATCTGGAGTGGTTTCGGGTTAATTTCACTCAGTTGTTTCCTCGAGTTTTAGTCATGGAAGGAATGCTTCGTTGGGTGAGTTAGTGCCTGGCGCTAACTGTATTGTTTAGTTGCATATACCATTCTATATTACTGTGTACAAATTCATGACTTTGTTCAAGAATTTGAGTTTTATAGCTATATTAACTTAAATGATATTCATAATAAATGTTAAAATTTTGAATTATAGTCATCTAATAACAGTTATATATTACCACTCTTATTGATATTTGTGTCACTCGACAGCTACTACTAGTTTATATAAATACAAAATTCTGGGACACTGTTTGGCACGTTGCGTTCTGTGACTCGACCAGCTCTACATTGCCTATGTTATAAATAAACTTGTTAGCGGTACCCTGGAATAAAAAGAAATTGCCTGTTTAATATTTTCTATTTATCTATCTATATGAGCAATGTACAAATCTAAACAATGCAAAAGTCTGTCTGTTAGGTTTATAGGACAATATTATAAACGAGACTTTTAAGAAAAATCTGTATTAAAATTTAAAGAAATGCGATGTCGCAGTCTGGTGGGTTGTTCATTCAATTGAGCACATGCGCAATAAAACTGGATTACTTAAATTAGAGATGAAATTTAAAGTCGTTGATAACTATAAAGAAGAAAGCATTAATACGATCAAAATTTAAATGTTCCTATAATTGATATCTAAAATGTAATGTAAATAATACTTAAACGTACTTAAAAGATGTTTCCTAACCAGAATTTCAAACGAATATTTTCTAGGTAATAAATAGAAAGTTTTAGTTAATAGAAATAGGGTTTTCTTGGTGAAATATTTATTCATTATAATCAAGATACCTGTTAAATTTATGACAAAATAATTTTAGTAAACAATTCGTCTGAGAGAGTGTACAATTTTCCAACCTGTTATAAATCTTTGGTTGGACCGACATGTGGGATTTAACCATTACGAACTAGACAATAATTAAAAATAAATCTTAATGGTCTACGCTTATAGCATTTTTAATATATATGAGTTATAACTATTAAAATATATAGCTTAGTCATATTTTTTTGTAATCTAGATGCCCATACTATTTATCATGCATTAAATACAAAATAAAATGCCACATACACAATTATCAAGACTACTAATTTAGTAACAATCTATAAAAGATGGCAGCTGCATTTTATTCGAGTTAAAAATAAATTACAATATTTATTCATGAAACTTTATAGTTAGGATTACAGTACTTTATGGCAATGTAAACATACCCTCACAAAAGAAAACAGAAATATAGTTTTTATCCTAAACAAAATATGTTTTAATAATTTATTTTTCTTTAGTATATTTTCTTAAAATAATTATGATTATTCAAGGATACAATTAAAATTTTTACTAAAAATACTAATTTATTTACTATATAAGACAATCCCTATAAGAGAAGAAGGGTTTTTGTTATAAATATAATGTCAATTTTACTTTGGTTTCCGATTTTCAAATAACTTATATAAAATTTACTTTTGAAATAATTCCCTACATCATTTTACTATATCTAATATACTATAGAAATATAGTTTTTATCCTAAACAAAATATGTTTTAATAATTTATTTTTCTTTAGTATATTTTCTTAAAATACTTATGATTATTCAAGGATACAAAATGAAAATTCTTACTAAAAATTACTAATTTATTTACTATATAAGACAATCCCTATAAGAGAAGAAGGGTTTTGGTTATAAATATAATGTCAATTTTACTTTGGTTTCCGATTTTCAAATAACTTATATTAAATTTACTTTTGAAATAATTCCCTACATCATTTTACTATATTCATATAATTGAATAAAATATTACACGGTCCCATATTTTATTTTTATAAAATGGGTGGGGGGGGGGGGGGGTGGGGGGGGGGGGGGGTGGGGGGGGGGGGGGGTGGGGGGGGGGGGGGGTGGGGGGGGGGGGGGGTGGGGGGGGGGGGGGGATCACTGAACGATGGAAAATGTCCAGAAAAATCCTGTTTCCTTTATAAATATGCCATTTTGTGTACAGAAAATCACTCATAATCTTAAATATGTAATATATATTCTGTAAGTTATGCTTCGATATATGTACAGTACATACTGATTAAGATAATAAAACAATTTCTTCATTAAAAGGTTACACTACTGATTTTTACAAGTGTAGGGTAACGATAGTCAAAATAAGGGACTTCAAAAAACCTAGTATTTACTCCATGGTAAGCGAAGAGAGTTGACGCCAATATAAAACCAAAGACAAATATGAACCGAAGAATACATATTATTGTGGGCGACGAAGCGCGAGGATTCCTTCAATTGTAGCAGCAGATACAAAGATGTAAATAAGCATATTTCTCAAAGGGACTAAACACTACCGACTAAAGCAGTTACAGTTTTCCAATCGTTGTGTGTATATTTAGAGATAGTTCAATACACACAACAGTTGTTTGTATAGACATAACAGTTTTTAAACAAAACACTAAACATCGACTTTATGTTCATAGTTTTACAAATTTTTACAAAACGAGGTGTTTAATAATTTATAAATGGTTTGTTTAATGACGATATTCATCAAAGCTCTCTTTTGCTAGTCACTAATACGCAACTTCGCCTTATACGCATTTTAAAGTATAACACTGCGAATGTTGCATATTTTTTCAGTTACCGTAGTGGGATCTTGCCAATTCGAGAAAATGTCTTGTTCATAAATGTTTGTTGTTTGAGGCCAACTCAGTTGTTTTATTTCAATCCACTCGTCCATATTCTTTGTCGCTGAAGGATAGCTTATAAAAATGCATGGGGCTTTTCTTTTCTACTGTTATAGTTTTGATGTCACTGAATTTGAGTGGGGATGCTTCTTCGTTATACCTGAAGTTCTGCCCAAGGTGAGTTAGAAACTTTATTCAACCTGCCTTAATCAAGAACGTGTATTGCTCAGGAGAAAATGTTGGCCCCGATTTAAATGCTAGTTTAATTTGTTTTTGCAATAACAGTGTAAACCTTGCCTCTTTCAGTTTTTCCTGTTCTAAAATACGCATATGTGAATGAGTACATGAAATCTAAATTTGCTACAACATATAAGTACATGGCTATTACAAATCGGTCTTATTGATGCCTACAACAGTTGAAAAAATATAGAATAGTATCAAGCGGTTTATTGTTGCACTCTTTAACTTGTATTTCAGGCTCAAGTTATTTCAGAACACAGGACGGTATCTCATTTGCTCCTCTATGTCCTTCTTTATGAAGCCACATATAACAATATGTTTAACTAGATTTTAACTCATGTTCTGTTAAATTTAAAATGCAGATGTTTTTAATACGCAAAACTTTATGTATCTCCTCATGAGGCAAGCAAAAGCTGTAAATCATAAGAAGCAACAAGTATATATTTTTCCACGATTTTAATGTCTTTCTCTTTTTTCCTCTCTAGTGAAATCCTTTTCCAGGATGTGAGCTTCATAGAATTCTTTAAGTTTTTCGTTATCTTCACCATTTGAATTATTATAGCGAACGCAAAGCTCGCACTGATCCTTCTTTGAATAAAAAATGAAATATTAAATTCTTCGTGGAATATTCGGCTAAACATTAGTTAGTTACCAAACAGTACCTTTTCCTGCTAATTTTTTACGTAATCACTGTGGATATCCGCCAAAGTCTTCTCCCATCGATAAAGTTACGTGTAGTGTTGTTGTTCAATAATGTTTTTTCCATTCATGCTGTAAATAATATGTACGACCTTATAGCGTTCTTTATGGAATTTGGAAGTTTTTAATCTTGGCAATGTGTTATGCAAGTCTGAACAGATAACCGCTCCGGTGATTGTGCCTTTTTCCTCAATATCAGTTTGAATAGGACGATCGTTGGTAAAGTTGAAATATAGAAAAATTGAAACTCTGGTCATTTTTATAAGGTAAAATCTTTATTTTCTTTTCTGTGACTTTTTTCTTTTGTATAACAATATCTTGGCGTTACAGTCTACATTGAGTTAAAAATGTAATATCATTGCTTAGCGTTATTACCTAATGAGCTATATTCATCAAGTATTTTCTGACGCTCGACTAACGTAAATTTTGTGATGCGCTTCGGCCGACACTTTTCATTGGGGGATGAGGTTTTCCAAAGCATTTTATCCATAATCTCATTTTCAGATAGAAGTAGAAGTGTAGGGTTAACCTGAGTTTCTAAGGCATTTAGCTATAACTTTCTTCTAGTTATTTTAGATAGATTTTCTCTTTTCTCGTGATAGAGAGAGAGAGACCACACAAAAATTTATTACATGATCATGTATGTAATGAATTTAATAATTAAAATCCATTCAGAAAAAAAACTGTTTATAGTTCTAAAAGTTACTTTTAATGGTGAACTATTGTTGAATTTACTATCAATTATCAACTATTTACACTTTTTATTGCTGATTATGTGATACAATAGACATGGAGTACATTATATTTACTACCGACGATACATTGCAATGCATTAAATTATACAAGGAATTTTGACTCGACAATCATCAACTTTCATTAAATATTTTACGTTTCAGACACTTCTCATGTTCTACATGTAAGAGTTCACATAAAGAGCTATGAGATGTAGCATAATAAAAAGTAAAATACTACCTTAAAATTAAAAATATGGTACTAAAATACAATATTCCTTCGGAAAATACAAGAAGCGTTCAATTTAAACTTATACAAATATTATGTTGGCATAGCAAAGCGACTTAATGACGTCGTTACAGCTTTCATAGTGTATTTTATTGCCCTAGCTATATTTTAGTTGCTCGATAAAACTACGCTTACATTTAAGCAGTAATAAGAGAATACAGTAAATTAGTGGCCAGGGACTGCACTGAGAAAAGTAATGTTTCTCATAACCTCAACTCGTAATTCGTATTGTTTATATGTTTGGATATCCCACCTAAATCCTGGTTTGTTAATTTCACTTATAAATTATCGAGTTTCAAGTTCCTCATGGCTTCAAATAAGTCACATATCTAGTACAATAGGTACTATATAGTTTTCCTGCTGATATTTATGTCATATTTAAGGATACCATTGATAGTTAAAAGAATAACTTTAATAGGTGTCTATTGTAGGCAACAATGTGTTTTTTAAATATACAAAGATTTTTAATAATATTTAGTCAGAAACCGTGGGTTATGTTACATATTGGGGATAAGAAAACTTAATATGTAAGCACCATCTGACATGTTATAGGCCTCTATTTGGAATTTTTTTGAATGGAGTTACATATGAATTAAAAACTACTAGAACTCTCCGGGGATAGAAAGCACATTTAGAATTGAGCAGAAAAGTATTGAACCCGTCCCTTTCATCATTACCACCCATTCGGTATATTACACCTGCTATTGAATCTGAGCGACTTTCATGTTTTATACAAAACTATTCCATCCAGGAACCTCTGTATCTACATAAACCTCTATCTTACATAAATCTTGTTTATAGTGTATCCATAAAATTAACTTTGATGTCAGATTCATTTTTATTCAAATATTGTCTATACCAATATATCCTATTGTTTTAGACAAGTATCTATGTTTTTTTTACAATGCAACACAAATAAAAGAAATAATTTCTTACCAAGTATAGTTGGTTACGATGAATAGTTAACTTAATTGTTTATTCTAGTGAGATAGGGCAGTCGTCTGAGGATAAAGCCTGGTTTAATGAAGTAATCTTAGTGCTTGGCTTACGATGTCTTATACTGGGACTTAAAACTTTTTATTGCTTTGCCATAATTGTCATGGTTATGGATAATTTTGACTGTAAAAAGTAACATTTATGTTAAAATGTCAAGTCATTAGTTACATATCATATAAGTATTAAAGACTTAAATCTCAGCAAAGTGTGTACGTATATACTATAACGCAGTTATAGATTAATACAAACCAATAATAAACAGTTTATAGTAAATACTTAAATCTACAAAAATATAGAAGGATAGTACAAAGTTTGTAATCATTGTTATAGATTTTCTGACCTATACCATAATTAAAATATCTGGCGTGTTTCTGCCTACTTTTTCTTCTTTTGTGGATTTTCTTCATGTATAAAATAACTTGAATAAAGAGGACTCTAAGTAAAACTTTCTCCTTGAAACAATTATAAATTATATTTAATCTTATTATGTAATCAAAAGTTCATTGCATTAGGCATAATTATTAGATTACATGTTCACTAAACATTTGACATAATAAAAAAATTAATCGTAATAAAATACAAAATCTTTTAACTTTAAAGTATAAATGTTGATTTATCTACGGGTTGTTTACTAAAAAAGAACGAACATTATTAATGTTATTAAGTATTCACATAACATTACATCTTGTCTAGTGAGGATAAAAACACGCAATTTGAAATTCTGTTTGTCCTATCCCCAAGAGAACTACAACTCGGTCGTCAAACATTCACAACACATCACCGTGAGTGCCCTTACCATAACATTACCAGGATACACTATCGCTCAGTAACATTAAGTAATCCATCACTCACACCCAGTCTCTCTATTGACACATGTGTCATAAATAAAGACTTCTCTTCTATGCGAGAGGAGAAATAGCTTCCCAACTATTTAGTGAGTAAATGCTATTACATAATAGGAATTAGTTTAAATTAAATCCAAAAAATAAAACACTATTCAAATAAACTGAATCAATTATCCCCTTTAAAAGGGGAAGTTTGTTTCACTCAATAAACCTACTTTATGATCACATATTAAATAAAACATATCGAATTTTGAAATCAATAAGTTATATTTTGTGATATTGGCTTATATTTTTTAATCGTGGTCACTATACATAAATATATATTTGGCTGGGCAAGTAATTTTTTGTGTTTGTGTTTATTAAAATGAAATTCGGCTATTGCTATTTATACAAATTTAAATAATGTAAATGAAAGTCGTTTGACAGGTATCTGGTTTTCCGATCATATATTAGTTTGGTTATTTAAACGCATGTGTGGCAGATACGGCCAGATACAAAATAATTGAATAGTAAACAGTAAGGGCTCTTTGATTTAATGGTAGCACATTCACCCCGGCAAGTGAGAGATCCGGGTTCGATTTCCGGCGGAGCATGCACTTTTTGTGATTCAGTGTTTAATAAAATATATTTAAATATATATATAGTGTGTACAATTATAATTTGTTGAACTTTCAACCTATAAAAGCTATTATAACTCTTGGAATAAATCCTATCTAAAGTTATAATAAACTCAGAAAAAACTATGTAACACCGACGCTCACCATCTGCATTGAAATGTGATAAACAGGCCATTATAAGCATAACCGGTTTTGTTTGTCATGTAAATGTGCCAGAGCTGTAAATGATAAGCACTTTGTATCAAGAATACTTATTATACGAGTTCGTTATTTCAAACTGTTCAGCTTAAAACTAAACGATTAAACGACTAAAGATAAAATTGAATAATAGCTGAGAGGCCTATAGGTTATTTTATTCTCGAGATGTTCTGCGGAGAATAAATTTTTATTGATATTTTGTTTATTTTAATTCAAAATTCCGTCCATTGTGTTAGGTTTCATAGCAATGTTAAAATGACAAAAGTTCCGGTAAGCAAGGGTGTGATTACAATGCAAAAATGCGATGTAATTAAACTTTAAAAATTGTCTTTAACTTTACTTTCACTTTTGCGTTATGAATAAAATTGCACATTGCTAAATCTCATACGATTGTACTAGGTTTGTTTAGAAATATATTTATTCTCCTAACTACTCGTTGCCATCATGGTACTCTTAAAGCCAGTAAGCAAATATTTGCTAACGCTCAGCCCAATCCCATTGAGTTACATTCGCCGTGATTGATATTTTTGTTACCTGTAAATAAATGAGGCTTCACGCAAAATGTCAATTCCACAGGTCAGTTTATTGTCGAGGTATCAAACAGACAGGCGCAAATGAAGTGTTTCCATCCTCTAGAGCAGCGGTTCCCAAAATTCTAACGAGTTGAGGACCCCCTGAAAATAACTCAAACCATTGGGGACCCCTAAAAGTAATTTTGAATGTATGGTAAGTGGGTATTTATTAATAACTTAAACAAACGGATATATATGTGTATTTTATATATAATAATTAATGTACTTGTAATATATTTATATTATTTATACTTACTGGATATATACCACCGATGGATACAGCATAAACTGAAAGTAAGTAATTATTGCACTCTTGTGTTTACATTATTATCCAATATTTTTTTTTAAGTATTAAAACAAATGCCAAAAACGTTCGTTTGCCTAGCTAGGAAAACAAATAAGTGGACACACCATTAAATTTAAAAAAAGATGAAATTTTATTTTACATTACATAATTTTATTTTACATAATTTTAAATTGTTATCAATTTAATTTTATAATATTATGAATTGTTTAAAAGATTTTTTCACTTTTTTATATGATTTTTGATTAGTCCTAGTGTGAAAGATGAAATCTATCTTTTTTGTCCAGAATTTCTTTCATATCAGGTCGCAAGTTTGAGACCTTTAAACGAAAATCGTCATGCACATTGAGACGATTCCGATATTTGTTTTTTCATATAGCATAATGTGGAGAACGCCTGTTCACATTTGTATGTTGTGCAAAATTGTATTAAATGTTTTAAGGCTTTAAAAGCTAACTCCTTGTGGTCTCGCTGCACTATCAACCAAAACTCCAATGAGTGTTTCGTCCTTGTAGGTACTTTTAAGGGTGCCATTGCTTGATAAATCAATGAGTTGGTCTTGTTCTTTTTCAATTAAATTTAGTTCTTCAATGTCCATAGTAGTAAAGGGATCTCTTATCCAACTGTTCTTAGAATCTGGTTCTGGAAAATACTCTTTCAATGATGTTGCTAAAGTCTTAAGGTGGGCCGATATTTCTTCTCTGACATTTTCTGATAACTGCTCCTGGATTTGTAGTAATCGGAATTTGTAAAATGATTTTTTTTTCAAACTCTTCTGGACCAAAGTTCAAAATTTTTGTTTCTTGCTGCAATCTTGTCCTCCACTCTGAATATATATCTACATAAAAATCCTTGCAAACTTAAATTTAATTCATTTAAGTGTCCAAAAATATCTGATAGGTAAGCACCTTACATAGCCAATTAAAATCGTTCAGTTGATTAGAAAAATTGTGTTTCCAGGGAGAAAAACACGAACCTCATCTCTGAGTTCAAAAAACCGCTCAAGTACCTTTTCCCCGAGAGAGCACCTAATCTCGGTGTGTAACAAGAGCTGAATATGCTCACTCTGCATGTCTCTGCATAACGCTTCAAACAGCCTGGATTGTAGGGGGCGTGATTTGATGAAATTTTAATTATCTTAAACAACTTCATCACAGGTAGTCTTAAGTGTTATTGGCATATTTTTCGCTGCCAGTGCTTCCCTGTGGATGCAACAATGAGTCCATTGGACATGTGGTGCGACTTTTTTGTAATATGCCCAATAATCCTGTTTTGTAGCCAGACATAGCTCCAGCAACCATCACTTGTAATAGAAACACACATTTTATCCCACTTAATACTGTGTTGGGAAAAAAAACTTATCAATAGCATTAAAAATATCTTCACCTTTTGTATGCATAAGTTCACAAGAGAACAAAAAATCTTCATAACATTGATGTTCGAAAATAAATCTGACAAAAACTAGCATAGTAGCTTTCTTGGATATATCCGTGCTTTCATCTATTTACAAGGCAAACATGTCGCTATTAGATATTTTCATAAATAAATTGTATTGGATATTTTCAGACATATCTGTTATTCGCCCTTTGAACTGTATTGTTCGATAATGGAATTGAGCTGATCATTTTAGCTGCTTGATCTCCAAGCACAATTCTGCACATTTTTACAGCAGCAGGGATAATAAGTTCTTCTGCTATTGTGTGTGCCTTGCCAGAAGTTGCAATAAGGCTCAGCAACCTGGTAAGAAGCTAATGTTGCATTTTCATTGACATTTAGACCTACAATACTTTTTTAATTTATATTTTTAGATTTTTTTTAACTCGTTTAGCTTTTAGGTTGAAAAAACTCTACTGACTTAGTTTTTAGATTCAGGATGTTTTGTTTCAAGGTGACGTCGCAATTTAGCAGGTTTCATGCCTTCATTTGACAAAACTTCTAAACAAAATAAACGCACTGTGGCTTTGGATTATCTTCAGTTACCAATATATGTAAAACCTAATTCCAAATATTCATTATTATATTTTCTTATTTTTTTACTGGTACCTAATTTTTTACTCACGCTTCTTAAGCTAGTACAGGGCTGTTCACAGCTGGGCACTTCATCGACCATAGCAGTACTACATGAAGGATGCTCTTCCTTTTCCACGTCAGATATTGGCCTTTTTAACTTGGCACTAATTAACCAACGATCCATTGTTACTTTTGGCTACTAAACACTAAACTAAACGACACCAAACTATTATTATTAAATAAACTGTTGTTACATAAATGCAATTATCAACAGACAACAACACTGAGTACCACTGAAACGTACAACACAGTACAACTGAATCTATCTGAGAGATCACGTGAGCGACTGCGAGTGTCGGCGACGGCGCGTTCACGTTAGTGGGGAGCAGGGTCAATGCCATGGCTGACAAACCGGTTAGGAGCGGTTTCGCTGGAGTGGGGAAATGTATATCAGCGTCATTCGCCGCTCACTCTCGTACTATCGCTCCGTCACTCGCCCAGTAATGATGTCTCTATAAGCTTGTCACAGTTCATTATGGACTTACAAACTACGCTGAATCGTATTTACTCGCTATACCTAAAAATATCTGTTTAGTGTTATATTTTAACACTTTAAAAAAAATCAAAATTATAGAATAACTTTTAATAGAAAGTTTTTTTTTTATTTTATACCACCTCGCTGCGGACCCCCTTAACGAGCTTTGCGGACCCCTAGGGGTCCGCGGACCACCTTTTGGGAACCGCTGCTCTAGAGTAATACACTTTTCTAACGCTCATCCGATTAAAGAAACAAGTTATTATAAATATCTAATTTTATGTTATATTATTGCGAATTAATTTTCCTTAATCATAATTCAGTGAGATAGTCATCTTGACTGCTTACAATCCTTTTGAAACTTGAAGTATCAGTTAATGTCTTTGCTACTGACACTTTTATTATAAAAATTACTAATTCAAACAGGAAAACTAATAAATGTCGACATATCTATGAATGTAGAATATATAGCACTATAATGGGTATAGCGGAAATATTCTGCAAAGAGTGGAAAATTACAATTGATCTTTTACAACTGTTGTTTATAAAACGGTAGAACTTGTGTTATATTTCTAAAAGTATAAACTAATTTCGTTAAAATACTAAAAATCCACTATTCACTTTATTTCTCATAACCAATCAACAATTTTAACACAGAGCGATAGTTACTTGCTAAAGACTAAAAGCCGGATATAGTGAAACGATAGTTATCCCTAAGAATACATTTTAACCATAAGTACTCTTATGCCCCTTTTTTCGCAGTAGAACTACAGGATGTGTCTCGTAATAATATATGAGTAATTTTGATCTTAGTGCTTTTTAGTTTAACTTGTAAATCGTGTAGTGTTTTAATATTAAAATATGAAGGATATAAAGGTTGAGATCAGTTACTAAAAATCTAAAAAATTTAGTAATACACATGTGTTCAGATGCATTTTTATAATTTAAAAAAAGAGGTTGTACAAAATATAAATAAAGCTAAGGGAATGAAATTATTCTTAGTTTAACATTATTTTATAAGTACAAATTGTAAACAGCCATACCCACCATTCCGTTTGTATAAAGGGGTTGTTCAAATCCTATATAGTATTTTCCTAACCTACGTGATATGTTTATATGATAAGAAAAAGTTTTTCTCTTTGGTTCACTCAGGTAATCGTACTTATATATTTTATATATATATTACTATAATGATTAAAGTTATAATTTGGCACTATTTTATGAATAAAAAGGACTTAGAAACAAAACGAGGGGAATAGTTTCATCAAACACTAACCATGATCTTATTGCTTCTTAACTATCATCTGTAATAAGTGATAGGTGGTCTCTTAGGAAACAAGTTATAAAATAGGCCTTTCTATACAACATCTAGAGGACAGTTTTAATTTGTATTTATTACATTAGTTCAATGCTGAAGGCCTGTAAAGAAACCTTATAGTATAAGTTAGTAAAAAAACTGCATTCATAAAATGAAATTTAATATCTTGATACAAATAATCGTTTAACGTTGTGAATGTTTTATAATAGCTGCGAAAATTGTATAGTAAAACTTTAACACATTACTTAACTTATTTAATAATATTTTACTTTTTATAAATATACTTATATTCATAAAGCTTTGTATGTACAAATTTATTCTAACTTACATAACTCACCAAGCATGATTGATACCAGGTTGTTTCAACGCTATGCATCATCAGCACCTCTTGATAGAATATCAATGAAGTTGACAGGAGATGTAATTGTGATATACGAGATCAAGGTTTTACTTGTTTATACACCCTGCTAGTATGATGGAATTATGAACATGCTATTATTTAAAAATTTTTAAGAATTTACGTTATCTAAGATTTTTTGTACTGCTTGAATATTGCTATTTTAAGAGTTTTAAAAAGCACACTTGTATCAAAATTATTAAAACATCAAAGCTACATCTTATTATACTTTAATAAGGAACTGGCAATGTTTAAATGCTAGATTAAGCTTAGAATACCCCTCTTAAAATACTAGATTTATATAAAACGTATTACAAATAATTAAGGAAATAGTAAATTGCCAATGGCGCAGTGTAGTGGGTACGGCGGTTATCGCAAGATAACCAGATCAAGCAACGCCGAGCGTGGCTGCTGCTTGGACAGGTGACCGCTGAGCGATCCTGTCCTTGCAAGCAGCCCGCCTGCCCGGCCATTGGTGGTGGTTCGGAAGTCACCTTTAAGCCGTTGGTCCCCAGGTTAAGTGTTAGAGAGGGCTTCTTAGCCCTAACTTCGCCTGGTAAAATAAGACATTCTTTACTTTTTTTTTTTTTTTAAATTGTGAAAACTTATTATTGATTGACCGCCATCGTTTAAGATAACACCACGTAACTATATAAAAGGGTGTATTGCGCATTTTAATAAATTTAAATTAATAATAGTTACTACGTAATAGATTCATTTCAGCTTGTACCCTGTTTTTTGACAGCGTGGATTGCAAAATGTGTTAAATTTATTATTCTAATATTAATGGAATACTTTAAAAATGTAATATTTAACAGCTATTTCAAATATTTAAAAGCATTTTTAATAAACATTCATTAAATTATTCAAATAGTTTTGGTTGTAGGGTTAACAAAATACTCATTCAAAATCATTCAGAAAACTATTTAAAATGCGAGTTCCAATGGCCGAGGGGTCGGACTATGAATCTGAATTAAATATAGCACAGGTTCATACGTCTCTGTAATAATTGCTCTTTTTATCAGTGCAATCGATATTATACTGTATCGAATATCAGCCTTACTCTGAGAAGATCCTCGCACAGATCAGTGGCCTTTGAGGACGGGCAGAACCAGATTTATAATAGGATCACTCTTAAAATAAAAATCGTCAAATATTTGTCGCATTTGATACGAACGTTTTCTATAAAATGAAAATGATTCAAATACAAATAATCATACCATACGCCACGCGCCACATAAAAAATAGTTGCATTAAAAATATATTCTATTTCGTTTAGAGTTGTCACGTTTGTTAATGAAGAAAAAAATATTGCGTACGATAAATTTTTTGTGTGGTAATCTAAACTGAACGTTATATCATCAATACTATTATGTTATCAATAGTTTTAGTGAAGTTTCTGGCAATTCCAGACATTGAATGTTCAACAATAACATCTACCACAAATTATCCGTGTAAGATGTGCTCAAAGTTTTTACTTAAAATATAAGTTAGATTTTACATATAATTTAGATAATTATTCTTTGGCTCTTAGCGGCTTTAGCAATTTTTTTGCTTTGCATAGTATTCTAGTATTTATAAATCCGTTGCATCTAAAGAGGTTGAATACAAGTTCAACATAAATCATTTATAGCTACAGAACCAGGAGTTTTTACCATGAGCACATAACGTAGCTACTATAGTGGGAAATGTTGATTCAATGTGAATGTTCAGTTCAGTTCCAGTTCACAGTCCTCGTAGAGCAGCGTCTGGAATTTGTTGTTACAGACTTGAATCCTTGAATCTGTAGTCATGTTCCATTAGTCAAGTCCGTGACAGGGCCGAATTCCAGACGCTGCGTTAAAAGGAAGGCGAACTCTATTATACTCGCATTATACGTCACTCTCCAAATAAACTAAAACAAACAGATCGTTTTCGAATAGTTGCAATCGAAAACCAGCCGCAACCAAATGCAGTAATTGCCAAAGTCCAATCTATGTTAGTTGGAGTGACCACCTCTTAGAGCAAAGTGTTATCATCTATTACTGGTATGATAGATTTGATGTCAACGTTAACTAAGTATATTAAGTTTCCAAAGTAGTTAAAAAAATACGTCATAATTGCTCTTTGAACTTTTAATAAACCCAAATATATACACAAACTTATATACTGCAAAGAAAATTATCATTACTATTTAATACTAATAGTGAATTAGTATTGTAATTCACTAAATATTATATTATATAGTATATTATATAGTAGAGGTGAAAATATTTCCAATGCTCTAAGAACCTTCATCATTACTATTGCTTACGTAAGTATTTGTAATGTTAAACAAACTATGGGTGGTAAACAAAGCATTCTAGATATAAATTAATGGTGATTGAAAAATATTCCATTAAGTCATAACCGAATAGTTGAAATGAGTATGGCGAGGAATGATTTGGGACTCTCATACGAGAGAGTGAAACAAAAAATCAATTAATCAGTCGTATTTTTCTGCATTCCATTTATTTAATTGAATACGCCTTACGGTTTTGTAATAATTCACTATTTTTAACTAATGTGGGGAAATCCTATAGTCGAAGTTCGAAGTCGAGTCCTATGAAGATTTACGTGGTTATAAGTTTTATGATCTATGAAACAAAAAATACGTTATTAAAAAGAAATAATTCAAATAATATATTCTTTAACTTTCAGTGTAAATAAATGTATAGGGTCAAATGTAAATAAATGCGTGGCTGATGAAGGTTCACACTCTGAATATACCTATTTATTAAAGGGTGAATATTTAAAGCTGAATTAACCGAGTGAAATAACAAACTAATATATTCATGCATATAATAATAAATACATTTCTTATACTAATTTAAAACTCAAAATAAAATAATATTAAATAGAAAAATAAACGTGAGCTTTTAATCACTGCACTATTCAGTTTTATTTTTAAGTGAAATAGTGAATGGTAATTATTACAGGTTCTATGCTTGTATGAGCACTTTTAATACGAATTATTTATCCTTCCGACGGCAAATTTGACTTTTGTTTTAATACGACAAGCAATATCCTCTTATAAAGGCTTATGTAAAATTTTTCAGTAAGGTTACATGTATAGTGGACGCGTAACATAAAAATAATTAAGAAAAGTCTACTTTTATGGGGTTCATAATAAATGTGTCATCAGCTTTTGTTGAATATTTGCAAGTTTCAACAAAGAAATTAAAAAAAGATTAAAACTGATTATTATATTTATGACTATATAATTGGTTGCCTAGAATTTAATACTAGCTGAATGGTCATTCGAAATTCCTTCAATTACTTCAGTATCAGAATCTGGTTCTAAGTGATTCTGTTTATGTTGAAGTAAAGTTTGAAATAATATGTATTATGTTGGTACAAATGAAAGTGTCGTCCGTTATTTTTAATCTTTAAATAGTGATTGTTCTGTTAATGTAATCTTTGGAACAAAATTACATGTATATATACATGTATATATATACATTCATTCCTTAGACTGAGAAGTTTAAACTGAAGTCAAAAAGCGTCTACCACCCATCTTATATTACATTCTTATATTAGGGAGAGAGTGACAGTTTATAACTCTGGCTGTGTCTTACTCCAGACCTACAATGGTGCTACGTCTCTCCTGTATAAGTCAAACAGTTTTAGAGATTCGTTGTAGGTAAACCAATGCAAGCATGCACGCATATGCAAAATAACGGGAACTTTTTAAACCGTTCGGGTTTAATAATAATAATAATTGCGGTTAGTTTAATTTCTTAATATTAAATAAATGGCTACTTTTCGGACCACCCGGCTCGCTGTCCTTGGTGGTACTGTCGGTAATTGTTTTTCGACGGTATGAATATCTGTAAACCAGAAACAGTACAGAATAAGGTCTTGCTTCCCATTCCTTGTTCACCCTTGTTCCCTTGTTTCATTCCTTGTTTGCTGTAGTCTTTTCTACACTGCACTCGGTTGGTTTATAAAATTGTAGTCACCAAGCAAATGGTATCTGGAATCATTCCCCGTTCCTTAGTTCTAATTAAATTACATTATATTTTAATACCATTTTATATCTAATATCGACTTTAGTCTTCTCCATCAGTTTTATACCTTCTTTTCAATCCCTACCAAAAATGTCTTTCATTTATGTTACTAGAAATATAGAAACCTAATTCATATAATAGTCTATATGAACCTTTGTTGCATGGAAAACATAAGAAACAACAATACGTACGGATTTAGGGATTTCAGAAATAAAATGGAACATGGAGGATTCAAGTCAACACAACGAATAGTTTACAAACCTCAAAGTAAAAATTTTAATAATTTATAAATTGTCTTTATCTTTTACCATTTAAAGTATGAGTAAATTTATGTAATAAACAATATGTTAAAAGATTAGCTATTGATAATTATATTGCTATATACGAGATTTAAACATTATTTGCTACATTTTACCAACCCTACGTATACCAAAATGAGTGATTCCAAGAGCAAGAAAGGAAGCAACCTTGGAATATATAAATTCATATTAACAGAGATCATACATGTTTCTAGTAAAAAACATCTCTTATAAAATATGACTGGGCCAGTAAAACTCCTTACATTTTAAAATCAAGACTCCTTTATTTATTTTGACAATTTAGTTATCCAATAGCACTATTGTTAATCGGTTTTAGTAATTGTGATATGACATATTTAGTTTTATTTTCTAACAAAACAAGATGAGGCTCAAGCTATTACATACACATTAGTTAATAACCAGACAGATTACTCTTATTAAGTATTTAATATTGCATTAGTCATTACATACTCTGGATTTGTATTATTACAACCCTTGTACACTCGTTAGCTATTACCTGCGGCGTTGTTTGCATTATCTCACATAACGATTCGCAGAATGAGCTCTGGATATGGGTACAATGATATTTTATGTTGAGTTTGGATTTATAAAGGTTTATAAAATTCCAGATACCATTTGCTTGGTGACTACAATTTTATAAACCAAAGTTTGGATTTGAGTAAGGGTTTTTGATAAAACCCTTTGCATAACAAACATTATGCACATTTGAGGTGATTGAGTGATCCTTAGGTAAAATAAAATAATGTTAAATAAAATAAGTTTATCGATTAGTTAGTTAAATAAAATTGTAGCAAAATATGATATTATATTTAACTTTCTACAAAAAGCTTAATAATATTTTACTTGATAAAGATTTACTAAAACTATTAGTTCTATAAACAGATTATTTAATTTTAAAATTTAATTTAAATATTGTTTTTTGAAAAATATATTATTCGTAATTAGAACGTATTCTCAAAATAAATGTCATTTTAAACATAATTTAACTTTTTCAGTGATGACATGGCATCGAAAATTAAATAACATCTAAATGTTTGTACTAGTAAATCTTACTTGATCCAACCTCCTAATTAGTATATTAAATTTAGTAAACGTTGACCTGTGCCATATGATAACTACAAAGTAACGCTCGTTTATTTATGCCCAGAACATTTATGTGAGGTCTGCAAACAATCCAACTGTTTAGTGAGCCACATCAAACACGTTTTCGAACGATCTTAAATGAACTGTTGGTAATAAAATAATTTCTTTAAATCCATAAAGTTAACTAGGATACTTTTGTTGTATTTTTGATAAAACTGTGTTACTTTTGTTTTATACGATCAAGGTTGATGTAATTTTCATATAAAGAATCACTGATTGGATTGTTATGTGAATGTTACCGTCTTTTCTGATTAAAATAAGATAACAAAGAACTAAGAAAAATTATAATGCCAAAAACAATACACTTAGAATGTACAACATACGCTCATAAAAATGTAGACAAAGTTTATAGTAAGTAAGTTTAAGCAAAACCAGGAGATTTGGTTATCAAATTATAACGACTTGGATTTTATATATTAATATTCCAGAGTATTAATATTTAAATCATCAATAATACATCCAAGACGATATTAAATATTTTTTGATTAGTAAGCTCCGAGTGAATATTAAGTACAATGTATTACTAAATTTGTTGAATATTAAATATTATCTGGTTTGTCTAAAATAAAAATCACACTTCTAAATAAAAACAATGGATTTATTTTAAACTGGAAAATTAATAAGTTCAACGTTTCAGAATTTGTATCACTCTATTTTCCATAAAGAATTGACAAACCTTTTAGTAAATTAAAAAATTCCTTTGGCAAGAAATAAGAATATTAATCAAATATATCAAACTAAAAATCAGAGCTCTCTTCTAAAATAAAATAATAAAGTTTTTAAATAAAAATGAAATACCACTTGGAAATAACTAAAATAAAAATGTTCACTTCAAAGTTCACTCAAAATTCAAAAAAAAAATATAAACTTATCTTTCCACTATTTGAACCTCAACTTACAAGTCTCTGCAATTCAGATTACAACTCTCTCTAAAAATTATTAAAGTTCAATTAATTTCCAATTAATAATGCACACTAAAACAGTTCCAGTTAAATATTAATAAATTACTACTTTTCCAAATAAAGTTTTTAAATTAAAGTTATTAACAAAGTTCAATTTTAATTCACTTTTTTGCAAGCATGAACCAAATGTAACTTGTATGATTCTATTATGCTCTATTGTTCCTCGAGAATAAGTTATTCAGATTGCTCTGTAGTTTCTATGAATTTAATTTTTTCCTATAAAAAAGACAACAAAATTAATTTAATATCAGACCAAGAAGACTATTTCAATAAAACGTACAATAAATTTGGTGCTTACCTCAAAATCCCTCACGGAAAAAAAATTTAAGAAACACGGCGCACTGTAATTAACTTAATACACGAAAATAACCAAAAGAAGGGTGAAAATTATGAGCGGGCGCTTAAATACTTCCCTTTCCAACCAAATTTTCAGGACATACGCGGTGTTCTCTCATTGGTCCAGCTGTATCAAACTAGGAGAACAACACTCGCAACAAGACAAGTTCTAATCAATTCAAGGCAGTCAACCTGCCTTCCTAACAGTTTAAAACTACCAGTACTAACTTGCCAAAGGATTACATGTTCGTTTTTACCCTGACATTTCACAATCTAATCTAAAATTAAATCCCAATATTTCGATGACAAAATTTTTATTTAATTTAAGTTTTAGTTAAAAAAATAAATCAATGTAGCTTTAAAAACGCTACACATATTAACAGCTTTATTGTTATGTAATTATATCATTACTGACATATCAGTTGGTAGGGACAAATCGAGTCAAATTTACGAAGGAGAAAGAGGATGTAGTAAGTACCGTACAGCTGGGTACCGCACAGAGAAGTTAAAGTCCCCATACCCTCAACTTAACAGGATTAATTTTTATTCTTTGTTTATTTAAAATGCAAAACATATTTAAAATGCAAAATATAACATTTTGATAGCTTTCTATAAATTTTTACTTTAATTTAAAATCCAACTTATTCTGAAGTTATTCATTCTTTGAATGTCATATACTTGTTACAAGGGAACAAAAATAACATTAGGATTAGTTTTATGTGCGTGATACATAGTTATTATTTTATACCATACGATGTAAAGTACAACAATAGGAAGAGATAATATTAATAACTATAAATGATACATAAATATGTATTTTTGAGGATTTCGGTCATTTGCTATCATTGTGTGTTACCAAATATTGTTAGCAGTTCAATGTGTTGTATATTATTTACGTTCGAAGTCGTACGTTCAGTACACAGGTTCAGAGAGTTCATGTCGTATTTTTAGTTGCTAACCTTAGTTTACTCATTCTCATTATTGCCAGTGGACTAATATAACTTAATAGTATAATATCACTATAAGGGTCTTGTGTATGTCAAAACTGATTAAAAAGTCTGTTTATTTTTTTGTATGCCGTAATCAGCTGCCGCGACTGTCCTGTGAAGTAGTGAACATGTTGGACACCCGTGTTTGTCCATATTTTTATATACTGTGTATTTCTGTGTGTTTTGTGTTATTTTAAATCTATAGTGACATCCAATAGACTGAGAATTTAAGATAATTCTATTCGCCGTGAACATTTTGCATCGCAGCGCCGAGAATAAAAAAAAATTGAAGACGAAAGGTAGATTTTTAAAACTATTCTATACAAAAACCACTATGTGCATATATAAATCTGAGTTATATTGCGCAAATAGTGGTGAGTAAAAAAATAACAACTGAAAAGCTTGAATATTTTTTCAAAAATAGTAACTTTAATAACTTTGTCAACATAGTGTCCAAATTTATATTTATGAGCAAACTAATTTTCTTTTAGTCCATCGGTTTGTTGAATTAACCGATGCTTTTATCAAGAATTTTTGTATTTAAAACTAACATATCGTACCAAATAGCTTACCGCACATCACATCATTAAAGTCATGCATATGTTAGCGGAGTGAAATTATCACCAGAGCTGCAGTTGTTGCCTGGTTAATGCATCTATAGATTCCTCAGGAGAATAGGGTAATTGAAACAGGTTATTATTTAGGATACCAGTTAAAAATAACCGGTACGATAGTGGTGTACGTCAGTTATATAATTAAGATACGCTGCTGAGGAAATTCAACATACAGAAAGTCATAAAAAATAGTATAATTCTGTACTACTAATTAATATTAAAACCGTATACTAATATAAAATGTGTAATAAAACCTTACAATAATCAACTAGATTGCGGTGAAAAATTAAAACAAATTTTTTAATTACAACTACTTTTATGAATTAACTGAACAAGGACGTTAGGATTCTTATTTCTACACTATATAAACTAAGATTGAGGCGTTCTTTGTTTAATTAACTCAGCAGATGACTTAAAAATCATTTTGATTAAATATGTGCCGTAGTTTAAACTTGCATCTCATGATTTTTTAGTATTAGGCTTGAGCAGACTTAGATTTTAATTTTAAACATTACAAACAACAGTCTAGTAATAGCACAGCTCCGCGTGGCTATTATTTGCGGGTGACTGTCTTATTACTTTATCAGATAAGATTAAAAGTGGGACATTTTTCTTATCTAGCGGTGCTAATGTTAAATAATGAAAGTCAGATTTACGTATTGCTTACATGATCCATTCATTCAGAATCCTTATCTAGACCAACTGATAAGAGTTCACTGCCCCTTGCCAATCCACTTCGTGTCTATCCTGTGAACATAAGGACAGATTAGTCCTTTATACAACCATTGTTTATTAATGGACTTTTGATATTGTAATACTTTATACTAATTTATTTGGGTAAGTCGTGAAAAAGTACTTCTTGATCGCTAACTCAAGAACTTGTTAACATCAAATTTGCTCTAATAATATTTCGTCGATTTTATATAGAAAATTTCAATACTTAATAACTAAATTTTGACGCAAAATCAATCATAACCTCTGATTTCCACCAAGAACCACTTCAATTGTGGTAGATGTATAAATAACATCTCATTTAACTGTTCACACACAATTTTTATATGCAGCCGTCCGCAACTGAACGATACACGGTATTTTTTCAGGTTGTGTGTGAAATGAAGGGATAGATATATATGTCTGGTGGAATAAAATTAGAAAACACTGCTGTTTTAGAAATATTTATTGAAAAAAATGTATGATATAGATGACACCAGATTTTAACATTTTTAAGAAATATAAGACGTTGCAAAATCTTTTTATATCCGGAGTTGAATCCAAGCGGAAGTCACTCCAGGCTCTTGGAGAGAATTTAAAATAACGAAGATGACAAATAAAGAGTGGTTACAAAGAGAAAAAACTTCGGTTTCCCGGAAAATGATTTCAGGGAACCGAAATACCCTCACTTTGAGCTAAAAGACGTAGAGTAACTAAATTACTGCTTAACACAAATGTGGAATAATTATCTTTTGCTGACAGTTCCTGTCTTTATATAAATGGAGATGCCGCTTACTTAAAAAAAAGAGGTTTAACTGTGAATAACACCCCGTTCAGAACCCAGAAAATACACTCCTGAAGGAATCCTCGAACTGTTTTACAGGATTAATCATTCGAAGTTTTAAATGTTTATTCTATGTGTCGTATTGCTTAGACGAGACGACTACGAAGAGAAAGAAATGCGTAAGAAACAAAATAAGTATATTCACTATCAGTTAAGAACACAGATTGGATTGTTGGTTGATGTTCAAAATCCTGGATAACGCACAAAAAACTATGAAAATACCACTTTTAATATATAACAATAAGACTTTTCAGTCAGTATGAATTAGCATCGGTGACCACCGAGATGGATTCCACAATTACCAAGCGTTATGGTGTGTTATTAAATCTGTATCTGGAAGCTATGAACTTAATTGAAATTCTACGCTGTAAATACCACTAAAGGTTTAATAACACTTTACCCTTTTTACAACATTCCTTCTACGTAAACAAAATATTAATTAATTAGGAACACAATATTGAAGCAACAACATTACCCATTGGAATATATTCAGAAGAAACTCTTGAGGCTAGAACGAAAGATATGAGATGATTTCGGGAGCACAACACAGGGAAAATCCTGTATATGTGAAATGGCAGACCTACATTCATGGTTCTTCACATCAGATGCCCTGATATCATTGTAACGTTTCGTCTACATTGGTTTTAATTTTTAAATTTTATGGATTTAATTTTGTTAGTAAATTTAAAAAGGGGTTTTAGTATTAAGCAGATTGTCAGACGATAGTCAATGATATTTAAATTTACTCCTTTGGAAAGTCTGCTCATGTTACTAGAGGCCAGTAGATTGATTGTGAGTTGATCCATTGTTGCATCGGTTCTTTGGTTGACAAATTGCTGGGTTTTGTTTGTTTCAGATCAGGAAAGGTGGTTTTTGGCGAAAAATTGTTGGTCTACTGATTTACCTGGAAAATTACATAATTAATTATTGGGGGGGGGGGGGGTATTTAAATCAGTGCTTCTCAATTTCCGTCCGATTTTCGATTGAAAGAGTGCGTGTATCTGTCAGTCCTTTTCTTGTTTGTCAAAATCGCCACAAGTGATGTTGGGTGAGTACAAAATTTCTTTCCAAATTACGTAAAATATGTTTTCTGGACTGTACCTAATTTTAGAGATTTTTCACGTAGTTAAACTAGAGTAGACTATACGTTTATAAAAGTAAGCCAGGAAGAAGGAAGGCCGTTAGAAGAAAGATAAATTATTCATGTACAACACCTTTTTTTACATGTTTGAACAAAGGTTTCATCTTTAGAATAGTTAAGATGTGAACTCTTTGCAACAACGCGTAATATGTGTTGCACATTAATAACAATTCAGTTTGTAGCAAGTTGCATTTGAATTTTCAAAATTAAGTGAAACATAACGAACTGGAAAAAATCCCACATTTCCAGTTTATAACGTGGTTCACAATAGAAATATGAGATTGATTTAATTTAAATTTGATTGATTAATTTATTTTGAAAGAGGTGATGCTTTAATTTAATTTTTGAAACTTAATTTCTATTTGAAGAGCCAATTGTATTGTTTTTATTGAGAAGAGGCTTTTGTTTTAGTTTAACTTGAATACTGATATTTTTTCGAATCTGAATAAAGGGATTTTCGAACTGGAAAATTCATTCCAAATTTTATTTGTAATATAAAGGTTGAAAATTCAACCGCAAAGTGTTTTAAAATTGAGCTTTTAAAACTGGCATACATTTTTTTAAATTGCCTTTGAAGTCTGAGTTTTGATTTTAAAACATTCCAAAAATATTTCGTAGCCGTAGATGTAAGTGTTCACTGGTTAAACATTTTTCACACATACAAATGAAAAACGATTATACTGACTTTGAGAGTTGTTTAAAATTTAATTCTTGAGTTTTATTCAGGGTTTGTGACCGATAACCTAAATCATTATGATCTCAAATATCCTTTAATTAACTGTCAAACAAAAACTTAAGAAATAAATGTTTCATAAAGACTACAAAAAGCTATTACTTGTACAAGTAGATGAACAATCGTCTGAAAAATATGATAGCGAATATTAACTTTATATATACTTTATATTAACGAATATAAACTAAATATTTTGTATCTATCGTTGTGTGTATGTTATATAATTATATGATTCTAAAATGGTCAACTAGTCAACTCCAGAACTTTCTGTAAACATGTTATTAGGTTTTCAATATTATTAATGTAGGAGTATATAAAAAATTCCAAGTAGTGTAAGGATTTAAACAACACATGCAACAACTGAAATTATAATATAGATGAATTATCACTATAGATTAAAAATATTAAATGTATGTAAATTAGAGTGTAAATGCCTAGTTAAATGAAAAATGTCTTTCTTTCTTTGTTGTTTGGCGATAGCCTAATAAATAACATTATTGATTTTTTTAAATAACAATATACATTCCATCAACGTTACTTTATAGGCTTGAATGTTAAAATAAAATATGCCTATTAATTATATGCCTATAAAAATTGCAAGTACACAACATTTTTAAAGTAATTATTATTATATAAATAAAGATGTATTATTCACAGTGTAACTGTTATGTGTGCCACTTTTCAGTTACAATACTCGTTGAGTGTATATTTTTAAAACAGATAATTGTTAACGATGTAAGGTAAAACTCTATATAATTTATGAAAGCAATGGTCCAATGTAGTAAATGTTTATAAAACCTTTTGATGGTCATCGTTAGGAGTTTTAGTATATATGTAAAACGAAAGATATAGTATATTTAGTAGCAAAAAGTAGATTTTACGGATCATATTTAATAATTAATTATATTATTATTATTAATATTATTGTTATTTGCTATACTATATATAAATCCTTACAGTAACAAAAACCTTAAAAATTTGTTAAGTTCATTTTAACAAACATAATTTTAATATGTTAATCGAATGCCTATTCTGTTAAATTATAAAAACATCATATAGAAATATGGCAACATATAGATACATATAAAACAAAACATAACTGCATTGCCGGTACTGATTTGATTATTCTTAACTCTTCAACATGCATGGGAGATATATTGTTAAGTAGGACTTGCCAAACACAATTTGCATTGAATTTCTACTAATAAAATGTATTCCATTAGGAAACGATTTGGTTTTCTTTTGCGAAATGAGAAATAAATTTTGTATAATATTATATTTTTCATATAGTGCCTAGAACTTATTTTATCAAGTAAACTGGAAATAATGTAGTATCATTAAGACGATAATAATGTAAGCTGTATATGAATATACATTTTAACTAATTTTAAATGCAACACATGTATACAATACGTATAGTGTTCAAAGGACCAATAAAATGTCTAATATTAAACTCACACTTCGATAACTGAGCAAATGGAGCCTATACGTTGATTTTCTAAGAATAACTGTTAGTTCAAATGGGGAAAAATAAAAATACGGAATAAGATCAAAGTATAACTATTTGTCAAAAGCACACAGTTAAATCATGAATACAAAGAGTTAAAAATGATTTTCTTTTCTATTAAAAATGTCCAAAATAATGTCCGAAATTATTCAAGATTTGAAGCTTTTAAAAATCTTGATTGAGGAGAAAATTGTCTCTAATTACGAAGGACCATAATAATAATGAAGCACTGTTATCTTGCACCGTCCATTGTCTGATACCTTGACACAAATGAAGTTGAGTTGATTGCAGTTCGACCTGGGTTCCTTCCAAGGAATGTTGCACTGTTGGAGTTCTTGTTGATGTATGAAGATTCCACATCCACTAGACACTATTCTCGGTTCACTCACGAACGCTGATGTTCCACAGGGACAAAGTTACTTATGGCTCGTTAACAAGATAAAATCCGGCAAGGGGTTGACGACAATTGTTACACTATGAAGTGGCAAGGCTTCTAACTGCCATAGAACGGCTCAAAGGTTCACAAGAACAAGAAAAGGGGGCACGGCCCAAACTAAGTTAATGCTGGTGTTAACGTACGACCGAGCGATACGGAGTCTGTGAAAGAACTGAAGAAGATGCCTCGGAGGGCTTTTCTCGTCCGCGTCCTGGGCGCCTGTGATTGGTCGACAGAAGTCACCTCATACCATGTCACAGTCGGACCACTATAATTTGGGATGCAGGTGTGTGTGTGTGTGTGTGTGTGTGTGTGTGTGTGTGTGTGTGTGTGTGTGTGTGTACAAAGATACATGAAAATATATTGCTTTATGATTAACATGGTATCAAACAATGGTGGACAAAGAGCAATTCTAAATAAAATACACAATTTTGGTTATTAGTAAGAAACTATATTAATATTTAAATTAAATTGATTAGTGTAAATAAATATGAGAACCTAACATATAGTTATCAGTAACTTCTGTGTTTCATGGTCATAGTACTCGTATTAAAGAGAATTATTAAATTATATGTGGACGAGTTTGTCCCACATTTTGTAACAAAAATTAGAAATTGGAGCCAAGTGCTATATATGACAAAGAAAAGTTTTAAATTCAGAATTAAAAGAGAATTAACACACTCGTGTGTCTCATGGACCGACGAATATTGAGGACTTACTTAATCAAATATCGGAACTCAGGTAAAGATGAGAGTATTCAGATTTTATATATTAGGAGTGTAATAAAGCATGTGATATCATCAGGCAAACATTATCATTTTGTCAATTACCTTGCTGATTCAAGAAATAGGTTAGTTAAATCTTAAGAAATGTAGAGCCGTAAATTATTTAGTATGTTTCAATTAAAGTAAATTCTACTTTAATTTTCTTTAACAAGTTCAGAAATACATGGCAAGTAAAGTAAATTTCCCAACTCAGAATGAACCTCAAAACTTAAATTATATAACAAATTTGAAAAATCTAACAATTCTTTTAGTTTTAAAAAGGTAAAAATATTAATTGTAAGTATAGCGTCAAAGCACATTAGCTGTGTATTACCTTACAGGTAATGGGAGTCTTCATCATAAATATATTCTGTCTTAGATATTTAGAAACCAGTTATACCATGTAATTCTCATTCAATCCCAGATTACCACTACACCACAGAGCCCTTACTTTTTAATACTAAATAATTTCGTATTTAGAATTTTCGTCACGTATGTTTTGACCAAATACCTTTAAAACGGGCTTTAAACATTTATAAAAATCGTTTAACCGACAATAGACTATTTTAATTTCAATAAAAATGTAATTACAAATACACTATATATGTTCATCTAAAGACTCTTGGGCACATACAACATACATGTAAATTGTATCGCCTAACAATTACACTTAAGACACTAATTTAGGTGTGTATATTATACACACTCATATATAACGCTCATGTCCGGTAGGAAGACTAATAAATAACTTATCCTGTTCGGAGAGAGAGCAAAATGCTATGGAAAAATACAAATTGAAAAGTAGAATAACATATAAAAAAAATTAAGCGCTGGGACTGGAAAAGGTAGACATAAAAAGAAGGCTATATCATAAAATGAGTATTAAAATGTGAGTGACCACATGTAGACTTACCACCAGTTTCAAGGGAAGAAGGCACTTCTACTGTTCAGAATAGTGAGGATAGTAGCTAACAACCTGGATGGTCTGTAGATCCACTTTAACTTGTGATATTTTATGGTAGGAACAAATAAAACACAGCTTTTATTCAAAAAATCGATCCTGGCGTTTCAGCTAGGTTAATCCATAATAGTATGGAAGGACGTCGATTTATAGAGAGTTAACATGCGATAAAAAGCCCAATATACTAGTTTTAGAGAAATAATGAAAAGAGAAGGGGACGACACACTATAGTAAATGTGTACGAGAGAAAAAATTAATATGGCCAAACGTAACGCTGACAAAACTCCGTACACACGCGGCCTAAACTGGAGGGATTAAAGAGAATTATTAAATTATATGTGGACGAGTTATATTTAATACAATTATATGTGAATATGAATGTATTTTAAACCCGGACCAAGAATCAACATGATGTAGCAAGTGTCGGCTGCTATTACGCGATTCACAATAGGAGTCACTGTCAAAGCCAATGTGAACAGAGTTCTATGGTGTTATTCTCATAGCTGATTTACCAGGATAGTACTACTTTATACAAAATTAAATATATGAACTTACATTATGAAATAGAATAGGAAATAATGATCTATTAAAATACTCGTAAATGTAACATTGTTGATGTACAGATCTTTTATTACAGGGGTCATAAACATTTTTCCAGTAACAATATTTAATTAAGAAATACTCTAGATATTAAACTAACCAACTTAGATATCTGTGAGTTCTTATCAATCTGCTAATCGCTGTGCATGAGCACTTGACTAAGGAATGGATGGTGCTGACAAGGATATGAAAAGGGGCTTTTCTATGCTACTGTAAGTACAGGTACTAAACCTCTTGTAACTACAAACAAAAAAACAACAACAAAACAGAATCATGTAATTTAGGGATAACTAAGAACTTAAAAAAATACATAAAATCGCTGCTCGAAAGGAATCAGTAATAGTTTTCTTTCAATATTAGTGTTTTCCACAATGAAAAGAAAATCTAAAGAATTGGAATGTGATATACTTCCAATGTGTTACTGTGAACCATCAAACTTAGGTGACAGTTTAGTATCCTACTTGTAATTAAAATAACAAAACTATTGAAATTCCTTCAATTATCTATAGGTAACATATAAACTGATAATGTGGATAAATTTTAAGAATAACGGAATGTTCTGTTGTGTGTATGTGTACGGTATTTTGTTTTTGTTGGTCTGATAACTCCGCTCAAGTTTAAAAATCTCTCCTCTAAAACCAGTAAGTTTCTGAAAGTCACAGATTATTTCCTAAGCGAAATAGATGTAGAGTACTCAAAGCTAAAAATGGATCGTGATTATTACATGAGGTTAAATGCATTTACTAACACCTTTTTAATATTTCAGAATTTTTGTGACACAGACAATAAAACCCAAATTACAATATTACTGGATACGAAATAGTGCAGTTAATATATCTACAATATCATTCAGTAAAGGTTATATGTCGGGAAATGGATTAAAGAATGTTAATTTAAACGGAAAACACAGTAGCTGCTACTAGAATAATATATTTGTATTAAAAACTCGAAATAAACATGATATATTACAATAATTTCAAGAAATATTTATTATTTAATTAAAGTAACGTTTATCTTAAAATGTTCTGCAGTCTCAAAGGAATGTTCCGAGTAATTAAAACAATGTATTACTAGTTAATGTAAAATATTCCTCCATCTAATTTATTTCAAAAACAGAGGTAGTTAGGTAAAAATGTTTTATAATATTCTATCCCAAGTTAAGGAGGAATGTCGGTAAGATTAATGTAACAACCGGGTCACATGAAGGTAGTTAATTAGCGCCCCTTAGTCACATAACTGCAAGATTGCTGTCTCGTAATTAACTAGTTTAGATGAACGATATAGAGTCACATGAAGTCACATGAATATGGGCATAAAGAAAATAAATGTTTATCAATTACCTAAACCATTGTATTTGAATAAGAATATTATTTACTGATTTTAATACTCAAAGAAATATTGAGAATAAACCAAATTAATGAGTCGGCAATTTATCTGTGCTCGTATACACTAAAACATCATTGAATACTTCAAACGATACTAGGAACACTTAAAACTGCTTGTATAACAATGTGGAGGAAGTCAAAGTTCATACATATATTAATGAATGCAATTATGATGGAATAAGATGGAGTCCTATGGTGAGCACTTGAGGGAAACGTAGGATGCTCATTGCAAGTCCATTTGATCCTGTATTCCACGAACGTTTGGAGCAACACATTGATCCTCATTGGATTAATGTGAGTTTAGAAAATAAAACAAAATAATAAATATTGCTTTTGTTAAAAAAACGGATTGAGAACTGTTAATAATTGAAAATTTTTTTATATTTTGTAATGTTCAGAAAATAAAACAAAATAATAAATATTGCTTTTGTTAAAAAAAAAAAAAAAAACGGATTGAGAACTGTTAATAATTGACAAATTTTTTTATTTTGGAAAATAAACATTGTTGATTAAGTTATCTTAAATCCAATTATTTCGAAATGTAGATTTCTTAATGAACTTATGACCTCGTTACATGGTTAGTATGTTAGTTAAATTTTGTATGTTTAAATAATCAATTTACCCACACCATTAAACTTAAAAGTGAGAAGTTATATACAGAGGACATATATCAGTAAAGGATTCGAGTGAAAGTGATGTATTTATAAAACACTGAGACATAGAGAGATCACAGTAAGGCTTCGGCACTCACGGTGATGTGTTATGAATGTTTGACGAGCGTGTTGTAGTGTCCATAGGTATATGACAGTCAGAATTTCAAATACTCAGTGTTTTTATCTACACGAGCAAAGACGTAATATCGTTTAAAAACTTGATGGCTCTAATTATGTCAACCTATAACTTATAAGTTTTAATTTTATATCTAAGATGTGTTAACATGAACAACTATATTTATTTTGTCAGAATTGGTATGAGAGATGTTATGAAAACTTAAACCGGACATACTTATGTAACAATAACAATGAAATAATTATACAAAACATATGTGGCTCTATGAGCCGTGCTACCATTCTTCTCTACATTTTCATCTTCTAAGGTACGACTTGTAAAATATTTTAAAATCGAGTGAACTAACAAACCTGAGATATAAAACTTGCATCACTTGACCCCTTGCTTAAGGAAACTGGCAATAAGTATGTTATATAGTCATAGCTATCATGACATTTTTATAGTTAGTAAAATCTTTAAATGTCTGTCAAACTATTTAAAGTAATGAATGGTGTTTGCAATTCCAACAACTCTAAATACCCGGCCACTTCTCCAAAATAGAAACAATGTAATATAGGGTTGACTCATTACCATACCTATAACTCAAATGACTGGATGAATTGCGTTATGTCTGTCTGTCTCCACTATATCTCGAAAACGGACTAACCTATTGACTTACAATTGATATTGTTTCACTTTATTTCTATATACGCAAACACTGATTTTATATGAAGGTGCATGTTATCTCCTAGAATTTTGATGACTGCGAGTATTTTTACATTGATTTTAAAAACACGATGGCAACGATAAAATTGGGTAAAAAAATATGCAAGCAAACAGAGTACAATGGTTTCATATTTAAATATGTGACTTATTAACATGTGGAGCTAACTACCAACTATTGGTGACTTAGTGTTCAGACTTTTAATATTTGAACACTGCTATGTAACCCAACTTAATGAAAGAAATTTGAATGTACCATGTGGCATGAATTCTCATTTCTAAATAGATATGATTGAGTTCTATAATGGCGTTTGTCCAGCCTTGGAATTGGGTTGAGGGCCATTGAAGCCTGTCATTCAGTTGACTGTGGGAAGTTTTTCTTCCAGTGGATATACAAATCTCTTAAAAATGTTTCTCTGTGTCACGTGATATAACGTACTTCCTCCTTGTATATAAAATGGAGATTGGTGCCTTTTAGACCTTTATTTTCACTTGATACATCTTTACATCACAAAAATCTTATGAAAAACATTAAAATGCGTTGTTATAAAGCGAAGCTTCTGTCACTCATCCCTAAAACTAGTTATGATAACTACCAGATCATCCACTAAAGGGGATTTATCTCAGCTGCCTCGATTATGCAAGCTCTTGCAATAAATTGTCCTAAGTAAACAAAACTAAAATGTTAACATGCTACAATCTTAACTCATTTTCAACATTTCAAAATTTTCTTTGGAATAACGATAATATAACAATCCAGACCATATAATAGCGAATAGATTTCTTGAAAGTAGCTTTAATTACTAAATCACATCTTTTAATACTATATAGCATTAGAGTTCCACAATAGGACTTTTGAGACGAGTGTTAAACGATACTTTTCATCGTTTTTAACGCTGCAAAAAAAGCACACGAAGCTTAGTGTTAAAATCAGATGTTAGATTATAGGAGTTCCAAAACAAATGGATTTCAATTATTTCTACAGGAAAAGAAAAGTTTATACGGGGAAATGATTATTTGCACAGGTAAATAAATTTTAAGAGGAGGGAAAATCAGCTGACATGTATACCGAGTGTTGAAATAATATTTGTTAGTCTTTGTATTGTTTGGTTTTGTTTGAAAAAGATGACTTTTACGACACCTATGCTTGTTGAACTTTAAACCTGTAAACTCTAATCTCTGGGAATAAATACCAACTAAAAGTTATAATGGACTCACAAACAACGAGCTGTTACAGACTGTCTCCATCTGTATTGAAATGTGACAAACAGGCTTTTATGAGCTCAACCGAGGTCCGTTTATCATGCAAATGTGCCTGTGAGTTGTATATGATAAGCACTTTGTACAGCGGGTATTTTCATGTTTTTTATGAGGACATCGTTACTGACAGTTCAGTTCGAAACTCAAAGTTGACTCGTGATAACTTTTAATACTTCTTAGCCTAGTCGGATTACTTACTTAAATACTGTTCTATGTACTTAAGTTTTATTCATTAAACTAAATTAAATAATATCTTAGTATGGTATGTAAAACATAAAAAATGTAACTTTTCATATTATCGAGTAATTGTATACACTATTACTAGTCCACGGCTTCACATACAATTTCCTTCCGAATTACAAATTAAATAAATCTCAAACATATAAAATTAGCTAAACAAAATTATAATAATAAATTAATTTTGTAAGCAAAAAATATGAATTAAATGGAGTTTTGGATTCTGGGAGTCATGATTGGAGAATATAAAAACATTCTCCCAGATATTTCTTTGTGAAGGTGATTGCAATTTGCAGGTATGTATGAAATATTCCTAAACCTAACCTAATATTCCTTAATCTTGAATAAAAATTATAAATTTACATACATTTTAAAATGTTAATTCATATGAAGAGTTAAGATAACACTGTACACAGATTTGTAAGTGGTTGATTTCCCCATGGTTGATATAATATCTTTATTTGTATGGTAATAACTGGGGTCCTATGAGAGGTCTGTCAGCTATACATCTTCTCTTATTGATAATAATTTGATACTTTTTATATCTATAAAACATTGTGAATATTTATCTAAGGACATAAAAAGTTTTATGAAGGAAGCAGTTGATAGTTCAACCTGTCTATCTCTAATTGTTTATTTTTTTGCTATATTTTTGTTGTGTGCATACCTATATTTAATGACGTATAGACACATCAGAAAGTGTAACCGGAGCTGTAATGATACCTAATTACACCCCTCAATTAGTCTCTTCGAGTCTGTACACGTAATTTATTGTTGTACTTTAGCTGTAGCATGAGGGTAACCAACGTACCCTAAGTGATCATTGGTCTCGGCCTACACGGTAGCGTAAAGAAGCAGCGAAAAGTGTTTCCACCAATTATCTTACTACAACCGTTGCTGCCACGAAATTGTTGGTACTTCTCGTTAGGGTAACGAACCACTCAATGAACACAAGTGATCGTTGCTCTCGGCACACACGTAGTGAAAAGGATCAGAAGAGTGTAAATTCTGCTCCAATTATAAAGACCACAACTGTTGATGCCACGCATGCTCACTACTTTCATGGTTAGGCCTTTGGTACTTCTATTTAGTTTAATTGACTACTCAATTTATTGAGTTGATCTCTTCTCTTGGCTTGCAAAGTAACATACAGACGTAGATTATTATTAACAAGTTATACAACCACATAACTTACAAATCTCTTTAAAGAAGTTTAAGGTATTTTGTTCAAATACGTTTGATAGGTCTAAAGTTTTTAATTGCTACATATATTCAAACATATATAATAATATCTCAAATGCAAAAATAAGACAAAAAAAATACCAACAACACAAAGAACTAATTGAAACAAAAAAATGGCATGCTGATACTTAGTATAATTTGTTTGTTTTTTTCGAATTAGGGCATAGCGCAACAAACTAGAATGTAACGCGTTTTAAAGGCTACCTACGTTATTATCTATTTTCTTAATTTCTAGGCTTATAGGTGATACGTCGAGAAGATGTTATTCAATGATTTAAATTAGTGACGTGTAAAATAAAGATAAGTGAAGAGAATATAAAAAAATATGTTTAATTGTTAGTATATTATTTAAAAATAAAAGAAAAAATTTAAATATACAAGAAATATAATAATTATTGGGTCATAAAATATTACGAAATTGTTGTTATCCGGGATTGGTATTTTTTCGTGAGTTCTGCCTTCTAAAATTTTCTAAATGAGGTCTCCTGAACGTCATGGGCTGTGGTTTTCCATCATTTCAGAGGTACTAATGCCTATCAATCTTTGAAAACGAAGATTATTCCGAATAATTATATTTTGATTAGATTTTAATCCATTTGGATAATTTTTGTCCTTCCTATTTACTTAATAGCCTTATTTGATTCTTCATCATTTTTCTTTATTTATTTTGTTTTTGCTCAGATTTAACTCTATTATTAGACCATTTGCTATTCTCATCAGACATTATTTTAGCACAAATGTTTCTAAAATGATTAAGGAAAATTTTACAACTAAAAACATATTTTCTATTTATAAGTTTTGAGGTAATAACACACTATTTGTATTTTATTTTGAGATTTTTCTTTAGCAAAACATATTTCAGCTATTACTACAGCCTTAATAGTTACAGAAATCTTTATTTTTATGCGCAGCGTTAGATAGATAACCTACTTTGGGGTATATATTATACATTTATAAATGTCCATTGTAAGCTTTCCTTTAATTTTAGATTATTTTAGAATTGTTCGATAAATAATTTTAAAATAATTTTCCTCATTTTGCTAGAGCTATTTCTGTGTTCCAATTGATATATGATATGCTTGGAGCTATCAGTTACTATAATGGTTTACCTATCACCAAATTGATTTTAATTAATGGTTAGAATTTACCTTTTTTGGCTGCTTTATTATTGTTAAATAGTATAATCATTTAAATTTTATGCTTATAATTACTTATTTATGATTTATACCCTCAAGCACTCTCTGGTATATTTTTCTGTGTTTTTTGCTCATATTTAAACTAGTTTTGTTCAACTATCTTTAGTTTTAAGTATACCAAAGAGCTGTAAGAGCTATAAGTCATTGTTCAGCTCGTCATGTACGGTTGGTGTTGGCTATACATTTCAAACTGTGGTATTATTTGCAGAGGTTTTCCATTCTAAATTGCTACTTTAGACAATTTTACAGTTGACATAACTGCTTCACTTTTACATCCTGCAAAATAAAGTTTGTCACATATTACTGAAAAAAGTGAAAGCATGACATTATATAATAGTGCAAATATATATATCCATGATATTAAATTGTACGAAATGTTTACAAATCTGTGGTAAAAATGAACGTAATGATGGAAAATATGGGGTAGTTTTATACTTAATATTTAAGCGACTACAAAAAAGTACGAGTAATTTACTTTCAGTCATGTTTATTACTTTTTATACATGAAACGTTGTCAAAGCTCAAACTTTGGATAAAGAACATCTATTCATACTTGGTAGATCGCTAGATCCTGGCTATCCTATAAGACGTATAGAAACAAACTAAATTATTACGGTTCATTAAATTGTATGTAACGACATTATACACTTTTGGCTTCATAACAATAAAAATCTGTGCCGAGTTGTAGTCATCCTGTGTAATATTGGCTGTACTTATTAAAATTATTTCCTAAAACCCTTTTGCAACCTTAAAACATTTGTAGTCGTAGTATAAAGTTCATGATGCAATAAAAAGTATTAGGAGGATGAAAAATACTGTCAACAAGTTTCTCATCACAACAGTTGTACATTCAATTAACAGTTGTTCTCTTGATAGTTCTCGTTAAGCTAACGAACCACCCACTTTGTGATCACGTAAGAGACCTTTGCTCTTGACTCTCATAGGAAATTGATCAAAGAACGTTCAGGGCACTGGCATATAGCATTATTTCTTTATTTTATTACGCTTGACCATTCTCTGAATTTAGGCTCCCAATTACAAAATAAAGCCTTTATTATTTTCGGGCATGTAAATTATCAATATACATACTTAAATGTGACGTAAAATAATGATGTAGTTAATTTAATTGTAACATGCACACTAAATCATTTTCAAAGTTGAGAGCTTCCTTCTTCGAAGAGGTGTTGATAAAAACTGTTTAAGCAAATAATCTGTAAAAACTGGTGTTTAGTGTTTTCTCGTTTATTGCTGTATTATTTTTGCCTTTATTGTTTAATTCAGTTTTTATAACTAGTTGTTGTTTTTATCAAGTAAATTTTTTGTGGATAGTGTGCATGAGTTGAAACAACACTTCTGTGGCGATTCCTTATTTCGGCATGTGACAACACTCTGATGTGGTTTGTTTATTTTAATACAGATTTTAGTTGTTAGGTTCTACTCCCCGAGTAGAAGATTATATTCTGTATCTTGAAACGTAGTATTTTAGTATTAACTACTGAACGGTTGTTATTATCACTGAACGGTTGCCTTGCTGTCATTAAAGATGGTTCAACCTATTTCTTTTTCTCTTATTTGTGCAACTTGATGGCAAGTAACTACGTAGTAACTAGGTTCATTTGTGTTACCAACCCAGTATACTATCGATACTGGAGACCCAAAAGCGAACCTTGACGTGTCAGTGCGGCTCTATGTAGTCAGCTAGCGTCTGCTCTATCCATCTTAAATAAGCAGTGACCTGGCTTTAAAACACATCACATGTCTGTGTATGTGTATATCCATTATTAATAAGGCTTTCAACAGTTTTACACCAGGAGATTGGAAATTGGAGGAGTTCCTGGAAATCTTATCACCAATGCAAAGGAATCAATTTAAACCCAGTTGTTTTTGAAGTAAGTGATCAAAATTGCGTGTAAAACTGCTAAATTAAGAAACATTAAGTTTTATTTTAATTGCTTCGTTATACAGATAATTATCTTTAATAAGAATTTGTATGGTTCATTGCCGTGTTGTCTAAAATAATATATAAAAAACATTTATTTATAAAATACTATTAAATAAATTTAATACTTAACAAAGTTATTAATTACATAATATCATTGATAGTAAATATTTGTGAAACATACAAACATAATTTTTGTATAAACCCTTTTTAAATGTGATTTAAATTTTTATTAAGCTGGTGAAGGAGCCTGTCACACATACTCTCGGGCTGAAATCTCTGTACGATTGATAGTATTCTGGCAAAATACAGGCTACTTGGCGCTTTTCGCCCACTGAGCGATATAAATTTTACTTCGAAAATATTGTTTCGATTGGTGCTTTCCACAAAGTAGCAGCAGCTGAATTTAGAGACCAACACATATTTAACGGGAAGTGGAATTGTGCCTTCTTAAAGAGTTCTGTGACCTTGCCTCTTGGTTTTCTGAAGGATATGAGTAGAACAGCGGGATATTCCATAGACTATCTCATGAGACTGTTCAAAGGTAGAGTCAAAGGTCACCGTGGACATTGCGCCTTATCCGAGGGTCTATTTAGTCAGCGCACTCACCCATACGTTATGGTAGAACATACCCAGCCTAATTCCCAGAACTCTCATAAATTGCCTTGAACTGCCATATATAATATTGTGACTGTAGGATACTAATGTCGTGTTACTCTTTGTGTGGGAATAGTTTTTTACACTTAATTCTTATTCCTTTGGATTCAAATGGTATGATATTGTGTTTAGTATATTGTGTAGTTTAGAGATTCCCGCACGCTAATTTCACCTAAGAAATTTAAATCGCATGCATAATTTTGAAATTTGAGTTGATATTTGTAATAATAAATAACAGGTACCTCCTAACGCATTGTTTTTTTATGATGTGATCTTAAGATAAACATAGGCGTCCTTGGCATTGCCAATATAATTGTGTTCACTCACTCTTTACTCTATATGATTTTTAATATTGAAAATATGGTTTTCTGTCTCATGTTTAACGTGGCACAACATTTAATTACCACAGTTATAATGTTAAAACTGACAATAATATCCTATTGAATGTTAAAAAAATGTTTAAACTCTTAGAAGATACAAAGAGCACACAGTTATGGAACATATGAAGGTGAGGAGGCCAGAGGCTCTGGTTGAACTCTTATTGTTATTGAGTTTCATATGATTTGAAAATTTTTCAATTTCAATTGGATTACATGTACATCTTTATTAACGATTAGTTTTCCTATATCGGTAAAAAAAGTGTAGTTAGTCTCATAATGTATTATAGATAGTGAAATAAATAATTTATAAAATTTTAAAATATAAAATCACACACACACACACACACACACACACACACACACACACACAACATATAACTGTTAATTATTATTATTAAGTAAACTGTCATCTAGATTACACTTTTTATGCACAATATTCATATTACTTGAGTCATAAATAAATCCCATGTTAATTAAATCAAACATGTAAAAAAAGCTAAATATTAGGTTTCGGTATATTAATTCGCTGGTACCATGTATCAGTTAGCCGTTCTTACACAAACCTTTGCGGACTGGAGTCTCGAGACAAGTTAGTTGTGGCTTTGCCTTGGTAACATTAGGAGATTATATTTATTTTAGAAAATTATGTACATGATCCCAATTTTCCCGTTTGTTATCGATGTTTTACAACTAATACTTCACGTTCCTTTGTTTGCTTTAAATAATTGTAGTTACATTTTACAAATAACTTAAAATTGAAATTAACAGTACCCGTTTATAAAGACATAACAGGGCCCGGTTTGAATGCCCTTTAAGTTTAATAATGTTATTGATCTGGATTAATTATGTGACATTTTGTAGTTTTAATCTGTTATTTACCCATGAGAAGTACAGAAAATGATTTTTTTCCATGAATGCCTGCCAGTTGACAGTACTCAACATTTTAAATTTATTTTTTTATTTAGTCATAGACTAGGCAAACGTCATAATTTCGTGAAAAATTTTAAACACGTAGCATCTAGGTTTCCAGATAGAAGAGTTACGTTTAGAAGTATACAATCATAATAGTTTTATTAATTACCTAAATTTATCTTAAATTCCACGTTCATTTCAAATTTTGTTAATTTTGATGTTACTTATCATTTTATAGTTATTTTAGAAAACTAAGCTGTCCGTCACTATTAGTTTAACATGAAATAATGAAATAAGGCTTAAAATAGTTTAAATGCAAATTAATTATTCCAATTAGTTCAAGAACATTTCATTTTTTGATAAAGTTGTTTATGAGCACCTTAAAACTTTGAGAAGGTTATCATAAAATCTTTTGTATGTTAACAGTTTGTTATTAATATACAAAATCTTAGTAACTATGTTGGGATTTATGCGCGAAACTTTATAAAAACAAATTTATCATAATATAAACATGGAATTTGAAGTATATCTTATAATAAAGAATTTTTGATAAATAGATTCCAGTATTCTATTACTTCAAGAAGAATACCGTAATCCATTTCTAGAATCAGGCCTGATATTCTTTCTTTATCGTACACGCAAATATCCCATGCTTCACTCGTTTCTCTTCTTTGGGGTTATTATTCTCCAGAGGATCAGGAGCTGTTGAGCAGTAAGGTCATAAATAAGATATGCAGGCATAACAACATATCTGGCTATCCAGTATGCATGAAGAGTCGTTCCTTCTTATCTGTCTGCTGGATGCTGTAAGAAGCGCACATAATTTACAAGCAAATGGGAAATTTATACAGCGGATTGTTCAACTGGTGACCTTATCAAAATGTGATTCACCATCTTTTTAGTACTTTAATAATTTATATGACAAAATATTTATATCGTTTGGTACACCCACAAGACTATATGGGCGAGTTATCTTCGGAATATATATATATATATGACTATTGACTATATATATATTTTCTTCCACAAGATTATGGAAGAAAATATGACCATTTTATCTATAACCAGAGCTTACAATTATGCAGGTATAACTTAGTAAATCTCATTCCTCCATAAAGAAAATAAGACCAAGATCTATTTAGTTGATTCCCTGTGTATGCATGTTGATTAATACGATACCATTCAATTCTCTATTTGAAAACTATTACAACATAATTGTGAATAATTATGGCAAAATAATGTGAATTTACGATAAATTATAAATATGATTCTTTGATTTAATTCTAAAATCAAAATAAGCTAAATTTACAATTCTAACTTATGATGTACTTACTTATGATTTTTGTATCCCTATCATAAGAGCTGAGGTGTAATTAACTAAATTTGGAATTTTAATTTGCTTATTACTTATTGAAATAATGCCAAGCTACATCGTTCGACAATATTAATGTAATACTATTCAATAATAGTTACATGAAATAATTATAATTAACAATTTGCAACTTGAAAATGTTTATGATGGATTGTAATGTACAAAAGTAAAATGTCACACAAGAGGTTTTTATTGGTATTTCTAGAGTATTGTATGGAAATGTTATTAACACAAACAAATTATTTTATAACTGTTAATTAATTTTGATAAAGTTTAAAGTAATAACCAAACTAGTTACTGAAACATTTTTATTTCTTTTTAAATCTTGAAACGGTTAGATGTATCACTAATCTTTAAATATTAAACAATTGCTTTTATTAACATTTAATGTAGTGTGGAGTAATGATGAATATGCGTATGTTGCTGTATCGAAATTCTGACTTTAGCATTTTTAAATTTTCGTAATGTATAATAAGTTTTTAATTTATAAAAAGAAAAAAAATCAACAGTTTGTCTCTTGAATGATAAATAATAATTTTGAAAAGAAAGACGTCTTTCCTAGTTTTATGATAAAAGATGGTTCTATTACATCTACGTATAAAATTAACATTAAAATAAATAATAAAAACTATGTATATAGTAAAAACGTTATGTGATAATATATTCAGAGTATGGGAACCTTTAAAATTAGTTGTTGTCACAACCTAAATTTACGTTTAAAGTTACCATAACTTAACGCCTTTATAAATGTAATACAATCCAAACTTATAAAGGATTAAAATAAATTAAGTAAGTTCACTAAAATCAACATTGTTACACGTGTATTTGTATAAGTAAATGTGTATTATTTATATGCATTTAGATTTTATAATACATATTATAGCCAGTTATTATTTCTAAGGAAAGTACACATCAATTACTGTTAGAAATCGTAAAACTAAAAGTGGGAGTTATTTTAATAGCTTGTAAGAAATCCATATAGCATAGAGACCAAAAGTGTAACTTTTCTTAGTAATATGTAATAAATGTTAAATCAGCTCTCATCCTATTTATTGTATTGCTTAGAACATTGTCTTGAACGACAGTTCTGGTATCGTTATAATTAAGGATATTAGGGTACTACGCATAAAAAACCTAAATTGACTAGGATTTTAGAATAAATAGAGAACCTAAATACAGCTTTATTCCTATCGGTAAGAAATCAAAGTGCTTAATGAACAACGTGATTAGAAAAGCACGATAACTTGATTAACGAAATGGGTGATGGGGCATGTGAGGTTGTGGTAGTTTTAGTGGGAGAGGTTCTATTAATAGGTCCAATCGGCAGTTCAACACACTCACATGAAGTAACACATATTTTATTTCAAAACCTAATTTCATTATTATAGTTTTTAAAGATTATTTAGGATCAGAAATATACCATTAAATATAACAATTTATTATTTATCTTTTCAATTTTTTATCAATTTTATTAATCGTTCCTAATAATAAGTTAGACTTCATAGATTCTAATGACAAGATTTGCACTTCAGTATTATATTTCAAATTGTTATATTTATGATAAATTCTATGTGCAAACTAAGCATGAAGAAATGTCTCTATTTAAATATTTATACAATTACATTGTATAAACAACTGAAAGAAAGTTGTTCTCTTTAAATATCTAAATAATTACTATGATCAAACCACTGAAGGAGAAATTTTTCTCTTTAAGCATTTAAACGATTACATTTACAAACTACACGAGAATATATATATATATATATATATATATATATATATATATATATATATATATATATAAATATCTTTTAATAATTACATTTTATCTTTACGTAATAAATTACTGGAATACATTTCTCGTACAAATTAAGAATAATATACATATCTTATATGGAAATTTTAAACATATCTTTTCAATAACAAACTATTAATATGATCTGTTCAAATAATATTTAAATTGATTGCTTTTAAATACAAGTACTTAGATAATTGAAATGAAACGTATTAATATGAATTTATAAAAGTCTCATATTATCTAAGTAGTATAGTTCGTATTACAATACCTACTATGGGAATGTGGTTTTTCTTTAGTCATGAATTTCAATTTTCTAATAATTTCATATCCCTTACGAAACAAAACCACGATCATAAAATTATTATTAGTTACTTCAAAACCTAACATGATTGTATTTAATATACTAGATCAATTTATTATGATTAATCAAACGAATTAAAAGTTTCCATTTTGTGACAGATTAAACTAATTTATGATAAACGTTCCGAGTGGTTGTACAGTGGGTTATTAAGTTTATGGCATCATACCAATCAATAACATTTTAATAATGTAAAAATAATAAAATTATGTAATTATGACTAGTATATTATCTTATAAAAATTTTAACATTTCAATGTTACATCTTAGTTCATTCTCGACATATTACATTGATATACAGTAATGGCTTTCTTACTGCTCATCAAAATTCAATTAAGGAATACGCACCAGTTGTGTATTATATCTTGTCTATATACAAATAAACCGATTCAACAATGTAACGAAGAACCCGAAATAACGTAACGAATGTCTATCAAACCAATCTGACGAGGTAAATATTTGTTGCAACGTAATATATCAAAATGTTAAGTGAATTAGTTGGTTTACAAATTAGTTTATTCTGTAATGTTTACGTTACCATCACGGTTATTGTTTTAGTGAACAGTTAGCCTAATTCCAAGAAGTGACATTTACCACTATCTACCTCGATGATGCTTACATAGAAATGAAATTTAATGTAAACAATTTAACTCTATATTTAGTTTATTTTTGAGATGTTGTGAGGAGAGATAGATAAAGAGAAAGATATAAATACCAACTTCTCGATATCCCTAAAAAATGGTATTTGACACACTCGTGTCTTATGCTCTCAATGTATAAATTGAATCTGTTAAAGAAGATCAAAATCCAATAATGATGAAATAAGATTGCAATTCCTTTAAAAATTACATATTTATTTTTAGAGTTCTCCAAAGCTCAGTAGCATGAAATATTAAATATATGCGCCTTATTCCAAAAGACAAACTACAGATTTTATTAGTAGATTAGAACGAATAACAGTAAAGGGATGCAAAACTTACTATAACAATATTTAATAACTTAATTTCTCGCTGTCCTGAGAAGGACAGATTTAGTAACATGTGCTATTAGTTCTTACATAATACCGGCATTGGAAATACCTTACACCTGAAGTTGATTACAATGGCCAAAAAGAGACGCTTTTTGAAATAAAAATACTTTTTTGATGTACCCAATAATTTGTTTTTGGTGTGGGGAGGAGCAACAATAAAAAAATTTTACTACACCTTTCAAAAAGCCTTTCAGCCCGAGTATGTGTATATGTTTTGATCATGGAGAAGACAAACTCTACTATAGCGTATGAAATATAACTTATTCAAACCGTAAATGGTTCTTCATGCGCTAAACCTGAAATAAAAGCAATTAGCAATTTTGTTTATCTATTTAAAGTCTCGTCAATCAAATATGAAACAATATCTGCACAAAATTTATGCATAGTTCCACTAAAACTACTGCGAAGTTAGTATTCCTCCACTCTGGCCTAAATAGTTTATTGTGTTACTGCAATCGTTGCATTAAATACTGCAGAGGAATTCATGTATTTAAAAGGTAGTAATAAAAACTGTACAATTCAGTAGTACACAAACATTGATAAGATAAATACGTAGTCAGTTTAACATTTAATCTCTTGAGAATGTCAGTTTGTACAGTAGACAGCGTCCATTATCAGTTAATTGTAGTTTATTCATCCGTGTCTCTATAGAGCGTTGCACTAGTGCACATACAACTTTATTTTAGATTGTACTATTTATTCTATAAGATGCATTTTTACTAAGACATTTCAATGACACAAACATATTTAAAAAAACAATTTTCTTATTCGTAATGTTAAAAATGTTTACATATTTAGGTTTAGTATAGTATTGGAAGGGGATCTAACTATTTCCTTTTTCACACCTTCTTTATATGTTTATGATTTTCTTCTTATACCCATAGTGCAATCCTAATATAATAAAATATATGATTACCACTACACACACAACTGTTTTATATTATGTACCCCAATTAAATGTCTACTCCTACTCTTCTGTAAAAATACACTACGTGCTAATGTATTTGTGATTGATGTTAAATATCAAAATAAGTTTTCATGGAGACAAGATATGGGTAGTTCAAAATTAAAGCTCATCCCTAGATCAATTAATATGATAATACATTCTATCATCTATTTTCAATTAGAGGACAGCATTCTAAATAGATTATAATTTCATAGAGCTGGTGCATTAATACCACTACAGATTTTACATATAAATATTACCCTTCTTGGAATATGAGTGCTAAAAATTAGTAGAAATATTAGAACAGTAGAAATTATATTAAAATAGTACATTTTTATAAAACATCTTTGCCTAAAACAATGGCTGGTCAGTTGGCAATATAAATCAGCCTTTAGTCCCCACTGTCGCCGTGCTTACAGGCCAGAGACTTATGAATTAAACATTAGAGAATTAAACATGAAGGAGCTCGTATTTGCTGGCATGAATTATGTACCTTTTCTGAAGTGTGATTGTTTTACAAATTATATTTTATATTGATTAGTATTGATAACATTTACAAGTTTGAAATATATACTAACTTGTACTATACTAACATGTTGGAAATGAAGGGATGTGAAGTAGTTTTATAACATTGTATTATATTATTACGTTTAAGACAATAGACTCTATATGAAAATGCCCGCAATGCTCACAGATGTGCTTCCTAAATTCTATATCCATAATTAAATAAATATATTATTTATCTCAGTGCTTTGTTTTAAACAACATTATCACTGCATACTTAAATGTACTATATATTTATTTTTCAATAATTCATTTCACATATATTTGTATCTGATTGTGTACAAACTAGTTCCAATTAGTTTTAATTATGTAATTAATTTTATATACATACATTAAAGAATGAAAATAAAATGATCATAGCACAATTGCCAACTATGTGAATTTTAAGTCACAACTGTCTAAACACAATTATTGGATACGATGTACTAAGAAATGAGGTATTAATCAACTTTAGGCCTCTTATTTTATATACAGAGTGTCTAACAAACTTCAACACATTTTTATCAGGCAAAATTAAGTTATAAATAAATAATCTTTCTGCATCGTTGTGTTTGAGGGGAAATTATATTTTTAAATTGAATAAGGTTATAAAATATACTGTATAGTTTCCCTCCAAAAAGTGGAAATTTTAACTAATAACCCGATCTAGTGTACGAAAATATAAAGAAATTAATGCAAATGTAAGTCATTCACTCACTACACTGAAAACACAAACAATAACAATAACTTTTTATTTTATATACATCACAAAAGTAAATATAAAAAGTAAATTTGTTTAATTGTAATATCAGTCATATGTTATTTTAATATTAATTATTCCTGTGTGGCGTAGAGTGTAAAGTTAAAATATATTATTACTGAAATCGTTCTATATAAATATTAAACTTTTTTTGTAATTCTCGTGAAAGTAATTTGAATTTGTGTTGTTTCATCTTAATGGTTTTTTAAATCTTCTGTGTTTTTGTATTTACAAAATAGGATTCCTAAGCATTTAAATATCTTGATGTGTTAATGCGTGTTAATAATTTTAGGTTTTCTTTCCATATGTACTCAGTATTAATAAAGTGGTGTGCGACTGCATATTTTTCTTCTCTGTTGAGTGTACTGTTCGAGTAATTTGCTATATGTCTTGTATGAATTGTTTTTGCCCGTCCAATGCATTTATTATTGCAGTCATCACATTTTATTTGATAAAGGCCTGATTTGTTCCTAATTTATTCAACATTTTTTGGAAGTTTCAACTTATTTTTACAATTGTTAGTTACTGTTTTATGTGTATCGTTAGTGTTTGTATGATTTTCAATGAGGTTTGTACATCTTTGGCCATGTAGCGCTATTAAAATTTTAATTTGTGTATTTAATGGATAACAGTGTTGTCTTGGACGTTCTCTCTATTGTTACCTTTTTTCAAAATACATTTTCAAAATTAATGTTTTGGCATATCAGAGTAATTTTTTTTAATATTTTTTGTGATAGAGAAGTATTTAATTATCTTTAAATCAATGAAATAAAGAATGCGTATTTTCATGGATTACACTTTGCGGATAAAAAAGGGTAAGTTAGTCCGTGGGAATTGCAAATAAAATTACAAAGCAGTGCGATATGCAAATAAAATGCATTTATTATTGCAGAAAATCATCGAGGTGGCAGAAGGTGTTTAGCTTTGAAATAAGATACTGATTAGGTATACAGGGTGTTTGAAAAGTATGGGTACGGCTTAATATTTTAAAAACCATAGGAGATAACATCTATAAACTTTGCACAGTGTCATATGGCTATGTAAACTATTTTTCCTTGCTATTACCATGACATGCCAACCATGGGGGGACGGCCCACAGAGGAAAACATGGAAAGCTTAAATTGAAGCATGGGTCGAGTGATGAGCCTCATTTGAAAGAGCTCACTTAGTAGAGTTGAATGCCGCAAACCGCATCTCAAAAGGTTTATCCAATCAGAAATGGCGGGTTGTTTTAGGTACACATTGTGAAGTACATTATGCGCTGCCATTTCTGACTGGATCGTCGTATTCTGATGCGGTTGGCGGCGTTTCACTCTACTAACCAATGTGTTTTCACTGACTTATTTTAATTAGCAAATTATGTCATAAATTTATAACACAATAAATAAAACACAATAAATACCGATGTTTTTTAGTTTTATTTATTGTGTTATAAATTTATGACATAATTTGCTAATTAAAAAAAGTCAGTGAAAACACATTTCACTCGACCCATGCTTCAATTTAAGCTTTCCATGTTTTCCTCTGTGGGCCGTCCCCCCAATGGTTGGCATGTCATGGTAATAGCAAGGAAAAATAGTTTACATAGCCATATGACACTGTGCAAAGTTTATAGATGTTATCTCCTATGGTTTTTAAAATATTAAGCCGTACCCATACTTTTCAAACACTCTGTATATCATTCCTACACTGAAGAAAATGGGACGGCATAACGAACAGAGGTTGGAAAACAGAGGCAAATGTATTCAGATATACAGTCTAGGTGGCCCGAAAAGTAAGCATGGAATTCATTTACGGAATCAAAATAGTCATCTGTATTTTTGCACACTATCCGCAGATTATCTTAAGGAATGATTGCTGTACAGTAGAGAGATGCTTGGTGTACCTAGAAGTAAGGCACAACCGGAATTTATGTTTTCAATCTATCCCTTATACCGAAGTAGATTCAAGAAGTTTTAGAAGTAGACACCTCTTTATTGAAGTAAGCTTCTTACCTAAAGTATATTTTGTTGATCGGGCAAGAAATCAACTTACATTTACCGACGAAAATATAGTTCATATACCCAGTAGTAAGTACTCAGGCACGCGTAAAACCTGAATAATAAGAACTAGTCAAAATTATCCCCACCCCTCTGACCCTCTTTACCGTAAAAGCTGGAACAATATCTACTTGATGTATGCATATTTCCGTTTTTAAATCATATATAATTGGCCTCCGGCACACTAGCGTAAAATACTATATGTTTTATTACAATTGTTAAAGCCATATATATCTATAATATATTATTGAAAGCTGACGATAATATGTTCTATATCGTTGGTATTTTTAAGTGTAGACAGATCTCAAAATATTGCTCTTAAATTGAAAGTCCCATTATTCGAAAATAGATCAGGTCAAGTTGACATAGGTTCACCGGATTGCATCTACTGCCCGGGCGTTCCCGACGACGCGGAACACACCTTCTTCCGCTGTCCGCGTTGGGAAAGGCCCCGCCTGGAGGCCACAAGAAAACTCGGTGTTTTTTCGGTGGATACGGTCTGCGAAAAGATTATAGAGGATGAGGGGAACTGGGATTGTTTGTCACAGTTCGTCCGGGGAATTATCCTGGAAAAGAAACCCGATCTGGACCGCGAAGTGGCCCAGATCCCTTGACCGAGCGGCTGGATAAGGAGCGAGGCCCACGGGCTTAAGCCAAATTTAGGCCTAGCCTGAAGTAATGTGATAAACAATCCCAGTTTAGAATCCTAAAGATTAGAGGAGGTTTTTTAGTGGGTAAACCCGTTTTTAGGGGAGTCCCACACTACAGGCTGGCCACCTGCGTGCGTAATTGCATTTTTCCTGCCTATCCCTAAAAAAAAGTGACATAGGTTTATTGGCAGAGTGTCTTCAGTAAAACAGTAAACGGCCGCCTATAAAATGGGCCCAGTAACTTCTGTGAAGTGATACTAGCAATGGACAACGAGTCCACTCTTGTGGTGTAGGGGAAACCCTAAGGAGGATACGATGTCTCAGTGCCACGTTGTGCGTGAAAGGAGGAGAACCCACGTTGGTTAGTAGATTAATGTTTAACCCTTTTCTGTAAATTGTTTGTGAATTATCTGTCCTCCTTTAGGTTTTATTATAGCCTGTATCTATTGTATTTCATTCAACCGCACCTTTGTTAGTGTCTTTCAACAATAGAGTTTGTTATGTAATTTAAGAAGAATGTTTTCATGAACTCTGAGTATTTCAACAGTAAAGTTCGTGCAAAGTCGCGGTTAAACTTCTAGTAGTGTAATATAAATTGTATTAAGCACTTGTACAGCCCTAAAATATACACTTATATTTCGTGTTTTTATTTCTAATTGAAATAATTTATTTAACTACATCTTTCTAATAGTATTATTGTAAAGCCTGTGTGGCACAATTTACTTTCATTTTTTATTTTAAACCACATATATGCAGTATTAAAGTTACATGAAACGCCAATAATTCACAAACCTAAATTTAAAACCATTCAGTTATTTTAACTAATGAAAACGAATACTTTTTGTTGTAATCGTTTGATGAAAAGTCAGAGAGAATTCATTCCTGTCACGTGAAAGACAAGGAGATCAATTCAAGGCATGAACATCTGACATTACAGTTATGCCTCATCAAAGCCACAACAAAGCCAAATACACAGTTCACTAAACTCCAAATATTTCTTCCCTGAGAAATTCAGTGTAATCGATAATTTTATTGCACGCTGTATGATGGTTTTATTCTTCTTATATTCAAATATCGATTATGCAATTGTCTAAAAACGTGCTAGATTGATAGATCAACAAAAATCCTACACTATTAAATTATTTTACAGGTAGAAGTATATCTATACATCCCTACAGAAATTTAATGCAATCTATATGTTAATTTTATATCATAAGTGGACTCTAGGAAACTATTTTGACCACCTTATAAGCCATTAACGTTTGGCTTACAATTTAAAAAAATTCAAATTAATTCCAAAAAATACTTTGTTTATAATTCTAGTTATGTCTCAGTATGACTGTAATAAGTTTCGACTACGATCCAAGTTTAGCTGAAGTAACTGCAAACTAAATGGTGAATAGCGGGGGTAGGGTAGACCTAATGCATTCAGAAATGTTTTGTGTTATTATTTATTTTTTAATTCACTCTATGATAGCTATGTAATCTTTATGATAAATATCTTTTCTATACATCTATACAGGAAAACGTTTGACATAAACTGTTTCAACATTCTTGACTAAATGACTGAATGAGACCTTTGATATACTTACCTAAAACTGAACGTGAGTGTGACAAAATGTATATGAAATATATACTATTGTTAAATCTCAGCTGAGGAACGTGGTGGAGGGGCTGCGAACCGCGTGGTCCGCTGGCTGTGTAGGCAGAGCGAGCAGCTCTCTGTACCACCCTCAGTACCTGACCATCGACATTGACCCTGGCGACAGGTCATTTCTCACTGATAACAAAGATATCAGCATTATATCTTTTGAAATTAATGCTACAGCCGAGCTTGTAGACCTCAACTACAAGCCATGTTTGGCTTGAAGAAACTTTGTTTCTTCATTGTGCAACATGCACGAAAATGAGGACGTATTTCACTACGTTGCGGTTTGGAAAAAAATATTAAAGCTATTTAAACGGAATTGGATTGGAAAAAGTCTTGGGAAACACAGGAAATGTGATTAGAAATATGTGGGAGTTCATCAAATGAATTTAATTCATCGTTACTAAAGAATGAATTTTAATTTTATTTATTAAATTTTTATTCAGTTGGTTTTTATGTAACATTATATTACTATGTATAATTCGTCAATAAATCAATGGCTAAATGAATGAAATGATTATAATGATTGATAATGGATACTGTAGTTGCAAATACATAAATATAAATATTCATTGGCAAAAGCAACCTATATACATAACAGTCCTCATCAAGAAACAAGCAATTATTGTGTCATTCTGGGAGATCCCCTAGAGATAGGCAATGTCAACCTGATAGGCATTGTTCTTTATTGTGTCATACGTTACATTAATAAACTTCTGTAGACTTGACTGGTACAATATAAAAGAGCAGTGATGTCCTCAATAGCTAACAAGCAATTGAGCGATTCTGGAATATCCCCTAGAGAGAGGCAATGTCAACCTGATAAGCATTGTTCTTTATTGTGCCGAGCAATTGAGCTATTCTGGGAGATACCCGAGAGAAAGGCCATGTCAACTTGATAGGTATTGTTCTTTGTTGTGGCACACATTACATTGATAAACCTTTCTCGACTCAACTGTACATTTTTTATCACTATAGATACAGATATATTACACATAATGCGGTAATTATCAATGTTGTGTTTTATTTCACTCCAGAGTTCAGTAACGCAAGTGTTTTTTAGAAAATGTTCAATATTTTCTAAATACCTTAGGAAAGGCTTATTAATTTTAATAACCCTACAGAGGCTTCTTGAAATCGTCTCAATTTTCGTTTGTTTGTGCGATAACTTGTAAGATATAAAGATTCTATACTTGAAATTTCCTCCTAATCCTCGGAAGAACCCTATTTATAATGTGGTCAAAGGTGAAAGGACTGTCCATCCGTACATAATCCATTGCTTCTCTGCATATGTTCTCTTTACTCTTTGAAAACACCATTGTATCGATTGTGTTTTCATAATGAAAACTTTCCAGCCTAGTAAAAGCCGAAACTAAATAGACCCGCAAGAGGACAAACTTATATGTTTTGTTATTTTATTAAATTTTCGCCATTCACAATGAACGAATAGTAAAGTACGTAAAAACGAAGGATATGCTATATATTTCTGCAATATCGTTTTTGTTAGTGTTTTCTCAGTGAGTAGTTGAGGAAAGTGAATGAAGCATCACCCTATTCCGGGATAACATACTGCAATATTAACTGCCTGGTATACTGTCTTGAGCTGATCCACACTCAATACGCCACTCAACTGTTTAAAAGCGTAGAGAAATTATTTTTAGCTTAAAAGAATTAAGCTAATTTAAAGCTTAATTTCACGTGCAGCATAATGCGACCAAGGCCGTATCATCATAAAACAAAATGTTAACCTCTTACATTTCTGAAATTGCTGATAACATCGCCAATTGATACGGTTTGAAGCAATTTTGAAAAGAACATTACACCACTTGTGTTTTTCATTGCAATTGAGTTGAGCTTTACAATTAGGTTAGACCTACAATTACTACAATTATTAGGTCTACTGGAAATTATATTATAATATTTAAATAATTCAAAAGATACTTTTAACAGTCTTTTCTAGTATTTTAGATATTATGATCAACACAAAGGTAGGTAAGGTGTTGATTGTGTTTTTCCCTCCTGATTCGTAAATGAGATAGTAATAGGTAGTATTTATAATTTGCAAAAGAGGACCAGCTAAACTGTTAACAATATTTTTCTTTCAACCTGAATGTCAGTTGGTACTATTAACTACATCAAAGAGTATTTTCTGAGTACAATGACCTAGGGCAAAGCTACAGTCCTCCCGTTAGTCGGCATCACTAACCTCCATTGGTGCAGACTGATGTATTCTATTAGCGTTGTGTGGCCTCAACCATACTTAATTTATTTATTTTGTTCTCGAATTCGATCTCACGCGTGATGATGATGGACCCTATCCCAGGTTATTTAGTTATTTGTAGTAAAAACTATCTCCTGGTTGACCTAATATAACAGTATATTTTATTTAATCAGCAATTTGAAATTTTTTATAATTTAGTACAAATTCAAAGTTTATATATTTTTAACGGGAGAGAGAGAGCGATACCACGCAAACTTAACGCGTTCAAAACCCCGGCACGACTGCTCTGAGAACAATGGACTTGTACCCAGAGTGGCGTTGTCCCAGACGCTGCCCTAGCAGAATCAGCCCATTCCTGCTTGTTTACTGCAAATTAACCGCGCAACTGCTCTGTAAAGTTTTAAGGCTTACTGGTGACAGACCTGCACAATTCATATGCTATATTAAATTATATATATATATATATTCTCCACCAGCGTTGTTTAACCTAATACGACTGATTGAATTATTGTTTATTATTACAATTAAATCATTAAATGTTATGTTAAATAATAAATAAAGTATATTATTGATAATTTAATATTTTTAATTGGTTGATTGAGACCATGTAAGATGTTACCGATCTGGCCTTTACTATGTGCTGTTGGTCGTTACAGCTTATTGTTTTCCTATTGAGGAAAATAATTATTAAAAGAACTGCCTACTTTCTTGATTTTGGCAGGACTTTCAGGGTTGCCCGCCTAAATTTTTACAGCATTTTAAAAGCATTTACAGGAAATGAATCCCCTGAAACCTTGCGATCTACCTGTTACCTCATTCACGATTTATCTCTAGACATATCATCAATTCATCAATCTTTTTTTATAATAATGTTTTTTTTACCTTAATGGTCAGAATACCTTAGGTGGATATACTTATGTCTTAATGTTTATACTGAAATGTTGCGTTTTGTATATTTTATTTATTTCATCTCTCCATCTTTGATAGGTCTGAAGGCTAGAAGATAGCTTAACATTTAAGTTGGTACTCCTAGCTGAACATTAATATTCTTTTATGTATTGTAACCGATATTAGAATTCTAACCGAATTATTGTAGCCGATAACTAATAACTGTTTGAAATAAATTATTTGTATATCAATTTATGTCCATTTCTTGTGGAACTTGACTTTACGGTTTGAATGTTAGTGAATGTTGAACATGGTGCCAAATGTTTCACGAATATATTCTAAAAAGGAGTTTTATAAAATGGTTTTCTTACTTTATAAACAAGCCAATTGCATAATGTTCTGTTTGAAGAAGTTTGTAAAGCAATAAAAAGAAATTTGCAACAAATTTTTATATTGAAAAAATAGTAATAAATGCACGTGTTTCTGACTGGGTGAATAACTTTAAGTACAAGTAATAAATCCCACATAATTTTACCCGTCTAAATAATATTATTCCGCTGAATTTGCACTTGGTTTGAGTATGTCTCCACCAATATATCCCGTAAAGAATTATTATTGTTATTTTCATTTGTTTGAATACATTTTCCCAGTGAGTAAACGAAGGTGGCAATATTAGACTTAGAGCTACGATAAGTGGCAACAAATGGTAAAGATCTCCAGCCCAGTAGAACTTCAAGGACAGGGCAGTAGCCAAATCGCCAAGCAACCATTGGCTGCAGGACACTAACAACGAGCTCTCGATAAAGATATAAAGATATTCAGCAATGCATCAGTTACTATTATCCTGTTCAAACTATGCTTAAGGCTTCCTGAAAACCTTGTTTTAGGAATATAAATATATTTTATAACAAATTTCCAATATTCTTATGAATAACTGAAAAGTTATAATCGTTATTATTACCATTATATTTCGTTATTACCGCCGAAATAAAAGCATATACAGGGAAAGAATTCCCTGAAACCTTGCGATCTAACTGTCACCTCATTCACGACTGATTATAAATGTTCTCTGTCTCTAGACACATCATCAATCTTATTTTTATAAGATACACTAACAAGTTTGTATAAGACATTTTTCAGCTCTATCACACTCTCTGCATAGTATAGGAAATCAATTAAAGTGATCAGAAGATTGTTTTTACTTAGCTTAGAATCTATAAAGTCGCCATCTATCTTTTTTTTAAACCTAAGGAACATTTCAAAAATACGGAAATACTTATACGTTTTTACATTATCTTCCATCTAGGCTTAATTACCCATTTAAGCCACAATATTGTATTTAGTGTTTATTGTGGTATGTAAGCCTAAAGATACCACAATTTTATTGTAAACACTTACACGGAAGAACTAAGTGGTAAATGAGTAGGAAATAAAAATGTATAATTAAGGAGGTGCAACTGTGCGATAGTCATTCTCATTATCGAGATACACTTAGTAGTTAATAAGCATAGAAATATTCTAGGTGTTATTTAAAAAGTGCAATTTACTTATTTAATTTGTCAGAACCATAAAACAAATTAAACTAACAACCCTATTGGATAATTCCCCATAAACAAGATACAAAAAATAAAAGAAAAGGTTAGTTGGTTTACAAAAAAGGTAGAGATTAGAAATAACTAACATTTTACTATTCAACTTACATCCCACTAAACCACAAAAATGAAAAGGCTTCTTTAGTAATAAGCTATATCACATAACACTTATTTTATATAGCATTTATGTTAAATGCATGCAACTTAAAATACAAAATGAGACATCAGTTGTCTTTTTAAGTTGTGAAAACAGAAAAAAATATTAAAAACTATAACACAGGTTTCAATCTTTGTATATACCTAAAGAAATCACGCTATTAGTATTAGTTACTTTAAAAAATAGATAAAATATCACCGCGTTTTTCTTAGAAAAATTGTTCTCCGAGTATATATTTAACACTGTTATCAGTGACCAAAGTTAAAATAAAATAAAATAATGTATTATAAATATAAATAGAATCATAAATTGTTTTTGCGCTTTAATATTGTATTCATAAGTATTTCTACCTAATTATAACTATAAGTCTGAATAATTATAATATCGTTTCCTGTTTTGTATCTGATCCCAAAAACGTACACAATATTAAAAAATAATACAATTTTATATTTATTTTTATTTTAAGTAATATATCATAATTTCGTTTATATGTACATAAACTTTGTTATTATAATATTTCAGTAACTCGCTCAAGAACAAGTTCTCCAATCTCATAAGGGCTATGGAACACCACGTATCTGTTCATTATATACTGTTTGCTAACACGTGAAAATATTGGTCATAAATGAAAGGGCGCATGGGAGTGAGGTCAAAACTTCATTATCCAGTGGCAACCTCTCCGTTCAACCCTAATATTGTACTGTTATCTTCCTTTCATGGAAATGTACAAGATGTCCCACTCATAAAACAGACTAAAAAAATTTTCTTTAATTTTGAATACTGTAAATATAGTACGAATAACACTTAGGAAAAATAATGTATTAATACATCATAAATAGAAAAAGGTAACGTCTAAAAACATTAAAAGGAATAATTGATTTCAAGAATCCTAAGAGAAAAAATCCATTAAATTTTAGTTAGATATTTTGTTATTTAGCTCTTTTCCTTCAATATTAAAAAGTCATAAGACAATAAACACCTAACGTAAATTTTAGTCTATACGAATTTACCAATGTAAGTTTTATGTAAAACAGGTCGTTACTATAATAAAAACTTTATAATTATATATTGCAGAGATTAGAACTAGCATAGAATATATATATATATATATATATATATATATATATATATATATATATATATATATATATATATATATATATATATAAAACAAATAATAGATGAACAATTTTTTTGTAAACAAAGACTGTATCTTTATTTAAACAGAAAATATGCATGGCGCTTATATTATAGTAGCAGTTACTTCTTGCAATATGAGAGAAGAGAGAGAATTCCTTTTTTAACTCCGGAGAATACACTAGAGGTAATCAAATATTATGTATATGTTGTAATAACGGTGGTATTGATTTAAATTTATGCGGAACACATAGACTATGTCTATAACTAATTACCGAATTACAGAACCTCAACCACGGACTCCCAAGAGAGGCAATGTCAAACTGATAGCGCTTTGGTCATATCTGGGAATTACTGAAACATCTCTGATGGGAATTCTGATGAAGCATTGACAGCTGTTAATTACTTGTGTTTTTAGCTACTTATTAGCTTCTATAAAGTAGTTTTTTTTTGCTTAAATAACTTTTGTAAAAGAAATTTTTTCTCATATTTTACAGAAAATCTAAGAAAGCCCTTCCTTTGCAACTGATGCTAAACTTTGAAAGTTGACTGATTGTAAGTTATGTATAAACTATATCAAATATTTTAATGCAATATGTTAAAAATATCTTCATATAACCTGTTACACAATGCATCAAGTAGTGAAGTGATTACAGAATAATTCTGTTGCCATTATTGCGCAATTCATGCGGGTTAGAAAAATAATTGTATATATGTTATAAGTAGTGTATAATGTGTTCCTTGTTGAAAATTCATTTACTAATGGTGCTGAATAATTATAATGGAAAGGCAATTTTACGACTTTTACAGTAGTTTTGTATAAGAAACCAAACTTTTTATCTCAATGACCACAACTATACGGCTAATTTCTGTATTATGTTACGGTAAACAATCTGGACTTTTATAACCTCCAAACATCAAACCTCCTAGATTTTGAAGGCATCTTGGGCAGGCCGTTCGATCGGTTAACTTTCATTAAAAATTAGATAAGTGTGGTAGAACTAGTTAAAAAGGCCTACACTTATTTAGGCCGGTCAAAGAGATAATTAGGCCTCTAAAAAGCGTAAACATTCCTGCTTCAGAATGAATCCAGAGTTTGAAAGAGACTCACCATAAAAATATTTTTCTTTATTATTTAATGTCCCATAACTATCATTGAATTAAATGTTTATACTTGCACTTGTTGCACGATGTTAAGGAAATTTTCTGTCAAACGACATCTATTTGTAATTAAATTTAAGATCTTGCCTATTATAAATTGATTATACATAAGCAAATATATATACAAAGGTTCAATTATATTATATCAAAGTAAGAATTATAAGAATGAACGTATTTATTTAATCTACCATACACATTTTGCGGATAGCGAATGACAAAAGTGAGCAAGATACCAAGATATTATGTCTTTTGTAATACGCTCCGCTGCGATTTTCTAGTTGGCATACTACACTAGCAATAGCTAACAGGTTATATTCAACACATCTCCTCTTTGTAAATGAGATCATATCTTTCTCACTAAAGGTGATTAAATAGCGTTTCATTGTTCTATGGATTGTAACAGTAGTAATAATTATATTTTACTTTTCCTAGTCATTGCATTTACTGTGTTATGCCACATATGCACTAAAATCATTAAGTTACGAAATAGCCGTAAAGAGTGCGTAACATTTCTTTGAGATATTTTTAACCCAATCGTTTTGACCTAGCGAGATATTGAAGTTCCACTCATGGATTTATTTAGTATTGCCTAGTTTAAAAATTAAATAATATGTTACTCACGATTTTTGTTTTAAGAACAGCACTATGTATGCAATAATTCCTCTCTCACATTTCATAGAATTGTGAAGAATTTATTTCATATTTACTTGTAACTTATGTGTTTTTAAATCATCACACAGAAAGATATGTAAGAATGCCCCTTCATGCATACACAGAAGCTGTTTTGTACCATCTGCATATATTATTTATGACATGCCTCCACTGGCCCTCCCGCGAGTTACAATGCCATAGAAAGGAAATCGCAAAAATCAGTTTCCCTCTGCATGCTCGCCCGCGTGTGTGTTTTGTGTTTTACCCACGTACAAACTACTAGACGGATTATGCACAGATTTTATGAAGACATTCTTAGGGTCTATTGTTTCCATATAGGCCCAATGTTATTTCAAAAACCCTCCGGGCTATGCCCCAATGATCTGTAAGTAAGCAAATACTCTCATATTAGTCTGTAAAGTTGCATTACAGCAAACATGTTATTAATGGATAAACACTTAGTGTAATCAATAGTTTTGTATAAACATTGCTTTGTGGCAGGTCTAATATTCAGATGATAAAATTTATTAAAATATACTTTTAAGTGTACATTTTCGCAAATACTTAGTGTATATGCAGCCTTGGTTAGTACTGAAATGTAAATATTAAAGACAAAGTTACTATTTAAAATTTACTATGAACTTTAAGAGTGTTATAAAACCTATCTTAGTTGTTTTTATAGGAAGTTGGCATTCTCAGAACTCCTTTTGTATACATAAATGTGCATATTTTTATTTTTTTTCATGATCTGAAAAATAAGGCAAAATTAACTATGGCACGAAGAAAATGCTTAGACAGTAATAAATTACAATGGCCATTAATATACACGTTTTGACATGTTTTCTGAATCGTGGTGGTAAGTCAAACTAAACATTTGTGTTAAAAAAACTTATTGACTCGAAGTGCCTACATATGTACGAAAGCCTACGAAAATGCTTATGGAACCGCGGATAACTGTTAGTATATATATGTTTATATTTATTTTAAAAATGTAAAGTATTTTTATTTCATGTTAACACTTTTCATAAGATATATTCACTTCAAGTAACCATTAATTCCATACCAGATACAAAAACGAGTTAAATAATTAAATAAACACGAAATTTATGCCCAAATGTCAAAGCGGAGTGTATCTTTATGCTTTATTAATGTAAAAACCCATAAAACAAAAAAGGTTGGATCTATTGTTATGACTTAAACTGTTGAATTTATGTGAAAAGTCCGTTTAATCACTCAAACCATACATTCTATACTTATTTTAGCTAATGTTCTTTTAACTCATTCTACTTTCAATAAAATTAAAAAACATATTTAAGTTAAAAAAGCGATTTCTGTATAGTAAATAGTAATACATTACTTACTTTACAATCATCCTAACTTATTTTTAAAGTACCTACTGAAGATACAAAGTAAGGACTAACATTTGATCAATTAAGCTATATAAGGGTTTAGAATTAGGATTGAACTAATAAGTTTGAGGATAAATATGATGCCGGGATTGTGTGTAGTTTTAAGATTAGTACAATAAGTAAGGGAGGCAGTCTCCAAGTTTTAATGGATTCAACCTGATCTTAATAGACTAGATAATTTAGTCGTATTCGATTTTTGAAGAGAAGGATATGAAAGCATTTTTGAAGGAAAGTGGGGGAAAGAGATCATGTAGTATTCCTTACGTATCATTCCTAATGATCCACAAAGCACTATTAGGAACTGCGATAAGGGGAAATATTTTAGGGTTAAAGAAATTTTCTATCCCTCAATAGAAGGCAGGAGGTTCGAAGAAGGTGAATTGATGGATGTCTCTATTTGTGTTGACTGAGGAGATCATTGGTCTATAGCCGGTGTTGGTGGTGGGAGTCGGGGAATAACCCAAGAAAGTGTAAAATGTATGTATAGTACAAAATGGTATCGAGGTACATTGAGGTGTAGTTATGAAGGTATATAAACAATGTTGAGGCCAGAAACATCGTCTTTTTAGAATCAATATTGTTGTACTTGGATGGTTTGGGTGGATAAGGAATCAGATAAATTTTAAGCTTCAAGATTCGTATGGGTCATGCAATTCATTTCCCTATATCTTTGTGATCAGCGATAGAATTTTAAAATGGTCAGTACGATTCTCAGTATGGTAAAATAATATCCGTAAAACCAGAGCCCCTTCATTATTTTTAAGCTGTTTTATTTATTTAACATTCCTTGTTTATGCTGTTGTAAATAAACACATGCTTTGTACACTCCTTAAAGCCTGATGGGAGATTCTAACTGTACCCTCCATTTTATTATAAAGTTTTCTAATTTCTTCTAAACGTTTTTAATTAGTATATGAAATATTATTCCCGTAGCGTAAACTAGGGATAAATTTGTATGTTACATTTGATGGGAACCTTTGACAAAATAACATTAAACGTACAAAGGGAAGTACTATAGGCTGTCACATGCAGCGACATTACAATCACGCTCATTCTGGTAAATATACATCAGTGATACTTTGACAGACATTTTGAAGTTAATTATTCAGACACTACCAATGTATGCATGATTATCAAAACCAGAGCAGTCAAATAATGTTTGGTGTATGCTACAAGTGTATATATTATTGTAAATTATCGATTTATTTGTTGTACTTTTCGTTAATTTAATTATTTGATTTTAATATGTAACGATGAATAAAATCTCAAAGGGTGATATTGAGTTTGATAGTAGATTGAAACATGAACAGTTTGGCGTTGATTGAGAATAACTGCCTGAGCAGTACGTGCGTTTCAGAAATCAGCTGTTTTGAACCAAACAGACATTTCCTCACAAGATTAACATTTGATTTTGAAATCTCGTAAGGTATTTTCGGATATGTTTCAAATACACAGAGGCACATCTAGAGTGGAAGTGCTTTTAATTGATACCAAATTTTTATATAAGATACAACTTTTAGATACCTAAAATTTCCATACAAACAATATAGAAATATTGTTAGAATATATGAATAAATTGCTATATTGAATTGCGTTGTTTCAGTAATATTGATAGGTTTCGATATTTGTAAGGCTTCACGGATCCAATGCATGGTTGAATTTTGGACACGGACAAAAGAAAATTTCGCGTGCGTGTGTTTGGCGATGGGCTTTATTGCTTGACTTAATTTAAATCAATGTAAAACAGACAATAGAAATTAAAATAATTGGCGACAGTAATTTTAAATGCATTCTCAACTAGTATCGAGATAATTGTTCATACCATTCGGTGTAAATGAGGTGTTTCAATGTTGTCACTCAACACTTAGAAACACCTGGCGTACAACTTTCTCCATACGTTCACTTAATGTTTCTCGGCTGGAACAATAAATTACAACACAAGATGTTGAGAAAGTTAATTTGAGTCATGTCGTGAATTATATGAAGCAAGTGTGAAGCGTCTTTGCTTCATATAATTCATAACGTATATATATATATATATATATATATATATATATATATATATATATATATAATATGTTGATTAAATTGAAGTAGCAGCAAGACAGCCTGAGTGTGGCATTAATACCACAGTGGAAATTTTTTTATGCTTATAACTCAAACTGACCTCATTTGGTAGTGGAAATAGAAATTTTATGTATTGATTGTATCAAAATAACCTACGGAAAATATTTTACTAAGACTACTACTTAAATTGTGTATAAAAATACGATACTTAAAATACGTAAAATATATTAGCACCGCCAATAACGCACGGATGTGAATAGTACTCTATGACTGCAAATACATTAATTTGATATTAATCATACAGTTAAAACATTCTAAAATGAAATATTTCTATTTGTTTTTCAAAATATCCAATTTATGTTCTGTTAAATTTAAATATCTGTGTAACATATACAAAATCAATATCCCGTATAAGATATTTACCCCTGTAAAAACTTCCAGAGGTGTTTATGAAAGATACAATCAAAAACAAATACTGAAGGGAAATATTTAAGGTTACAGTGTATTGAAAAAGATTTCTTAATATAATCACCATTGAGTTCTATAGATTTACGCAAGCAATAAATCATTGTTTAAATTCCATTGACGAAAGTTAAAATCTTTAACCTTGAGTCAATATGTCACTGTAGATTTTACCTTATCTTCAAATACACACCAAACCCTCATGAGATCCTTTCAGGCTCTTCCTGCCAGAAAATACAAGATGTTTTGAAAATACAAGGGGCTGTAGTGTGGATGGTGGAACTCCATTGCCAAGCGATGAATTTTTACGCATGTTTGTCGGCTGCAGTGGGGAGGGGGTGAATAATCGTGATGCAATAAAAGTTCTGTGCGCTCTGGTCACGTACATCTAATCCAAGTTTTTGGCTTCCCCAGTGTTTTACAGTAGGCATAAGGATTGATTGTTTGACCAGTTGCTATTATTGCATGAAATATATAAGAATGCCTAGATCCAACCTGTGCTCTTATGTTGTTCTGCGTTATTAGGTGATACAATCGGATTAAAAATGAAAATCGGCCTTTCATTTAAAAATATAAATCTTACTTTAATTTATAAATATAAATCTGCGTTCTATTTATAAATGAAAATCGCCCCATCGTTTTGTGATGAATGCAATATCTTTATCGGGAGAATCTCATTACACATAAAGCCTAGTTAATGAGTCTTTTCAACATTTTAACGAGGTCATTGGTTTTAAATTAGACACTCGAGATCTTTCTATCTTCGTAGCTGAATTACCACAGTACATCCTTGTATACTTTTTTTGATACTTGTTATTATACTTCAAGACTATCTTTTGTTTCTTGTTATTGTGGACCTTCAAATTATAACAATCTTTTGGTCTAGATGTATAGTCAGTTTTTAAATAATGGAGCATAAAAAATAAGGAATATTATTTTGATAAATGAGAATGGAATTATTTCTACTAATACAAATTCTTTTTAATGATTTTCATATTATGTTAGCGTATTAAATTTATAAAATTAGTACTCATACTTATATGTATTAATTAAAAAGGTAAATATAAATATATGTAATTAATAATAAGTTATACAAAACATAATTTTTATAGTTCTTTTTTAATGTTGTCTTTAATTAATAATAAACAAAATGTAGCTCTTAAAAAATGATCCTCCAATCGTATATATGAAAGAAGATCTTTGTAATCCTGAAAGAACCAGTTGGTTCTACGATAGATCAGTTAAATTTTTACAATAATACGCTAATATTTGTCAACAAACTAGATCCGTTAATGGTGGCTAAAATGGCAGCCAGCGAGGCTCTTTATTATCTAGTTTTCGTAGTCTCATATATAGATAAAACCTAAACTAATATGAATTACATAAGAACATTTTATATGGAGGTTACATGATATTATTCACCCTAAAAAAGCTCAAGTTTTCCTATGAATTTGTGTTAGGTGACTTAAATATATGTTAGCTCTCTTAGGTGTTTATTATATTATCAGAACCTCTAGATTTGTAATGAGTTACTTTACAGGTAATATCTGGAAGGATTTTCTAGATGGATTCTATTTATTTAGAACAGGTTTGTCGCTTTTTGTTATCAGTGCGAGCTGCGGCAGCACGGATAGTAATAGTTTACCTATTAGGAAACTAGAAATGTTTTACAATCTTCGTAAAGAAACATCCAAATTTTTTTTATCTAGGCTTTAATTTATATTTGTATTTAAAAGTATACTTAAAATATTTATTTTTGGAACAGATAACATAATCTGACTAAAATACTAATCATATTTATAAAACATATTCATAATCAAACATAAAATAAAAAACGATTTTACATTTTTTATAAAAAGAGGCCGATCCACTTTTTAGCCTTATTATGTCAGTTCTCAGGGACTACTGGTTTGTGCAAGGATCGTATCAAACAGAATAAAAAGAAGAGACGATGGAGTATGAGGTCGATTGTACTGATAAATTGTTCAACGGTCAAAGACAGAGTTCAGATACAGAATTTGATGTCTTGGATCGTGCGACCAACGCCTCTCCCATTACAATATTTACAGTAGTAAATGTAACTCGCTTTACCTGAGATAAATTGTTCAACGGTCAAAGACAGAGTTCAGATACAGAATTTGATGTCTTGGATCGTTCGACCAACGCCTCTCCCATTACAATATTTACAGTAGTAAATGTAACTCGCTTTACCTGAGATAAATTGTTCAACGGTCAAAGACAGAGTTCAGATACAGAATTTGATGTCTTAGATCGTGCGACCAACGCCTCTCCCATTACAATATTTACAGTAGTAAATGTAACTCGCTTTACCTGAGATAAATTGTTTAAGAGGTAACCGGTAAACTTGCAGTTCAGAACGAGTAATTTTAAATTGCGATCAAATAGTATAGATGCATGAAATTTACGTTTAAATTTATTTTCGTCTATAAATAGCATAAACGAAAATTCTCTTTTTGGGGCGCCTCTTGACTAATAAATTAGGTTTTCACCTTATTTAAATCAGCATATTTAAACTACATTCCATGTAACCGTCTATACTATCGAGTTGCTAAAAGTAATTTATGAATCTTTGAGCTGTGTAAATGTGTATCAGTACATTTTAATAACGGATAAATCATTCATAAATAAGCTAAATAAATAAATAAATGTATTAGATTGAATCGAATCTGTATTATATAGAGAGTACGTTTTATTATATTAGGACCCAATATCGTGATCAGCCGAAAGGTCGAATAATTTATTGTTACACATTTAATCTCTTTATTCGGTACAATACTATTCTATAAAGTTTTAATGAATGATTAAGTAATACTGATATAAGAGATTTTGTTATTATTCTGTGAATGAGAGTAATAATACTCAGTAAATTTATATTTATTAGGTTCATTTATAATCGAAGTACTAGACCTTTCAAGGAGATTAGTGCTTGACCATTTATGGTTTATTAACAGGAATTGATGAGCGGTTGTCCCAATATCTCTCGTTTTCATTTTACAAATTAAATATTAAAACCAGTGCATTAAAGTTAAGTCCCGTGAAAATAAACTAATTGGTAGGGTAAATTTGTTTCAATTTAAAGTTAACGTACTATAATTAATTAGTTAAATTATTGCAGAGTGAGCGAGCGTTATTTTATTTTCAGTTTGCAATTTCATTTATTGCGAAATTATTGACGAACAAATTTATTTGTTATTTTGGATGTCATCTTATATTTTTAGACATGTTAAACGGTTTCTAGAGAAGCAAGATTCAATGATCAGCTACACCTCTTTTGATGCATTCTAGCAGTTTTTTGTTAGTTTAAATATCTTTTTTGATTAACATATATGTTTTGTAATCAACGCCTCCTTTTTTTTAAATTTCAGAGGAGATATTCTTTTTAAATTGTACTTCTTTTCTACGAAGATATTCTTTTTTACGTAACAAATACATTTAATTCTACCCGTTCTTAGCAGGTAATTGTTGCTTAATACACACTAAAATGGTTTAAATAGAAATATTACTTGTAAAAATGTTAAAATACGATTCGGAAATCAGACCTATTCCTAATATTGCTGGAATCAAAATAAAACGTATCAAATTGTGTTGGCCATACTTCTTTTAGTAAAGGCATCAGTGAAATGTTTAAGTTTCAGTTTCGTTGCTCAAATGCCACTTGTATTGATTTGACATTGTTTATGAACTGCTGTTTAATATTTTTCATAATGGAATATATTTATATGTTAGAGTTAGAGTGTCAATAATGTAATATCTTTGGATTATGGCTCATCTATCATTTTATCAACGAATAAAATTAATTAAATTAGAATTTGACAAAGATAGTAGACATAGTTTGTAAGTTGCATAATGAATACTTGAATATAAGAAGATGAAAACCATCACGAAACGTGGAATAAAATGTACACCGACTTCCACGGGCAAGAAATAATTGGAGTTTAGTGAACTATGTATTTGGCTTTGTTGTGGCTTTGATGAGGCATAACTGCGATGTCAGATGATCGTGCCTTGAATGTCTCCCTGTCTTTCACGTGACAGGAATTCTCTCTGACTTAACATCAAACGATTACAGAGCACAACAAAAAGTATTCCTTTTCATTATTCAAGGAATGTATTGGTTTTTAAATATAGATTTCCGAATTGATAGATGTATATCACTTTAAAATGGAATATGGGTGTAACATATTGAATTCATGCGTAACTTATGAAGGTAATATGTATTCATGAAGATGCTTCGATATTATACGTGTTACTAGAACTTTGAATGCAACATGAGTTTCGTGCGCTGGAGATGCTTATTACATACTTAGGTATGCATCACAGGCATCAGATATAGACGGCTTCACCAGCGCAGTGTGAAAGGTGATTTGTGTGAAAATGCTGACTTAGTTTCAAAATTTTTACCAGATATTCTAATTCAGTAGTAACGATACACTAGTTTGTATTGTGAACAATGTATCGAAGTTTTGCAAAAGACATCATTTAACTGTTTAATGTTATTTTCCAAGTGATGTTGACAAACCTAAACATCATAAAATATAGCGTTCTAGATTATTGTAGTGGGTTTATTCTGACTGAGAAAGTTTAGTTGGGATAGTAATAAGTATTTTTAGCCCGTATAGGCTGTCTAATCAATGTAGTGCGTCCAGAAATGTAGGTTGGGTAAAGGTAAAGCGTAGAAAAGCTGAAGGCATTAAATAATCCATCCAATCTTTTCCCTAACCTGTGTTCAAGAACATGAGCACAAATAATGTCAATTTAAAGGAAATGAATTAGGTTTTTGATACAACGATTTTCGTGTCACACTTTACTTGTATAATGATACAAATTTTGATACTTATCGTATTAGAAATGATATTAATTATAACAAATTAAATTTAAAAAGTCATCATAAGAATTTTGTATTATTAATGATGGTGGAAAGGTTTTTGTGTGTATATTATCTTGTTTTACGTCATTCAGTCATAAGATGAACCATTGAGCTTTTTGTATATTGCCTCCCGTGCCAATAAATGTGTCATCAGCATTTTATAGACTACCGAAAAATATTTTTGGTGCATTGGTCAATATTACATCTCAATAATACATATACGTTCGAAATCTACTGTTGTTTCAATTACATCGAGAGGAATGTTTTAATATTTATAGAATTTGGAGCAGTAGTATCACCAGAAATAGTAAGTATCCTGCATAAACCATGCTCTAGTAGATTTCAAAGTTATTATATTGTCAAGCTAAACTTTTGAACTAATAAAAATCCTAATTTTATGTTTACAAAATTGCAAGAGCAACTATTTTCTGCAAAATATATATATATTGTCATAGATTTTAGGTTGATCTTCTGTCTAATGTGAAATTTTGAAATGAGGATACCAGACAATCACAACAAGAATAGAAATTACTCTTTATATACATGTCAACACTATTTATAAATAAAAATAAAAAAAACAAGACTATCTGTCCTTTATGATCACCAAAAGACTGAATGAGACTCTTAAAATTCTTACGCAAAACAAAACATGTATGTGGAAAAAGGTATATGTAATTTATAACCTTGATAATGACATATTTAAAATTTAATTGTATGATTAAATTACCTTCGTCTAATAAAAGAAGCCTAGTATTTTCTTGTCGGTAACTCATATCTTAACTCTGGATATTTTTTATTAACAAAACTTTATTTTCAAGTGAGTAGTTATTAATGGGAATCAAGCATGTTGGATAATAGTTTACACATTCACTTCCATGCTTAGTAATTAGATTATCAAGATATTCTTTACAATATTTTACCTCAGATCACCGCAATAAAGATTAATTTTGATTGAAAACTGTTACAATTTAAAATATTCTCATGGAAGAAACTCAGTTCCCTATACGTGTTAAAAGAATATAGAGTGTATTTTCTTTCTAAATAGAAAACATATGTTTTCAGTAAAAAAATCTACGGTTTATTAAATTAATCTAAATCGTTTAAACTTTCCCCAAACACCGAGTTAATTAATGTCATCTAGTACTTGAATGTAGTAGGTTTGGTTTTAAATTGAAACGTAAGATGTGGCTGCAGCATCAATTTCAGGTATCCCCTCTTCAAACTATACTACATCTGACTATTGTAAAGAACAACAAACTCAATATAACAGAGTATCGCAGGACCCGACAGAACGTAACGAAAGAGGCAGCAGAATGTAACGTACAGACGGACTTTCCTTCAGTCTATTGACCCCAAAATAAATGGAGTTTATTTTTGGACCACATTTTAAGTGTCTAGGATTTTTTTCAACACACGATTTCAAGAAGATCTATCAGGTCCTTAATAATCAGTATTGTAGCTGGAGCATTGATTGATAAACAAATCCAACAGTTTATGTTGGTATGTACGGGTATGCAGGCCAAACCACTGGATGGCTGGTACAACAGTCTGTTTCCAATGCACTACTTCTGTTTTCCCAATATAGTGGCCTAAAACAGTATTCGAATATCAACTTATAAGAAGATTAAAGTTGTATAACTAACTATTTTATGTTTATAAACACCTATTTTATTAAGCATTTTATAAATTTATATTTCATTGAAATTTTTTTAAGTTACTTTTTAGTAAAACACGTTTTTCTCTTAAATGTTAGTGATAAAAATATTATATGTGTTTCAAATTGCACATCCTTCTCACCAGCAGTTTTCATTATGTGCAGCAATCAATCTATATGTTATTTTTTCTGAAAAGGGTATAAAGAGCAATAACTAAACGTTTTTAAATTAAAACAGCTAAAATATGATCGTTTCGATCAAGGGCAAATAGCCTTGGAGGTCCTGTCGTCTGGAGTTTATATATTTGTATGTTTATTATATGCAAAGTTAGTCTTTAAAATGATATTCTTTATATAATTTGTACGATAAATTTATTTGCAGAGAAATTTTTGTATTTTATTTTGTAGTTTACAACTTTACTGTAACTGATTTACTACATATATCTGAAAGTAATCTATATCTTTAAAAAAAGAGTGTTAATGGCAGTAATGGAAATTCAGCTTGAATTAATTTTTTATTTCTACATCTTCATTTATATAACTACACAACCTTTTCACATAAAAAATGCCATTTTCATAATTTATGTTTTATTGAATGAAAAAAAACACATCACCCATTTTAGTAAAACGCTAATTTTATGTTCAGAGGTAACACAACAATCAATAATTCCTAGCAATATTTCAGTTCAAATTTAGTGACGTGCGTTCAAAACACAACCATAAAATGACACGAACGTATCATCCTGGTACAATCACTTTCCACAACTCCACTCAGCCGAGATTAGTCCATTCAACAAAGTAAATTATTGTGTGTTCAGCCGGGCTGCTTCGATTCCTTTCATTTGATGTTCATAGTAGTCATAATGTTTATTTCTTATTACTTATTGCTAGTTCGTGGTGATTTTCTGGATCTATTGATTTTCTATGTACAAGTTCTTCGAATGAACAGTTTCTGTGTCATGGGTTGGACAAAATAAAACGGTGATACAATCGTGGTTTATGTAACGACGGTATACAAAAAATATTTTGAATAATATAAATTATAATAATACATACTCAGGTCATGATGTGTATTTAATCCTTACAAGGTGTTGAATACCCAGGAACATTTATATTTTAAAGATATTTGGCTTATGACTCATTTGATCATTCATAACAAACAAATTAAAGCCTCCTAGAACACGTGGCAAGTAGTAAAGATAACTCAGATAATTTTATCATGATAATAGGCCTACTATCTATGTTATGATAATATTTTTAAGTAAAAATATCGACGGAATAATCATTTAAGTACCCCGAATCATCATGGGTGGATTACAAGCCTACCCAAACCAAAAGTATGATCATTGTTAGCAGCTTCTGAAAATATTACAATTACACAAAATAAGGAGTTGATCAATCAGAGAAATCAACCTTCAGGAATAATATCCGGACGATAAAGGCAGTTAAGTGCAATACAATCTACATTGAGGTGGCTTGTCTCAGATATACTATATATCTATTACAACCACTACATTAGTTAATATTTCTAGACTAGGAAGATGTATGTCCAAAATAAGTTACTGTTTAGAGTTAAGTACAATATTTATTTGTAAAAACGGCTGATATGAGTACAAGTGATAAATATCTGAGAGGCATTTTAGCACTAAAGAATCTTTGATATCGATCAAAATGCCATCATATTTTCTATTACCTGACGGCTATCTCAATACCAGGTTATAAGCTAAAATCTCAAGTGAGATAAATATATTTACAGATAATATAAAACAAGCACAGTCTGCTCTACTCTGTAGCTATGATGGACATCTCTGTCTTATTGGACAGGGAAAAAATGCATGGCTTGTTTCTACAGAGCATTTAATTCCTACAAGTAAGTTTCTACACAAATCATTCCAATAACTTCGTAATTCCGTGACCATCACTAAAAATAACAAAGAGCATCAACATTACAACAATATTGCTGAATACTTTAATTGAGGGTCATTGTAAAATCTGGCTCTTGTATGCCTCTGTCACCAGGAGCACCAAACTTTCCGGAGAAATCCACTCTGTCAAAAAAGGTGTATGTAGTTGTGGATACAGTTTCCAGACGGGTCATAAAAAGTTTGAGCAGCAAGTATTCGGGCTCGCTTACATCTTAAACGAAATTTTAAAAGCAAATTTAATCCCTGGGCATGATTATCATTCTTAGAGTGCTGTTTATTAATAATATCTTTATATTTTGCATGTTCGTTGTAAAAACGACCTCATATGATATAGACCATTAGCTTGTCACAAATAGTTCCTAAGATACCTCCGTAAAGACCTATAACATAATAAAACACATCTACCAAACAGGGAGAAAAACTATTGTCTACCGTGTGTTAGTAGGGCGAGGATTCCTCTCAAAGAAAGAAGATTCTATTCGGAGTATTTCTAGTTATTAGGTGCATTAGGAAATATAACAGGATTCATTGAGGATGCATGTTAAATGTAGTGTAGCCCTTTAATATATGTACAATAATTGTATACGTAACGTTGAGGTATAGAATAAATATCATAAATAAATAAATATATATATATATATATATATATATATATATATCTTTAAAAGTACAATAGAATAATATTTTCATAAAGAAAGTTATCCCTCATTATTCCAGATCTAAGCCTCACATGTTGCGTTTAAACATCTCAAAAAATCTGGGCACTCTGCGTCATCGAAGTTCCTGGGTATATAACCTGAGATAGCTACTATTTGGAATTTTTTATACACTAGAGAACTGTCCCAAACATTTTAAACAGAACTTTAGGTCAATTTTAAAAATTTTTATGGTGATTCTGATGGAAAGACTAAGGTAATATAAGAAGAATGACTTTTATACCCGCTCGATAAGAGCCATATAGATACAACGATTTGATTCCTCAGTGAACACCAAAAGTCCTTTAATGTAAAGAAACTATTAAACACATAATATAAAATTGTGAGTTTTAACTCTGTGTCATACTGTAAACCATAAAGTATTGGCCTGTGTGAGAGAATAGCACATTTATTGCGTTCATAAATTTTTACCTTACTAATTTCGTTCATTTAACTTCGATTCGGAAGCAATGATTGATGCTAGGAAGTCTAATTGCTATACATCATCAACACTTTTCGACATAGCATCAATGGAGTTGGCAAGTGACATAATTGTGATATATGAGAACAACAAGCTTTTACCTGAGTTAACAGAGAGACGAAGTGACACGGATTTATATAACCTATATCCTGTCCTCTAGACACGCGTCCTACTTTATCAAGGATAGCTTATTATTTTACTTACTCAACTACAAAATAAATGCATTTATATTAAATTATTCTATTTTAGTAATAATTTAATGATTGTTTAATGTGTACATGATACATATTTTTTGATCACAGATTAATTTAGTTTTTAAGATCTATGTGAAAGGAATAGTCTAGCCGTAAAGGTATTTAATGTAGCGTATCGTATTGTCACGTTCGAAGGTAGGGATTCAGTTTTTATTTAGTTTCATTAAGGGACATTTTGTAAATCAATTTAACGGTTAGTAAAACAACCGTTGAAATAATTCTTTATTTGAGTTTTTGACGTGACAACGTCTTAAATTAGGTTGCGGCTCGGAGTCACTCATGAAAAAGTGTAACGCCCGGTAACGTTACGATGCCCGTCCAGTGGGTCCGCCGCACGGGATCCGCACGGGATAAAGCAGATAACTGTGGGTCCGCCGCATGGGATAAAGCAGATAACTATGTTTATTCGTGAAAATGTGGAGTGCTTAGATTCTTCATTTACAACAACTACAACAATAAAGGTATATAATTGTACACTGATATTTCATTATCGTAAACTATGATTGATTGATTAATCGTTAGATTGACACAAAAGTTGAGAAACTGAGTTTATAGGTTATGTCATACTATTGACAAATGTTGATAGTGTTAAGTAAATTATTAGGTTAAATCACTCTGCAATCAATCGTAATTCAGTCGATTGAGAAGAAACAGCGCGTATTGCTAGTCAAACATTTAAAATAACAAATTATAACCTCTAACCTGTCATAACAGTGCGACCAAACAAACGAACTAAACCGACCAATCACCACGCGCGAAGTTAGAATTTAACTGTGTTTAGCAAGAATTTCAAATTCCAATTTTAGTAAATGTTTTATTCAACTTTACCATTTAAAATAACAAATTTTAATTAATTTCAAATTATGTACAATGTTTTAGTAAACAAAATATATTTCTATAGTTAAAATTTGTGCAATTCTTATTTTCATTCAATTCCTTGTTCCTATTGTGCAATTTAATAATATTTATATCAATAAATATTCTACCGAGAAAAATACGTTGTCACGTAAAATCTTCGCCCGTAAAACCGACTTTACAGGCAACCATAATTTTTAAATTATGTTATTTTCTCATAAATTGTTACCTACATTAATGAAACGTGTAACCAAAATAAACATTACAAAACAACATTTTAGTGGGCCCTGTTAGTGATGAAGCACTATCAACATGATCAACTATTTAGATGGTTAAATATAACGTAGGCTGACTGAGCTTTGGGGGGAAAACATTACAAATCTAGACGTATCCCTTTTAGGATTCAGAACCGTTCACTACCGGAATCTTTTGGAAAATAATCATAACGTAACTTTTCCTGCAGTTCTTACTTTGTGTTGAAATAAAAACTCCTTATTATTTACTTTCCTGTAAAATAATAACATAATTAATAACATAAAGTATTATTAAAGACATTGCACATCTTAAGAAAAATCCAAGCATTCAATAGTACTAAGAAACAACAGACTGATTTCAGTATCTTAAAATACTTTATACATTTACATTCTGACTTCACTTAGTCATTTTGTTTATTTCATGTGGTTTATTAATTAAAGATATAGAGTTATAAGCAAATATGTAATTTACGTAAGAAAAATACGTACACTAAACGTGCAGTTTCTGATTTGGTAAACAGTTATATTAAGAAATCATAAATATATATTTTTATAGGATTTTACAAGTAACAATACTTGCATTGCAAATGCCATAAGTACATATAAGATTTTATATTATAAGTTATTAATTTCTTTCCAATTCTTCATAATTTTAAATCAATATTTATATTTACTTTAGCTAATTAGTATAACTTAGGATATCGGAAAGGGAAGTATGAATACTTAGTTATTAGTTATCCTTGACTTCATATCATATATCCTCGAATATCATAGTATTTAAACAGAGAAATAGACTTTTCATTACAATAAACGTTGCAATCGAAATTTGACTTTGTTGGGGCCTTTGTATACTTTTTATTGCTTTACCATTAATTTATAACACGTTTATTGACATATTTGTTTTCATTGTGTACTATCATATCATTATGCCTCATATAATAGTCTCGAAAAATATCTTCGATGTTCATTATCATACTGTATGTCATATTATCACATAATTTGTTCACGCCAGTAACCTACAGAGTGGCGTTTGACATTATTAAACAAGTTCAACTATTATTCATTTACTATTGTTCCATTACCGAATGTTGGCAGTGCAGAAACGTATTATAATATGCACAACACAACGTGAGGAAAAATTACACATTTAACTCTAAAGAGTGCATTTTTATATTTGGTATAAAAGTTACACAAAACACAATGAATAAATTCATTCATTAACTTGATCTGATTTAGTACCGAGATCTAGATCAAACGAGGGTCGATACCGTTGGTGAGTGGGAAGTTAAGGATCGATGTCATTGTCAATTAATAGCACTTCATCCGTTGCTATCTTTTAAACTAAAAACGTTTCAACTGTTATTTTCTAAGTTAAAAGTAAGTACAGCCTTGGTTTGACAGAATTTAATTTCGAAAAGCACAGCATAAATGTGTTTACATTTAGTTCTGAGAAATTATACATTTGTAGACATTTAAATATGGAATGACATTTTCTTATCCAAAATTTAAAGCACAAAAAGAAGCTTTTTAAATGGACATTTAACACTTAGATGTATACTGCATTAGAAAAATTTAATAAAAATTGGTGAAAATACTAGACACTTTGAAATTAAAAACCTAAAGAGTGCTATTTCTAGAGAATTTATTTAATTTATTTTGCTTAGATTACTCTTTAACTCTATAATCAAAATATGAAACAAGTATGTAAAATTTTTATATTAAGGTATTGCTTTAAAACAAATATTATTTACTTGTAATACAACTATAAAATCTTAAAAAGTTTATTTGTTATGTATGTTTGAAAATATATTGTATACTATGTATCCAACACATATAAACTGTAACTAAAATAATATAATATTAATAGTAAGCCTTTAGATAATAGATTCAGTTAAATTACAGAAACAGCCTTAACAAGGAACCACAGTCATAATACTTATCCATGTAATGAACATAAAATAGTTATACTGACTAATAAGGCTCATATTTCAAAAAATATTTAGGCAATTAAAATATGCTTAACTCTAGTTTCTGAAAAAACTATGTTGGACTATGGTAGTGTTTCATGGTGTCATAGTGTCACATGGGAGTGATTCATGTTTTTGTTTTAAATACACTTAAATAATATATGTATGTTTCAAAATAAAATATAACTTGTAAGTTAAAGACTTAAATAGAAATAAAATATTAAAATAACAATTTAATAATATATTCTAAGGATTCTCACTTAGGAAAAATTGTAATTGTTTTTTGTTGAGAAGTTCAATTAAAAATTACGTAAAAATTTAAAAACACGTAATCATTTGTAGACGATTACTAACCTTTACAACAATTAACTGCCTTTCCCTGACACTAGTGGTATGAAATGTGTATGCAACCTGGTTTCAATTAAAAGCGATAGAGGAATTTATCGTAAATAAGAAATGATCCACCTGCCGTAACAGTTGTGGTAGAAATTATGATTGAAGTGTACAAAATGGATTAAAATATCAAACGATATTATTATTTTTCCCAAATAAAATTTGTCTTTTCTTATGTAAAAATAATTCTATATAAGTTAAAACCTATTTTAAGTATGTTGATATTTATTTCTATTTAAAAAATAAATAATTAACTTTTTGCATTGATTTTCCTGTGACGTCTGCCATCGTTTCATGTCAGCAAGTGACGTACGTAACGTTGCATATACATGTCATGTTGGCACCTCAGTCATCTGTCATCTGACATGTTACGTTCCAGACGCTATTTCATATTCTGTTTGTAGGATAAGGTGTCCATACGGAATGATAAGATTTTGCATCTGCGATGTAAAATACATTTTCGTTAAAGATACACTCCTGTCTTCTTTTTACTACTTTTCACAATTTTATCTCCTCCGAAAATAAACAAAAATAATTACTTGAATAATGTAGCATTACATTTTACAGCAAATAGCTCACGACGAATACTATATTTTAATTGATAGGATAATGACAATATATTAATATATACACATATTTTGGGAAACTTATTATACGTTCAAGAATGAAAAATACTATGTTAATCTACTATAAGTTGTATAATATACTTAAGTATAATGCCTGAGGTTATTGCTTAATATTATAGATGGAAATTTCACATTATAATTCATAACTATATGGGAAAGTGGCCACAAAAGCTACTAACGCTGCAGTCGAAGACTAAGATGCTCACTTACAAAATATGCTTACAAAACATTTGAAATGCAACAAATTCAAATTTGATATTATAATTTTGTATGTACTACTCCCAAATGAAGAGGAAAATAGTATTATACTGTATTATCATATTGAATTTCAAGTTAGAGTAGGGTTGAATCTTTTAAAGCTTGAGGCGTTAAAAGCTAATAATATGATAACAGGATTTACAGAGTAATAGCAGTAGGTAAATCTTATTACAAGTTCTGTGACTCCTAGGTCCTAAAAGTCAAACAGGAAATAATGTAGATAAGAGATTTTATCGATACGCACGGTTAATGATGCCGTAAACATCTAAACAGTTAAACGTTTTTCGTGCATGGGTTGCTTCTTAGTGAAACATCAAGAAAATAATATATCAAATTTGAGGTTTATATCTATACTGGTAAAAAACTAAATAACACATACATTGAGACGCTAAGAGAAAACGAACGAAAAGAGATAGATCTTTGCTTTTTTACAGAGTGCAAATATTATAGTCCTCAAATATAAATATGACCTCATACGCTTGGATATATTCTAAACGGATTGAATATCGATGTCAATTCTTCACCATACTTATTAAACCACTTTTTTGTAAAACGGGGTAACTTTAAATTTTGAAATTGCAACCCCTTTCTTGTGTCATGTCATTTTAAATATTGTTTTAATAGAAACACAATGACTCGAAGACAATTTCTCTACGACGTTCCTAGCAAATGTTATGGGTAAATAACCCCTTAAATTGAAATGCCACTTATAGAGAGATACGTTGTACCGTTAATTGGTTAATTAAATTTTATATAATGTAAATTTCACAACCTAGTCAGCCAGTATAATTTAATATTATTTTTATCCAATGTTCCGGAACTAAATTATTGGGCGGAGTAACTACCTAATTGGCACGCGGATGAATATTTTCTTCTAACCCTTTGTAGCAGCCCAACTATGTGACCGAGCAGACCTCGCGCGCTTTGTCCGTAAGTAAAATTTATCTTTTCGTATTATTAAATTAGCCCTTTGATGCCAAACGTATAAAAATGATTGTAATGTAAAGTAAAGTTGTAAATTGTAAAGTAAAGTACCCTTGAAGATCTTTTATTTGCCTGATTGAGATAGATAAAAGTGGTGGCGTCGTCCTAAATGGCGAACACGTTTTTATAAATAGTAATTTGTATCATTAAATGGCTAATACCGTCGCGAATTTGTTTTAGGCGAGTTTACATGTCCCACGTGTCTCACGGCTCACAGGGCACATATTATTTGAGTAGATGGCTACCAGTTTATTAACTTCTACTCATCGTCTAGTAACCACCGACTAGACATGACCCTTCTTAGACTACAGCGCCATTGTCTCGTGCCAAGACTCCGACACCCGGGTTGTGAGTCTACACATTGCGAAGGGAAGTAAAATCTTAATGTCTTATAAAGTAAAACATCGTAGGCATAATTTCAGAGAACATTGGATATCTAAGGCCCACCTAGAAGATATACGTTTTTAGTTATTATATTCTAATTGGCAGCAACGTGGCATTACATAACTTTTCCTTTACCATCTAAAAGTGGTGCTTGTAAGTTTTCGTAATTAAACTCAACTTATAAGTAAACTTTGCATTTCTAGTATTTATTACTACGACCTCAGAAGTCACCACCCCCATGTGATATCGTCCAATGGTACAACGTCTTACCAAAACCATGTACTAAAACAGCACAAAATTAAACACTATGTAAAGGGATAATGTGGGCACCCTAAAGTCATACTGAAAAATGTCACGCATGCATTGTAGTGTTACGCACAAGACGTTGGCATTTTCCCTACAAATTATTAATTTTTGTGTTATTTGACTATGCAGTAAATGTTACTATAAACGTCATAGAGATTTTTTCTAAGGGTCATTGCATTTCTTATTATTTGCCCTTTAAAAGAACATGTCAAAGCATAGGAGTTACAATTTGAACATTATTAAAGTTCCCGCTTTAAACTCCAATTTAAAAGGGGGTGAAGTCTTTTTAATCTTCAAAAAATAAAAAAAAATTTAAAAGTATGTTGAAGGCTGCACACCATAATCAATCAATTTAGAATGTATCCTGGCATATCTAGACTTAATTTACAACCTAAATTTTAAGGGGCTATTTACCGATAGCTATTTGCTAGGAACGACGTAGAGATGTTTTATATATCTTAGAAGAGAATAGTGTTTATTACATTAAAATGAGCCTCGCTAAGAATTAGTCATCGTGTAAGCGAGGTCACGCTGCGCTGCGTACATACTATGTACTACATTGTACAAAATTACTTAAATTTAGTTAAACTATAAGAAAAAAAATTATTTACATTAAGTACGCAAATGAACGTGACTCAATAATGGCACATTTTTGTATATAAAAACTATCTATTATACTTTAAATATATCATATAGTTCAAGGTTAAAATTTTTAATACAGCTAATAAGAAAATCCTTGGTAAATAAACTGTTTAATAAGCCCAACTTAGAATCCTTTGCCTGTCTTTGTATTTGTAGATTATCTCAAATGTCTTAGTATGATGCTTATATTGTCAACTCTAATAAAAAAAATCCATTCCACATAAATTTAAACACATTGATTACATTGTGTAGAGGGACATTTATTATCCCATCATAGCGTGTCAGTTTCATGTCTTAACTTACTGTTATTTAATTTTTCGTCACATAACCCACTGTTGCTTGACATAACCCATATTAAAACGATAAAAGTATGATGTTTTTATTTTTATGATCCACCTAATATGGTCATTGTGTGTGTGTGTGTGTGTGTGTGTGTGTGTGTGTGTGTGTGTGTGTGTGTGTGTGTGTGTGTGTGTGTGTGTGTGTGTGTGTGTGTGTGTGTGTAAGTGAGTATGTATGTACGTGTATATGTGTGATTAATACATGAGTGAGTTAGTATACCTCCTCTTATTTCTCCCTGAGTATAACACGTTATGTACTGAAAAGTACTTTAGAAGCCAGAAGTGATTGATAATCAATGACAAGTAAATCTGTATTGTCTGCCGTAATAATATTAGTATCTCATATTATCAAGAAATTATCTTAGAAACAATTCTTAGCGATAACGTCAACAATCTGATTCATAAGGTATTGGACATTGAAAACTGTACTTGAGGGTGGTGACCTATAGATTATACTAACGTTATTTTAAGTTCTAATATTGAGTGTAATAATGCCAAAACACGACATGTTCCTTTAAATGTAACTTTAAGTCTTGTAAACTTAAAAATTAACAAGTTTAAAAATAGGACCAATCCTCCTCTGTCTTTCGCTGATCTACGTTCACCAGTTAAATTCGAAATATTATATTAAAATATCGATGTAATTAATTGAGCTGATATTAAGGTATAATAACATAATACTATTTATAAACATAAATAAAACATTGAGAGAACCTATAGATTATACTAACGTTATTTTAAGTTCTAGTATTGAGTGTAATAATGCCAAAACATGAAATATTCCTTTAAATATAACATTAAGTCTTGTAAACTTAAAATATAACAAGTTTAAAAATAGGACCAATCATCCTCTGTCTTTCTCAGATCTACGTTCACCAGTTAAATTCGGAATATTATATTAAAATATCGATATAATGAACTGAGCTGATATTAAGGTATAATACCATCATACTATTTATAAACATAAATAAAACATTGAAGAACAGTTTTTTAAATTTAAACAACCATATTTTTGACAGCTAATATTGCATTCAGTATAAAATACGTTAGTCGGCATTATTGACTATTTAATTATTTTATATGATAGGTTACTCTGCTGTATAGAGATTGTATTGATGTCATTGCTATTATGTATTATCAAAATATTCCTCTAATTTCCGTTTTTTCAAACTTTAGCCATGTCATTAAAAAACTAGACATACAGGTACTTGGATTGATGCAATTTACATGTGATTTAGTGCGAAAGAAGAGGTCATTGTAGTATCTTGTAGGGTGGTTTTAGTTTAAAAAATCTTGTCTTATGTACCTATATGAGTTAGACAAGCCTTCTCCTCAGAATGAAACCAATTTTCCCAAAGCTACAGTGGAATGAAACTGAACAATGATGACCGGTGGTTTACCATCCTTCCTTTTCTGTTAGTCGATGAACTTTATGATCTTGGTCCGGAACATAGTCTACCTTAATCTACTCCGCCAGCAACTGTGTATAGTTTTCTGCGAAATAGTACATTTTTATGAACATAGCTCATTCCTTAATTTAGATAATGAAAGTATAAAATTGTTTTAATATAATTTTATTAGAACTAAATTTTTCGTAAATATTAATTTTTTTTCTAAAAAGTAACTTTTAACGAAATATTTGTCGTTTTTGACGTTTTTAATTACAACAATAACAAAATGAAGTAATATTTAGGTGTAAAATGTACAATATTGTCATTTAAAATTTAATAAAATGCTAATTTTATATTTTAATTACAGAATTCTTACTACTTTTATAACCACACATACGTGGATGAAAGATTTTTTAAATTAAGCTAATAAAGTATATATAAATCACACGTCAACATCAAACTTACAAAATACTTTGGCCGGAATTGAGAATAAAAAAAACGCAACACAACTAGTCCGTGAGGGGGAGGACAGGCGGGCCGCCCTGAATACAACCACAAGTGCTCTTACTTAACCATGTCATACAATGAACTGCAACCACGTTCAGCTCCTTATCAGAATATAATATAAGCGGTAAGTACGTATAAAGTAAAATATTAATTTTCTACAATAATAGAATATCTATAGTAAAGCAATTTAAAATTTTTCCCTCACTCCTCGTGGACGCCGCAACTTTAGTACTGTACGTAGAGAAGCGCATTCATTTTCCCTTAGGTATAGTTTAATATTTTTATTGCACTATTCTGCTCGTAATTGGACCTTATACTTGAAATGATATGATAGAGGGAGAGGAAGAACGATAATTATTGTTTTAAGTTACCCGGGTTTCCCCAATAGAAGTATATATTTTTAAAAACTCTGTATTTTCATCCTTTAAATCTTTTACAAATAAATATGTAAGGTAACACAGTTTGTGTTGTACTGTAACGGGAAATGTAAATTATTTTATACAATATAAATAACGTTTAAGAGAGAATTTTATTCATCTTTGTCTTTCTAACGTATTAAGGTTCCTGTCGTTATGTTCGAACTGCATATACTAATTATCCTGGACAGCGGCCACTCACAAGCTTCTAGCAGTATGATTGAAGCAGTATTGACCACAACCAAATACAGTAGTGACTGACACATTCCGATCAATATTAATTGAGGTTGAGTTAATTAACGACCACCTCTAAATGTGTTTACAAGCAGCTACATTAAGTTTACACTAGTGCGCCATGTTTGAATTCGTGCTTAATCTGAAATCTTCAGATTAGATACTTAAACATCTAAAAATCTATAATTTTGTATTACTAATATCACGCAATTTAGTTTTTAATTTAACAATGATTAGATCATTATTACTTCTTGCAGCCCTTTGAGTAAAACTCTTAAGTCGTTGGTTAATCTTCCATTTTCAAACCATAGACTGTAAAGTGTCTTTTCTTAATATAAAGTTAACCACGTGAGTGATCAGTCTATTTGTTATTGCAGTTAACCGTACGTACGTATCATCATATATTTATTAATATCACTACCATAAGTTTATTAATATTTATAACACTTTATTTATTAATTAATGTAAATTTAAATTCACTTAAGACAGCAGGTTTTTTGCGTTATCATACACATTTATTACAGGTAGAGCCTATCACTGTAACAAAGTGAGTTGTTCTTAAAAATGACTTTTGTTCACTATAAAAAGATAAACAAAACGGTAGGTGGAAACCGAAAATTTTTGGTTCTTAAGATTCAACTTAGAAATCCATGTCAAACATAAGATAAAATTGTTGTTTATTAATTATACAAAGTCTATTTGTACATACTTGTAAGAAAAAAAAACATCAGCAAATTATATTTATAAGCATATTTTAACTTTATAAATTTCAATGGAATGTACAGTAAGGCTAGTTTGGGTAGTAATGAGGTTTTTTATCTCAATCTTGTATTGGTGGCAATTCAATAATTTGTATAAAGAAGTTTCCGTATAGTTCAAAGCCGAGGCTATCTTCTAGTATTATCTCTCTATTTTCACATTGGCCTTTTGTAACTAATTTAATCACAACTGGTTTTTTACCCTTTCAAATAACTCTTTTGTTTGGATCTTGGTTTCTGACACTCTAATCAGTGCTTATAATTACCGACGATATAAGTAACTCAAGCGGAAACTTCGCATCAAAAACAGTATTAAGAATAGTTATATATAGCAAGCATACTCGAATCCTGGAATTGAGGACCCTTTGTCTCATTATATCTCTGTCTATCTCCTGTACCATCCTAACAGAATGATCTCGACTACGTAATGTTAACGAGTCCATACAAAATTTTCTAGAAAAATTGCAACCTATTCCAGTGTGACATTTTGTTTGGAAAATCTGCAGTTACTTAAACACTCGTAAACAAATCTTGAATAAATATGCTGTAATTTGTTCTATAAAGCTGCTTATTATGACAAAAATAATGCACTTGTATCTTAAAAATATAAGTCGTCTAAGTCGTTGTATCAAAGGAACTTTTTAAAGACTAATGAGGCTTTAATTCCTGTACAGCCTAACAATACTGTTGATAATACCACTTATAGCTATAATGTAAGGGATTGTTACAACAACGGCACAAGGTATTTCACTTCTCATTATTTCTTTTTTTCATAATCATTATTTATTCTAGAATGCCCGAAACTTGATTTCGCGAGCTTAATCGCCTATAATTCGAGTGTTGAAGCTGTGTTTGCAATTTAATTCTGTGTCACTACGTACTATAATGTTTTATGTATCTTAAAACATATATGCATACATGAACTAATTATCATTTTCTGTTAATCTCAACATTAGGAATGTAATATTACACTCTCATTTGCATGTAAATTAGGTAATAAAAAATAATTTCATCCTCAGAAATGTTATGTTTATTCAACCTAACAAATATATCATACATCTAATTATGACTTTATCAAAATTAGTACATAAGTAGTATCTTTCTTTATACATTTGACTTTCTTTTTTAAATTTCCTTTAGTATTCCTTTTTCTGTATTATAATACGACATCATTCAATATCTAAAGAACTTCTAAAGTTTTTCATTTGTGATGCACCATTAATACCTCTCATATGGCACCGTAAATTACCAGTAACAAGCAATGGGTAAATATAACCTTATCTGAATAATTTGTTAGTATGGCAATATCAGTTTTTATAGCTTATGCTTCATTTGTTTGTCCTTCATATATATCTTCCAGCATTTGTTTTTTATGTCCAGATTTTCGGTATTTAAAACTTTAATTGAGTATAAGACCTGCTAACATAATCAGAACATAAATCGTGTGTCTGTGACATCACACTGGTTATAGATAGATACTCACATTATGAACTAATTCTAACTCACAGTTTAAAACACTACACACTTTTCAATGCCAATTTTGTTTATAAAGAATTAATTTGTATCAATAATGTTTATGTCAAGCACTGGTTCATACCGTTTTCAAGATTCATGTTTTAATCCATGAATTGCAATAATAAGTATTTGAATAATAATAATATAATAATTATAATAATAATGAGTTTTAACATACTTTTTATAAGAAATAGAAAAACAATATTTAGCTTAAGTGTTTCGATGTCACATTTCATTGTCATACCAGTACCAAAAGTGTAAAAATGTTTCAATACTGGACGCATAAGTAAATGACTAAAAGTTAGTCTTCTATCTTTCCACACATGAGCCGTAGGCCTGCCAAACATGTTTGTAATATTTGTAGAAAATACTTTAACTTTATACGAGTGTCCGTGTTTGTGGTTTTATTTTATGACGACGCCCATTGCTGAAACACTAGTTACCACAGCTTACCTCCTCCGGTACCTGCTAACAGCACATTGAGTGCTAAGTTAGTGTAGCTAAACCTCAAATAGTAATTAATTACAGGACATTGACTGCTTTGTTGGCACAGATAACACTCAACCGATACCTAATTACATAATATTGACAGCTTAGTTGGCACCGCTCACTCTCAACCTATTACCATTTACATAATATTGACTGCTACGTTAAAACAACTCAAACTTGATACCTTGAACTGATACCTAATTACAGAATATTGACAATATATACTATTTTGACAATCAACATCGAAACGTGTAACTGCAATATTATTTTTGGATTACTGACTAAAGGTAAGTAAAAACCTATTTTAAATACACATCTTTTAGGAAAGAACTAAAACAGGCAACACATTAGGTGACATACGAGTATATCTGTTGACACAATAATAATCAATTGATATGTGCACGTTTTTAAAACAACAGAGGAGAATCCACGTCTGTATTTTACAAGTTTCCTTTTTGTTGTAATAGCAAACATTTATATTTATTTTTACTGAACAAATGTTTAACAAAAGGAACAGAGAATTTGTTTGCTGTTGCTGTGTGTAATGAATATATATTTTTATTCGAAACAGCGGCATTTGGTCCAGTCAGTTTTCATAGAGATGGGCTTATGTCACAACTCTAAACAAATCTTCTGTGACATTTTCACATTTTATGAAAAAACTATATGTGTTTATTTACCTATTGTCTAAGTATCATACAATATCTTACAAATTAACTAGTATCTTGATACATTCTGCACATTTTACAAAAAATAATTTTTAATCATTAATATTATAAAGCATAAAACAGTATTTATTATAGAATTATTTACCCAGTATGTATTATAATTACTTTGTAATTCATAATGCCTGCTAACCATAATTATTTTACCCCCGTCTATTGTGGTGAGTTCCGGTGTTGGTTTATTGCCCCATTAAGTTGGCAAGAGGGGGCCATGTGCGTGATTTAAATACTAGTAAGTATAACATATCTTGATTATCAATGGTTTATAACATTATTATGGGTATTCGCTAATATCAGATATCAGAAAATATTTCTAATTTCATATAAAATAACTATTAATTGATAAAATTGAAGAAAAGTTTAAAACAATGGAATCCGACCTGTGCTACTAATAACAGCAATATTTAATATGTAAATGTAAGGTTCCAAAAAAGAAAACTTTATACTAGCTGAATCTATCTTAGCATTATGTCGTGCAGCATCTAGTGTTGGGTTTCATTTGGGCTTCTCCTGGTGTGGAGACTGATTTAGATGTTTTTTTCAATGTACAAAATTTATTCTAATATTTTATTGATTTCTTCGATTTGGTCAAATTAATTTTTTTCTTTCCTAAATGCTTTATTTGGCCTGAATTTTTTATACCTAAAATAAAAAACCGACTACAGTCTTCCAAACATTTTAAATTTTGTTGATACAGGCCAACGTATAGTCATGTTATCCCTCAGTATCATCACTCGGCAATCCTAAACTTTAAACTTATAAATAATAAAGCACGTTCAGTTTTACTGCTGTAACTTACTCAGAACAAGAGATCTTAGTAAAATGTCTTGTTTGGATTAAATCCTTGATTATGAATAAAACTGGCTGTTAGCTCATTTGAAATGCATTAAACGTCAAAACAAAACATTGCTTTTTCAGTTTTGATGTGATATTCGTATGAACTGAAGAATATTGCCTTCAAATATGCCTGCACAACAACTCAAACTTGCCTACATGCATGCAATCCTTCACCATTAAATTTAGCTCAGTATCATTACGGCGTTTAATTACTATTCCAAACGTTCTTTTGTCTAGTTATCTTTATGTCGGGGGAATCGATAATATGCATATCTTTAGTAATACGAAGCCAAAATAAGCTTTGGTAGTCTAATAACGTATGTTGTTAGTAATAATAAACTTAAAGTTTTTTTATACCTGTAAATGCTACTGTTGGTTGGAACCGTCAAAATATTTTTAAGGAAAGAAGATGGAACTAATATAACACAGATTATATAAGTATTACTATTAAACAAACTTGATAAACATGGTTTTAACTGTCACACAAATAAACATTAAAACAATTCTTTATTGTGCTTTGCAATTATAAATGGTAGTACACTTTATTCTTCAGTCTGCTTATCACATGTATCTCCATAAAATCTAATTCTTTTATATCACATATTGTTTTGTAAAAGTTTGGAAAATATAATTGATGCGGTAATTTTTAGGTTTTGCTACTTATCACGGGACATGTATTCTATGTACTACATTTTCAAATTTAACATAAATAGTTTCTTTCCAAAATTTATATTATAGTTGCCTGTATTCGTTACTTATACATGGATGCTACTCAAAATTTTAAAAATAATTATAATATATTATGTTTGAAAAATATGTATTAAACTTAAAATATGGAAGGCATGGCCATTAGTTCTCCAATTTTTTTTCTTCATTGCGTGCTTGAGCTGAAAACTGGAAACTGTAATTTTTTAAAGTGTGTATTCCTTTTTTTACTTATCAAATAAAATCACGTAGTAATTGAAGGGACATATTATTATTTTATTTAATTAAATTATCCTTTTATTACCTTTTATAGCAGTGTATGATAGTTTTAAATACGAATAGAACCAATGCGAACAATAATTACGAAAAATATATTTATTTTCTAAACTCAGACTGCCTAAATGCGTATAGATTCAAAGTTCAAAAAATTATAGATAACATACTAGGTAAACGCGATAGGTGAAACATGAAACGGTGCCAGTTGGGAACGACTGGCGAATTTGAAATAGTGGCTTTGAGGTTAGGCCAGCCGCTATCTACGTAAACTTTATCGCCTGGGTTTTCACCTTTCGTTTCCTCTTTTAAGTACTGAAACGAAGTTTACAGAAATACTGATAGTAAAGGTTATATTATATTCACATACACAATAGTATACAGAACTACTGCTAATTAACCTATAACACAAACGGTTTCGGCAACAGAGCAAAAGAAGTGTTGTATTAAATAGTGTTGAAGATATACCTGTCTTCAAATAACGACGACTACGACGACTAAGTCATCTTTATCTCTTACATGCAATAACTATATCTAAAGCAATTTTTTCATCCATATGTAAAATAAAAGGAGCAATTATCATTTCCTTTCTCTTGTTTTCTAGCAGTAATATAATAGTTATTAAAAGTTTTAATTGTCTAAAGATAGGTTTAAGTGACTAAAAATTAAATATTAAAACTATTTATTGTTTCATGTTTTAAACCTCATCCAATTTCAAGAAGAATCAGATTTTCTTTTTAAATTATGCAAATTAGCTCTCGGCTCCTTGACTATTAATTTAATATTAGGGCTTTGAACGGCCGACAAGAAATAATGCCTGAAGAGTAATAAAATCCAGCTTTGCTTTTATATATTTTTTCTCTATTTTAATACCTTATTCATTGTTTATACTCATATTGCCTCTGTAGAAATATTAAGTTAAATATAAATTAATCTGCAATGTTTGGAAGGAAATATTTAAATTAAATAATTACAAGATAACATTGTCATTGTGACGGCGTTTGTTCAAAGCAGACATAAAACCAAACGAGCTCGTCCGGCCGTAACCACTTCGCACATAATCGCGCTCTGCCCTCGCGCGTGGTAGTTCAGTCGTGGCTCTGTCTGTCCATCTGAGTGAACTATTGTAATCTCGTTCCAGCTGTACTCTTTTCAGTCCTTGCATTCATTGTATTTCTGTTGCGTAATGACCAAGGACCGTTGCATTATTCATGGTTTGATGTACTTAAGGATCGTAGGTAATTATTCATTACATTACCCTTCTAGCTGTACCAGTTCATAAAAACTTAAATATATTGGCTTTTGACAAAAATAATTTAAATAATCCTCATTTTAATTTTTGCTTATTTGATATACTTAAATTATAAAAAATATTGGTTTATCAACGATAAAATATTACCATTGGCTTAAAATGTTATATTTCAAAATCCATTGTGTTTATTTCAAGCTAATTAGTTATATTTTGAACATATCATATTAACTAACTTACTTTAGCAGTGGAAATATACGTTTATGATAGAATGGATGATAGCAGCGTACTCTGGTAGTGAATATACCGCTCGGCATTGCAAACAGCGTGGACCAGTGAATAATTCACGCTATAAGTTTAACAAATATTTGTTTGTAATTTTAAAAATAATCTATGAGTTGTTTAAACTGTTAAGTTGTTGGTGAGTATTTATTAATTTCTTTAGTATTTATCTGTCCAGTTCCTTTTTGTTCTAATTGAAAATTGTGTCAATTAGTAGCATACACACACACATACGCCTGCGCACATAGTCACACAAACAGTATTTGTTTTATATATATATATATATATATATATATATATATATATACGTTAAATTGTATAAATGGCAATAGGGCTATATATATATATATAAAACCCTAAATACTGAATTGGATGGGAGTTAACACTTTGTAACATAATCCACTTAGATTTTCATTTCCTATTATAGATCCTTGTAAGATATTATCCCTAACTAACAGTGATATTGTGAAGTATATCGTACCAGCAATTAAGTCCGTTATAATTATTTAATAGAAAAATTTTAAAATAGTGCACCTGAAATGTTGAATTATGCATTATTCTAAAACTTATTTCTTATTTTTCTTTCCAAAAGTAAATTGTAACAATTGAGAAAATAATCTACTTTGTAAAAAATGTACCTGAAAAGCAGTCAGATATACAACAGGTGCAAGAACAAGGACTATGAATATATTAACATTGACATGATAAGCTTTGACAATGATGTCTTCAATTATATCCATCAAAATGTGCCGCCGTTACGAATAATTGTATTGTATTTTCTTATTTTTAAGTATACTAAACAATATATATATATATATATATATATATATATATATATATATATATATATATATATATAAATCGAATCTGTGGTTGTGTAGATTTGCATAAACGAACATTGTGCACGAGATTTTTTTATACTTTAATTTTTTTTTTACTAACATTTACAGTCAATGTTATATTCACTAATAATATATAATATATATTTATAAAGTTTTTAGAGATTACAGATGATATAAGTATATCAGTATTTGCTATACATATTATTGGACTTTTAAAAATTGTTATTGATTTCAATAATATAAGAATATGTAAAATAATCACGTAGAAAGTCATACTTATAGTGAGTCGTAAAGTTTATCTTTATCTATAACATGTATAAAAATCTTAAAACAACACAAAATAGAGCTTTTATATTTGAAACACAGTGGGCAGAGAATACTTTAATTACTGTTTACAAGCTTTAAAACTAATTTTCAGTAAAATAGCAGACCCATTGAATATAGAGTGTCTTATTTAAGAATAATAACATACCCTTAAATTTCCATTATATAGTCTAAAACCTTCAGCGAGTTACACACACACACACACACACACACACACACACACACACACACACACACACACACACACACACACACACACACACACACACACACACACACACACACACACACACACACACACACACACACACACACACACACACACACACACACACACACACACACACACACATATATATATTCATATATATATTCATATATATATATATATATATATATATATATATATATATATATATATATATATATATATAAAATGATATTTAGATATGCATTTAAACCTTTGAAATTATAAGATGAAGCATGTTGCCTAAGCGGTTTATTCTTAAACCTAAAAAATTTGCTGTAAGCTCACTCATGTTAAAACATTATTTGTCATAATATTTTTAATTTTTAACATCAATTTGCAACATTCTGTAAGATAATCTAGGCTGTGATGGATAAAAGTCATATTAGCCACCTTTTAGAGACCCACACTTTGGTGAAGTTAAAAATACAAAACGACATGTTTCGTACACGTATTTTAATGCAGTTCGAAAATTCGAAAATCATTTCTATCAACCGATTGTTACTTATAGCGATATCCTTTATAGTAGTGCAGATTTCGATGACAACTACATATATATTTTATATTTGATAATTATTATTGTAACACATAAAAAATTTATATAATGAGAAAACCAGCTCATTGAATTATTCAGAAAATCAACTCATTTAAGGTAAAAATTACAATAATGCATTCTGTAATCACCTATTTCTATGTATAATAACTATTATTGTATTAAAACCACGATTTTTTAACAACATTATTGACTTTTATGCAAACAATGAAAATTGTTTGTGTTTTGGCAGTGGGAAATTACCAAAACAAAACGAAGTTATTACAATAATCCAGCACCAATTCGTAAGCCAAGCGTCCTGGGAAAAGTCACGCCCTGAAGATACATACAAACATTTCAATCGTGTAAATTGACTTCTTTAGGTATAAGTCTAGGAATAATGTAGCCATGGATATATATCGACGAAATATATATTCGTTCAATTTTAATTATTGTTTATTTAATAATTTCTTTTGATGATTTCTGCATTGACAAATTATATTGACCTTTATTTATAATTTATGAGATGTATAGAAATTTATAATCAGCATGAGTTATTTATGGAATGTTCATAATTGTAGGCTAATGCTTTAGCTATTGGAAATAATGAAATTATAATTTTATGATATTATCATTTAGATATTATGAATAATATCAGATGTAATTCTTAAAACAACAAAACATGCCTACATAAAAGCTAAATATAATGCCGGGATCCGGGTTGGTATATTGGTGGAGCATAAGTGATAATTCTGATACTACACTCTAAACATGAATAGCTTCCATAAAACAGTGTAATTTGAATTAGGAAATCGTTGGAGTGAGAGGTAGTACGATACACTGAACCAGTTTTTTACTAATACTACTGAATTGTATTGCAAAATTAAAACCTTTTTTATAAACAAGTTAATACTGATTAATACATTAAAATAATCTGCGACTACTGTAAATACATTTTCAGATTTTACACAAAATTTGTTTTAAAACTGATTTACATATATTTTATAAAACTTAATGAAATAGCATTGAAAGATGAATAACAGTGTTTTGTTTATATAATAGTTTAATTTTTATAGTTTCTTCATTATAGAGAAGAGACATCGTGTTTTTGATATTCGTTTATATAATTAGTGGTTATGATCTTTATCACTTTATTATTTATAAAAATATATATTTTATATTAAATGAATCCTTATAATTTCAGACATATAACTTTTATTTCGTAACCACCAGTTACCAGCAGTCCTGATACTTCGTACCCAGCTTCGTAGGTTTTGCATTGGTAATGTTGAGGTTGCCTACTTCCCACGATCAAGAAAATATGTTAAAAGGCGTATATCATATGTTAGTTTTTATTTGCATCATTGATTATTTTCCCTTATTTCTGATCAAGAAGAAATATATACATTCACAGCTCTCAAAACTCTACTTTTATAAAATCTTAGGTTTTATAAAAGTTTTAAAAAATGCAAGGGTTAGACTGCATTATCTCTTATATCTGCACTTTTAGCAGTTATTCGCTTCTTTGCGCGCAATTTAATGTGTAATAGATTATACGCAAAAGTAAAACAAAGAAACAAATGCATTTTCACATTTATAATATTACTAGCGGGCCCGGCGCGCTTTGCTGCGCATTTCAATAATTTTTTGCAAAAGTTGCCCGCGGCTTCGCACGCAATTTCCCGTTGAAAAACAGTACACTATATTCACTTATTCTTTTTCTATCACATTCTAAACATTGCTGAGATAATTGATAGTCGTTCCATCGTGAGCCTCTTGGGCGTATTATGAAGGTATGTACCATATTCCTGCCTCTATCTAGCTGTTACCCACGGCTTCGCACGCAAATCTTAAGAACCGAAGTCCTTATATTACTTAGTAAATTTTTTTTTTTACTATAATAAAATTTTAGATTAAATTAGTTATATCTCCGATGCCACGATTGAGCTTGCTTTGTTGTCTCGATCGAGAGAATATGAACACACGGAGTTTTGAGAACCATACTTCTGTCAAAAAAAACAACTAAGGTTGATTTTATAACATTCTTTATATTTGTAGACAACGTAAGATAGTAATTATGATATCTGCATTACTCTTCTGATCAAGCATGAGCATGGTTTATATTAAATAAATATTGCAGTTAAAGGTGAATTTTTACGTCAAATTTGAATTGTATTATCTGGATAGTAAAGTCTATGTTTAACAGTGATTGCAAAAACAGTTTTAAACAAAATTTGTCGTTTCTCTTAAGCTTACTCTATGCTTTAAAACTATAAGTGTAATATATGTTTACAAAGAACAGCTGATTAAAAATTTGAAAAGACGTTAACATATGTTTGCTGCAATGCATTTCTTATGGGTATTTCTGTAACCAGTGGGGCGGAATCCTGAATCGGGAAAGGGATGGGCATAGCTTATAAACCTTCTCCGTGGAAAAATACATATACGTACAAATTTTCATCATGATCGGTCCAATAGTTCACGATTCCATAAAGGACAAACATACAAACATTCATTTTTATATATATAGATTAGGATAGCAGATACCTGTGACTTAACACGCAGTTATTATTATTTACCGAAAAGCGTAGATTTCATGGTCATATACCTTCTAAATTACATATAAACACGCATTAGATACGTAATAGTCACTGGTAGATATTCCAATCTTCTGAACTACAAGAGATTTAATTTGTATTTTATTCAGTTATTTTTCAATGATAAAAAAAAAACTAGTTAAGGCTATTTAAGAAAGTCCCAATTTCCATGTCCTAAGTATTTTAGTAAAACGTATGTAGTTTATGTAGTCAGGGTGTATGCATATTTTAGTGATGTATTATGTTAGTGTTTAGGTAACAGTTTCAGACGTTAAGAGAAAGTAATATTGGCCCTTTTTACGCTTTTATTACATTTGTGTATAAGGAATACTGGTAATAATTAATAGAATTAAATTCTCCCTAATGCATTTTTGGTTTCATATTACAAAAGAAGAATATGAGGCAAAAATAAATAAGTACAATCTATAAGTAGTTACTTCAACACAACATATTAGAAATACTCTAGGTTCGTGATATAACTATTTTACACACAATAGTGCTTCATGATCCTTATCAGGTAGCAATCACTATCGTTCTAAATTAGATTCCCAATACAATCTACAGTGCAATTCATATTTTGCTACAATACAAAATTATACTACTTGTTTAATCGTGATACTGGATCAGTAAAACGGTGTAACAGCCACATCGTAGTGTACTCGGAAGTGGCAATCTTCATTTCAGTGATCGGATTTAAATTAAGGATCAACTAACTACACTTTGTAAATATACTCAATGGATAACAAAGGATATAGTTATCTATGTTTCAATAATTACATTACTAAAGGGTGACCTTTAAAAGTGATGGTCTCAACATTTAGAAAATTATATTCATTTTTATGTTTGTTTACTATGAAATAAGGGGTAAATTTATCTGTCCAATACATTTAAAATATTTCGTGAGAAAATAAAATATTACCGGTATGAGCAGCAAACATAATGCGATCGTGAGTGCATTCATAAGTTTAATATTACTTACACAGGGTCTAGTCCTAGTAAGTCCTGGATATATTCCAAACCGATTGAGATATAAATGTAGAACCTTCACAATCCTTACGAAATTACTATTTGGCATTTTTTGGAAGGTAAAATAATTTAACCCACCTTTCAAAGGGGGGCAGAAGGGGAAAATTTAAATTGCTAATTGTAACTACTTGGCTTGAATTGCATTTATTAAAGGAATGATACATTACTGATTTAAAAATACTGTCTATTGTTACTATAAGTAAATATAATACATTATTATATAATAAATTGCACGGATAAGTTGGGCGAATAGGTCAGTGGTATTTACCATGGCGAACAGTCAAAAGATTCGGTCAACTATGTAACTCATTAGTCTTATTCGTTATGACCCATCCCTCTCTATAGGTGAAATAATCATAAACGATGTTGTGTCATTAAGTACAGGTCAAATAAGTTTTGATAAAAGATTAATTTCCACGCTTTGGGCAACAACCAACAGTTATGTCGTGCACATAAAGATGGATCGAGGTGAATTGATATGGTATACATGTGTCCAAGTGTCTATTACACTTTTTGTAAATATTTTTATTTATTTATGTTCTACCAATTATGAAATGATTTATATCAAATGTAGTCATTCTTACGTTTACAGTTTACGTTACGTGACACATAATTACATTCAGTTATCTTTCAAATCCTTAATGTAGTATATGACACAATATGTCAAATATTAACTACTATCGGTTTTGATTGGTCATATATAGTAAATATTTTTACCTTATATAAGACATTCACGACACATTCGGGAAAAATTTTTTGTATATAGTCAGAAATAATCTGATATTTGAACAGAACGTACTAAATTCGCACTTTTATATTAGCTGTTTCTTAGAAAAGTTATGTCACTTATAAATAGTGAACGTTTAGTGATTATTATAAATAAAAATTATTAATACTTTTTTCTAAAATTTTTCTCAAGAACCCAAAAGCTAAAACTAAAAGAAAAATTATTTATTTTAGATTATAAGAATTAACAAGTGTATTGCTACAATGTTAGAGATTGAAATTTATGTGAACTAAAGTTCAATATAATTTTTAATTTAGAATGTTATTTACATATCATGTATGTATCGATTATAAAACTGGTTTACTAACGACAAACTAAATATTGACGAACAATAAAAATGCATGTGTTCAAATTTTTAAAATAATTATATAGTTAGTTTAGTTGTTAAACCGTGTTATCAAAATAATTACGAGTAGTTTGGCATTTAGTAGTAGTTTGGCCAAACTCGTACGTAGTTTGGCATTGATGAAGCAGACAACAATATGTAATTATAATGGTCTCTGAATAACTATCACTATCGTGACAACAAGTAAAAGTAATGGGAAATACATTGCAGCTATATGAATGCACTACAGATAGAATATGTTTACCAGTTAACAACGAGACCTCAATTTTGTTGCAATGTATATATTCATTACAGTTCAAAGCGTGGATTTTTAAAGCCCAGAAACAGAAAATATATGATTTATTTTGTAAAACATTGGTCTCTGGTGCAGTTTTTGGTCTGAATGGGGTCATAAAGGGAAACTGATTTTTGCTAATTAGAGTAAACATTATTTTTTCGTAAATTTACTGTTGAGTTATTGACAGAAAGGCAGAAAAATAAATAAATAGTAAATTAGTTTAATGATGTTTAAATTAAATAATAGAAAAGCTATTGAAACTGCATAAACACGGGAATTCTAAACCTATTTACACTTTGACAAGACCTCTTCACCGAGTCTGATTAACAGTTAAAATACATTGTAAAGTGGTTCTAAATTTGTAGGAAAATCAAATTTTTTAAAAATTTCTAGAAATGTTTAGGCTATATAAGTTACTTTTAGTTAAAATAATATTACTATTTATTAAAAAAAAAAAAACATTTTTAAAATTAGCAGCCACGAAGCCTAGTCCAAGAGACTGGAAAAGTTTCATTTTCTGTCCGTATTTATGTCGGCCTTTCCGCATGATATCCTGGAAACGAATTCACCCATTGGGATGGAAGTTAATATTAAGTTTCATTTCTGTATAGCTAACGATGAGTTAGATGATAGTAAGTTTCACTTCATGGGACTTGGCTGAGTATTAGCGAATATTTTTAAATTGATCTTATTTATCACCTTACTAGCAACGAGAAATTACCTAAATAGGCTAAATATATTTTATATAAATAAAATGACTCACATATGGAATTATAACATGGAAATCTTTCATTCAATGAGTAAGAAGAATAGTTAATAGAGTGAAAAGTTGCTAGTAAAGTACGACCAACGCATACTTTAGTTAACAATATAAGGTGCTGACCCTACTTAGCTCATGGGTACTTTCGTTATTTCAGCGTTGCTTTGATACTTTATTAAATAATCAAATATGTAAATTTTTCTTTTATCAAGATTCTTTGAGAAAACTTTAATTGTTTCTTTTAACATTTTCGTGATGATTCATTTATAAATAAATATGAAAGAGTTCTATAATGGTGCATATCGAACCATGGAATTAGGCTAAGCAATATTGAAGCCTACTACTAAGAAGGGCAATTTCATTTTTGTATGCTGGTGGTTAAAATGTTTTGTATGTTTGTCTGACGTCGTATCAGCAAACGTTGTATAATGAATTGAGCTGTTGACTTAAAATTTGCGTGAATCCTCAGCATGATACGCGAGACGTGGTGTTGCGTGCTCCAACCTTGTTTTTTTACAACTAAAATTTTAATTTGTTTAATTTATACAATATGTTTATTTAAATGAAGGGTTTTTAAAACTATGCAATCAACAACATTGTTATTTAATATCAACGTTGTAACCATTCAGAAAAAGTGTTACTTGTGAAATGTTTTTCGTTTCTTAGCTTTAAAAAATAACTATTACACAAACTATTAGTCGAATATACCATTATAAAAATGTTATTCTTTCCCATGAATTATGTGGTGATAGTATGCATCATTAGACTTTTTGAAAGTTTTCTCTACAACATCACCATCTCTGAGTTAATACATGAATGTCATACGTAAATTATGGATAATATGTGATACTCCATCTACACATTACAGCCTGAAAATAAACTCAATAAATATATGATTTAGCATTTGAAATCAGTAAAGGTGAGACATAAGTAGTGAAACTTAGGATGTTTAATGTAATGTTTAACGGTAAATTAATATTTTGCAAAATGAAAGAAACAAATTCGAATTTCTCCACAGTGCACCGCTTTTTTAGGTAGAAACTGCCACAATGCCTTACGAATTTGAGATTGGTCCCTCTGAAACAGTTTTTTAACAATATTGCCTAATTGGTTTTAGTCATTTACCAGTCTCCACTCATTCTAAGTGTAAATAACACATCCGGCGGACTTATTCATATTAATGGATGTTCAATTTGTATACTTTATTAAACTGAATTTTCTAGATATTATGAATTAAGTTGAAACAAATAGTACTAAAATTTAACATACATTCTTCTTTATTGCAATGGAAATATTTAATCTACACTGCTTGAAACAGTTGAATGTTGTAATAGATAAATATGCGTTTTAAAATTTATCGTTTACTATTCACAAATATTCAAATATAGTTGAGTTGTACAAATTTTTCAAATTTTTTAGAGAAGACCAAAGTAATTCTGCCCATTCTTATTAGCCATTAACCTGTGCGATGATTCTATCAAACAATATGGGTAGAATATGAGTCTTAATAGTAACAGGTCACGGTACGGATAAAAAGTGTTATGTTCACAGACAGGATTTGATCTTGCACTGAGTGTGACAGATAGAATGTCCGACATTCAGACCGCCTGTAGTCGGCACTCCCAAACAATGTTTTACATACAACAATGCTTAAATCTGTTGACTGATTAGATGATAAACTATTTTTATTTCTATTTCACAGAAATAAATTACATTTATATATATTTTAAGTGTAGTATGTAAAAAATCTAAATCGATTAAGCCAGTCCAACATGCCTTGATAGATTGAAACGTTTGTTTGTTAAATAATGTTATGGTTTATCAGATAGTGCATTGTTTAAATATAACAAAGGTTTCAAGTTAAACGATTATAATGTGATGTGAAAGTTCGAAATCAAAGTTAAACTATGGTCTTTTTCACAACATGAATATATTTTATTGAAATAAAGTTCAACTTGTACTGAATATTAGGAATAGTAGATATATGAAACATGTTCTATTTGGTTAAGCATTACAAAAAACATGGTCGAATAGGCTAAGGAACCATTAATTAATTTCAAGGTACGGGAACTTGGCATTTCTCAGAGTTAACTTGGTGTTACAATTTTAGAGAGTTGAGGACCTTACAAAACATTTGAACCCGAATAAAAAGACTCCGTATAGTGAAGACTGTCAAAGATCACATTTTCAAAATACATTTATTTAGATTATATTAAAAGTCCTGTATAACTGATGAATATGTTCGAGCAAGTTTTTTTTGCGTATTTTTAGAGAAGAATACCAACAGAACTCTGGGTGTCCCATAAAGCAGTAGATCCAGTTGTTGGACAGTTCGAGAACTTATGTACTGTATCTTACTGGAAGATACCAACAGAACTCTGGGTGTCCCATAAAGCAGTAGATCCAGTTGTTGGACAGTTCGAGAACTTAGGTACTGTATCTTACTGGAAGATACCAACAGAACTCTGGGTGTCCCATAAAGCAGTAGATCCAGTTGTTGGACAGTTCGAGAACTTATGTACTGTATCTTACTGGAAGATACCAACAGAACTCTGGGTGTCCCATAAAGCAGTAGATCCAGTTGTTGGACAGTTCGAGAACTTATGTACTGTATCTTACTGGAAGATACCAACAGAACTCTGGGTGTCCCATAAAGCAGTAGATCCAGTTGTTGGACAGTTCGAGAACTTATGTACTGTATCTTACTGGAAGATACCAACAGAACTCTGGGTGTCCCATAAAGCAGTAGATCCAGTTGTTGGACAGTTCGAGAACTTATGTACTGTATCTTACTGGAAGATACCAACAGAACTCTGGGTGTCCCATAAAGCAGTAGATCCAGTTGTTGGACAGTTCGAGAACTTATGTACTGTATCTTACTGGAAGATACCAACAGAACTCTGGGTGTCCCATAAAGCAGTAGATCCAGTTGTTGGACAGTTCGAGAACTTATGTACTGTATCTTAAACTGGTAAAGATACCAACAGCCAGTAAATTGTACAATCCGAAAGTCTCTAGTTAGTTTGCCTTTAGGCTTCAGGTGCTTTAAGCTTCATACTGGTAGTTCCTTGTCCCAAATTTAAAAGAATTGCTTTTTCTTTGGGAAACTCCATAAACTACAGTACAAATTTACGTAAATTTACCAAAGGGTTTTGTTTTATTAAAAGTGTTATGTATATATGGGAAATACTTTTACTCTACCGTATAGTGTATAACGCTTCTACTTGTACAAAGTTAACATCAACAGTATGCTGTATAATTTGTTAAAAGATCATATATTACAACGAAAATGTGATGTAGTAATCCTAAGAATAAAATTATGTCTTCTGTTGAATCAATCAAATTATACATCCTACAAATTGCAACTATTACAAAAGTATACGTTTCCCGACCATCTGATACTTTAAAATTGACATAGTTATTTTTAGTGTAATAAATAATTTATTACACTTTTTCGTGAACAGATGAATGAATAAAATTAGTAAACATAATACTTATTTCCATTCATTAAAATTGAATATTCCGCTCAGCTTTAATTATAACAGTTTTACTGTTCATGGCTGAGGTCATGATAAATCAGTTTAATTTCATTTCATCACCAAATTGGCATGCTAATAATTAGTAAGCACTCGATCAACTCTTTAATGGTGTTAAATAACAAAGTGGAAGCCAATCACTGTATGTGTGGTTCCCGATATAATTAGAATGTGAAGAATCTAAAAAAGGGACAAAGTAAAGATAATTAGTTTAAAAAATAGATTAATACCTTCATATGTTAACTACTCTGTAAATACATGGACATGGGTAATTAGGATTTATTTTTTACAAGACTCTGCTAGATGTCGTATTCATTTTAGTAAATTACGTTAAAATATATAGGTGGAGACATTTACGAAATTGTCCTAAACCTTTAATCTCAGAATATATTAAATAAACTGATAACAAACTATGAACTACGGTATAAGCAATGATGGTAGTGTTCTTTCGATGTATCTTCTTTTCATACCTTTCAAATAGGTGAACAGTATTTGTTTTATTGCTTTGTATTAGAAACATATTAAAGAAAATAAAATAATTGTTTTTAAGAAAAGTTACTACATCCCAAATTACAGTCCTAGTACATGAAACATCTTTTAGACCGCTGATGGATAGTTTTGTTCACCTAAAATATCACCTGTATATGGATGGCTGTCGGAGAATAGATATCACCGAAGTTCCAGTGGCTGTCTGAGAATATGTATCGCGAAAGTTCCAAAGGCTGTACTCGATATTCTTGTAAACAAACATGATTTCAAGAATTGAAGTCTCCTAAGTCCATACAGTTGATTCGAAGAATTACTGTCTTCTAAGTTTTGTGGCTTTGTCTCGGAGAATACCTGTCTCTGATGTTCGTGTAGCTGCCTCGGAAAATGGCTACTTCTGAAAATCGCTTGGTTCTCTCGAAAAATGTCTGACACTGAAGTTCATGTGGCTGTCTCGCAGATAGCTCTCGCTTAAATTAGGTTGGTTCTATGAGAGAATACCTACCTCTGAAGTTCTAGTGGTTCTCTCGGAGAATATCCATTTGTTTGGTTCTTTCGGATAAAAGCTGCCATCTCTAAAACCCATATGGGTGCAAAAGATCAACCTTTTTGATACAATTTTGTTTGTATAAAGTATAATACGAATACTAGTTGTCAAGATACTAGTTAAACTCACATTATTATCACTGAATGTACAGAAAATCAGTCTAGTCTGCTCCTCCTTTTTTGAGGAGACTCAAACAGAAAATCTCTTCCCGGCCCAGTGCAAGGAAATCAATGATAAATAGAATATTAGTCTTATTATGGAGTATCAAATGTAAATATTACAGACCTCAGTCTGGTGTATGTACTAACCTTTTTTGTTAGATTAGATAGTTATGATTTTTATCGCTAATAACGAGTTTGTTTTTGTATATAAGCATTAAATTATACAATATACGAGATTTTGCATTTTCCAAGAATATTGAACACCTATTAGATAATATTTGAAGCACAAAAGATATAAATTACAATTATGTAATTTTTTATAGCAAAAAATTTCAATATTTGAATTTTTATTACAGAAAGAGAAACACCAGTTCATTATTTTACGCAAAACATTATCGAGATTACTTAATGCAGGGTTTCATTTGTATCTTCACAAAGGGCAAGATCACAGGAAACCAATAAACATCCCTCGCGGTTACACAATGTTCCGGCTGCTAAGCAGATGCAAATGCACTCTCCGTAATTATGGAAAAATTACTTAGCAGAATACTTTTTTAACTTATTATGACTTTTAAATATAATACCAATATGTAAAGATTATTTAAATCATCACACAATGTGGAGAACTATACAATAGTAGTTATAGCTAACTCATAGATCATAACTGTTGATTACCCATATTTTTATATTTTTGTAATAAATAAATCTTTGAGAAATCTACCAACATTAGTAACAAAATGTACAATTAAGTAAAGTATCAGCTTTGATTGAAATCCATATAAAGAATCAGTTGAATACCTTATTATCAATATCTGATTTCTTTTGCTAATTTATATTATACTCACCATAAATGTTTAAACTTAGATATGTACACAATTTACAAGTTATACTTGTATATATATATATATATATATATATATATATAATTTATTTATTTATTTCTAAATGATACCAATATTGATTTTAGGTATCCTCAGGGGTAGTCTACTTTCGACTACACGGGAGGCCTCCCCTTTCTTCTGGGAGGCTGGCGACCCCGGGGCTACCTGAGCCTAGCTGTGAGACTCTCCTCACAGTCCTTCTAGAGCTAAGGTCTTTCTTCTCTCTTTCGGATCTTAGCTCGACATCTTTGATCTTTTCTGGCCAAATCTCGCCCACCTCTTCTTTTCTTCGACCCCACGTGGGTGTCACTTCTTCCTTCTTTTCGACCGGCGCATACCAGAGAACCCGGGGAGTGTCCCTGAATTGTCGCAGGGACTGATGTGTGCTTTGCACTGCCGATGGTGTTTTTCTCTGGTGTGACGCCAGGAGCCAGCCCCTTCGGGCCCTAGTCAGGAAGTGCCCCATGGATGCAGAGGTCGGAATCTGCATTGCTACGGTCGGCCCCCGGTACGTCTGGTTTCCGGTGCTGGGAGTACGGAGGTCGGGCCCCAGGGAACTGGGGTAGAGGCTCAGTCCTCGAGGGTACACCCGTTCCCGATTTTTTCGGGCCGCCCTTGTCGCACGATGCGCTGGTAAACTTAAAGTATGGAATCGCAAAAACCCATCGACAACGATACAGAGAGGTTGAGGAAGGAATTCTCCCCTCTCCCTTCGTCTACTGCAGACCCGTTTGCTAAGAGTAGTCGTGTATTGAGGTCCCCTATTCGCGACCTCATAGCGAGACTCCGCCTTCGGCATCTCTGCAGGCCATGGCTTCCTGTGCCTTACAAGAGACGAGTACATCGGTTGTCTCTGATGAGTTTCAGTCTGAGGAGACACCAGTCAGAAGTCAGGAAATGTCTTTTCCCTTGGTTTCCCCCGATGGGAAGAACATGGAGTATGCGGCGGACACCAAGATTCAAAATTTTGAATTGGCTAAATATTTTTGTCGAACCAGCTGTAAAGAGGGCGGTGTGGCGATTTTTTATGAAAAATTCCTCTAAATTTGAAGATTTCAAAATTAAAAACAGTTTCGGACATGAATTTTGAAGCTGAAGGCATCACAATCTTGTCCAACTCTTCCACAAGAATAACTATCATTGGGCTTTATAGATCCCCCAATGGCTCTAGAGATTCTTTTTTCGAAAGCTTGGAACACCTTCTGAGTGGTCTCTCCTTTAAATCAACAAGGTTTGTAATAATTGGCGATTTTAACATTAATGTTTTGGATCACACCGACCCCCTTACCCAGCGGCTTCGCGATCTTCTAAATTCTTTCAATCTAAATTGGTCCGTGAATTTGCCAACACGAGTGACAGCCACGACGCGTACTGCCATCGACAATGTTATCACCAATATTCCTAACACAACAGTCTCTGTATTAAGTTCTGCGATCTCTGATCACTTTGCGCAGGAAGTCGTGATTCATGGATGCAAACTGGAAAATCAAAATCCAAAATTTAAAATTACTAGGGCAATTACTTCCCAAAACATTTGCCACCTGGAATAGATGTTTAAAAACCGAGTCTTGGGAGTCTTTAAGTGGGTGTGGAAATGTCGATGACATGTATCAGTCATTTAGTGACACCTTTAGTCACTATCTGGATGTTTGCATGCCCGTTCAGGAAAACAAAAAACAGTAAAAAAGCTGCAAAATTCATGGATAACTAAAGGAATTCTTATATCTCGAGAAAGGCTCCAATTCTTCTATAAAATCTTCACCAATACTCAAAATTATGATTTCAAAATGTTTTTTAGAAGGGTATCGGAGAATCTATAAGAAGGTCATAAGAGCTGCAAAAGCCTATGACATCAATAGCCCCTTGGGTACCTGTGAAAATTTTTTCCAAAACGGCTTGGAAAATAATTAATAACTTTTCTCGAGATGGAGGTTCCAAGAAGTGTTCCAAATCTATTGCAATCCAAATTAATAATGAAATTGTTGAAGATAAATTAAAAGTGGCAAACGAGTTCAACAAATACTTTTCAACCGTTTGCTTTTTACGAATTCGTCATTTAAGAATCCTCAGTCTCACGGAGAAGAGACTGGGGGACCAGTTGCGTCCATGGCTTTGGCTCCTGTGTGTGAAGAGGACCGGTAGCACGTGTCATACAGAGACTGAAATCAAAAAAGACCGGTGACGCCAACGGGATGTCAGTTATGGCTACTCAAACGATGCTTCAAGCATATTTTGAGTCCTCTAACAAAATTGATCAATTTTTCTGGGAGACTGGAAGTTTTCCATCTCTTTTAAAAACGGCCAAGATCACCCCAATTTTCAAAAAGGACGATCCTTGTCTTACAAGCAATTATCGTCCAATATCAATTCTTCCAGTTTTCAGTAAAGTTTTTGAAAAACTTTTCTACGAAAGGCTTGAAAGCTTTCTGGAAGAATTCGAAATTCTGAATCCAGAACAATTTGGATTTAGAAAAAAACAAATCCACAATTGACGCTGTGAACAACCTTTTGGACAATGTTGTCGATGGTTTGGATAGACGAGAGCATGTGCTTAGTATATTTCTCGATTTGTCCAAAGCCTTTGACTGCGTGCACCACGAGACACTGTTGCACCAGTTGGAGAAATGTGGCATTCGGGGTGTCCCGCACTTATGGATCGGTTCTTACCTTAAGGATCGACATCAGTGCGTGGAGATTTCGAGCGTCATTTCAAACAAAATTTAAAATAGCCCACGGTGTTCCTCAGGGTTCTATCCTTGGGCCTCTCCTGTTTTTAATTTATGTCGGCGGATTGAATTCAGTTATCCAGCATGGAAAACTGGTTCAATATGCCGATGACACGACTCTTTGTTTTAAAAAAAAGTAAATCAATAGAAGAACTAGAAATCACCTCATTCATGGAACTGAACACTTGCATTCAGTATTTCACTGAAATGAATCTGAAAACAAATCAGTCAAAAACAATCGTAGTAAATTTCGGCCTTCGTCAGCATGATCGAGTGGTGCGTCCGGCCGTATTTATAGATGACGACCTTCTCGAATAAAATAACTCCACAAACTTTTTGGGAATGATTCTAGACAAAGGACTGACCTGGAGCGATCATGTTGACAGGGTCTGTGCTAGAGCTACCTCAGGTATATATGCTCTGCGCAATCTAGCAAACTTTTGTTCCCCAGAAGTTTTAAAAATGGCCTACTATGGCCTAATCCATGCTCATTTTGCGTATGGGATAAGACTTTGGGGAAGTTGTGCAAAAAACAAAATGGAGCGCGTCTTTAGACTCCAGAAAAAAAGCTGTCAGAATTATTAAAAATTTAAATTATAGAGAGTCGTGTAGGGAATCTTTCGGGGAGTTGAGATTGCTGACTTTGCCTTGCCTCTATATTTTTGAGGTGATCGTGTACTGCACATCAAGGTGCACTTTGATTCGTGGCGGGGACGTTCATCAATATGAAACTAGAGGCAGGGACAACTTTCGCACGCATTCAACACATATTGACATTAGCGCAAAATCTACCGCAAGAAGTTGGTGTCAGATTAATCAACAGGCTCCCTGAAGAAATCAAAATTTCCAATAATCAAAATCAATTTAAAACGCGTCTCAAACTCCTTTTTGGAGTCCAAGGCTTTCTTACTCTGTTGATGAATTCATGTCAAGCCGCTGGGATATTTAAGATTGCCTGGATCTGAGGTCAATGCCATTGTGACCTGAATGATTTGCAAGAATTGTGAAGTGTGAGGTTGTGTGAATGTGTGGATGATCTCGTGTAAATGGGACTTATAAAAACTGTTGACGATTGCGATACGATGTAAAAATTGTTAAAAGAATGCAATAAAGAGATTATTATTATTATTACCATCTTCACGGAGGTAAAGAAGATGAAAGACGTTCTTCTCGACATGCGAGCAGTTATGTCGAGACAGAAGAGCCTAAGCACGGCTGTCAGGAACGGCATGATCTCTCTGGAGTCGTCTCTAGATCTGATCGATACATTTTGGCAGGTCTGGAAGATATCGATGGAGAGACTGCAGAGAGAAAGCCGCGAAAAAGAGACTCAGGCCCCATCACCATCTATGGTGGCAGCAGCCTCTACCACGGCTGGGAAACGAACGACCAGAAGTCCCCCTGAACATCCAAGGGAGGAAAAGCGGCAGAGAGACGCCGGAGAGCCTGCTTTTGTCGACGCGACAGAAGAGAGCAAGTTTCGCCCGGTAGTCTTAAAAAAGAAGATAAGAAAAGCGAAGGCCGTAGATAAGAGCGGGAAGAGGCAAGACCTACCTCCACCTCCTCCCCCACAAGTAAAGAAGCCGGAGAAACTCCCGCGTTCCAGGCCTTGGAGGCAGGTGGTGATTGTCAAGCCTAAAGCTGACAATTCATACGCCGAAATTCCTGGTGCAATGAGGGCTGGAGTTACTCCCGAAGAGTCGGGCACCGTGGTACGCCACATAAGGAAGACTGTCACTGGTGGAGTATTACTGGAGCTCACAAAATGCGACGACAGAAGGAAACTCCAGGAGGCGATAAAGAAGGCGGTGGGTGACAGGGGCGATGTTCGCTCCATTGTTCAAGGCTAGGCTAGATATCCATGTAGCCCTCTAAGGCAAGGCTAGATATCCTAGATCTGGACGCCTTGACTACCGAAGCCGACATCTCGGACGCCCTAAGCAGGGAGTTTCCTGTCCTTGGTGGCGAAATTAAGGTTTCCCTCTTCAAGCCTAACCGGCAAGAACAGAGGAAGGCCGTGGTTGAGCTGCTCGAGAGTGACTCCTTGACAGTACTCCGAAAGGGGAAGATCAAGGTCGGGTGGATCGTCTGCCGGATTCGGGGCCGTGTAGAGGTGGACAGATGCTTCCGCTGTCTCGGCTACAGTCCCACCAGGAGGAACTGTTTCGGACCCGATAGGAGCAGTAACTGCTGGAAATGCGGCAGCGCCGAACACAAGGCGGCGGTTTGCACGGGGGCTCCTTCTTGCGTCTTATGTACCGGAAAACCTGGAGCAAAGACGGATCATATTCCAGGATCAGGTGCCTGTGGGGTTTTCAAGAAAGCCCTGGACGACAGGAAGGCCCGTGCTAAGCCACGAAAATGATCCGGTTTATCCAGGCCAATCTGCAATTGCGGACGCTATCCTTGAACAGCTGGCCTGTGAGACCAACGCCCAGATAGTGATCGTCAGTGAACCCGTCCGAACCAAAACCAGCTCATCTTGGTTTTACGATGGACTCGGCACTACGGCTGTTTGGATCTCAGACAGTCGTGGGGTCCGTGTACTGAGTCATGGTTCCGGTGACGGTTATGCCTGGGTTAAGTTGAACAGCGTTACCATTTACAGTGTGTACCTCTCCCCCAATTACTCCGCGCGAAAGTATCTGGAAAGGTTGGAAGCGCTGGAAGACAGTCCTCCGAAACGTCCCTGGGCGTGTTATAGTGGCGGGTGACTTCAACGCCCGTGCGGTCGAATGGGGTATGCCCGTGACTAACGTGAGGGGAAGACATATTTTGGAGATGGTCTCGAGACTCGATTTGGAAGTCTTGAATAGAGGGACAAGGCCGACCTTCCGAAGCACTCTCGGTGATTCAATACCAGATATTACGATGGTATCGGCCGATTTGTTTTCTTTAGTAGCGGAATGGCGAGTGATGGACGTCTACACTGCTAGTGACCACGAGTTCATCGCTTTCCATCTTATCGATAATCGGCTGCCGCGGCGAGCAAATACCCGAAACACTCTTGGCTGGAATCTGGCTAAGCTGGACAGGGAAAAAACTCGTCGAGCAGCTATATCATAGTATCGAGGCTGGTGTTCCGGAGTTTCCCGACTCCACTGTAACAGCTGAGATTGAGGCTTATATCGACTCTTCCATGAAACTGATAGAGCACGCTTGCAATTCGTCAATGCCTCGGAAACGACCCTACCGGGGCCGTCGCCAAGCCTTCTGGTGGACGGACGAAATCGGTGAGCTCAGGAGAACTGCACTAATGTGCAGACGTAGAGCACAGCGAGCTCGAAAACCGGCCGGAAGCTGTAATTAGGTCTGCAGAGCATAAGGCTGCTAAGAAAGCTCTGAGTGCAGCAATTCGTCCGAGAAAGGCGCGATGCTGGCGTGAGCTATGCCAGGAGCTGGACTCGGACCCTTGGGGAAGAGGATAAAAACTTGCGAGAAAAAAGCTCGGAGGAATAGGGAATAGCAGAGAAATGCCTGCTAGAATGATTTCGGCGATCGTGGAAGCTCTCTTCCCAATACACCCTGTTAGGCGGGAGGAGAGAGTAGCGAGACCGGTTCCAGACTTTCCCCATTTTTACGGAGCAGGAGCTTGTAGCGGCGGTGTCTACCATGCGCAACAAGAAGGCTCCAGGACCTGATGGCATTCCAGCTGAGGTTTTGAAGGTTGTGGCGGCGAGTTATCCGCTCTTGCTGCTGAATATGTTTAATGCATGTTTGGTAGCGGGTGTGTTCCCGTCGAGCTGGAAGGTTGCTAGGTTGGCGCTGATCAGTAAAGGCAAAGGTGGCCCGAACTCCCCGTCGGCATACAGGCCACTTTGTATGCTTGACACCGCGGGGAAGCTCTATGAAAGGTTGCTGAAACCCAGATTGCAGTCATCTATCGAAGCTGCCGGAGATCTCTCTCCTCAGCACGGCTTTCGAAAGCGAACACTCAACTGTGAACGCCATTACAGAGGTGATCAGTGCCGTCCAGCAAACCGAAACAGCTTGTCACCAGGATCGGCCGATTGTGCTGTTGGTCACCCATGACGTAAAGAACGCGTTTAACTCTGCTCGGTGGGAGGACATGCTAGAGGCGTTGCAGCGGGACTTCAGCGTGCCCGACTATCTCCTGGTGGTTGTGCAGGACTACCTGAAGAACCGTCGGCTGTTGTATGAAAGCAAAGATGGAAGGAAAACGAAAGAGGTCACTGCCGGTGCGGCTAAAGGTTCTATTCTCGGCCCAGACCTATGAAATGTTTCATACGTTGGTTTGCTTCGCCTCGAGATGCCCCACGACGTCTTCCTCGTGGGTTATGCTGATGAAGTGGCTGCAGTCATCACGGCGAGGACTCCGGTCTTGGCATAGTTACGCCTTAATCAGGTAATGATGCTTGGATGACGAGCCATGGGCTTGAGCTGGCGGTCGCCAAGACCGAAATCGGTATGCTCACTTGACGGAGAATTCCCACTCTCATCTCTATGAATGTGGGGGGTGTCGAGGTTCGAACAAGGACTGTGGCGAAGTACCTGGGTGTGTTTCTCGACTGCCGTCTTCGGTATTGGGAGCACATTCAGGCGGTGTGTGATAAAGCCTCTAAGGTGTTTATGTCTCTCGGCAGGCTGATGGCTACGAGCGGGGTAGAGAGGATGCCTTGGCTTCTGCCCAGTGTGGAGACTCTGCAGGTTTGGCAGCGGAGGTGGACGGAAGGATCGGACGGTCGCTGGACCTTCCGTCTCATTCGAGAGCTTCAATCCTGAATAGATCGTGGCCACGAGGAGATAGATTTCTACCTGTGTCAGTTCCTGACGGGGCATGGTTACTTTAGGAAGTACCTCTACAGGATGATAAAAGTCAGGTCGCCTCGGTGTGCTTACTGCCCGGAGGAAGATGATGATGTTCATCGCACCTTCTTCGCTTGCGGGCGCTTCACCGAGGCCAGGCGAACGCTCGCCACCACAGTTAGTGATGTTTCGGCAGAGACTATTGTGGAGATGATGCTGCAGAGTAAGGACGCCTGGAATGCAGTCACCACTCATGTACATGCGATCCTTCAAACAGAAGCGTGAAGACGAATGCCTGGCTGACCCCTAGCTTCCGAAACAAGTAGCTTTGTCCTGGTTGGGACATAAGACACACGGACCAGGCAAGATGTCATCCGAAAGGGTTCCGGCCTGGCCCTCCGTGGTCCGTAGGGGGTAGTTCCGCAAGGGAAGAGTCCCAAAAAAATTGATTTATGTGGCAAATATTGTCTAAATACTACTTTGAAATGACTGTAGTATAGAAAATATCTTTTGTTTTCAATGAATTTTTAAACACTTTGAAATTATATTTTACAAAAAGCTTTGTTTGTTGTTAGTGAATTACATTTTAACAGGTGATAATGTGTTTATTATATAGCGTTTTCTGCTGTAAAAGCGAGCATGACCATTATTAAGGCACAAGGGTGATCTATATCACGTTACAGGGGTGGAGCAGCCTAAAAGGGTTGCTTGATCCAACGAATTTCTATCGTGACAATCTCGGTTTTTTATAAGCATCTGTGAGTTGTGATGGGAGAACCATAGTACTCTTTATAGAGAATTTTTTTTTCCCCCTAGCATACAGTGGAAGAAGCAAGTTGTAAAGCCTAGTTTGATCAACCATCTTCATATTTTCTGTGGAGATTTCATGCCATATTATGAAAAATAATATGCTCTTTGGTCACTCCATTATTATGTTTAAATATACATGATAACCGATTAAATTTGTGTATTTGTTTACTTATTTATACAGGAAAGATTGTTTTAAACCCTAAATTTATTTAAAAGTATTTAAATAAATAAATTTTATTTGCTAAATGCTTAAATAATACTATTTTGAATGTCTAATAGGATCTTTTAAAAATAACTGAGTGTATGTTGATAAATAATATTTCTGATAGGAGAGACTTTAGCATAAATAGTTTTTTACCTTAAACTCATACAATTATTAAATTTTAATTTAAAATTGTGCCCTTTACTATTATTTTATATATCAATCACACAATAATAATTAAACAACATGTAAATCCATGATTTTATAATAATGATATATAAGATAAGAAAAATAAAAAATATAATGTAGGTATTTGTATTAATAATGATGATGTTATATTTGTTGGAAATATTATTATTACTTTTAAATTATACATTGTAACGAAGTGTTTTGAGTCCCCAAGTAGTAACGGGGGGAAAGGCCGTACTTGGACGTGGAAGGTCGAGCAATGCCCTACTGTTAGCCAGCCCCCACCATAACAGGCAACCCCCACCACAACTCTTTCAACTAGATAAGCAGGAGGCGTGGAGCTGGCAAGGCAGTCGGGCCCTAGCGGCCTGACCAGTCAGACGGGCGTGTGTTGAGCCCCCGACACCCCCGCAATGGGCGTGTTGAGCCCGCGGGACACCGGACGGGCGTGTTGAGCCCCCGATACCTCGTCGGACGGGCGTGTTGAGCCCCCGACACACCCGCATGGGGCGTGTTGAGCCCGCGGGACACCGGATGGGCGTGTTGAGCCCCCGGTACCTCGTCGGACGGGCGTGTTTGAGCCCCCGACACCCCCGCATGGGCGTGTTGAGCCCGCGGGTCACCGGATGGGCGTGTTGAGCCCCCGGTACCTCGTCGGACGGGCGTGTTGAGCCCTCGACACCACCCGCATGGGCCGTGTTGAGCCCGCGGGACACCGGACGGGCGTGTTGAGCCCCGGTACCTTGTCGGACGGGCGTGTTTGAGCCCCCGACACCCCCGCATAGGCGTGTTGAGCCCGCGGGACACCCGGACGGGCGTGTTTGAGTCCCCGGTACCTTGTCGGACGGGTGTGTTGAGCCCCCGACACCCCCGCATGGGCGTGTTGAGCCCGCGGGTCACCGGATGGGCGTGTTGAGCCCCCGGTACCTCGTCGGACGGGCGTGTTGTGCCCCCGACACCCCCGCATGGGCGTGTTTGAGCCCGCGGGACACCGGACGGGCGTGTTGAGCCCCCGGTACCTCGTCGGACGGGCGTGTTGAGCCCCCGACACCCCCGCATGGGCGTGTTGAGCCCGCGGGACACCGGATGGGCGTGTTGAGCCCCCGGTACCTCGTCGACGGGCGTGTTTGAGCCCCCGACAACCCCCGCATGGGCGTGTTGAGCCCGCGGGTCACCGGACGGGCGTGTTTGAGCCACCGGTACCTCGTCGGACGGGCGTGTTGAGCCCCCGACACCCCCGCATGGGCGTGTTGAGCCCGCGGGTCACCGGATGGGCGTGTTGAGCCCCCGGTACCTCGTCGGACGGGCGTGTTGAGCCCCCGACACCCCCGCATGGGCCGTGTTGAGCCCGCGGGACACCGGATGATGGGCGTGTTGAGCCCCCGGTACCTCGTCGGACGGGCGTGTTGAGCCCCGACACCCCCGCATGGGCGTGTAAGAGCCCGCGGGACACCGGATGGGCGTGTTGAGCCCCCGGCACCTCGTCGGACGGGCGTGTTGGGCCCCCGAACACCCCCAGCAGGGCGGTGTTGAGCCCGCGGAACATCGGAAGGGCGTGTTGAGCCACCGATGACATTAATAACAGATGTGGTTGGATGGGGATGGCCCCCACTCCTTCCACATGTTATCTGATACATATAAAGAGTTTGTATGTTCTCAGATTCATTCTGATGCAGGATCGCTACCTGATCAGAAGTACTCGTAGGAGTCGTGATTTTGGATGTGATGGTCTGCCAGCCAGTCGAGAGGACACGGAGCTAGGGGACATCATACGCCCGCGCTGTTTCAACCGGGGAGACCATAGAGTCATGACAGCTATGCTGATCTCCGAAGCCTGCTACTAGACCTCGAGCACTTCACAACGGAGTTTAAGGAGCTTACGGGGCTACCAGTCGATCCCAGGACTGCACCTGACGAGATCGTGGTTCGATACCCAGCTCGGCCATCCAGCTCCAGGTCCAGTGCGGGAGTTTCTCAAGGGAACACCAAGTTGTAAATATTAGAATTAAGGAATCAGAGCTCATTTGTATATAGTGTACATAGACTGGGGATAGATGTAATAAAGCAGACCAGTGTTTCACTTAAACTGTGTTTCTCATTTTACTTTAGTGACCCCAGGATAGAATCCCCTTACAAAAGACTAGTGCGGGAGGTGGGTTTTCCCGCGGTATAGAAGTGTTTTAGTGAGAGAGAGGAAAACCCCCTTACATATTTTGGCGCCCGAACAGGGACTGGTTTAAAGTATTTTGGGTGCAGTTTGTGAGACATTGTGTTTGCTAAATTTATTTAAAAAAAAACTGTTAAAATTTTTTTGAAACACTGGTTTGGATTGTGATTAGTTGTATATATTAGATTTATAATGAAACGCTGGTTGTACATATAAGAAACATTATTATTGGTACGTAAGATCATAATAGGACATATGCCCCTATAATATTAACACACATAAACTTAAGAACTTTAAGATTTGTTTCTGCTAGTTATATGAAAATTGTGAAATCTCTAAAACTTGTTTCAAAAATGTCAGACTGTGACTCGGACTCTGAGAGTGTCGCGACCGCCCAAAATAAAAAGAATCCACGGATCTCGTGGATTTATCAGTTAAAGAAAGACGAACTAATTGAAGAATTGAAAAAAATTTCGCCTTCCCTCCGCTGACTACCGTAAAGGAACAACGAAAAGATCCTTAGTCAATTCCTAAAAGGAGAATATCAATTAAACATTACTCCAGCACCTAGAGTCAATTATCCAAGCAATTCGAACAAAACTCAAGCTCTTTGCCCTCCAGTGATAGCACAAGTATATGCAAATATGGTACGGAAATGGAACTTGAATTATGATGGCGATAGAGATGTAATGCTATTCCTTGAAAGACTGAATGAGCTCAAAGAAAGCATATAATACTAATTCGGAACATCTCCTTGTAAGCTTTACCTGAACTATTAAAAGGGAAAGCACTCCTTTGGTACCGTAATTCTAAATCCATGTGGAATACTTGGGACGAATTTTTGAAGTGCTTTGAACTATAGTTCCTACCGAGGAGGTTCAGAGAAAAATTAGATATCGAGATTAGAGGTAGGACCCAGGGTCAAAATGAAAGTTTCAAAAGATTATACGGTGGCTATTCAGACACTAATGCGACGGCATGGAAGGTATTCCCCGGTCCAACAGTTTAACCAAATATTTGAGAATATGTTACCGGAATATAAGCTATACGGGTTAAGGAATAACATAACTACACTTCCAGAGCTGATCCAAGCAGCAAGTGACTATGAGGCTATAAAAACAGGCCGCAGCTAGCTATAGACCACCTAATGATCCAGCTCAGGCTATGTACCCAGAAGTAGCGTATCAAAGAAATCAACAGAGAAGAGTCCCTTTACCCAACCACAAGGGAATTATCCTCCTACAAGAAAGAAAAATCCGCGTCCCCAGGGAAAGTACAGACCGAGAAACCAATGGTACCTGTTGGAATTGCGGTAAAACAGGTCATTTTGCTCGCGACTGTAGACTACCAAAAAAAGATCACGTGCAGGTTTTGCAGGGAAGACGGACCAACTAATACATTGTACTTGTACGGAAGCGGTAAACTACCAAAGGACTTGGAGAAAAGGGGGCACCCCGAGTCCGTGATTAACCAATACTTGGACCCCTGTCAGGCTTTACCAGACAAATTATCAATACCCGGAGAAACAAGCACTGAAGGTGATAACAGGAAGCAGCGGACCAGAAAAGTGAAGCGGCTGGGGAAAGGTACTAGGAAGTACAGGGACCGACAAACAGGATCCAAGTACTGGAAGAAATAACCTTACATTCTTGGTTATTATTTTTTGTTTATAGTATTAAAAAGTTATTATTGATTTTTATTATTATTATTAAGAAGTTGTTGATTTTTATTACTATTAAGATGTTATTTTTATTCTTCGATATTGTTAAGCAAAAGTTGGTTAATTTATGTATCTTATGTTGGTTTTCTATTTTTCTTAGACAGACAAAAAGTTCTTAGATTGTGTGTGTATAAAAAGAAATAAAAAAGGAAAAAAAAATTTTATAAAGAGAAAAAGTATTTTTGAGTTCTTTATTATCCTTTTAAATTTTTTTAGAAAGAAATGGGAGAGTGTAACGAAGTGTTTGAGTCCCCAAGTAGTAACGGGGGAAAGGCCGTACTTGGACGTGGAAGGTCGAAAGAGATGAGACAATTTGTGTGGGTGGGATTAGAAATGTATAATAAATCAAGCAATGCCCTACTGCTAGCCAGCCCCCACCAATAACAGGCAACCCCCACCACAACTCTTTCACTAGATAAGCAGGAGGCGTGGAGCTGGCAAGGCAGTCGGGCCCTAGCGGCCTGACCAGTCGGACGGGCGTGTTGAGCCCCCGACACCCCCGCATGGGCGTGTTGAGCCCCGCGGACACCGGACGGGCGTGTTGAGCCCCCGGTACCTCGTCGGACGGGGCGTGTTGAGCCCCCGACACCCCCGCATGGGGGCGTGTTGAGCCCGCGGGACAACCGGATGGGCGTGTTGAGCCCCCGGTACCTCGTCGGACGGTCGTGTTGAGCCCCCGACAACACCCGCATGGGCGTGTTGAGCCCGCGGGTCACCCGGATGGGCGTGTTTGAGCCCCCGGTACCTGTCGGACGGGCGTGTTGAGCCCCCGACACCCCCGCATGGGCGTGTTAAGCCCGCGGGACACCGGACGGGCGTGTTGAGCCCCCGGTACCTTGTCGGACGGGCGTGTTGAGCCCCCGACACCCCCGCATGGGCGTGTTGAGCCTGCGGGACACCGGATGGGCGTGTTGAGGCCTCGGTACCTCGTCGGACGGGCATGTTGAGCCCCCGACACCCCCGCATGGGCGTGTTGAGCCCGCGGGTCACCGGATGGGCGTGTTGAGCCCCCGGTACCCTTCGTCGGACGGGCGTGTTGAGCCCCCGACACCCCCGCATGGGCGTGTTTGAGCCCGCGGGACACCGGACGGGCGTGTTGAGCCCCCGGTACCGTTGTCGGACGGGCGTGTTGAGCCCCCCGACACCCCCGCATGGGCGTGTTGAGCCCGCGGTCACCGGATGGGCGTGTTGAGCCCCCGGTACCCTCGTCGGACGGGCGTGTTGAGCCCCCGACACCCCCCGCATGGGCGTGTTGAACCCGCGGGACAACCGGATGGGCGTGTTGAGGCCCCGGTACCTCGTCGGACGGGCGTGTTGAGCCCCCGACACCCCCGCATGGGCGTGTTGAGCCCGCGGGACACCGGATGGGCGTGTTTGAGCCCCCGGTACCTCTCGTCGGACGGGCGTGTTGAGCCCCCGACACCCCCGCATGGGCGTGTTGAGCCCGCGGGTCACCGGGATGGGCGTGTTGAGCCCGCGGGTCACCGGATGGGCGTGTTGAGCCCCCGGTACCTCGTCGGACGGGGCGTGTTGAGCCCCCGACAACCCCCGCATGGGCGTGTTGAGCCCGCGGGACACCGGACGGGCGTGTTGAGCCCCCGGTAACCCTTGTCGGACGGGCGTGTTGAGCCCCCGACACCCCCGCATGGGCGTGTTGAGCCCGCGGGACACCGGATGGGCGTGTTGAGCCCCCCGGTACCTCGTCGGACGGGCGTGTTGAGCCCCCGACAACCCCCGCATGGGCGTGTTGAGCCCGCGGGTCACCGGATGGGCGTGTTGAGCCCCCGGTACCTCGTCGGACGGGCGTGTTGAGCCCCCGACACCCCCCGCATGGGCGTGTTGAGCCCGCGGGACAAAACGGACGGGCGTATTGAGCCCCCGGTACCTTGTCGGACGGGCGTGTTGAGCCCCCGACACACCCGCATGGGCGTGTTTGAGCCCCGCGGGACACCGGATGGGCGTGTTGAGCCCCCGGTACTACCTCGTCGGACGGGCGTTTTGAGCCCCCGACACCCCCGCATGGGCGTGTTGAGGCCCGCGGGTCACCAGACGGGCGTGTTGGAGCCACCGGTACCTCGTCGGACGGGCGTGTTGGAGCCCCCGACACCCCCGCATGGGCGTGTTGAGCCTGCGGGACACCGGACGGGCGTGTGTTGAGTCCCCGGTACCTTATCGGGCGGGGCGTGTTGAGCCCCCGACACCCCCCGCATGGGCGTGTTGAGCCCGCGGGTCACCGGATGGGCGTGGTCACCATGAGGACTCTGTCCTTTTCGCCTGCACCTACCCCGCCTGCCGCATCTCCCGCGACGGCCCGCTTCCGCTTCGACGCCTGTGGCCTCGTCGGCACAGTCTGCCGCGACGGCCCGCGCTCTCGAGCGACGCTGAACTCCCCGCGTCACCCGCGACGTCCCACCGGCGCCTCGATCCCGGTTGTCTGTCTTGACTCTGCTTCTGCCGCGGAAGTAGCCGACCTGGTTGCCGAAAACAAAGTTCTCCAAGACCGTCTACTGCAGCTCGAAGAACAGTTTAAGCACGTTCTGGACCACTCTATTGAGTCGGATACACGACTCATGCAGTACACCAACCAGGTTTTCGTGGCGTCCACGCCGCGGGTTGACTCACCTGTACGTGTCTCCGCGAATGACTGCGGCGTGCAGTGTGACCTGCCGATCAACTGCGGGGAACCAGCGGTGTGCCGAGACCCGAGATCTTGTGGCCAGCCTCAGGACCACCATTGAAGTCTTAGAGGCGGAGCTGAAGTGCCTTAGGGGGAGGGAAGAATGTGGGTGTATGGGAGAACAGCCACCGGACGGGACAGCGAAACAGCCACATACGTCACCTGCTCATGCTCCTCAAATAACTGTAGGAAACAGATACATGGCCCTATCAGACCTAAACGATGAGGATACGGCAAAGCTTCACAGTAGTGAGTAGGAAGAAGAAAAACGCCAGGAAAAAAACAACAAATAAAAAACAAAAACACATATCTTCAAAAAAACATGATCACGATACAAAAAGGAAAAAACACCCAAAACTTAAAAAACTATCCTCCCGTTCAAAAAATGTGACTGTTTTAGGCGATAGCCACAGCCGTCACCTCTCTGCCATTATGAGATCGCAGACAGACAGCCGGCCACACCAACATCATTCGGAGTCTGCAAGCCCGGCGCTGGACTCCTCCAGATCGCACCTTCCCCACGCCCCTCCAGAGAACCACTGCTACGTCCCTCGTCGCCGGAACCAACGATTTGGCTGCCGGAAGACAGGACATTGTGTTCCAGCATATGGAGGAGGTAATCAAGAGTTGCAGGATCTCCTCTGATATCCTAGTGTCGCCTCTACCACCTCGATACGACCTGCCTCCCGACAGCCCCATCCACGAGTCCATAGCTCTCGCGAACAGCTATGTGAGCGAGTTGTGTGAACGCTACGAGGGCGTGGCGATGATGGATATCAGTGTCCTGGGCCGTGAACACTTCACACCCCTCACGGCCTACACTTGACAACAACGGGGAAAATCTTTACTGGCTGGTTTGATAGTGAGGGAGTTAACCAGTCTGCCTCGTCGCCGCTTCGGAACCACCGCTCCTACTGCTCCACCCCGGTCGCCATCGGCATCACCGACACCACCGACACCAAACCGCCCAGCATCACAGCTACGCGGAGGCTGTGATCAGCCGACCTGCTGGGCAGTCCACCAATCTCAGGCCAAAGGAATGTCAGTCAGGCCTTAAAGATGAATCTGGTTTTTTTAGGGACCCCATCTACCAACGCCGGTCTAAATTGACTGACGCAACCCATGGAAGACGGACAATGTCAAAATTTCAAAATCAAAATTCAATACGATTGCTTCATCAAAACGCACAATCTGCTACAAACAAATTAGATGAAGTTCAACTCATGTGTGAGGATCTACAGACAGACGTACTTGTAGTTACTGAAAATGGCTTCAACAGCAAAAACATTGATCGTTGCAAAATCCCAAATTTCAAGCTGGCGAACTCATACTGTAGACAACTATCCAAAGGAGGAGGAGTCGCAATTTTCGTGAGACAAAATTCCAACTTTGGCACTTTTTCAGTTAGAGAAACAATTGAAAAAGATTTTGAAGCAGTCGGAATCAAACTTCACACAAACAAGTCAAAATTGATTGTCATCGGAATTTACAGGTCACCCAGCGGAAACGAAGAAAATTTTTTTTCCAAATTCGAAGCCGTGCTGACTGACCCTGACAAACCAAAAACAGGATTATGTCCTCATGGGTGATTTCAACATTGACGCGCTGGACAAAAATCACCCATCCACAACACGGTTTATCGATTTGTTAAGGTCTTTTGGCCTTGCGTTGTCAGTCAAAACACCAACGCGAAGTGACGGCAACAACACAGACAGCAATTGACAACGTCATCACTAACCTTTCAGGTGTCGCGGTATCCGTGGTAAACACACAGCCATCTCAGACCACTACGGCCAAGAGGCTGTAATTAGTGGTGAAAAAATAGAAAGGGAGCCCAAAACTACTAAAACTATAAGAGACATAAGGCCAGGTAACATTGCTCTCCTCAACGCTTTCCCTTTCCAAAGAAAATTGGGATTTCTTAAATCTACCACAGTCAGTAGAGCAGCACTTTAAATTGTTCTCTCCAAAAATTTTAATTATCATCTAAATTTATGCTGTCCTACTAAAACAATCAAAATTTGCCCGAGAAAGGCAAACAACAAATGGGATCACAAAAGGAATATTGGTATCGAGAGAAAAACTTAAATTTTTCTCCGAAATTCAAAAAACTACTTCAAACGAAGATTTCAAAATTTTTTTTCGGAATTACAAAAGAATTTACAAAAAAGTGATCCAAGCTGCGAAAGCATATGATGTCTCTAAATCAATCATCTCGTCAAAAAATGTTTCTAAAACTGTTTGGGGCATCATAAACAATAAAAATGAATCACAGACCCAAATAAAAATCAAAATAGGGGATAGGCTTGTAGAGGATGCGACTGAGGCTGCGAACGAGTTTAACAGATTTTTCGCGTCGGTTGCTGGTGAGCAAGGTCCTTGTCCATCTCCTCCGCAAGTAAACCCCACGCGAAGACAGAGCCCAGTGTCATCATTGGGCTTTGGGTCCTGTAGTTGAGGATGAGCTCGAAAGAATTATTCAACAGCTCCCGGCAAAAAAAATCAAACGATATTAATTTAATGTCCTGTGTGGCTCATTAAAAGATGCTCAAAGCATATTGTGAGTCCATTATCCCAATTAGTCAATCATTCTTTTCAACAAGGAGTTTTTCCCTCGCTCCTTAAAATCGCGAAAGTAACTCCAATTTTTTAAAAAAGATGATCCCAGCTCAACCAATAATTATAGGCCTGTCTCAATTTTGCCCGCATTGAGCAAAATTTTTGAAAAACTCTTTTTAACTAGAATGCTTCAGTTTCTAAACAACCATAACCTGCTTTCTGAACACCAATTTGGTTTCAAGAAGGGGAAATCGACTACAGCAGACGCCGTTGTGAGTCTTGTCGAAATGGTTGTAGAGGGGTTAGAAAGTCGAGACTCCACATTAAGTGTGTTTCTCGACTTATCTAAGGCATTTGACTGTGTTGACCACTCGAAATTGCTTGACAAACTTGAATCTCATGGCATCAGAGGCGTGCCGCTCCAATGGATTAGCTCATTTTTAGGCCCACAGAACACAAATCGTCCAAATCTCAAACAAATTCTCTGAACCGATTCAGCTGAGCTATGGTGTCCCTCAGGGATCAATACTCAGTCCGATTCTTTTCCTCATCTATGTCAATGACATGGAGTCATCACTACTGCATGGAAAACTTTGTGCAGTACGCTGATGACACGACACTTTGTTTCACCAACAAATCAAAAACTATTCTGGAACAGCAAATTTTTCCTTGACACCAACAATTGTGTCCAACACTTTAACAGCCTCAACCTCAAATCAAATTCTTCAAAATCAAATTTCTTGACTTTCGCGTTGCGATCAGGAAACTCCAATGACGGGCCAGCCGTTTTATTGGATGACTTTTTCCTGGAGGAAGTCGACTGTTCAAAATTCCTCGGAATATTCCTGGATCGGGGATTGACTTGGAATTATCACATTGATCATGTTTGCTCAAAACTGGCCTCGGGCATCTATGTATTGAGGTCTTTAGCCAAATACTGCCCCAGTCAGGTACTGATGACGGCTTATTATGGCTTGATCTACCCCCACCTCACCTACGGTTTGGTGCTGTGGGGAGCCAGCGCAAACTATCATTTTTTCAGGGCATTCAAATTGCAGAAGCAAGCGATTCGCATAATCGCACAGCTAAGGTTCAGAGAAACATGCAAGGAAGCTTTTAAAAAACTGCAACTGTTGACTCTGCCGTGTCTCTACATCCTAGAGACAATCTTTTTTTGTATGTCTAAATGTGCCATGACACGTGGCCGAGACATACATTCGTATGGGACAAGAGGCAGAGATACCTACCGAACTGGAAGTCACAGGACGGGGGTTTACGAACACTTGCCTTCGCAGGCAGGAGTTCGTTTTCTCAACAAGTTGCCAAATTCAATCAAAAACGCCCCAACGCCCAAGGCATTAAAAGCTCGTTTAAAACGCTTTTTAGCGTCTCAAGCATTTTATAGTGCTGACGAGTTTATGGCATTCGACTGGGTGACCGCACAATTGGAAACACTGACAACCAGCGTTGGAAAATGGGAAAATTGGTAAGAGTGAATGTGGGGCGACTGAATTTCTGTATGTTTTGACTGGTCTCAATGTGGAGTGATTGGTCCAAATTATAGAAAAATGACTATTGCTATACATTTTTGTAATGTTCTGGCAAAATAAAAATGATTTGATTTGATTTTGATTTGATTTGTGTTGAGCCCCCGGTACCTCGTCGGACGGGCGTGTTGAGCCCCCCGACACCCCCGCATGGGCGTGTTGAGCCCGCGGGACACCCGTATGGGCGTGTTGAGCCCCCGGTACCTCGTCGGACGGGCGTGTTGAGCCCCCGGACAACCCCCGCATTGGGCGTGTTGTTGAGCCCGCGGGACACCGGATGGGCGTGTTGAGCCCCCCGGTACCTCGTCGGACGGGCGTGTTGAGCCCCCGACACCCCCGCATGGGCGTGTTGAGCCCGCGGGACACCGGATGGGCGTGTTGAGCCCCCGGCACCTCGTCGGACGGGCGTGTTGGGCCCCCGACACCCCCGCAGCGGCGTGTTGAGCCCGCGGAACATCGGAAGGGCGTTGTTGAGCCACCGATGTCATTAATAACAGATTGTGGTTGGATGGGGATGGCCCCCACTCCTTCCACATGTTATCTGATACATATAAAGAGAGTTTGTATGTTCTCAGATTCATTCTGATGCAGGATCGCTACCTGATCAGAAGTACTCGTAGGAGTCGTGATTTTGGATGTGATGGTCTGCCAGCCAGTCGAGAGGACACGGAGCTAGGGGACATCATACGCCGCTGTTTCAACCGGGGACCATAGAGTCATGACAGCTATGCTGATCTCCGAAGCCTGCTACTAGACCTCGAGCACTTCAACGGAGGTTAAGGAGCTTACGGGGGCTACCAGTCGATCCCAGGACTGCACCTGACGAGATCGTGGTTCGATAACCCAGCTCGGCCATCCAGCTCCAGGTCCAGTGCGGGAGTTCTCAAGGGAACACCCAAGTTGTAAATATTAGAATTAAGGAATCAGAGCTCATTTGTATATAGTGTACATAGACTGGGGATAGATGTAATAAAGCAGACCCAGTGTTGTTCACTTTAAACTGTGTTTCTCATTTTACTTTAGTGACCCAGGATAGAATCCCCTTACAAAAGACTAGTGCGGAGGTGGGTTTTCCCGCGGGATAGAAGTGTTTAGTGAGAGAGAGGAAAACCCCCTTACAACATATTAACTAAGTTAACGTATAGTAATTGTTTAACGCCAATAAACCAGGTGCAACCACTTGATTGAGTTCTCAGTAAATTCTATAACTCCGACATTTAGCAGCCTTAATACAACTAATAAATGTTATCGGGTATATATATTGAGCTATTGCTTTAAATATATGTTAGACCAAAATGAGATAAAAAATTACAGGAAGAAGACGCTTTTTAACCAAATGAGAAATTATATAATATCCTCTGATGAACATTACTTAGCTAAAGAATCTTTGGTGTGACAATATAAACAGCTTATACCTATGGCGTTAATAATATTTAGCAGGTATTGCGTGCAAAAACTGCTGGTAAATGCTTGATACTAATATAAGAGTAGCATTTAAAGAATAAATGTCCTGTACCATCAAGCTCCATAGTTCTAGAAGAAAGGCATATTTTAAACAAAGTTTATTGTATAAAGTAATAATTTTAAAATTTCTGGCAATAAAATTTACACACAATTTAATAGCTCCTGAGGTTTTTTATGAATACATGATAGAGAATCTGTCCAAGAACAAAATATGTATTGAGTTTAATACTTTTAAAATGTAGTAAAAAAAACCTTATATTCAGCAATAAGCAATTCCTAAAATTTCAAGTTTTTGCACGGTTTTTCGACGGTTACAAATGGAATTATTATTATTATTACTACTATTATTTATTATTTTATTATTATTATTGTCTTGCAATCCAACCACAAGGTAAGTCCAGTAATTTAATGTATCCACTTCTTATTAAGCGGGATAAATGTCTTTGAAAAAGGATCTTGTTACTCTATATTTGGACTATAAAAGCTTTCCAAAAAATTTTATGAGTGCAGGATTTTTAATTTTGTAAGAGTGTCTCTTAATTTCAAGCTTAACACTGCGAATGTATAAGAAGATTTTGTAATTGCAAAACTTTTGCTGCTTTGCATGGCATTAAGATCTTGAATTGAAATATATATTTCTTCCGGGGTTTCAAGACGTAAAATGAACCGGGCTTGGAAAATAAATTTAGCTAAGAGATTTCATAATGAATGTAATTTGAGATGAAAAGCCATTACACTTATTCATGGATATATTAAATATAATAGGATTGGTCCTTCTAATCCGCTATTTATGAAATTCTAGTGTCTGCTTGAAAACATATTAAAATAAAAGTATTGAAAACCCATACCTTTCAATATCACCATTATTCTTTTTTTTCGTTACATTTGAAAGGACAGGTTAAAAATTTCAACATACTAAAAGGAAGAGTAATATGTGGATACTTAGAGATATGTAAATATTTTTAATCTTATTTTAATTATTTGTATTTTATTTGAATGTTATGACTGTTAAATTATTTTTATTTAACTATCATTTTTCTTTCTCTTGCTACAATTATGTTGTTTCACATTACTGCTGTTGTATATTGTACGAGACGTGTCGGCAGAGAGCGTTCAATGTAAAGTAACACATTGAAGAACAATGCTCTCTCTCACACCACTCTCGGAAGTCTAGCATCGCTCAAATTGCTTTTGAACTGATGAGAAATTGTATTGTACTAGTCGAAACTGCAGAGGTTTAAAAATGCAATTTTTAGCTTAATAAAGAAAAATGCCCCCTTGCCTCTTTCCCGGAAGTCTCCCAGCATCCCTCAATTGCTTTTTAAATAGTGAGAATTCAGTGCTCTGGTGTATTGTACTTGTCGAATCTGCAGAGGTTTATAAATTTAATGTGTAGTACAATAAAGAATCGTGCCTCTCTCTCTCGCAAAATCTACCAGCATCCTTCAATTCGTTGTTTGCTAATGAGGACGCCAGTGCTGTGGTATATTGCACCAGTGGTGGAGGCATCGGTTCTGTCAATGTAATGTGTAGCTTAATAAATGACAACATCTCGTTGCTTCTCTCTCAGTATTGCTTAATAGTTTTTTTAGCTTATGAGGACGTCAATGCTTTTTTATATTGTACCAGTCTAGTCGTTAGAGGTCTATCAATGAAATCTGTAGTAATATAAAGAATGGCTCTCAGGTTCACATATCCACTGTATCAGTGGTTAATTTTCAGTGGGGAACGCAAGGGAACGGCGTTCCCTTACCTCCCAAGAGTGCCGGAACGCAAGGGGAACGCTTTTAAAAACTACGAGTACAAGTTTTAGTTAAAAAAAAAATTGTAGGTAGGATCAATATTATGCTATGCTTTGTTTTGCGAGTGACTCGTAAGCAGATAGTAAGCGCCCGTACAAGCAGTTATGAGCTGTGCTGTGATGAGTCTTGCACGGAATCAGGCAGGAGGAAGGTGACGGGCGAGTCCATCCTAGTTCGCGCATGCGCGGCTGCGCCTCTCAATAACAAAGCAATACCCACCCACCCCCTTCTTTCCCCCTCCATTCCTTCACCGCGCCACCGCCCCAGTGATAATAAGTGTGTTGACTAGTTGACTTGACCTTGGTGTGTTTCGCGTTTAAGTTACAAGTTGCATCGCATCCCATCTCGCTTAAGTTCGTTTTTTGAGGTGCAGGTCGTTTATTGTGTTCGTGTTTATGCTTATTAGTGCTGGTGCAGCTAAAATAGTTTCCCTAATTGACTATGACTACCAGAAAAATTGTTGATTTCTTTAAACCTAACCCTAAGAAACAAAAAGGTTATGCGAATAATGAGAACTGCAGTTCGGAAGCATTGACTACAACTTCAATTGTTGATCAAGATAAAAAAAGAAGACGCAATCGGGATCAATGAGGATAATTGCGATTACCATTCCCCTTCGACTTCCTCGTCGGTCAAAATAGTATCCAGGTTGGTGGGTTTGGGATCTGAATGCAGACGAAGCTAAGGTTAGTAATGAAAATAATGATTTTGTTAATAGGGGTGAACAGCCAGTTTGTTGGTCTGAAGAACAAATTGTTGAATATAAAGCTAAAAAATCCATGGTTAATTGTGAACAGAGAACTAGGTTGCAACGTTTGCCGTAGTGTGAGTACTCTAGGTGCAGAGAAAACGAAGGGCCTAAATATTTAGCGAAGAGTGGGTTTTAGGAACTGTTACCGCTTATGGAAACAATAAAAAAGACCAGCCAATCCTCTCTTAGGAAAAAGATATTTTTACACCGTGGGTCTCGAGCCCATTCTTTAGCTGAAAAAATACTCATTGAAGCTAAGAAAGATACAATGAAAAAAGCTGTTGCTTCTATGCATAAAAGAGCAGCAGATTGTAACTGAGCGCATTTTCCGCACGGCTTATAAGCAAGCTAAACTAAATAGGCCATTTTTTGAGTTTGAAACTGAAATTGATCTTCAAATAATGAATGGCTTAGATATGGGGCGAATCCTACATTCAAATGTTGCTTGCTCCAATATAATTCATCATATTTCTGATGAAATGAAATCAGACTTGATAAATGGCCTAATCAAGTCAGACTCTAAATTTTCCCAGCTTTTGGATGAAGCCACTTCAGTTTCAAACAAAAATGCTTTGGTGGGTTTATATCAGAACTGTTCTAAAGGGAATGCAAAACCCTATGACAGTGTTCTTAACACTTTTTGAGCTAAATAGCACAACATCAGCTGGTATATTACAAGAACTTTAAATTTAAATCAGTTACAAGCATTAGGTCTAAGCTTTGAATTCATGAAAGACCATATGATTGCTCTAACTTGTGATGGTGCTTCAGTGCTACTAGGCAAGAAATCTGGCCTTGCTATACAGCTTACTGAAACGTTCCCCAACTTGTTCATTTGGCATTGTTTGAACCATCGTTTAGAGCTTGCCGTGCACGATTCCATAGAAGAAGTAGCTGGAATCAATCATTTTAAGATATTCATGGATAAAATTAGAAACATGTTTAGTTGTTCACCGAAAAAACAGAAGGGATGGGAGTTGGCAGAAGTTGCTAAAGGACTAGAGGAGCAAATGTTGAAAATCGGCCGTTTTTTAGATACTCGTTGGGTAGCCTCCAGCTTAATGGCGGTTGAAAGCCAGTTTGGACAGATTTTAAAGCTTTGTACAATCATTTCATTGAAGCATCTGAAGACAAACAAAGGGACTCGAAGCAACGTTTCAACTTACAAAGGGCTTTGTAGTACATTATCTTCTACAACTTTTGTACACAACCTGGCATTGATGTTCGATGCTCTAGAAGAGTTATCGGATTTGTCCTTACAGCTTCAAAAATCAAGCCTCAACCTTATCCAAGCCCACAGTGATGTAACACTGTTAATCAAAGTGTTTGAAAACCCGAGTTGAAAACATGGGTAGACGTTCAGTGGAAGCTAAAATTGCTATTGACGATTTGATGTTTCAAGATGTTAAACTTTGTGTAAGATCCAAGATACCCAGTATTCCAGAAAAAAACAGTTTCTATCGGAGCCTCGCTAACAACTTGACTTCAAGGTTGCTATCATCATCTTCAAATGCGGCTGAAACACTACACCAAAATCATGAATGACATCAAAGTGATCCACCCCATGTATTGGCCAAAAGACTTATCCATCACCTACGGAGAATGTGAGATCCAGCGAATCTGCGATAGATTTAAGATTAGCAGCTCTCAGGATATAATTAGAGACTTCAGACACTTCAAGCAGGGACTGAAGCCTATGTTAAGTGGAGAGAAACCTACTATTCTAGAGCAACCGCCGTCGTTTAAGAAACTGATTTCCATCATAAATAGTATTGCAGTGTCTAGTGCTGAATGTGAACGTGGGTTTTCTGCAATGAATCTAATTATGTCTCCTCTTAGATCTTCACTCTACATTAGCACTGTTTTGCGATTTATTGCGGATCAGGCTCCTAGGACCTCCTGTGGCTAGATACAATCCGAGCGACACGTCAAAACCTGGCTGGCGAAGGGACACCATTCTGCACTTGACACCAAGTCAAAACAACGAGGGCAGAAAACTTACCATGAAGACAGCATTGGCATTGTGGGAACTTTTTTCCTAAATCTGTTTTTTAAATATCTTTTAGAATTTCAGAACATTAAGTTTTCATTAAAATAACTAGCCTATGCCTAACTTATAGTTGTGTTCTGAAACTTAAGTTTCTGAGTTCTTTTTTGTACTTACAGTTAGTTTTTGTGTATTGTTGTTTTGTTTCTTTTGTAGTTTTCACTTTAAAATATTAACAAACAACTAAAACTAAGTTTACCAACAGTACTTGGCATTGCCTTACAATATTATACTACAAATCCGTACATATTTGTTATAATAACTAATAAGCAAATAAAATAATCAACCTTATCTTTTTAAAACTACACTAAATTTTAAAAAATGAAACCGTGTTACTCCACTCTGTGTGTCATTTATTTTGTGTGTAATTAAACGCTTCCTTTTCCTTTCCAAGAAGTTGGTTTATTTTGAATGTATTAATATTGTTTTGTACCCATAAGGTATGCAATTTTTTTGTAAAATATGCAAACTTGTAAAAAAGCTGTTATATTAACAAACATTTATTTACATATTAATATGTATTATTATTACTACTGTAATGTGTTATAAATAAAACTGTGAATAAGGCTCAATTTGTTTTTATTTTACCATTCATTAAAAAATTAATATTGGCGAGCTTCATTGATTCAAACAAAATGGTCAATGAAATCAAACCAAATATTTCTGGGAAATTTAAAGTAGGCAACAAGGTGTTAATGGAGTAGAGTAGAGTAGAGAGTAAACTCAATAGTTTAAATTCATGTTTTTATTTTCTTACATCCTAATCAAGCACCTTAAAGAAAATAAACAGCATTAAAAATATCACTTGGTATTTTATAAAAATGAATGTATTATTATGTCTGGGTTGGCCTAAAAAACAAAGGTTTACAGGTTTATAATTTTCAAAAGTTTTCCTGGGTGAGGGCCCCCCCTCCTTCCTGGGGTGTATTCCATACCCACCGGTCTGAGCTTCCCGCTTTAAGAGTTCCCACACCTAAAATTTTAGAAATTAAAGCACTGCACTGTATCGGAAATATTATAGCATCGACTTGATTGCTTTCCTAGCTGACAGGGACATCAAAAGCTCTTTTAATCGTACCAGTCGAGTCAATAGAGGTATATCAATGTAAAATGTACCACCATAAAATAAGTACCTTTTCAGGTTGACATTGACACTCTCTCGGAACTCTTGCAACATCGATATTTAGATGATGGGAATATCATTGTTCCTGAATGTTGTACAGTTAACAAAGTTTTATCAATATAATGTGTAACATACTAACGTAGTGATATTATAAAACCGTATCTCAATTTACAGGTAAAGATACCTGATTATGCATATTTTTTATTTTATGTAGGACCTGCTGGGACTAGAGTGCATACATTAAGAAATTGGTATTGCTCATAATGCCTATAATTAGATATAACAATATTTAAATATCTCAACTCAACACTCTGGTTAGGATACATGATGATGACCTATTTGTATGCCTTTATTTTAGGATCTGCTGCTGTATGGCTAAATATAGCAATATAACGAGGATTCCCTTTAATACGTGTTACTAAATTCAGTGATATTTAAACAATGTTTACGACAGTACCCAGGTAATAGAATTTGAGTCTCTGCTGAAGCAATAGAAGTCGGAGCCGCAATGTAATCGTAGCTACATAATGTAACCATGTAATTATAACATATTAACATTTTATGTTTACGTGATATGAATTGGCTCATGAACTGATCTTATTCAGTTTTACTATTTTTTCGGACTAAGATTTCCCTTATATTATTTTTGTGACATGTTCAAGGTTTTTGGTAATAGCATACTTACTAATCCATAAAGATGTTACATATTTAATAAACTGAGCTATAAATAAAATATTAAACGTTAAGTTTGGGACCCAGATGATGTTTGAAATTATGAACTAATATTACTATAGTAATCACCTTTCATACTGCAAGGGTAAGCCGTCTATATCTGACGCCTGTGATGCATATCTGAATATGTAATAAGCATCTCTTCCACTCATGTTCCATTCAAAGTTCGTCGTAACACGTATAATATAGAAACACCTTCATGAATATATATTACATTCATCATCTAATAAAATATTGTACGCCTATATTAACATTATTTGAGCCTGTATTTATTATGAATTGTTGTACCAATGACTTATGCACTGATTACAAAAGCAAGGGAAATACCAAACTTCCTTTCATCTTTCCGGTACTGAAGGTACATCTCTTCAGGTGTACAGAACCGTGTACAGCTAAAAATAAAAGCCCCAGGGGTCTATAGTAAGGTATAAGGGGACACACCTTTCAGACCTCTTTCTTTATTAGTTTATTGTACTTACCAACTGGCCTCCGTCCCACGTTATAACTTAATATTGTCACGGCACCTGTCATCTTGCTTTGAAAAATCATTTATTGAAATACAGTATTTTATAATTTTAGAATCATAAAATTGTATAATAGTTTTAGAATCTATGGACTGAGTATAGTAATTTGTTGGAGATTCGATTAATAGCTAGTTCCTTGTAGTTGGTAAAATACGATGATCATATTAAAGAACACATCGTTTTATTAAAGAACAAAAAATATAACCCATGAAATCTCCCTTTCTAATGAGGAAACATTTTGATTTGCAAATCGTAAGGACAATTTATGTTCATACAATCTGCAGTATTGTATGAAACAGAACAACACTGCAAGATTGTCAGTAACCGTGGAATACATATTTTATTGCTTTACCCAGGCCATAAACCTGGCATATAAGTAAACTTATCTAATAATTTTCTTTAAATATGAAACTTACCAAAAGGTAAAATATAAAGAACTCAATACTCCTGCACCATTCTGCTCTGTTCTGATGTTCTGAGGAAACCTACCATTGACTTTACTCCTAAAGGACTACTATACTGGTTCCAAAATTACAGATAATTTACAATACTTATGTTGCGAGTACCTTCTATCGAGTTTCCTTGTGAGATCACCAAGGCGAGAAATAGTAAGGACTATATATCAGTTACTTGAACTTGGAAGAAGGGGAGGGTTGCTCTGACCAATATCTAAGTGGGCAGGAGACGTTACTCCTTATTATTTAAGGTTTTTTAAATTAAGACTATTAGGAGTTCCATAAATTCCGACAGTCTTCTTCTGTAATAAACCCAGGGAAGGTTTAACTGAAAGGTATAAACCAAGCAATACTGGATCTGGCTTGTGACGCACTCTTATAAAATGGACAGACGTTTTGAGAATTTTTGATATCACCTTTGAGCATTGATTTAGTTTCTCTCCACCGAACTATTGGAACACGTAAACGATTACAGGAATCCACACTGACTTTGCATCAAACAATCAAAATAAAACTGTTATTGAGGTTCAATAAGCTCTAACAACAAGAAATGTACTTTTTGGTTAACTATGTTTTTGGTTTGATTGTGACTTTTATGATACATAACTGTGATTTGGATGCTCGTGTCTTGAATATTTGCATGTCGGAAAATTTTGCATCAAAGAGTATAAGATATTATGAATTTTCTTAAAAGGGTCACGAAAAGAAGGAGAAGAGTAAAATTTAGGGGATTTATACAAAATACATATTCATCTCCCCTTTGTAAATAAAACTAATTAAGTTATAGTATTAAGTTTTATTTAACATATAGTAAGCCTGTCTTGATAAATTATTTATGTAACAAACAAGTTACACACTGCTCCTTAGAGAAGGTTTTATGACACTTTAAATGGAAAAAGAGCACAGTTATGGTGGACAGAGTCTGAGACTTATTAATAAAACAGTATTTGGGCTATCTTAGAACAGAATTTTGACACAATACGAATTGAACTACACTGGATGGCAATTTCTTCCGGTTTCCTATGGTTTGCTTTGGAAAATCCAATTAGCTGTTCTATATATAAAAATGGCTATTGCTACTTAAACAAGTTTAATGAATATAAATTAAACAACGTCATTTGACAGTGATATGTAGTATTCCTATCATACGCTGTTTGGTTTGGTTATTTAAATACATATGTGAGAGAAGCGGCCAAAATAATTGAATTGTAGAAATAGAGGCCTCCGTGGTTTATTGTTACCGTACTCACCTGGCAAGAGAGAGATTCGGGTTCGAGTCCTGCGGAGCAAGTACTTTTTGTCATTCAATTGTCTGTTAAAATAAAACACACACACACACACACACACACACACACACACACTCAAGTAAATTGTACAGTAAATAGTTTATAGATTAATAGCTGAATATTCAATACAAGACATATCAGTACGCTGTTGCTCTTAAAGGGAAACCTGCTGACAATCCTTTGACACAACTTTATTGAATTTATTTGCTCAATAACTTTAGCCCTTGACGGGTATCTATGTCTGTCTATTTAATTTTTTTTATTTTCCGCAGACATCGTCTGAAATTGCATTTCCCGTTGCAATAAGACCTTAGAAGATGTTACTTTTAATAAACTTTCTTGGAATACATTTAAAAAATATGTGGATACCGGTTAATATCAACGATATTGTGACTTAAAGTTATTAGAATCAAATGTATTTATACTGCGTAAAATACGTGATTAAAGGCCTAATACAATTTTATTTTTAATTCAAAACTTACTTAAGAACATAAATGCCAAATATTCTCTCGCTCAAATATATATAGATTTTCGTCATGAGAGAATTTTAAGTTAATTTTAAAATATTAGACTGCATAATTAACTATGTTATCCATTTTCCCTTTCTTAAATGTTATTAGAGTAGAAAACTATGTTGTTAAATATTATAAAAGAGTGGAAAGAGTGACCGTTTAATACTATATTAACTAATAAGTTACACTGATGCAAGGGTTTTCAATCACCCTCATTGTAGGCCTCATTTTTTGAGCTATTACAAAACAGATTCATGTCGGTTTAACTAACTAAATGTTTGTATACGCCTCTCCATTTTAAAAATATTTATTTTAATATTAGCTTAAGCTTCACATAATGGGGTATAGTTTTTATATAATGGGGGGGGTGGGGGGGGGGGGGGGTGGGGGGGGGGGGGGGTGGGGGGGGGGGGGGGTGGGGGGGGGGGGGGGTGGGGGGGGGGGGGGGTGGGGGGGGGGACTGTCCTACTTAAAGATTGATTGTTAGACCACTATAGAATAAAGTATGTGTAACTGTACAATGGCACGTACAAAACGTACACTTTTCATAGATTTTATTGATCGTGGCAAGAAATCAAACTCTATATCAGCGTTTGAAAATATAATTCACTTGTACCTGAAAGTGCTCATGCACAAGTTTGATTTGACTTTACAGAAAATGCCGCACTGTAAGTTCTTTCTGAGTAATTGTTGTACATGAGTTTTTGTTTATAATTCTTATAACAGCTATTTTACATTTTTCCACTGGACGTTTTCTCGTTTATTTTTGTTTTGGGATGTTTATCAACTGAGTATTATTGATCTGTTCGTATTAGTTTATTTGGAGAGTGACGCATAACGCGATTGTTGAGTTGACCTTCCTTTTAACGCAGCGTCTGGAATTCGGCCCTGTCACGGACTTGACTAATGGAACATGACTACAGATTCAAGGATTCAAGTCTGTAACAACAAATTCCAGACGCTGCTCTACGAGGACTGTGAACTGGAACTGAACTCAACATCCACATTGAATCAACCTTTCCCAATATAGTGGCTAAGTTATGTGCACATGGTAAAAAACTCTTGGTTCTGAAAGCTATAAATGATTTATGTTGAACTTGTATTCAACCTATTTAGATGCAACGGATTTATAAATACTAGAATACTATGCAAAGCAAAAAAATTGCTAATGCCGCTAAGGGCCAAAGAATAAAACTATCAGAATTATCTAAATTATATGTAAAATCTAACTTATATTTTAAGTAAAAATCTTTGAGCACATCTTTACACGGATAATTTGTGGTAGATGTTAATGTTGAACATTCAATGTCTGATATTGCCAGAAACTTCACTAAAACTATTGATAACATAATAGTATTGATGATATAACGATCAGTTTAGATTACCACACAAAAAATTTATCGTACGCAATATTTTTTTCTTCATTAACAAACGTGACAACTCTAAACGAAATGGAATATATTTTTAATGCAACTATTTTTTTATGTGGCGCGTTGCGTATGGTATGATTATTTGTATTTGAATCATTTTCATTTTATAGAAAACTTTCGTATCAAATGCGACAAATATTTTGATGATTTTTATTTTTTCTGATGTACAGAATTAGGCCAAATAGATGAATGTATAAAAGTAAAATTTTTAAACTAGACCCTCAATTGCATACCTTGGATAACAATTTTTATATTAAATATATTACTAAATAGTATTGAAACATACGAAGATTTATAAAGAATCTAAGGGGTTTTTTGCTTTCTAAAATGATTTTGGCCCTAATTGAGGAGGCTACCTAAAAAAATAATGTATTAAAGTGGGACTATAAATATATAAGACGATGAATGTAGCGGCAATGTCTTAATATAGGTTTATTTTATGGTTTAAAATGTCAGGTAATTAGTTACATATCGTATAAGTATTAAAGCTAGACTTAAATCTCAGCAAAGTGTGTAGGTATATAATATAACGCAGTTATAGATTAAAACAAACCAATAATAAACAGTTTTATAGTAAATTATTTAAAGCTACTAAAAATATAGAAGAATAGTACAAGGTTTGTAATCATTTGTTATAGATGTTCTGATCTATACCATAATTAAAATATCTGGCGTGTTTCTGCCCTACTTTTTCTTCTTTTTGTGGTTTTTATTCATGTATAAAATAACTTGAATAAAGAGGACTCTAAGTAAAAACTTTCTCCTTAAAACAATTATAAATTATATTTAGATCTTATTATGTAATCAAAATTTCATTGTCAATAGGCATAATTATTAGATTACGTGTTCACTAAACATTTGACATAATAAAAAAATTTATCGTAATAGAATACAAAATCTTTTAACTTTAAAGTATAAATGTTTGATTTATCTATGGGTTGTTTACTAAAAAAGGACGAACATTATTAATGTTATTAAGTATTCACATAACATTACATCTTGTCTAGTGAGGATAAAAACACGTAATTTGAAATTCTGTTTGATCTATCCCCAAGAGAACTACAACTCGGTCGTCAAACATTCACAACACATCACCGTGAGTGCCCTTACCATAACATTACCAGGATACACTATCGCTCAGTAACATTAAGTAATCCATCACTTAACAACCCAGTCTCTCTATTGACACATGTGTCATAAAATAAAAACTTATCTTCTATGCGAGAGGAGAAATAGCTTCCCAACTATTTAGTGAATAAATGCTATTAAATAATAGGAATTAGTTTAAATTAAATCCAAAAAATAAACACTATTCAAATAAACTGAATTAATTATCCCCTTTAAAAGGGGAAGTTTGTTTCACTCAATAAACCTACTTTTTGATCACATATTAAATAAAACTTATCGAATTTTGAAATCAATACGTTATATTTATTACTTTGTGATATTGGCTTATATATTTTAATCGTGGTCAATATATATATATATATATATATATATATATATATATAATTTCAATAAACATTGAATCACAAAAAAGTACTTGCTCCGCCGGGAGTCGAACCCGGATCTCTCACTTGCCGGGTGAATGTGGCTACCATTACACCACAGAACGCTTAACTTTTTCCGATTCAATTATTTTGTATTTGGTCGTATCTGTCACATATGCGTTTAAATAAGCAAAACTAACATATGATCGGAAGACCAAATAACTGTCAAACGACTTTTATTTTACATTAAATTTGTATAAATGCCAATAGCCTTATTTTATTTCAATAAACATTGAATCACAAAAAAGTACTTGCTCCGCCGGGAGTCGAACCCGGATCTCTCACTTGCCGGGTGAATGTGCTACCATTACACCACAGAACGCTTACTTTTTCCGATTCAGTTATTTTGTATTTGGCCGTAATCTGTCACATATGCGTTTAAATAAGCAAACTAACATATGATCGGAAGACCAAATAACTGTCAAACGACTTTTATTTACATTAAATTGTTTAAATGGCAATAGCCTTATTTAAACAAGTTAAGCGTATCTGTGGTGTAATAATGGTAGCACATTTCACCCGGCAAGTGAAAGATCCGGGTTCGACTCCCGGCGGAGCAAGTACTTTTTTGTGATTCAATGTTTATTGAAATTAAAATAAGGCTATTGCCATTTATTAAATTTAAAGTAAATAAAAGTCGTTTTGACAGTTATTTGGTCTTCCGATCATATGTTAGTTTGCTTATTTAAACGCATATGTGACAGATACGGCCAAATACAAAATAATTGAATCGGAGAAAGTAAGCGTTCTGTGGTGTAATGGTAGCACATTCACCCGGCAAGTGAGAGATCCGGGTTCGACTCCCGGCGGAGCAAGTACTTTTTGTGATTCAATGTTTATTGAAATAAAATAAGGCTATTTGCCATTTATACAATTATAATATATATATATATATATATATATATATATATATATATTTGGCTGGCCAAGTAATTTTTTTGGGTTTTAGTGTTTTATTGAAAAGAAATTTGGCTATTGCTATTTATACAAATTTAAATTATGTAAATAAAAGTCCGTTGACAGTTATTTAGCTTTTCCGATCATATGTTAGTTTTGGTTATTTTAAAACGCATGTGTGGCAGATTACGGCCAGATACAAAATAATTGAATAGTAAACAGTAAGGGCTCTTTGACGTAATGGTAGCACATTCTCCCGGCAAGTGAAGAGATCCGGGTTTCGAGTTTCCGGCGGAGCATGCAACTTTTTTGTGATTCACTGTTTATTTAAAATATATTTAAATATATTTAGTGTGTACAATTATAATTTGTTGAACTTTCAACCTTTAAAACGCTATTATAACTCTTGGAATAAAATCGTATCTAAAGTTATAATAAACTCAGAAAAAACGATGTAACACCCGACGCTCACCATCTGCATTGAAATGTGATAAACAGGCCATTATAAGCACAACCGGTTTTGTTTGTCATGTAAATGTGCCAGAGCTGTAAATGATAAGCACTTTGTATCAAGAATACTTATTATAACGAGTTCGTTATTTCAAACTGTTCAGCTTAAAACTAAACGATTAAACGACTAAAGATAAAATTGAGTAATAGCTGAGAGGCCTATAGGTTATTTTATTCTCGAGATGTTCTGCGGAGAATAAAGTTTTATTGATTTTTTGTTTATTTTAATTCAAAATTCCGTCCATTGTGTTAGGTTTCATAGCAATGTTAAAATGACAAAAGTTCCGGTAAGCAAGGGTGTGATTACAATGCAAAAATGCGATGTACTTTAAAATTGTCTTTAACTTTACTTTCCCCTTTTGCGTTATGAATAAAATTGCACATTGTTAAAATCTCATACGATTGTACTAGGTTTGTTTAGAAATATATTTATTCTCCTAACTACTCGTTGCCTTCATGGTACTCCTTAAAGGCAGTAAGCAAATGTTTGCTAACGCTCAGCCCAATCCCATTGAGTTACATTCGCCGTGATTGATATTTATGTTACCTGTAAATAAATGAGGCTTCAACGCAAAATGTCAATTCCACAGGTCAGTTCATTGTCGAGGTATCAAACAGACAGGCGCAAATGAAGTGTTTCCATCCTCTAGAGTAGTACACTTTTCTAACGCTCATCCGATTAAAGAAACATACTATTATAAATATCTAATTTTATGTTATATAATTGCGAATTAATTTTCCTTAATAATAATTCAGTGAGATAGTCATCTTGACTGCTTTACAATCCTTTTGAAACTTGAAGTTATCAGTTAATGTGTTTGCTACTGACACTTTTATTATAAAAATTACTAATTCAAACAGGAAAACTAATATATTATTATTTACAGGTAACATAAATATCAATCTCGGCGAATGTAACTCCAATGGGATTGGGCTGAGCGTTAGCAAACATTTGCTTACTGGCTTTAAGAGTACTATGAAGGCAACGAGTAGTTAGGAGACTAAATATATTTCTAAACAAACCTAGTACAATCATATGAGATTTAACAATGTGCAATTTTATTCATTAAGCAAAAGGGAAAAAGTTGAGGATAATTTTAAAGTTGAATTACATCGCCTTTTTGCATTGTTAATCACACCCTTGCTTACCACGGAAATTTTGTACATTTTAACATTGCTATGAAAACCTAACAAAATGGACGTAAGTTTTATTTATAATAAACAAAATATCAATATATATATATATATAAGATATATATATATATTAATATTTCTCCGCTGAACATCTCAAGAATCAAATAACCTATAGGCTTTAAGCAACCCCATCGAACCCTATTATTCGAAGCGGAGTGAGGGGGCCCCTCAGCTATTATAAAATTTTATCTTTAGTCGTTTAATCGTTTAGTTTAAGCTGAACTGTTGGAAATAACGAACTCGTATAATAAGTATTCTTGAATACAAAGTCTTTTATCATTTACAGCTCTGGCACATTTACATGACAAACAGAACCAGTTGTACTTATATTGGCCTTGTTTATCACATTTCAATGCAGATTGTGAGCGTCGGTGTAACATTGTTTTTTTCTGAGTTTATTATAACTTTTAGATAGGATTTATTCCTAGAGTTATAATAGCGCTTATAGATTGAAAGTTCAACGAAATTATAGTTGCACACAATTTCATGTATATTTATAAAATACATTTCATATATATTTCAATAAGCACTGAATCACAAAAAGGCTTGCTCTGCCGGGACTCGAACCCGGATCTCTCACTTGCCGGGTGAATGTGTATCTCACTTCATCTCGTGTCTGGTGTTTCTCATCTATAAGGAATCTGTAGACATATTACAATCTCTATAGCCAGTGGGATTTCCATCACTTTGATCTGCATGACGGTATTTTTTAAAATATCCCCCGCATATATAATGAAACATTTATAAAAATTTATATTTTTTATGATGTACAGAATAGTGGAATGAATGTATAAAAGTAAATTTTTTAAAACTAGATCCTCAATTGCATACCTTGGATAACAATTTTTCTATTGAATATATTTACTAAATAGTATTGAAACATACGAAGAGTTTATACTGAATCTAAGGCCTTTTTTGCTTCGAAAATAATTTTGGCCCCAATTGAGGAAGGCTACCTTCAAAATTGTATTAAAGTGGGGTTATAACGATATAAGACGATGAATGTAGCGACAATGTCTTAATATAGGTTTATTTTATGGTTTAAAATTTCAGATAATTAGTTACGTATCATGTAAGTATTAGAGTTAGACTTTACTTTTTTTTACGATTCAATTATTTTGTAATTGGCCGAATCTGTCACACATGCGTTTGAATAACCTAACATAACGAAATATATGATCGGAAGACCAAATACCTGTCAAACGACTTTTTTATTTACATTATTTAAATTTGTATAAATGGCAATAGCCGAATTTCAGTTCAATAAACTCTGAATCACAAAAATTACTTGCTCCACCAAATGTTGTGTGTGTGGTGTGTGTGTGTGTGTGTGTGTGTGTGTGTGTGTGTGTGTGTGTGTGTGTGTGTGTGTGTGTGTGTGTGTGTGTGTGTGTGTGTGTGTGTGTTGTGTGTGTAAATGTATACTGACAACGATTCAAATAGTATTAGCCAATATCACAAGTAATAAATATAACTTATTAATTTTAAAATTCGATATGGTTTATTTAACATGTGATCAAAACGAAGGTTTATTGAGTGAAACAAACTTCCCCTTTTGAAGGGGATATTTGATTCAGTTTATTTTAATAGTGTTTATTTTTTAGATGTAATTTCAACTAAGTAGCATTTATTCACTAAATAGTTGGGAAGCTATTTCTCCCCTCGCATAGATGAGAAATTTTTACTCGTATTTATGACACATGTGTTAATAGAGAGACTGGGTGTGAGTGATGGATTACTTAATGTTACTGAGCGATAGTGTATCCTGGTAATGTTATGGTAAAGGGCACTCACGGTGATGGTGTTGTGAATGTTTGACGACCGAGTTGTAGTTCTCTTGGGGATAGGACAAACAGAATTTCAAATTGCGTGTTTTTGTCCTCACTAGGGAAGATACAATGTTATATGAATATTTAATAGCATTAATAATGTTGGTTTTTTTTTAGTAAACAACCCGTAGATAGATCAACATTTATACTTTAAAGTTAAAAGATTTTGTACTTTATTACGATTCATTTTGTTTATTATTATGTAAAATGATTAGTGAACACGTAATCTAATGATTATTGCCTATTGCAATAAACGTTTGTTTACATAATAAGATTAAATATAATTTATAATTGTTTCGAGGAGAAAGTTTTACTTAGGGTCCTCCTTATTCAAGTTATTTTATACATGAAGAAACACCAAAAAGAAGAAAACTTAGGGCAGAAACAAGCCAGGTATTTTTAAATTATGGTATAGGTCTGAAAATCTATAACAATGATTACAAACTTTGTACTATTCTCCTATATTTAAGTAGCTTTTAAGTATTTACTATAAACTGTTTTATTATTGGTTTGTTTTAAATCTATAACTGCGTTATATTATATACCTACACACTTTGCTGAGATTTAACTTTAATACTTATATGATATGTAACTAATTACCTGACATTTTAAACCATAAAATAAACCTATATTAAGACATTGCCGCTACATTCATCGTCTTATATATTTATAGTCCCACTTTAATACATTATTTTTTTTAGGTAGCCTCCTCAATTAGGGCCAAAATCATTTTAGAAGCAAAAAACCCCTTAGATTCTTTATAAATCTTCGTATGTTTCAATACTATTTAGTAATATATTTAATATAAAAATTGTTATCCAAGGTATGCAATTGAGGGTCTAGTTTAAAAATTTACTTGTATACATTCTTCTATTTGGCCTATTCTGTACATCATAAAAAATATGAAGTTTAATAAATGTTTTATTTTATCTGCGTAGGATATTTTTAAAATACCAGAATTGTCCACGCAGATCAAAGTAATGGAAATCCTACTGGCTATAGAGATTGTAATATGTCTACAGATTCCATATAGATCAGAAACACAAGACACTAGATGAAGTGAGCTCTAAGAACGTTCTTGGGAATTACATGGGGTTGAGAGTATGGGAAGAAAATATATTTTGCATAGTAATAGTACCAAGTGTTTATGTTACGAGCAGAAGGGAGATCTCTATACCAAAAGCACATACAAACTCGATGTCTCGAGAGACCGGTAACTTCCAAAGACTAAAAGATTCTTGAGGCCAGGAACTTCCGGGGGCCAGATAATACTAATGACTGGTATCTGTACATCTAATACCTGTTGGTACTTACGATATATTAACATTTTAAATTTGAAGTAGAAATGTTTAATTCACCTATTATTCCACAATTAAGTTTCAAAGGTTTCTAAAGTTAAATGAATTTGGCACTGGCTCTTAATTCATGTTAAGGGCATGAAGCAGCATTTTTGGTTCAAATCAACTATATTTCACATCACATTTTAGCGTTTGCAATATATTGCTTGATAAAAAGAACATAAACTTGCGTGTGTCTGGAAAGCCTTCTTCAGTCAAGAAGAGACTGCTTCCGGCTATCATAATCAGTTCTGGTCTAAGGTATGTTCAGCCTAGTTGTAGTATTTACCTTATAGTGGCAATAAAATAAGTATACACTTACGTAAGTCTAAAAAATCAACTTTGATAAAACCTCAATTTCTTTTTATCTTATTCTGTCATATGTAAAATATTATAGCTGCCGTTATTCTGTTCAAAGCGTGTTTATAAAATTTAATTTTATTTAGTATTGATGGCCAGTAATGTAATTTTGCAAGTCACGAACACAAATCACAAGCACGAGAGTTGAAGAGCTCAAACACACGTCACACCAGCAAAGGCGAATGTGCGAGACTAACAAGAAAATCAATGTTGGCACTTCCTGCGGTATCGCAGCGTGTCATCTGAAACAGTGGACGATGGCAGGTGTCCAAGTTGCTATCATTTTACTGTCCTACCAATAAAAGAAATGCTGTCATGCAATTTCAAGACATATTAGGTTTGGAGTATACTTCAATATTGGAAAAATCCTGCTTTTCTTGTAGAAACAACCTAAATTAGAAGTAGCCGGAGTAGTCCTCAAATATAGAACATCGTAATTATTTTCTTGATATAATAATTCTACAATGTTCTTATTCTATATCACAAAATACACAGTGTTGAAACGAGCAAGATCTTTGCATGAATAAAATTATTAAAAAGATAATTTTGATAGAGTGTTGGTGTATTTACAAAAACATTTAACGCGATAATATCAAGGGGTAACTTGATAATAATTGAGTAAGGTAAAACAGACAATCCTGTTTACAGTTAGACGTGAATAGACTTGCATTATAAAATTCTTTACTCCTAAAGAAAAATTATGTATAAACTTTTTGTAATAATCAGTGCGCAAAAGAAGGTTAAATAACGTAATAATAATAAATTTTGTAAAGCATAAATGTTAAATTTTACAGTCAAAATGATCCATAACCATGACAATTATGTCAAAGCAATAACAAGTTTTAAGTCCCAGTATAAGACATCGTAAGCTAAGCACTAAGATTACTTCATTAAACCAGGCTTTATCCTCAGACGACTGCCCTATCTCACTAGAATAAACAATTAAGTAACTATTCATCGTAACCAACTATACTTGGTAGGAAATTATTTCTTTTATTTGTGTTGCATTGTAAAAAAACATAGATACTTGTCTAAAACAATAGGATATATTGGTATAGACAATATTTGAATAAAAATGAATCTGACATCAAAGTTAATTTTATGGATACACTATAACCAAGATTTATGTAAGATAGAGGTTTATGTAGATACAGAGGTTCCTGGATGGAATAGTTTTTGTATAAAACATGAAAGTCGCTCAGATTCAATAGCAGGTGTAATATACCGAATGGGTGGTAATGATGAAAGGGACGGGTTCAATACTTTCTGCTCAATTCTAAATGTGCTTTCTATCCCCGGAGAGTTCTAGTAGTTTTTTAATTCATATGGTAACTCCATTCAAAAAAATTCCAAATAGAGGCCTATAACATGTCAGATGTTGCTTACATATTAAGTTTTCTTATCCCCAATATGTAACATAACCCACGGTTTCTGACTAAATATTATTAAAAATCTTTGTATATTTAAAAAACACATTGTTGCCTACAATAGACACCTATTAAAATTATTCTTTTAACTATCAATGGTATCCTTAAACATGACATAAATATCAGCAGGAAAACTATATAGTACCTATTGTACTAGATATGTTTTATCCAGGACAGTTAAATTAAATAGTTTTGTACGTAACATGCAAAATTATTATCACATCCAAAATCGATTGCGCTATTGTGACTAGTTGGCGATTTTTGCTCCCGGTGATTGAGGTCACATAATATAAATCAACTGAAAGCGCAGTAATGTTATTCTCACACTGAAGACCAGAGAACAGCTTCACAGAGACTCGAGAGAGCAGTACATCTCCCTGTGTTGTCGCTATCACGATCATCACGTACAAGGTCCATGAGAGAGGGTATAATAATAACAGTTTTTCTTAACGTTGAAACTCTCCAAGGGGTAGATAATTTTATTTTTCGTATGATTCTACTCAGATAAAATGCATTTAATCTATACTGTTTCGTCATCTCATAAGTTATGTAATCTACTTTATAAATAATAATTAACATGTGTGTTTAACCAATTTATCTACTTATTTGTAACAAAAAATCAGTAAATAGTTGTTTGTTAATAATATTTTCCTTATAGTAAAAATATGTTTTACTCTTCTTGTAACTTCTTATTAAAAATTGTAATCTAAATCTTTAAATAAGGTGGTGGCTTGTGTATCATAACATGAAAATGATCAAAGGTCGTATTTTTCTAAGTATATGAAGAAAAAACTAATAATCCATTGTTACGTATACTTTGTTATCTCTTAGCAAATATAAATATATTTTCCTAATTTCTCCCTTCTGTATGCAGTGTAAATGATTTAATAGTGTGTATACGTAGGGGTTGTAACGTTTTCCTTAGTTAACAGTCGCTAAAAATCATTTAATTTGTTATGTTGAAACTACTATGATCTGAAATTCTTAAATTCTAAAATGTTATTTCAACTTTAAATACAACTTTATTAACTGAAAGTATATAATTCATTTTGAAGACAGAAACAAACATCCTCATAAAATATTATTATTTTAATATTTCTTTACTCATAATTTAAATATATGTTACATTCCTTAATACCTTAACATTTTTATGAGAACGAAATAGTGCTTTCTTCTTTATAGTTTTAATAATCTGTAGTTAATTTGTAAAAGCTAATATATAAGTTCTAACTTATCAATTATTGTTCAGAAGTAGTGAACATATTACCTTTTAATGTACGTATATAAACGGGCGCGCGCGTGTGTGTATATATACATATATTATTTACCTACAGAACCTAGTTAATTTACATGCGTTTTTAAAATTAATTCTGCGTGTATACTACAAATTTACCAAATGATAATATAACATAATCTTTGTCAATTATTTTTTTTATATGGGGATGGATCAAAATCATATTATTAACAGGTTAAAAGTTAAAATAAATCATAATTTTTCGTACACATCGTATATATATTTATTTTCTTCTCAATTAAACCATTTAGTAGGCGATCGAGGCATCATTCGTGGGGACGGACGGCGCGGGGTAGTATTGACGGAATGATAATAATTTTTTAAGTCCATGATAAAATCCACAGTGCAATGTCTTAGGTTATTTATATGAAATTATTATATATTTTCACCTATTTTGATTGAATGATTCAATATTTTGGGCGTATATAAAACGTTTGACAGTGATCTGAATTGTTTTCTTATGAGCTAGAAATATTCTATAACAATACTGATAAAGATACAAACTACATTTTAAGGTTAAATTTATACCTTTTTCAAAAATAATACTGCATCAGATTCGTATTTGAATTGTTTGCTGGTATCTGGATTGGCGCAGTGCATTGATAAACTAACAAGGGTGTCCGAGTTCAGCTGGACATGCATTGACCATACATTTGTTCGTTATCGCGACATGAGCAATGATCGGTCAGCTGTTCTACAGACCTCTGGTACTAACTACTTCTCCACTGCCCTCACCATTATGGGGCGTACACACACTTTTACATAGAACGCCTCCTGTCAGATCCACCCTGCACCTCACACCTATATTGACGATGAGTTACTACATAATAATCTTTTACGTGCCAGAATTGGAAATTAATAACTAAAAGCACTAATATTTGTGCATTAGAACTTAAAAACATTGTTACAATTTCAATAGTGCAAGGTTAAGAGACAACTTGGCAAAATAAGGTAAAACCATAGATTGTTTCAGATTATAAGAGAAAGAGATAAATTAAGTAAATTGATGAAAAAACAACCATTTAAACCCCTATATATGGAGTGGTATGGAGGTTAGTACAATTCTTTTAGTTAAATAAATATTTGCTAAATACCAAAATTATTCAGTGAAAAAATGTAGCTTAAGGGAACCAATTAATTATTGAATTCTTTACTAATGTGGGTCAGGAATTGGCAAACTCTATTAGCTCCAATGTAATAAATCTTTTTGGATGATCAATCTTATACACTTAATACGGCCTTAAAACTTACGCACTGTTACGGAAATAAGATGTTAAACGTTACATATTCAGTTTGAGAGGAAATTCTGTTGCTGGAAACGATTCAATACCTACAAGTATATTAGAGAACTATATTAAAATTTTGCCTACACCCTTATCACATGGTAACTTGTATATGTAAATGTACTTGTATATGTATATCGACCGACGTTTTTCCTAATCAGTTTAAAATATAAAAAAACCATTCCCATTTTCAAAGGCACCAATACACAGATTGCAATAACTTCCGTCCTAATATAGTTCCAATATAGTTAGGTGTGGTATCAAAAGTCTTAGAGATAATAGTTACAGATCAGCTGGTAGTAAATTTGATTCAGAATAGTATTCTTAATGAAAAACAATTTCACTTAGAATAGAGACACATTTTAGATGCTTTACTTCATATTAACAGGAGTATCAACGATGCGTTAGTAAACAATAAACAAGCAATTCTGACATTTCTTGATCTAAAAAAGGTTTTTGATTCCGTTGACCGGAAACTAAATAAACTAAATTCTATAGGTATTTGTGGTATTGATTTAAACGCTATTTCAAAAATAGACTTCCACGTGTGATTAATGGGGGAGTAAACGGCGATTCCATGGAAGTAAAGTATGGGGTTATTCAGAGCAGTACGCTAGGGCCTGTATTGTTCCTAATTTATATTAATGATATATCTAGATTATACATTATTGGGAAACTATTTTGTTTGCTGGTGATATGGCCGTTTCTTTAAAGGCGGAACTGGGCGGAGCTTCGTGAGTAAGCTCAGTTTGATATTTTTACATTGAAGTAATGGTTTTTAAAACCATAACATCTTGTCATTAAATATTTCCAACACCAAATTCATAACTATCATTGTTCAGTGAATAGCTAATAATTATAAATTAGAAAAAATTAAAATACATGCCTCTTAATGGCGATTGTGCATATGATGCAATTGAAAAAGTAAACGACTTACAAATATGTTAATGTAATGTTTGATTCAGAAATAAATTGGTCAAAACAAGTTAGGTTTTTGAAAAATTAGATCCGCCAGTACATTTTTGCAATCCTACACAACTATTTTCCAGCGATTAAGTATTGTACAGAAACATTCTTAATAATAATATTCCTGAAGAGTAAAACATATTCTTCAGAACTAATTTTCTTCGAGGTAATGTTAATGAGGAAAAGGCAACTGCTTATTAAAACAATTTTTATTTACTTATACACTCATGGTAATACTCTTTTTTCATTGACCCATTACACACGATACTCGTAATAAGTTGATATTAGAGTTTCTAAGTTATAACTAACACATTTAGCATAAACAATTCGTATTATATTTCCCCAATTTTGTACAGTAACGTTTGTTTGAATCACAACTTTGTACAGTAACGTTTGTTTGAATCACAATTTTGTACAGTAAACGTTTGTTTGAATCACAATTTTGTACAGTAACGTTTGTTTGAATCACAATTTTGTACAGTAACGTTTGTTTGAATCACAATTTGCTAAAGCGTTTCAATTACGTAAACCTAATTTGTTTTAAAAAACGCGTGAAGGATTGGTTGCTATCGTTGGTTGGCAAAGAAGTAGATAAAATTATTGTCCCTTGTTGTGGATGAACTCTAACCTATCCAACAATGTTATTGTTTTTCGTCTGTCCTACGTTCTAATGACCATAGGCAATGCTTGGAAGGAACTACTTGTGGGGTAACGATATTATATTAATATATGCTTGTGTATATTTGTCAATATGACTTATTGATACCCTATGCGATTGCTGTTGCTATTGTCGGGTAAAAAGATAAATTATACAATTTTTTGATCAAATTTCTAAAATGAAAATAATTACTATTTTTTCTACTTAAAATTTAAAAATATTTCTTATTATAATATTTAGTTTCTATATTCTTACGACCGGAGCCTAAGCACAGGCCCTAAGCCCATTTAGGCCCTTCTAAATGATATTTATATCGTTTAAATAAATTTTAGTAGAATTAAATAGAACTGTAAGAAGGTTTATATACCTAATATATTATGTATGTAAAATGCAATATAATTAACTATGAATAAGTACAAAATTGTTACGCTCATGTGTGTGTTGCTATAAAGTGTATTTGTATATATATTATTGTACTATTTTTGGGGGAATAAAACATTTTCGTAAAGAAAGAAATTTTCTGTTTAATTATGGTCAACATGTAACGTAACTGTTCAGTTTCAGAAAACTTTCGGAGTAATTCTTTAAGCTTTTGAAGTTTTTAACATTTAAAATTTATCCTCTAAAATTTTTGTAACCTTATGGATATTTAAACTTTTGAATTTGTTAACCTTTACATTTTTTCTTTTGGGAATTGATTACATTTTATAGTATTTATTTCACAGTGGGTGAAGATATGTGAAATACCTGGTACTTCTTACAGCCAATATACCTCGGTAGCAGCTTCTTCCGGTAGATTTTTTCTCATATTTCGCAGTAGCTCTTATAGGCGTATCTAACGAATCAGCAGTTGACACACCAGACATCTGGAGCCCGTGTAAGAACCTATATCTTGAAATACGTGCTGTCTTATAGAGATCCGCCTGTAATGTCTGATGAGTCAATTTAGCTGATCCTAAGAATAGACTGACGCAGTCTGGAATTCGGCGATGGTATTGGCTATTGTAAGAAGGTAGTCTCATGATCAGGAACGGTACCAATTCGTTTATATAGCGTCAACCCACACGCATCTTTACCTCACAGCAAACCATCTTTACATCACCTATGACAGGATATAGGCGTGCGGTATGTATTTTAAAAGAAAAAAATGTTTCGTCAAAAAACTTGTAATACTTTTACTCTAATTCTCCATATATTTAATTTAAATATTTTTATAATTAGATCCATTAAGTGTTTACGCCAAAAATGTTATGTAATAGAAAATTATTAAAATGTTTCTCTAACCACGTAGCATCCGTTGTTTGAAGAAAACATTGTATCAAGCTGGAATACGTAATTGAACGTTAATTGCCTTACGGAGTCATGTTTGAAACCGTTAACAACTTTAGACCCGATTGTATTTTTCAGAGAAGTTAACAAACAGGAACTTAGGTAGGGGAATGCTAAATACATAAACAATACGAATTACGAGTTGAGGTTTTGGGAACATTAACTTTCCCTGTGTGGTCCCCGGCTGACACTTTACTTTCTCCTCTTGTTACTGGTTATATTTAACTCGAGTTCAAAATGCCCCGGTTAAAAAACTAGGAATTAAGAGCGATTGTTAAAAGCAGCCTACTTATGTAATTAGCTACGACATTAATGTTTTGTGCAATATACTTAATTCATATGGTCATTCTATAAAAAATATATATATTTAATTACAAGCTTGGATTAAACAATATTTTTTTTAAAAGCTTGCAATAATTTAAGAAAACAAGATAGGCTATTATGTACGTATTTAAAAGAAACAATAGCTCTACTAAATGGTAATATTTGGATTTCCAATGGAAATTGCAAAGCTTTGTGGAGTATTTGAATTAAAAAGCTATGTAGTGTTCCAAGGTGGAGTCTTATCTTGACCTTTGGGTCAGATAATAACAAATAAAGACAGAAAAGTGTTTGACAGTACCTGTGCTCTTTTTTAAATAAATTCTTTATTAACAGAAAATTCAAAAAAATAATAAGTTATAATAAGTAATAATAGCAATGATTTGATTCATAATATTGTTTACTAAACATCACAATTGAAGTTATATTAATAATTACTATTGTACTTCATTAATATGCAGTAATTCAGTCTATACCCAGCTAGTGTAAAATAATAATATTGTGATCTGTATTTTTAGTTTAGTTTTTTAGTTCGTTTAATGTTTAAAAATGGTAGAGATGATGCAACATCAACGATTACGATTAAAGTTATTTACTCTCCCTTATTTAAATTAGAAATTATTATTGAAATCAAAAAGACATTCCTAATAGATATATTTTTCAATTGTAACGGAAAGAGTTTTAAATTAAATGCAATTATGTCAATTTAACATGCTTCAAATTTGTTACATTATCAAAACAAGAGCTGTTTATAAAGATTACCACCTATATAAAGAAACATCATTTAATAAGAATTTTTAGCTGAGAAGTATTATTTTTATTTATAAACATAACTGCAAAATAAAATAAAAGTAAAGAAAACCTACAGTTGTCGATAATATAGTAGATATAAAAATCTATGGCATAATAATTACTAAGTTTAGTTCAGCGTAAAAGGCTTCGTGTGTGGGTGTAATATATGGAGGTATGCAATTAATTTTCAAACATGTTCCTTGCCTTGGGGGCCTATACATACTTCAATTTGCTACTCAAACTTGTTCACTTTAGTTTACTGAATTGGAATATTACTACGTGTCGGTAACTAACCTAAGAATGAAAACTCCATATTGTTCTACATCAAATGTTTTCCTACATTGGTTTTAACGTCTTTGGTCACAAAATGTTGTTTCTACAAAATAACGATATACTTGCAAAGTCAATTATATAATTTGCAAATAACAATTTTAAATGTTCTGTTTAATCCTTCCATTAAACGGTGATTTTCAGATATAATTATAGTCGTAGTAATTTAGAATCTGCGATAGGTTATATATTTATTATATTACAAATTAGAATTAAAATAAACAAACAGGCTAATTGAACTTCACCTAATGTGGAAAATTAATCTCTTAGCAAATCTGAGTGAATAGTTTAGTTAACAGTATTTAAAAACAAGCTAGAATTATGCAACACTAGAATTCGTGTAAGAGCCTTCCCTAAGGCTGCATACGATTTTAAATCCATTGTCCGTTTCATATATGAAATTATGATATACATATATATATATATATATATATATATATATATATATAATTCTATCATTAGGTATACAAGTACTGGCCCAAGATTGCTATCTTGAGGCACCCCACAAGTATTTGTTTTGTAAGTGCTGAAGATGTTGGAATTTGTAACTGTAAACATCCGATTTTTTAAATAGGAATGAAAACATTCCAGCTGCAGACCAACCTCCCCAGTACCTTCCATGCCTCAGCCATTTTGCAATAGTAAGTTGTGTCAAATGCCTTTGGCAAGTCAACAAATAGGCACAGTATGTGACATCCTTTGTATAATTGTATATTAATATGTGTACCAAGTAAATTTAAAAGACCTTCCACTCCTACACCTTTTTGAAATGCTTTAATTAGTTATACTGCATTCATTAAGATATTTATTTAGTTTTCCAACAGTAAACCTTTTAGTTATTTGTTCAGTGCTTGAAAGCAGGGCAATCAGATGGTATTAATATAGGTCTCTCCAGATACCTTCATGTGTAATGGTCTAACTACGAATGCTATTAAAATTTTCTGGAAATACCCCCGGTAAAATCTATATATTTACAAGTTTTGCCGGAGCAAGAGCTCCTAATCCATTCATTATTTCTGCAAATTGAACGTTTATTCTATTTTGAAAGCAAGTGTAGTTCATCCTATAAAATGGATTTGGAAGATTCGCCTTCAATTTTCTAAATAGCCTATCCTTTCCTTTGTGATATCTCTGAGGTCATTGGTCATCCAATCTTTATTTTCTCGTCATTTCTTTAATTTAGTTGTTACTTTGGGTGTTTTTTTACAACCTACCATTATCGTATAATGCTTTCAGATTATTGGCTATAAAGTTAAAGTCTATATCTGAATTCTCTGTATGTATATTTATTAAATCAATGTATCTAATTCTCATTTCAAATTTTTTTTCAATTATTTTATATATTTTGGGCAGAGATGCACTACAGTTTATGATGGATTGCACAAATTTGAGTTTTATTCCAACAGGATAATAATCCGAAATTTTAGATCGAATTTTCAAGAATATACAAACTTCTCTAAACATATATATTGTCAATGCAAGATGAACACAATATTACAGCTCTAAATTCTTCTCTAGAGTTATCATAAATTACTTTATATCCCTGCCCCTTCGAAAACAACATATTCTAATAATCTAATGCATAATTATTTACATCACCATTAATATTTATGTTTGTGATCTATTATTATATTCTCATTATGATAACTGTTATCCAACTTCATTGATAACTCATTTAAAAATAACTTTCACTACAACCTGTGCTCTGAGTTGAAGGTCTATAAAGAGCTAGAACATGCAAATTGCAATAATATTATTTCCCTAAGTATGTAATGACCCAATAATGTTTTGAAATGAATCTTTATTCGCAATGTTAAATGCTACAAATTTATTTGAAGGTACTATCAAATAGAGCAAAACGCCCTCCGTTTTATCCACCCCTACATGCACAGACATGCTGAAGTTATGAATGTGAAATTTTTTCTGTCTCAAGTATAATCCTTTTATATATAACACCCGAAATTTGGCTAGCGAGCAGAAGGCGAGTACACATATATAAACACATATATGATGGTAACATGATAGTTACGAGTAATTCCAATATAAAATTATGGCTATAACTCACTTAAATCCCAGTGAGTGTCATAAACCATCATATAACTAGATATTGGTTGTATAAAAATGAAGGTGTTTGCAGAACCTCAAGTCTATATTGACTTGATCGCTCTCGAGAGATCATGCGTTCAGTCAGACAAATGGCATTTAGTATTTATGCCATACTAATCTAATATTCAATCAACTACAATAGCTGTTAATTGCTATAACAACAATATTGGTTACAATTAAATAGGCGATATAAATAAGAAAGGTACCAACATAACCTATACAGGATTGAAATCTGACCAACAAATGATGATGATGATGATTGATGGATTATCTTATAGGCGTTCTAACCAGAACGCATGAATCTGTTTTTTCTTGTTAATTGTTATTGTGCTTTTCTGTACTCACTATGTTTCGTTTCTAAGAAATTTTGTATTTGTTGGAATTTTTTGGATTGCTCCTACAGTGATAGTATTCGATAACACTTAGTCAATGATTACCTAAAATAAAGCATATATATATATATATGCTACACACACACACACACACACACACACACACACACACACACACACACACACACACACACACACACACGCGCGCGCGCGCGCGCGCACACACGCACACACACACACACTCATATTTATAGGCTATGGATTGTAAAACAATTTAATACGGAGATGTTACATTCGGATCAGTTTTCTTATATGGAAATGGTTTTACGTCATAGTACTTCAAAGTGATATAGAGTATTATTATATCGTTGTAATTTATCATTTACAATATATAATTTAAATCTTATTGACATTTTATGCATCAAGCAACGTTAACATTATACATAAAAACTACTTTTTTCGAGGTATGAACCTGATATTTTTTTCTAATTCAAAACAATTTATGTCATGAATTGAAACCAATGCACTAAATAACCTTAGACTAAGCTGTAAAACGCAACAATGAATTAATTTAGGTTTTTGTCCTGTTTTTTAAATAATTACTCGTAGGAAACGGGCTTGTCAAGATGTATGCTTGTTGTAAATATGTGCGTGTTGTCCTTACCAACACTTTACAATCCAATATGATATACTGTATATTACACGGTACTAAACCTAGGTAGCGGTGAGAGAGTGGTTACTTACACGGTGTGGTGCATACCCGATAAGGTAATAACTATCCAAGTCCTGCACCGCGCCGGTATCTTATGTTGCATTCACCACTGAAACTATGCCTCTAACAGTTTAGAACATGCTACAATCTAGCAATGCCGTTCACTGGCCAGTCTATTTGGACTGATATTAAACATACAACCATTTATGCATACAAATTGTCCCAAAACAGGATACTTATACTTTTAAAATTGTACCTATATGATGACATAAGGAAAATCAAATTGGATGTAATATTTTTTCCAAAGTTCTTTTCATTTTTGTCTGCCTATCTGTATGGGACGTATAAATATTTTTTCAATAATATGACTGAAATTTTTAAATTCAGCTGGACTTTTTAAAGTACAAGACTGAAAAATAAATTTGTTGTGTCTGTTTTAATTTCAAAATATTACAACTGTTACTGTAAAAAAATCTCATTACATGTCTCTAGATATATCATGGAAACTGAAATTTTTCTTACAAATAAGCAAGCAATAATAATAATAAAAAATTATAAAAACTAATTAATATTATTATAATATTGCTGGTGTATTGGAATATCTGTGCGTTTGGATACATTTCAAATATTAGAAGCAATGGGGAATCTAATGGAAATTTAATGTCACATGATTTGTAACTATCATATGACTATAAAGGAATTTTTTTCCAAAGATTGCTTTTAAAAAAATCTGCCGTATTATTTTTTCTAAATACATAAACATAACAAGACAAACGATATCCTCAGTACTTCTGGTTCGTTCGTTTCCAAGGCACCCGAGTGCTCACAATGAAGTTATTCTCAAATATCACAGGCATCAGTTCTATGACATATTTCAAAAAATACTATGAATAAAAATATAATTTCGTCTAAACTTTTACTGCTACAAGCAATATAAGGTAAAAAACTCATTGTTAGAAACACAAAAAATTTAAAAACCTATCTATATATATATTAAAATAAGAAATAACAAAATAAGATGGTACTGTCTCCATCTAATTAGGCGGAAAGGAGATAAACACAACAATAAGTCTCGTTGTGTTTTGGACACTAGTTGTCAAGAATGGAGGCAGTTTCTGGGCTATTATTCTTGTATAATTTATTTTATTGGTGCTAAGGAGATGAAAGTTAAAAACTGAACATGTCGCTTTAAATTGAACGCATACGGAAGTTGAACGCATAATTATACCAATTAATTTGTCTTACGAACACACTTGTTGCAGTACTTTATGAATTTAATGAATTAACATTATTATCATAACCTTAATATAACATTTATGTATTGTTTAAATAATGTTTTTAAAATAGCACACGTTACATTTGGTTATCGGTTGATTGTAAAAAGTTTAGTTTTTACATTTTTGAAGTGCGAGTTGCATCTAAATACTACATACCTAGCCTAGACCAATAATTTAATCAGAGAAAAGACTCTATTATGAATACATTACAATTTTTAAATAGAAATATTACTTCATTCAGTTTTGGTTACTGATAAATAGTAACTTTTGTTTTAACTAATCCTTTTTTACCCAACTGGAATGGAAATTCAATTTTAATAACAGTATATAGATAAGAAAAACAGAATATTAGAATATTTAATAATATGTTATAGTGAGTTATACTATATTTTTATATCACTCTTAAAAGTTTTGGTACATTTAAATATGTATAATGTTTTGAAATTGTATAAAAACTTTTTAAATGTAAAGTTTCAAATCAACTTACAATATAATTCATTATTAATGATAATTTTTTTATATAAAAGATTACAGCTATTAAAGGGTGCATGAAGAAAAACATATTGAGATGTATTTAAAATGAGTAATTTACGTATTTTTTACTTTCTCGGATATTATTTGTGGAATTTACATCTCTTTTCATATTAACTTATTTGGCTTTAAATGGCGAATTTATCGCAAAACGTTTTATTTGAAATCTTAAATCATATATCTTTGGATTTCATTAACCTTAATGTTTGACTGATTTTATGGTTTTAATTTCTTAATAAGAGGAGTTTTCGTTATTATACCTTATATCATATAGGTACCCTCTCACCCATGTTCGCAAATCAACACTTTTTCACCTGTTTAGAATGGAATACAGAGATTCTCAGGTCTCCAATACCATTAGTTTGCTATCTAGTGAGAATCATTTTTATCCTCTAGACAGTAATTGGATATGGGTAAAATGATAATCTCTCGTTTGTACAGCTTTTGTAAGATAAGTAAACTGCTTCTCTCCTCTGTTGTCTAATACGAAAGATACCAAAGAAGACTTTCCTTGGTTTTCGGTCAGAAGAAGTTACTGGAAATTTCTCGACGTTTAGTGTTTCTTGTTTTCCTTACATTACGACGGCATGTGTCTAGGACTCATGTTGTCTTTTTCAACTTTGTATCGTAAATAACCCAACACAAATATATTTTAAATATGGTTTAATAAAACAATAAAATTTATCAATGACTGAGATATCATTCTATTCTACGAGTAGACTCGAAACATTTTCCACTTAAAATTCCATGCCAATAGTATACGATATTTTAACCGAAAAGATCGAACTCTATACAGAGTATTATACGCTTGTATGACATAAATCAACAGGGTTTCCTATGTTCAACATATACAATAAGCTTATTTAATTGAATTTATTTGAAGTATACTACTGAAATAATATATATGATAATCTCTATCTAAATCAATGTAGGCAATATACAGTTTATACAACTAACCTTACAACTGATCCGAACAACTAGACCTTGTAAAGCTTGTGGGAATTTTTGACTTGTTATATGTGCTAACTTTGAGGTAATATTCTACAGTAAATACCGATATTACAACAAAACTGATGAAGCCATGTTTTGTTTTGACGTTTAATGCATTTCAAACGAGGCGGGAAACGGTTTTATTCATGACAGGATTTAATCAAAACAAGACATTTGTGGATATCTTAGTCTACACAAGTTACAGGAAAAAATAAAGGTTATTATTCATTAAAATAACGTACATTTAATAATATTAGAATATTAAAATAATTAACTTACAACTTTTTAACTTATTAGTACTATTAATCCTCATGCACACCACAAATTAAGAGTAAGTAAGATTTTGTATATATAGCGAGCTATTGCGAGTCATACAAATTACATATTGGTTGATAGGAGCATCATAAATATTCTAGTATTTTGTTGTGTAATGTGAGTAAGTTGACAAATATTTTGTAGTGGAAAGAACCAAGCAAAATAATAACTATCCACAGTAAACTATATAATACAAAGACCACAGTCACTTAAACATTTCAGGGAAGAAATTTTCGAAGTATTATGGCGGAAACACATTTCCATACAAACTAACTGGACCAAATGTCGCCGCTACGTATGGTAATATGTACACAGCAACCAAGAGCAATCATCTGTGCTTCGTATGTCAGAAAATAATTTCAAAAAATAAACTACACACCAAGTTACCATAAAATTATTTTGAATTTGTTAGGATAATTAGGCTACATGTGTTGTTATGTCACATGTTTAAATTTCTTATGAGTATACCGAGTGTGCATCATAATTATTCTGATATTTATCATCACGATTACCTATTCAATTTTAAATGCAATCTAAATGCGTTGTAGTAACTCTTCCTGCTAGGTCACCAAATATTTCATTATCTAATAACTGCCAAGAAAAGTAATTTAACGAACATAGGCCTATCATGTGAATATACCATGCGGTATTTCAGCTCATAAAGTATCTCAGTATATCAGTAGGATTAAATCTTTCATGGATATTCATTACCACACAGACTAGAATGAGAGAATCTGCTTTCCAAGTCCAACCATGGGATTAGGCTGAGTGTTATTGAGCCTATCGCTCAGTATTCTGACACAATTTCTTTTCCTTGATTCAAATGGATATAAAAACTTCTTTTTCTATGATTGCTTATCTGTCCGCTGGGCATCTTGGGAATCAAATGACATACAGTAAACTTGAAATGTTGCATAAATCCTGGGAGAAGTCTGTTATACGACATGTGGCGGGGCGTACTTCTACCTTATCGTAGCATAATGATGTGTAATAGAATCTAAATGTATTACTTGTAGCAATATTACAAGATGAATCTTACGTAAGAGCTTACATTATCTTTGTATGGCTTGTAATAAAGAATCTTGCGCACTATTAAATGTAAAACATCACGTAAGCAACTGTAATGTTTTAAAATGAACAAAATAAATACTCTCTTCTAGCGATAGTATTTTATTTCACTTTAAAAATTTTATATTTGTTAAGATATGTTTATTACTTATAATAACGAAGAGTTACTTATTATTGTTTCAATTATGTTTATAATTTACCTACAAAATATAATAATCTAAACCTTATTAAAGAAAAAATAGGATGTGTATATTTATTTTTTTTTAATAATAATATTTTATAATAACGTTGTGCAAATATAAACATAAACAAAGATTTAGACTATATTTGTAGGGTGCACTTACTTAAATGTGTTAGTAAATTTTATTTTTTATATATGTTTTTTTCTTACTTTTTATACAACGTACAGTAGATAACACTGGAAATAGTAAAAAACAGTGTCATACTGGAAATTACTTGTGTAGACTGATAAAAATTCAAGCAGATTAAACAAATTATTTTTTTTTTAAATAAAATTATCGTGTGTGTTTGAATTTGTATGATCGACCCCCCAATTGTGCTCGTCACTATTTAAAAAAGGTAATCGTTTAAATCCTAAACCTTCCTGCAACTTTATAAAGTAACTTTTGAGAAATGTGTTGTGATTATATAGCTATCATTATGTTTAGGGAGAATGTTATATTTACTATGTTAACAAAATTCTGGATCTACCATATGTTTGGTTGGGAAGGAATTATTTTCTCGACAACAAAGATTTTATGTCAACAATACTGAAATAAAATAAATAACTTTATTTCCCTTGTTACATCTTTACGTTAAATCGTATATGGTAAAAATGTGTGTGTGTGTGTGTGTGTGTGTGTGTGTGTGTGTGTATGTGTGTGTGTGTGTGTGTGTGTGTGTGTGTGTGTGTGTGTGTGTGTGATATGATGTAATGTGAGTGACAGTTATCAAGTTATAAAAAACATTTTTTCACCCTAACATCTCTGCCTTCTTGTAAGGGGTAACACTGAGCCAATAATTGTCTCTGACATTCAAATACTGTGGAAGATTCATTCCTGAACAACTCAACATTACCGCAATTCTCAATATCCTATTGTTAATTGCCTTATGTCAATAAATGTACTGTAAAAATTAAAAATGAGACGATAAAAATATGAGTTGGAAATTTGTTTTTTACGACGGGGAAATTATGAAGGAAACAGGACTTTTCCAGTCATTTGTCAAAGTTTACTTTACTTTATCGTATTTTTTGTTTACTATAACCTAGATTTTAGTCATGCTTTAGTCATTTACATGAAGAAGAGATCAGATTGAAGATCTCGAAATGTAGTGTTACTGATTGTATTGTATCACTGAACGATGGAAAATGTCCAGAAAAATCCTGTTTCCTTTATAAATATGCCATTTTGTGTACAGAAAATCACTCATAATCTTAAATATGTAATATATATTCTGTAAGTTATGCTTCGATATATGTACAGTACATACTGATTAAGATAATAAACCAAACAATTTCTTCATTAAAAGGTACACTACTGATTTTTTACAAGTGTAGGGTAACGATAGTCAAAATAAGGGACTCCAAAAAACCTAGTATTTACTCCATGGTAAGCGAAGAGTTGACGTCAATATAAACCAGAAGACAAATATGAACCGAAGAATACATATTATTGTGGGCGAAGCGCGAGGAGTCCTTCAATTGTAGCAGCAGTTACAAAGATGTAAATAAGCATATTTCTCAAAGGGACTAAACACTACCGACTAAAGCAGTTACAGTTTTCCAATCGTTGTGTGTATATTTAGAGATAGTTCAATACACACAACAGTTGTTTTATATAGACATAACAGTTTTTAAACAAAACACTAAACATCGACTTTATGTTCATAGTTTTACAAATTTTTACAAAACGAGGTTTTTAATAATTTATAAATGGTTTGTTTAATGACGATATTCATCAAAGCTCTCTTTTGCCAGCCACTAATACGCAAAACTTCGCCTTATACGCATTTTAAAGTATAACACTGCGAATGTTGCATATTTTTTCAGTTACCGTAGTGGGATCTTGCCAATTCGAGAAAATGTCTTGTTCATAAATGTTTGTTGTTTGAGGCCAACTCAGTGGTTTTATTTCAATCCACTCGTCCATATTCTTTGTCGCTGAAGGATAGCTTATAAAAATGCATGGGCTTTTCTTTTCTACTGTTATAGTTTTGATGTCACTGAATTTGAATGGGGATGCTTCTTCGTTATACCTGAAGTTCTGCCCAAGGTGAGTTATAAACTTTATTCAACCTGCCTTAATCAAGAACGTGTATTGCTCAGGAGAAAATGTTGGCCCCGATTTAAATGCTAGTTTAATTTGTTTTGCAATAACAGTGTAAACCTTGCCTCTTTCAGTTTTGACGTGACAACGTCTTAAATTAGGTTGCGGCTCGGAGTCACTCATGAAAAAGTGTAACGCCCGGTAACGTTACGGATGCCCGTCCAGTGGGTCCGCCGCACGGGATCCGCTCGGGATAAAGCAGATAACTGTGGGTCCGCCGCACGGGATAAAGCAGATAACTATGTTTATTCGTGAAAATGTGGAGTGCTTAGATTCGTCATTTACAACAACTACAACAATAAAGGTAAATAATTGTACACTGATATTTCATTATCGTAAACTATGATTGATTGATTAATTGTTAGATTGACACAAAAGTTGAGAAACTGATTTATATAACAGAGTATATAAACTGAGTAGGTTATGTCATACTATTGACAAATGTTGATAGTGTTAAGTAAATTATTAGTTTAAATCACTCTGCAATCAATCGTAATTCAGTCGATTGAGAAGAAACAAGCGCATATTGCTAGTCAAACATTTAAAATAACAAATTATAACCTCTAACCTGTCATAACAGTGCGACCAAAACAAACGAACTAAACCGACCAATCACCACGCGCGGAGTTAGAATTTAACTGTGTTTTAGCAAGAATTTCAAATTCCAATTTTAGTAAATGTTTTATTCAACTTTACCATTTACAATAACAAATTTTAATTAATTTTGAAATATGCTTATTTACATCTTTGTAACTGCTGCTACAATTGAAGGACTCCTCGCGCTTCGCCCACAATAATATGTATTCTTCGGTTCATATTTGTCTTCTGGTTTATATTGACGTCAACTCTTCGCTTACCATGGAGTAAATACTAGGTTTTTTGGAGTCCCTTATTTTGACTATCGTTACCCTACACTTGTAAAAAATCAGTAGTGTACCTTTTAATGAAGAAATTGTTTGGTTTATTATCTTAATCAGTATGTACTGTACATATATCGAAGCATAACTTACAGAATATATATTACATATTTAAGATTATGAGTGATTTTTCTGTACACAAAATGGCATATTTATAAAGGAAACAGGATTTTTCTGGACATTTTCCATCGTTCAGTGATACAATACAATCAGTAACACTACATTTCGAGATCTTCAATCTGATCTCTTCTTCATGTAAATGACTAAAGCATGACTAAAATCTAGGTTATAGTAAACAAAAAATACGATAAAGTAAAGTAAACTTTGACAAATGACTGGAAAAGTCCTGTTTCCTTCATAATTTCCCGTCGTAAAAAACAAATTTCCAACTCATATTTTTATCGTCCTCATTTTTAATTTTTACAGTACATTTATTGACATAAGGCAATTAACAATAGGATATTGAGAATTGCGGTAATGTTGAGTTGTTCAGGAATGAATCTTCCACAGTATTTGAATGTCAGAGACAATTATTGGCTCAGTGTTACCCCTTACAAGAAGGCAGAGATGTTAGGGTGAAAAAATGTTTTTTATAACTTGATAACTGTCACTCACATTACATCATATCACACACACACACACACACACACACACACACACACACACACACACACACACACACACACACACACACACACACATTTTTACCATATACGATTTAACGTAAAGATGTAACAAGGGAAATAAAGTTTATTTATTTATTTCAGTATTGTTGACATAAAATCTTTGTTGTCGAGAAAATAATTCCTTCCCAACCAAACATATGGTAGATCCAGAATTTTGTTAACATAGTAAATATAACATTCTCCCTAAACATAATGATAGCTATATAATCACAACACATTTCTCAAAAGTTACTTTATAAAGTTGCAGGAAGGTTTAGGATTTAAACGATTACCTTTTTTAAATAGTGACGAGCACAATTGGGGGTCGATCATACAAATTCAAACACACACGATAATTTTATTTAAAAAAAAAATAATTTGTTTAATCTGCTTGAATTTTTATCAGTCTACACAAGTAATTTCCAGTATGACACTGTTTTTTTACTATTTCCAGTGTATCTACTGTACGTTGTATAAAAAGTAAGAAAAAACATATATAAAAAATAAAATTTACTAACACATTTAAGTAAGTGCACCCTACAAATATAGTCTAAATCTTTGTTTATGTTTATATTTGCACAACGTTATTATAAAATATTATTATTAAAAAAAAATAAATATACACATCCTATTTTTTCTTTAATAAGGTTTAGATTATTATATTTTGTAGGTAAATTATAAACATAATTGAAACAATAATAAGTAACTCTTCGTTATTATAAGTAATAAACATATCTTAACAAATATAAAATTTTTAAAGTGAAATAAAATACTATCGCTAGAAGAGAGTATTTATTTTGTTCATTTTAAAACATTACAGTTGCTTACGTGATGTTTTACATTTAATAGTGCGCAAGATTCTTTATTACAAGCCATACAAAGATAATGTAAGCTCTTACGTAAGATTCATCTTGTAATATTGCTACAAGTAATACATTTAGATTCTATTACACATCATTATGCTACGATAAGGTAGAAGTACGCCCCGCCACATGTCGTATAACAGACTTCTCCCAGGATTTATGCAACATTTCAAGTTTACTGTATGTCATTTGATTCCCAAGATGCCCAGCGGACAGATAAGCAATCATAGAAAAAGAAGTTTTTATATCCATTTGAATCAAGGAAAAGAAATTGTGTCAGAATACTGAGCGATAGGCTCAATAACACTCAGCCTAATCCCATGGTTGGACTTGGAAAGCAGATCTCTCATTCTAGTCTGTGTGGTAATGAATATCCATGAAAGATTTAATCCTACTGATATACTGAGATACTTTTATGAGCTGAAATACCGCATGGTATATTCACATGATAGGCCTATGTTCGTTAAATTACTTTTCTTGGCAGTTATTAGATAATGAAATATTTGGTGACCTAGCAGGAAGAGTTACTACAACGCATTTAGATTGCATTTAAAATTGAATAGGTAATCGTGATGATAAATATCAGAATAATTATGATGCACACTCGGTATACTCATAAGAAATTTAAACATGTGACATAACAACACATGTAGCCTAATTATCCTAACAAATTCAAAATAATTTTATGGTAACTTGGTGTGTAGTTTATTTTTGAAATTATTTTCTGACATACGAAGCACAGATGATTGCTCTTGGTTGCTGTGTACATATTACCATACGTAGCGGCGACATTTGGTCCAGTTAGTTTGTATGGAAATGTGTTTTCCGCCATAATACTTCGAAAATTTCTTCCCTGAAATGTTTAAGTTACTGTGGTCTTTGTATTACATAGTTTACTGTGGATAGTTATTATTTTGCTTGGTTCTTTCCACTACAAAATATTTGTCAACTTACTCACATTACACAACAAAATACTAGAATATTTATGATGCTCCTATCAACCAATATGTAATTTGTATGACTCGCAATAGCTCGCTATATATACAAAATCTTACTTACTCTTAATTTGTGGTGTGCATGAGGATTAATAGTACTAATAAGTTAAAAAGTTGTAAGTTAATTATTTTAATATTCTAATATTATTAAATGTACGTTATTTTAATGAATAATAACCTTTATTTTTTCCTGTAACTTGTGTAGACTAAGATATCCACAAATGTCTTGTTTTGATTAAATCCTGTCATGAATAAAACCGTTTCCCGCCTCGTTTGAAATGCATTAAACGTCAAAACAAAACATGGCTTCATCAGTTTTGTTGTAATATCGGTATTTACTGTAGAATATTACCTCAAAGTTAGCACATATAACAAGTCAAAAATTCCCACAAGCTTTACAAGGTCTAGTTGTTCGGATCAGTTGTAAGGTTAGTTGTATAAACTGTATATTGCCTACATTGATTTAGATAGAGATTATCATATATATTTTTTCAGTAGTATACTTCAAATAAATTCAATTAAATAAGCTTATTGTATATGTTGAACATAGGAAACCCTGTTGATTTATGTCATACAAGCGTATAATACTCTGTATAGAGTTCGATCTTTTCGGTTAAAATATCGTATACTATTGGCATGGAATTTAAGTGGAAAATGTTTCGAGTCTACTCTTAGAATGATATCTCAGTCATTGATAAATTTTATTGTTTTATTAAACCATATTTAAAATATATTTGTGTTGGGTTTATTTACGATACAAAGTTGAAAAAGACAACATGAGTCCTAGACACATGCCGTCGTAATGTAAGGAAAACAAGAAACACTAAACGTCGAGAAATTTCCAGTAACTTCTTCTGACCGAAAACCAAGGAAAGTCTTCTTTGGTATCTTTCGTATTAGACAACAGAGGAGAAGCAGTTTACTTATCTTACAAAAGCTGTACAAACGAGAGATTATCATTTTACCCATATCCAATTACTGTCTAGAGGATAAAAATGATTCTCACTAGATAGCAAACTAATGGTATTGGAGACCTGAGAATCTCTGTATTCCATTCTAACAGGTGAAAAAGTGTTGATTTGCGAACATGGGTGAGAGGGTACCTATATGATATAAGGTATAATAACGAAAACTCCTCTTATTAAGAAATTAAAAACCATAAAATCAGTCAAACATTAAGGTTAATGAAATCCAAAGATATATGATTTAAGATTTCAAATAAAACGTTTTGCGATAAATTCGCCATTTAAAGCCAAATAAGTTAATATGAAAAGAGATGTAAATTCCACAAATAATATCCGAGAAAGTAAAAAATACGTAAATTACTCATTTTAAATACATCTCAATATGTTTTTCTTCATGCACCCTTTAATAGCTGTAATCTTTTATATAAAAAAATTATCATTAATAATGAATTATATTGTAAGTTGATTTGAAACTTTACATTTAAAAAGTTTTTATACAATTTCAAAACATTATACATATTTAAATGTACCAAAACTTTTAAGAGTGATATAAAATATAGTATAACTCACTATAACATATTATTAAATATTCTAAGGATTCTGTTTTTCTTATCTATATACTGTTATTAAAATTGAATTTCCATTCCAGTTGGGTAAAAAAGGATTAGTTAAAACAAAAGTTACTATTTATCAGTAACCAAAACTGAATGAAGTAATATTTCTATTTAAAAATTGTAATGTATTCATAATAGAGTCATTTTCTCTGATTAAATTATTGGTCTAGGCTAGGTATGTAGTATTTAGATGCAACTCGCACTTCAAAAATGTAAAAACTAAACTTTTTACAATCAACCGATAACCAAATGTAACGTGTGCTATTTTAAAAACATTATTTAAACAATACATAAATGTTATATTAAGGTTTATGATAATAATGTTAATTCATTAAATTCATAAAGTACTGCAACAAAGTGTGTTCGTAAGACAAATTAATTGGTATAATTATGCGTTCAGCTTCCGTATGACATGGTTCAATTTAAAGCGACATGTTCAGTTTTTAACTTTCATCTCCTTAGCACCAATAAAATAAATTATACAAGAATAATAGCCCAGAAACTGCCTCCATTCTTGACAACTAGTGTCCAAAACACAACGAGACTTATTGTTGTGTTTATCTCCTTTCCGCCTAATTAGATGGAGACAGTACCATCTTATTTTGTTATTTCTTATTTTAATATATATATAGATAGGTTTTTAAATTTTTTGTGTTTCTAACAATGAGTTTTTTTACCTTATATTGCTTGTAGCAGTAAAAGTTTAGACGAAATTCTATTTTTATTCATAGTATTTTTTGAAATATGTCATAGAACTGATGCCTGTGATATTTTGAGAATAACTTCATTGTGAGCACTCGGGTGCCTTGGAAACGAACGAACCAGAAGTACTGATATTAATATCGTTTGTCTTGTTATGTTTATGTATTTAGAAAAAATAATACGGCAGATTTTTTTAAAAGCAATCTTTGGGAAAAAAAATTCCTTTACAGTCATATGCTAGTTACAAATCATGTGACATTAAATTTCCATTAGATTCCCTATTGCTTCTAATATTTGAAATGTATCCAAACGCACAGATATTCCAATACACCAGCAATATTATAATAATATTAATTAGTTTTTATAATGTTTATTATTATTATTATTATTATTGCTTGCTTATTTGTAAGAAAATTTCAGTTTCCATGATAGATCTAGAGAAATGTAATGAGATTTTTTTACAGTAACAGTTGTAATATTTTGAAATTAAAACAGACACAACAAATTTATTTTTCAGTCTTGTACTTTAAAAAGTCCAGCTGAATTTAAAAATTTCAGTCATATTATTGAAAAAATATTTATACATCCCATACAGATAGGCAGACAAAAATGAAAGAACTTTGGAAAAATATTACATCCAATTTGATTTTCCTTATGTCATCATATAGGTACAATTTTAAAAGTATAAGTATCCTGTTTTGGGACAATTTGTATGCATAAATAGTTGTATGTTTAATATCAGTCCAAATAGACTGGCCAGTGAACGGCATTGCTAGATTGTAGCATGTTCTAAACTGTTAGAGGCATAGTTTCAGTGGTGAATGCAACATAAGATACCGGCGCGGTGCAGGACTTGGATAGTTTATTACCTTATCGGGTATGCACCACACCGTGTAAGTAACCACTCTCTCACCGCTACCTAGGTTTAGTACCGTGTAATATACAGTATATCATATTGGATTGTAAAGTGTTGGTAAGGACAACACGCACATATTTACAACAAGCATACATCTTGACAAGCCCGTTTCCTACGAGTAATTATTTAAAAAACAGGACAAAAACCTAAATTAATTCATTGTTGCGTTTTACAGCTTAGTCTAAGGTTATTTAGTGCATTGGTTTCAATTCATGACATAAATTGTTTTGAATTAGAAAAAATATCAGGTTCATACCTCGAAAAGTAGTTTTTATGTATAATGTTAACGTTGCTTGATGCATAAAATGTCAATAAGATTTAAATTATATATTGTAAATGATAAATTACAACGATATAATAATACTCTATATCACTTTGAAGTACTATGACGTAAAACCATTTCCATATAAGAAAACTGATCCGAATATAACATCTCCGTATTAAATTGTTTTACAATCCATAGCCTATAAATATGAGTGTGTGTGTGTGTGTGTGTGTGTGTGTGTGTGTGTGTGTAGCATATATATATATATATATATATATATATATATATATATATATATATATATATATATGCTTTATTTTAGGTAATCATTGACTAAGTGTTATCGAATACTATCACTGTAGGAGCAATCCAAAAAATTCCAACAAATACAAATTTCTTAGAAACGAAACATAGTGAGTACAGAAAAGCACAATAACAATTAACAAGAAAAAACAGATTCATGCGTTCTGGTAGAACGCCTATAAGATAATCCATCAATCATCATCGTCATCATTTGTTGGTCAGATTTCAATCCTGTATAGGTTATGTTGGTACCTTTCTTATTTATATCGCCTATTTAATTGTAACCAATATTGTTGTTATAGCAATTAACAGCTATTGTAGTTGATTGAATATTAGATTAGTATGGCATAAATACTAAATGCCATTTGTCTGACTGAACGCATGATCTCTCGAGAGCGATCAAGTCAATATAGACTTGAGGTTCTGCAAACACCTTCATTTTTATACAACCTATATCTAGTTATATGATGGTTTATGACACTCACTGGGATTTAAGTGAGTTATAGCCATAATTTTATATTGGAATTACTCGTAACCATCATGTTACCATCATATATGTGTTTATATATGTGTACTCGCCTTCTGCTCGCTAGCCAAATTTCGGGTGTTATATATAAAAGGATTATACTTGAGACAGAAAAATTTCACATTCATAACTTCAGCATGTCTGTGCATGTAGGGTGGATAAAACGGAGGGCGTTTTGCTCTATTTGATAGTACCTTCAAATAAATTTGTAGCATTTAACATTGCGAATAAAGATTCATTTCAAAACATTATTGGGTCATTACATACTTAGGGAAATAATATTATTGCAATTTGCATGTTCTAGCTCTTTATAGACCTTCAACTCAGAGCACAGGTTGTAGTGAAAGTTATTTTTTAAATGAGTTATCAATGAAGTTGGATAACAGTTATCATAATGAGAATATAATAATAGATCACAAACATAAATATTAATGGTGATGTAAATAATTATGCATTAGATTATTAGAATATGTTGTTTTCGAAGGGGCAGGATAAAGTAATTTATGATAACTCTAGAGAAGAATTTAGAGCTGTAATATTGTGTTCATCTTGCATTGACAATATATACTAGCAGACCCGACAGACGTTGTCCTGTACACACGTTTTTAATATTCGAAAAATTTTAAACTTTGATTAATCTGTAACAATCTGGGCTGTTTTGATAAAAATGTCTATAAAAAAGTTATTACAATATCTAACTTCATTACATGTACATTTAATCACACTTCGACCAACCGATAGTGTGTGAAAACATAAGTGATGTGAAATGTAGAGGATGTTGTAAATGAAAAACTTAAACTTACTTAATCTGAAGGTAAAAAAGTTGAAACAAACTATTTTATAACAGGTATATTCTAATTTATCGTAATGCCATTAAATGTACAATATTTTTTGTTAATCCTTAAGGAGTATACACAAACAAATTAGATGGTTTTCCGATAGGGCTGAAGTATAATAAGTGGCCTCCATTACAATCGAATTATTTTTATTTCTGAATAGCCTATCTAAACTACTATCCGAATTAGATTATAGTTATGTAAAGGCTGAAGTATAATAAGCGGCCACCATCACAATCGAATTATTGATATTTCTGATTAATCTATCTAAAAACCGAATTTCATTATAGTTATTTTAAAATTACAGTATAGTATCGGAACTGGCCAACAGAATTTAATTTATATAAAATACTAAATAAGTATTCCCTATAGGGCTGAAGTATAAGTGGCCACCATCACAATCGAATTATTGATATTTCTGAATAGCTTATTTTAAACTACTAAAATGACGAACCGAATTAGATTATAGTTATTTGAAGGCTGAAGTATAATAAGCGGCCACCATCACAATCAAATTATTGGTATTTCTAATTAGCCTATCTAAACTACTAAACTACCGAAATTATATTATCTTTATATTTCTTGTGTGCGTGTGTATGGAGCTGAACTCTTCCTAAACGGGTGGACCATCTTGGAATGTTTTACATTAGATCCAGCAAAATGCGCTACGATCACAGATTCAAATGTTTTCTATTTTAATTCTAGGTTTTACCGACAGTTTTGTGCTGCTATCAAATATGTGTGTTGTTTGGTAACATCGTGCCAATTATTGTGTGAGTGGTAGTTGTAATATTACATTAATAGAGATTGAAGATGTTTGAAGTACATAAAAAACTATAGTTATTTATTGAAGTTATTGAACTAATTTTGAAAATGTATTGAACGAAGTGAGTATATTGGTTGCATAACCTAAGTAGCATACAAATCAAAAGGTTGTGTTTCTATGTGTGAATAAATATTGTTAACAGTTTGGTCATATAAGTTCAAATTAAGTAGTATACAAATTATATGAGTGAATAAATATTGTTAATAGTGTAGGAATTGGTTTTAAATTAAATTCTGTTGGCTAATAAGAAATATCAATAATTTTATTGTGATGGTGGCGGCTTTTTATACTTCAGCCTTTAAATAAATATAATCTAATTCGCGGATTGTCATTTTTAGTAGTTTAGAAAGGCTATTCAGAAATATCTAAAATTCGATTGTGATGTTGGCCACTTATTATACTTCAGCCCTATAGGGAATACTTATTTAGTATTTTAGATCAAAGAAATTCTGTTTGCCAGTTCCGACACTACACTGTAATTATAAATAAGTATAATGTAATTCGTTAGTTTAGGATAGACTAATCAGAAATCCTCAATAATTTAATTGTGATGGTGGCCGCTTATTATACTTCAGCCTTTAAATAACTATAATCTAATTCGGATCCAGTTCCGATACTATACTGTAATTTTAAATAACTATAATGAAATTCGGTAGTTTAGATAGGCTAATCAAAAATATCAATAATTTGACTGTGATGGTGGCCGCTTATTATACTTCAGCTTTTACATAAAACTATAATCTAATTCGGATAGTAGTTTAGAAAGGCTATTCAGAAATGTCAATAATTTGATTGTGAAGGAGGCCACTTATTATACTTCAAGTCCTGTCGGAAAACCATCTAATTTGTTTGTGTATACTCCTGAAGCATTAACAAAAAATATTGTACATTCAATGGCATTATGATAAATTAAGTTGTGAATTGAAAAAATATACGTTACAAAATCTGTTATTTAAAATTACAGTATAGCCTAGTGTCGGAACTGGCCAACAGAATTTAATATAAAACCAATTCCTACACTATTAACAATAGTTATTCACACATGTGATTTGTATGCTACTTAATTTGAACTTATGTCACCACTTTTGACTACAGATTAAAAATTTAAATTACAATAAATTATTTTAAATCCAATTAGTTTTAAAACTTTATTATTTTAAACTGTTAACTATAGTTATTCACACATAGAAACACAACCTTTTGATTTGTATGGTACTTAGGTTTATTTGAGGTTATGCGACCAATATACTCACTTCATTATTAATGTATTATTACAATTAGCACTTAGCACAATAATTACATGATGTTACAACACAACACACACATTTGATAGCAGCAGGAACTGTCGGGACAACCTGGAATTAAAAATAGAATAAACATTATGGCTGTGTTGTAATATTATAATGTTTACATAGAACAATTGGAGAAACTTCATCTTTGCAATATGCATTACACTACTGATCAAGCACTTTACAATAACAATTTTCTAAATTTTAAATGTAAACAATGTTTCTGCCTCTTTGATTGAACTTCAGCTCGTATATATATTTAGAGAAGTTTCTACATTCTTGAAAATTCGATCTAAAATTTCGGATCATTATCCTGTTGGAATAAAACTCAAATTTGTGCAATCCATCAGAAACTGTAGTGCATCTCTGCCCAAAATATATACAATAATTGAAAATATTTGAAATACATATTTGAGGATACATTGATTTAATAAATATACATACAGAGAATTCAGATATAGACTTTAAACTTTATAGCCAATAATCTGAAAGCATTATACGATAATGGTAGGATATAAAGAAACACCCAAAGTAACAACTAAATTAAAGAAATGGCGAGAAAATAAAGATTGGATGACCAATGACCTGAGAGATCTTACAAAGGAAAGGATAGGCTATTTAGAAAATCGAAGGCGAATCTTCCAAATCCATTTTATAGGATGAACTACACTTTCCTTCAAAATAGAATAAACGGTCAATATTGCAGAAATAATGAATGGATTAGGAGCTCTTGCTCCGGCAAAACCTGTAAATATATAGATTTTACCGGGGGTATTTACAGAGAATTTAATAGCATTCGTTGTTAGACCATTACACATGAAGGTATCTGGAGAGACCTATATTAATACCATCTGATTGCCCTGCTTTCAAGCACTGAACAAATAACAAAAAGGTGTACTGTTGGAAAACTAAATAAATATCTTAATGAATGCAGTATAACTAATTAAAGCATTTCAAAAAGATTTAGGAGTGGAATATCTTTTAAATTTACTTGGTACACATATTAATATACAATTATACAAAGGTTGTCACATACTGTGCCTATTTGTAGACTTTCCAAAGGCATTTGACACAATTTACTATTGCAAAATGGCTGAGGCATGGAAGGTACTGGGGAGGTTGGTCTGCAGCTGGAATGTTTTCATTCCTATTTAAAAAATCGGATGTTTACAGCTACAAATTCCAACATCTTCAGCACTTACAGAACAAATACTTGTGGGGTGCCTCAAGATAGCAATCTTGGGCCAGTACTTGTATACCTAATGATAGAATTATATATATATATATATATATATATATATATATATATATATATGTATATCATAGTTTCATATATGAAACGGACAATAGATTTAAAATCGTATGCAGACTTAGGGAAGGCTCTTACACGACATCTAGTGTTGCATAATTCTAGCTTGTTTTTAAATACTGTTAACTAACTTGTCGCTCAGATTTGCTAAGAGATTAATTTTCCACATTAGGTGAAGTTCGATTAGCCTGTTTGTTTATTTTAATTCTAATTTGTAATATAATAAATATATAACCTATCGCAGATTCTAAATTACTACGACTATAATTATATCTGAAAATCACCGTTTAATGGAAGGATTAAACAGAACATTTAAAATTTTATTTGCATATTATGTAATTGACTTTTCAAGTATATCTCTATTTTGTAGAAACAAATTTTGTGACCAAAGACGTGAAAACCAATGTAGGAAAACATTTGATATAGAACAATATGGAGTTTTCATTCTCAGTTTAGTTACCGACACGTAGTAATATTCCACTTCAGTAAACTAAAGTGAGCGAGTTTGAGTAGCAAATTGAAGTATGTATAGACAAAGCAAGGAACATGTTTTGAAAATTAATTGCATACCTCCATATATTACACCCACACACAAAGCCTTTTACGCTGAACTAAACTTAGTAATTAGTATGCTATAGATTTTTATATCTACTATTATCTATTATCGAGAACTGTAGGTTTTCTTTACTTTAATTTTATTTGCAGTTATGTTTATAAATAAAAATAATACTTCTCAGCTAAAAATTTTATTTAATGATGTTTCTTTGTATAGGTTGTAATCTTTATAAACAGCTATTGTTTTGATGATGTAACAAATTTGAAGCGTGTTAAATTGACATAATTGCATTTAATTAAAACTCTTTTCGTTACAATTGAAAATATATCTATTAGGAATGTCTTTTGATTTCAGTAATAATTTCTAATTCAAATAAGGGATAATAAATAACTTTAACCGTAATCGTGATGTTGCATCTCTACCATTTTTAAACATTAAACGAACTAAAAACTAAACTAAAAATAAACGTCAGAATATCATTATTTTACTCTAGCTGGGTATGGACTGAATTACTGCATATTAATGAAGTACAATAGTAATTATTAATATAACTTCAATTGCGATGTTTAGTAAAAATATTATCAATTAAATCATTGTTATTATTACTTATTATAACTTATTATTTTTTTGAATTTTCTGTTAATAAAGAATTTATTTAAAAAAAGAGCACAGATACTCTCAAACACTTTACTGTCTTTATTTGTTATTATCTAACCCAAAGGTCAAGATAAGACTCCACCTTGGAACACTACATAGCTTTTTAATTCAAATACTCCGCAAAGCTTTGCAGTTTCCATTAGAAATCCATGTATTACCATTTAGTAGAGCTATTGTTTCTTTTAAATACGTACGTAATAGCCTCTCTTGTTTCTTAAATTATTGCAAGCTTTTAAAAAAATATTGTTTAATCCAAGCTTGTAATTAAATATATATATCTTTTATAGAAGGACCATATGAATTAAGTATATTGCACAAACAATAATTTCGTAGCTAATTACATAAGTAGGCTGCTTTTAACAATCGCTCTTAATTCCTAGTTTTTTAACCGGGGCATTTTGAACTCGAGTTAAATATAACCAGTAACAAGAGGAGAAAGTAAAGTGTCAGCCGGGGACCACACAGGGAAAGTTAATGTTCCCAAAACCTCAACTCGTAATTCGTATTGTTTATGTATTTAGCATTCCCCTACCTAAGTTCCTGTTTGTTAACTTCTCTGAAAATACAATCGGGTCTAAAGTTGTTAACGGTTTCAAACATGACTCCGTAAGGCAATTAACGTTCAATTACGTATTCCAGCTTGATACAATGTTTTCTTCAACAACGGATGCTACGTGGTTAGAGAAACATTTTAATAATTTTTTATTACATAACATTTTTGGCGTAAACACTTAATGGATCTAATTATAAAAATAGTTCAATTAATAATATATGGAGAATTAGAGTAAAAGTATTACAAGTTTTTTGACGAGACATTTTTTCTTTTAAAATACATACCGCACGCCTATATCCTGTCATAGGTGATGTAAAGATTGTTTGCTGTGAGGTAAAGATGCGTGTGGGTTGACGCTATATAAACGAATTGGTACCGTTCCTGATCATGAGACTACCTTCTTACAATAGCCAATACCATCGCCGAATTCCAGAATGCGTCAGTCTATTCTTAGGATCAGCTAAATTGACTCATCAGACATTACAGGCGGATCTCTATAAGACAGCACGTATTTCAAGATATAGGTTCTTACACGGGCTCCAGATGTCTGGTGTGTCAACTGCTGATTCGTTAGATACGCCTATAAGAGCTACTGCGAAATATGAGAAAAAATCTACCGGAAGAAGCTGCTACCGAGGTATATTGGCTGTAAGAAGTACCAGGTATTTCACATATCTTCACCCACTGTGAAATAAATACTATAAAATGTAATCAATTCCCAAAAGAAAAAATGTAAAGGTTAACAAATTCAAAAGTTTAAATATCCATAAGGTTACAAAAATTTTAGAGGATAAATTTTAAATGTTAAAAACTTCAAAAGCTAAAGAATTACTCCGAAAGTTTTCTGAAACTGAACAGTTACGTTACATGTTGACCATAATTAAACAGAAAATTTCTTTCTTTACGAAAATGTTTTATTCCCCCAAAAATAGTACAATAATATATATACAAATACACTTATAGCAACACACACATGAGCGTAACAATTTTGTACTTATTCATAGTTAATTATATTGCATTTTACATACATATATATTAGGTATATAAACCTTCTTACAGATCTATTTAATTCTACTAAAATTTATTACACGATATAAATATCATTTAGAAGGGCCTAAATGGGCTTAGGGCCTGTGCTTAGGCTCCGGTCGTAAGAATATAGAAACTAAATATTATAATAAGAAAAAATTTTCAATTTTAAGTAGAAAAAATAGTAATTATTTTCATTTTAGAAATTTGATCAAAAATTGTATAATTTATCTTTTTACTCGACAATAGCAACAGCAATCGCATAGGGTATCAATAAGTCATATTTATTTATTTATCAACGGTCAGTGCCATTTACAAAAATGTACAAACAAGCAACTAGTACATACAAAAGTACAAATTACAACATAAGTTAACAACAATATTTACTAGATAGCTTCAAGATGTATATAAATAATTTCCAACAAATAATTATTTTAAATACACAAATAGTAACAACAAAGAGTATAAACTAAGCAACAATCAATAAATACTCTCTAACGACAATTGACTTCAACCAACCCAAGAACAATACTGATATGTAGGTATATAAATGCTATTAACTACAATGGGACCAACTAGCATTTGATCTAAATACATTTTAAAATGCTATGCCTAAGAACAAAAAGAAGATAAGACTAGAAAAAGAATAAGTATAAAATTTCCTGAATAATCACGAGTGCAATATGTTTTCCCTGAAGGCAGTGGGTGAAGAGCCAAAGAAGTCGGCCCGTGCTGAAACAGAGTTCCCATGTCTCAGTAAACGAGGGATGATACTGTGGTAGCCGTAGCTGGTTAGCTGATGTGTCTTTCCAAAGAGGTCTCTCGACCTGGTGCCTCCGACTGGAACACGCAGATCTACCATGCCGAGGAGATCGGGGCAGTCGATACTACCATTTAGCAGTCTGTGCAGGAACATCAGGTCCAGATACCTTCTTCTTGACTCCAGCAGGGGCAGTCCAAGAGCATCCCTTAGCGTTGTCACCGGAACCTCCCTATAGTTAAATCCCAGCCGGACTCCAACTGTCTTCAAAAATCTTATCTGAATTCTTTCCAGTAGGTCACAATGGTTTTTCTGGAAAGGAGCCCACACCACGGACGCATACTCCAGATGTGGTCTGACCAGCGAGATGAAGAGATGTCTCAATGAGGGAACAGAAAGACCATCACGTGAGGCTCTTATGACAAATCCAAGGGAAGCGTTGGCTTTTTTAGAAATATGTTGCAAGTGCTCCCGAGGGTCAAGATTAGGTACCATTATTATTCCAAGGTCCTTTGCACTCTCCACTCGCTTCAGATGGGCACCTCCAATAGTATAACCATACTCAAGAGCTGACCGAGAACGTGCAAATGTCATCACAAAACATTTGTCCGGATTCAAGTCCATGTCATTCAACACACACCATTCTACAAGACCATCCAAGTTACTTTGCAATCTACGGCAATCATCAGGACCAGTTATCTCAACAAAGACCTTAGCATCATCTGCAAACAACAAGAAATTAGTTGAAAGCCTGTCGCCCACATCATTAATAAACAGGCTGAACAAAATGGGTCCCAGGAGTGAGCCCTGAGGTACGCCTGACAGAACGGGTATCGGTTCAGAAACTGCTCCCCCAAACCGCACTTGTAGATGTCTATTATTAAGGTAGGACTCAAACCAGTCAAGCAAAACACCATGGATCCCAAAGGCCTCAAGTTTTTTGATCAGGTGGACGTGGCTAATGCGATCAAAAGCCTTAGAGAAATCCAGGTAGACTGTGTCGATCTGTGCATATTGACAAATATACACAAGCATATATTAATATAATATCGTTACCCCACAAGTAGTTCCTTCCAAGCATTGCCTATGGTCATTAGAACGTAGGACAGGCGAAAAACAATAACATTGTTGGATAGGTTAGAGTTCATCCACAACAAGGGACAATAATTTTATCTACTTCTTTGCCAACCAACGATAGCAACCAATCCTTCACGCGTTTTTAAACAAATTAGGTTTACGTAATTGAAACGCTTTAGCAAATTGTGATTCAAACAAACGTTACTGTACAAAATTGTGATTCAAACAAACGTTACTGTACAAAATTTTGATTCAAACAAACGTTACTGTACAAAATTGGGGAAATATAATACGGATTGTTTATGCTAAATGTGTTAGTTTTAACTTAGAAACTCTAATATCAACTTATTACGAGTATCGTGTGTAATGGGTATTGATGTCAATGAAAAAAGAGTATTACCATGAGTGTATAAGTAAATAAAAATTGTTTTAATAAACAGTTGCCTTTTCCTCATTAACATTACCTCGAAGAAAATTAGTTCTGAAGAATATGTTTTACTCTTCAGGAATATTATTATTAAGAATGTTTCTGTACAATACTTAATCGCTGGAAAATAGTTGTGTAGGATTGCAAAAATGTACTGGCGGATCTAATTTTTCAAAAACCTAACTTGTTTTGACCAATTTATTTCTGAATCAAACATTACATTAACATATTTGTAAGTCGTTACTTTTTCAATTGCATCATATGCACAATCGCCATTAAGAGGCATGTATTTTAATTTTTTCTAATTTATAATTATTAGCTATTCACTGAACATGATAGTTATGAATTTGGTGTAGGAAATATTTAATGACAAGATGTTATGGTAAAATCATTACTTCAATGTAAAAATATCAAACTGAGCTTACTCACGAAGCTCCGCCCAGTTCCGCCTTTAAAGAAACGGCCATATCACCAGCAAACAAAATAGTTTCCCAATAATGTATAATCTAGATATATCATTAATATAAATTAGGAACAATACAGGCCCTAGCGTACTGCTCTGAATAACCCCATACTTTACTTCCATGGAATCGCCGTTTACTCCCCCATTAATCACACGTTGAAGTCTATTTTTGAAATAGCGTTTAAATCAATACCACAAATACCTATAGAATTTAGTTTATTTAGTTTCCGGTGAACGGAATCAAAAACCTTTTTTAGATCAAGAAATGTCAGAATTGCTTGTTTATTGTTTACTAACGCATCGTTGATACTCCTGTTAATATGAAATAAAGCATCTAAAATGTGTCTCTATTCTAAGTGAAATTGTTTTTCATTAAGAATACTATTCTGAATCAAATTTACTACCAGCTGATCTGTAACTATTATCTCTAAGACTTTTGATACCACACCTAACTATATTGGAACTATATTAGGACGGAAGTTATTGCAATCTGTGTATTGGTGGCTTTGAAAATGGGAATGGTTTTTTACATTTTAAACTGATTAGGAAAAACTTTGGTCGATATACATATACAAGTACATTTACATATACAAGTTACCATGTGATAAGGGTGTAGGCAAAATTTTAATATAGTTCTCTAATATACTTGTAGGTATTGAATCGTTTCCAGCAACAGAATTTCCTCTCAAACTGAATATGTAACGTTTAACATCTTATTCCGTAACAGTGCGTAAGTTTAAGGTCGTATTAAGTGTATAATATTGATCATCCAAAAGATTTATTACATTGGAGCTAATAGAGTTTGCCAATTCCTGACCCACATTAGTAAAGAATTCAATAATTAATTGGTTCCCTTAAGCTATATTTTTTCACTGAATAATTTGGTATTTGGCAAATATTTATTTAACTAAAAGAATTGTACTAACCTCCCTACCACTCCATATATAGGGGTTTCAATGGTTGTTTTTTCATCAATTTACTTAATTTATCTCTTTCTCTTATAATCTGAAAAAATCTATGGTTTTACCTTATTTTGCCAAGTTGTCTCTTAACCTTGCACTATTGAAATTGTAACAATGTTTTTAAGTTCTAATGCACAAATATTAGTGCTTTTAGTTATTAATTTCCAATTCTGGCACGTAAAAGATTATTATGTAGTAACTCATCGTCAATATAGGTGTGAGGTGCAGGGTGGATCTGACAGGAGGCGTTCTATGTAAAAGTGTGTGTACGCCCCATAATGGTGAGGGCAGTGGAGAAGTAGTTAGTACCAGAGGTCTGTAGAACAGCTGACCGATCATTGCTCATGTCGCGATAACGAACAAATGTATGGTCAATGCATGTCCAGCTGAACTCGGACACCCTTGTTAGTTTATCAATGCACTGCGCCAATCCAGATACCAGCAAACAATTCAAATACGAATCTGATGCAGTATTATTTTTGAAAAGGTATAAATTTAACCTTAAAATGTAGTTTGTATCTTTATCAGTATTGTTATAGAATATTTCTAGATCATAAGAAAACAATTCAGATCACTGTCAAACGTTTTATATGCGCCCAAAATATTGAATCATTCAATCAAAATAGGTGAAATATATACTAATTTCATATAAATAACCTAAGACAATTTGTTGCACTGTGGATTTTATCATGGACTTAAAAATTATTATCATTCCGTCAATACTACCCCGCGCCGTCCGTACCCACGAATGATGCCTCGATCGCCTACTAAATGGTTTAATTGAGAAGAAAATAAATATATACACGATGTGTACGAAAAATTATGATTTATTTTAACTTTTAACCTGTTAATAATATGATTTTGATCCATCCCCATATAAAAAAAATAATTGACAAAGATTATGTTATATTATCATTTGGTAAATTTGTAGTATACACGCAGACTTAATTTTAAAAACGCATGTAAATTAACTAGGTTCTGTAGGTAAATAATATATGTATATATACACACACGCGCGCGCCCGTTTATATACGTACATTAAAAGGTAATATGTTCACTACTTCTGAACAATAATTGATAAGTTAGAACTTATATATTAGCTTTTACAAATTAACTACAGATTAAAACTATAAAGAAAGCACCATTTCGTTCTCATAAAAATGTTAAGGTATTAAGGAATGTAACATATATTTAAATTATGAGTAAAGAAATATTAAAATAATAATATTTATGAGGATGTTTGTTTCTGTCTTCAAAATGAATTATATACTTTCAGTTAATAAAGTTGTACTTAAAGTTGAAATAACATTTTAGAATTTAAGAATTTCAGATCATAGTAGTTTCAACATAACAAATTAAATGATTTTTAGCGATTGTTAACTAAGGAAACGTTACAACCCCTACGTATACACACTATTAAATCATTTACACTGCATACAGAAGGGAGAAATTAGGAAAATATATTTATATTTGCTAAGAGATAACAAAGTATACGTAACAATGGATTATTAGTTTTTTCTTCATATACTTAGAAAAATACGACCTTTGATCATTTTCATGTTATGATACACAAGCCACCAACTTATTTAAAGATTTAGATTAAAATTTTTAATAAGAAGTTACAAGAAGAGTAAAACATATTTTTACTATGAGGAAAATATTATTAACAACTATTTACTGATTTTTGTTAGAAATAAGTAGATAAATTGGTTAACACACATGTTAATTATTATTTATAAAGTAGATTACATAACTTATGAGATGACGAAACAGTATAGATTAAATGCATTTTATCTGAGTAGAATCATACGAAAAATAAAATATCTACCCCTTGGAGAGTTTCAACGTTAAGAAAAACTGTTATTATTATACCCTCTCTCATGGACCTTGTACGTGATGATCGTGATAGCGACAACACAGGGAGATGTACTGCTCTCTCGAGTCTCTGTGAAGCTGTTCTCTGGTCTTCAGAGTGAGAATAACATTACTGCGCTTTCAGTTGATTTATATTATGTGACCTCAATCACCGGGAGCAAAAATCGCCAACTAATTACAATAGCGCAATCGATTTTGGATGTGATAATAATTTTGCATGTTACGTACAAAACTATTTAATTTAACTGTCCTGGATAAAATACTTTTAATACTCTTTTGTTTTCTATCTCTTAATTAAGTCGCAAGTACAAACCTGATAAAACGCACAGCTATATTATGTATGAGTGATGAAATATACCGTTAACATAACCAACAAACAAGCTAAAAAAATATATTAAGAAATAATAATGCCTGAAACTGTAATAACCTCATTGTAATATGCATGTAATTTTCTTCTGAAGGTCCAATCTATCCCTTGAATTTCATTAGATACTCTAAGAATCTGTGCTTCCAAGATTAGGAGATGATTATACCATAGGATTGTCTAATATATTATTCCACGATACCTTGAGTGACTCTTCAATGATTTCTGCTGTGGATTTCAATTTACTTGTCATTGTTTGCTACAAATGTTTTTTATCTTCCTTTCTATATATATTCGAGTTGATCAAGATGGTACCTCCAGGATATGAACATACTCATTACGATGAGGAACGTATATCTACAAGGTTAGAGTATGCTACACCAGGTGTCGCGTGACAGGCTTCGCTTAAGTTTCAATCAATATATTCAATTAATAAGTATATTTAATTTTATTCTCGAGATGTTCTGCAGATAGATGGATAGACAGACCATACAAAAAAGAAATGTTTACATCACCCATATACAAAAGAGAAAATTTGACAATTACAAAATACTTTGACTCCGTCTTTTGTACATTTTCTTAAAGGGAAGGTGAACTGGAGATAAACTAAATATTCACATTAAGTCAACCTTTCCCACCATACTTACGCACTTATTGGTTGGTAAGTCAGTACTATATTGTGTCGACAGTCAGACTGATAGAAATGAAATTTTCTTAGTCTCATGAGAAATAGGCTAGCCTAAAACTCAGCCAATTAATTTGTTAATGTTACTCAGTATTAATAATTGATTATCATTGCGACACTGTTTAGTGTTTCATTCATTTTATACAGTTAGTGAATTCATAGCTCATCTTACTAGCTTCTATGTGTGATAGTACAGGGGCGAAGACATCCAAAGTTATATTTTATTATATATTAATTTTACTGCTTGACAACTTTTATTGTTAACTAAATACGATATTTTAAAAATGAAATATTTAGCATTAGACATTTTATTATTTTAATGAATATAAAATTATTATTATGTGACGAATGCTATGCAATATTAAAATAGCTTATGGCAATAAAATGTATACTGCATTGTATTGTATCTTAATATAAACGTCGCCCATATAGAAGTATTTAGAGCATTACTTGTATGTTACAGTATTACCACACGTATAACAGTAGCCTAACAGATCTTATACAAGCGTTTAAACAACCGCAACAAATTTTTTCACAAGACCTTATAACGTTCTAAAATATGTGAAACTGTTTAAGAAGGACCCTTTTCCATCTGGTAAATATTCGATATTGTGAGTATAAATTTATTCTTTGACTCTCTGAATAAATGAATTGATTATTCTATAAAAGCATTCATCGTAACCTTTTATCTTGTTAAGTAGGACTTGTTAGACACAATTTGCATTTTGTCGGCAAAAATATTCCTTAGTAAATTATAACATATTCTTTTGCACACAATTAAAAAAGGGTAATAATTATATATATATATATATATATATATATATATATATATATATATATATATATATATTATATATAGTATATATATATTAATTATTATATGTATATATATTATTATATATATATTATTTAGTTTCTAGTATTTTTATAAGAAAATAAAACCCGAATAGATAAAGTAAAAACAATATATGCAGCAAATATGTGTGTGTGTGTGTGTGTGTGTGTGTGTGTGTGTGTGTGTGTGTGTGTGTGTGTGTGTGTGTGTGTGTGTGTGTGTGTGTGTGTGTGTGTGTGTGTGTGTACTGTATATTTAGGAATGTGTTAAAGGACACCAATGTCTGTTGCGTAAATAATAAGTATTATTGAAGGATTAGTTTGCAAGATAGGTTATCTACCATAGTGTCTGATATCTAAAGAAACATGTGGTTGATTTTAGCTTTCTCTGTAGTGAAATAAAAGAGAAGTTTAAAAGCTAAATTGTCTACAATATTGACGATCGGATGGAAGATGTTGAAAATAAAACTATATACTGTACCAAATTATGAGATTGTTTGCGAAACAAAGAACATTAAAATATAGCTGAGACGTAACAAAGAACATTAAAATATAGCTGAGACGTTGTTGCCCCTCTCATAGTGGATTTACCATGCGATTTAGACAAGGCGTGACATAAATTTACCAAGAATATCGTGTTACTCCGGAAGTCGTCAAGAAAATCGTTATAGTTATAAGCGCGGTCAGATGGTTCTTTACCCTCTTATAAGATAATAAAAACTTATTAGGATGTATTTTTTCTCTAATATTCTATTTGTTCTGAATTTAGCTGTTACCTCTGAAAATGTAATAACATTATATTTCAAACTAAAATTATGTTTGTTCTGTATCCTTTGAAACCAAGACCACATTATCCAGATTAAAAGTTAATTCTTTCATATACTCAGAGTGTATCTCGTAAATATCCGCTGAAATAGCAAGATAAAATTAAATTTCATCATGTTGTTTATATACTAAGACACTTACTTTTTCAGAATTTTAAATAATATCTTTTGTGAAAAATATTTTTTACTGACGTAAATTTTGGTAAGATAACAAAAGAATTATATATAAAAAAACTAGATCTTACACATATCTTACAGATATATCAAACCAAACTACTTGTTAAGTTGTATTTGAAAAGGAACATAATTTTCCGGACATTTACATCGTATCGTGATACAAAAAAACCAGTTACACTACGTTTCGAGATCTGAAATCTGATCTCTTCTTCAGGCAAATATAACCTAACACATAAATTAAAACCTAGGTTAAAGAAAACAAAGAGCGTTGTGACTAGCATAAGTCAGTAAATAAAACCACCATGATGTGTATCGACTCTAACTCTAAAACGTGCACTAATAATAATAATAAAAAAAAAAACAACATAACAACACTGAACTACAAAATACAGGTTTCAATGTGTCTGCTTCCTCCGGCTCACCACCTAAGAAGAGGCTAATAGTAAATGGCAATCATTACGGCAGAAAGAAGATGGCAGGGAAAATATAAGGGAACGGGAGTGGTCCTTTCTACTATTGGTTTAGTCAAGATGAACTTTTTAAAACCATACTGAGACTCCACATTTGTCCATTACAAATATCTAATCTGTTTGATATTTTTGTTTCATTAAATCATAATTGGCAAATCCTTCTTTTACAGATTTTTTATGGTTTGATTGCTAATATAAATATGTTCGTTTGTGTTTGTTTTCATAAAAATAGTCCTAAGGACATCCCTATATCTTAATACACACACACACACACACTTAACACACACTTCCAAAAAATGAAGTTTGTTCTGGACTTTTACTTCCATTGTGAGCACTAAATGTGATTCAAATCTCATTCGTTTCATAGTCTCCTTCAGGAAAAACAACAAAGGTATTATCCATACATGTATCGACCAAATCCTTAGTTTGGACTGAGCTAAAGCCAAGGCTTTTGTTAAAATTCCTCCATATGTTAGCAAAAATAGGAGAATAAAGACATAATTACAGAAAAGCAATACAATAAATGGTATTGTTTTATTTAAGAAATTGTTTATTATCTTGTTTAAACTTTGCATCTGCGTACACATATAATTAAATAATTTTTGAATTAGTCCAACAAATATATGCCTAGTTTAAACTTTAATCACATCTAAAACACAGTTATACGAACAACTAAATAACGAGTTTTAGAAGATTAAAATTGTTTCGTTCGAAAGGTTTAAAATAACTGTCATAAAGTACTGAGATTTACTGAAATTTAATTAAAAGTAGGAAACAAAGATTTTTCGCACAAGGACCACATTTTGGCATTAACCTACGATGTTTTCCAGCCGTAGTTTACTCAACTTTAAATCATAAACTTTACTATAATAAAAATCTATGAGAATCGTCCGACATGCAGATGTGTCTGTGAGTTGTAAATGATCAGTACTTTGTATAAAAAAACACTGTCCTAATTTTTGAGACGACATTGTTTTCAACAACCCAGCTTAAGGCTCAAGGTTTGAATAGCATGTCATTCAATACAATAAGTAGAATATTTTGAGTTCTGGCTTGTAAACTATTTTAATATATAGTTTTTATCATATAAAATAATTGTACTTTTTAAGGTTTTACAAGACAAACTGTCTTATTAGAAATCAATCTCACTGTGAACTAATGTGGTCAGTTTACTAACCAATCCACTTCAGATCGCTATTATTACATGTAAATAATTTAATAAATTAGTGTCAATTATTAATCTCGTTAATAGTTCTTTGTAAATATTAATTGGAAATAACTTTAAAATTGAAAAAGGCTTTGTCAGCTGGACTGTGTCAGCTAATCATATAAATAAAGAATTTTATTTGACAGAAATTTTATTTGATAGAACCTTTACTTTACAAAAAGGAAACAGTTTTATAGAAATACGATGGATAGTATAGAGACAATTGACAATAAATTAAATTGAATGTTTATGCTGTCCGGATAAATGTGTGGTTCTAACGGCTGACAAATCGAAATGTAATCTCGGTTGAGTTTCATTAGTATGCTGCACATGAGCTAAAACAGGCAAGCGCATAAACTTATCTTACTCTAGAGTTATATCTCGCACAAAAATTCTTCAGTAAATCCCAATTACAAGTTAGATTTAAGATTAATATTGGTCCGGGAGTAAGAATGTTTATTACATAATTTTTTGTAAAAGTAAATTATACTATTTTTTACCACAAAGATATATACTGATTCAATCTATCTGAAAACACAGTAAGGAAAACTCTTGTTGAAAAAGGGGAAAAATATTATCGTTTGACACAAAGCTAACATTTTTGTGTGATAGATTATAATCTATATTGGTTTTAATGTATTGAACTTAATATTAGAAAACATACATGTGTAGCTTTCATAGTTATTCTCTTTCCTACAGGATAAATGACATAAGTGAAGTGGAAATGATAGATGTATTCAACGTAAACAAGAAACCAAGTACAAATGTACATTTGATATCGAGCAGAAAAGCAGTAGTGTATATGTTGCCACCAAATTTTACATCTCGATATATCCCTTCAGGTTCGTACATAAATACTTGATATTTGGCGTACCTTGGATATTTGTCGTTATGGTAACGAACCAGTCTCTCTACACAAGTGATCGTTGCTTCCGGCACACACGGTAGTGAGAAGGAGCAGCGGAGTATAAATTCTGCCAAAAATTACAATCCCACAAACACTGAACTAGTTATACTTTTCATTAACCTATCTCTTGATGGGGAAACGAACGAGTCCCTCTCTACAAGAGTGATCGTTACTCCTGCATTACACATTAGCGAAAAAAGAAGCGGATTATAAATCACCACTCAGTTCACAGTTATAACCCAAATACATAGTGAATAGCAGGAAAGTATAAAATATCTTATTAATTACCATACCGCAACCAACCACACTTATTTTTTTTGCATCTCGTTGGGGTAACGAATCGGTCAGTCTACGTAAGGGATCGTTGCTCCGGGCACTGACTGTAGCGAAAAGGATCAGTGGAGTGTAAATGAGATACAATTACTATAACAAATCTATTCACAGTTATGCCTTATTATTTCTCGTCGGAGTAACAAACGTGCAATCATGGCCTTAAAATATTTAGGCATATGTGTGTGTGTGTTGTGTGTGTGTGTGTGTGTGTGTGTGTGTGTGTGTGTGTGTGTGTGTGTGTGTGTGTGTGTCGCGTGTGCGTGTCATGCGAAACTTGCATTTGTACAATACTTACTGTATAAACACAGCATTAATTATTGAATATTTATCAATGGTGTTCTTAATATTTAAATTAAACAGAGTACACGCCATGTTTTGAGTTCTAGGCTTTAATGAGGTATAAAAACAATTCTCATTTTCATTATGTCCATACTCCTGGACTGGTAAGTAGGTTGTAGTGCTGTTGCCTAGTACCCAAATTAACTTAACTCCAATTAATTATTATAAAATGTCTCTAAAATAATTTAATATTTTCTTTATCAATAATTTATAAACTAGAGCAAAATATTTGTTCCCATGAGAAAATATAACTCAGTAACTTTCCTTACGGAAGCGGGTAAATGATAACGCTAAAAGTAGAGCAATAACCCACTCCAACCACGAACCAATCCTAGAAGTCCAACTCTGACCATTTCCATTTATGGGCATTTAATACATGACGCACATGAACTAACCAATAAGCTCTAAGTAGAGTAATAGAAGTGGGGAGGATCCCAAGCCCAGCCGAAAAGCATAATTTTATATGATTCGGTATCGAGCTCCTGATGAGACAGCACGTAATGAACAAGTAAGTGAACCCTCCCAGATGTTAGACAAATAGCCGTCATTCACTTTTTGCCAAGACATCATGTTGTTTAAAGTATAAACATTTAAATTATAACAATAACTTAACTAAATTCTCAAGTCTCTCTCAAAGACCCTACTTCCAAGCGCGCGCCTTTAATTAAATATCTAATACTTTGAGTTAAAGGTTTTTCTTTAGTAGAACTATTTAAGTATGTTGTAAGTTTTATATAACTTTATAATCTTAATTATATTGTTTTGAACTTGTATGCTCTTTTATCGCTTGTAATCAGTATTTTGCCATCTATGACAAATTTTAAATAAACTTTTGTGTTAACTGAATGTTTTTGTAATACATTCTTACCCTACGCCCAGTGGTGCCAGGTACGGCACGACAAGGTTTGTTTTATAATTTTATTTTTACTTTGCTTCAAATGCAAATGTAAAATAATAATTAATTGAAATATATTTTTGGAAATCTCATACACACCCTTACTACTAAATCTACTCTCTTATCAGCTAAACCATGCTTACTGTATGTTATTGTACTTTTAAACTACACTGCATCATATTGTTTACTGTTGTAGTACAAAACCTTTTTCCTGACGAAATCTAATGTAGTGTTGCCGTCTTTTTATTGAAATTATTTAAAAAAAATACCTCATGTATTTTAGGTAGTTTCGTGTTCCAGAAGGTTTGACGTTGCTTTTGGTACAATGATAATAAATTGTATGATCAACAGACAGACTCTAATGTCTAATTTCATTTCTGAAATGGAATTAACTCTTTTTTGGTAACTAAATTATCTATAACATTTTCTTCTATACTTAATCAAATGTTATGGGATCCTATGTTTATTACTACAAAGCATTATAGAAATCAAGTACAAACCACTAGCATTTACCTGGAACTTCCCGGCGCTCTATTTCTGAATAAATAACAGTGGTTTAGAGCCTTATCTTTTTTAAATATCGGTTTTTAGTGACTGAAAATAATCCATTCTTCTAATCAATATGAAAATTATAGGATTTTGGTAGAATACCAGTGTTTAATAGGCCTTTAGTCAGAGAGTGAAACATATAAATACTATTTATATTAATTAAATTTTTTTGAATTATGTTGATCAAGGCAACAAGACAAGCTCAAAATTGGCGTAGCAAAGATAATTAACTGGATCCAGCAGTGATAATTCACGTGCAAGGCCTATTAAACTGCGTGCAGAGCAGTGCGTAACTGCTAGATGTGCAGATATAAAATGAAACAATGAGGGCAAATGGACAGACAGTAATTAAATTGTCCGTGCCTCACGAGTGATAGGCTACATTAACGCTCAGGCAATACATTTTTATGAATTGCAATACTATTGCACTATTGCAATACGTACTCACTGCTTCCTCAAAGGTTTTTCGTCAGATATTAAATAGCGTAACAATTTAACTATAGTGTTATTTAATTGTAAAATATACGATATCTAATACTAATATTTTAAATTTAATTATTATTATTTCATATTTCTTATGTATTTATTTATATTGTATTATATGCATGTATCCGTGTGTGTTCATTACGTAGTTGGTATTTAATATTATATATGTATTTATTCCTTAAATTTAATATAATTTTTATATTGCAAGTTATACAAAAACTCTATTTACAGATCATCGTATATTTAATTACCAATTTACAACGAAACACTATATGGTTCGATTTTGAAGCAAAATATCTGTTATATAAATTGAAACCGAGTAGTAATGTATTTGTTATTAAAACATTCTAGAGACATATTATGGATATCATTCATAATGAAGTGCTGATGAAGCCTTCATGAAAAAAATTGTACTTCCAAAAGAAAAATCATATTGTAAAAGATTCAAAACACTTTCCACCTTTATATTGCATCGTTGTTACAGTTTACAAAAATAAATGTATCATCTACTTTGGAAAATAGATTTTATGGACTGAGATACAGTGCTTGTTATTGAACTCCTGGGTAAAAAGGAAAGTTGATATAAAGGACTTACTAATACTAACATATACATCGTGAGTGTTCTGTAATTTAAAAACCAATGTAAATGCCTTTTATAAGTTCAATGATAGGTTTTCTCAGCTTCTTGTCCTCAGTGGTCAGAACAGAGCAGAATGGTGCAGAAGTGCTGAAGTCTTTATACTTTACAGTTTGGTACATTTGATAATTAAAGTAAAGTATTAGGTAAGTTCACTTACTACTCTTTAAGAATTTCAGATAAAATATCTCTTAGTAGAAGGGAATATATTATGGGTAAAATTTCGTTTTATTTGTTACTAGTTAGGCCTCTTCGTGATAAAAAGGTGTGGGTTAAACCCAAATTAATAAATTTGTTTTACAAACTGACTAGCAACTAACCGAAGTCTTAATATCTAATTACTTAATAAAATATTGTGACTTAAAAATCACAAAATAAATAAATCAACGATTTTTCAAAGCAAGATGACAGGTACAGTGACAATATTACGTCATACGTGGACTGAGGTAAGTTGGTGGGTACAATACAATAACAAAGAAAGTCTGGGGGGGGGGTGCTTTCCTATACTTAATATAAACCTCAGGTGCAGTTATTTCAAATATTCACGGTTCTGTAGTATCCCAAAGACGGTGTACTTACTTAAGTGTAATAAATTACAGAATGGTGCTTACATACCTCGTCATTTTTAATTAGTGTATAGCTCATTGTACAACGTTCCAAATTCAATACAGCTCAATCATTGTAATATAAGAGTACAATACTTTATTCGATGACGGTAATATGTATTCATTATGGTGTTTCTATATAATACGTGATACTAGAACCTTGAATGGGAAACGAGTTTCCTGTTGGAGAAATGCTTATTACATACTCAGGTATGCATCACAGGCGTCAGATATAGACGGCTTCATCCTCGCAGTATGAAAGGTGATTTGTGTAGCAATACTGGTTCATAATTTCAAACAATATATGGCAATTCCGCACAGAAGTGTATTATGTAACAAATCGGTTCAGTTCATTAAATATGTGATTTTTAACGGCTTATTGGTATGCTATTAGGACAACCTTGCACATGTCACAAAAATAATATGGGAATAGTCTTAGTCTGAGTAACCACATAACAGTAAAAAATTAAGAGGATAAAAAAATTACGAATAAGGATCGCGAAAATGTTATATGTTTTAGTTATATAGTTAAAACCTAAAACTAGCAATTACTTGCGACTCCGCCTTCAGCAGAGATTCGAAATTCATTACCTGATATTAACATTTCTGAAACATCTCTGAATTTATTGATATTTGTATCAGAAGTAATCTTCATCCTGTTGCTCTATTTCGCCTTACAGCATAACGTCCTAAAATAAGAGACTACAATGCGATCATTATCAGATAACCTTACCTGAATATGCTTCACATTAAATTGACATATCTATGCCGACTCGACTGGTTCTATATACCAGAGCACTGACGTTCGAATCAGATAACAAGCAATCGAGTGAGCTGGGAGATCCCCAAAAGAGACGCAATGTCACATAATGAATTAACAAATTATTCTCCACCTAGTGTTTATATATTTTGACCAGTGGAAGATGTAGCAGAGAGTCAGTGGTTGACGGAAATATTGCTAGAGGATAACGATGTTTTGACGCCGCTGCCTTGTACTTTTTGATTTACAGCTGATATTTTTATGTGTTAAGAAACACAGTAAATCTTGAACACATATGTGAATGTTCCATAGCACTCATGTGATGGCAGAATTTATTTTCAAGCGTGTAACTGAACCATAAGTTCCTTTTTCCTACGGAAAAAAATTAAATTAAATTAAAAATGTCTTTATTAGAGGCGAAGTTAGGACTATAAAGTCCTCTCTACCACTTAACCCCATAAAAATTAAACTAACATTTATATGTATATATTTCTAACTAAAAATAAGTGTATTTATTTACATTACACAATAAATGTTACTGATAGGGAGTAACATAAATTCAATACAAATAATGAATGGAAAGTTTCAAGATCGTGTGCTTAGGTAAATTTTTAGTAATGCTTATGTATATTATAGTGTAATATTCTTTTTAATTATGATAGTAACATTTATTTTTCATTTTTTTTAATTTGTATCGTACTAATTTATATATATATATATATATATATACAGTATATATATATATATATATATATATATATATATATATATATATAATTTCAAGGCAATAGCCTTATTTAATTTCAATAAACATTGAATCACAAAAAGTACTTACTCCGCCGGGAGTCGAACCCGGATCTCTCACTTGCCGGGTGAATGTGCTACCATTACACCACAGAGCGCTTACTTTTTCCGATTCAATTATTTTGTATTTGGCCGTATCTGTCACATATGCGTTTAAATAAGCAAACTAACATATGATCGAAAGACCAAATACCTGTCAAACGACTTTTATTTACATCAAATTGTATAAATGGCAATAGCCTTATTTAATTTCAATAAACATTGAATCACAAATGTATATATATATATACAGTATATATATATATATACAGTATATATATATATATATATATATATACAGTATATATATTTATATGCACATTACTTTTCGAGCTATTAGATTTTTTCAAGATTCAAACCAGTGACCCTCATTCTCGGGTACCACCTTATAACAAATACGACATTGTTACAGTTTATTGTATCGTTCTATGTATTAAGGTTCAACCACAGGAGATGTGGCCCAGTGGTCTGAAACATCCGCGTATTAACTTTGAAGAAAAGGAGTACTTAAAAACGTACTCGTTAAACTTATACTCCATTGACCTCACATCCGAAGTCAGGCGTGGTTTTGTCCGTGCGGGGTTTTAAATATTGATTTTATAAATAATTATTATCATATAGGAATACACCGACTATTTAACACCTTCAACGTAGTTCGTAATAATTTTCAAAACTCTTATTTTAAACTTTAAATTTTATATTTGTAAATGACAACTACAAGTGAAATCTACATTTCTCTAGTTTGCAGAAAGGAATTGTTGACAGCCGTTACAAATGGTATGATCCTGGACAATTAAGTCGTAGTACGAAATACTCAAATGTAATTCAATTTCATGGTAATAGATATGTCTCTTATTTTTATTTTTGTTTTCCAGTTTTATATTCAAAATATTTTTTTTTAATGTATCGATGTAGTTGAAATCGAGAAACAATGAACTGTAACTGCAGAAATAACAATGATGTACAGTACCAACTGTATAATGAGATAAAAATGTAGGAGATAGTTCGTTGGTTAAATTCTTTGATTGTTTTACATTCTCAGAACGAACCACGAATTGATGTCGACTGTAAGAATTGTACCAGAGCAATCAGTTATTACAGCAGATCTGAGAGGTCTGACAATAGTTGGGGCGTGAACTAATCTAATGGCTTGAACTACCAGTTGCACTTAACGACTGATTCATGACCCGTCTTGTGTATCAATATAGAAACGTTTTATCTCTTTTAGCGTTATTACACGATAATGATGTATATTTGTATTGTCATATCACGTCAAAACCTAATTATTTATAATAACGCTTCTAACTCTGGTGTTAAATTTCTGTTCTTCATATTAGTAAGACATCTACTAGTTTTGCTAACCGGAATTATAAAAGAAGTGCACTTTTTCCGTGAAGAGTGTTTAAAATTGGATGAAATTTCAAGCCACATATTCATTATCATATTTGCAATCACTAGGTGATCCCTTGTCATAATCCAAGGAGTTTATTGAATATAGATGTGGTCAATAAACAGTAAAGTAGTCAGACTAAGAAAGCCAGTGGTAACGATGAGTTGTGAAGATGGCTACTACAATATTTACTTGAAAAGGTCGCATTTGTTACAATAAAAATGCGGATATAGTTGTCTAATTTACAATATTGTAACTCTCCATGAATACTTATAAGACGATGTTTATTTGTTGCTATAAACTAATCAAATATTTTCAGTCCTTTTAAAATGGTACATCAATATAAAATTCTACAAGTGTGTAACTTTTACCAACTTGTAATCTAAGTAATAAGAGAGTTATCACAAGTTCAAAATTAAGCTACTCTTTTTGTAATGAACGGACTTAAACTAATATGAAACATGAACGTTTACAGTTTTATTAACCACAAAACCTAGGTGGGTATTTAAAAGTAGTGAATCTTAAATATATTACTTGATATCCGTAATTAATGTGGTCAAGGGTAAAATAATACAAGTAACTAATTAAAAAGCTAAAACGTGAGAGTAGTACACCGACTCTCCAGGTGAGTCCGAGATTGTAAGCACCTGTGAACCATTTTTTATATATTCTTTCTGAAATTAGAGTAATTTTACCCCTTACACAGAGTGGTTTGAGCCAGCTCTAAAGCTCAGATTGATTATTTATTTTCATATTTAGTGTGTATATACTATATCTTATTATGAACAATACTTTGTTTTAGATCATCAAACTATTATAGTCATATAAAATCTGTAAAACATTACTTTATTTTATTCAATTCTTCCATTAATGTGTTTAGATGAGAATTATAGGTGCTTTAGAGTTTTTGAGCTTTGAACCATTACATCACTAAAGAACAATCATAATATAATCACAGTTATCTGATACAAATACATGCAAGCTTGGATAAAGATCCTACAAGTAAATTTATTGAAATGATCATAAATTATCTTAAAGATTACCGTCCCAGTCAAGGTTTGTCTTAAAAGATTCAATAGCTAAAAATTGGCCCCGAACACAGACAATTTATACCTTTCCAAAGATTCACAACCCGAATAGTCCTCCTCCTGGTAGACATATTTTTTATAGTTACGTACTATTGCTAGTATTATGAAAATTGCCCATAGTGTCTTACTATCCACCCCAGATATCTAAATCTTTATGGTTAGAGCTTCAATAGTAATATGTCGCAAACCTCTGAATAAAAAAAAAACTAAATGGTCCATTCTAAACTACCTAAAGTACATCATCCCGTTACTAATGGATGTAAACCGTGAAACAAACCACTTTAAAATAATACTAATAAAAATGTTAAAATGTACAGTTTTTTTTACGTCATGTGTAAGTATTTCAATTTCCGGACAACGCTAGAAATTAGAAGACCCAGGTTGGCCACCATTTTGCCAGGATTACCGGCTCTGGCTTAATGATAATTAACGGGATATTGCACAATGTAAGCCGATTTGTCCTGAAATCAACTTGCTATCCTGTAATTACCAGGATCCTAGAAGCCAGATTAAACTTTCATAAGGACTGCTGTAAAGATTACTTTAAGGAATCTGTTAACTGTTTTTGTTGTTACCAGTAGTTCCTTAACTATGGTTTAATAATTTCCATACTTAGTAGAACACTCCCTAACAAGGCATTAGAACCATCGCAGTCTTAGAGCTACGCATGATTAATGCAACATTTAATTACATTTACCGTATTATTTAGCGGTATCTTTAATAACTATATAAGCTAAATATGCTAAAATTAACTATTTTGAACAAATTGTTGTTCCTGTATGATTTTAAAAAATTAATGTGCATGATTGTGTATGTCATGTTATTTTAGTATCAACTAAATTGAGACCAATATACTAATTGGTCTTAAATAAACTGTCCTAATAAAACTAATACGTTCTAAAATATGATATGTACACATTAAATATGAAAATAAATAATCAATCAGGGCTTTAGAGCCAGCTCTAACCCCTATGTGCAAGGGACAAAATTACTCTGATTTCAGAGAGAATATACAACAATGGTTCTGCCATCACAATTCACAGGTGCTTACAATGTCCGAAATTGTCACGAGAGAAATTAATTGTATCAAGTAACCCGTGAGGCCGCTTCTGATGCCTGCACCCGTGTGGTTTATTAATTGCCATAATTTTACACCCGAGCTCAAAGTATTGTCTATATGGACACTTCTGCCCAAAATACTTTTTACAGATAATAAGTACGAATAGTTTTATACAACATTCATTCAATGTAATAACAAACAACTATAAAACAAAAGCTATTCCTAGAGTTACAGGTACTTGTGTGCCCGATGATATTTGCCACCTAAAAGCAATATTGATGTAGTTTAAAAATATTAAAATTTCTACATAGGTATCTTCAGACAATTAACATATTTAAACGCAAATATTTATGGAGAGCACAATGTAAATAAGTAAGAGAGGTTGTCGTCTTCGAAATTTCATCTCGTAAACGGAGTTAATCTATGTGATAAACAAGCAAGTATTTTTGAAACAGAGAACTGACACTTAAAAAACCATCCTACCATACTTTATTGTTTTTAGTTTAAAGCTCGTGAGAAATCGTTGGTATTTTTCTTTTGAAAAAGAATATTTAATTTAGAAATTTTACTGAAAGTGTGTTTTTTAAGTTATATGTTTTATTAATATTAGTTAGTGTATTAATCTAATTTTTATTAAAAGTTTAATTCCTGCAATGTTGTTTCACAAATATTATAGTGTGTGTTATACTTGTTGGGGAATGTAATGTAAAAAATACTCTTAGAAACTTTTAAAATTAGAAATCGTATACCCTTCCCTATAAGCATAATTATAATTATGTCTGTTAGATTATGTAACTACTTATTGATATAAAAATATTCAACTGATTCTGGAGTAAAACTGTTTTGAGGATAACAGTTAAATATTCTTTTACCAAAGAAGGTGAAAGTCTTTAAAGATGTAATCGTATTTAACAATTTATTGCAGAACAACAGTTATGGTATCGGAAATATTCAAATCCAGTTTTAACAGTGTATTTGATCAAATAGATTAACTTCCAAGATAGTTTTACATAATGGTGTAGTCCTGTTAAAAAAATCTTAATAAATGAAAAAAGTTTTTTTTAGGTAGATTTTCATAATTACAGAGAGTGTATTTGCATCTGTTTAGAAGCCGGAACATTGCGTAACCGCGAGGGATGTTCATTGGTTTCCTGTAATCTGGCTCTTTGTGAAGATACAAATGAAACCCTGTATTAGGCAATCTCGATAATGTTTTGCGTAAAATAATGAATCATTTTTCCTTTCAATAAATGAAAATTCAAAGAATGAATATTTTTCTGCTACTAAATACCATTATCGTAATTTAAATTTGCTCTCAAATACAATCAAATGAGTGTTCAAGATTCTTGGTAAACGTAAAGGATTTTATATATTGATTTTAATGCCTAAAAGCTCAACTAACAGTGTTAGTGTTACAACCAAATAAATATTCAATTTAAAATCAAATATTAGTAGATGAACAACCAAGTGGGGGCAGCAAAGCTGCCATCTACGTTCCACGAATTAGATTCTTTAGAGAGCAATTAAAGACACCAATATTCGATTTATCAGTGCCTTCTTTGCTCTGGGCTATATAGGATGTTTCTTTTTGAGTCGCTTTAAAATATAACAGGCAGAATGACTTGCTTAACATTCGGTTAGATTAATATGTGGTCAGTATGTTGCTAACGAGCATTGGATTCTTTTATAAGCCAGTGTAAAATATTTAGGTTTACAATACATTTATTATATATAGTTTATATAATTTATAATTTAAATTAGAAAAAAATATATAATAAATTTCATTTTTAAGCGAACAGTAAATTAAATTCTTATTTTGTTAGAGGGTTAGACTTTTGTATCCATACGCATTACAGAGATCACAGTTTTTCTCCAACAATTCTACACACGAGCTACGTAAACTTCAGAGGGTTTTATTCTTCAAGACAGCCACTTGAACTTGCAATCTCGAAGTGACAAGAACTTCGAAGACAGACACTGTCCGATACATCCACATGAATTTTAGAGAAAGCCTTTCTCCTAGAGAGCTACATGCAACCTCAGAAACTGCCACTGTCCGAGACAACAACGTGAATTTTGGGGACAGCCGTTTTTCATTGATAGCCAATCTCTATAACTTCAGTGTTAGCCATTATCCCACAGCAATATGAACGTGGTAGAAGAGTTAAAACAAACTGGCTGGCCACCAGTGCTCTAAGAGATATTCAATGTAATAAGAATGTAATGTGAATTGCAGTAACTTTTCTTATGCAATTTATTTTATTTTCTCTATTAATAATAAAATAAATACTGTTTACCTACATATATATATATATATATATATATATATATATATATATATATATATTATATAGTTCGAAAGTTTCTATTAGAGGACAATTGCCATACTGTAATAAAAGCTAAAACCTAGACTACACATTGTCATGCAACTACAGGGGACTTCTTTTACACATATTTTATTAGGGAATTATGTTTACTTTTGCACTATTTTTATATATTTCGTATTTAGATTATATATGGAAACCAACATAAATTAATGGATTACCATTTTATTACTGAACACAATTAAAGAGTTGATCTAGTGTTTACTTCCATCAGTGTGCCAAAACTGGAAGAAACGAAATTAATCAACTGCTCAGACATGAACAAAAAATTGTTATAATATGAGCTGTAAATGTTTTATATTAATCATGAACGTAAAAAGCATAAATAATCAATTTATTGAGAGTCATTAGTTCTCTAAAATCTATTATAATTTCTATTTAATTTATAAAACACTTTAACATGTATTAAAATTATTTTTTTAGGCCTTTCCTTTTCAAAGAACGCATTATTATACCCACATAACTGAAATAAAAGTAGTAAAGTAATAATGCAAACAAATTACCAAATAAAAACACGTCATTAATAATACAAATAGAAAAATTTTCAAGACTAGAAAGTATGTGTACTGTATGTGTGAATATTAATATTTAATCAAATTCCTGTTAATTTCTTCATTATGTTGGTCTGATGATATGTTCCTTGAACCTAAAAGTCTAAAAAATTTGATAATTATTAGAGTGTTTGTTTATAAATTAACTATTATATTCCAATAAGAAGAAAGTAGAATATTTTACAACTTATTATACCCAAAGAATAAATATATGTATTTTTGAAGTATCCGCGGTCTGAGAATTACACTTATTTGAACTATACTTTTGAGAAGAGCAACATAGAAGGTACTTTTTTAGGATCTCCAGTAACTTCTATTATTTGTATGAGATGTTCTAATAATATACTATATAAAGTATATGTTCGATACAACTTAGTAAAACCTCAATATTCTAGGTGGTAGAGTTTCAATATTTTCGTATAACCAGGATATTCAATAAAAGCGTAATGAAACAAAACCCTTTAGTAAAATAAGTAATAAGTAAGGGTTTAACTTTTATATATATATATATATACTAGCAGACCCGACAGACGTTGTCCTGTACACAATTCGAAAATTTTAAACTTTGATTAATCTGTAACAATCTGGGCTGTTTTGATAAAAATGTATATTAAAAAGTTATTACAATATCTAACTTCATCACATGTACATTTAATCACACTTCGACCAACCGATAGTGTGTGAGTATAACATGAGTGATGTGAAATGTAGAGGATGTTTTAAATGAGAACTTACTTAATCTGAAGGTAAAAAAAGTTGAAACAAATTATTTTATAACAGGTATATTTTTTCAATTTACAACTTAATTTATCGTAATGGCCATTGAATGTACAATATTTTTGTTAATCCTTCAGGAGTATACACAAACAAATTAGATGATTTTCCGACAAAGCTGAAGTATAATAAGTGACCTCTATCACAATCGAATTATTGATATTTCTGAATAGCCTATATAACTACTATCCGAATTAGATTATAGTTATGTAAAGGCTGAAGTATAATAAGCGGCCACCATCACAATCGAATTATTGATATTTTCTGAATAGTCTATCTAAATTACCGAATTTCATTATAGTTATTTAAAAATTACAGTATAGTATCGGAACTGGACAACAGAATTTAATTTGTCTAAAATACTAAAGAAGTATTCCGTATAGGGCTGAAGTATAATAAGTGGCCACCATCACAATCGAATTATAGATATTTCTGAATAGCCTATCTAAACTACTAAAATGACGAACTGAATTAGATTATAGTTATTTAAAGGCTGAATTATAATAAGGAGCTGAACTCCTCCTAAATTGGGTGGACCATCTTGGAATGTTTTTACATTGTATCCAGCAGAATGCGCTACGATAACAGTTTCAAATGTTTTATATTTTTAATTCCAGGTTTTCCTGACAGTTTGTGCTGCTATCAAATATGTGTGTTGTTTTGTAACATCGTGTAAATATTGTGTGAGTGCTATTTGTAATATTACATTAATAGAGATTTGAAGATGTTTGAAGTACATAAAAAACTATAGATATTTATTTAAGTTATTGAACTAATTTTGAAAAATTTATTGAAACGAAGTGAGTATATTGGTCGCAAACCTAAGTAGCATACAAATCAAAAGGTTGTGTTTCTATGTGTGAATAACTATTGTTAACAGTTTGGTCACACAAGTTTCAAATTAAGTAGCATATAAATCACATGATTGAATAACTATTCGTCCTCTTCCACGAAGACGTGGCATTTTTCAGTAAAAATAAAATTCTGTATAATAGTATACAATGAATATGAGTAACTTATTAAATATGTAATTTTAATTAAGTAACTTCTAGATAAAAAATGTATAACAACGTAGACTACGGTATCTAAAATACTAAATAAGTATTCCCTATAGGTCTGAAGTACAATAAGTGGCCACCATCAAAATCGAATTATTGATATTTTCTGATTAGCATATCTAAATTACTGAATTTCATTATAGTTATTTAAAATTACAGTATAGTATCAGAACTGGCCAACAGAATTTAATTTAAAACCAATTCCTACATTATTTAACAATAGTTATTGACACATGTGATTCTCTATTAATTATATATTACAATTAGCCACTCACACACAATAATTACACGATGATACAAAACAATAACACACAAATTTGATAGCAGCACAAACTGTCGGGAAAACCTGGAATTAAAATAGAAAAACATTTGAAAAAAACTGTGATTGTAGCGCATTCTGCTGGATCCAATTTAAAACATACCAAGATAAAAAACATTTATTTATAACAAAAAAAATTAACTAATTCAATCGCTGCACACTTAATATTTAGGAATTTCAGTTAAAAGTGTATTTTAATAAAAACTGCCAATTTTATATCTGGATAACCTCTATTGATATTCCTGATTAGCCTATCTAAACTACCGAATTTCATTATAGTTATTTAAAATTACAGTATAGTATCAGAAATGGCCAACAGAATTTAATTTAAAACCAATTCCTACACTATTAACAATAGTTATTCCACACATTGTGCTACTTAATTTGAACTTATCTGACCAATTTTGACTGCAGATTAAAAATGTAAATTACAACAAATTATTTTAAATCCGTTAGTTTAAAACTTGATTATTAAAATGTTAACAATAGTTATTCACACATAGAAACACAACCTTTTGATTTGTATGCTACTTAGGTTATTTGAGGTAATGCGACCAATAATCTCTATTCATGTACTATTACAATTTTAGCACTCACACAATAATTACACGATGTTTTATTTTTTATTTTCTTCTTTTTGCCTGTTGGCTTTTATAAACTTATAAAGCGGCCACGTTGTACACTTTTTATAACTTCATTCTATTATATTTTAATGTTATTTGCCGTATTTACTTTTGAAACATGAACTTTACAAAACAAACTCACACACACACATTGATAGCAGCACAAACTGTCAATTTCAGTTAAAAGCTAAAACTTCCAATTTTATATCTGGATAATCTCTATCCTCCAAAGTGAGTACAGAATATATTGAAAATAAGAAGTGGTGTTATTTTTATATGTTTATGCTTACTGTATGCTTTCAAGACTATTATTGATGAAACGTATGGCTGTGTTGTTATATTATAATGTTTACATAGAACAATTGGTGAAAATTTTAACTTTGCAATCTGCATTAGAATACTAATCAAGCACTTTATAATAATGTAATCTAAATGTAAACAAATGTTTTCTGCCTCTTTGGTGAACTTCAGCTGAAAATATTTCACAGCTGTTAAATATCAGTTCACTTTGTATTACGTGTCGTAGCGCAGTCTGTCGGATCCAATAATAAAACACTGCAACATCAACAACAATTTATAATTAAAAATTTAATTAAATTTGACCAAATAAATAACTATAAAGAAATTCAGTAGTTTGGATAGGCTATTCAGAAATATCAATAATTCGATTGTGATGGTGGCTGCTTATTATACTTCAGCCATTAAATAACTATAATCCAATTTGGATAGTAGTTTGGATAGGCTATTCAGAAATATCAATAATTTCGATTGTGATGGAGGCCACTTATTATACTTCAGCCCTATCGGAAAACCATCTAATTTGTTTATGTACACTCCTGAAGGATTAACAAAAAAATATTGTACATTCAATAGCATTACGATAAATTAACTTGTAAATTAAAAAAATATACTTGTTATAAAATTAGTAATTTAAAATTACAGTATAACATCGGAACTGGCCAACAGAATTTAATTTATTTAAAACCAATTCCTACACTATTAACTATAAGTAGTTATTCACACACATGTGATTTTGTATGCTACTTAATTTGAACTTTATGTGACCAATTCTAACTGCAGATTAAAAAATGTAAATGACAACAAATTATTTTAAATCCGATTAGTTTAAAACTTGATTATCTAAACTGTTAACAATATTCACACATAGAAACACAACCTTTTGATTTGTATGCTACTTAGGTTATTTGAGGTATGCGACCAATATACTCACTTCAATAAAATTTGCAACATGAGTACAATTAACTTCAATAAATAACTATAGTTTGTTATGCACTTCAAAACATCTTCAATCTCTATTAATGTATTATTACAATTAACACTTAGCACAATAATTAGGCTACACGATGTTACAAAACACACAAAATTTGATAGCAGCACAACTGTCGAGACAACCTAGAAATTAAAATAGAAAAATATTATGGCTGTGTTGTAATATATAATGTTTACATAGAACAATTGGTGAAACTTCATCTTTGCAATCTGCATTACACTACTGATCAAGCACTTTACAAATTTAAAATATGAACTTTCTAAATTTTAAATGCGAACAAAATGTTTCTGCCTCTTTGATGAACTTCAGCTGAAAATATTCACAGTTGTTAAGTAACAGTTCACTTTGTATTACGTGTCGTGGCGCAGTCTGGCGGATCCAATGTAAAACACTCCACCATCAACAACAATTTATTATTAAAAAAATTAATTAAATAAACTATTGAAATTGGACTAAATTATGAATCTAAACAATTCTCGGATCCACCTGAACACACAAAAAGTTTCATTAAAATCGGTCCACCCGTTTAGGAGGAGTTCAGTAACATACACACGCACACAAGAAATATATATATAAAGATATATATATAATATCTATATATATATATATATATATATAATATATATATATATATACATTAATTGATGGTACATGTTTATTGTATCTACCATTTTTAATATACAGCACAAATTAAGGTACACAACATTTATTTTAATTAAAATATTGTGAAAAAACAATTGTCTGATTTAAATGTAGAATTTAACCATCACATTTCAATCATTTAATGTGAAATATTTGTTATATTTCAAGAATGTATCAATTAGTAATCCATTATACATACAGCAAACAACTGATTCAATCTATCAAGACACGATTGACCGGCTCTATGGATTTTTACTATTGCTTTACTAACTGCAGCATAGTGTGTAGTTGTAAATGCCAAAAAACATACCGGGTTATTAAATACAGATTTAAAAACATACCGAGTGTCCCGCGAAAAGGTTTAAATGTTTATATTAATTGCCCATCTATGCACCGAACATTTTGAAACTGTACACATTTAATAAAGTGTAAGGACTTGGCACAGAAATGTAAATATGCTTAGTGTTTTATCCAGTGTTTATGAAAATTTCTGTTTTATAAAAAGCTTATCCGTGATAAATAATAACGTCTAAACAAATATAAAATATCTACAGTATTCCGTATTTTATTATCCTAAATCCCAGTCAATAATTTGACAATAAAATTACAGTATAATAATAATTTAATTAGAAAAAGAAACGATTCCTTCCTCACCAATAACAGTATCGGCGCCCAACTTTGCACACAACAGACCGTAACTACACATAACGCAGCTTATTCTGTTTGTGCGCTTTGACAATCCACGTTTTAAACTCTCATGAATATATTCATTGAAACCAAATTGAGGTCCTGTTGTTAAATGGTAAAAATATTCTCTCTTCAGTACATTCATATAATTCCAGTGCGTTTGCCATTGCGTTTGGTTGTTATCACGATAGAAATAATTATATTAGAGACCAATATAATTACATAATGTTGATTTTTTCATCACTTTGAAACTATGTTATTGTTTTTATAACGCGGTTTAACAACTAAATGATATATAATGATGTAAGTCAGTTTCAAAAACGTGGTTTTAGTATTCTTCATTCTTTATTGTTCATCAAACACAAAATTATACAAGAAAAATGTTATTCATTATATTAGTAAAATTGACTAAATGACAAATAATGTAAAAATTCTGTTCATATAATTGTGTATTTCAATCATTATAGCAATATACGTATGTAATTAATTTAGCCTATACGAATTTACTAAAAAAATATCAACCCTTCTCCTTCTAGTGCTTGAGAAACGTTGTATATAAGTATAAATTGTGTTTAGTTATAATGAACGTTCAAAGTCAAGAAACTGAGAAACGACTTATCTCAAATGGTAGATTTTATAATAAAGCCTAAGATCTCTCCTGAATATAAAAAATATTTGCCATTGTTATGAAAGTATCCAAAAAACTAAAAACAATCATAACATGATAAATGGAGCTTTCATGTATACATATACATATATGCATAGCTCCATTGATGAACGTATATAAGTAAGATAACTCAGTTGTAGTTAAACATAAACAATAAAGGAATGAGATGGAATGGACAATCTTATAGCTACGGTTGGCTGGGAAGATAAACTGTAAAGGACTGCACACAAGTGCAAAGTATACCTTTCAGTAAAAAATTATACTTATTAGTATCATATAAAGTGCTATACAAACTTAAGCTTTAATTAAAACATCATTATTGTGTATTTACAATATAATTTTATTATTGTTTTCCAACTTGAATACATTTTTCACATTAAATTATGTATACGAACTAAATAATCTACTACCGCTATTATAAAGGGTACTGCCATTTAAACTAAGACTAGATTACTTATCATATTACACTTAATTTAATAAAAATAATAAGAAATAGGTATTTAATATATTCAATATAGAGTAGCAGAGTAATCTATATAATTACATAAATGACAAAGACCTCACTTACTCAGCAATAATTTTCCAACTTATCGATATCCCAGAAAGTAGAACTTTGACACACGTATTCCTTATAACTTAAATAAAAAATAAAGGATTTTCTTTTAGATAAAATTTTCGTAAGGGTTGAAATGAAATGTAATTTCAAGCCCTAGAAGAACTATACTTTTGTTTGTTCAGGCTGCTTAAATTTGGCACAAGTATCCCTCATAACTTACATGCATACACACAGAAGACTTTTCAGACCTACGTATTACTTTCAATACGTTTTTTTTGTATTTTTACGTATTTTTTTATGTTCTTCATTGGAGAAAGAGTTGAAACTCTACTAAAGCTCCAAAAATATCTGAGATTGTAAGTAAATTACAATAGCTGTAAAGATATATATATATATATATATATATATATATATATATATATATATATATCTAAATTATATTAGTTGGAAATAGTGGCATTGTGATCAAAGTAGGTTTTTCAGACTAACGTATCTTCTTTATTGGTACAACAAACATAAACGATACTACTGTACCAGAAGGAGATTCTAATCGCTACTATAACACCTAAAATACCTTAGGAGAAGGTTGTTTTTTTTTTTAACGAAAATGAATTTCCAGATTAACATGTTTTTATCTATTCTTGAAATTGTTTATTTACTATTTTAAATGTTAATCCTTTCCTAAACAAAATAGGGCCTTGATATAAATTTGTTATGTAGGTGATATTAATCTTAAGAGTTTTAAATATATTTTAAACTTAAATTTAACCGCCGTTTAAAAGTAAACACACATCGAAATGAACTGAATACTCTGGTCATTACTATTAATAAGTACACTAGGTAATTATTTAAACTTTTAAATAAATATATATCTTAGTATCAGTTGAGTATATTAAGAGTAGCTCGTACATTTTAAGAGTTTTATATGAATAGTAAAATGAATTGGCAAACTTCCTAGTATATTGCGTTGTTCCTATTAGTTTGTTTAATGATTTCAGTAGCACGATTAAATGAGTAGTATAATCGGGTATTGTGACAAAATGATAATGCACTGTAAATTGTGTTGGGAATCAAAATAAGAACAGTATTGATTGTTGTTAGTGTTCAAAAAGGTATGAACAAAAAAGTCACTTTGTATTTTGTATCTCACTAAAGCGTCAGTATCTAATAGTTGGTTAATGCGACCTTTATTGGCCATCGCCTAGAGTCTATCACTCTCCCGAATTGTATGTTGTTTATACTATTTACGGATGAAATTTAAGTGATTGATCTCAGAAAGTATACATAAATCGTTAGAAATTCATTCAGATGATTTTGTGTAACAGGATTAAGTAAAATATAATCGCGAGATGAAAGTCAGAAAATTTCCAAACAGATTTAGGCTAATCGAGAAAAATAAATCGACTGCATTGCACTTCAAATTTCTGCTTTTCATCTCTGACTACCCTTACAATGTAATAGAACTACACAGGACATGTTTTCACTAAAAAACCACCTGTTTTTTTAGTCAACATTCTCCTACCTATAAATATAAAGGTTTAAGTGCATAACTGCATATCTAATACACACTGCATTCAATGTATTAGATCGATGTAACAAACCAAAGTTTAATGAAGGGTTGGCTATGTAATAGACATTTAAGAGTATGTCATCAATCCAAAATGAGACACATTAAACTTCAGTGGATTGTTATGTCAATGAAACTAAGTTGTAAAGCTTGTTTTAAACAGTAAATAAACTAGTATTATTATGTCTTTTTATAAATATAAATGGTGTAGGATAGACCGTTATTTTTTTAAAACAAATTCGTACTTTCAGCATATGTTATGGATATAAATAATCAAATAATCTATAAAACTCACTAAAATGCATGATATTTTATGCGATTTTTTATCATATCATTATCTTCTCGAAAATAATAATTAACTGATGGAAATACAATAAACATTAGAGAAAATACTATATACCTTATGTAATCTTCAATACCTAATATCTATAAATGTATTCAAATTTTCTTTATAAATTACTTAAATTTATCACTAAAAGTTCTCTTCATTACATGAACTGTGGATATTTTGAATTTTAAAATAATCCTAGATATAGGCCTACTAAAGTTTTACTCGAAGTCTGTATGTTTTATGTATACCAGCGTATATATGCCAGCTTATTGCACAACTATGGCTTTAATTTTAATAACCTTGATAAGAAACACATAATGTGATACTTTTTTCAGTATTTCTAGGTTTCAAATAAATGAAGAATATATTTGGAGAGTATAGATGCTTCCTATATTATTGAATTATTTATAGGAATATTTTTATTTTTAATTAAGAGAATTGTAAACTTATATAATAATTGAATTGTAAGATTGTGATTCTTCCAGCAGTGCTGAATTTCTTGTCGATTCGGGTTCGAGGAATGCTAGAAGCTTCCTTTTGTATCTAGGTATTGAGCATAGGTTACAGGTCTGGGTTGGATACGTACCATCCAATTCAGACATTGTGTTTGCTCAAATTTGATTGGCCAATGTTAGGTTGATTAGATGGTGGGAGGGATTTCTAAATCCTTCCGGTGGATTCAACCACGTTTTCGGGAGATTCGTTGCTGTGTGCTCAGAGAGAGAAGTTCGTGTAAAGTGATAGCCTACTCTTGCCGTATTGATTTTTCGGCAGGAAGGTTAAGTTTAAGATTAAAATTTCTTTTCAAAATTTAAAGTCTCAAGTTTAAATTAATTAATCTATAATAGTCATTTTGGTTACTTGGTGAAGTCTTCAGGAGAAGTGCGAGGTACTGTGAAGGTTAGAATTTAACATTTAAATATTAAATTGCTTGATGATATTTTCCTGTTCAATTTGGTTAAGACAGGAATAGCCTACTGAAAAAGAAAATTTATTTAATGTTTTGAGATTCTATATATATTTTAACAAGTTCCTTAATTTAACATTCAAAGCCAAGCGGATAATTCTGGATAATTCAATAATTTGTAAATTGGAAATTTACAGAAAATAAGTAGTTTGAAATTGATACAATTTTGAGTTTAACTGGTTGGACATTGTCTTTGTTCATATATTAAATATTAATATTACCTTAATTTGTTTGATTTTTATTTTGAGAAGAAGTCGTATTTTATTATTTGTTTCATTTTATATTAGAAGAAAATTATTTTATTTTGAAATTCAGTGAAGATTTTTATTTTTTGAGTTAGTGTTGAAAATATTAGCACTGAGAACTTGAAGGACACAATTATTGAATGATTGATTGATTGTTATTTTAAGACTGGACATGTGAACATTTGATAGTTTATTAATACGAAATAATTGAGAACAAATTAAAGGTAAAAGAGTTAGCTTGGCGTTGCTGTATGATTGATTTCAAATTTTTATTAAAATTACTATTATTTTATACTGAGTTTAATTATTGAATTCCATTGGAACTTGTGCATTCTTAAAATAAAGGGTTATTAGTTCAGAACACAATTGATCGCTCTTATACTAAAACAAAAATAGTTGTAATTGGTTTATAGAAGATAACCTTACTATAGACACGTTACAGAGAGCTTACAGTTAATGCTAATATCTTGTATTTAACAATAGTAATTTTAATCGGTTCTTCGTTCTAGAGATAGTCTCCAACTTTTTGTTTTATATCCTCCTTCCACAGGTCAGTGTGCCATAAGATTGGACTAAGTATGAGTAGAACATGCATAGTCTTTGAAGTGAAATGGGGTTTCTAATTTTGTAATGTCTTAAATTGAGTACTAGTTACCATAATTGCCTTTACTTTGTTACTGGATTGGAATTATTTATATAATAAACGATTTCTCAAAATAATCAAAGAGTACTCTGTGAGGTTCTTTGATATATCAAGCAATGTATCAAATATCAAAAGCTTTTTAAATTTCAAACAGCTCTAAATTTGAGAGCTTCAAGAGGGAGGATTGGTGGTTTATTCAGAAAACGAATTTACAAACTTGATAAAGAAAGAAGCGTTGCTAGCGTGTTAAATCAAATTTTTCACACGTTAAGTTTGAGATGAAACTATGAAATAGCGATAGTTTTAAAGAACATAGTAACAAATGCACATTATATATTATCATTCATCGCCAAAATGGTATAAATTATATCAAACTAGAACTTGTACCTGGCAGAGAAACAATTAAGGCGTAACGCTTAGCAATACATTAGTAGTAACAAAAGACAAAATTAATTATACATTTATAAACACTTACACATGACTGTACTCAGTGGTAATTTCCGTAACTATTTGGATAGTTGTGAAAAAACTTTATCTCAGTTTTTATACTAATAAGAAAAATTATAATGTTGTATATAAAACTTATTTGATAAAGACAAGGAATATATTGATATGTAACAACTCAGATTTTCATTCCAGAGCGCAACCAGGAGTCCTTGCATGATAGCAGCGGAAATTGCTCCCCTCTATGACTATGGAAGTAGTTCAAATAAATGGTCGTTTAGAATAATATGATAAACGTGAAGTAAAACACATAATGGTCATTGGTGCAGTAATTACTGTTACATTTTTAACAAAGACTGAGTACTCTGTAAATAAAGAAAGACTGCGGAGAGCGAAGACGTTCCTTGCACCCAGCCATTAAACACCACAGCCATTAGCACATCTTCATTCTCCACGCTCCAGTAACACTTTGGTACGTCAACTGTATACACTATTCTTAACCTGTATAGTTTGTTATTTCCGTTTAAAAGTGTGGTTTTAATAATAAAAAAAATAGCCAAAGAAACGATTTCATTTCAGCGAAAAAGGCAGCCTTACGCCTAAAAAGATTACCTGTATTAAAATAAATAGAATGAATTTGAAATTATTTTATAATTTTGTTGATACTGCAACTAAGAATACTACTGAGGAAAAAAGCCTGGAAAGAGGTTTACTACTAGAGGATAATAATTTACAAATAAAAAAAAAGTAATTCACTGTTATATTTTTTAAATAGCTTTCCTTTTACCTTTATTTATGTTTTACTATCTTTAATGCCTCGGTCTGATTGAAAAGAATATGGATTATATGCCAAAATTATTATTTGAATTATTTCTAAAGTAAAACCTATATATTATGGGGTTTCAATGTATCTAAAATATAAGCAAATCGTTGTGTATGAATAATGATAAATATAAACTTTTACTGTAGAAGTGTAGGTCCTGTTTAGTACATTTTTGATTTGTATAAAACATAATTTTAAGTATATTTCAATAAGTACTAGTTAGCTAGTAAAATTATAATTCTTCTTATTGGTATTATGTTAATACAAAAACATTACATGTATTACAATATATAACATGGGTTTTTTACACTGTGGATTAATTTTACGACTCCTCTAAATTCATAATGAATTTTAAATGTATAAAAGTTTTAATGTATTGAAAATATTTTTTGTATATATTATTTCAAACATCATAATTTATTGCTAGTGAATACAAAAACCATCGTTTTGTTGAGCGTAGAGTATTTGGTTACGCGAAAATTTCATTTTGCGGAAGAGTTTACCGCTACTTTACAGAGGCTGTCATACAGTTCCAGGGGGGTGGAATGAGTTATTTGTTTTGGTCCATTCTAGACCGTGATAGGCTTTTCTACCTAATTCAGCTACTTTTGAAACTACATTTTGCATGAATGTATTTAAAACATTTTGCTGGTTTTAATTCTATGTGTTTTTTGTTAAATTCTATGCGTTAAATTCTAGTTTTAATTTAATGTTTTCTTTTTTATAAAAGTAATTTGTTTTAACCAATTATCAGTCAATTGGTTGAGGATTCATCACAAAATAAATGTTTTTTGTATTGTTTGTCAGTGATTAAAAATTTGGTTATATATAGCCTAACCCGAGGAAAACCAATTTCCCGTGTAGGATATTTAGTAATGGCGTAACCCTGCTCAATAATGTTAACAGACTGTTTAGTCTTGATAAGTTATTTACCGAGGAACATTTAACCCAGCACACCATTACTACAGACCACTGTCGGCTACAATTCTTTCTAGTCCATTTACCGTTTATATTAAAGTTCTTTGTCTAGAAAAAAACGAATGGGATATTATGTTCTCGACTATTTTTAAAACAAAGTGTTTGGTTTAACTAATATCTAATGATAAATTATTGTTGCGGAACTCACCACACAAAGTTTTATGTTTTGTGTATATACAAAAATAAACACTGCAATACTATAAATAATTTTGTTTTACAAAAGATTATCCGTTTTTACAACGTATTAGAGTATTATAAATGGAATTTAAATAAATACTACTTAATTGATTTAGTTTTTTATTCTCATTGCCAAAATACTTTCTTGACTACTCTTGATGGAAATGAAAATAAATTATAAATAAAACGAAACTTGTGGCTATAACATTGCAATACAACTTATAAAGACTTGATGCAACTTTAGGGCCTATTGAAAAATAAAATACAGTCCTACGTTTTGTGCAACTCATATGAAATTAAATCTATATCTGATGTTCCTGTTGAAAGCTTTGTAGAATGTGACTGTATAATCAAGATACACTAAACTATAGTGAGGATATTTTTTTATTATTATAAATTCCTCTTTATACGTGTTTAGTAGTTTTATACTACCTTGATAGAGGTATACTAATCGATATAAATTGTCTCGTTTCCGAACCCCTTAACTTAATGAACCCCTAACGTCCTAGTGAAGCCAAATGAGCAAAGTAGTTAGCATACCATTACAATTTAAAATGGTGTTCTCTCTTTAAAATATATACAGTGATAAGTTAAACATATCAGGTATCATAATAAACTTATTGTGGCTAAACATTTTTGACAATTCAGCAGTTTCTAGTTTTGATGTTAATATGCATACTGTTACCTATATTGAACCCATATTTTCTCATGTTTACATATTTAGTTTTTGTGTTGAAGTATTGCTCCAATATATGATCTAAACGTTGGTTTAAAAATACTTTTATATTCATTGTAAGTTTACGCCCGATACATTATCAAAGAAACGCTTTAACTTGTAAATAAACTTCCAAATTTACAAGATTGCTCAGAATGATTTGTATGTAACTAAATGTTTCTATAATAAGAGAATTTTGGCTGGGAGAAATGTTTTTACCTTACATATATTTTATTTTAATAGCATTAAAACTGAATTATTCTGTTTATTATGACAATTTTATTTTTAAATGGTGTTTTTATCCTTATTCACGTGTAGTGTTTAATAGCGTATTTATAATTTACAAGATGTAAGTGTTACTTTTAACGTGTATGGGATTACATTATTGGTTGGATAATTTTGTATTTCATTATGATTTTACACTTTGCGCACACTTAATGTTCCAATTAAATTTTCTGTGTGCAAAGATTATTTTGTGATTTCTTTTGTCGTACACATGCTATAAACTTGAGACTGTTTTATCAGAGTGATGTATACCTGCATACAAGATTTGTTATTATATATTTTATATCTTCATTGAGCTCGAAAACAAATTGTTATTTATAAAGGATAATTTTTGTTCGTTGTAAAACAAATTTACATAGTAAACGTTCAGAAATAGGAGTTTTTCAATACATTTAAACTTTTTAATAAATTACATTCATGACAGTGTCTCAATTCATGAGAATTTCTAGGTTTTTAAAGAAATCTTTAACTAAATATCTGACCACTCCCATTTCGATTATACGATATCTTCCTGTAAATTATAATGTTCATTACGTATTAATTTGCTTATCCTACCAGATTTGATATAGAGACTGTAGTGATTTGCTTTTTCCTCTTATTAATCACAACTCGTATTTGCAAAGTTTGTTGTCCGTATCATTACTAGTTATAGATTTATTATTTCTTATTAATTATTATATACTGTATTTTAACCTATGTTTAAATAGTATTTTATCGAATTTTCAGTACTGTCAGCTAGAAGTTTATGCCACCCTTTTCTGAACACTATATATGTACACATTAGCTTATGCAATATACCCCTTCGAACACGATAACTGGAATATTTTTTAATATATCCACACTAAAATTGTACAGTGTAAATAAATGGGTTTGTTAGCAAGTAATAACTAGTAAAGGTTTCTAGATGGACCCGTTCGCATCTGTGCATTTTTAATTGTCTATTTCTATGGCCATAAATACCCAAAATGACAAATATTTGTTAAAATATTAAGTAAATTTAAATCGTGTATTTTCATGTATCTCTCGAGGTTCAAAATGGTGGTAATTAAAAGTTTAAGATAAATGATTATGAGTAGTATACAACAACAGTGTTAAAATAAATAATTATGATTACAACAACTGATGGAATTCAAATAAAATAGATTCAGACTAAATTTGGTACCTAGTCAGTATTTGCACATAGCTTTCATAAGTTCTTTCGCCAATTTTAACCAATAAATCTTTTCAAGATAGCAGTGGTCAGTCAATTTTTTGGTAAATATTTAAATCGACTAATTTATAACACGGATCCAAAATGATACATTAATAATTTTATTTTACTTTTATCGATATCCCGCAAACATATTTTAATCAAACGATTTAAGAATTTATCCATTTTTAAATGTATTGCTTTCATTATGGCTGTTACAACCTGTCAATATATTGGTCTTAACAGATATTGATATCGCACGGCAAATACATTTATATAGGTAATTCTGCAGAATGATACAGGTACAAATATCTGTTCATAATATATAGTAATAGCGCATTTAGCTTATAAAGATATTATAGATAACACTAAAGACAATTATTATTGTAAAAATGTTAAATTTTATATTAATCAAACGATGCTCTGAGACTCTGATGGTCCTTATGTCTTTTTGTTGTACTATGTAAAGAAATCGTAAAAAATATTTGAAGAAACTACGAGTATAGTTACTACACAAACTGCTCCATTGTTATCTATATCGTTTTTATACATATTACAAAATAGTATAACCATGTTACAAAAACACAAGTGTAACTTCAAAAACAGTCCACAGTTTCCTTAAAATAATCCTCCCACTGTCTTTATTAAAGTTTAATCTGACTTCTAAGATCCTGGCAATTATGGGATAGCACGTTGTTCCTGGACAAATCGGCTTACATTGTGCTTCCCGTTAATTGCCATCAACAAATCAGAGCCGGTAATCCTGGCAATAACGGTGGCCAACCTGGGTTTTCTACCCTCTAGCACTAGCCGTATCTAGCACTAAAGATTATATCACGTAGAAAACAATACATTTTAGCAATTTATTTAGTAATATTTCAATTGTATATAACAGTATTAATGATGAATAAAACTTCACTGAAATATACACATTACTATTGAACTACTTACCAACGAAATGCATATTTCAGGGTTAATGTTTATTACGTCTAATACCATTATTTTGTTTAAAATGATGTTTGAATTTGTTTCCTTTAAAAATTAATACTAGATTACGAGTGCAATGAAATTTTAATTTGAAGCCCTTCTTCCTGATAATGCCACGTTTATATATTGTTTTCATATTAAAAGTAAAGTATGTATGATAGGTATTTAAACTGAATTCCAACGAAACGGCCACAGTGGTGAGTTGATAAAGGAATTGATTGAAATCCAGTTTATTTAAATTATGAATCACAACTTAAAATATTTACTATCTTTTATTACTTGGTTACCAACCCAAATAAATATTTGCTTTGATGAGGTTCTTATTAAAGTGTTAAAAATGCTTTTGATAGCTAAGCATGGCAGACTTTAATATGCTGGTGGAAACCTAAATATTTACAAGTATGAAAAAGCGCGTACATACAGTGTGTAATTAAATTAGTTCAGGAACAGTCTAGAGCCAATCACTACGAAAATGAGTTACGAAAGCAAACAATCTTTATACGTAGGCATACCGGTTAATACAGACACCCAACAAAATTGTTTAGGGCATTAAGGCTGTTAAAGATTTAGATTTATACTGTTAACAGGAAATTCCATTAAGTCATGTCACCTAATGGTGGTTTATTTTAAGTTCAACAATAAAAATTACTTTACTTGACACCCCGTTTGAAAAACCTGTTAAAATCTATATTTATTCTAATTTGAGATTTTTCTATTCATTCAAACTATTTTCTTACACCTATTATTTAAAACTAATTTTAAGTTCCAAAACTTGTCATAAATGATGTAAAAACTAATTAAAATTCATTACTTTTACAAAACCTATAAAATCCGTATTAGTTTTAGAAGTACAACCTGTTAAATGTACGTACATGTTTACTCCTACAATAGAAAAAGCTGTTACCATGCACTGGTGCTATATGGCTACCATATGTCAACAGATGCAAAGCAGTTATTTTTTAATTTTCAACGAAACATCCCGTATTACATTAATTAAATAATTAAAGTATGCTTAATACTAATATTTTGTACAAGTCTGTTTTCTAAAATATGTTATTTACAGTCTAACTTACTTTTTAACTTTGGATGCAAGCTGGCAATGTGAAACGAAACGTTAATTTTTAGATGTTTGTATTCTATATTTCTTGATTTGTTGTTATAATATGTAGTAGTGTAACGTATATTTAAGGATATGATTTATATTATTGTGAAATGGAAGAATTCATTGTCGAAAAAGTTGAGAATAAGGCCAGAAAAAGGAAGAGATTTGTGACAGAATGGAAGCGGAACAAAGAGAAGAAGGTAAGGTTAACTCACCAGTTCTATTACATAATATATAGTTGTAAAATGAAGTATTTGTCTCGTTTCTGTTATTTGAACAATTGTTACTTATATAACATTGTCTTAATTTTATTAACCAATACAATTTACACAGTTTTATCGATAAGTCAAAATTTGCCTGTCAAGTTTAACATAAATTATAGATATTTGTAAATCTAACACTTCATGCAGACACCATACTAGCCTATACTAAATACAGAAATCCTCAAAGTTGCATTTTAACAAAACTTATTTTGTAATGCTAGAACTACCTTGAAGATTATTATTCTTTGATTGTAATATTTGATTTTTGTTACAGGCACCAAGCTAAAGGATTTCCTACATTCACAAGATGTGAACACGATGGGAAGAGTATTACCGCTGCAAAGAGTTGTCACTTCAAGACGTTAGAAAGATTTACCAGCGTTATTACCAAGACGCAAGTCAATTATCCCAAGAGAATTACATTCATCAACATGTGAAATTAACTTCAGTAGACAAGAAGAGACCCAAAAATCAATGCAATAGACGTCATAAAGAAAAATAATAACCACAAATTTTACTTTACTAAAGCAGCATGAAGGCCACGTTAAACAAGTAAGAGTGTGTAGTGCTGCATTTTTACACATTTTGCAAAAAGGACGTGACAGGGTTCAATGCACTTTATTCTGTCAAATGTTTCTGATCAAGAAGCGTATTACCGAAGGTAGCTGTACATTTAAAACTTTACTGTGTGTGAAGGGGATTCTAAACAATCCAGAGCAAAGAAAACACAATATATTATCTTTGGACTTAGGATGAATATCTAAAAGGCTCAGTACGGGTTGCATCGGCACTGCACCACAAGTTAAGTGGTTTAGACTTAACTGGAATCACCACGGTATGTCTTTTTTCTGGTGGCTGTGGTGATCAAAACAAAAGTATCACAATAATTGTCCATGCTTTGACATTGGGTGCTGAACGAGGCTTCTACGAATTTCAAAGAAATTCAGTTATGTTTCCCGGTTTTATCCCTCTATTTTATCCCGTCAGATCGTGTTTTTCGAAACCTCTAACGCCAATTTAAGAAACAAACTGTGATAGAAAATTCGTTTTCAACATTGGACCGTGATTCCTCTGGGAATGGATTGTTCAAAATTAAATAAGTATCATTCTAATATAAATATGTTGGCAAAAGCATTGAATGAAATAATGTAATGCGTTAGAATTTTATATAATTATTATTGTTTGATGACATAAAACAAATTATTGTTTATAATAATATACGATATGTTCACAGAAAATATGAAAATAAATAATCAACCTGAGCTTTAGAGCCAGCTCTAACCCCTATGTGCAAGGGACAAAATTACTCTGATTTCAGAGAGAATATACAACAATGGTTCTGCCATCACAATTCACAGGTGCTTACAATGTCCGAGATTGTTACGAGAGAGATTAATTGTATCAAGCAACCCGTGAGGCCGCTCCATACCTGCAACGTGAAAGATATTACCAGTGTGGTTTAATCATTGTCATAATTTTATATCCGAGCACACATAATTTTCCGAATGAACGCTTATCTTCCGAAATTAGTGATAACGGGTACGAATAGCTTTTATGACAGATTTATTCCACGTATTTACAAAAGGATATAGAAACTAAAGATATTTCCAGAACTAACCAGTCACTTGTGTGGGTAGTCTATATTTGCCACCTAAATAACAAAATATTATATATATATATATATATATATATATATATATATGTATATATATATATATATATATTCATATTTTTATTAGTATTCATGCAGTTTGAAAATATTAAAATAGATACATACGAAATTTTATACGATTAAATGCAACCATTATGGAGAGCACTCCCCACGGGGGGGGGGGGTAAAAATTAATATAATTATTGACGATAATATTAAATAATAATAATTGATAATAATAAATTGGATTTCTCAAACAGGGTTAATCTTAATAATCTACAAACGAGTATTGCTGAAACAGACACCTGACACACACAAAAATATTCTACTATAACTCAATGTTCTTTGCTAAAAAGTAGTGAAAACGGTTATAATTTTGATTTTATACAAATGTGTCTTTAAAATTATATTTTTCAATGTGAATTTTTGCTCTAAAGGAACTTTTTAAGTTGTGTATTTCATTAACTTTAACTTTTATTTAAAGGTACATGTATCGAAATATTAAACATATTATATAATTAACATAACGCTTAATCCTAATATTAAAAAGTAGTGGATAAACAACCAAGTGGGTTAGTAAAGCTGCTAAGTACGTTCTACAAATTAGATGCCTTAGAGAGAAATTAGAGACACAAATATTCGGTTTATCAGTGATTTCCTTGTTGTGAGTTCTACAGAATGGTTTTTTTTAGTCGCATCAATATATTACATGCACTCTGATTTGCTTTATATTCAGAGGCATTCATATAAAGCCACTATTTTTCCAAGGAGCATTCATTGATCTATTTTATTCTAATAAATCATAGTTTGAGAAAAATTCTAATTAAGCGAGTTTAATTACATAGGTTATGCAATTATAATATATTATTTTGAAAAATTAAATAGAAACGTTTTATTGTATATGGTACGTTGAAGTAAATTCTTATTCAATTGTTATTTAATAACCATATTCATTACAGAGATGACAGCTTTTCTCCAAAAGGGCCACACGAAATTCATTGACAACCTTTTTTTGAGATAGTAACGCGAACTTCAAAGACAGGTGTTCTCCTAGATTAAGCCACGTAAACTTAGAAGTCAGTAATTCTTCGATACAAATTAATACACTTCACATTCATAAAAAAATCTGACTAAAATGTGAAGGACATAAATTATCTGAGACAGCCACGTGAACTTTCAACATAGATATTCTGTTAGAGAGCAACATACAACTCACAGGTAACCGATGTCCACAACAGCCAATTCAAGTTCGTGGAAGACCACTAGAACTTCTTAGGTAACTATGCTCCAACATCCATATGCAGGTGATAAGATGCTAGTAAAAAAAACAGGACACCAGTGTTCTAGTACATATCCGTGTGTGTGTGAAACGATTTTGTTTACATATTAGGGGACGATGGCAAAGTATAGTTAAAACTAAAACCCGGATTACACATTGCCATTTATCTAAAAAGGAGCATAATAATTTATTAATTTATTTTATCAAGGAAGTTTGCTCTTTTTTAAATTGTCCATATTCTGATTTATCGGTAAATGCACATAAATTGATGGGCTACCACTTTTTACAAAACACTATTAAAGGACTACAGTATTTACAATTTTATCAGTATGCAAAAAGAGGGAGAAAACGGATTACATACTGATCAACCATTCCTTAGTCATGTCGAGGAAAACTGTGTTATAATATGAGCTGTGCATATTTTCATATTACTCATGAACGTTTCAAAATTGATTTACTCAGTTTATTAAAAGTCATCAGTTTTCGAAATTATATTTTAAATACTAAGAGTAAATATTCCCTTTGTTTCAACTATAATTTTGAGAAGAACAACGAAAGTGATAATCTTTTCAGGAACACTAGTAATATATGTTGCTTTTGTTTTAATAAACAATACAATAAAACTATATCATTTTGTTGATATCAAATTTGTAGAGTTTCATCATCTTAGGAGGTAAAATACGAGTAGTTCCATATAACGGTATTCAATAAAAATTCTAACAAAAACAAAATCCTACGGTAAAATTGGTAAAAATTTTGCAATAAACCTTATTGTTTTATGATAATTCTCTACATAAAAAATGAAATGAAAAATTTCAAGCAACGAACCGCCTGTAGCATCTGAAGCCTTTGGAAAAGCGGAATGTATGTTATGCTGGCTTGTGGAATCGTCTGGCCAGATGTTAGTACCTAGGTTCTCGAACTGACTAAAAACTTCAGCTACTGATTTACGATGCACATAGACTCCAGTGTGTATTATTCCTTAAAAGTACACTCAAACGTAAAGAACTAGCTTGAAACATCAGTTCAACTATACTTCTGAAATTATCTATTATATTTAGACAATCTGATATTTTACAGACTTGACATTACAGATTCACGTTTGTCAATTCCTCTAAGTTCCTCAAACCTCTGGGAAATACCTCACCCTGTAATGACTTGATACTTGCTTATATCTGCGACCATATTTTCTTATTTAATTAACCACCTAATACATGTTTCATGTACCTACCATTCTTAATTTACAGAAGAAATTGAGCTCTACGTATTTTGTGTAAAATACATTACCATTGTGAAAGAAACCATTGTCTGATTATAATTTTGAACTTTGCCATGACATTGTAATGATTTCGTAAATATTGCTGTTATATTTAAACCTTGTATCAATTATACACCTCACATATGAAACAAATGTTTCAATCTATCACGTCATGACTGACTGATTCTATCGATTTTGATTAACTTTTTACTAATTGCAGCGCAGTGCGTAATTCCAAACTGCAAAACAATACTCCTGGATATGATATACAGTTTACAGAATATAATATATTCTGTATACTGCCAAATATATTATATTTGGCCAATTAAACGGGCAGGATAAGGCTTAAAAATCGATTTATAAAAAAAAAACATTAAAAAGATGTATATCACATTTAAATGTTTTTCGGTAGTAAATGATTTATTTTAAAACAAAATTTACAAATTTCATTATCACATCATTAAATACTTTTGGGCAGTAATCAGATTTATTATAAAGAAGGAGAATAGTTATGTTCATTTGTAGGCTTTTTTGTTCCACCTTATGTAAAAAGATTTAGGAAAGTCAGTTTAATAAAGCATATAGTTTTAAAAACCTTGTAATAATATGAAGCAAACCCAGAGGATAACGATATCCTATTTTTCCTTTAGAGGACTGGAGACTAGCCAAGGGCAAAAAGCATTGAGTCAATATTTTTAATACAACTGTGTCAAAGCAGCCAGGTCAAGACTAACGGTGTTGTGATAGTTTTTACCTCCAATGCGCTGAGCTGAGGAAAAATACGAATTTGTTTCTTTATTTCACCCAGTAATATTTTATCATACATTAGATAACAAAAATTATACAACTTCTTGTCATAGCCTACCAATAGTAATATTGAATGGATCATATATGCATTGAGTTTTTTTTTTTTATTGTTGCATAATTAGTTTCTAACTTATTAAACGTTGATATATTAATTGAGAGATTGTCCATAAGACTAATGGACCATATTGTCACCAAGGTTTTCATGGAACAGCGTTTCTTACATATTAACACCATGATATTTATATTTAAATTAACTTTAAAAGTGACTCTCTACTATTAATTTTTTCTTTCTACTTTATGAATAAACAAGTCATATGTTAAAATATCATGATAGTATTCTATTAATTTCCAAATATGTGTATTAATTTTCCCGTTGTCATGGTTTTTAACAATAAAATCAATGTACAAAATATATTCGCTAACGTTCAGCCAAGTTCCATGAGGTGGCAGTCACAATCATTGAACTTAGTGATTGTTGTTTATAAATGAAGCTTCTAGCTAACTTTTATTTCTATGGGTCAGTGCGCTTTCGGAACATCGTGCGGAAAGACTGAGATAAATGGGACTGAATAAGATTCTTCGCTACCCTCGTGCCAATTAATTTTGAAATGTGCTTTTAAAAATAGTAATGCAATTTTTTATAAAACTATAAATTGTATTAAAATAAAATAAACTGTAAACTTCTAGAAATATTCATCCACTTTTAAATTAATTTTAACCCTTAGGGTACTTGGCACAGAAATGTAAATAGGCTTAGTATTTTTTCCTGTGTTTATGTAAAATTCCCGGTTTTATATTATTTCATCCATAATAGACTTTAAACATCTATACAAATATCAAAAATGTACAGCATTCAGTATTTTACTATCGTACATTTCAGTTAATAATTCGATAATACATTACAGCGATATAATTATTCTAATTAGGAAAAGGACACGATCCCTTCCGCACCAAAAACTGTATAAGATACCAATGTTTTATACAGCAGACCACAACTAAACGTAAAACAGCTTGTTCTGTTTGTGGGCTTAGGCAATCCACGTTTTAAACTCTCATTAATATAAATTAGAACAATATTGAGTTCTCCGTGTGGAAAGGGTAAAAATATTCCCTTTATTGTACATTATTATAATTTCAGTGTATTTGCCAAGGCATTCTTGTCACGATAGGAATAATTATACCAGACACCATTAAAATTACATAGTATTATCTGTTTCACTTTAAACTTTAACTTTAATTTAACTGGGAAACTATGTAATTATTTTAATAACGTGGTTTAGCAACTAATCTATGTATTTAATTAGGTCAGTCAGTTTCAAACACACGGATAGTTTTAGTGTTCTTCATTATTGAGTTGATTCATATAAAGCATGCATATTATATTAATCAAATTTACAAATCCTACAATTATTTAAAAACTAATTTCACTTAGTTTTGTATTCCAAACATTGTTATAATATACGTTGATATTATTACAAACAGTTTGCACAACATTTTATACATCCTTCTCCTTGAATTTGAGTTTTCTAGTGCTTGAGAATGTTAAATTATACAAAAAGTTAAATTTGTTAAAATTATATATAGTTAAAATTATACAGAAAGTTAAATTATACAAAACATAAGTATGAATTGTGTTTATATATAATCAAGACAAAATGTCAGTAAACTGTAGTGATAAATAACTCATCTAAATTGGTGAAATTTAGAATTTTTTACTTTACGTTTAAGTGTCAGATCTCTCCTGTAACATGAAAGTATTTTTCCCACTGTTTTGAATGGTTAATAAAAAATCAAATTAATTACCACACGATATATGATGGATCAATCAAAATCGATTTATTTACAGACTGAATATTGGGTTAAGGATGTATATACTTAATTTGAAATTAATTAATGAATGAAAAATAAATCGACAGCACGGGACATAAAATCCAAGCATTCCACCTATGATTGTCTTTTGTAACTAATAAAACATACGTGATTTTTCGACTATAATACTTTAGGCCAATAGGAGCATTATTCCCCTTTATAACTACAATGCACATTATATATTTTAATGTGTGTGTGTGCGTGCGTGCGTGCGTGCGTGCGTGTGTGTGTGTGTGTGTGTGTGTGTTTGTTGGGCATGTGTGTGTACGCACTGCTTCCAATGTATTGGATAAATGTAACCAACTGAAGCTTAATGACACGTTAACTATGTAATGGACATTTAACAGTATGTCATTTATCTATAATGAGACATAGTAAATTCCAGTGGAATGGTATGCCAATAAAACTAGGTTGAAAAGCATATTGTAAACATTAGTTACACTAGCCATGGTATTTAAAATATAAATGCTCTGAATTTGATAATTATGTTTGAAATAAGTCCATACTTTCAACATACTATGTTATTAATTAAAATAATCTGTACGACTCATTAGAACCCATGATATCAATGCGATTGTTTTACATGATATTATCCTCTGGGAAATCAACATTCACTGTAGGAAATGCAATACACATTATAGCTAATACCGATTTAATCGGAAAACCAAACAGCTTATATAACATATTTTTTTAGTGACTATGAATTTATTCTAAGTATTTCGTTTACAAACTGTTATTATTACTTAAATTCATAAGCAAAATTTCTCTTTAAGTGATTAATGGTTTTAATTTGAATAACCGTGGTAAAATCACTAAATGTGAAATTTTTTCCTTTATTCTACGTCTAAATTAAATAAAAAGTATATCTGGAGAGCTTGTTGACAAACAGACTAAGGCGTGATTCCTTTCAGCGAATGTTTATATCCTGTCTGTGACTGTAGTAATTTTAAATAGTTCCTTGTCCTATCAATATTCCCCCACGTATTGTTTTATTCCTCCTTTAACAGGCCAATGGGCATGAGATTGGACACAATAAGGGTGAAAACAAGCGTATTGTTTAATATTAAAATAGGGTTCTTTATTTTTTTATGTCTTAAATGAAGTAATTTCAGAAGTGCCTTAAGTTTGTTACTCGACTCGAAATATTTATATTTGAAATATTTCTATTCACGATGGAAGAGTAAGCAGTAAGCTCCTATTATTTATCCAAGCAACGTATCGAATAACAAAAACTTTAAATTCCAATCAGCTTCAATTGGAGAGGTGGGAGGATAACTGGCTTATTATCAATACGGATTTAGAAACTTGAAGAAGAAAGAAGTTTTGCTGGTGTGTAAAATCAAATGTTCACGCGTTCAGTTTGAGATGTAATTTTTCGGGTTTATTTTTTGGCTGTATAGCGATAGTATTAACGAACATAGTAACAACTGCTCATAATCTATCCTAAAGTGTGTTGAATGTTAATAATACAGTATTGGAACTTGGACCTAGTAGAGAAACAAATAAAGCATGACTATATATATTAGCAATAGTAAAAGAATAAGTTATTTCTAAATTTATGTATGGTATTCTAAATTGATGGTATTTAGTGATAATTTTCGTACCTATTTAAATGGTAGATTTTGGTGAAAAAACGCTGTCTCAGTGTTAATAGTAATATTTAAAATTTAGAATATTTTTAGATAAAAATTATTTGATAAATACAAGGATTGCATTGACATTTAACAATTTAGATTTACATTCCAGAACGAAACCAGGAGTTCTTGCATGGTAGCAGTGGACATTACTGTTTTCCTCTATGACTCTCGCAGTAGTTTCAATAAAATATGTGTAGAGTAATGATAAACATGTAGTAAAACACGTAATGGCCATTAGTGCTGTAATTAATGTTACATTTTTAACAAAGACTGAGTACTCTGTAAATAAAGAAAGACTCTGTGGAGAGCGCACACGTTCCTTGCACCCAGCCATTAACCACCACAGTCATTAGCACATCTTCATTCTCCACGCTCCAGTAACACTTCGGTACGTCAAATATATACACTGTTTTTAACCAACGTAGTTTATTATTACCGTTTAAAATTGTGGTTTAAGTAATCATAAAAATACCAACTAAACTATTTCATTTTAGCTAAAAGGCAATTATTACACTGATGGAGATTGACTGCATAACAATTGTATGGAATTAATTTTAACTTATAGAATTATTTTGATGCTGCGAATAGACTAAATAAATTTTATGTAATAGACTAGAAAAAATTTAAGTTCCTGAAAAAAATTTTTACAAGTTTAAAAAATAAATCCAGAGTTGGAATTTTAAAGTCTATCATTATGTTTACTTATTCTACCTATCTTTAATGCCCGGTCTGATTGGGATGAAAATAGATTACATGCCAACATTATTCCATAAATTATTACTAGATTAAAGCCTACTATACGGGGTGTAAATGTATTTAACAAATGAAAGATTTTTGTGTATCTATGATGATAAATATTAAGCCTTATTCCAGAATATATATATATATATATATATATATATATATATATATATATATATATATATATATATATTCATATATATATACATACATCTATATTCATATATATATATAGATACATATATATATATATATATATATATATATATATGTCATTTGATACTTAAGATGTCATACGGACAGATAAAAGGAAATTTTTACAGCCCTTTTTCCCAAAAGATGGAAGAAGTATCATTTTGACCTACTGACTTATAGGTTTGAATTATGCTAAAATAAAATCCATATTTGGACCTGCACAATCATAGAGCTTACTCTTGGTTATGTAGGAATAAATTTTCATGCTAAGTGTAAAGTGTAGATATGAAATCTTCCTTGATATTCAGGGTGGCGCATGTGCCAGTTTTCCCACAAATTAGGATATTTTGTTTCGATAGGTTGATAACAATGTTAAGTTGGCAGAAACACGGAATAAGTTCATCGCTGTCCGCTCTACGTGTGTGTGTTTTATTAATGTTTACAACCAAATAATGAGGTTACATCCTTCAGTTGTGGTGGAAGCATAATCAAAATACTGCTATAATAATTTAGGAATTTATTGATCCTGTCACATAATACAATCATATTTGATTCCATACGTTAGGTTTCATAGTAGTGTTCAAATATAAAATTTGTCGGTGAGCTAGGGAGGTTACTACAATATTTTAAAATTGCCTTTACAGTGTATTATTTTTCTTTGTACAAAATTGAATAAATATGTCACATTGATAAAACATGATCTACTTCGTCTTGACATTTATTTATTCTGATATTTTCGCGTTGCCATCATAATAGCCATATAACTTTGTTAAAAATATTCAACAACTCTCAGCTAAATAAAATGGAGTGAAATGTGCCTTCATCGAACTCAGTGTTTTTTATATGTTTTATGCAAACTTTGACACGTGCCATTTTATACTGGATTGACAAATATTTGGTTTGCAGCATTTTTCTCCTCTTGTAAGGGCTTCAAGCTCAGATATCAGCCGACGAGGTTCTACGTTTAATTGTTTAAAAGCCCCCCAATTCTCTATTTATGACAAAAATCACATCATTTGTATCATATTTTTCAAAATTTAAATCTGTGAGTTTAGGGTAACGGGTTGAAGTTATCATACAAAAATCATGAGTTTCATACTTAAAACAATTTTCTATGAATATTTGTTGATAATTTTTGTTCAATAGTTAAAAGAAAGATGGAGACGTTTTGGACACGTGCTATGAACCTCACCGCAGAATACTTATAATTCGACGCCTTTCGTCTCAAAATGGAACGGTTACCATTTTTCATGAAAGAGTTCTAAATTCTCTTAAACTTGAACTAGAAGATTGGTTATGTTTAGAAGTGAAATTTGATTACCTCACTCACTATAATAACAACATGTAAAAGTATTTTGATGACTTGAAAGGGGAAATGTATCCTACAATATTTACTTCCATATACAATGTATATTCCCATAAAACAACACTTGTGCAACAAAAACACTTCAAACCAATAGTAACTGATATACCGAATCATCGCTGCTTTCAGTGCTGCACTCGTACTGACTGTTTACGAGAGTTGCGACTGGCTCACCGCATAACTGTTTTGCACACTCCCATACAGGAAACAAATCCCACACACATTTCTCGTCAATACCCAAAGTGAATCAATTACGTGGATTGTACCGTAGCTTAATGCTTTGTATATGCCAGATCGGTTAATTCATATGTTGGCTACGCTAAGTTTTGTTTAATTCTTTGGCCATATATGCTAGTCGAGGTGCCTCATTTCTGATTGAATGAAACTTTAAATTACTAATTTGACCCTTAAGATGTTGGTGTTTCCATTTGCCCACAGTAAGTTTGTATACTACCACACCAGTTTAATGTGGTGTTCTCTCTTTAAAATATACGCTGTCATGTCATATACGTTTAGTATCAGATGTTTCAACCAACTTTCTGGTTAATTAATTTTGACAATTTTACACTGTTACCTTGATTTGTACACATTTCATCTTTAAACTTTTAGTACTTGTGTTTATGTATTGATACGGTAATTTAATTATTATCACAATATATTCTCTTAATGTTGGTTTTTAATAATCTTATATTTTTGGTAACTTTATGCCTGATATATCAGCACAGAAACGCATTTTTAATTTGTAAATTAATTATTGAATACGAGTATAAACGATTATTCAGATCTTTTTTTGTTTTTTTTACGTTAAGAATTCTAAATTAATTAATTTCATACACTAAATGATATGTTTTTATATTGAAGAAATGTTGCACGATTTATTTTTTTTTAATTACATATATTTTCTTTGAATTATATGTTTTAAATAGGTCTGAAATTCGTATTTTTCATTTATAATGGTAATTAAATGTCTAAATGGTGTTTTTTTTTTTTACTTAATTTACCTGTAATGTTTTATATTTCTAAATTATTAGAACCTAATTTCAATGATTTATAATTTAAAAGTTGGAAGTGTAGTAACGTATAATAAATATTATAGTTGTAGGTATATACGATTACATGCTGTTTGGATATTGTTATCTTTTATTATGGTTTACATTTGGCCGCACGTTACCTTCCATTTGATCTGTATCGAATATTAGTTGTTATTTTCTCGTCCAACACGTGTTTTACTCACATGAGTATATTTTATCAGTGTTATGTATACCTGTATACCAGATGTTTTATTAAATAGTTTACATATTTACTGAGTTTGAAGATAATTTTTTATTTATAAGGGATCATTTTTTCCTTGTGCAAAACACTTTAAATAATAAACAGTGGTTAATAGGAATTTCGCAATTCATTTCAAAATCCTAACGAACTCAAAAGTTTCATTCATATCAGTTACTCAATCTATGGGAATTTATAGGTTATTTAAAGAAATCTTGTACTAAATATTCGACAAATCCCATTTCGATGAAAGGATATCTCCCTTTTAATAAATATTTTCAATCAATATTTATTTTTTCGTTAGTGATCATAAGCTGATTGGATTTATAGAGTCCGTTCAAAACTGTTAAAGATTGTATTTTTGGCTGTTCCAAATACTTTTCAAGTACCGTGCTTTTTTGTTTTCATAGAAGTGATTATGTTTGAGACTCGTATTTAGTAATATAACAGGACATTTTCATATAACTGTTAAAAGTTTGTTTTGGGTAGCTTATTGCTAGCATATCTGTAATATCATATGTAGTGAATGGCTATCCTGGCTGCTTTATAGATCGACCATCTGCCACAGAATTTCACCCACGCCATAAAGGATATGTCTATTATGTGCGATGTCTCGCACATAAATTCGGCACAGATGCCCGTCACAAAATTATCATGGAGAATTGTCCCTACATTTGAAAATTCTATATTAATACATTAAAATTTTCAAAACTATACACATACATATTTTTATGACAACCACAGGGTTTTGTACAACAAAAGGTTTTAATTTTGAAAATGAGGAAGAACTTATATACCATATGATGATTTACTATTGTCAAATATTGTATTTGTTTAATAGTCTTGAAATTAAAGGCAATTCCTTAACATAAAAACTATTATTTATGTAATACCAATTTTTATTTTTAAATTTAAGTGATTGATAATGCTATGATCAAAGAAGATGCCTACTGTATAAAACCGAAAGAGTATCTGAGCTATCCGTGCTAAATGGGCAAAAGATGCTCACAGACTGCAATCAAGAGACATTAGTGTTAACGAGGCCCCCAGGTACTAAGGAATTTCCTCTAGAACGCTTCGTCGAAGACAGACAAGTAACATAAAGACAATTTCAAAAAGAGGCCCCCAGGTTGTTTAGGTGTTGAAAATGAGAAACATCTTGTGAAACATATTCAGCGTTAAAAAATTACGGGTTTGAACCAGGTCAAGTGACAATGAGAATTCTAACTTTAAAATTTGCCAACAAACCTAGCCTTAACCATCTTTTTTAATTTTGTATGGCTGGATATGATTAGCTTCATTCTTTTTAAGGAAAACCCAGATCCATCAGTGTGGGACATATCCATGGGCTCTCTATAGCAAGAAGTGATGGGATGAAGATAGAGATTGTTGGTAATGTTTTTCAAATTCTCTCTAAAGAATATTTAAAAAAATGTTTATTTATTAGACTTGGTAACGGCTTCAAAATAGGTGAGACTGGTAGACAGATAAATAAGGTTTAAGAAAAATTTGTAGCAACTGAAGGTGCCAGATATATTCATGTAATGATATCTACAGAGAAAGGAGAAAATGTCAATGTAATTGCGTGTTGCAACACTGAAGGATAATATTTATCTCTCTCAGTTGTTTTTAAGGAGTTCGAAAGAAAAAGGAATTATCTGATAGTCTATCTCCAGTTCTATGGTGTTTATGAATAAGAAAAGTATCCTATATAAGTAGTGAAATACTTTTAAGGTGGTTAAGAGGACATTTTGTACCTACAAAACCTCCAGAAAATACTCGGCTTGTCTATATGGTCATGCATCATACGTAAACTGCATGATCAAATGATTTAATAGAATATGCTGACGAAATTAAAAACATAATTTTATCTTTACCCTGCTATACAACCGAAGCTCCTCAGCTTCTTGACCGCTCTTTCTTGAAGCCACTTAAACACTATTTTAAGGAAGAGGCAAAGAAGTGGTTGGCTCTTCATTCAGGAAGAACTATTAGTAGAATCTAATCGTGAGAGGTTACAAGAGAGGTAACAAAGCTTGAAAAAGGCTGATTCGTTGAAACTCGTGTTAATAGGTTTAATTAAACTGGAATATTATCTCTGAAAAAAGAAGCAAATCTTGATCACTTCTTCGCCATAAGTGATCAAGGAAAGTTGAAAGTTGTACAGACACCAAGATGCTTTCAATCTTTCACCGTTTGTGTTCATGATCCAACACCAGAGACTTCAAAGGAAACTCCAACAAAGCTACTAGACTAATTTATACAAATTCCTAGGCTGGAAGGGATATCTATAAAAAGGAAGAAACCCAAACTCCGCACATCTGCAGGACACGTCAAAGAAAAAAAGATAGTATTTAAAACTAAAAAGATTTCGAAGAAACTAAACACGAAGAAACAGTTGGAAGGTGAAGTAGAAAAGAAGTTGCTATTACTATTAGAAGTATGATTATATTTTTCAAAGTAGAATGATATTTATTTAGGCAGGATTACCGACACATTACAAAAATGTTACAGATGTTTTATGTGTTGCAAATGTCTGTGGGTGATACTTAAGGAAACATGACACTTTAAAGATCAGTTGAATGTCTCGTTTCAGTTACTAATTTTCTTGATGATTTAAAAATAAATCGTAACCAGTAATAACCAATAGATAATGTTATATTTTATATAATTATTTCAATTTTTACCAAAAGGCATCTTTCCCACAAAGACGAGGCACAAAGACCCACAAAGACTGTACATCTTTCTCACGCGGACAAGAGGTACAGCGAATTTTTGGAACATTAGAAATGTAATACTTTTATAAATGTATTAATTATGTTTGGCATTTATTAATTCCCACTAAACTAAGTGTTGCGTTTATTTAAAAAGTACTAGGTCTCTTATTAAAATCCTAATTATTTTTTGACACAGCTTCCTTAGGTGGGGTATCACTCCTAAACTTCCGTTTTTTTATTTGACAGAAGTAATCTAGACGTATATGTAATTTTAATTATCAAGGAGTGGGGAATTCAATGATTATACAATCTCTTGATAGCTTAATTGTCTTTTAATGAATCTGTTTTTATTAACTGTAATAAAAACACTAAATATCCACAGTTTGACTCTAATAAGACATGAATAATAATTTTAATAAGGAAACATAGTTTTGTGTTATAATTGTAGAACAATTATTGAACTGTATAATTGTCTGCATCACTGACCTTCTCTACAGTTAAACAACTTTGTAGCGATGATGATAAATCTTCTCGGGTGCATCTTAGACTGGAATCATCGATCTGCACTGGTAATGGAAATTAAAATAATTATTCAGAAAAGTATATTTTACAGCAAAGATTTTAGGCGCAAAACTGTCACTGATATGGGCGGTAGCGGCGGGTCCAGGTAGCATAGACCTTTAAGCGTGGGTACAGATGTCGAACTAAACATGTTCGGTAAAAACATTTATAAATAATTGTAATTATATATAATGGGTAGGGCTGTGCCATCTAGCGGATAAAGCAATAACAAAGCATGTTTACAGTAATTTTAGTCGGATAGCGTGAGTATGTTGTCACTCGTAGTTCAATTCAAACAGTTTAATAACAGTAGTTCAGTTATAATAACAGCAGAAACTGTATTATCTGGATTAATTCGGTTCACACAAACACAGCCTTATCGATCTGGTTTTTACCACTTACTAGGAGATGTAATCTCTTTTGACTAGACTATTATTAAAACAAACAATAATCATCGATGAGCGTTGTAAAAAAATAAATGGTCTAATAGAAAAATATAAAAGGGCTGGTGGAGACATATAATTTTTATTTATATACATTTTTCATAGGCATATTTTAAAATCTAATCATACCAACATTTTTACGTAAAATTATTACACAAAAATGGTTTTATTAATACATAACATGAATAACACAACTTCTAACTGGTTTTAACATATGTTATTTACTTATTAAGGGAACATAATATTTCTTTAATTTATTTGTATTTTGGTTAATTTTAAACGTTAAGTACACACGGGACTGCATGCTGTATCAATATACAATGGTGTCCAGACTCTAAAACACCTGTTATAATTATATTGTTATAAAAAAATATACGTTGCAGCGACTGAAGCATTACGGATTCGTTGACTAACAAAGCTAAAAGTTTATGTGGGTAGGGAAACTGGCCAACCACAGGACAGCTGACTCAACGAAGTCAGCAACAGTACGATTCCAACGTGCCCCTTCCTCTTTCCTTAAATACATTTAGAATTATATACAAACGAATATTTGTATAGTAACTATATGGGTTTTTAGGAAAGAAAATATATTTTTAACGGTGTATCTATAACTTTTATTTATCAGCTCCGTAAAAAAATTTCTAAGTTTTAACTAGCGTTCGTATTTTTTTTATACAAAAAGCTGTAACCCGTGGCTTCGTAATGTAATTTCCAAGTGAAAAAATCTGGACATAATTTCATGAGTTATGTAAGTTATAATTACTCAAATGTATTCCAATGTGTTAATTAATTCTAGATCTAAATGTAAAGAACAGTGTTTTTGGGACATGAAGTTGGAGGTTGTAAAGGATTTTTTATGACCGTATAAAATAACTTGAACTGAATTACAATATTTCTTTCATTACCTATTTTAAAAACACTTCAAAAAATTCAGGCCAGCGTTGATAATCCTAAAGTCGGCATTGTTACCTTTTCAGTTAACACTCTCATGATAGGCTTCATGTAATTTTGATTTTGAAAAGGGTAACAATTTTCCGTTGATTATCTGATTAAGTATATATATATATATATATATATATATGTACCTAAGCAGTTCTGAGAAGCCTATGTCGGTAAAAAAGGAATATACTATGGCCATTGTAATTTTACTCTGGTCTGGTCTCAAAGAAGAGTTTGCCTTGTTTCCCCGATCAATACAATACACATATACACAAATCGAGTAACCTACTTCTGGGATAAGGTGTCTACTTTTGGAAATTGTAATTTACTTCCAGTCTTACTTAATCAAGGAAATTTACACATGTATATAAACCCTCAATCAATTAAATAATAACTATTGTGTTCTCACAGTACTTTAAATTCACAGCAAAAGTAAGATAGTAACTTTATAATCGATAGTTGCATTACTTAGTTTATCAATATTTATAGTACAATGTTCAGTTAAAAGTTTATTTAAAAAACAAAACTGAATTATGTGGATAACCTCTGTGCTCGTGTAATTAAACTTATCCTTACGATCCTTCCTTAGTACGCTTCTAGGGATCAAGATACACTTATATACCGACTCTCCTGCTTCTATCGTTCGTGATTTATGCTCGGACTGATGATCATTTACTCAGTCAGGAGATCTCCTTTTGTAAATAAGTATAAATTTGTGTTCCATAATAAGTCTTTTATTTTGTTTAAAAACAGTCTCGTTTTCGTAAGTCACATTTTCATTAAGAGAAGACAATCTCTAAATGAAAAACTCACATTGATTTGAAAACAATTCATAATCTTATTTTCATTTGTTTACCCATGCTTTAACTGCTTTTAAAGTTCTTGACTCTTAACAAAAGTAAGCACATTCATTTTTGTTTTTTTTGTTAGGCATGTACCGTATATGAATGCTATTAGGAAAGTAAAAGAATCAATCATACTAAAAATCGATAATTCTATCTTAAAAGTTTGTTTTCATACAATTTAACAATTATAAATGCAGCTCTATGTATGTTTTTTACAACACATCAGTTTATGATGGAATATAGAACCTTGGAAAGAATGTGGTCAAGTAAACAAACAGATTTACAAAAAACAAACATGCAAAGGAATGCCCTGTTAAATTACCAATACTTCTTACAGCTACAGTTTTCATGTCGTTTATGGTTATCATACGCTATGTTAACGTATCTTACTGGTTGTTTTTGTTGCCCTATTTATTTTATATTGATTAAATTTGCATTTATATGTTTTACATGAGTTATTGTATACATTTTGTATAAAAATTTTAAAACAATGGTAAAGGAATTTTTACAACAAAAAGACACATGGCCTTTTTAATGAAAACACTTTAACCCACAGCCAAATGCAACATGACGTTGCACATTCACAACTGGAATCATGCTAAATCTGAAAATTTCACTGCGAAATTCACTAAAAATTCATTCACATTTATTGAAATAAAACCATTTGGAATATAATTTTTTAATTGTTAATAGACTATAATTAATTGTTCCAAATGGAATTTAATCAATGAAATAGTTAAAACTATATAAATTCTGAGTAATTGTACATGTTAATCCTTTATTTTCCAATAATGTTATTAAAAACGGAAGTGCCTTTGTTATTTTTGTTTTGATTTCACGAGTAATCAATTTAACTTAATTATACTGAAATTTAACATGGATATTCTTAGGGTCCCTGGTATGAATATAGACCTACTATTTTTTTAAAATTCCCTCCGGGCTACATCCCACTGGTTTTAAAGTAGTGAAAAATCCCATCTTGGTCACTAAAATTTCAAAATATAAATAGATTATTAGAAACTAGACTCTCAAATATAAGAATTCAAAATTTCACGAGTCTTCTAAACATTTGCCCACTAAATAAATTTCTGTAAAATGAGACTTGGAACTTTTTAAATAACTTTGACAATGTCAATGATATGTATCGGGCCTTTTAGTGATTGCTTTAATTGCTATTTAGATGTTTCATGTTTATTAAAGAAACTAAAACAGTCTCAAAACTCAAAAGTTATCATGGGTTACAAAAGGAATTCTTATTTCTCGAGAGAAAGTGAAATTCTTTCACAAGATTTTCATTCAAACTGAAAATGAAGACTTTAAAATATTTTTAGAACGTACCGGAGGATCTATAAAAAGGTCATACGTGAAACTAAAGCCTATGACATTAATAGAGCATTGGGTGAGTGTGAAACTTTTTCAAAGACAGCCTGGAAAAGCATTAAGAGTTCTTCTCGAGATATAAGTAAACACAAAAACAAGGGTTCCAAGGTAACAGCAATAACATTTGAAGGCAAAATAGTTGAAAATCAATTACAAGTGGAAAATGAATTTCAATGAGTACAGGTGTAGATGTAAAAGAGAGAAAGAAAATAGTGTAATTTAATTACAAATTTAAAGACTGTTACTAAACCTTTCCTATTAATAGTCTTTTGACAGAAGGAGGCTTCTCTCTCTCTCTCTCTCTCTCTCTCTCTCTCTCTCTCTCTCTCTCTCTCTCTCTCTCTCTCTCTCTCTCTCTCTCTCTCTCTCTCTCTCTCTCTCTCTCTCTCTCTCTCTCTCTCTCTCTCTCTCTCTCTCTCTCTCTCTCTCTCTCTCTCTCTCTCTCTCTCTCTCTCTCTCTCTCTCTCTCTCTCTCTCTCTCTCTCTCTCTCTCTCTCTCTCTCTCTCTCTCTCTCTCTCTCTCTCTCTCTCTCTCTCTCTCTCTCTCTCTCTCTCTCTCTCTCTCTCTCTCTCTCTCTCTCTCTCTCTCTCTCTCTCTCTCTCTCTCTCTCTCTCTCTCTCTCTCTCTCTCTCTCTCTCTCTCTCTCTCTCTCTCTCTCTCTCTCTCTCTCTCTCTCTCTCTCTCTCTCTCTCTCTCTCTCTCTCTCTCTCTCTCTCTCTCTCTCTCTCTCTCTCTCTCTCTCTCTCTCTCTCTCTCTCTCTCTCTCTCTCTCTCTCTCTCTCTCTCTCTCTCTCTCTCTCTCTCTCTCTCTCTCTCTCTCTCTCTCTCTCTCTCTCTCTCTCTCTCTCTCTCTCTCTCTCTCTCTCTCTCTCTCTCTCTCTCTCTCTCTCTCTCTCTCTCTCTCTCTCTCTCTCTCTCTCTCTCTCTCTCTCTCTCTCTCTCTCTCTCTCTCTAATTATTTATGAGTAAGAACAAAAGCTTTTAAGTCAATTACAATAAGCCCAGAGTAAATTACTAAATCCATACTTATGCATAGTAAATAATATTTTCCTGATGGTGGCAATATGGAAAACTCAACATAACCTAATATATTGCTTGCAAAGCCATGGATAACTGCCAGTAAATAATAGTTTTAAAATAATTAATATTTTTATTTCTCTATTTTCCTAATTAAAAAGGAAAACGTAGAAAAGGTCTAAAATTATTTTTATTATTCATTTAAATTCTGACACATACGACTATATGGTGATGAGCTAATACCCTAATTCTAAATCACTGTTTAATATATTTCAAGATATTTTTATCAATAAAGAAACGTTACTGGACTAAAAGAAATATATGTTAAATAAATTAAGATTTTTAAAAACACATAAAACCGACATATGGGGAACTAAGAATCGTATAACCATCATCATATATGGCGATATGCGTTTGCCTTGACCTGAGGAATAATGTGGTATTCCTTCTTCCACAGAGTTACAAGACACTCTGTATAAATAACCATAGCTTCTCTGTTTTAATCGCTATAACTGAGACAGAGAACTGTAGTAACGATCCAAAAATTCGTCAGAAACGAACAGTAAGTAATAAACGCCAATTTTTTTCAACTGAACCCAACGACTGCATGGACACCGAGCAACGCAGCTGGAACCAACAGATAATAATTCACTCGTGCAATATCATCACGTAGCAGGCTACAAGGTAAAGGGTTATATTGTGCTTTAATGACTGTAACAGATAATGTATGAAAAATGAGACGAACTGATCATTGACTTCACGTGTTGTAGTTTAAAAGTTTCTTGTATTCACTTTCTGTTCTTTGCACAAATATTTTATTAATTTTAAATTACCACATCACCTCAGATTTAGAGCATAAATCAGGATTGAATAACAGTATTCTGTTACATGTCATTTTAATAAATATGTATATACTCATATGGATGTTTCTATATGCCTAGGCTAGGCACCGTAAAACAGAGTAAATACCTTCTGGCATTAAAAGTTTAAAAAGTTTTATCCCTAAATATTTAAGTTTTTACATATTTCCATGGAACTCAGTGATTGTCTTGTGATACGGCACGAAAGTCTGCTCATACAAGGAAGTTTTAATACCTTTTTTTAATTCATAATCATTCATAGGATTGTTTGCTTTAAACATATTCATATATTTTAAATTTTTCAAATAACTGATTGAATATAAACCCTGGAACTACATTAAAAAGCTAACTTTAGACAAAAATATTAAGATTACTTACAAATATTCTCTCTACAACTATAATTTGTAATACTAATAGTATATATGCAAAACCTTGATACAGTAATTCTATAGTTTTAATAATAATAGGTCTTAAGTTTATATACTACTATATTAAATAGGTATTATTGTAATGCATATGGATATTGCCGCAGTTGCACTTACAGTAATAGAGATAAACTGTTGACTTTAAGAAAACTGTTTCTCTATTTTTGTTGTTATCATTCGAGCGGCTAGAAAAATTACTTTCCTGTCTGTTGTGTTTATGTCCGATTGTCCGCACGGTATCACGGAATTGATCTGATCCACATATTTTATATTTTTACACATGAAGGTTCATTTCGATACAGAAATCACTGAATTTACTATATGTTACCATAACTTCACGACTTCATCATAGTAGGCCTACCTATTTTCCTGAAAAATACGAGAGCTTATATCATTAATAACTGTTTTCATGTTTCATTTATGTAAATTCATAGTGAGGCTGTCGGATGGTGTAACTTGATTAGTGCAGAGACATTCTTTTAATAGTTTTATGGTGCTAAGTGGTAGTGACGTACACAAAAATATGCTTATTTTTTGAGCAATTTACCTAACGATTACTATTTAGTTTCCCTGGCAATATCAAGTTTTCCCATGATGTTAACGGTAACATACAATAACGTGTAATGGCATAATGAATGGCCTAGGCCATAAACATTACTGAATTTCTATGAAAATCGTATATTTTAAACCCAAAGTAAAAGTTTACCTAAAATAAATACTTACCCATTGCAAACTGAAGTGCAAAATATTTTAGTCGTTCAAATTTATAATAAAAATTTAAAAAAAAATGCATAAACGCCTATAGAAACCTCTGAAATTCCTAACTAAAACTTAAATTTTATCTTACACAGGACTATCTTAGGTCCCCAGGTTAAGTGATAGAGAGGGCTTGTTAGCCCTAATTTCGCCTGGTAAAATAAGACATTCTTTACTTTTACTTTTTTTATCTTTCACTCAGTAACACAGGACTCAATGCACTAATCACAATAATAATCTTGTACAAGACACTGTTTTGAATAAACAATATATAGCACGATAGTTACTACGGTAACCAATACACCTAAAACAATACACAGATTAGGTAAGTCCCCGAGCAATAATAATCTGCTTTAATTGTTTTGTAAATGTTTAAGGTTAAACATTTAAACTAAGATCGTTGCTTTTGCTCCCAGTTAGTGTGTATAGAAACCTTCCACACATCCGTATCTCTTACCAAAAATTTTAGCAGCATTAGGTTTAAAAGGAGCACTTAAATAGTAATTTGTACATAGTCCATTTATTTAATATTTGCGACAAAATATTTATTGCTCAAATATTTAATATTTGAACACAAACTTGCGATAGAAATTTATAATATTCTACAAAACATTTGGGTTTTTATTGGTTATACGAGGTGTGGCAGAAAATTCATGAGAGTGAAATCACTGAGAGCGACTTGGCAAAACTGTAATTTTCTCCATAAAGAGCAGAATTGAGTTTAAATCATCTAATTAATCAGACTCTTACACAATATTTGGGAATGAGAAAGGTTTGGGCCAAGATAGTACCAAAAAACCTGACAATTAAAAACAAAGACAATCGCAAGAATGTGTTCTTCAATTTTATTGACAGTATTGAAAATTACCTAAAATTTTCAGTAACGTAATTATTGATGGCGAATTATGGATTTTCGAACATAATCCCAACCGAGACAAAACGACAAAGTGAATAGTGGAATACTCTCTAATATCCTCGACCAAGAAAAGCTTGGATGAGCAAATAAAAAAAATCAAGATTTAAGGCTTAATTTTTTTTATAGAAGGTGAATCGTTCACAAATAATGTCTTGCATCCAGTCCTTGAACGGCTCAGGAAAAGGGTACTATGCGTCAGATCGGACATGTCTAACCGTTGGATGCTCCATTATGAAAATGCCCACTGTCACACGGTTTCTGTCCACCAGTTTCCACAAATCTCTATCAACCAGTTTTTGTCCAATAAAGTATTCATGTGATTCCCAGTCCCTCTCCTATACCCCATTTACCTTATCTCAGTCCCTTGACTTCTTTATGTTTCCTAAGATGAGAAAATACTTGAAAGGGCACTCCTTGGTACTATTATTCAACAGAGCGTAAGCGAGGAACTAAAGGCAATACCAGTTGAAGCCTTCCAGCATTGCTATGGAGAGTGGGACAACGCCTCCACACCTGTATAGCTGCTTAGAGAAATTATTTGGATGTTGATAAAATTAAAGTATAAGATTCAATTAAAATAGTTCAAATAGAAAAAAATTCCCACACTTTTCTGCCACACGTCGTATGATTTAGGTTTAATTATCACGAGTTTAAGTATGTCCATTAGCAACATGGAGACTATTTTCCATATATTTTTGGTATACTACATCCTATTCTTTTATCATTATATTTTGTTCAATTGTTATTGAAACCAACGGTTCATTTTATAAATAGCGGTTATTAAAGTGTAGAATAATTCAATTGCAAACAAAATCAATTTGCATTTAATTTACGAAAATTATTTCCTTTTTGTAGACCATACACACAATATAAATGAGACTCTATGCTTTAGGTTTAATATAAAACGGTGCCAGTAGTAAACGAGTGACAAGGTTTGAAATAGCAGTACTGCGGTTTATTCAGTGGCTATCCACATAAACCCTAACCCATGTCAACTTTTGCCCTTTGAGTACTTAAATGAACCTAAGCAAAATGCTTAATGAAACTTTGGTAGGATTTTATTGGTATATTCTTTGTAATAGTCACTCATTACACAATGACTTTGAATATATTAAGAGTGTTTGGAAATAATACCAGGGAAACGTATAAGTAAAAAGAGGTCTCCATAAAATAAAAACCGCTTAGCTATATATATTACTCCAATAAACACTACTGAAGCATTTTTTTAGATTTATTTTGTATCACTTCCTACGTTTTATACTAAATCTTATGGCAGAAAACTACAATAATATTTTTATATTTAATACTGCAGTATTTTCAATATTTTCTTTCATATTATTTAAAACGAAAATTTGTACAATATTATTTTCTCCATTGTACTATTTGTCTGCGAAGTCTCGTTCCTCTCCAAATGTAGCACATAAAGCCGTAAAATGCCATATTGGAAACTTTTTGGTATTTTTACATTGGTTGGTGTACCGGACGACCCTCTCATGTTGGTGTCGGCTGGATACAAAGTGATAAAGGTTGGTGCAAGAACAAAGTGGTGGCTGGTGTAACGGACGACACTCTCATATTGCTGTCGGCTGGATACAAAGTGATAAAGGTTAGTGCAAGAACATGGTGGTGGCTGGTGTACCGGACGACACTCTCATATTGCTGTCGGCTGGATACAAAGTGATAAAGGTTAGTGCAAGAACAAAGTGGTGGCTGGTGTACAGGACGACCCTCTCATTTTGGTGTCGGCTGGATACAAAGTGATATAGGTTAGTGCAAGCACAAGGTGGTGGCTGATGTACCGGACGACACCCTCATATTGCTGTCGGTTGGATACAAAGTGATAAAGGCTATTGCGAGAACAAGGTGGTGGCTAGTGTACCGGATGACCCTCTCATTTTGGTGTCGGCTGGATGCAAAGTGATAAAGGTTAGTGCACAAGGTGGTGGCTGGTGTACCGGATGACCCTCTCATTTTGGTGTCGGCTGGATGCAAAGTGATAAAGGTTAGTGCACAAGGTGGTGGCTGGTGTACCGGACTTATGGAACCCTGACCCACTTCTTGTGTACGAGTTAGACTATAATTTTAATTTGCACACCTCTCTGTTCTTTATGCAGTGTAATTATCAAATCCATCTAATTCCTGAGGAGCATTTTCAAAAGTCTATACACAAGTCATTATGAATTAGAACTCGATATTCACAGTAGCGTTGGTCTCGCTGTGTCAGTTCCAGAAGCTACTACAAACATTTTAGACCTACTGCTGGGAACGAAAATCTTTTATTGCTCATGTTGTAATTTTCGTAATACCAAATAATTTAATTGTGTACTTAAATTAAAAGCCTAATAATTTACCTATTTAATTTCGTACTATCATCATCATCAGTGTATAATGATAATGGGGAGGCCATCTAGATTAGGCCATTGTATATACATATATATATATATATATATATATATACATGTGTGTGTGTGTTTGTATTTTAAATTTATTTACTATCATAATTAATATCAAAAATTTAACTGAATGCAACTTGAAAACCGTGTGCGTTTAAAGATGTTACTAATAATGTATGATAGTGGACAAACAGGACTGTTTACGTAGGCGTTATAGAAGATTTTTATATTTAGATATGATCAAGCACACCGTTATTGTGTCTAAGTATCATTGCTTATTTAGCCTTAAAATGTTATACTGCCATTAGCTTTTATTTTAGTAATCTCTGAAAGAAATAATGTATTGTTACTTTATTACCTAAGTATTTAACAATAAAATAACGCAATTCAAGAAATTATATAGTTTATTTTCTAAATTGCATTATTTTTATTGTTGTGTTTTTAGTGTTAACAAGGTTCTCTTCAAATTAAAATCAATATTATACATTTATGTTTTAATTTTTAACAAAAAGTTGTTTATAGTGAAATTATTTCTTGGTCTTTAAAAGTATTTCTATTATGATGTTGGTAAACCTGAGTCATAGAATCTAGTTCTTTTAGAGCTCTATTGTAAGCTCGTAACCAGCGAGTCTTTAGAGACAGTCACCATCTGCATTGAAATGGGACAAACAGGCCATTATGAACTCAACCTCATTCGTTTTTAATGCAAATGTACTGTGAGTTGTAAATGATAACCACTTGGGTATTAATCCTGTTTCAGTTGTGTCGCTAGAACTAACAGTTCAACTCAATACTATTGGTGTAAATAACTATTATATCATTTAACAACTAACTGATAAAAAGGGTTCTCTCCACAATGAACTTATTTTAAATGTACTATGTAGCCATAACATTATTAAAATATAGCATATGTAACAACTTTTAGATTTACATTTTATAAAATTAAGACTTGTAATATCATTGCACCAAGACAATATTTATACTGTTCAAATATTTATTTCATAATCTAACCCCAGTTCGTTATGATAAATGTCTATGAGTTTATGAATCTGTACTATTATATAAAATATCTAATGGTTTGTGTGTGTGTGTGTGTGTGTGTGTGTGTTTTTACTACTCAATTATGTAAAAACTATTGTAAAAATATGCAGTCAAGTAAATTAATACCTTTCGTAAAACATACTGTACATTTTAGCCAATATTAAGTATGCAGTGCTTGGTTAGTACTGTTAGGCATACATCAATAACAGCCTTTATTACTAAATTTTCTATACAAGTTTAAATACTGCCAAAATAATTTTAGTTGGCAGAATTAGGCTTCTGAGACTTATGTATCTATATATATACATATTAGCTTGATTTGGGAAAGAAGGCAAAATGAACTTATACGTAAAAAAAAAACACTAAGACCGGAGTAAACTACAATGGCCCTAAATATACACATGATTATATAATAAAATATCTAATATTACTTTCTTTGTCGTGGCAACAAATTAAACTCAACATTGGCGTAGAAAATATAATTCACTTGAATAAGAAGTACAAATACACGTGCAAAGCCTACAAAATTGGCTAGGAAGCCTAGGATAACTGCTATTATGGATGAATTACGAAACAATATTGGTGTACACAGCAAACTTATCCTCCAATAAATGCAGCGTTGTAGTTGATGCGTCAAATCTACAGTATTAAAGTTAATGGTACGCCCAACCAAGTCTTGTGTAACAAGCTTGAGGTTGCATTCAACATTTTAATAGTATAGTCGATTAAAATACTTACATATGAATTGTTGACGAACAAAGTAAATACCCTAAGAATATATAGATGTAAAAATAGATAACGTTAAATATACAAAGGAGCTACATGTTCATAAAAGAAAGTTATCCCACATTATTCCGACGCAGCCTCACTTGTTGCCTTTGAACACCTCCCGAAAACTAGTCAGCTAGCGTCATTGCGTCATTGAGGTTCTTGGACATATAAAGTCACATCGCTGTTTTTGGAATTTTGGTTACATCAGAGAATTGTAAGAAAAGCTTTAAACGTAACTATAGCCCAAGTCTAATATAGTACTTAATATTCTGACCAACACACCCAAGAAGGATCATACAGATACCATGACTTTATTCTTCAATGAACCCCAAAAGATTATTTAAGGAAATTATGATAAAAATAAAAAAGTAATATTGTGAATTTTATGTCAGTTGCATACTTTAGAATTTAAAGTATTAGTCTGTGTGAGCGAACAGCATATTTCTTGCGCGTTCGTAACTGTGAAGGTTGCTACTTACATGTAGATACTTGTACCTTCGACTCAGAAGGAATGATTGATATTAGGCAGAATCATTGCCATACATCAAAACGTCGATTGAGTTGGCAGGTGACGTAATTGTGATATATGAGAACAACAAGCTCTTACCTGAGTTAACAAAGTGGGGAAGTGGCGTGACCTGAAACCTGTTTTCTAGAGAAGTGCCCTACTTTATCAAAGATAGCTTACTCTTATACTTTCTTCTACTTACTTAACTGTAACATACATTATTTTATTGATATTACATTAGTCTACTGTTGTTTATAGTAATGTATGACCCGTTAGAAATGCTTTTAAGCTTTAATATATTTTTAAATTGATTATATTTTCTGATCAGAGATTAGTTTGAATTTTTAAAGATCTGTGACAAGAAATATTAAAATAAATAAGTATTGAGCAAAAAAATTTTGAGAGATATGCAATTTAGTAGTAATATCCTTGCGAGTCAAGAGCCTGGGTTGCATTGAAGGACATATTGTGAATAAATATGCTTAAAGCCTACTATATTTGGTAGTGGCGCATCTACGAATTTTCTTTGGAGGTGTCCTGGAACATCGGTGGTCGTGATACAGAATGCCTTCAGTTGGTGTCCATAGGCCCCCTCCCCCGGTAAATGTTTAAAATGTTAGATCGTAAAATCGTTATTTTAGAGTACAACTTCTATAAGGGAGGGCAAAGATCAGCTAAAAATTTAAAGTTCATAGTAAAATCTGTACCACTAATCACCACGAAGCTTATAAAGGATACATAAAATCTTTAACGAATACATTTTATATTGAGTGTTAAAGATTGTAATCATAACATTCTCGAACACAATATTGAGGTAAGTAGATGTATTAACGGCGTTAGTTAAGACCAAAGTTAAATGTTAATGTCTACTCTCAAATCGAAGAGTTTGATACCCGAGTATGAAGTTAACCACAAAACTAACTAATAGAGCTACAACCACAAAGAGTTACATTAGAGTATATCTTCTATAATCTGCGTCCAGTCATATAAAACAAACAGTTTACTAATAAAATCTTCCAGTTTTTAAATCGATTTCAATGAAAAAAGTACGGTAAAGGTCTTTGACGCTTTTCAAGAAAACTGCAACTTTAAACATGCATAACTTGGAAACTTGTGATTACATTTTTTATACAAAAAAATTTGTATACAGGGCAGGCTAAAATATACTGTACTTAAGTATGTACTTTTAGAAGTAATTTTTAAAAGTTTATAAATCATTTCAATCACAAATTTTAATTTTATCATTATTTTGGGCGTGTAATTTTGTAAAAGAAATATTTAAAACACAGCTTAAATTAAACCGGTTTTGTTCAACGGAAGACAACAAACTTATACAACAGTTTTAAGTGAGATGAATGCGTATTTAAAATTTGGAGTTCCTTTAAAACATTGGTTAACAGTTATATTAGGTATTAATATTGACAAATCTTTATTGTATTTTAAAATTGGTAATAATTATATTTTAAACGTCAAACTTACTTATAAGGTTTTAGTAAAGTGATTAATTTCTTTCTTAGTTTTCGTCAATATTAATCAATATGTATATTCACTTTAACTAATTAATATAACTTAACATATCAGAAAGGGAGTTCAGGTATTAATACTTAGTTACTGATTATCCTTGGCCCAATGGCCATTTATAAACAAGTATGTTGTCTACAGAGTTTTATAAGACGTTTTAACACCAAGAAGCAGCATTGTCGAGATTTGAATTTGTTGGGGTCATTGTATGCTTTAGCATTGCTTTGTCTATAGTTTACAACACGTTTAACATATTTGTTTCGTTTGTAAACAATTCCATAATATAATTGTCTCGAACAATATATTAATTATTTATTATCGTATTGTAGTTATATACTAGCGTATAATTTGTTCACGCCGCATACTTGCATAGTGGAAGTTAAAGTTGGTCATTAAATTAAATTATTATTCATTTTTTACTTTTGTTCCGCGGCCGTAAATTGGCATTTAGAAGGCTGTTATAACATGCGCAACACAACCTGGGGTAAAGTCGCACATCCAAACTCAAATAATGCATTTTTTATCACCAACATTAAATCTAATTTATTGAAATCGTGATCAAGCGTCAGTTGACTACCGTTAACGAGTAAAAGGATCAGGCTCGATGTCTCGTTATTGTCAAGTGACTCCAATTTATCCATTATTAACTTAGGAACTAAGGACGTTTCAACTGTTCAGCACAAACAGATGATTTTGTTAGTAAAATCTGAACATAGCCTAGGTTCAATAGCATTAAATTTAGAAAAGCACTGCTTAAAGACGTTTACATTAAGTTTTGATACATGACACATTTTTAGATTTTTATGTATAGATTGACATTTGGGTAACCAAAACTAAAATCACAAAAAAGGAGTTTTTATATTATTTATTTATTTAATCTGTCACGCACAATATGTACAGGTATTGGATTATTGTAGTTTCTACAAAGAAGTAGTTTGTGATAAAATTTGTGAATGAAAATATATAGTTCATTAATAGCTGGATTGTCTAAAATAAAATAAATATAGTTAGTAGGTTTTCAATGGGCAAGATATTATATACCAATTGAAAACACTATGCCATAAATGTTTATACAACACTGTGATAATATATTATACAGTCTAAGGACTTACACTAAGGGAAATTTTAACTTTTTTTTTTGTTCAAAGGTTTAATAAACCGTACACTTTAAGATTTATGTTGTATATAAAAAATCGTTAGTGTTTATCTTCATAAAACCTAAATATTTTACATCGAGCTTGTGTTAAAAAATATTTTACAGCATTTTTTCAGCTAAAGGCAAATTGTTTTAAAGAATTTAATATGAATAAGATCATATTCAAAGTAGTTGGGAATAATGATTATATCCCATATACCAACATGATCTTATCAGTAAGTCCATACGCTATATGTATTTTAACTCATTGTATAAATGAAAAATTTAAATGTGGATTCTCCAATTCATTTATAAAACTAGTATAATACACCCACGACCAAAGAAACAAATATCGAGCAGTGCAGATCAATTTTAGTCTATGTCAATCCTATCCCTTATTCCTCAAATAAATAAACTTAATTAAATACATAGATGAAAAACAAAGTTTGTCATAATTTAAGCCAGGATTAAAACAAAACATTAGCTTATGAAGTGATTTGGTTAATACTTCCAGGGACTTTTTTGATACAATAGAATGGGGCCTCTATAGTGGATTGATTATGGCATACTATTACCAGGCTTTCGGCTCTATCATTCATAATTTTCTAATTGTGTAGTTACACAACTTATGATTTTGGAAGATTGCTGGCAACACTGATATGGATAAACATAACATTTGTAAATAAACACATACGTGTAACATGTTAACCCTGTATACTACTTTAGCAATGCGCATATGCTTATCTTCATTTGAGCACTTTATGAATATAATTATGTCGCCATGGTTGTTTTTCTAACAAAAGTTTCATTAAGTTTTTACTATTGGACCTTATTAGATTACTGTCGCAATAGGCTAGTAAACACATACCTGGAAAGTCACAAAATAATATAAGTTAAAACATTTTAGACTTTAAATATACTCAAACATACTGTATTTGCGATTGAATTTAGCTGAAACAATTTTATTTAAAATATTTTGTTAACCTTTACTTATATTTACTTATGCAATTATTTGTATTGGTATTTTTTTTATTTTAACAATTTAATAACATGTACAGATTGTAACTAACCCCTGTACGCAAACTTTAGCATAATGTTCCAGGACCAAGAAAAGCTAAAATCTAAATGAAAGCAATGGGCTACTTCTTTTTGTTTACTGCCTGTCTGCATGTCTTTTTAGTTTGTATTTTTATTTAAAAACCATTAAAATATAACTTTGAAATTTGTTACAATTATTTTTCTTGCAGTTTCAAATCAACTTATGTACTTATTTTATGTGAAGTTCAAGAATGGATTAACCTTATTGTTACCACAACAGATGAAACTATAAAACTTCACACATGCTTACTGTACAAAAACAGCTTCTTTAAGATGTAATCCGTTTCCTGCTATTCTTGTGTAGGAACGGTTCACTGTTCAAAATTGCATCATATTGTATAAGAAGCTGCATATTCCAGTACATGTAACAAACAACCTTTTGTCAGAATTTAATCATGCTATTATATTATTACTGGGATATTGCTAAAAAGTCGACTGGAAACCATTTAAACATCTCCTATAACAATATAAGTAGGTGATTTTGTGTTGCTATTGTTACTAAGTTTTAGATTTTTATATTTACGAGTACATAATATATTATACCGTTTCAAAACTTTTCAGCACACTAAAATCATGTAATAAATTTGCTCGAAGTTGTTTTAATTACCAAGCGACATTTTGTGTTTCTATTGTTACCAACCACCAATCTTATGTGAAAGTAAACTAATTAAAATAACTGAATTTAAAATTAAATTAAATTAATAATACTGAATTTTCTGCTAAATTTACAGTGTACTTTCAAAATCTTGGTTACCCAACAATTTTGTAACGGAAAAAGCTTTTGAAGTTCAGTTTCCAATATTATACTATATTCTATAACATATAAACATAGTAAACAATTAATTTATGATTAGCCTTTTGAAATGATGTTTATATTAACCAATGCTTATATTAAAAATATTCTACTGACTCCTCATAGACCGTTTCCTTAGAAGAATAGCAGTACCCACAATACATCTTCAAGTAGGTGTACGAAACCATGTCCAGAATAAACATATAAATTACACTTTCTTGCTCCATATCAGAATAATAATACGTTTAATGGGTAACTACATGAGTAAAATAAAGGTAATAATATTCCTACAATAATAAAATATCCATAGCGAAACGATCAACATTTTTTAATAGTACCGAATATTGACAGTGTCACGATATGCTCGAGAGAGATAGTAACGTGGATTATTGCGCAATCAAGTTAGATAGCTGTCGTCGCCATAAAAACTACTTCTTATTGCCGCTGCTCCTCGCGGATGCCTTACGTTTGGTTCTAAACTTACAGACGCAGGTTAACTTACTCTTAAGGACAGTTTAATATTTTAATTTCTAATTTAGTTTTATTTAAACATACTCATTAAGTTTAATTTTTTATTACATATGAAAGGTAATTTGAAGTTACAGAATAGGCAGTGCTGTAAGTTTTCTCAGCGAGAATGTTGTAGGAGAGTTCGTGTCCATAATTCGTGTACGGCTACTACATGTATTTTATATTTTTTTCCGCTCGTTATCGTATTTTGAGGATTTTCTTCAACATGAGTATCACTATTCTGCTCGTATTATAAAGTGAGCTGTAGACTTGAAGTTTTGCATGCAACCTAAGCTTAGACGTTAACGCGACACACGGCGTACAATCCTCAAAGTCTGTATGAAACGTTGTCTCTAGTCATTTAATATTTTAGTCCTGAGCTGAACTGTTGGAAATAATATACCCTCGAAAAAATTCAAATATACTAGATACAAAGTGCTTATAGTTTAGAGTTCAGATACATTTGCATGACAAACAGACCTGGGTTTAATGGCCTGTTTTTCATTCATATAAAATGGTTCATTTTAACTTTTCAATGAGGCTTTTTCCCAGAGTTATACAAGAGTTTATAGATTAAAAGTTCAGCAATTTTTAGTTGATATTCATCATATGATTATATATATAGTCCAATATTGTTATTAATTACAAACGTATAAGTTTAATGAGGCAAGTATTAAATATAATTAAGTATTAAGCAAAATTAGGTTTATGAGGTAGAACACAGTTTAGATACTTTCTAAATAGAATAATGTATTCAGATTATTTAAATATTACTTATTATCTATGCAATTTTTAGTGCGATTTAACAGCATATATCCCTGAAATTAATCGTACAGAAATAAAGCTTCATGCAAAATGTCTATTTTATACGTGATTTAATTTCCAATATTTTCGATCGGACTAACAGACATACAAATGAAATTATTCCAGCCAGGTAATACCCTCTTAAACGTGGAATTTAACGTTCAAATGTCAGTAAACATGTACTCACGACGTGACTGAAAACAGGCTTTATACTGAAGTGTTTATCATTTACGATTCACAGGCAAATTTGCAAAACAAACGGGCCCGTTTGAGATCATAATGGCCTGTTTGTCACATTTCTACGCAGATGCTACCTGTAAAAAGTAACTGGTTATGAGTTCATCATAACTGTATATGGCGTTCATTCCTGTTGGAGTAGTTTTTTTGCGTTTAAAGCAAATAATAATTTTCACACACAGTATAATCATAGATATTCTATAGCCTTGTCCTTTTTCCAAACAAAATAAGCCTGGATAGTATTAAACATAATTAACTTACCATACAATATATTATATTTAAGTAAATAAACATACTTAAATAGAAATCATTTTTATCCATTCGATTTAAATTTATTAATTGTTAGCTCGTAAGACTCGTGATCGTTTTAGTTATTTTATGCTCTTGTTCGTGTTTTAGATATATCTATAGTTCACTATAGACTCATTTGTACGAAATTAGCTATTCAGGTTCATATACTTGATTTTCCTGCAGTCATATACGTTCTAATATAGGATAGAATAATTTCTAAAACTTTTTTTCATACTAATTGAGTTCTGTTTAAGTATTCAATAATGGTCATAATCGACACCCGCCATTTTGTAATAAATAAAGCTTACAAAGTGTAGTTTAAGTAAATATATTCTAATGGTGAAGACCTTAGAATTTAATGAACACAAAATTGATATGCATATTGATTCAAGCTTGCATTTAAGATTGCCATGGCAATCTACGCACCGGACATCCAGGTATTTAGGCATGTCGATGTTATTGATCCTTTGAGTGGTCCTGATAATGGTATAGTAAGGGCACTCAGTGTGATGTGTTGTGCATGTTTGACGATAGGGTTTTAGTTATCTTGGCGGTACTACATAGAGAATTTCAAATGTGTTTGTTTTTGCCCTCATTGAAAATTATGTGATCACCTGAAAATTCTTATAATATAAAACTATGAGTAAATCTAGAATAATCTTTTAATTGTATTATATGCTTACAATAAATTTGCATGCCTAACACAAATGTACAACACACACTTATTGAATTATATACAGAATGTTTCATGTAAAATTTCTAGTTAATATTATATGAACGAATTACCATAAAAAATGGAGCTTTTCGACAACATCACCTATTGAGAAATATTTAATTATCATGCATTTTTTTAGATATTAAAAATTAAAATCTTATTCATTATTGTAAAGATGAATAACAGAAGATCTGTCAAGAAAGTTTATACAGTGTATTATAAGAGACAAAGAGATGAATAGAGAAGGTTCTGGAATGAAATCTGTATGTTTACTTCCTCATGGTAAAATTCTAACGGAAGAGTTGATAGTTTTATGTAGTAGCGATAGATGTGAGGAAAATGTCACTGTACGGTGAGGAAGAGGCGAAATTTAAAATACTTAGCTCAGGTGAAACCTGCCAACTCCTAGGAATTCTGGTAATGTTTGATTTGTCAGCAAAACCTCTGTCACGAAATGTCCCATGATAGTGGCTTTTCACTTATTTAACTACAACTTTACCTGGAATAAGAGTGAATGAGAACGTCTAGTTCTTAAAAAGGAATTATATAACATCAATGTTTTATTATTACACATATTATTTACTAAAGCAACGAGTCTTGGTATTTTACCCGAAAATTCTTAGTATTTCGTATTGCAACCACACCCTGGACGTATTAAAGCGTTATTTTCACGTACCATCAATGAAAATACTTAAATCCGACAATAATAGACTAGATACAGTTACATTAGGCAGGATATATAAAATAAACGCTACTTCTTTAATATAAATATATGAACGATATCAGGGCAGAAACAACGTCAGACTGAACTGTATTTTAACTATAATTATCACACAAGGATTTAGGTCGGAGATTACAAGATACATAAAACAATACAAATTACGAGTTGAGGTTGTGGGAACATTAATTTCCTCAGTGCGGTCTCCGGCCACTAATTTACTGTTTTCTCTTGATACTGTTTAAATTCATCTCAAATTGCCTACAGATACGATTATATCTTTTTAATAACCACGATTTATAAGTCAGTAATTAAGACCACGAAATCGCTGCTTATACCTAACAAAGTATTGCTAGGTAGCAGTTGTTATTATTAGGAAATTTCCAGTTAACTAAAAAGATTAACTTAGGCATATTGTTTACTTTTATGTCATATTCCATATTATTCCTATAAACTACAAGTAAATTCGTTATATTTAATCACAAAAATGTACATATAACGCACACATATTTTGAACAAGTGTACTTTGAAGTTTTCTCAGGAACTAATGTAAGGTAAACTCTTGGTGATCAATGGATGGTTTATCGACTTTGCAGATTGTTAACGGAATCATTAGTTAAAGTTTAACACTAAAATTAATAAAATATCCAGTAATAGAATTTATATTTAAAGATACAAGAATATCTGTATAAATATTAAACTTATTCAATAAGTTTTCAAAGCAATATACTATATAATAGAGTAATCATAAATATAATAATTAACTGGTTTACTCTACGTTCTTGCTGCATTGCTAAACAATTTGTATTAAAGATTGGCAGTTCGGTTATTGTATAGCGAAATCGTTAGGACGCGTAATTTTAAATCATGTGTATTTTTCTATTGTGATACTTTATATATATACATACATATAATTTTATATATATGTATATAAAATTATATATATAAAATATCGATATTCATCATTCTAAACCGCATCCTCCAATCTTTCTCATACCAACTGTTTGGTTTGGTGGTTTCTTGGAAGTTTTAGAAAATATATGCTCCGATTTACAGTTAGCCAAACATTTTCTGGAAACTCGAGTAAAATGTATGTTAGGTTCAAACTTTAGGATGTGAAGTTAAAATTACTTCTAATACATTCCAGCTACCGTAATTATACAATGGTTTGTTGGTAACATCTACAAGAACATCATTTTCCATGAAATTCTGATGCCGTACTATGTTAGAATAATTTATATAAAAATAAATATTATGCTATGTGTTATTATTATTCATACCCTGTTAAAAATGAATTTCTTGAAAATGAGGTCATTCTAGAATGTACTGTGAGTTGATACAAGTAATGCCGCAGGTAATAGCTAACGATGGTACGAGAGTTGTAATAGTATAATTTCAGAATATGTTATTGCTACACATATAGCACATATTTATAACATCTAATTGTATTCTCATATGCAACTCCACTTCATATTTTGTAGAAAACTTTATTTAAAATGTGTCGTATACATACTTGGTACAGAACGGTTATGCAGTAATGAATTATCGTGCCATTACGTATATTTATAATCTGTTATTTTAGAGCGAAAGGGTATTTAAATTACATCCCCTGACTTCATTATGAACTTAAGAACATTAATTAGGAGAAAGCTCACAAGTAGTCTTTGAAGATATTATAAATACGAATTATTTAAAAGAATTTTACAGTTTATAACTCATTTAAAAGTAAATTGAATGTATAAAGATTTGAATATTTATTAGCATTGTTCATGATTTGAAACAAAACTCACTTTTATTATTATCATGATGAAATGTTAAACTAACAATTATGTAAAAAGCTTTATTAGCCCTCAAGGCGTTTCGTCTTTTTCGTTTTACAGGTGCTCAGTATATAATTTTGTTTTTACAAGAATTTAAAACTGACCATACAATTAACTGTTCAATCCATGAGTTTTAGAAATATGTTGTGGACTGTGATAAAGATTATCCCGTTGGTCATAACTAAAATTAGGAGTGTTATTGGAAGTAAATCAAGCCTATGTAAAACAAAACTAACAATTGAGCTTATTGAATTTTTATTATGAAAATTCTACGGTAATATTATTCTGTGTATATACTATTAATTTATTATTAATGATATAGTATTAGGGCTTCTATTTTGAAAATTAAACACAATATATACACACTAGCTGCACTAGCTGTATGATGTAGTCTTTGCAATCATGTACCAATGCAATTTTAAAAATAGAACACTTAATACTACTTGGTAAAAATACTTGTAATATAATATGATAGAGTCATAAGTGATTTTTCAACGCAAGTAAGTAGATACATCAGGTAGATATTATGTAAGTGTATCATAGTTTTACCAGGCTCTTATGCACGTATAAGAACATTGCATTCGATCTTATTATAATTGCGGCGGAAAATATATTAGTTATACGCACGTGGAAATACTTAAAAAATTATGTAAAATTCGTTGCGATGTATGAACTCCTTCAAACAAGACAATTTACCAATAAACGGCAGGATAAACGTGCTGTTGAAATATCACGCAAATCAATAACTATAACATTTATTAACTAATTCGATCCTTTAAAGATCTTTGAAGAGTAATCCAATTTATGTTCAGTCTGCCTACCACATTTATCTTCATATAAGTTGTAATTTTATTTCCGTCTCACATATATTTAATAGTGTAATAAAAACATATTAATGTAATTTTTATTAATTTGGCCAAATTTTTGCTTAATAGTATGCACTACATTTTGAAACGTGGCATAAATAGCTTTCTACATTATATCTGAGGGATAATAGTAGTAGTATTTGAAGTCTTTTTTATCTACTAATTGTTTTGGCGAATGCCGTGAGGTATGCTTGCCTTTTACAGGTATTGCTTTAAATATCAATAATTTGTAACTTTAAGTTTGGTGATCGGTGCATAAGAGTGCTGATGTCACAATAAATATTTTTCACTGTTTCCTCAGAGGGAAACTATAACCAGACTTTTTATTATATTTTATCATAAGTACGAAGCAATAATATATTAAACATCTTGTGTAGGAAGGATAATGGCATATCTTATGAAATATAAGTATCACAGTACAGTAGGTATGCAATTAATAACTGCGCATTTTAAATCTCTAATACAAAATCCATACAATTAAATGTATCTTTCTTACTACAATTTGAACAAAAATGTTGGAGTGTAATTCTTCATAACATGTATATACCAATAATATTTATCAACAATTATACACTTCGCCACAGACATTTTGCCGTACTTTTTTCTAATTTAGTCCTAGCACTATACTAGTCATTTTAACTATAGAAATTGGAACAATTTATCTCATCAGTTTGCTTTAAAGAATGCAGAGAAATAAGATTTATATGACGTAATTGCAGAGAAGTAATTATTAAACACACTTATACTGAATTCTGCTTAATTGTTTAAAATGTTTGTTGTCGTGCTTAGTTCTTTAAGAGAACAAACATTGAGAATGGTATTACTTATTTTATATAGCCTATATTATTTCTCATACATAAATTCAGCGTAATTTAACATGATTATAATATATTAGCAAATCTTATTAATTTAAAAATATTTTTACTTCCTTCAAAAAGGGAATTGCATATGATTTTCAACAGATAATAATTGTCTTATACATTTATAACTGAGGAAATAATTTTTCGGATAAAATACACCTATATAATAATTTATTTCAATTTATTAACAATATATTAGTACTTTTCCCAAATCGTTTTAAGTATCGAAGCATGGCATTTTGTGCCTTCTATTTATGTATCGAGAATATTTATACATAACCAATTAGACAATTCTGATTACACCTACAGGAATTCGGGTTTTAAATTACTGGTTCTGTGGTTTGGCCACTCCACATCCATAAACTCTTGTGGCCGTAAGTACATTTCCCCTACGAAAAACAGAACATATATACGAAGTTTACGTAAATACTAATACGAAGAAGTAATATTATATTGAGTTGCACATTAACCTATAATACAGACGGTTTAGGGAACAGAGCCAAAGAGATGTAGCATTAAATTGAAAGAGAGTTTCATATGCTCAAATAAAGAAGACTATTTCAGTTTTATCTCTTAAACTCAATAACCGTGTCGGAAGCAGTTTTCTTGAACCATATACAGACTGAGCTGAGTTGTGATATTCATGTTCTTAAAATTGTCAGTCTTTTCTAACATTAATATAATTATTATTTATGTGTTTGAGTGTATTTTTTATGTGTATGACAAAATAGAAAATATATAATCTGAGAAAAAATACCGTTGGTTCGTATTTTTTAATCTTTTGATACACTCCCATTTCGACGTGAACAAAAAACTAGTAAGCTGACGATCGATGGCTTTCTTATCGTAAAATTATCTACAGTTTTCAAGTAAAACTAGGTTTTAATTTTATATAGTGCGACTAAGCTCTTGGATCCTGGAATATTGCTTTAATTACAGGGTTCTGATTGGCCACAATTGTACTGAATGAATATTTGTAATATAACTTAGAATTATTTAATTTATGTTTTAAAATGGCAGATTTATTTATTTTACACTCATATTAATCTTAAAATAATTTTAATATTGTTTTTGGTGTTTTTATTTTACTGATAGTGTAAAAGTGCTCGTTTAAAAGCACCCTATGAATTCAACGACCAAAAGTTGTTCATTGGTAACTTATATACGACAATATTAGTAACATAGCATTGGTAATGAAAAATATAATTTTATATGTCATGTACACATCTAAACACAGGGAAAACGTAAGCTGACTAACCATATTTGGCCAAGTTCAAATTTTAAATATGATATGCTATGCATTATTTTCTTCTGTGAGAACACTGTTAATTTTTTTAGTTTACGTGTTTGAAAATGACTAACCTAAAAATATCCCGAAGATTTTTGCAATAATAAATATTTACAAAATTAAGCTAAAACGATACAGTTTTGATATAAAACTAAAATAAATTGAAAATTATAGATTTTGCCTTCTTTGCACTTGTAAATTACGGAAGAACGTTTTCCGTACAATGAACAAACGGTCATTGTTATCTACTTGCGATACATGTTCTACATTCTAGGTCAATTGTCATGAGTGGCCATCACGAACAAGATACTGTTATTTCCAGTATTTCCGTAAACATGGTGCCCCGTTTCTGTACGTGATGTATGAAATCTATCCTAAGTCAGAGTTTATGCGGATATATAGATCTCACCAAATAGCAAAGCGTTGTATAAACCTCCTTACTAGTTTACAACTGGCGCTGATTCATAGCTCTCTTATATTGAGTCTTTTATTATTCACAATCAAGAGATACATGAAAGACAATACAATATTTGAAGAACAAATGCCTGTACAACATAAAAATACTAACTCCACTGCTGGAATAAATCCATGAATGCACCTGGAAAAGTGTTAATGGATGAAATTGAGCTCTATTATTTCTATAACTAACAAATAATTATAATAGAATCTTCAATTCTGTCAAACATGATTCTTCCGAACGACAAAAACTTAAAGTTTAACTATTGAAAGAAAAAAGAAGGAGTGCTTTATTTATACAATAAACAAAAACTAAATATTACCCTAAATTATTAGTATTTATTTAGTCCAAAGAAAGGAATAAATATTAAGCGCTAAATACAATGGTAATTTCAACCGTCTGTCTGGTTGGCATTTCTGCACACTTCTTATAACTACCATTAATACAAAAAATGCGATATCACATTACAGACAAAAAGTAGTCATAATAAAAAAAACTGTAGAGGTTAAAAAAGTAATATTTCAGCTATATGTCACAATTTACTGTGTTTATTGTAAATTATTAATCAGACCAATTAAGGGAAGAGATTTATGTTAGCACCTGGAAAACAGATTGAATTTTGTTTAAAAATATCTACTTCATCAGTAACAGCAATAATATATGAATGAAGGACTTTCGGACGGAAATGGACAACAGCAGTCTTCTTATTTTGTGCAGCAAATTGCAGCTCGGACGGTAACCATGGCTAGCGCAGGACCAGCCGCTCTCGGACATTAACCCAATTCTCATTGCTCCCAACCCGCTCTTGGTATGGCCTCCAGGGCCGTTAAATATATTCATCCTACAGATATTCACATCAATCCTCTGTGTCTCTTATAGGCACATTCATTAACTCCCATCAGGTCCTACTCATCATGGACAATAAGTGACTAAAAGTGGTTTCATGCAACTCTAAAGGTCTTGGCCAAATGAGAAATGAGCCGTCACCCTCATCTAGGAAAACCATCTTCAATCCATAGCCCGTTTTTCGCTCCACACCTACAACTAGACCTAATAAATTACAACTTCGCACCTCACGGTACAAGAATACTACATGATATTTTCTTTCTTCTAACGGCCTTCCTTTGAACTGTAATGTTTTATGAAGCTGCAATCTAGTCTTGCGTAACTGCGTGAAATTCGCTATACCAATAAAACCCCTCAATTAGATTCAGACCAAGAAAACTATTTAACGTAAGTCGGAAAGAAATGTTGTACTCAGTCAAAAATCACTCGCGGAAATTTAGACAAACACGGAACAGATTCACAGATTTACGCACTTTACCACAGAAAAACGGACAGAAATCTAGAATTGCTGTTTTAAATATATCTTCTTCCCTCCTTAATTATGTCTTTTCCGAGCTAAATCATTGGTCCAGCACGATCTCAATAAATTTAGCCAGCTTTCCTAATCTGAACCAGCCAAAACCCAGAAACAGTGGACAAAAGAAGCGGTATATATATTAATATACAGGCAAAGGTCTTTGGACGTATCACAATACGCGCTACTTATTAACTTGGCGAAATAGATGTCTGAGCAGACACGTAAAGGGAGCGGAGCGCTAGTGCCGGTACTCGATCAGCTGATGTTGGCAGAGGTCAGCGGGTCTGCATGCAGTCTGCCCGAATCTTACTTATCCAATTAGTAATGATTAAACTCAACTTAAACTCGTCACTCACCCTTTCCGGAAAGTGTAAGCTAAAGAGAAATAAATAAACAAATCGTACATCCTTCCTGGTTGCCAGGACAGCACCTCTCGTGTACCGGATTATTTCAGGTCTGCTGAAATAGCTATAATATATTTTCAATGTGGTATGATGGTTTCGAAATATCAAAATTGGGGCGATAAGTAGTTTTAGTTATTAGCTAGATCTCAGTTTTGTTACTAAATTCAATTATAATTTGATATTGCACCAAGTTTATAACGCTAAATCATTATTGTGGAGTCAAAATGTAAAAAAATTGAAGTGATACATTTTTAATGCATTTTTTATCATTTGTGATGTTTTGCATTCAGAATCAATTAATTTTATTTTAATTCACACCGAATTGATGTTTAAATACTAAAACATTAAAATAGTACGACTGTGTTACAATAGTGTTTAAGATGCAATTTGTATTAACTACTAATAAGATTCTAGTGTTTGATCGTGCAAATATATACACAAATATGATGTACGTATTTTTACTTATATTATACGTAGTTTATCCGCCGGTCCAGTCCAAGTATTACTTACATTGCAAGATGTCATATTCTGAATAGGGTAAAGCTATGACATGAAAGAATCTGTTATCTTATCTGAGTCGGCAAGGCTTATCTATCTGTGATTAGAATTACTCTATCTGGACACAACAATAACAAATAGCTGCGGATAAAACGGGCTTGTAAACAAAATCGAAATCAAAGTATTCATCAGTTCGGTGAGAGTGACAAATCTTTGTGGATGTGCTTTGTAAAGGCCTACTTACGTACAGTGAGTGCTCAGTGCAATATTTTTTTAAGTTTATTACGTTTATGACCTAATTTCATAGTGTACAATATTTTTATACTTTTAATTCTCAATGCCGCGGTGTTACAGTAAATCAAGCAAGGTAATCAACAAAGTTACATGTAACGTAAATATAACTTAATATAGTATAAAATATAACAAAAATAAAATAAAAAATAGTATTGAGTGTGATTTGTAATACAAATAAGTACTTTTTTACTTTAATATTATTTTTGTATTAATAACTGTTTTAACACTTTAAATATATTACTGTTACATAACAGTAAAATATATTAAAGCTGTCAAAATGCACTAGTAACTTACAAACTGCCATTATCAATTTACATAAATAAATAGATAACTAGTTTAAGATAAATATTTGTTTAGTAATAACTGTGCTAATACTTTAAATTTATCACTTTAATTTCATTTTACTGAAGTAATATAAATTTTTAAGTGGAAGTAGCGTATTAAATAGTATTAAATTTTTAATACCTGAAACAAGAAACCTGCTTCTTGAAACATATATTGTGTAAACTTAAGAAATAAGTTTGAGACCTACAAACATTTAGTATGACTGAAACAACGTATTTAATCCAATGAGTTTACGAAGCGTGACCCGGTGGGTCGATGTCTTGAGGAAAGCTATAGTACGACGAGAACTGCCGTTTGGATAATATAGCTTACGGGCGCTCCGTACTGCACGGTGAACGTGGAACCGAGTAGAGACCTAATTTTATCCGAGCAACTACCCAACATTGGTAGTCAATTAATAAGGCCCTGGGGCGAATTTTTGGCCCTATAGAAGAACCTGAAAATAAAATACTGGTTTAACGAATATATTTTCCTTTATGAAGAAATATGTTCTGAAAACCAGTACATAGTAAAATTGTCGAGACTGCAGTAGTAAAAGACGCAAAAACTCTTATCACGGTTTAGATCAGGTTGGAAAATTGTGTGCCCGGATGCTTAATTGGCTTGGATTGTTCATGGAAGTTAATAATTTAACTAAATAGCCAATTAATTAGGTACATATATATATATATATATAAAGTACCAACAACATTTTTAAGGTTTTACATGTTGAGATATACAGGGTGTAACTGAAATACACCGACAAACTTCAGGAGGTTGTTCCTGAGGTCAAAACGAACCAAAAAGTTCCTATAAATGCATCGTTTTCCGTCTGTCCGTTCTGTTTGAGTTTATTACATTAAATTTTTTTTTTCTAAAACAACCATTAAAGGTACAAAGTTAAACTTTTCAACATATGCTAATCTAGTAAAGATTGTCAATTTAAAAAAAATTGAAAATTTTCAAAATGGCGGCTAGTTAAAATCTTTGATGGTGAATTTCTCAAAAACTACTTTCCTGTATAAAAAATTTACTAGAATATAAAAAAAATATAAATTTATTTATAAAACGAACGGTACCTCATTTTTTTGAAATCGCTCAAGAAATAAAAAAGTTTATGGCATTTTTCTTAACCTAGTAACATATCACATTTACAAGTTTTTTTCTTGTTTCAAAAAAACTACAGTAGCCTACAATTGTTTAGAACATTCAACAAAAATATCTCACATTAAACAATAATATCTCACATTATACAAAAGAGTTTTTTAAGCTGTCATTATTAAGAAATACGGAATAACTTAACAGAGCAACATTTATTTCAAAATATTAGGGATCACTTTACAACAAATGTTCAATATGCCTTCCATTTGATGCGGATGCATGCATTAACACGTCTGGTCATTGATTGCCGAGTTCTTTCAAGTATTCCTGGTGTATTCCTTACAGTGTTACAGGCTGCAGTGATACGCTGTAAAAGGTCATCCCTGGTATTAACTGGTCTTTCATAAAACTAGAGTTTTCAAATGGCCCCAAAGGAAGAAAATCGATTGGATTTAGATCTGGCGACCGAGGCGGCCATGATACAGGTCCCCCTCTGCCTATCCATCTTTCCCCATAAGTTTGGTCCAGAAATTGCCTGACATCTAGTCTGAAATGCGCGGGAGCTCCATCATGCATGAACCAACAGTGCTCTTTCACACCCAAGGGAACATCATCTAAAATTTCAGGCAATTTCGTGTTGCAAGAAATGTCTGTAGTTTTCACCATTTAGTATGTCAGGTAATACAAAAGGACCTAATAAACAGTCTCCAATGATGCCTGCCCAAACATTTATTTTAAACTGCTGTTGATGTCTCCCTTCATGAATGGCTTGTGGGTTTTCATCAGCCCATTGATGCATATTGTGGTAGTTGGTTATTCCATCTCGATTAAAACAAGCTTCATCTGTATACACAACTAATGATGTAAAAACCAGGGTTGTTAGCTAGCTTGCTGATAAAACCATTGGCAAAACTGTAAACGTAATGGAAAGTCAGCTGGACCAAGGGCTTGTACACGCTGATAATGGTACGGATATAACATCTGCACATGTAGAACTCGCCATACTGTCATGTGGTCTACGTTGGGTATTGCTCCTAACTGCCTAGTACTTACGCCTGGATCTTCCTCTACTCGCTGTAAGATGTTTTTCTTCCAAATCAGGAGTTCTACGCTGTCTCTGTACACCTCGGTCTGCAGTAGAAGGTAACAAAGTGCCAGTCTCATGAAGTCGGTTGAAAACAGCAGCAAATGTTGAATGAGTAGGTTGTTGTCGATTTGGAAATGATTCGTAATACAGGCGGGATGCTAGGCGACTATTACCGTTAGCTTTTTCCATACATAAATATCATGTCAGCTTGATGGCTAAATGGGTAACCTGCCATCTTCAATAGAATAAGAGCACTATCGACTAATAATGTTTTCTACAAGTGAAAGTAAACAGATCATATCGTGTCAAAAATAAACAAGGAAATGACTTGCTTATCTGAATTCATTGTTGTTCTAATCAGCTGTGTCTCAAAACCAACGAACTATACTACTGGAACGCGCACTGCCCATAAGCCACTGTTGTGTTTTTCCGGTCGCACACAGCTGTGCGTTACTGGTGTATCCATGGATTTGCAGGCGCTTAAAGTGGGCAAGAAACTCACCGAGTTCTGTACTCCATGCCAATGATGCTGATCTTAGAACACATTAACTGTTTATTGATTTTAAATCTAAGGGTAAATTAAGTAGATCAAGTGATGATGTACGGCATTGAAAATTGTAAAATATTGTTATTTGCTCTAGTTATCTCAAACAAATGCGACCACTTCTAAAATTGACGAATTTACTGGAAGCCACGAGTTATTTTTAATTTAAAACTGGGACTAAACTATTTTTTTAAATAATATCTCGTTACATCGAAAAAACAGAAAAACTTTTGACATTATAAAAAAAATCCAACTTAGAAATAAGGCAAAAATTGGTCAAAATAATTTTATTTTCTAACACATAGATTAAGTATGTCATGCTTGTAAATTTTATGTAGTTTAAATTTGAAATAAAATACTGTCAATAAAAAAGTTGTTTTTTTTCACCTGGGAAATATTTTAATGCCTGTAATCTTTGTTTCCGACTTTGAAAAGAAAAATAAAAGTCAAAATCTCAGTTATTTTGATATTGTACAAAAATCAGTTTTTTTAACTAAAAATAAAAAACCACGGTAAAAAGCAGCTACTAACATTTGTAATAATAAATAAATTTTAGTATTTAACAATTGTATTAAGTCTAGAAGGCGTTTTAAAAATGATGTAAGATCATTACTATAATGCCTGCCATATGGACGGAGTTAGTTCTTGCCCATTTCCAGCGCCTGCAGGCTCGGAACGCAGCCCAGGATTTCGGCTCAGTTTCTCCGCCCAGAGCGCGTTCCATTATTATAATTCGTTGGTCTCAACATGAAAATATATTCAGCTGTTTAAACCATGAAAGTTGAGTCATGTAGATTGCTTGTTACAATGTCGTTTTAAAATTTAATACTAATTATCATGTTTAAAGTTTTTTAACCCAAAATATCGTTTTATTTTTATACTGCCTAAATACTTACATTAACTTTTGAAACAAGAAAAAAAAACTTGTAAATGTGATATGTTACTAGGTTAAGAAAAATGCCATAACTTTTTTATTTCTTGAGCGATTTCAAAAATGAGGTACCATTCGTTTTATAAATAAATTTATATTTTATTTATTCTAGTAAAATTTTTATATAAAGGAAGTAGTTTTTGAGAAATTCACCATCAAAGATTTTAACTAGCCGCCATTTTGAAAATTTTCAATTTTTTTTTAAATTGACAATCTTTACTAGATTAGCATATGTTGAAAAGTTTAACTTTGTACCTTTAATGATTGTTTACAAAAAAAAATTTATGTAATAAACACAAACAGACGGACAGACGGAAAACGATGCATTTTTAGGACATACATTTATAGGAATTTTTTGGTTCTTTTGACCTCAGGAACAACCTCCTGAAGTTTGTCGGTGTATTTCAGTTACAACCTATATTTTTAATGTGCGCGACATTTTTAATTACTTAGAATTCAACTACCAGCTAGTTTTTAGAAAAAATATATTTCCAAGTAAAAAGTGTTATTTAGTTTTATTTACGGAAAACCGTAAGATGCAATAACGTTTTTATATTGTGATGTGTTTTATCTTCTGTGCTTGGTAATGGAAAAATCCCGAAGAAAATTCTTGTATCAATTATATTTTCATCCATAGTTGAAACTATTAACCATTTTCAATAATGTTTCTCAGTGTATTGTCGCACATTGATAACACATTATATATTGTTCTCATATATTTAGGTTAAACATTTATAGCACAAATGGAGTTTTTAATCATTTGAAGACTATGCATTAGGCACAATAGTTACAAATGCAGGTTGGAACATTGAAGAATTGCCCTATGATTTTCTGTGGTACACCAGAAATAACCTTAGTTGACCCTTTAAACTCTTGTCACTAAACGTTTTAAAGATAAAAATCATACACAAATCTGATAGTTTGATGAGTATATTTTTATTTTTTAACGATTTCCTTTAAACATTCTGAGTATTTGAATATTCAGCTTTTAAAACGCTAATCTATAAGGTTCATATTCACAATTGGATTCATGTTACATTTCAATATTAGTTGCAGAAATATACACTATTTACACAGTGTTATATTTTAGATTCCCTCAAAACTAATAACAGTACACAAAAATAGAAATAAGCGTTTTATTCTACAAATTGAAATCGCTTACAAGAACAATAAAGTTGATGTTTCTAAAATATTTGCCAATTTCTTCGTCTTCATACTAGTATTGGTGGGTATGGTGTTGGTGTGTGTCTCGAAGATGGTGGTATCGTTGGGGGGAAGGGATGAATCCTGCCCCCCGTGTATACGCCGCTCCGACCATCGCGACGTAGTATGGCGGTCGTTCTATCTGTTTTGTCCATTAAATACCGCTCCCAGGATGGGTTACTCGAACACACCGCCCCACATTAAAGTTGTATACTCAATGGTAGATTGGCTGCCGATTATCCAAAAAGAATCTTCACGATGCAAGGAGTTGTAAAGATCATCCCAGGAAACTTTTCGGATGCTTTTCTTTTAGGATACGGCAGTTCAAGAAGATAGTCTGAAGAATCTTGGGAGTTTTTATCCCGAAGTTTCCTTCCAAGCAGAAGAAAGCGTGAAGATCTCTCTTAGACTCTCTGGATGCCTGTCCTGTTGAAGTTCGCAGATGTATGTGATATGACTCTTCTCTGCTGACTAAAGAATTCAACGAATAAGCACTTTCGAAGCCTATTTAGAACTGTTTAAATTACAACCTCCTGTTGTCTACCCTGCTTGGCTGTGTCCTCTTTAAGAAACCCTGGTGATTGGGACATTGTTTGACTTCTCCTTTCCTTACTGAAGACGAAGCAGTCTCTAACAAAAGAGTAGACGATTGTAGCGGAGACTTGGCTAATTTTTTCTTGGTTAGAACCCTCTTTCAACCAGGTGAATAAACTCCTTGTAGTGTACCGCCTGAACTTTCTGTCGAACCCTCTTTAGAAGTTCCTTTTTAACTAGATTTTACCGCGATTTGTTAACTGTAGCCTATAAGAACTCTTAAAACACGTGCAACAACCTCAAGCCTTTAAATAAAAGACACCTATTTACCACGGAAGTAGTTAACCCGCCGCTACTCGTGCGTGTCAGAACGAACACTGTTACTCGCGCGTTAGATTTTATCTAACATAAGAACTTGTTTAAAAAAACACCCATTTTGTTACAAAATGAACTTAACTTATTATTATTGAACATGTTTCACAGCAATATAAATGTATAAAACAGAAAAGAACATATTAACTCATTTTAAATGATAAAATATTAGTGAAAAATGTAAAAATAAAAATATTTTGTGTATTACGTTAGACAATACTTGAAAAACGTAATTATCTTTACGTAAATATTAAGTAGTTTTAAGAAGTATTAAGGTAGTAGTTTTTTAAAAGTCTTAGAAATAAAATATATTTTGATTTTCAATAATAATAAAAATAAAAACTTTCTGTTGTAAATATAATCAGGTCCTTTTCTAATCAGAGTCTGCTTCTACATTCTCGCACTCTAGGCAGCTAAGTACAGTCTTCTTCGCCGTGTGTTCTTTACATATTGGTTTCTCACAGGCATTGCACTGACGTTGTGTGAAATCTGTTTTTTCGAAGAGAGGGCAGAAAGCACAGCACACCGTGGCTTTTGTCCTTCTTGACGAGGTGCAGGCTCAGGTGGAGGAAGTTGAGCAACACGTCTTATTTTCTGACGAAGTTCGCAAGAAAGGTTTGGTACTATTGCTCTTCTGACTAGATGCGGTTTAATTAGTTGTGTTGCAAGTTCTCTAAGGAAGTTTCTTCTTACCATGGACACTTGAGTGTTGCTGTTGAGGATGATCTGTGCGTTTATTCCACCCAATGTTCAACATTGAACAAAACAGTGTCAGAGGCCACCGATGACTGATTCTGGATACGCTGTAATCACTCTTCATCCTGTCTACAACGTCACAACTCCTCCTTTCGTCAGGTTGTAAAAGGATATCACCTCTGGTTTACAGAGGTCTCCAGAACTTTCGTCGATAGTATCATCTTTGTGCATTGTAGAGATCATGAGCACATTTTTGTTCTTTTTAGGCACATACGAAGCAAGAAGACACCTGTTTACGGATTTGCCATAAAAAATATAGAGAGCTGTTTTACTGGCACGGTCCTTGATGAAAGTGGCCTGAGGTGGCAACTGAGGCTTGTTTTTACGGATGGTACCAACTACCGTCAGTCTATGGTTTGCAAAAAGATCATTTGCAAGAGGGATTCCGGTGAAATAGTTGTCCATTGTGATGTTTCGGCCAGAATTACTTATAGGTGTAATTAGTCGCTTCACAACACTAGCTGCATCGTTATCTACATGAAATGGCCCCGGAGGTTGTTTGGCAGCATACACTTCCAAATTGTATGTGTAAAAGGTACGGGAATCTACCAGAGCATAAATCTTAATCCCGTACTTCGCTGGTTTTGTTCGGTATGGACTGGCGAAACTTACAACGCCCTGGAAATCCATCTAACATCTCGTCTAAGGTTGCATATTCACTTATTGTATAGGAACCTTGACACTTTTCTACAAATTTGACAAATAGGTCACGAATCTTGGGGCAAGATAATCGTATATTTGTCGCTCATCTCAGGTGTTCATGTCATCAAATCTAAGAGCTTGAAGTAACGTTTGGGAACCGTCTCTTAGACATCGTTGCCACAAAAAATATCAGGAGCAGTTCCATCAGTACGCCACAATTCTTCAACATGTAAGTGACCAGCTTTTTTTAACACCCATTAGGGTACAACATACCTATTACAGCTAATAGCTCAGTGGCGTTAGTTTGAGGACAATCTCTTTGTCCTCTTGTGTACGAATCACACATCAAAAGTAACCTTTGATTTTTATGACGGACTATATCTTCAATTACGTCATCGGGGAAAAAGTCTCCAACTATCTAAAACTGATTTACTGTTTTTGGCTAAACCTTTGGTACCAGGCAATTTCGTTACTACATTTTGTCTAATAGTTCTTGTAGTTGCAAAGGTTGGCTTGTGATTGTGCCAAGATGTAATGCCATCTTTTCCAACAGTATGGCCAACAGTGAAATTTTGATGTTTATTTATTTTTGGAGCAGGTTGAGGCTCGGTTGGTTCTTGATTGCCTAAGTCAACATTTATCTATATCCATAGATTCTATACATTCCTCATCACCCGTTTGTTCAGAAGCAGTGTCGTGATTGCTGTGTTCACTTTCTGCATCAGACACAGAACGTTTCCATGTGGATCTCCATCAACAACTTCATTCTCGTCTTCCTCTTCATTCAACCATGATAGTATACGAAACTCACTATTTGGAAGATCCATTACGCCTCAACCTAAGCATCAATACACAAAAAGAATCAGATTTACAGTATCAGTGTCCAAACAAAACTAAAAAAAGACACTCACATGGTTACTCGCGCCCTTAGAATTTTTACTAAAATAAAGAGTTACACAATTACTCGCGCGTTAGATTCCTATTAACACTATGTGCGCGGCGCTCTTTTATCCCCTCCACTGCACCATGACGCCACTTAAGAGATGGAAAACTTCAAAAAATGGCAGCAGAATACTTAAGGGAGGCAATAAAGAAGCGGCGGCACTGTTAAAAATTTTTTTGAAACTTTTATGTAAAAAATGGCAAAAATGTTTAATTTCTAACACGGAATAATCGCGGGTAATACAGAAGTTTTCAAATTGTTTGGTTCCCATGAAAACAAACCAATATAATTGTTTTGGAATAATTTATATTACATTTATTTTTGATAGAGAAAAATATTATATTAGTAAAAGTTTCTGCCTTCATGAATTGTTGCAAAACGATTTAGAACCAGTAATTCAATAATATTAGTGGCAATTTTAGTTTTCTTAAAAGATCACGTTTATGCAATCAAAAATTGTATTGAATCACCCTGCCTTCCTACCATAGCTACGTTATGTCTACAATGCAGTTCGTTCTCGATGTACTTCTATCCCTGACTTCTCTAACGCTCTTCTTTATCAATTCCTTCCAACGTTTATGTTATATTATTGCCACTTGTTAAGGATTGAATAGCCAGATATGGTGAAATGACCTTGAAATGACCCTAAGAACAAACTCAAACCTTAAATACTGTTTTACCATTATTCTTCGTCGTAGAACTAACCCTTCTAATTTTAACGTGTAAATCATTTAGTGTTTTCTTTACTAAAATATGAAGTATAGAAAGGTAGGATCATTTACTAAATAACCTATCAAATGTAGGAACCCGAAACAGGTTTTGTATGGAAGTTTACAAAATTTATAATTTATATAAGAGATTTCCCATAATATACAACTAAAAATAAATGCATGAAAGTGTTTTTATTAACATTATTATATAAAACTAAATTCCTCACAGCCATACCTACCAGTACGTACAGGTAGCTTAGTTACAGCATCAGCCGTATTTTCGTAACTGGGTTTAAACATTACGTAAACACAGTTGTGATACGCTAAGGAGTATAATGAGTATACGTTTACTACGCTCTCTAATATTTTAGTTTCTTACCAATTATTTTTAACCTTCGTACTCAGTGTTGTTTTTACTACGTGATAACTAGTGACAATGGAGCGGCTGGTCATATCAGTTCAGTTTTAATAAACAGACAAAACTAGTCGAGTACATCTGACCCGTATATAGACAAAACTAGGTTAGCCGATCTGATCTGTTCCACACGTACCCACATTTATCAGCTGTTAAATCTGTGAACCTTATTAGACTCGAACGAAATTTAACCTCTAGGCTTGCCACTTGGCAAGCCTAATAAAAAGTGCAAGGAAACGGTACTACAGAGAGAAAATTAACTCATCGTCAAACAATCCTAGAGTTTTTTTGGAAACAGTCAACGAAATTGCTGGCAGACGAACAAAGAAAGATTCCTTCCCTATCACAAAATATTTGAAAAACTTTGAAGGAGAGTTGAACCTAAATAAAGTGAAGGGAGTGGCCGACGAGTTTAACGCGTTTTTCTCCGAGGTTGGATCGCAGCTGGCCTCGGCCATTGACGACAGTGGGACTCCATTAGTGAACGACAGCGACTTTACTACTGACACTGACTTTGTAATGCACACGGTTACTGAAGCTGACATACTGAATACTGTGAACAGTCTACGAGTTGGCTCTGCCCCGGGCTATGATGGCGTGTCTGCTTCTCTGTTAAAGGAAAATGTACATATTTTTGTAAAACCATTATTGCACATTGTTAACTTAAACTTAAGCATTACATCAGGAATTTTTCCCAAACGAATTTAAAAACAGCTAAAGTCATTCCTCTTCATAAGTCTAATGATGTCACGTGCAAAAATAATTTTCGTCCAATTTCATTGCTCAGTATTTTTTCTAAAATAATTGAAAAAGTTGTAAAAGGTCAGTTTGTTCAGTATTTGAATCAAAAATCTATTCTTAACGATTCCAGTATGGATTTAGAAAGGAAAAAAACATTTCAGACGCTTTGTTTGCTTTATCAAAAAACATTAATGATGCTATCACTTGCAATGATCGTTGTTTGTTAGTCTTCCCTGGACCTTGCAAAAGCGTTTGATTCCGTAGACAGAAGTAAACTATTACACAAAATGGAATCCATAGGTTGTCGAGGGCTATCCCTATCTTGGTTCCGAAGTTTCCTCTCTGATCGCAAACAGTTTGTCACGGTTTGTGGGGTAGACAGTGGGGAGAGGGCCATAGATTACGGTGTTATTCAGGGAAGTACCCTTGGACCAATTCTCTTTCTTGTTTATATAAACAATGTTGTCAAGTTAAATATATCCGGCCAGTGTTTTTTATTTGCCGACGACACTGTGGTTTTATGTTGGGGAAAAACTGGGACGATGTCTATAACAATGCGTTACATGATTTGTCTGTTCTTAAAAAAGTGGTTTGATCAAAATATTTTATCTCTGAATGTTTCAAAAAACTAAATTCATGCCAATCTCACTAACACAGAGATCAGACCCACATTTTAATTCTCTTACTCTTCACACTTGCGGCAGCTGCATTAATACAACTTGCAAATGCGAACAGATTGAAAAAGTGGAGAAATACAAGTATTTAGGTGTAATATTTGATACGAGAATGAAGTGGACTGCCCATGTTGAATATTTAAAAAACAAAATTCGGAAATACATATTTGGATTCAAACAATTAGACGGAATACTAACATTTTTCTGAAATAAAACTTGTCTATTTTGCGTACTGTCAGTCTTTGTTTTTGGGGGGTATTGTTGCTTGGGGGTGGAGCGCTCAGAACAACTTTGGAACCATTATATATAGTCCAAAAATCAATTTTAAAGGCCGCGATTGGAGTTGGTACTAGGTTTCCGACACATGATCTATTTAATATTTTTGAAGTTCTCAGCATAAGACAGCTTTATGTAAAAACCATCTTACTCTACATATTCAAAACAACCGAGATTAATTTTTAACAATGTATCCCATACATACTCTACACGAACCGCAGAATCGATAGGAATACAGCCACTGCAGCTAAACAGGTCTTTTTCAACAACAAGTCCATTTTATATTGCGGCATATATTATATAGGAATATTCCGAGCTATTTGAGAAACTCTGGAGGATGTTCTGTAAGCTGTTATAAAAAGAGAGTGCATGGCTGGATACTTAGTAATTGGCAAAGACGCGGCCGAAAGCATCATAGTCTCGGGATACAGATAAGCCTACCTTGACCTCTTCACTGACCTTGACAAACAATCCACTATCCGTTATCTTACAGTTAATCACATCCTCCGGCGGTTGACGCGCCTTGTCTGTTGGTTGGGCCTTCGCGGGTGGCTATTGTTGGGCCCGGCGGTGGCTGCTGGACGGTTTTGCCAAAATCACAGACCGCTGGTGTTGATGAACAGCAGTCGTCGTTGGGCCGGGGCGGTGGTCGCTGGCGGTGGCCCGGTTCGCGGATGTGGTGCGTCGGTCGTACTGGAACGCGTTTCTCGTCGGGCTGGCTCTCTCGTTAGAGCAGAATTATGTCCATAACCACAACATGCATTTTTTTGTTTTTTTTTATATTACAGACTTTCCCTTTTTTTATTATTAAATTTTGGACGCCTCTCACCCAATTATTACCAATGAAAATACTCCATACTCGTCACAATGTACCAGACCAAAAAATGTCATTTTAAATTTGAACCTCCTCATATTATATATTATATTATGTTACATTACGGCTCGCACCCACGCACAGGCCTATGTGGGTGTCAATTTCCTTGAATGTTTGTAAAGTTTATTTTGTAAATTTTTGGAAATAAATCTTTTTGAATTGAATTGAATTGAATTGGATGATGGATAGGTAACCGGGTTTCATACAGGGTGGTTTCATAAAATATAGGTTTCATATCTGTGGTTCGAGTTCCAGAACGACCATTAGCTTTTACCAGCGGAATCCAAATGGTTTTATTGTTTTTATCTTTCTAGTAAATTATTTATTAGTTTGATATTTATTTTAAATTAATGTCTATGTATTTATTTGTATTATTTATTAACAGAAAATATTTATTTATTGTATTCACTGAAATATTATTAGAATTTCTTCAAAAGTTGAAAAAAATCTTAAAGGAAAACCTTTAATACTCTTTAACAAAAATAAATCCAGAAAATCCAGAACTTTAAAGAATGGGGACATTTTATGGCGCTGCCTTCAGAGAACGTACGGTGTTTCAATAAAGACTGACTCCCAGGTAACAGCCATCAGTGCGACCAACGAAAACCATTCCAGACAACGTTCTGTCACCATTAGGTGTCTCTCATCTGCTGCCCGAGCGTCCTCTGGTTCTACACCTAAGACCCTCCCTGGTCACACCGATCAACCCTCTGTCACCCACCACTCACATAACCCTTTCTGCTTCCACTCCTGCTCCTGTCACTACTACTCCTATCCCCTGCAATCCTGACACCGTTACCGCCACCCTCACCGTAAAGTCCACAGTCACTTCTCTCAACACAGCACCTCTCTCTCAACCAACTTCAATGCCTTCACCCCATTATAATTCACCCCAGTTTTCAACAATCGAATTGGTGAAAGGAAACGAACATCTGAGGGAGAAAATATTACCCCTTAGCTCAGAAAGGCAGTTTAATATAGACCAAAGCATTTAATTTGACACCCGACTCTTTCAATACACTTATGAAGTGTTTTCTGCAGAAACCCAAGACTTTCTTTCCAACTCTAACATCCCAACATCAGCCACGCTACACGATGTGACCCAACCCACTTGCTTGACCCTAAACCAATCCCGTACAATCCCGATAATTCTGAAGAAATAAAAAGCCTAGGAAGCTGAGGTGAATCTTTTTCGGCTTCAGATAAAAGCCTCCAGTGTCCCAGCTGAACCAATGATACTGGTGAAACGAAAATTTCAAAATGTAACAACGACAACCGCTTTTCCCCGCTTATATCCGAGCAAAAAGATGAAGAAGCCAATATCATTAGATCATAAGGCCTACACATCTACCCCAAAAAGAAAACGCAGTAAAACCCACCCCAAAACAAACGTCCAATACCAAATATCCTCTCCCCTTGAAATCCCGTTCCATTGGATACGGTGATGATAAGGGCAGTCAGCCACGTGCGAGGCATCGTGGAGTTGACAGCGCAGCTTCTGCATCAGCGTGTACAAGAGACGGGGTACTACAAATTAGGAGCTAAACTTCAGCAGATAACGCCACCCGACCCGCAACTGCCTGTGAGTGAAAGGAGTTCACTGCGACGTCCTGATCGCCGGCACTAATGACCTTGAATCCGGCGAGCAACGAAACATTATAGCAGCCTGGAGTAGTGTATCAAGTCCTGTCCCTCTAACAGCAAGCTTGTTATCGCCACTGTACCATACCGCCACGACCTGCCCGCTAACCACATCAAACTGTTCTTGTGAATAGATACATAGAAGAATTAGCTACTAGGTACAACATTCCGCTTCTAGTCATCAACAGAATTAAACGAGAAAGCTTCACAAGATACGCCATGCATCTACAGACAAGAGGTAAGTGGAAACTTGCTGGACTGTTTGTGGATGCCCTCTCCAAAGCTATCGCCCATCCGAGAATCTGCTCTAAAGCTGCGGTGCCGGACTTCAGTCTTCATCACGAACCGCCAGTCTAGTCACATCATCCCAAGCCCAGCTAGTCCTGGCCCTTCCTCGCGAAAGCTTTGCGGACGCCGTAAAAGCCACTGGACAATTTGCAAATGAACAACAGACTGACCCTAATGAAACTTTTTTGAAACCTGTTTTTTAGGGACCCCACTTAACATCGAAGGGCAAATTTAACAGACCCAAATCGGAAAAAAACAAACTAATTCAAAATTTAGAGTTTAAGGTTCTCTCAGACAGCCCCACTAAAACGCTCAGTACGAAACTTAAAAATTGGACGAAATTCAGCTCATGAGTGAAAAGCTGAAATCAGACATCCTCGTTGTAATCGAGAACGATTTTAACACGAAAACCTTGTACTTTTGAAAATTGCAAATTGTGAAATGCGTACTGCCGCCAGCCCTCAAGAGGAGGAGGCGTTACAATATTCTTGATACACAATTTAATTTTCACAACATTTCAAATCAAAGAAATATCTGCAGAAGGTTTTCAAACCGATAGGATCAAAGTCCTAACAGTCAGAGCAACGTTAATAGTGGTAGGGATTTACAGGTCTCCCAGTGGAAATGAAGATCATTTTTCTTTTAAAAACTTGAAGTATTGTCTTGATTGGTTATTTCAACGTAAATGCGATGAACCTTACTAGAACACACAGAAAGGTAGTGTATGAACAGATTTTCCGATTTTTTTTTAAATTTGACCTAAGACGTCAAAAATTCGTCTATAACGTTTCTTAGCATCAAATGAATTTTACAGCGTTGATGAGTTTCTAGCATTTAACTAGAGGACTGACCAATTGGATGATTGACTCTGGCGCTGGAAGTGGTTTGTAATTAATTGGCGATGGACAAATGACACTTGATTGTTTTATTGTGTAGTATTGTGATGTTAATGTTCCAAATCTTAGAATTATTAAGTATATGTGCGATGCATTTGTAATTGTAACAAGTAAATAAACTAATTGATTTGATTTGACGTGTGAGTTCAAGAAAAGATTTTTCCTCTTTGGTTCTCTCTGATAATCGTACATATTTATCATATGTCTATGGTGATATGATGATATTATGACAATTTGACATGTTTAATATGAATAGAACGGTCATAGTGACAAAAAAAGTAAAGAAAATTAAATATAATGCTATATTTGATATTATTACTTCCTAATTATTATATGTAATAACTGATAATAAATTAGTAAATCTCATAGTAAAGGTCCAAAATTGGTTTTTAAAAACAATATCTAGATGAAAATTTTAATTCTTATTCCTTCCAGTATTGTTTTATCTAAGATAGTTGGAGTTTTCAGCACTATCATACTTTTGGAGTACTTTTATTCTTTGACACTTCTTTTAGTTGGAAACGCAGGAAATATGAAAAAAGACAATTGTAACCACTGTAAAGAAGAAAATTCATACATTTATTTAAACGCAAAAAATTTGCATGTTACTACTTATTTTAACGTACATGAGTCACCAAGAATGATTGATACCTGGTAGTTTCACCACCATGCATCATCACCTCTTGACAGAATATCAATAATGTTGACTAGTGACGTATTGTGATATAAGAGAACTACAAGGTTTCACTTGTTACACACACTGGCCGTGAGATATATTTATGTACAAGCTGTTATTTAAAGAAGTATTTAACTTACCGTAATGTAAGATTGTGTGTACTACTTGGATAATGTTATTTTAAGATCGGGAAAGTAGCACACTAATATAAAGATTACTAAAAAGGGCAAACAGTTTTTTCCTATTTTACTTTTATTAAGGAATGTCAACTTTTAAGTGCTACATTAAGCCTACAATATACATTTTTAAACAATATATGTATAAAACGTATTAAAAATTAAGTCGGTAGAAAGTACAAATTGAAAACGTACTATTGACTCCTTTCCAATGTTTAAGGAAAGTTCTACGTAACAATTTTAAACAGTATATTGAGATTTTTATAAAGATAAATAAAATTAATAATAACTACTAGGGGAGACATTTCAGATTTCTATAAGTTATTTATAAGATTTTCCATCCACAAATATAACATAAATTTTTATTAAAATTAAATACCTTCCTTTTCTTCTTTTAATGTTCTTCACAATTTTATCTCGTTCTAAATAAACAATAGTAATAAAGTATTTTTCTGCGACTAACTAATGTCAAATACAATATATTGAGTAATATTATAGTAATGATAGTATACTCCTATAAGTACATATTTTGGTAAAACTGAGGCTTTCAAGAATGAAATATGTACTGGTATTATAAATTGTAGAATATATTTAATTTGTAACACCTGAAGTGATGGCAGATAGAAAGTTTACATTACAAATAATAACACTTCTGGACAGCAGCTATTCAAAAGCTGCTAACAGTGCAATCGAAGACCAGCCACAACCAATTCAAGTAATTGGCAAAGGTCCAATCAATGTTAATTGGAGTGACCACCTCTTAGAACTAAACGTTATCATCGAAGATATGGTAGATTTGTTTTCAATGTTCACTTACTATATTAAACAAAATAATTATAATATATTATAAATGTAAATTAGGTGTTATTTATGCAATCTCAAATCAAGAGAAAAATCTACATTATCGTATCATATCACGTTTCAAATGGCGGATAGTTGAAGCTTTTTAAAGCTCAATATTATAAAAACCAATAAGATTGAGACAGTTTTTAAAAAATAATAAAAGTTTGAAAATCTGATTAGAAAGATCTTGACACCTATATAATGAAAAATCAGTCCATAAATAATGTATGTAATGGTTATAACGCATGGGTAATCATGTCGTAAATTGTAAAAAATGAAAACTTTTCTTCTGTGTTCTCTTGATTTGAGGCTGCAATAAAATTACTATACAAAATTTGAGATTTTATCCTTACAGGATTTAGAAATAAAAATATAAACACAGACAGACAAGTGGTAAACCAAAATAGATGAACCATTCCGTTTATGTAGTTCCTCTTGGTGCATTAAACAATACGCTAAAGTCTGTATAGATAGTTTTATTACAGTACTTATTACATTCTGTACATGATATTATATCCTTTAAATAAAATCATTGTTATTGGTTGTGTATTATTTTTAAGTAAAAAGATGTACAAATTAAATTTTATTTTCATATCCGCTAATTTCATGTAACAATCTGAAAATATTTTAGCCTTTATGCAAAATATGTAATAACCTGTTGTTAAAGTGAACTATGTCCATATAGTAAACATTGAATGAATTTTCGTAGAAATATAATCATGACGACGTGAATAAATTCATAATATGCATAAAAAGATTGAAATAAGCATTGCTACAGTCTACTAGGATAAAATTTTAAATATATGTGTTTTGTTATAAATGGTACATCTATCCATATCAATCCTACACGGCTATATTCAATAATCACCTGCAATCTCCCCCAAATAAAAAATAACTAAATAATTTCATAAGTAGCAAATTATTGTGTATAGAGCCGAAAGCCTGGAAATAGTTCAGCATAACCACTCTACTTTAGATTCTCTTCCATCAAAGAAATCCTCGAACATATTAACCAAACCAGTAAATAAGCTAGATTCCGTCTTAAACCTAACTGAAATTTTCTAAAACAATTCTTTTGGTATCCATATAATTCATTATCTCTTATATTTGAGATACAACAGATAGGATATACATAGACTTAAATTGATCAAAACTGGTCGGTATTTGTTTATTGATTAGTGGGTGGCCTTAGATAGTAAAACTAATTAATTTTTTTACTAAACGCATACCGATTAGCCTGGCTGCGGTACTTAGTAAGAATTTTTCTATAATTTAACTGGATCTATCATTAAAAGTCATACTATTAAAATAACTTTTATATGAGTAAAACTTTTAGATTAGCATCCAACAAATCATGAATATGTAACCGAAAGAGTACGTATAATTTTGTAATTACGAAAATAGGTTTTAAATTAACTGATATCTGTTTTAAATTTTAAGTATAGCAACAAAAATAGTATTATGTTTTTAATTTTTTTAAATCATGGTATTTGTTTATGTATAAATATTAAAGCTGTTACATGTTTATGTCCATTTTGTGTACTATAATCATGTAAGGGAATATTAGTTCCTGTATTACAGTACGGAAATTGATGAAGTTTAAAAGTGAGTTCAGATGAAGCTTAAAAGCTTTGTGTCAGATCCACGACGGTCTGGGTGTTACTACACTAACAGAAAAACTGTCTCGTGCAACAAATTATAAGAAATGTATATGCTTTTCAGAAATGCTGCACTACGTTTTATATAGTCGTTCCATATTTGATTTATTGATGTAAAGAGTAATGTATTAGTTAATTTAAATAATTATTCTGAAACAGCCTCATCCAAGAGCACGTAAGTTTCAACTTTTTTTTGTTTAAATGTAGTATACAATAATCAAAAGTCACTTTAAAACTCCTGTATGTGATTTTAGTTTTCATTAACAAAATAACATACCAATGTCACAAGTCTAGAAATGTTTCATTTCACAAAATCAATAGTGCTGTTCAAAATTTAGTGCTGTTGCCCTAGGCTATATGCAAACTTTATGTATACAATCATCAGTTTTTTCCGAAAAGTTTAAACGTTCTTAGTTTCCGTTTCCAATGAAGCAATTGATGGAGTGGCAACACTTAACATTAACGAGACATTGATCCTGATTCTTCCACTCATTAAGGATAGTCAACTGATGCTTGATCACGATCTCGGTACTAAATTAGATGTCAAGTTCTTGGATGGATATATAAATGTTATTTTGTGCCATTAAGGTTTTTTTGTATTATATAATATAAGCATTATTTGAGTTTGAAAATGTGATTTTCAGATCGTGCTGCGCCATATATACTAAGCTTCTGCAGTGCCAGCATACGGCCACAGCACAAACCTAAACGATAAAAAATAATGTAATTTAATGAAAAACTTTGGTTACTGGTGCGGAAAAATTATACGATAGTATTTAACTACTATTTGATGATAAGTTAAGAAGCTCTAGTTTAATACTATCTTAAAAGAGAATATTACACACCTAAAACAAATATGTTAACCTTTTAAAAACTATTGGCGACGTATTGCAAAGTAAAAATCTCGTCCACGACGCTTTTTGGTGTCAAATTCTATGTTATTGAATATTTATGAAGGACTGCTTGGACAAGGATTATCGTTAACTGAGTATTTATATTAAACATACGTTCTGATATCCTAAATTATACTAAAGAATTCAGTTATATATATATGTTGATTTAAATTGGTTAGAAATAGGAAAAAAACTTTATAAAAATAATTAATAGCTACTTCATATAACTGTAAATCAAATCTTCTAATAAAATGCCACATATTAGCTACGGTATTATCATACTTAAATTTGATATGTTATTTATTGCTCTATCTTATATTTTTTAAAACATATGAAATAGATCAAATGACCAACTGAAGTCATAATGTAAGTGTGCAAGGTATTTTTAGATAGATTGTAATACACTGAACCTTTTCTGTTGTTTGTGAGTATTATTGATTTTTTTTGTACTTTCCCGTAAGGTCATCACGTTGTAATGTTATCGTAATGTAATTTTAATATTCTATACGAGATGAATTGTGTTTAATTCTATTTATATTATTGAATACGTGATTTTTTGGCACCATGGAAGTAAAGCACAATGCGTCCTATCCTGAAAAACAATGAAAAGGATTTTTAAATAAAAAACGATAAGAACCGCGCAGTTTCGAAGAGAGGCAGACAGTGTCTAATCTCCGGTGAGAGTAGCTCCAAATTGTTAATAAATTGTTTCATCTCTAGCAAGGCAAACTGATAAAAGAGATACCTGAAAGACGACCTAGCATCTCACTATTCCAGCTCAGTTAGCCTACGATATATTTAATCATTAAGATAATTAAGTATATAACCAGATTGTTAACCGCCTCATCACTATAAGGGCCAACTATAATTGTGTTTTCATAGTTTTTATGACATCGGCCGAAAATTACATTAAATCTGATATAATTTAAAGGAATTAATAATTAAATATTTTACATCAACCTTTTACACTAATTTAGTACTAATACACGTTCATTCACCAAACTTCGATTATTGGAACTCAAATCTAGATCTCTCACTTGGCGGGTGAGTATATTATCACTACATTAGATATCCCTCACTTTTCCGACACAATTATGTATTTGACTGTTGTATATGTCACAAATAACTTTAGACAACTAAACCATTATGTGATCGGAAAATATATTTCTATACCAATTACATGGTATACTTTAAATAAAAATAAAAATTTAATAAATAAAATTTTATTTTAGAATTGTAAATGGATAGGGAATAAAAAAGTAAATTTATATTGTAATCCAGCGGCAGGCACAACGCGCTTGGAATCTGGTCTAGACCTGACTTGATGGCAGTGAATGCTAAACAATAGTCTACAGTGGACTCAATCTTTTTGTTAGGCGGCGAACCTGCGTTTGAGAGTGATTCAAACAGGCCTGCAGGAACAGGAGCGTAGTCGGTGCAGGCCAAGAAAACACGCTCTGCTTCCATTCCGAGTTGAGAAGCGATAGAGAAAAGTCTTTAGTGCGAGTTTAAAAGTAGTGTCGGGCGTAGGATCCGTTGGTATAGATTATTTTAATACCAAACTCCAAGACCTTCACGACCAAAGAGCTAAGTACTTTTGACTGAATTATTAAATTTTTCTAAATTTGAAATTTGAAAAATTTAAGAAGAGAATTAATTTGAAATTGGAATTGAAATTTGAAATTAAACGATCAAATTCTGTTGAGTGTGGACTAATATATATATAAATTGTAAAGGAGTTATTTATTTAAAGTCAAACGTAAAAATTTAATTGAAATTGTAGGGATTCTAGTTAAAATTAAGAGCTGCAGGTGCTGCACCATATCCTGTAGGAACTTGTGAAAAATTCCTGTTGAGAACTGTTTAGATTTTGTTTGAGAATTTTATTTTAAAGAAGTTTATAATTTTTATTTTATTAGTTTTGAGAAGAAGCCTATTTATTTTATTTCATACAAATTTATTCAAGATTATTATTTTATTTTATATTTTATACACACGCATTTGGAGGACAGTGAGTCCATGTTAAATCGAAAGTGCCTTGCCTAAGGAAGTAGTAATTTTAAACTATTGTGCAAAACATTTCATTGGTGGAATACAAGGTTAATAATTGAAATTTGGATTGATTTAATAAACCTGAATATTTCTAAAAAGGTGCAGTTTTTAATTTCCACCAGTATCTACTTAAATCTTATGAGTTTCGAGAATATTTAAGGTCATCATAATAAAAACAAAAATTTTGTATATTAACATTTAGTATACAAATAAGTGCGCCACTCTGCTCTGATGCTGTTAACCGGTACATTATACTTCCTATTCACATTCAAATTATTCCCTGTTTTCCTCACGTTGTCAGCATAACCTACATTATTCGCCCTTATACACATCTCATCCAGTTCGGAATATGTGCTCGGATTTCCCATAAACACTAGTTTATTTCTGGTTTCAGGATTAATTCCCACCTTAATTAATTCCACAACATCCCTTTCATTTATATTACAACAACTTCTACTGATTCCTTAATGTCTATAATGTAGTTGGATAAGCTTTCATTATATCTTTGGGGGACGGTGCACCTTTTCAAATTTCAAAAGTTCACGCTGATGATATGGCACGAAATAATTCAATAATATTTCAAGCATTAATTTGACCGTGACATTGTCCTGTTTTATTTCCAATAGTTTCGACAAAAGAGCTCCCTGACTATGTGAAATCGCAATCTCCATAATGTTCTCTTCCGTACATCTAGTTTCCTTTTTAAGTTTCAAGATTATTTTAAAGAATTCTAATAATTCTTGAACATTTAATCCATCGCAGATTTTTAACTCCTTCAAATAACGCTCAATGGGGTTCGGTAGTTTATTATAACTTAAATGTGGCCGTCCCGAAACAAACACCTCATCTCTCATATTTAGACCAGACTTATCTTTCACTTCCGGTTTACCAGCCTCTTCCAGCTCACCTTCTATTTCCAGATTGGAATCAGATAACTTACGCACCAAGTTATCAGATGTTTCCTTGTCAATTTTTAGGTTTTTTATTTTTAACAATAATTCACTTAATATACTATTCCGGTTTTTCAACATGTTTAGCTATATCCTTTCTTCGATTTTAAACAGTTTACTTAAGTTAGTCAGTCGGCGCTGCCAATGATTTATTTTTGTTTCAACACCTAACTATGTCCAATGTTAGTCCCTGTTCAATGGATTCCTCCAGTCTAGTTCCTAATACTTGGGTTTCTAACTTAATTTTATCCCATTCCTCCTTGAAAGCGACCTTTCCACTCAGGTTCAAATAATTACTATTTACATCAAGACTTATTAACTGCCGTAACTTTTTCCTTAAATCTAAGACTAGGAGACACTTCCACACCTCTTAACCTAATTTCATAGTCCAATTCCTCCTTGGTTAACAAGTCCACCTTAAGTGCCATTTTAAAAGTTTAATATTAAACACTTTATAATTTTCCAGTATCCAAGCCACTTATTAATTTACAACCACTAAGTTCAATTTTATTAAGGTTCACCAGAATAAAGCAGGTTTCAAGGTTATTCAAGGTCGTATACGAGTATTATCACAACTCATTGTCTGGCTGTCACTTCGGCATTTTAAAAACACAACAGAAAATAAATGAAAGGTTTTATCACCCTAAACTAAATGATTATGTGAAAAATAATGTAAAATGTTGTGAAGTGTGTTTGAAAGCAAAAAGTAGCAACTGGAGGGACCAAGGACCTTTGAACAGCAATCTGAGCAGTCGTCCAATGCAGAAGTTATATATGGATATTTATGGGCCATTACCTGCGTCTTCCAATCGAATGCAATACATCCTGATAGCTGTAGATGACTTCACCAAATATAATTGGATAATGCCACTCAGGAAATGCACCTCAGGTAATGTAATTAATGCATTAGAAAATAATATTTTCAAAAATTTTTCTTTGCCTGAAGAATTCGTGACGGATAATGGAACATATTTTGTCAGCGAGGAGTTCAAAAATTATTTGTTTAATTTGGGCATAAAACAAAGGACCATTATACCTTATACTCCTCAAGGAAATAAAAGTGAAAGGCAAATTCGAAATTTAAATCAAATTCTGACAGCTTATTATCATGACTGTAAAAAGAATTGGGACAAGGATTTGTACCATGTGCAAATGGCCCTAAATACTTGTCACAATGAAAGCATAAAGTCGTCTGCATTTGAATTGATGTTCAGTTTCAAAGCAAATGATGGTTTGTCACTAAAATGGCAAATTAAAGATATTTGTGATGAAAAATGGAGCAAAGATAAGAATGCAAAGATGGTTGAAGCTATTCAAAATTTAAAAAGACAAAATGAGCTGAATTCGAGAAGAAACCGATACAACCGAAATCACAGGCAATTAAAAATGTATGATGTAGTCTATTGTAGAATTACAAATCAGCGATATAAGCTAGATCTGAAATATGAAGGACCATTCAGAATAATTTCAATTATTAGCTCCAACTCATATGTGGTTCAAAATTTAAAAGAATTGAATGAATTCCGTAGAATACACTTGCAGGATGTGAAACCCACTGGGGAAAGAAGAATGCATATTTAAATATAACAAAAAAAAATATAATTACCGAGGGGTAAATAATTTGAATTACAAAATAAAAAAAAGAACTGATTAAAAATTATGACGAATTAAATTAGTTGTAAGAATGAAGAAAAACTATATTGGATGTACGCTGTATGTATGTATGTTTGATTTGAGAAATTTCAGTGACAAGGAAGATTAAATTAAAATATATTGAACAATTGAGGAAATTCTACAGCCCTGTTAAATTGTAAATATTAACTTGAATTGTAATGTTGTAAAAATGTATTTTAAACTTGAAGAAACCTCAAGAGGAATAAAAAGGTTTATGATTTAGATAAAAGGGCACAGGTGAAGTAAACAGTTGCGATAACTACATGGTTTGGGAGAGGAGGAGTGTATTAAAACAATTCAGTATTTATTTTCTGAATAATGCACAAATCCGAAACTCATGGTCCGTAATTAATGTTTATTAACATGTGTTATTTATGTTTGTATGTAAATTAATAACTAACACGAATGTTGGAATATTAATTTAAACTTGTTAGTTTGATAAAATTTATGCCAAGGAAGAGGGGAACAGAAGAAAAAAGACTGTTATTTCTATGATAAACAACGGTATAGGTAAAAATAATAAAATAAGAACTGACACCCCCGTCTGGGGATATGTTTTTAATTCTATATGAAGCTGCGACAACCAGTGAATGGGCGAGCCAACACACACAGCCGTGCAGGGCAAAGGTTCCAAGGACGACCCAACTAATTACGGACCGGACCTGCAATAAACATCCCACAACAACAACCACCGACTACCTCGTTCTACCCATTGTGAAGGATTATCTGGATGGACTATCTTTATGGTAGGACTTAGAATTGTAAAAAGGTAGGTGGCAATTGGACTCTTAATATTTGCCATAGTTTAGGTCAAGGTTTCTATTGGGGAATTTAATTGTTAAGTTTTCAAAAAACAATCTGATAATGTATGGACTCTTTTAAAAAGAATTTATAATAATTAACGCTTGGTTAAAATAACTTGACAACTAGTATGCTGCCACTTCGTACAGCTATTTATCAAAACTTAATTAAAACAAATATTATAAATAAAAAAAAGGGTTTTGTAGATTTGATGATGCATGTTAAGGCTAGGTGGAAATACAATTTCTAAAGGATGTGAGATAAATTTCTTAGATTTAAGTATTAAACTTGGCAGATACCAAGCGCTTTAAGGGGGGGTGTGTATACCAATTACATGGTATACTTTAAATAAAAATAAAAATTTAATAAATAAAATTTTATTTTAGAATTGTAAATGGATAGGGAATAAAAAAGTAAATTTATATTGTAATCCAGCGGCAGGCACAACGCGCTTGGAATCTGGTCTAGACCTGACTTGATGGCAGTGAATGCTAAACAATAGTCTACAGTGGACTCAATCTTTTGTTAGGCGGCGAACCTGCGTTGAGAGTGATTCAAACAGGCCTGCAGGAACAGGAGCGTAGTCGGTGCAGGCCAAGAAAACACGCTCTGCTTCCATTCCGAGTTGAGAAGCGATAGAGAAAAGTCTTTAGTGCGAGTTTAAAAGTAGTGTCGGGCGTAGGATCCGTTGGTATAGATTATTTTAATACCAAACTCCAAGACCTTCACGACCAAAGAGCTAAGTACTTTTGACTGAATTATTAAATTTTTCTAAATTTGAAATTTGAAAATTTAAGAAGAGAATTAATTTGAAATTGGAATTGAATTTGAAATTAACGATCAAATTCTGTTGAGTGTGGACTAATATATATATATACATTGTAAAGGAGTTATTTATTTAAAGTCAAACGTAAAAAATTTAATTGAAATTGTAGGGATTCTAGTTAAAATTAAGAGCTGCAGGTGCTGCACCATATCCTGTAGGAACTTGTGAAAAATTCCTGTTGAGAACTGTTTAGATTTGTTTGAGAATTTTATTTTAAAGAAGTTTATAATTTTTATTTTATTAGTTTTGAGAAGAAGCCTATTTATTTTATTTCATACAAATTTATTCAAGATTATTATTTTATTTTATATTTTATACACACGCATTTGGAGGACAGTGAGTCCATGTTAAATCGAAAGTGCCTTGCCTAAGGAAGTAGTAATTTTAAACTATTGTGCAAAACATTTCATTGGTGGAATACAAGGTTAATAATTGAAATTTGGATTGATTTAATAAACCTGAATATTTCTAAAAAGGTGCAGTTTTTAATTGTCCACAGTATCTACTTAAATCTTATGAGTTCGAGAATATTTAAGGTCATCATAATAAAAACAAAAATTTTGTGTATATTAACATTTAGTATAACAAAATAAGTGCGCCACTCTGCTCTGATGCTGTTAACCGGTACATTATACTTTCCTATTCACATTCAAATTATTCCCTGTTTTCCTCACGTTGTCAGCATAACCTACATTATTCGCCCTTATACACATCTCATCCAGTTCGGAATATGTGCTCGGATTTCCCATAAACACTAGTTTATTTCTGGTTTCAGGATTAATTCCCACCTTAATTAATTCCACAACATCCGCTTTCATTTATATTTACAACAACTTCTACTGATTCCTTAATGTCTATAATGTAGTTGGATAAGCTTTCATTATATCTTTGGGGACGGTGCACCTTTTCAAATTTCAAAAGTTCACGCTGATGATATGGCACGAAAATAATTCAATAATATTTCAAGCATTAATTTGACCGTGACATTGTCCTGTTTTATTTCCAATAGTTTCGGACAAAAGAGCTCCCTGACTATGTGAAATCGCAATCTCCATAATGTCCTCTTCCGTACATCTAGTTTCCTTTTTAAGTTTCAAGATTATTTTAAAGAATTCTAATAATTCTTGAACATTTAATCCATCGTAGATTTTTAACTCCTTCAAATAACGCTCAATGGGGTTCGGTAGTTTATTATAACTTAAATGTGGCCGTCCCGAAACAAACACCTCATCTCTCATATTTAGACCAGACTTATCTTTCACTTCCGGTTTACCAGCCTCTTCCAGCTCACCTTCTATTTCCAGATTGGAATCAGATAACTTACGCACCAAGTTATCAGATGTTTCCTTGTCAATTTTTAGGTTTTTTATTTTTAACAATAATTCACTTAATATACTATTCCGGTTTTCAACATGTTTAGCTATATCCTTTTCTTCGATTTTAAACAGTTTACTTAAGTTAGTCAGTCGGCGCTGCCAATGATTTATTTTTGTTTCACACCTAACTATGTCCAATGTTAGTCCCTGTTCAATGGATTCCTCCAGTCTAGTTCCTAATACTTGGGTTTCTAACTTAATTTTATCCCATTCCTCCTTGAAAGCGACCTTTCCACTCAGGTTCAAATAATTACTATTTACATCAAGACTTATTAACTGCCGTAACTTTTTCCTTAAATCTATCACTTTAAGACTAGGAGACACTTCCACACCTCTTAACCTAATTTCATAGTCCAATTCCTCCTTGGTTAACAAGTCCACCTTAAGTGCCATTTTAAAAGTTTAATATTAAACACTTTATAATTTTCCAGTATCCAAGCCACTTATTAATTTACAACCACTAAGTTCAATTTTATTAAGGTTCACCAGAATAAAGCAGGTTTCAAGGTTATTCAAGGTCGTATACGAGTATTATCACAACTCATTGTCTGGCTGTCACTTCGGCATTTTAAAAACACAACAGAAAATAAATGAAAGGTTGTATCACCCTAAACTAAATGATTATGTGAAAAATAATGTAAAATGTTGTGAAGTGTGTTTGAAAGCAAAAAGTAGCAACTGGAGGGACCAAGGACCTTTGAACAGCAATCTGAGCAGTCGTCCAATGCAGAAGTTATATATGGATATTTATGGGCCATTACCTGCGTCTTCCAATCGAATGCAATACATCCTGATAGCTGTAGATGACTTCACCAAATATAATTGGATAATGCCACTCAGGAAATGCACCTCAGGTAATGTAATTAATGCATTAGAAAATAATATTTTCAAAAATTTTTCTTTGCCTGAAGAATTCGTGACGGATAATGGAACATATTTTGTCAGCGAGGAGTTCAAAAATTATTTGTTTAATTTGGGCATAAAACAAAGGACCATTATACCTTATACTCCTCAAGGAAATAAAAGTGAAAGGCAAATTCGAAATTTAAATCAAATTCTGACAGCTTATTATCATGACTGTAAAAAGAATTGGGACAAGGATTTGTACCATGTGCAAATGGCCCTAAATACTTGTCACAATGAAAGCATAAAGTCGTCTGCATTTGAATTGATGTTCAGTTTCAAAGCAAATGATGGTTTGTCACTAAAATGGCAAATTAAAGATATTTGTGATGAAAAAATGGAGCAAAGATAAGAATGCAAAGATGGTTGAAGCTACTCAAAATTTAAAAAGACAAAATGAGCTGAATTCGAGAAGAAACCGATACAACCGAAATCACAGGCAATTAAAAATGTATGATGTAGTCTATTGTAGAATTACAAATCAGCGATATAAGCTAGATCTGAAATATGAAGGACCATTCAGAATAATTTCAATTATTAGCTCCAACTCATATGTGGTTCAAAATTTAAAAGAATTGAATGAATTCCGTAGAATACACTTGCAGGATGTGAAACCCACTGGGGAAAGAAGAATGCATATTTAAATATAACAAAAAAAATATAATTACCGAGGGGTAAATAATTTGAATTACAAAATAAAAAAAAAGAACTGATTAAAAATTATGACGAATTAAATTAGTTGTAAGAATGAAGAAAAACTATATTGGATGTACGCTGTATGTATGTATGTTTGATTTGAGAAATTTCAGTGACAAGGAAGATTAAATTAAAATATATTGAACAATTGAGGAAAATTCTACAGCCCTGTTTAAATTGTAAATATTAACTTGAATTGTAATGTTGTAAAAATGTATTTTAAACTTGAAGAAACCTCAAGAGGAATAAAAAGGTTTATGATTTAGATAAAAGGGCACAGGTGAAGTAAACAGTTGCGATAACTACATGGTTTGGGAGAGGAGGAGTGTGTATTAAAACAATTCAGTATTTATTTTCTGAATAATGCACAAATCCGAAAACTCATGGTCCGTAATTAATGTTATTAACATGTGTTATTTATGTTTGTATGTAAATTAATAACTAACACGAATGTTGGAATATTAATTTTAAACTTGTTAGTTTGATAAAATTTATGCCAAGGAAGAGGGGAACAGAAGAAAAAAGACTGTTATTTCTATGATAAACAACGGTATAGGTAAAAATAATAAAATAAGAACTGACACCCCCGTCTGGGGATATGTTTTAATTCTATATGAAGCTGCGACAACCAGTGAATGGGTGAGCCAACACACACAGCCGTGCAGGGCAAAGGTTCCAAGGACGACCCAACTAATTACGGACCGGACCTGCAATAAACATCCCACAACAACAACCACCGACTACCTCGTTCTACCCATTGTGAAGGATTATCTGGATGGACTATCTTTATGGTAGGACTTAGAATTGTAAAAAGGTAGGTGGCAATTGGACTCTTAATATTTGCCATAGTTTAGGTCAAGGTTTCTATTGGGGAATTTAATTGTTAAGTTTTCAAAAAACAATCTGATAATGTATGGACTCTTTTAAAAAGAATTTATAATAATTTAACGCTTGGTTAAAATAACTTGACAACTAGTATGCTGCCACTTCGTACAACTATTTATCAAAAATAAATTAAAACAAATATTATAAATAAAAAAAAAGGGTTTTGTAGATTTGATGATGCATGTTAAGGCTAGGTGGAAATACAATTTCTAAAGGATGTGAGATAAATTTCTTAGATTTAAGTATTAAACTTGGCAGATACCAAGCGCTTTAAGGGGGTGTGTGTATACCAATTACATGGTATACTTTAAATAAAAATAAAAATTTAATAAATAAAATTTTATTTTAGAATTGTAAATGGATAGGGAATAAAAAAGTAAATTTATATTGTAATCCAGCGGCAGGCACAACGCGCTTGGAATCTGTTCTAGACCTGACTTGATGGCAGTGAATGCTAAAACAATAGTCTACAGTGGACTCAATCTTTTGTTAGGCGGCGAACCTGCGTTGAGAGTGATTCAAACAGGCCTGCAGGAACAGGAGCGTAGTCGGTGCAGGCCAAGAAAACACGCTCTGCTTCCATTCCGAGTTGAGAAGCGATAGAGAAAAGTCTTTAGTGCGAGTTTAAAAAGTAGTGTCGGGCGTAGGATCCGTTGGTATAGATTATTTTAATACCAAACTCCAAGACCTTCACGACCAAAGAGCTAAGTACTTTTGACTGAATTATTAAATTTTTCTAAATTTGAAATTTGAAAATTTAAGAAGAGAATTAATTTGAAATTGGAATTGAAATTTGAAATTAACGATCAAATTCTGTTGAGTGTGGACTAATATATATATAAATTTGTAAAGGAGTTATTTATTTAAAGTCAAACGTAAAAAATTTAATTTGAAATTGTAGGGATTCTAGTTAAAATTAAGAGCTGCAGGTGCTGCACCATATCCTGTAGGAACTTGTGAAAAATTCCTGTTGAGAACTGTTTAGATTTGTTTGAGAATTTTATTTTAAAGAAGTTTATAATTTTTATTTTATTAGTTTTGAGAAGAAGCCTATTTATTTTATTTCATACAAATTTATTCAAGATTATTATTTTATTTTATATTTTATACACACGCATTTGGAGGACAGTGAGTCCATGTTAAATCGAAAGTGCCTTGCCTAAGGAAGTAGTAATTTTAAACTATTGTGCAAAACATTTCATTGGTGGAATACAAGATTAATAATTGAAATTTGGATTGATTTAATAAACCTGAATATTTCTAAAAAGGTGCAGTTTTAATTTCCACCAGTATCTACTTAAATCTTATGAGTTCGAGAATATTTAAGGTCATCATAATAAAAACAACAAAAATTTTTGTATATTAACATTTAGTATACAAATAAGTGCGCCACTCTGCTCTGATGCTGTTAACCGGTACATTATACTTCCTATTCACATTCAAATTATTCCCTGTTTTCCTCACGTTGTCAGCATAACCTACATTATTCGCCCTTATACACATCTCATCCAGTTCGGAATATGTGCTCGGATTTCCCATAAACACTAGTTTATTTCTGGTTTCAGGATTAATTCCCACCTTAATTAATTCCACAACATCCCTTTCATTTATATTAACAACAACTTCTACTGATTCCTTAATGTCTATAATGTAGTTGGATAAGCTTTCATTATATCTTTGGGGGACGGTGCACCTTTTCAAATTTCAAAAGTTCACGCTGATGATATATGGCACGAAATAATTCAATAATATTTCAAGCATTAATTTGACCGTGACATTGTCCTGTTTTATTTCCAATAGTTTTCGACAAAAGAGCTCCCTGACTATGTGAAATCGCAATCTCCATAATGTCCTCTTCCGTACATCTAGTTTCCTTTTTAAGTTTCAAGATTATTTTAAAGAATTCTAATAATTCTTGAACATTTAATCCATCGTAGATTTTTAACTCCTTCAAATAACGCTCAATGGGGTTCGGTAGTTTATTATTAATAACTTAAATGTGGCCGTCCCGAAACAAACAACCTCATCTCTCATATTTAGACCAGACTTATCTTTCACTTCCGGTTTACCAGCCTCTTCCAGCTCACCTTCTATTTCCAGATTGGAATCAGATAACTTACGCACCAAGTTATCAGATGTTTCCTTGTCAATTTTTAGGTTTTTTATTTTTAACAATAATTCACTTAATATACTATTCCGGTTTTCAACATTGTTTAGCTATATCCTTTTCTTCGATTTTAAACAGTTTACTTAAGTTAGTCAGTCGGCGCTGCCAATGATTTATTTTTGTTTCACACCTAACTATGTCCAATGTTAGTCCCTGTTCAATGGATTCCTCCAGTCTAGTTCCTAATACTTGGGTTTCTAACTTAATTTTATCCCATTCCTCCTTGAAAGCGACCTTTCCACTCAGGTTCAAATAATTACTATTTACATCAAGACTTATTAACTGCCGTAACTTTTTCCTTAAATCTATCACTTTAAGACTAGGAGACACTTCCACACCTCTTAACCTAATTTCATAGTCCAATTCCTCCTTGGTTAACAAGTCCACCTTAAGTGCCATTTTAAAAGTTTAATATTAAACACTTTATAATTTTCCAGTATCCAAGCCACTTATTAATTTACAACCACTAAGTTCAATTTTATTAAGGTTCACCAGAATAAAGCAGGTTTCAAGGTTATTCAAGGTCGTATACGAGTATTATCACAACTCATTGTCTGGCTGTCACTTCGGCATTTTAAAAACACAACAGAAAATAAATGAAAGGTTGTATCACCCTAAACTAAATGATTATGTGAAAAATAATGTAAAATGTTGTGAAGTGTGTTTGAAAGCAAAAAGTAGCAACTGGAGGGACCAAGGACCTTTGAACAGCAATCTGAGCAGTCGTCCAATGCAGAAGTTATATATGGATATTTATGGGCCATTACCTGCGTCTTCCAATCGAATGCAATACATCCTGATAGCTGTAGATGACTTCACCAAATATAATTGGATAATGCCACTCAGGAAATGCACCTCAGGTAATGTAATTAATGCATTAGAAAATAATATTTTCAAAAATTTTTCTTTGCCTGAAGAATTCGTGACGGATAATGGAACATATTTTGTCAGCGAGGAGTTCAAAAATTATTTGTTTAATTTGGGCATAAAACAAAGGACCATTATACCTTATACTCCTCAAGGAAATAAAAGTGAAAGGCAAATTCGAAATTTAAATCAAATTCTGACAGCTTATTATCATGACTGTAAAAAGAATTGGGACAAGGATTTGTACCATGTGCAAATGGCCCTAAATACTTGTCACAATGAAAGCATAAAGTCGTCTGCATTTGAAATTGATGTTCAGTTTCAAAGCAAATGATGGTTTGTCACTAAAATGGCAAATTAAAGATATTTGTGATGAAAAATGGAGCAAAGATAAGAATGCAAAAGATGGTTGAAGCTATTCAAAATTTAAAAAGACAAAATGAGCTGAATTTCGAGAAGAAACCGATACAACCGAAATCACAGGCAATTAAAAATGTATGATGTAGTCTATTGTTAGAATTACAAATCAGCGATATAAGCTAGATCTGAAATATGAAGGACCATTCAGAATAATTTCAATTATTAGCTCCAACTCATATGTGGTTCAAAATTTAAAAGAATTGAATGAATTCCGTAGAAATACACTTGCAGGATGTGAAACCCACTGGGGAAAGAAGAATGCATATTTAAATATAACAAAAAAAAATATAATTACCGAGGGGTAAATAATTTTGAATTACAAAATAAAAAAAAAGAACTGATTAAAAAATTATGACGAATTAAATTAGTTTGTAAGAATGAAGAAAAACTATATTGGATGTACGCTGTATGTATGTATGTTTGATTTGAGAAATTTTCAGTGACAAGGAAGATTAAATTAAAATATATTGAACAATTGAGGAAATTCTACAGCCCTGTTAAATTGTAAATATTAACTTGAATTGTAATGTTGTAAAAATGTATTTTTAAACTTGAAGAAACCTCAAGAGGAATAAAAAGGTTTTATGATTTAGATAAAAGGGCACAGGTGAAGTAAACAGTTGCGATAACTACATGGTTTGGGAGAGGAGGAGTGTATTAAAACAATTCAGTATTTATTTTCTGAATAATGCACAAATCCGAAACTCATGGTCCGTAATTAATGTTATTAACATGTGTTATTTATGTTTGTATGTAAATTAATAATTAACACGAATGTTGGAATATTAATTTAAACTTGTTTAGTTTGATAAAATTTATGCCAAGGAAGAGGGGAACAGAAGAAAAAAGACTGTTATTTCTATGATAAACAACGGTATAGGTAAAAATAATAAAATAAGAACTGACACCCCCGTCTGGGGATATGTTTTAATTCTATATGAAGCTGCGACAACCAGTGAATGGGCGAGCCAACACACACAGCCGTGCAGGGCAAAGGTTCCAAGGACGACCCAACTAATTACGGACCGGACCTGCAATAAACATCCCACAACAACAACCACCGACTACCTCGTTACTACCCATTGTGAAGGATTATCTGGATGGACTATCTTTATGGTAGGACTTAGAATTGTAAAAAGGTAGGTGGCAATTGGACTCTTAATATTTGCCATAGTTTAGGTCAAGGTTTCTATTGGGGAATTTAATTGTTTAAGTTTTCAAAAAAACAAATCTGATAATGTATGGGACTCTTTTAAAAAGAATTATATAATAATTAACGCTTGGTTAAAATAACTTGACAACTAGTATGCTGCCACTTCGTACAACTATTTATCAAAAATAAATTAAAACAAATATTATAAATAAAAAAAAAAGGGTTTTGTAGATTTTGATGATGCATGTTAAGGCTAGGTGGAAATACAATTTCTAAAGGATGTGAGATAAATTTCTTAGATTTAAGTATTAAACTTGGCAGATACCAAGCGCTTTAAGGGGGGGTGTGTATACCAATTACATGGTATACTTTAAATAAAAATAAAAATTTAATAAATAAAATTTTATTTTAGAAATTGTAAATGGATAGGGAATAAAAAAGTAAATTTATATTGTAATCCAGCGGCAGGCACAACGCGCTTGGAATCTGGTCTAGACCTGACTTGATGGCAGTGAATGCTAAACAATAGTCTACAGTGGACTCAATCTTTTGTTAGGCGGCGAACCTGCGTTGAGAGTGATTCAAACAAGGCCTGCAGGAACAGGAGCGTAGTCGGTGCAGGCCAAGAAAACACGCTCTGCTTCCATTCCGAGTTGAGAAGCGATAGAGAAAAGTCTTTAGTGCGAGTTTAAAAGTAGTGTCGGGCGTAGGATCCGTTGGTATAGATTATTTTAATACCAAACTCCAAGACCTTCACGACCAAAGAGCTAAGTACTTTTGACTGAATTATTAAATTTTTCTAAATTTGAAATTTGAAAATTTAAGAAGAGAATTAATTTGAAATTGGAATTGAAATTTGAAATTAACGATCAAATTCTGTTGAGTGTGTGGACTAATATATATATATATAAATTGTAAAGGAGTTATTTATTTAAAGTCAAACGTAAAAATTTTATTGAAATTGTAGGGATTCTAGTTAAAATTAAGAGCTGCAGGTGCTGCACCATATCCTGTAGGAACTTGTGAAAAATTTCCTGTTGAGAACTGTTTAGATTTGTTTGAGAATTTTATTTTAAAGAAGTTTATAATTTTTATTTTATTAGTTTTGAGAAGAAGCCTATTTATTTTATTTCATACAAATTTATTCAAGATTATTATTTTATTTTATATTTTATACACACGCATTTGGAGGACAGTGAGTCCATGTTAAATCGAAAGTGCCTTGCCTAAGGAAGTAGTAATTTAAACTATTGTGCAAAACATTTCATTGGTGGAATACAAGGTTAATAATTGAAATTTGGATTGATTTAAATAAACCTGAATATTTCTAAAAAGGTGCAGTTTTAATTTCCACCAGTATCTACTTAAATCTTATGAGGTTCGAGAATATTTAAGGTCATCATAAATAAAAACAAAAAGAATATGTATATTAACATTTAGTATAATTTTGCAAATCAAACAGCTTTAAATAATAATCATTTCGACAGTAGCGTAACATGACATCAGTAAATTTATGAAGTAAGCAGTAGTAAGTTAAACAATAAGCTATCCTTGATAAAGTAGAAACACTCCTCTAGAAAACAAGTTGTATTAAATCCATGTCACTTCACCATAGAGGTAAAAAGCTTGTTCTTATATTCTCACAATTACGTCACTGGAAAGCTTCATTGATATTCTGTCGAGTCCGCGTTGATGATGTATGACAATGAAACTGTTTATAAAACGAGACATCATTGCAAGCCTCGCCGTATGGATGGTTAACACAACTGACTTCCCCACTCAACCTTGTGGCGTTGTAACATTATCCAAATCAGCTGATTCTCAGTATTAGGCGACGCGACGACTTCCCGCTTCGTTCTAGTTGTTTAAATCCGTTTTGTTCTTTGGCGTTTAGTTATTCTGATTTTTTTTAAATTTTATCATCGTCTTTTCTCACATTATTTGTTGTAGTGCAAATACGAATTAATTTAAGTCGTCAAGGTAAGGGATTTAAATTTATAGATGAGAATTTAAAAAGAAGCAATAAAGATCGCTCAATCGTTGAATTCGATCTATTATCACATCATTAGTAATTGCAATTGGGGGGGGGGGGTGGGGGGGGGGGGGGGTGGGGGGGGGGGGGGGTGGGGGGGGGGGGGGGTGGGGGGGGGGGGGGGTGGGGGGGGGGGGGGGTGGGGGGAAACGCGATTTTTTCTTCATGTTAGGCTACAACACAGAGATTCTCAGGTTTCCAAAACCAGTAGTTGGCTTCCTAGTCATAATATTGTTTTGTCCCCTGATAGTACTGTAATTATACTAATCCGCTTCTAGGACCTTCGATACTACCATCAGACCCAAACTCCACAGGGGGGTGTCCTTCAGGAAAAGCCTGGTCGCACTGAAACCAATCTCTGGTTTCTGTTTTAAAGGATAGCTTCTTCTCAATTGGGACGTTCGTGGTAGGCTGCAAAATAATTAGAGAAAATAAATTATATTTGTGTGAGAGCATATATCATATGTTACCGTACGATGAATAGGTTGATGTTAAGGTAAGTCTTACTCATCACAGTTAACAAACAACGTAACTTCATTTCAAAGATTCTGTCCTTAAAGCATCGGAAACGAAGCAACATTAATTCAGTTTTAGAAATTTGAGCGATAATAGACCCACTCCACATTGCTTAATAATACGTTTAAATGTGCTACTATATGATTATTTTCATACTATAACTCTACACGGTAACATACTAGGTGGAATATTCTAACTATAAAAGCACTATCTACAGTAATAACACTAACATCCCTTTGGTATACGGTAATATATCAGGAGAGTTCGTTCCAAGATGGCAGCTTGTGCTTAGCTTTTGTATGTGTCGTCTGTTTCATAACATAAATTTTGTGGGTTTTTCCAAGATCAGTTTTTGTGTGAACCTATAATATAAGTTCGTCACTGGTATTGTGAGTGTATTTATATATATGGAACTTAAATCATATTACGGTTATAATTATTTATTCAACTTTTATGTAGATGAATGCTAGATCTGACCAGAAATTATCATTCTGCATGCTATAGTTTGTCAGTTATAAATTATTCTCTAGTCTTATCACTCACCACTGGTTGCTGATTGCGCATGTGCATGGACTGTTAAATTAAAGAGTCATAGTCAACTAAAATCAAAAAGTTGCCGCCTTTCTATAAGGCCAAGTTTAGTTTCATGAAGCCTGTTGGTGATATAAACTCTTGCTTGGCTTGAATGATAATTAATATGGTTGTTTGATTGCAACATTGAAGTGCACTATACGAAATATCTGTTTATATTTCTCAATATGCTGTGTATATCTTATTGGTATTCAATTCTGAGGTGGACTGAGTAGCTTCAAATTGAACTTCAACTCATTATAAACTGTAGAATAATACTGACACGTATAAATATCCTCAAATAATAAGGTGGATATATTGGTCTATACAAGATGTCCTTTATTCCGAATAAGCAAACTTGCACTGTTTGCATGAAAAACAGTCCTTGATACTGAGAAAGGTTTACAGTGCGATCATAAATGTGATCGATGGTTTCATGCCATGTGCACTGATGTCACAGAGTCCGAATATAATAAGTTAGCTAACGACAGCCGTCGAAAATGGAACTGTGGTCGTGCGGACTGCATTGTCCTGACCAACACCCCACTTCCCTGCTTATCTCTCAGATGGGTGAGATCTTGAAAGGATTGGATAATCTTTCTGGTGTTCCTGCGGATATCACATCCATAAAGAGTGATATCTCTGCTATTAATGCTACCATTTCTTCACTTAAACCACGTATCTCTGATGTGGAGAAACGGGTGGAATCTATGGAAAAGGAGGTAAATTCCTTGCGTTTCATCAAATCGCAATCTGTGACTGTTGAAAACGATCTTGGAAGAAACAGCTGATCGTACCCGTCGGGCTCACAATGTGCTTGTGTACGGGGCTTCGGAAAGCGATAGTAAGACATCTGACTTGAGAATCAAATATGACAATGATTTGGCCACCATTCTGATTAAGAAGTTTTGCCATTCAAATGGCCCTCATCATTTCAGAACTACTCGTCTGGGAGGTGCATCTTCTAAGAAACCTAGACCACTCAAAATAATTTTCGAGAATGTTGGCAATGTTACAGAACTTATGAAGAATTTCAACAAGGATGATCTGGACCAGTTGTTGTCCGATATCAGCATTTCCCGTGACAGAAACTCTTGCCGAAAGGCAGTTCCTGAATAATCTACGAGAGGAGCTCAGAAGCAGAGTGGATGCTGGTGAACCCAACCTCACAATAAAGTACCACAATGGTGTACCCAAAATTGTTAATGAGGCTCCAAAAAACTAAATTACACTAAGCGCAATGACCTCTCTATCTATTACCAAAATGTAAATGGATTGCGTTCTAAATTACATGTCTTACGGGAAGTGATTGCACTTGTGTATATGATGTATTAGTATTAACTGAGACCAACCTCCATGAAGATATTGGAAATGAGGAATTGGGTCTGTCAAACTATTCTATCTTCCGTAAGGATCGTTCGGCCAATACCAGTAACAAGTCATCAGGACGGGGTGTCCTTGTTGCAGTCGAGTCCTCTATCAGAGCTACCGAAATACACCCTTCAGCTCAGGGTATTGAAACTTTGTTTATTTCCATCAAATCGTCTCTTTCTTCTCGATTGCTAATCAGCGGTGTATATATACCTCCGCAACAGCCTGCCAATTCCTATGCTCAGTATGCCGACATGGTAGATGAGGTGATTGCTTCCGAGCTTGACCATGAGGACATTGTTCTGGTGGGAGATTTCAATTCCCCTGAAACTAACTGGCTGGATCCTAAGCTTGTGGGGGCTACTAGGGCTTCACAATTTATTATCGATATTGCTTCTACTCACCACTTGGCTCAGGTCAACAGAATCTCTAATGCTCGAGGAGTACTTCTTGATCTTGTTTTTAGTTCTCGTTTCCTCCATATGGTTCCAGCTCCTGATCCCCTTTTACCAGTTGAGAATGCCCACCCGGCACTTAGTACCACTATCAATTTTAGAGTAGATTGTAATCATACCGGTGAGACAACCATCCCTGATTTTCATAGATGCAACTTGATTGATATCTTCAGGAGGCTTAGCATAAGTATTGGAACCACCCATTTTGATATTGACAATCCTAATGAGTACTTTGACCAATATTTTGATGGCATACACAGGGCCGTACTTGAATCCACCCCATCAAAGACTATTGGAAGACGGAGGTTTCCTTGTTGGTTTTCAGCTGACCTGAGACATCTTGTGGTTAAAAAGAAGATACTTCCTAAGATCTATAAAAGTAGCCTTGGACTCAACGATTATAATGAATTTTGCAAGGTAAGAATTCAATGCAAAGCCCTCAGTATAAAGTGTTATTCTGACTATATAGGCCACATCAATTCTGCAATTCCCACCAATGTTAAGTCTTTCTGGGCTTTTGTGAATAACATGAAGACAAATATTCAGAGTGTAGATGAATATTTTTACGAAGGCAGAAAAGAATCTTCTCCTAAATCAGTATGCAATCTGTTTGCTGCCTTTTTTTTCTTCTTCTGTCTTTTCTTCCTCTGATTTGCCACCTTCGCCATTAAACATTGAGTCACCTTTTCATATTTCTACCTGTGTTCTCAGACAAGAAGATGTGAACGCCAAGCTAGCGTCTCTTGATCCTTACAAAGGACCTGGACCTGATGAAATTCCATCTAGTGTTCTAAGATATTGTCATGATTTGCTTGCTCCTCAGCTGAAAGTCTTGTTCAACCGTTTGCTTGAACTGAGAATATTCCCGGAGAAGTTGAAATCTAGCTTTATTGTCCCTATCCAAAAGTCCTCTGATCTTAAAAACATAAGCAATTACCGTCCTATTGCAATCCAATCTGCTATTAGGAAGGTATTCGAAAGCTTAGTGTTGGACCAGTTGTCTTTTACATTCAAGAGTATAATTTCGAAGGAGCAACATAGCTTTTTGCCTGGAAGGTCCACTTCAACTAACCTTATTCTATACGAAGATTACAATCAATCTCAGCATTTAGTGACGGACTACAGGTTGACAGTGCATACATTGATTTCGCTAAAGCCTTTGATAGTGTCAACCATGATCACTTGATTTATAAACTCAGAACCTATGGCATAGATGGCTCCTTGTTGAAATGGTTTAACTCCTACCTTATTAACAGGAAACTTGTGGTGGAATGGTGGTTGTGCATTATCTGAACCCTTTCTGGCCAAATCAGGTGTACCCCAGGGATCCCATCTAGGACCCTTTATGTCTAACATCTTTATTAATGACATTGTTAGTGCAATTGGTCTTAAGTGTTTATTATTTGCTGATGACATCAAGGTTTTCTCTGCAATTACGGGTCCAAATGACTGTCAACAACTTCAGGATAGTCTCGACAGGATTGAAAAGTGGTGCTCCCAAAAATTGCATGAGGTTGAATGTAAGCAAGTGTGCAGTTGTTACATTTCATCGTTCAGCTGACCCTGTTATTATCGAGTATAAGCTGTGTGGTACTGAGTTACCAAGAAAAACTCAAGTAAAGGACCTTGGTGTAATTTTCTCGGCTGATTTACGGCCGGACAAACACATTGACCATATTTGCAACAGAGCCTCTAGAACACTAGGTTTTCATAATCCGCACTTCTAGAAATGGCCTTAGCACTAGAGCTTTGATGTCCTTGTACACTGCACTTATCCGCTCCATCCTGGAATATTGCTGTGTTGTTTGGGCCCCTTATCAAGTTGATGATACAGATCGATTAGAGAAGATCCAGAGACGCTTTTTGCGGATAATAGGAGTTAGGCTGGGCTATGATTATATGGCAGCACCTGTTGACACAATAGCAGAGTCTCTTGGGCTGTTGTCCCTTTCTGTGCGAAGACAACTTGCTGATGCTGTCTTCCTGCGTAAACTTCTCACTGGGCAGGTTGACTGTGATGATCTTCTTTTAAGGATTAGTTTCCGCATCCCTGGATCAACCAGATCTCGAGACTTGTTTTTTCGTCACCAGTATTCCACATCCTACGCCTACCATAGTTGTCTGCCTAGACTCCAAAGAAGAGGAAATGCACTGTCTTTGGGGCTGGGATATGATTTCTTCTTTGATTCCGAATTAGCATTAAGAAGACTTTTTAAGTTGTAAATTACTTACTATATTCTTACTTGTTATTGTGTACCAATTAGTCTTGATCATTATTAACATTATTTATTGCGTCCAGTTCACATCTAAGTTTGTGATTTGTAGGTTAATTAGTCATTGTTGTTGCTTATATAGTTATTATTAAATATTGTCTATATGTTATGGTATTGTTTAAATTATTTATATTGCTGTTAGCTTATTTATTTTTATCACTGTTAAATTTATCACACACATCAAACTAAGTGAAATTGTTTGGTCCTGTGTGGAACTTTACTAATTGGATTAGTTCGGAGCAGAATAAAGTGCTTGATGGCGCCTTTAAAGGGCCACATACAGAAATTCAAAAGTGGGAAAGTTCTCCTAAAACTGATCGTAATTTATGTCCAATTGTTAGTTGCTTTTTGTTATTATTTAATTTACTCGTTATTGTTCTGGATTTTAGTTGTTTTTGATATTCTTATCAATGTGTCTGTCACTTATTTAGACTTATCTTGATAAGTTCTCTTTTGTATAATATAATTAATAAGTAAGTAGTCAAGTATTCTTGAGTCTATAATTTGCCATTGAATGGAAATGGTGTAACCGTTGATACAAATAAAAAAAAAAAAGAGGATGAACCTGATACCTTGTTAGCTATGAAACGTTGACGGACTACTCATAGTAAGAAGCTCTCAGATCAGGGACTGCTGAGAGGGTTTATTTAATTAACTGCCAATTGAGTCCCTCAGGAACATAAATCCTGGCAGTAGTAAGCCAGCACATCGGTCGGTCAGTATATGACCTCTGTGATCGTTTTTGTAATCTACTTATTATAATGATCCTATTGTTGCTGTCTCAATCATAATGATAGGGTTGATTGCAATTTAGAATAGACAACAGTTAACATGAGTATACAAAAGTATTTCCAAAGTTTCCAACATAAAATAAATTTAGAGAAGTAAACAATACTAATATATAATATACAGCGTATCAGTACAAATGTCAACGCACTGTATTATCATGGCTTTGTTGTTGTGAACATAATATACAACTATTTGAAAAAAGGGAAACATACAACACCCAATTTAATTAAACAAAATACAAATTACACCAGTAAGAAATATATATTTTTAGGTAAACAAACATTACAGTAGCTTGGTTGCACTGGTAGGCCACTAATGTAACCATGAAATTCTATTTACGTACACCGACCAACCGGAGTTTTAAATTAGACAGACTGCATCTTGTTGGTTTTTAATTTTATTATTTACTCTCTAAATAAAATCAATCCCATAGACTACTTCAAATTCAGAATGCAGCACTTAGAAAGTGTTGATTGGAAAAGAGAATGTTTAACAAAGTAATTATTACTTATTTTACCCAAATAAAAACTTGTTATTTAAAATTAAATCTCTCAATGTAGATTCTCTTTCCAATTAAAACTTTATACTTAGACTTAAATATTTATTTAGAGGACGAAAATTCACTTTAATTTAAAATAAATTATTTAAAAGTACCATTACGTTAGTGCTAATCTTATATTAATCAGTTATTTCAATGACACCGGGATGAAATTTTTCAAAGTAATCATTTACTAAATTAAAAATGTAGTTCAGAATGCAAAAATTTCGCATTCTACTGTACTGTTTTTCGATTACATTGTAACATACATACATATTAATTTTCAAATTCTAAGAAGACCTTACTAGAATAAGAAGTTCATGTACTGGCGATGTCCAGCCTTAATAGATGACATCGACTTGAAGGTAAAGTTTTTCTGCCCATAACATTCTAAATCTAATTAAGAGAATCTACATTTTAAATCTTGATCATCATTTATTATTTTAGTTCTGTCTAATAAACGCATGTGTGTCGATATAAAAAGTCATTGAAATTTTAAATTGTACTCGAAAGACCTTGAGGATCAATATTAAAAACGCGGTTATTACACTAGCTCGGTGTCGAGTCTAATTGGCCTGAAAAATGAACATTTTAATTTCCGTTTACTGCAGAACGTCCATACCAAGTTCCGTAAAATTCCACTAACAATTACGACCTCTGTTCATTTAGGCTTATAGGCCGAGATTGTTGAACGGTTAAATGTATTTTATATAAAACTAGTAAATCATTAGATCTACAATCAAGATTATAGGTAGGTAAAATAAAATTTTAACTGCGTTCTAACAATAGGGCTACATTCTTAACATAGAGATCAGTGTATCTCTTGGTCTATTTCATTAGACAAGGGAAGTTTCGTTACCTATTACAAGTAATTTAATAGAAGTTATATGGAGAAAAATCACTCTGATCCGACAAATTTACAAGCAACCGGAGTATATAAAATTTGCTCAAAGGAGCCACAACCATTTAATAGAGCAAAGGCAGCCAAGTTAAAACAACTGCAACATACCTGTTAAAATAAAACATCTGCATCTGACATTGAGACAGTCAAAGGTACCGTTAAACATTTTAACGTTCCCGTGGTAAAAGTATTTCGTTTGCAGTAGCTTTGAATGTTAATTAAATTTATTGGGTTTTTAGACTAAATTAAATGTTTACTTCAATCAGGCCAAGTAAAAAAAAATCATTAAATCATTCATAAGTACAGGATGTTCTTGAACCTGCAACACAAATGTTTTGGAACTATAAAGTCCATTTTTTAAGGGCTATGAAAGTACCATCTTGAAAAATAGAAACCCATGTACATACAGGTCTGTAACTATTCATTGCTTTTAATAGGGGTTTTATATAATTTTTTACATATATTACAGGAAGCCACTGTTTGAAAATAAATATCTAGTTCCTTCCAAAATCTCCTCACTTTGTAAGGTTGTGGCTAATGTATCAATACATTTCAGATTAAACTTTTAAGAAAAGCCTCAATAATTTGATAATATTAATATTAATAATTACTGAGATAAAATCACTATTGAGTTTTATTATTCAGTAGAAGCAATTTTCAATCTTACGTAACGTAAAATGATCGTAATAATCTGTAATTATGGCGAAATATAGCAGAAACCCGATTCTGTTACTTATTCTCACTGAAAAACTATTAGCTGATTTTTTAAAATCTTTCTTAGAATGCACTTTTTACTTGCACTTCCAATCTATAATATCTAATTTCATTCTTGAGATGTCCTATAGTGAAATGGACAGATATACAGCTGTACAGAAGAAAAATGTATTTCACTTTAGCAAACAAAAAAGAACTTTGTGCCAGCCTACTGAATAATGTTCAGCCAAATTTCATGGTTGGACATGCACCATCATAAAGCTTATTATTGTATATGCATAGTAAAGTTTAATAAAAATGTAAGCTCTAAAGATGATGCATTTTTCAATATGTCTCACAACTTAATAAATAACATTTAATTTAACATTTGGGATTCATAGCATTGTTTAAACAATAAAGATTTCGGTGATGAAGTTTACATCGCAAGAGTGCTTTGAAACAAAATCTTGTCGTAGACTTTTAACTTTCTCTTTAATCTAAGAAAATACTTCATATTTTTAAATATCATACGAGTATACTCAAATTGTTACCAATCTGTTTATCCTACAATTTTATTTGGCCATAATGTTTACCAATATGATCAATGTAAAAATATTCGATAACGCTTAGCCAAATCTTATAGAGTTTCATGCATATTACACCATCGTAAATCGCATTGTTGTCATTTCCAAATTAAGCTGCTAGAAAAATATGAAGTCTATAGTTCACTTTGTTTTCGCCTTGACAGCCGGCTCGCCACCTTGCGCTGCCGTTGGTACACCTGACCCGTCCACGCCGTCGGCCCCGTGTCCGTCTCAACTCCTTATAGAAAACCAAGCCCTCAATCAGAAGATTTTCGACCTCCAGGAGCAGATGAAAGTCATCCTTGACCACTCGATAGAATCGGATCAGAGGCTCCTCGAGTACACGGATCAGGTTTTTGTGGCACGTTCTTCTGTGAACGTGTCTACTTCTCCACCTCACGCTAAAAATCAATATTGTCAGACCACAGACTCATTTAACCGATCTTGTGAGAGGTGTCCATTATTAAAAGAGGAAGTACAAAACATGTTGACTACCATCAAGACCTTGGAAGAGGAAATCAAAACATTAAAAAATGAAAAGCTGTTGTCTTTTGAAAAACTCAATTGTATTCAAACCCCAAATAATATTATAATTAGCAACAGTTACGAGATCCTATCTAAAATACAGGAAGAGGACGACACATACACGGCAATTGCTACAAAAAGAGGAAACGAAAATCAAACAAAAAGAAACAAACAAATCATTCTATTGAAAAATGCAAAACAAAAAAGAGTACATGTTTGCTGAAAACAATAAAGAAAAACTGCGATTTAAGACTGTCTCTATTGTAGGCGACAGCCATGCCCGACATCTTGCCAGTATGAGTGGACGGTGTTACTAATGTATGTGGAACCTGTAAACCCGGAGTCGGCCTCCTCAACACAATCCCAGACGCCGCCCCTCCTCCGGACAACTGTTTCGTCTTGATCTCCGGGAACAACGATGTAGCTGCAGGGAGGCAGAATATAATCTTCAACAACCTTGAAGAAATAATTAAAAACTGCAGGACGTCTAAAGTCCTGATAACGCCTTTATTTCCAAGGCACGATCTGCCCCACGATAGCCCGATAGAGGAGACCATCAGAGTAGCAAATGCCTACATCAGCGAGCTCTGTGTTCGGAGTGAGGGAGTGGAGATGCTCGACATTAGCCGCATCGGGCGACAGTTATTCACATCTCACAGCCAGCATCTTCGCGAGAGTGGGAAGCGACTACTGACGTGCCTCATGATTGCGCACCTGGCCACCATGGCACCAGACCCTCGCCGCCACAAACCTCCGCTTGTCGCTGCACCTAGCCACTCACTGCCCACTGCTATGTCGAGAACCGAAGGAGGACCGGAACCCGATCTTCAGGAGACGCCAAAGCAGCCAAGGGTGTTGCTTTTTGAATCATTCGCTGACGCCGTTAAGAGCACAGGACACCAGCAGCATGGCAATATATTAGAAAAACAAAATTTTTTAGGGAACCCACTACTAGTCACCAAAACAAATTGACTGACCTCAAATCGAAATTTAAAAAAACAAATTCGAAAAACAAATTTTCAGATAGCTTGAAATTTTTGCATCAAAATGCACAAATGGCTACAAACAAGAGAATGGAACTTTCCCTCTTGTGCGAAGAGCTTCTTACCGACGTGCTAGTCATATCCGAACACGGATTTAACAGCAGCAACATTGAACACTTCAACATTCAAAATTACCAATTGGCTGTCGCACCTCAGCCAAAGGTGGGGGTGTTGCGGTTTTTGCTCGGAACAATCTTTCGTTTACCCCTGTTTCTGTCGAAAGCACAACTGACAAAGACTTAGAAGTCACAGGGGTAAACATTCACAGAAACAACAGCACAATCCAAGTAATTGGAGTGTACAGGTCCCCAAACGGAGATGAAAAACAATTCTTTTCCAAATTTGAAAAACTTCTGACTGACATGAAAAGGAGGGATCGAAAATTTATCGTCATGGGAGATTTTAACATCGATGTCCTAGATATCGATAGTCCCTTGACGAAACATTTCGCTGACTTGTTGGGGTCCTTCGGTCTTGTTTGGTCAATAGACACACCAACAAGGATTACCAGCACTTCAGCGACTGCGATAGATAACATCATATCAAATTTGACTGACCTCCGGGTGTCTGTGATTAACACAGCCATCTCAGACCACTATGGCCAACAGGCCATTGTCAGTGGTCTCAAACCAGCACGGGATCCAATCATACAAACAACAATCAGAAACACAAAGCCCTCAAACATTGCTCTTCTAAACTCTTTTCTTTCGAGAGAGAGTTGGAACTGCCTAAATTTTAGAGATCCTGTTGAATTACAATTCAAAAACTTTGAAGACACTTTTATTTTCCATTTGAACGTGAGCTGTCCCCTAAAAACAATCCATCAAAAGGCTACAATACAAAAATGTGAATGGATTACAAGAGGCATTTTGGTTTCAAGGGAGAAATTACGATTTTACTCTGAAATCAACAAGCACTCGAGTGACGAGGCTTTCAAAATTTTTTTTACAAATTACAAGCGGATTTATAAAAAGGTGATCAGAGCTGCAAAAGCATATGACGTTACCAAAAAATTGCTCACGTCAAACAATTTTTCAAAAACGGCATGGGCTATCATCAAAAATAAAAGTCCACCAACTGAAAGACAAATTGAGCTTTAGATTGGAAACGATCAAGTCAGCGATGCAGCCAAAATCGCGGACGCTTTCAATAATTTTTTTGCCTCGGTTGGTGCTGACCAAAGATTCAGTCCAAAGCAGCATCAGCCACATTCCACTTTGGTACGGAGCCCAGCAGCTTCTATGGCTCTGGCTCCTACTACAGAAGAGGAAATAATGATATAATGATATAATGAAGTTTATTCCACAATAATTCAAATTTACAAGACATTGCAATAATGGAATAATACTAACCACTGTTACCAGTAATTGTGGCTAGTTAACAAATTTTCAATACATAATAAATATAACATATTTGAGTTCAGTTCAGTATACTGTACAATTAAGGTTGACGTGCAGCTTTGCAGTGTTTGTGGCGTGTCTTGATGTGGGGGAGGCGAACAATACATAATATAAGATAAGATAAGACAGTTACAATTTTTTACAATGAGCCTAGACTTTTTTGCAATGGATACACCGTTTAAAACTACGATTACAGAGTTATTTGATTTTATATATAAAAGTACACAGTTTAATATTTAATACAAATACAAAGGCAAACAGATACAATACTCTAATAATACTATAATACTTAATTAATCATACATAAAATTGCCAGAGTGATGAGAGATCTTCCTTCAAAAAAATCAAAACGATTTAAATCATGTTTCAATGTGGCTTCTTAAGCAATGTGCACAGCACCTGTTCAGGCCGCTTGAACATTTGATAAATCTCTCTCTCCGCTCAGGAATATTTCCATCTTCTCTGAAAAAAGCCAAAATCACCCCGATATTCAAAAAAGGTGACCCCAAATTAGTTCAAAATTATCGTCCCATCTCAATTTTACCAGTTTTCAGTAAAGTTTTTGAAAAGATCTTCCTCAGTCGACTCTTGAATTTTTTGGAAAAACACAACTTACTATCATCAAACCAGTTCGGTTTCCGAAGTGGGAAATCGACAATAGACGCAGTCGTTGGGCTGGTCGAGATGATAGTAGAAGGAATTGAAAGTCATAGAGACACACTTAGTGTTTTTCTTGACTTATCTAAAGTATTTGACTGCGTTGATCACAACACCCTAATTCACAGACTGGAGTATTACGGGATACGAGGAGTGCCACTCTTGTGGCTTGAATCGTATCTCAGTAATAGAACACAATTCGTAAAAATTTCTGACGTACGGTCGGAGGGGGGTGAGCTGGGTTGTGGTGTTCCTCAGGGCTCCATTCTCAGTCCGCTACTCTTCCTATTGTATGTCAATGATGCTGGCTCATCTTTGCACCAAGGACGAATAGTCCAGTATGCCGATGACACGACTCTCTGTTTCAAAGAAAAATCAAACACACAACTTGAAATGACAACATTCACTGAGCTCAACAACTTAATTCAACATTTCAATGAGCTCAATCTTAAAACAAACCCGTCAAAATCGGTGTTTGTTCAATTTCGTTTGCGCCCGACCGTCTCTGATCAAAGTCCTATAGTGATGTTGGAGGAGACTGAGATCGAAGAAGTCTACTCGACTAAATTCCTTGGAATACATCTTGATCGAGGGTTGACATGGGATAATCATGTAGACAATGTTTGTTCAAAATTGTCCTCAGGCATTTATGTTTTGAGGCAGCTATCCAAATACTGCCCAACTCAGGTACTGATGACGGCGTACTATGGATTGATATACCCCCACCTGTCATACGGAGTGGTCTTGTGGGGAAGCTGTGCAAATACACATTTATCTAGAGTGTTTACACTCCAAAAAAAAAGCCGTTCGAACAATTGCAAAACTACAATGGAGAGAGTCGTGCAGACCAGCATTCAGAAAACTGAAACTGTTGACATTACCCTGCCTCTACATTCTAGAGACGTCTATGTTTTTCAAGTCAAAATGCAATCTCATCAGAGGTAGTGATATACACTCATATGAGACTAGAGGCAGGGACAACTACCGAACTGGGAGACACAGGACGGTAGTACATGAGCGCTTGCCTTCTCAGGCAGGAGCTCAGTTTGTCAACAAACTGCCAAATTTCATAAAAAGTGCCGCAATGCCTAAGGCATTTAAAACTCGTCTGAAAAGTGCATTGCTCTCAGAAGCTTTTTACAATACAGACGAGTTCATGGCACATGTTTGGGTGACCACATAATTGGCTGACTGACGCTGGTGCTAGAGTGGGAAATTCGAATAAATGAGCAGTAGGATGGATGGAATAAATTGTATGTACGAAAGTAACCTAGATGTAATGTATGAATCCAAAATTTTAGCTTATTTTCTTCTTTGACAATTGCTATAACATGTACATGTTCTAAAGCAGTAAAATTATTATTATTATTATTATATCATGAAGACAAATAAGCAGTTAAATATAGACAAATAGATATTATCGTTTTCAGCCCCTCGAGGGGTGAAGTTCAATAATGCTGAGCCAATTACTTACCACTGTTCTATTCTTTTACTATAATGTATTCTTTTTTCTATTCTATCACATATTTAATTTATTGAAGCAACAATGAAAATTCTGGATCTCCTTACTCTGGCGCACAAACCTATGCATTTATTTCGGAAAAGTTAAAAAAATATATTTTGATATATGTATTTTTGTGATACATTACGTATTATAATTGTACAGCTAACGCATTAATTATATACCACATAACGCATTTATGCCAACCACAATCCAAAGATATACATTTTGGTATGGATATCCGCATTAACATCAAACCAACAAGCTACATTAAAATATTTAAGTAAGCTACATATTAGTTTATTTATAGTCATGTTCAAAAGATTGAATAAATGATTAATTATTAATGAAGATTCTTATATTTTCTATGTTAACAAATATAAGGTAATACTCTAACCCAATATTAGAGCAACGAAAACTTTTACCGTAAATAAAGGAAGGAAAGAGCCCTCTTCAAGAAAGTTTATAGTAGAAAAGCTTTTAGTATATTAGTATTTCATACTTTCTATGATTAAGAGGTATTCTTTCGTAAGAAAATGTTATTATTTTTTTGTCTATTTAGCGTTAGTAAAATGTGTGTATCAGTTATTAATAGTTAATGAGAGAATTTATCCAAATGAACCTACAATATTGTAAATTAAATTACAACATGCATGGTAATTATAATATTTATTATTTATAATGGCTTTACTATTAAATGTAAAATAGTTGCTGTAAGAAACTTTAAGAGGTTTCTTTAAGTAGTAACTATTAACAGTAACATCTACTTGAATGTGATATATTCTTCTCTGCACGTTTAGTGGTCGCCGTTAAAATAGTAAACTCCCGGATCCGAGAGCTTATTTGCATGGCATACGCACAATCATTTATTTATTATATTGAAACTTTCTCTGTGGAAGTAATCGATAGTTAAAAGTACCTTTTTTATACCACAGCTTAAATTTTGTATTTCCAGTTGAAATATAAATTGTAAATACATTGTATTTATATTTAAATAAATAAGATAACGCTTATAAGTTTAACTATCCGTACCCAACTGTATAGTTACTTAAGGCAATAATAACCAACTATAAAAACAAACAATAAAGTCATTCCTCAGTGAATACCTGCATTATGAAGGAAACATACTTACCGAATTACAAAGTAAATACACTTGCAATGGAGAGAAGAAATATTATGCAAGCCAAAATGCCGCACTGTTATTTTAACCCTCAAGGACGTATCTTCATTAAGTCATTGGGATACTGTTACGTACACTCGCTTCCACTAATAAATATAAGATATCCGTTGGACGATATCTTGACGATGCTTGCCGAACACAGCCTGCATGAAGTACCGCATGTTCTTTTAGTTAAGTATAATAATGCATGTACTGGTAATGACTCAACTTAGAGGACTATAGCAAAAAATATTGTAGGAGCTAGTAGATGAATTTTAATTATAGATATTGCTATGTATTAACTGTTATCTATATATATTTTGTGTATAGTCACGAATACGGTCAAAGACATCACTGTAGCACGATAACACCATATCGTTTATCGCACTTAACACGAAATCAAAGAAATTCTGAGTTTTTTATAAATAACATTTTGATTGAATTCCAGTTTTTTTACTGTACTAATAAATTCGTGTAGATGGAATAAGGTACTCATAAGAAGTACGGGGGCTGTATGACAAAATATACCAAATCTCCCCACCCCATGGTTGGTTTCCCTTGGCATACCAACTTTGAATATACAATCTTCAGTACATTATGCAATGCATTCCTATATTCAAATACGGCAGATATGCAAAGTGGACATGAATAATAGATAGTATCAAAATTATATGCATTGTGTTTACAAATAGTTTTCAAATTAAATTTAGTTGACGTTTCTTGTAATACTGCACCAACAATATTATAACATAAATCAGAATAAAGTGAGGACTAGTCATTTACTGGAAGTAAATGTTATGCATACTTGAGTAACTATCCACTCCCCGCGCCATGCCTGTTTCTCATGTTGCATTCACGACTGAAACCGTTAGCACTTTTAGTACTACTGTGAACTTAACGTGGTCGTCAATTGAGCAGTGTGTACACACTGTACCAATACTGATAAATAACCTCTGTGAGACTTCTATACCTGAATATTATTAAATAATAAATGTTGAATCTTAAGAATAAAAACTAGCTGGGTGAGTTGTCATTATATTATAAGAGTTTGTTGGTAAAGTTCTATAGTATCTATTGCAATTTTTAAGCAATTTTCTATCATTTTTGGATTAGGGCAGATATTTCTTAACACATGTTCTAGAGATTGGTATGGACGTTCTACATGTAAATGGGAAGACCAAGATCATTTATGGGGCCAGTTTGAGTGAACACTCTAGAGGTATTCTCAGGGAAAAATATTCTCTACATATTAAAGTTTGATGGCTAAAGCTAGAGGTGATGTAAACGTTGTTTATAGCAAAAATTACCTAAGGATAGTGTCTGATCAAACTTTACAGTCAAAGAGGCGCACCCCCGGCCAAACACCTTTTCTACACACATAAAATATACGCTATGAAGTTGGTTTGATTTTAACCTAGTATAGTATTGACCTGTTATGAAATTAATAATCAAGTTGGTTGCTTTAAGCAGGGAGCTGCGTAAGACCGACTTGTCAGAGGTCGAAACCACCAAGAGTCCGCAAACAGATAGATGATAGGGGCTTTTAAGGATTTCCGAGTTACCTGGGATGGGAAAATTCAAAATATTAGAAGGCACCAGAAGCTTTTAGCTCATAGATGACGGGATGTGTCAGAGAGCTGGCAGAAGCAAGAAGCCCCCAGAGACTATGAAGACCCGGAGACTGAGAGGTTCGACAACCGGAAGCTGCTACAGGCTCAGGGGAGTAGGAACTCCCAAAGATACGACTGCAAGAGACAGGGATCCAAGAGTATATACACGTTCCTGTATATACTCTCCAAAATAATCTTGTACTCGTACACACACACACACACACACACACACACACACACACACACACACACACACACACACACACACACACACACATATCTAATTAATGGTTCTGTGCTATAATTGTACTACATTCACTCGGCAAGTGAGAGATCCGGGTTCGAGTCCGGGCGGAGCAAGTACTTTTTTGCGATTCAATGTTATTGAAATAAAATTCGGCTATTGCCATTTATACAAATTTAATGTAAATAAAAGTCGTTTCACAGGTATTTAGTCTTCCGATCATATGTTAGTTTGGTTATTTAAACGCATACGTGACATATGCGGCCAAATACAAAATAATTGAATTGTAAAAAATAAGGGCTCTATGGTGTAATGGCTGCACATTCACCCTGCAAGTGAGAGATAAGGTGTGTAACGTATCAATTTCATAGATCACATCTATAATTAAAAATAACCATGTCGAATGCAAGTCAAAAGTTTAAAAACTACCTTTCAATAACCAATCGTAACATTCGTGAAAGTAACAATAGCCTTAAAATTAATAACATCAGGGATTTTTGGCAGTAACTATTAAAAGGTAACGGAGATTTAAATATAAAAAACAAATCTTCCTATTAAATATATTTGATGAACATAAGTAATCAAGTAAAAACTATGTAAGAATTATGATTTTACATTCATAAACGAAATTGCATATTGTTGTTCCTTTAATAAAAGTTTGCTTCTTCTGTCTTGAAAATTCCACTGCTCGTATGGTGAAGAAGTTATTACTATAGATAACTAATATCAATCAAAACTCAATAAATGTAATTTTAGTACTTCTGTCATAGACACTAGATGCAATTTATAAACTACTTTGATAGTATCTTTATAAAATAGAGCAATATAGCTTTAATTTTTCAACTAGTATTATGATAATGATACAAGAATTTCTGTTACATTACTCGCTGCACATTTTACAATATATTCTCAACTACAAGGTTAAAAGTTTTTTTTTAGGAACTTTAACCCAATTATAAAGCTGTTTTAAATAAAATGGGGAAATTTATCACTTACATTGAAACAAATTTGAAGAATTCGTCAAATCCTACATAAAAAATACTTAATAAATTTATAGTACACTAATTGTTTCCTTTTGCATATAAAGATACTAGTTTATAAAATAAAGTACTCAAATAATTAAACTATAATATTTTTCAATAAAGTGCGTTTATTACAACTATGTTTTTCAACAATAAAAAACTAAACATTACCGTTATGATTCTTTTATAATATTTACTAATTACGTTTTAAAAATAATCATATATTATTTATGATTCGATCTTGACTTTGGATGCTAAGCAAATAAATTTGTAATGTTAACTTAAAAGTGCTAGCAATATAACTTACTGATACGTAAAATAAAGTTTCTGCTGAGAAATCTTGAACACGTAAAAAAACACTTCAAAAGTTTTCAAAATATCTTCGATCATTCCTCTGTGAAAGTGAGTATATTTTATAGTTTTCATTGCACCAGTTTAATAAGGGCAACGAGGTTATTGCTCTTGTTCGTACAGCTTTTTGAGATAAGTTAACTGCTCCTTGTCTCTGGTCTCATATAAAACATACCAAAGATGAGTTTCCTTTATTTTCAATCTGAGGAATTGATTGAATATTTCTCAAAATGTAGTGTTTCTTTTTTACTAACATTACGACGCCGCATGTCTGGTATTCATATTATCATTTCAACGTTGTATTATGGTTAAAAAATCATCAACTTATCCATTAGTATTATAGCCTCCTTATAAGGCTAGACTCTAAACAATTTTCTTTCTAATTCCATGACGGTAGTAGGCATATTCATTGTAATCGAACACATTGAACATAATAAAGAGTATTAACGCAGTCATGATATGAAATGAACGCGGTTTGCAATATTTAACTTAAGTAATATGCTTAGTAAATTTAATGTAAATCTTAAAAAATATTTATGATATTCTTCATATACATAAAGGTTACTAAGATAAATTTTTACACAGCTAACCATATCGCTGAATCCTGCAACTGGTCTTTGTAAAGGTTTACGTGAGGAACTGTTTGACTTGTTGTGTGTGCAAACTTTGAGGTAATATTCTACAGTACATACCAATATTACAGCAAAACAGATGAGGCCATGTTTTGTTTTGACGTTTAATGCATTTCATACGAGGTGAGAATCGTTTTTATTCATGACAGGATTTAATCAAAGCAAGACTTTTTTACATAAGTAACTAAGAGTTTTACAATTATTAGGTTACATATTTGTAACTTACTGAAATTATTGGAGACGAATGTGTCAAATATCATCAATAAACATACATAAAATAAAATCAGAATAATAAAAAAATGTTTTTTTGGCAAAGTTATTGATTTTCAAACAATAATGCATAGTTTTAAATCATTTAGAATTATTCATTTGTATATATATATATATATATATATATATATATATATATATATATTTATTTATTTATTTATTTATTTATATAAACATGAACTTAAATCATATAACCCAATTGTTCTCAAGAAGAAGAAAGGATGAGATAATAATATGAAAGAACTATAAAACTTTAAAGACATTTTATAGACAATTATATTTTTATAAGGCATTATGAAATACTTCAATGTCAACAAAAATTATCTTACGATCTGAGAACTGTGAGCTATATCAAATTGTGAAAATAATAAATAATTTACCTAATACCAATCTAGAAATCACAGGCACTGGATATGTTTATATGATATGTAAAGTACTCACATGAAATACAAAACATTTGTAAAACTTAATGAAGTACAATAATTCAATGTAAAATTAACTATATTATAGGGGTACATTAACAGCGCACACAATGAATTTAGGTTTATACTCTTAATCGTTGTCCCTTTTATGAATATTGACACGCATTTAAATAGTAAAATACAATATAGTTTTCAACAATAAATATGATAATAAACAAGTAGCCTATAAAAACAAAGAGTAAGCGAAGGAATGGTTGGACTTATGTAAAATAAATATGATGACAAACTTTTAAATATAGTTCATTGAACTTGTTATTAAACTAAATTTTCACATTTTATATGAATACAAACAGCTGTAGTTGAAACAGTGATGATTATGATTAAAAAGTATACATCACAAGGTATTGATCACTTGGAGGTAAACTGTACTTTGTGTCTATGGTATTATCATGTATCTTCCATACGTCACTAACACGTTTTACGCATGCGGCCTATTGTGTTACGTTTTCAATACGCGATCCCTTCCCACTAAACCCTACAAATCGTCTTAGTAGATATTTGATTTTTTTACTAATAAATTTTAAGAGCGAGAAACGTAAGTCACATAGCATGAACTGAAAAAATATAATGGTATAAAATGTATAAAACATTCTTTGAAGACATGTTGATGGACAAATCAAAGAAATTAAATTGAAGGAGTTATAAGAGTTTCTAGCTGAATGTTTTGATCAGAAATGCGTGACCATACAGTAGACACAAAAATACTAACAATAAAACGCACCTTGTGATGTATAAGGTACTCAAAGGACATTAATAGAAGAAAGGAAAAAAAAGATACTTGTTATTTTAGTGATATAATAAAAACGAAGTAAATTTTTTGTGTTATGTTAGTGTAAATTTAATTCATTACATATGCTACAAATGTTGTACCTGCCAGAAAATTTGCGTATAAAAAAAGTAAAAACAAAATCAAGTTTAATTGACAAATATGCAAAATTTTAAAATAATATATCAAATATCTTTCAAATAGATATAAGACGAAATATTAAAATTACTGGCTAGATATTGAGTACCTTAGAGTGGAAAGATATTTCACGTTAAAAAAGTTAATGGTGTAGTTATTCGTACATATATCCGTATTACCCTACATGTTCCAATGGATGTTTCTGTACAGTCCTGTATAGATATAAAAAATAAAAAAACAAAAACAAAAAACAAAGAGTTATGAAGTACGTAATAAATAATAAGGCAACTGTAAATTTAATATGCATTTTTAGGATTAAAGAAATGTTTTTAGATAAAATTAATACATTTTGGAATGGGCCTAAGAGCAAGAATTTAATAAGTAAAGTAAAAACACGCTATATCTACCTCCCGTACTATTTAAGTCCATTCTATTACTTTCATGTTCTACTTCAGTGAAAACTTTATCTATATGTTTTCGGTTTTTATAATGCGTTTTAATACATTAAACTTGCAATACAATGTAATATATTGGAACATTCGATCTTGAATATAGTGTGTGAATATTTTTTTTCTTAATCATACACACTTTGTACTAGTCATAATAATACATATTATTAACTATTAGTTTGATTTACTATAACATGATGTTCATATCAAAACTGTAGTTATAATTTAAGATCTAATAATACGCATTACATTTTATTTTATAATGCGATTTTAAAGGGCATTTATTCTGTTCATTTTCAATAGTTTTATACTTTGTTTAAGATTTAGTAGATGTGTTAACGTCCAGTATAATTTTTTTTTTTATCTGTTCAAAGTGTTGAGCTATCAGATTAGTTTTAGTTTATGGAATAAGCGATTTTTTTCAAATGAATATTTATAAAACGGTAAATATTTTTAATTGGTTTTTATTGAGATGGGTACAAATTCTCATACTGCTATAAAAAATAGTAAACAATGAGTCCTAAATCGTGGTACAGATCTTTATGACATTTCGACAAAGTCGGGCCATGGACATTAGTTTCATGATTGGCACAACATGGTAAACGCTACACCGGACTGGAAGTACCTTCGATCAGAAATAGATTATAATTTGGAATCTTCTCGCCTCCGGAAGTTCTCCCTCGAGACATCGATTTTAGGTATAGATTTATCCCATCTGTTCTTCGAGTGGACTCTTAGAGCTTCTACTCTGCTAATATCCCTTCTTACGATACTTTCAACCCCCTTGTAACCCCCAAGTTCTGGAAGCTCATTTGGTCTGAGACATTTTATCCTGTAAAGTTCTCGTGTATGGTATTTCCAATCTTTAGGCACGCTGTAGATATAATTTATATCTATAGTGAATAGGCTTTGCACCACTTTGATCTGCACGATAACCCCTGTATTAAAAAAAATATCCCCCACAGATAAACTAAAACACTTATTAAAATTCATATTTTATACGATGTATAGAACAGGCCTAGTAGGAGTGTGTATAACATAATCTTTCCTAGACTCTCAATAGCACACCTCGGTTAAATATTTTTCTATTAAATTTATTTAAAATTTCATATTGAAAATACCCAGAATTGTAAAGAAGCTTGTGTCATTTTTGTTTGAAAATATCTTTAGTCTAAACAGAGGGAGTGACCATGAAGTTGTATTAAAGTGGGGTTGCATCGATATTATTATTTAGTGTCAATGTATTAATAGAAGGCTAGGTTTATGAAATAGTATAAGATTTAATACTATTCAATTAAATAGTTTATATTTAATTATACATTTTATTTTTCATACAACTAATAGTATCAGAATTAAGTCGCAACAATTTGTATAGGTTTATAATATATCGCAATTATAGATTAAAGTAACAAACCAATAATAAACAGTTTAACATCAATGCTTAAAGCTACTTAAATATAGGATAATAGCAACGAATCTGTAATAATTTTGTTTACATTTTTATGATCTATATCAAGAGTAAACTCTCTCCTACCTTTCAGTTTAATTTTTCCTCTATTGAAAATGGTGTTTTTAACGTATACAATAACTTGAATTAAGAGAACCCCTGTACAAATTCTTTCTTTGCAGGCTCAACTGATTGTACCTTTAACAAAAACATAATTCTATTAAGAAAAAAACTTACATCCAAGCGACAATATCTGTAGTTCACTATTAATTTTACCGAATTATTTAAAATTTGCTCGAATTATAAAACAAAACTATTTTACTTATAAAGTAAAAGTTTTGATCTATCTACGGTTGGTTTTATCAAAAATAACAAACTTTATTAAGTATTCACATATCATTACTTCTTTTCTAGTGAGAGTAAAACATGCAATTTGAAATTCTGTTTGTCCTATCCCCAAGAGAAGTACAACTCGGTCGACAAACATTCACAACACATCACCGTGAGTGCCCTTACCATAACATTACCAGGATACATCATCGCTCAGTAACAATAAGTAATCCATCACTCACACCCAGTCTCTCTATTGACATATATGCCATATGTACAAAAAACTTCTCTTCTAAGGGAGAGGATTTATTTAATGAGTAAATAGTTGGGAAATTCAAACCAAATATCCACTCCCTGGCAATAATTATTGTTCTAAAACTATGTTCTATCCTATTAGTGATAATCCTACTCATCCTCATACCCAATTATTCCACCTGAAGGCTAAAGAAGAGGCTAATATATATTTTTATGAAAAATGTTTGCAATGCCATTACATCTAATTACAGAGAGGTGTACTATAAAATAATTACATAATAGGAATTAGTTCAAATTACATATAAGCAATAAATACTATTAATTTAAATCCAATCAATCATCCTCTTTAGAAAATATTTCAATTTTGTTCCAGCTGTTACACCAACTTGCTGTTCACATATAAAAAATAGCAAATTTTAAGATCTATAAGTTATATTTAGTACTTCTCGTATTTGCTAATATATTTGTAATTGAGGGCTTGTAATAGTATAGTATTTTTATAATCATACGCTGTGTTTAACTGTAATTTTTTTATCTTTCTATCCTTTAACTATACTATAATTCTGGAAATTAACCCAGTCTAAAAGTTATAATGAACATAAAACCGACGAGGTTATACGAACTCTGACCATCTGTATTGAAATTTGACAACAGGTCACATTGTATAAGCTCAACCGGGTCTGTTCGTCTTACAAATGTGCTTGAACAATAAATGGTAAGCAGTTTGTGTGAAGGATATTTTCATTTTTTATGCGAGTAAATTTTTTTTCAACAATTCAGCTAAAAACTAAACAATTAAATATTTTGTGATAAAACTTTATACGTGGTATGAGGACGACGTATCGCGTGCCACGTTAGAGTCTTCGCTGGGGTTGCTTCCAAAATTTTAGTCTATAGCTCACTTTATTCTAGCAATGTTTTACGAACAGATATTCAAAATAATGAAAGTTGCAGTAATCTAGGGAGAGTATTAAAATGCCATTAAAACTTGATTTACCCTTCTTATTTCTCATTGCCATTATATTACCTTTTAAACCAGTGTGAAAATATTGGTTAACGCTCAGCCGAATCCCATGGAGTGACACTATTATGGAACTGAGTAGTGGAATTTACGGAAATAAAGTTTCATGCAAAATTTGGTCGGTTCGTTTTCGAGTTATAGTATGTACAAACAGACATAAATTTAAAGTTTCCGCCCCTTAGAGTTTGGAATGGAATTATATGGATGGAATTTATAATTTCACTCGATTTAAGTAATTAGCTTACCAAATGCTCTGCAAATTATATAAATAAAGGTTTTATCAGAACATTGCTAATTAGAAGTTACATTATTGCGGATTATTTTTGCTTAAACATAATTTAGTGAGATCTTTATCTAGAGTTTTGACAATTGTGAATAAGGAATAATTCTATTTTAAGAGTTACTGTACTTGTATAAGCTATCGAATGCTTTTTCATTTTGTACTCGACCTATCGAATGACAACTTTTAAGTGCTACATGAAATTTACAAAATACCTTTTCAAACATTAGATGCATATTACCAAATATTTCTGCAAAAGTGACAACATGATGAAGTACCACGTAACTACGTGAAACAATAAATGAGCATTTGTATAAACTAACGTTATTAATAATTGCTAGGAGATATATTTCTGCTTGTAAGTTATGATTTTGACAACCTCCGGGGTTGAAAAATTGGTTAAACTCGTTATTCTAATATTAATAGGATATTAAAATACATTTTACATTTCAACGTCTATCCGAATAGGACAGTACTAAGTATGGAATAAACATTCGTTCTATTAATTAAATTATTTTGGCAGCACAATATGTTGAGCGTATGGAAAATATTCATTCGTAATCAGTAAACAATTTCTAATTAAAGTGCCGAAGAGCCACGAGGTCGGTCTAGTACGACGCAACGTCGGACTTAAGATCTGAGTTAATAGACAGCACATGTTAAAACATATCTGTGATCTTGGCTCTATTTATCAGTACCATCGAAACTTTACTACATGACTTCTACCTTATTATTTTTTAATAGACTATCGCATAGGCCAGGGGTATATTTTAATGTAAATGTTTTGTACACAGTGAAAATTATTCATTGACACATATTATACTATATATCACACATCTAAATAAAATTATGAGTTGCACTAAAACTTTATTGTTTTGTTTGTTTGTTGCAATTATTGGACAAGAAAAATATACGCAATTAAGTTGTTTTCTAGTAATGAATAATTATGAATTTACCATTATATATATATTTTGATATATATATATATATATATATATATATATATATATATATATATATATATATATATATATATCAAAATACTATTGCAGTTGCCGGCAATATGAAATGGATTTATTTTATTCTCATGGTTAAATTTATGTCAATAAAATACCCCTTTAGTGACTATTATTTAAAATTGAATATCAACCTCTAAACATCTGGTTTTTAGTCAGAGATCTGTAAGGGAAAATATCAATTAAATCATTGTTAACCTTTAAAAACTGCATGAAATTATTATAAACTTTTACAAAAATATCATTTTATAACCTTAAATGAGTACATAGGTTTAGAAAGATTTCAGATTAACCACATATTCCAACTACAGAACGCATTAGTGTGAACCAAATGCTAATTTAAACACATTTGGAGGTGGTCAATTAATTCAATCTCAACTAATATTGATTAGAACTTGCCAGATAATATTGTATTTAGTTATGGTCAATATTCAGTCATACTACACGGAGCTTGTGAGTGATCGTGCAAACAAAATACTTATACTATCCTTAATAAAAGGTAACAATTGCATCCAATTCTCTTTTAATTCAATTTAATTAAAATTATTAATCTATCTTCCATTACACATTTAAATACACACGTTTTTATGCAAAACATTTTAAGAAATAAAATAAGGACTTGCAGAAAACATCTAACTATATAAGGGGAAACTGTCTAGACAAACAAATAACAAAGTACTTCATATGACATATAAAGTTAAAGAGGATTACCAGAAAAAAACGTTTTGGTAACAGAACTTTAATTACATAATTTGTTTGAACACATTCTTATATAGGAAAAAAGTTATTAGATTACATTTATGTTCCCACCAAAAAGTTACGCTTGGTTATGAATGGTTGGTGAATAATAGGTTGAATAATATATTTACCTGAAACTAATTTTACAAATTGTTGTGAGATAAATATGCAATTATTATAATCCCTGCGTAACTCTTGTAACGTTATTTCAACTTGTGACAATCTTATCACTCAATATACGTGATGCTCATATTAATATATTCCTTGCAATTTTAGTACATTATTTTTGTTTTGTTTCTTTAGAATTTTAGTATTTGAAATAGTAAAAAGAGAACGTAGATGTATCTTAAATAAAAATTTATTACCCTTTATATATGTAAAATCTCATCTTTCCTTATGAATAGTATGATGGCCAAATAGAATATGAAACTGCGGATGCAATAAAATGTGTGTTGACATATAACTTTGGCGCCAACGTTACATTTATACGTGATGTAATCTCATATCTTGTTACCAAACTTATTAAATTTAACCTTATCACAGGAAATCTCAAACTATCATTTAATACTTCAAATTAAAGGAGTTATTATAGAAAAATTAAGAATAGTCTATTTAGTAGTCGATATAAATATCAATATACTTAAGATTGTAGATTGTAAGTATTCGTTGTAACGATTTATTATCGTAACAAACTGTAAGAATAATGAATTGGTCTCAAAATTACGTTGTATCCTCTTTTAAAAAGGCATTAAAACGCATATGTGGCACGGATCAAACTTTTTTCAGGACTCAGCTTAGGTATTGTCCATTTCCAGTGTTCATAACAAAAAAATGTTATTTATTAATTATTTTTAAACCTGTTTCTACATACCTGTAAGAACATAACATCAGTTATTTTTATTTATAATCCTTTGTAAATATATATAAACCCAACTGAATTTACAGTAAAGCTAGTTTGAGTAGTAAATATGCGTTTTGTTATCTCAACCGTTTCATATGGTTTGTGTGGGCGAGAATTCAGTCATTTTTTAAAAGAAGATATCGTATAAATCATGCCAAGACTTATTACCTGTGTTTCCGGTCGCATTATATTTTCTGTATTATTTGTCTTCGTCACATTGGTCTTTGAAAATTCATTTAATTACAATTGGTTCGTTTACACTTTCAAATAAATATTTTATTTGTATATTGTTCTTCGACACTCAGTGAAAATTAATCGTTGAAAGTGATTATAGTATTGAGAATAATTATATACTGTACGCATACTCGAATACGAGGGATCGAGGGCCCTTCGTCTCCCTGTATTCTCTGTCTCTCTCGTATACTGCCCTGACAATAACAAGATGATTCAGGACGTACGTAATTTTTGTCGTAGTCAAGAGTTCATACACAATTTAGAAAAAATGCAGCGTATTTTTGGCATTTGCAAGTTTTATTCCTTAAACACGCGTAAATAAATCCATAATAAATATGCTGTATGTTCTATATAACCACTCATTATAACGAACAAAATACCATCGTATCCAACGAGTATACCTCCTCTGAGTTGTTGTAAGAAAGGGTTTAAAACTGAACCAAGCTTAAAACCTTGTATAGCATAACAATACTTCTGTTAGTAATACTTACACTTGTAGTGTAACTTTTCTGATAAACCAACGCACAGTTCTTTAGCTGCTAAGGTTATTATTTATTTTATAATGCCCGAAATTTTTGTTTTTGGCAGCATGATCGACTAGAATGTTAACTGTTAGACCTATGGATGATACTTTAGAGTGTTCCTTTCTCTGTAATATATTACGACGTCATATATTACTTAAGAAACCTGTACACTTTTTAATTTGGGGTAAACCGTTTAAATCATCAGTATATTTATTAGATTGCTTTCTTACCTAAATAATTTGTTTATAATGGAAATATCATTTTTTATATCATATGTTTAATTTATTTGTTCTTATTATATCCTACAGCATTTGTAATATTGTTCCCATATTTCCACTATTTAAATATTAAATGAGTAAAAAAGCTCCTAGCCTACTCAAAGAATAAATCGTGTCTCTACGATCTATAGTATTTTACCAGGGCACCCCAAACGCCAAAATCCTTTTAATACATTTGCTGATTGTTACTGATTATTATTCTCAAGAAATTCCTCTTTCCAGTGATATATAACACTTCATATATATAAAGCTTTCAAGTAGACAGAAAACTATTTGAATGTATGCTTGCAACATAATTTTTAGCAGATATTTGCAACAACGTTTTTGTTTAGCGTCATTTTACTGTTTATAGTGCTACTAGTTATTATTCTCAGTTGTTACGTTTTGTTAGATTGGCAATCATGAGTATAGCTTGACATCAGGAGTATTCAACAAGTCTGTTTGTCAGCAAACTGAAACAGAAATCAAAGAACACAAAGCTTGCTGATGGTAAGCCTCTTTCGGGAAAAAAATCGGCTATCAGATTTAGCTATTCAAAAGCTTCAGATTTTTTATGGCCTAGCTATAAGAAGGAATTGCCAAAGCCTGAGTGATATGAAAAAAGCAGTCTGGACCACTTACTTTCATGTCATGTCAAGTAACAATGAGCCACGTCATGAACTCTGTCCTAAAGAGACTGATACGTGGTGTAAGTACAACATTGCAGTTATCGCGGGCAAAGAATATGACCACGACAAGCAATTTCACCCTCCTGAAATCATAATCTTAGAATTATAGCCAATATTTAAAGATCTTTCTAACCCTGAATTGTTGACAAAAATGCATAGCTGGTAAAACACAAAACACTAATGAGGTCTTAAATTCTCTGATTTGGGCCCGTGTGCCTAAAAGAACCTTCGCAGGCCTACCAACATTAAAATTTGGTGCCCAGGATGCTGTCTTATCCTTGAATGATGGCTACTCAAGCATATGTAAAGTAATTAAGCACCTAGGGCTACAATTATGTCAGCACTTCATTGAGGCTATGCATCTCCTAGACAAATACCGAATACATAAAAGTGAAAAGGCCGCATAAGAATTAGAAAAAAAGATCAGGCAGAGCAGGATCTTGCTTAAAAGAAGACTTGAGGTCCAGTACCAAGAAGCAGAAGACGCAGACAACACAGCATATGCTGCTGGAGGACACTAAATGTGAGTAAATAGCAAAAATATTATTTTATTTTATTTTTTTTCCAAAAGTTGCATTTTTAATACTTTGAAGAGATATAACTAAAAAAGTATTAAAGGTAGACAAATGAAACTTTCAGGACATCTTTTTATGGGCTAAAGCTAAGTCCTATCCGTGTGAGAGGTTATTTGATTTAAGCCACTAACTTTTGAGACATTGATTTATGTAATAAATAAAATTTACATAAACAAACTTTAATTTTAAAAAGATTAAAATAATATTATTATTGGTTGTATTCACAAATCCTCTCACGATGACATTATTTTAAAAGTAAAGAAGTCATTAGTATTAACTATGTTAATTTACAGCTCTTCATTAACGTGCAGTTAAAATCGCTTTAGAAAGATATAAAAATACGTAACGTATTCTGTAGCAAATGAGCAGATTGTAGGCACAATAATGTACAAAGTTACTTATAGGTAGTAAAATCACGTCTGTGTATCACAAATTTTTAAATTGTGTATTGTTTTCATTACTATCGCATTTGTTGTTATTGAAATAATTTTCACCTAATGAAGCAGAGAACTTGGCTGCTGTTTCTGTGTGTATATATTATCATTCGAAGCGGCGGCATTACGTCCAGTTAGTTTGCATGGAAATGGGTTTCTGTTACAACTCTTGGAACACGACTCCTCTGATATTTTCACACTATATGAGATAATTAGATTTCTTTACCTTTGATCTGAGTATCATACATTTTGTTATAATTAACTAAATATTCTGTTTTATTTCCTAAATCTTACAACAACAAAAGTTTCAGGTCATCGATGTTCCAAAGCATAAAATATTATTTACTACCACATTATTTACCCAAAATGTACTATAATTACTTGTATAATTCATCATATCTGCTAGCCATATTGTACCAAAATATGTTGTGGTGAGTGGTAAACGTTATTTTCCTCCATTACTTGGAATTGAGGCGGTAGTTTTTGTCATCTCGATACGGGTGAATATCATCTCTTGATTATCAATTATGTAACATTATTATGGATATTCGCCAGTATTAAAATCTAGAGTGAAAAAATTTCAACACAATAAATAAAAAGGAATCTGATTTATTCTTCATATACCAACTACTTTAACGTTAGTTTCTTCTTAGATAAGTACATGTTATATTTGCTGCTGTGGTCAGTCATGTCGTCCTGGTTTTGGTTTTTAGTTAGCGCCTCTCCTGTTGTGGGATCTGATTTAGGTGTTAATCTTTTACCTTAATATTTAATTTTCATACATTTAATTGCGAACTTTCCTGCAATCTTAATCTTAATTATTTTTATAAATGTTATACCTTAAAATAAAACATACTCCAGTCTTCGAAAGTTTTTTATTTATTGACCCAGGCAAACGTCCGTAGTCCTGTTATTCATACAATTCATCAACCGCCATCCGTAAACTTTAGTTATAGAAATAATTAAGTATGTTATCGCAGTAAAATGTCGTGTTTGGATGAAATTCTATATCTTGTATAAAACTGGCTCCTAGCTCATTTGAATGCATTAAACGCCAGAACAAAATATTGCATTATCAGTATTGATGTGACATTGGTACCAACTGAAGAATATTACCTTGAAATATTCCCGCATAACATCTCAAGCATTATTTTACCTTTAAGTTTACCTTAGCGTTATTAAGATGTTTAATTACTAGTTACAATTTCCTTATGTGTAGTTAATTTTTATGTAGGGAGTATCGTTAACAGAAATATTTTAAGTGGTACGAGATCATTACTTGAAATTTAGCAGCCTAATAACGTATGTTACTCATAATAATCCATGGTAACTTTATATAAAACCTGCTAATGATAATATTTCTTTTGTTTGGTACGTTCGGCTACAATTCATATCGTTGTGTAGTTTAAGGACATATATTTTTAAAAGAAGCCTTTGAAAGACACATTAGTTACAAAGCATGTAAAAAAAACTTCAATGTTTTGGGAAGATTTCAATATTTTTCAAAGATTTCTATAACAACAGTATCTTAATTTTATTAGCGGATTGAAAAGAAAACTCCTTAACTAATTTAATCCCCTGCACCACCTTTGCCTGATATGCCTACATCAGGAATTTCAAAAGTACAGTTCAATTCCTAAAACACAAAAAGATTGTAAACAATAATTTACTCTTGATTCATGATTAAATTTTAAAGACCACTTTAACCGAATGATAACAAAGCTAATAGAACCAATAACATTGCTTAATAAAATAGGCTATAGGTTAAAAGTTATTCTACTGCCTAAGAGTAACGCCGTAAAAAAATTTAACAGTGAGAATATCACAATTCTCCGTATCTTAGAGGAAGGGAAACACAGGAATAATCACTTCTACAATCGAGATCTGGGAATTATCTGACTACATCGGTAGTTACACATGTTACGCGATACTTAGTCCAGTGTACTTCTGCTTTATTAACATGATGTTCTATGATTTAGTTTTTTTCATTTCTTGCACTAAATAATTATACTACATAATGTTTACCTTAACATGTAAATTAGGAATAAGAAATATACGTTTAATCATCCGCACATTTCATCAATGATAAGTTTTGGGCTCAAACTAAGTTATGTTTACCCAAATTCAAATTACAATTTTGTTTTTTCTTAGTGTAAACATGAGTATTTATTAAACAGGATATTAATTTCTGTTTACAAACTTACAAAAATCAAACGGACTAAGATGATGTAAAATATACAACTATCACAGGTCAGTATAATCTTACTTTCCTGGCTGACTTTTAAAGCTTCATCGTAGTCGGCGCAATAACTTGCCTATCCTGAATCTGTTGTCAAATCAGCCATTTTATTAATAGAATAAGTAAAACCAGCAAATGTTTAAGTTAAAAATATACAGAAAAATTACCAATAAATCATACTTCAAGAGCATTTACAACACGTCAATTAATATTTGTTAATATTGTTTTATTACCTTTAATATTATTACAGTATTAAACTTTTATATTAATACAGTTATTATGAGACCATCAGGTGATTAAACTCTAATCCATTCTTAAAATTGATAGTATTTATTAACTCTGCAATAAGAATATCCATGGAAACCAATGAAAATACATTTTTTAATAATGTTTATAGTATGTAAATTTGTATCCATGGTTTATTAGTGTCTTTGGAAAAAGTTGTAGCGTTTACTCTCGTACTTGGTCGATGTATCTGTATTATCAAGTTTCCAGAAGTGATCAACTTGCGTATTCTCATCATTTCAAGAATATCTCCCAGTCTTATCGAACAAATTACATGTGTGAGAGAAGAAAAGATCTTTTTCCTGTCTTAGTAATGTAAACCCAAGTATAAGTTCACTTTTCTGAAGAGGAACTTTAACCATTCAAGGCCGAGGAAAGCGTAAACATCTACTTCTGTGACTACACTTATATTGGTTCTTCTTTTTCGAAAGGGTGTTCGACGCTACGATCGCCAAAATGATGCTGTGAGTTTTTAAACTAATTATAAGCACATATTTTGACATTATATTCTTACATGGCGTGTTTAAAATAAGATTTTCACAAACAAATATGAGATGATTTTTATATCTGAACAACAAAGTTAAGGAACTTTAGAACTAATCCATTGCAAACAAACCCAATAATATATTATGAAAGACACAATTAAGATGTAAAGACATTATATTAATGAAGGGCTTACATTTTCCGAAACATATATTATGAAGATAAGATCCAGGTGACGCTAAAGTAGAGAAATATATTAAAATCATTTACAATGATATCTGCTTAAGTTAGGTTTTAGAAATAACTGTATTATTTATCGTGATGGTCTTTAAAATAATTTTCAATGGTTATTTCAATGCCGTATACTATTACTATAGTCTTGTTTAAAACTTTAATTTGTAATATCCTATATTCATTATTATATATTCAGTATGTTAGCAGTTTTTATTAATTTTAATACTAACAAAGTATTTAATACTTTAAACAAGTAAATTCCTCGTTTAAAAAGCAATAGTTTAATAATTGTCTTCATACGCTTTTAGTTATAATAATAAAAGTTTCATGAGGTATTATCTTGTCATATGGTATTGAACACGTATATTGAACAAAACCTGTCTATATTAAAATTTATTTAAATTAATATTTGTTATATTAGTATTTTCACTCAAACAAGTTCAACACGATTGTCGAAGCATGGCATTTCGTGTCCTATATTTTTGTATCGGGAATATGTATACAAATTTTTTTTCATGGTTGATCAAGTCATAAAATTGATGAGCAGTATATGGTATTTTTATCCAAAATTTAGAAGCCTTTGTCTTAGTCCACTCGTTCACTGGGCAACTGGCCTATGCGAAGAGCTTACAGAAGAACATAATGTGGATCTTATCGGAATAATCTGACTGTATGCTATAATGTTGACAGTATTAATTAAAAAATTAAAGACAGGATTTGACCTTCGCTATCTGTAACCCAGATCAAAACTAATCTTAGACATGGCCATTGATCCCCAATTTATTTTTCCGTTGCAGATCAGGCACGCTACTAAGAAATGTTTAGTGGTGTAATTTGTAAATGCATTCTTTTTAGTATATATCACATACGATCACGCAGTAATTGTCAGTGATGCTAGTTTTTCTTGAAATCAAAGACTCCTTTTGTACTGTGGTGTATGATTTATTGTTGAGTATAATAAAAGACGAAAAAAATAATGCAATTATTATGAAAATAAATTCATGCTTTATACCATAAATCTATACAACCTAAATTGGGTTGAGAATCATTGTATACAAAAATGAGATATAAAACACTCAGTAAACGTGAAAGGTGAAACATGAAACGGTGCCAGTTGGGAACGAATGAGTAATTTGTAATAGTGGCTCTGCGGTTTGGCCAGTCGCTATCCACATAAACTCCAGTGCCCGTGGTTAGATCTCACCTTACAGAAGTACAGAAATTATATACGAAGTTTATGTAAATATTGAAAAAAAGTTTGATAGCAAAGGTTACACATTAACCAAGAATATAGACGGTTCGGGAACAGAGCCAAAGATATGTTGCATTAAATCTAAGAGATCTTTCTGTTTTCAAATATAGACGACTACATCACCTTTATCTCTAAAATTCAATAACCATACCGGAAGCAATTTTTATGAACCATATACAGACTGATATAGTGACTTGCAGTTTCTTTACCCACTTTTATAGATGTTATAAAATTATTATTTATGTGTCTGAAGGTCAGTTAGATATGTATCGAGAAGGAAAATATATAATTTAAGAACCATTTATCGTTTCATATTTTAAAATCTCTTGATGCACTCCCATTTCGATCTACACGAAAAATAGCGAGCTGACGACCGATTCCTTTCTTAGTGGAAACTCCTTTACTGATTCCAAAAGCCCTTGGATCCTTGGCTATTGCGATTCAAGTTAGGCTTATGATCAGCTACAATTGCATCAGACAACCATTTATGCTAAATTTCAGACTTAATTGAATTTGCACTGCTTTTCATTTGGCAGATTTAGATTTATTACGTTATTCTTACCTTTCTAAGTAATGGTCATGTTGTTTTCGCTGGTTTATTCCACTAATAGCTGGTTTTACACAAAATGCAAATTTATTTATCTGAAACTTTTCTGAACTATATTAAATCAGTAATATTAGTAAACATTAACATTTTATTGTAGTATCACTAGATAAAGAAATACAAAAAAAATTATATATTGGAAAATGTTGTATTTCTTTATCTAGTGACACTACAATAAATCGTTTTTCCAATGCTCCAAGATTCTACATTAACATTTTAATTTATTATTTTCTGTAATACGTACAAAATAATGTAAACATTGTAAACTTAGGAAAACTATAAGCTGAATAACTATATTTGAGAAAGTTCACGTTGTGGAAATTTTGTGGTAAGCCTTGTTTTTTTGTCAGAATAATATTCAGTTCATGTTATAAGTGTATTAAAATATTTAAAATTAAAATATGCCAGATTTTTCCTGTATTAAGAAATGATAAAAATCTATAATGTTAAAATGATAAAAATTTATCATAGAAATAAGGTAATTTTAAAAATCACGTTCTATGTACTTGTAATTAAAGAAAAACGCTTTCCATCCAATCAACGAACATTTATAGATATCAATTTGTGAAATGTTCCTCACTCTTGGTAAATTGTCTTGAGTGACTATAACGAACAATATTTCCAGTATCTCCGTGAAGTCGTGCCCCGTTTCTGTGCTAGATGGATGAAATCCACAGAGTTTATGCAGATAGGTAGATCTCACCAAATAGCGAAGTCATCGTATCCACCTTCATACTAGTTTACAACTACAGTAATTTCATAGTTCATCACTATCCTATATTGAATCTGTCATTACTCATAAGGGAATGTGAGGGAACTTATTAGAAGAATAAATGTCTTTACAATAGAAATTACTATCTCCACTGGTGGCAGTCAAATCTATAGATATACCAGGTAAAGTGTTAAGAGATCAAATTTATCTATACTATTTATAAAAGTAATAAATAATTATAAGAGATTTTTTACCACATCATACATAATCTTTTTGTACCACCAACAAACTTTTAAATATTAAACTAGCAAAATGTTTTGATTTAAGAGAAAACATGTTAACAATTGCAGAGTTCTTTGTTTAAAGTTTTTTATTGACGATGAAGGTTTGAAAGAATAATCATATTTCGGACATTTGCCTTCGTTATATGTTGCAAAATGTATAACACAACGTTTTGAGAACTGGAATCTCGAACAACAGTTCCAATCCTCCAAACATTGTGACCTTTTGTAACATAGCGATTGCAAATCGTAGCATGCTGTTGTTGATCAGAGTTATCAACGACTTTAGATTTATCATATAAACTAAGTAATGCATATGATTTAACGGTTCTTGAACTTCTCTGTGTACGTGTCATAGCTATAACTGAAGCCACTATTTAAATCACCGTGTACACTGTGACAATTGTAAATTGTTTGCGCCTTATACACAACATGCACTAATCCCGGCCAACCATGCGTTAATTATTATGCTATTTGTAAAGGCTACCAAAAGATTACTAAAATTCTAAATTGAACGTTTATGCGTTTATTGCTCACAAAACCCACTGAAAATACTTTAGTACTGACTAGAATTACCTCACATTGTCCATACTTTGAATTCAAAGCCAGAAACTGAATGTTCAAAGTTTCTTTGGTAATCTACTCAACGGGATCATAGAAACGTTTTCTAAAAAATGTCTCATTATGTTTGGAAATACCACTTATTTCGAGTTTAATATCTAATGGTAGCGTCAATGTATTTAGTCCGCCTTTAATAAACGTTCTCGATATTAAAATATTCTAAACTAGAAATGAATTATAGCTTATACTTCAAATATTTGTAAAACAAAACTCTATTTTCACGAACAAAAATAGTTTCAGGGTGTTTCGTGAGAGGCTGACACAAGTTAGGTTATGATAATAGTAGCCACAAAACAAGCAAAACATCTCCTATAAACAGGTAAATATAAACATCTCCTATATCGCTTTGATTAGTGTTTGTATAAATGTGTTTTTTATTAAAACATTCATGTCTCAAAACTTATTAGAGCAAATAACATGAAGCATGGCATTTATAAAAGGAACATTTAAAAAATAAAATAAATTTATCACTCAGATTATTACTGATTAAGTTAATAACTCAAAGTTTCATTTAATCAGAAACGAGGTATCTCGAGCGCCACTATCAGTATAGTGGAAACCAGCACACATAACTAAATAAGAAGAAACACCTTTCCATGATCAACATACGAGTAAACTGAGCCGGCACTCAGATTATTACTGATTAAGTTAATAACTCAAAGTTTCATTTAATCAGAAACGAGGTATCTCGAGCGCCACTATCAGTATAGTGTAAACCAGCACACATAACTAAATAAGAAGAAACACCTTTCCATGATCAACATACGAGTAAACTGAGCCGGCTTACACAAAGTATTAAGTTACGGTACTATCCACGTATTTAATCCACTTAGGGTGTTAACGAGATATGTCTGTGGGATTTGTGTTCGTGTATGGACGACGGACGTGTACAAAACGGATCTGTAGTGAGCCAGTCGTAGCTCTCGTGAACTGTCAGTACGTGTGCAGAACTGAAAGCAGTGAGGTTTCTGTTTACGAGTTACAATTGGCATGAAGTGCTTGTTGCACAAATATTTTCTGGGAGAACACCTTGTATATGGAAATAAATATCATGAAATAAATTTCAAATGTCCGATTATTAGAATACTTGTCTCATAGCAAATGATGTAATGAAGTTGCACACCTGAAAACATCCAAGCTTCTACCACTAGCTTCGGAAGGTTTAAATTTGTTCTTAAAAAGTAGAAAATAATTTTGAACGGAAAACGTCTGATTGTGAGTGCTATGTGTTGGGGCTTATAGTATGTCTACCAAACGTCGCAACCATTCTACTAACTTTTGAACAAAAACTATTAACACATATCCATGTTTTAATGACAATTTAAAACCATAACCCTAAATTTTAAAACTTCGCCATTTTGTACAATATGATCCAACATGTCATAAGTGGTGGATTGGAGGGCACGTTAAACTTTTAAATGTAAATTCCAATCGAGTAACATCTCAGTTGAAATTCTCAACGTATCAAAGCTTCAAAATTCTCAACGTATCAAAGCTTCATTTCTATATAGAAAACACTGAGGTCGATGATGGTGCATGTCACTCCATTGGATTTGGCTGAGAGCGCGAAAAAGCAGAATAAATAAATATGGAATCAAACTGAGTCAATCATGTAAGATTTTTACATGTGACATGTTTACTAATGAGGAAACAGAAAAATAATAGGATACAAAGTAAATGTAAGAAATAGGTGAAAGGATTCGTTTCAGCGCGTATTGTAGTAACCTCTCTAGTTCCCCGGAACTCTTATTATTTGACCCCTTTTATGGATCAAAACTTAATAAACCAAAGTTTGGATTATAATTATGAAAGATGTTAAATAAATATTTCATGTACAGACTAAATTTACCATGGAAATTTATACCCATACAAAAATAAAAAGTGAACTCTATTGTAGTGCATGTCCAAGTACTGAATTTGATTGAACGTCGTTCAAGTCTATCACTCAGTAAGCTTACAAAATATCTCTTCTGTGTACCATGAGGGATATAAAATTGTTTCTGTCTTTTTATCTGTCCGTTAAAAGACTAATTATGATTATTATCAAATAGGCTACTACAGATTTTAAATGTTTCATGCAGTCTCAGCTCTTACGCAAAACTTGGTATGGCCTACTTCTAACTTGATTTTAAAATATATTAAAATCAAAATTTAAATTTATTTGTAAAAAAGGGATGGACGAGTGGCACGTTAAGACACCTCATATTTAAAAAAAGTCTTTCGAAATAGTTTTTGGAAAAATCTATTTAAAACATGAATAGTAATTGCTACGGTGTGGAAGTTTTGGTTAATTTAACTTACAAATGAAAACATCTGTATAAAGTAAAGTAATTAATGGCACTGGATTTGCATCAGTTGCTTATGTTATAATAAAATAAATTCGCGTTACATTATGAATGTTAGCTGCGAGACCAATAATTGTTCAATGGATGTATTGTTTATTTTTAATAACTATTAGGTAAACAAAGTAGAATATTTGTTATGTATGTCATGGATATTTAAAAACATTTTGATGCAAGATAACCACTCTTTGTGTCTGCTCAAAAAAAAATTATCTTATGCAACATTCTACAAGGGAGAGATTATCCCTGATTGTGAAATAGGCGGTGGAGTATATAGTGCCAGCACCGGAGTCTTTCCCTTTATATTACCATAAGGAGATTATATTTGAAGAGCTCAGGGGAAAAGTGCACTTTGTCCATTTTTTTTTAATTTTACAGGACAACAATTTAAAGTTTGAATGATTTTTATTTGTTCAAATTTAAATCAGGTTTTATATTGAGTATGGTAAACTATTAAATCACAACAAATATAGTAAATAATATACTTTAAGTGGCAATTGTTGCTTACAAATGTCGGATTTTTCAACACAAGTACCTAATTTATAGGGGAAAATATTCTTTATCCATTAACCTAGGTTAACGTAAAACACATAATTTATTTTAGCTTTATTGTGTATTAAATCTACTCAGTACATTTGACATTGAAATTTTTTTAACAAAAATATCACACATTGAAGAAGTGTCGGAGCGTGGGTATCCAGATGACATTGAATTTTCTATTACAAATAATTCTGTACAGCACGTATGATACAATTTTATCAACATTGTTGGTTTCAGTACATTTATCATTGAACATTTCATGCATTTTTTTAACAGATAGTTCCTCTGGAAAGTAAATCTTCTCGTTTTTATTACCACAACAATGGCTCAGACGCCTTTTACATGACAATGTGATTACATACATCTTTTTATTTGGTGTTTTCTATCCCTACCAGTCATTATAATCTATTTATCTTTGCACAGAATACTTCTATCATTAAATAATATTAGAAATACACTGGTAAAGTGATGAAAAGAATCTACCATGTAATAACACTTCGTGATGCCTATCAGGTAGCAATCACTTTTGTTCTTAATTAGATTGCCCCCACAATTTACAGTGTAATCACATTTTGCCACAATATCCAATTATACAACTTGATTAATCGTGTTACTGGACCAGAAAAACGAATTAACAGCCATAATGCAATACATTCAGAAGATCGAAATTCTTTTCAGTTTTAGAATTTAAATATAATATTAAATAACAACTCTTTTCTAATAAATTTAATGGATAACAACGCATATTATGAGTTTATTTATAAGTTTCAATAACTATTTCAGGATGCCCATTAAAAAGAAATATTTAGTTAACTTTTTTAATTCTCTGCAACACATTTAATGATTTGTAAAACATGTGCATTATTTATAACATGCGTAGTAGCCATAATATAAAAATGAGTGCATTCGTAAGTTTAACATCATCTGAATCAAAAGTTTACCTTTTTTCTGAGCAAACGAGTATAAGTTTAACATTTTCAATAAAATGTACATATGTTGGTCAAGAAAATCTTCTTCCGTCAAAACGCCCATACTTACATAAAAATAATCTCTTTGGGGAAGAAGATTTTTTCGGTGCTAGTAACTTTGCAGATCATGAAAATTGATTTTAAAATTATATTTAGGACAAAAAGTGACTATTGCCAGTAATTTAAATTCCATTTGGATACCGAATTATCGAATGCCTTGTTGTCCTATACATTTTAGATTTGTCTCAAAAATCAACTTTGGATACAAAACGAATGCTTCCATAGGTAGGTTATAATCTACTTCTCTTTATACAGCCATTGTAATCTACGTGCAGTCTGATATGTTCGTTGCCTTAATAGCATTTGCATTGTTTCCCAATGAAGAACATATATGCACACGTATGACTGAAAAGTATGTAAGCATGTAAGTCATAAGACATGCTTGTGCCGAAATTTAACTGTCCGAAATATCAGGAAGTTGGAAAAAAACTAAAGTATAGTTCTTTTATAGCGGACATGTCAACCCCTGAGGCATACGCGTGCCAACGTTCTAATTTCTGTACTATCAGGAAGTTGAAGGACTAGTGATGGGTCAGCGAGTGAGAGCTTTGCTTTTTATATAATTGTAGAGACTAATTAGCTACTCTATAGTTAATATATTAATAATCTCATTATAATTATTTGAGTATAAAGTAAGTTAGAAATCAATAATGAAATTTTATTATACAGTAGTAGCGTTTTAATTACGTCCTAAGTTTGTATAGCACTTGATATAAAACTAATGTACACAGTTTCTTATTGGAAGGCTTACTTTGTTCTTTTGGGCAAATCTTTTGAGTTAATCCTCTCAGCCAACCATAGCTTTAAGATTCTTCTTCTAATATTGTTTCTGTTTTACTATAATTTAGTTATCCTCCAATAAATATCTCAGGCCTTAACCTAGGAAAGTAAGTAGATATTAAGTTATACTATATAACATGAAATAATAAAAAAATTATAGTGAAAATGAATACAAAGAAAATAAATAATAATGTTTCTTCGAGTTAACTAAAACTATTATATTATCATAAATATTTATAAAATAGAGCTACATATAGGAGTAAATAAATTGGTTTTGAATGATCCATCTATTATGTGGTATTTATTTTTTAGCTCTTATGAGACATAACAATGGGAAATTTTGTCATACTCAGGAGAGATCTGATACTTGAACATAAAGTATCAAATTCCCTCTTATATGAGTTATTTCTCTCAACAGTTTCCTCACTGTTGGTGTATTTTTAGAGATTATTATATTAAAACACAATTCATACTCATAAAATATTTTTCTCAAGCACTAGAAAACTTCAATTTAAGGCAAAAAGTATATTTTTCTGTGTAAACTCATATAGGTTATAAAATAACAACATATATTCTTGTAATGTTTGAAACAAAGTTAAGCTAACTGTCATTTTATGCTATTTTAAGTTTAGTTAATTTGTTTAGTATATCGAATGTTATTCGTCCTTTATACCTATTTACTGCTGAAAAATCAAATAATGAACACTAAAACGACACGTGCGTTTGAATCTGACTGACCTAATTAAATACATTGTTTATTTGTTAAACCACGTTATCCAAACATTAACGTGGTCTCGCAGTAATGAAACAATATTATGTAATTATAGTCTCTGATATAATTATTGTTATCAATAACTACCAAAGAAATAGCAAACACTGAAATTATGTAAATGCAAAGAGAGAATATTTTTATCAGTTAACATCGAAACTTCAATGTTTTTCTAATGCATATATTCATGAGAGTTCAAAACGTGGATTGTCAAGACCCACAAACGGAACGGTTATGGTGTGCTGTGTAAAACATTGTTCTCCGATACAGTTAATCGTGTGAAAGAGACCGTAAGCTATTTTTTTATTAGAATAGTTATATTGCTTTAATGTTACTGTCGATTTATTAACTGAATACAAGATAATCAAATACAAAATACAGTATATTTTTATATTTGGATATATGATAGAATTATATTGTATAAAAACACTAAGCCTACATACGATTATGCGCCAATACCCATAAGTAGTTAAAATTCATTGAAAAGTAGATACAGGTTTCTAGGAATTTACATTTTTTTATTTCTAGAAGTGCTTCTGCTATTTCTGTAAACAAGCAACACTGAGTCGATCATGTTGTTTGCCACTTTACGGGTATTAGCTAGGCGTTAGCGAAAACTTTTACATTGATGTTAATTGGTGAAGTGAATAAAGTTGGAGTACATGCTCCGTAGCAGATGCTCAGGTAGTGAGGAGTAACTCCTTCTAACACGAGTAAGTGCTCTGATTCGATGTGAATAAAAAGTTAATATTGGGCCAGAGGACTTGCTCAGGCAAATGGAGTAAGTGCTCACACTTCTCTTTCTCTATCTTGTGCTAGACAGACGTGTTGCACCTTGTCTAGATATCGAGCAGATAACACTAATATTCAGCGTCCACATTCGCATTGTTGTTTTAGTTGTTTTACGAGTTACAACAAAACAAGTGATGGTTTGTGATAAAGGGAATAACCCACAACTTGAAAACCAGGCTTCTTTTATTTAGATTATAAAGGAATATCCAGTTATTTTGGAAAAGAGTAATATACCAAGTATCGAAAACAAAAGAAACAGAGCCGTTGAAGATATTCAAAATCGAATCAAGAATGAATTGGGATTGCATCTCGACTCAAGCAAAATTTTGATAAAATTCAATAATATGAAGAGTAGAGTGAAGTCAGTGAAGGCAGATACTAACAAGACTGGCAACAAGAAGGTTATCTTGAAACCATGGGAAGAGGAGTTACAAGGGGAGCAGTTTTTCGACCAAAAAATAGATTAAAACAAAATTTTTTTATTAGATTGTCCATTTAATTCTGTTTAAGAAAATATATACTTTTATATGGTTTTCATTTGAAATAGATCAGGGAAAATAAAATACATAGGTGTGTCACCCTTTGGTGTAGCGTCTAGTGTCAAGTTCTGCGCGCTGGTTTCAACTACGGTACTTTATATAGCAATTTAAAGCCATATACTAATGTTGTCTTTTAGTTTTGTTTGTTGGTCACACTGTCTATCAGTTCAATTCTGTTTTCTGTAATATTTGTCAGTAACTTTTTTTGTGACAGGTGATGTTGACAAATGACAGTTTGTGATTGTTACATATTGTTCAATGGTGTGTTTACAAACAAGTGACAAACTAAGTTGTTTAGAACTAAGTTTTTACAGCATAATTCTATTATTATAAGTGATTTACCTTGATATACTATATATCATGCCTAGGATAAAAAAATGTAACCGTAAGAGGTACCAGGGTAATCAGTTTACAAAACCTAGCCTAGGCCAGACTCCAGAAACTCAGCCTAAGGTAACTTCCTCTAGTTCTAGAAAACTGTCTGGCTCAAAACTACCCAAGGATTATGAGTATGAAGATGATGACATAAATGTAATCATTAATCTTCAACTGTTATCTCAGGCTATAAACAGTTTTACTAAGTGTATTAGTTGTAGTGCATCAAACTGTCTTAGCATTCAGATTGATTCTGGTTACACTAATGGCATAGCCCATAAATTAGTGTTGGACTGTAATATTTGTAAGTTTAGTAGTGCATTCATGAATACAAAGACAATCCACAATAAGCATGAACTAAATATTAGGTATGCTTGTGCCCTAAGATCAATCGGCAAAGGGCTTGAGGCTGGTAAAATGTTTTCTGCGGTCATGAATCTAGCTCCGCCAAACTCCAGGATGCAGCCACTATACAAGACCATATTGCCTAATGTTACAGAAGTATGTGATACTTCTCTCAGAAATGCTGCTACAGAGGCTTTAGAAGAGAATAATGGAAGTTCTGACATAGCTGCGGCTTTTGATGGCACTTGGCAAAACGCGGCTACAAATCCTTGAATGGAATTATTACGGTTACGTTGTTTGATACCGGTAAGGTATTAGACTTTGAATGTATGTCTAAATTTTGTATAAACTGTGCCAGAGATTTATACAAAAATGATGAAAAAGAGCTGGAAGAGCACAAGAAAGTTTGCAAGGAAAATTACTCCGGGTCGAGTGGAGGCATGGAGGTGGTCGGGGCCAACATCGTTTGCAGTCGGTCAGAAGAGAAGCTTCGAGTGCGGTATACTAAATATTTAGGGGATGGGGACTCTAAAGGCTTTCAGTCTGTTTTAGAAGCTAAGCCTTATGGGGAAGATGTGGATATTGTCAAACTGAAGTGTGTAGGCCATATTCAAAAGCGCCTTGGCACAAGACTTCGAAAGTTAAAGTCTACAATGAAAGGAAAACAACTCAGTGATGGCAAAGTTTTGGGCGGCTAACCGATGTTGAAATCGACAACTTGCATACCTTCTATGGGCTTGCAATCCGAAATACAACTGATGTTCAAAAAATGCAAGACACAGTGTGGGCAACCTTCTACCATAGGCTATCTACTGACACGAACCCACAACACGACCATTGTCCTTCCGATGAAGACACATGGTGTAAGTTTCAAAAAGCCAAGTTCACTAACACCCCATTTACTCATAAACACTCCTTGCCTGAAGCTGTAATGTTTCTTATAAAACCAATTTATGAAGATCTGTCAAAACCTGAACTCCTCAAGCGCTGCCTACACGGAAAGACACAAAACCCCAACGAAAGTGTCAACAGCTAAATATGGAAAAGATTGCCAAAGACTGAATTTATCAGCCTACCAACCCTCCAACTAGGTGCAACAGATGCAGTGCTGTGCTACAATGAAGGTTCAGTGGCAAAAGTGAATGTGCTTCAAAGACTAGGAATGAAACCGGGTCGTTACACTGTCACAGGTCTTCAAACGATTGATCGGTGCAGAATTCTTAAAGCCGACATGGAGACAAGGGACCAGAATAAAAAGACAAGAATCAAAAGAAGGCTACGGAGGAAGGATAAGGAGGAGCAAGAAGATGGGGAAAAGGACTATTCTGCTGGTGCATTTTAGAAATGTGAGCAATAAAACCATACTTTTATCTTTAAATGCGATTTTCCGAAACCTTGTTTTTTTATACTTAGGTACACTTTTCTCAAGAACCATAGTAAATAGAAGCCTGAAATTGTTTATGCATATCAACTAATACATTGTTTCTATGGTATACTTAATTGTTTGCTTGTATCTAAGCAAATTATTTACAAAAAAATTTAACTAAATTCTTTTTTTTTTAAGTTCAAAATATTAATTACTAGAAAAAAACCATTTTTATGAGTATAACCTATTATAAATAGGTATAAGATACTCCATATACCTCACTTATACCAGTGCTAAAGTTTCAGGTTTGTAGGATTAGTGGTTAAGGAGATAAGTGTACCTAACTATGTGTATGTTTCCCCATTTAAATAGCATGGGAGCGAGAAAACTGCCTATCTCCCCTTTATTGAAGGTGACACCGACAACCCGGCTATTGTGCGTTTAAAAGGTAAGTTCAGTTGTTAAAACTGCTAAAAAAAATAATTTTGCCTTTTATAACAGTTATTTGATCTTGTTGGCATGATAAATAAACTGGGAACGTTTGGTGTTACTTAAGCAGCTTGAGTACTTCAAAAAAGCTGAAGAATTGGTTGATATACAATTGAAACGAGAAGAATTCTTAGGAAGTCGATCAGCCACAATCAACAGCACCATCTGAGCAAAACGGAATTTCAACAGAAGAACTACAAACTATGATTGGAACTTCTTATTCAACAACTTACTGTGATGGATTGGAGTTCACTACTCTGTAATAAATGTATAATAATGTAAAATAAATTCTCATCCTGATCCTAGGATAAAAATACCTACCTACTTCCAATTCCTAAAAAAAAACACACAAAAAACAAAAACAATACCAAAAATATTTAAACTCTGGGGTCGTAATGTGACCGTGTTTACGTGCGTACGACTTTCAATAGAGCCAGTCTTACAGCCGTAAAGCCAATGTCTGGGAGAGTCGCTCAAGGGTCTTTTGTAGGCAGTGTGTACAACCGCGTATACAACACGGCCACAAGCAAAGGTTAGGTCCTACTGTGTTACAACAAGGCTCAAAGAAGACTATGACTTGAGGCTGAAACTCCTTAGGAAACAAGACCATGCAGAAACAGTGTCAAAGTCAGGTAACAAATCAAAAACTCTTTGGCAAATTGTAAATTCTGAAAGGAAATCAAAAGATGAGAAATCCCTACCATTAGCACTGGATATCCACGGAAAACATGTACAGGAACCAAAACTGATTTTCGATCACCTTAACACGTTCTTTACCAATATAGCCCACGAAACCATTCAACTGAATGGACACACTAATTTACAGAAAATAACACCAGTAGAAAATTTCAATGTCCCAACTTTGATACTTCTGATACTCTGTTCTTGGACCAGTCCTCTTTATCCTCTACACAAACGATTTTCCTCAGTACATGGAGGATTTCAGCAGTACACTGATGTATGCTGATGATACTGTGCTTCTGCTCGGGAAAACGAATCAAGACAAGCTAGAGATAGCTGCTTACACGGCTGTTAATATGGCAGTGCAATATTGCTATGGCAATGACCTTGTTGTAAACAAGACAAAAACAAAACAGCTATTCTTTGGAAGACACAAAGATACTGTAGGAGGACTGCCTGAACTGGAGGAAATCAGCACTTCAAAGTATCTCGGAGTGACAATAGATGACTCTCTGACGTGGACACACCACATTGACAACCTCTGTAAAAGGCTTAGCGCAGGACTGTACGTGATCCGCAGGATGAAACATATCAGCGACCTAGGAACAGCTAAAACTGCATACTATGCCCTCTACGAATCACATCTTCGATACGGTATAGCAGTCTGGGGAGGTACCACACTAGGCAACCTGCAACGGGTCCTAATATACCAAAAGAGAGCAATTCGGATCCTTGCAAGCCTACGCACAAGAGAATCATGCAGGCAAGCCTTTCAAGAACTGAAGATTCTCACTGTGGTTAACCTATACATCCTAGAAGCTGTGACCTACGTACACCTGAAATCACCCGATGAAGTGATGACTGGAGCACAGCAACATGACTACAACACTCGGCATGCTGCAAACTACCATCTTCCAGCTCACCGCCTAGCGTCCACGGAGAAGAAGCCAACGTATGTCGGAGCAAAGCTTTGGAACGCCCTCCCACTAGAACTGAAGAGGAGAGACCGACTGCAGTTTGGACACAAACTAAAACTCTGGCTTCAAGACCATCCATTTTACACAATAAATGAATTTTTAAACAGAACTTTCTAACCTGCTGTAACAAAATAAAATCGGACGATTGTACTGTTCTCTAAGAATATGTTCAATAAAGAATAATAATATGAAGAATAAAGTAACAAACAACCATAGATGGAACATTTTCAGTTTTAATCATAATTTTGTTTTGCATAATTGGGAAACGTTGTTTCAACTGACCAAAACTGCGTTCAATTATTACTCTTTCTTGGGCCAAACACAGATTGTATGCCCTTTCTCTAGCAGTTATTGGGTTTTCATAGGGCGTTATAAGCTAGGGAGCTATCCCGTAACCCGAATCTCCAATTAGGAGTGCATTAGCTTGATTGAATTCCATAATTCTGTAAATATCTGAATTTCTCCAAATTCGTGCATCATGCACTGAACCTGGCCAAGAAGCATCTACGCTTTTGAACTCTTCAGCAAAATTACAAGTTGTCTGCACATTTATACTTGGAAACCTCTTTCTATTTATATATTCATCGCCATGGTCAGAAGGCTTGCGTATAGGTATTTGAGTGCAGTGAACAGCTCCAATGACTGAAGGAAATCTGTATTTTCTTGTCAATTGGCTTTTTGTTGTTCCATTTCTTCTCTTGTACAAGGAAATTTTATCCATACGTTGTTCTTCAGTAATATAGCTGCCATTACATCTGAAATGGTTTTTGTGACTGTAGTTCTGTCGATACCAAAATCTTCGGCAACACCACGCTGAAACCCAGGGTCACCAACATATCGAAGAAAAGTACGCATTCTGTCCAAATTGGGCAACGCACCACCACGCCTTTCAAAGTTTTCCCCAAGAAAATGATCAATAATCCACTCAAAATTCATTTTATTAAAACGATAAAGAGCTCGGTAGTCTTGCTCTAGAGATTCCCGACGCACTCTGTAAAGTTTTACAGTACGAAAAGGTAAAAACTCTGCCATCACAAGATTGAACGTCTTTACTTGAGCAAGTTGTATCTACTAATAAGTAGATCGGTAATTTCTGGAGTACCTGCTCACATTTTGGAGCAAGTGCCTAGTTTTATTCACCTAAAAAGGTGAGTAGATACTCCAAGTCAATTGTCTAGTCGTCAACATGAGAAAGTGCTCCGTGCCTCCACTGAGCAAGTTCTTTTTATTCACATGAAACTGGAGTAAGTACTCATTTTTGGAGGAAAGAGCATTTGCTCAGCTTTATTCACTTCACCCAATGATATTTAACATGACACCGAGATAACAGCTGAATTTGGAAACTAATAAAATACTATCGAAGGTTTTACCATGTGATATTTTTATTCAGAGTTAAAAAATTCGCTGTTAAAGTATGACCAGATGTTATTTAAGCACATGCCTTAGTTAACTACTTAGGATAATAACCCTATTTAGCTCACGGAAACTTTAATTATTTCAACAGTATTATGAAACTTTTCCAAACGATTAAATATGTGAATGTATCCTATAAAAAGATATTTTGAGAAAGGCTTCGTCTGTCGATATTAAAGTTGGCGTAAATAGATATTAATGAGTTATACTGGTGCATGTCGAACCATGGAATTAGACTGGACGACATTGAAACTTACCACTCAGAAGGGTTGGCACAATTTGTTTTGTCTGTTGGTGGTATAAGTTTCTGTTTGTATCTGATTGAATATCGTCCTATCTGTCAATAATAAATCAGCTAGAAACTTGCAATTTTTATTAATCCTCGGCGGAGCCTTGTTACGCGACACCTAGTGTGGTGACCTTTACGTTTAAAAATTTGGAAACAAGTTTAACTTGTTATATATTATATATAAGAACTTACTTCTTTTCCAACAAAACTTTAGCAATAGTAGACTATTGTTCACTAAAATCTTGGAAATTTTTTTTCCAATCATCGTCTTTTCTGAGGTAAGAACTGAGTTATTTTACGTATTGATTAAATATGTTACTCCATCTATGCAATTGGCTTACAATATTAAACTCAGTGCATATATGTTTATATTTTGGAATAGGTATCAGTAAGGCAATAAGTATTCTAAATTACGTCTTGTACTATATTGTTGTAAATAAATAGTCAGAGGATTAATAATTAAGTTAATGTTTATTAATTAGCAAATATATACACATTAAGCACACCGACAATGTAACACGTGGAAGACGTACGGAAAAGAATAATACATATTTAGCTATATCAGCTGTTGTAAAAGTTGGCGCATGCGCACGTTGATTTCTTTGCCGTCGTAGTGTGTCTATGTGAACCACCGATACACGCGGGTATTGTCAATTATTTACAACACCCCTCCTCAATATCTGCGTGGATCGGTTACTTCAGACCCAAGTTCCCACAATGTTGCCAGTGTTTGATTGATGGTAGCGATTTCGTGAAAATATCGGCTACCATTTCGTCCGTCGGTATATGTTCCACCTTGATCTGTCCTTCTTGCACTTTCTCTCGGATGAAGTGATGACGAATGTCTATATGTTTCGTCCGGGGGTGAAAAATAGCATTTTCTGACATCATTTTGGCACTCTGATTGTCGCAAAGAATTGTGCCGTCGATTGACTCCGTTGCTCCCAATTCAACCAGTAGACGATTCAGGAAAATTGATTCCTTAGCAGCCTCGCCCAGAGCCATGTATTCGGCTTCGGCAGTTGATTGTGCCACTGTTTTTTGCTTTCTGGCTTGCCAGCTTATGGCTGCGCCGCCCAACAAGAAGGTGTATCCTGTGTATGACCTTATGTCCAGTGTACATGCACCCCAATTCGCATCAGCGTAGCCTGTCAATTTTCCGATATTTCCATCAAAATGCAGGGAATGATTGGCTGTCCCTTTGAGGTATCTCAAAACCTTTTTAGCCGAGCCCCAGTGATGATCGGATGATTTGTCGTTGAATTGTGCGAGCACACTCACGGTGTATGCTATATCCGGCCTCGTACATACCGCCAAGTACATCAATGAGCCTACCAGCTCTTTGTACGGATGATTATTTGAAGACTTTCCTTGGTCTTCTGCTGTTCCCTAGATTTTTGTACTTGGACTCGCTGGTATTTCCACCGGGTTACAGGAATCCATTCCAAATTCCTTCCAAATTTCCAGAACGTATCCTCTTTGTCCCATTTTATTCCCTTTTTTTGATCAATTTCGATGCCTAAGAAATATTTGGCTTCTCCAAGGTCTTTGATTCCTATTTCTTTATTTATTTCATGTTTTACGTGATCCAGCAGCGCCTCATTGTCCGAAAATACCAACATATCATCTATCCAGACAGCAATTACGATGATATTATTTTCGTGCTTCGCAGTGAATAAACACGGGTCTGATACCGTCGGTTGCAATCCAATTTTTCTTAACATTTTGGTTAAATGGTCGTACCACATTTTTCCTGATTGCTTTAACCCGTAGATAGCCTTCTTCAAACTGCATACTTGGTTCTTTTTCTTCAATGCTTTCTGTATCTCCATAGCTGGTTTGTATGTCTTCGAATCACGGCTTTCAGTTCGTACGATGTCATTCACGGCCTCAGCTAGCCCCTCAGGCAGTTCCATGTACAGCTCTTCCTTGAGCTCACTGTTCAAATATGCCGTCTTGACATCCCAATGCTGAACTTTGGTATTCAACCCTGCTGCTAATGCCATCGCAGTTCTAATCGACTCGAATCTTGCCACCGGAGCAAATGTATCGTCGTAATCAAATCCTGGTCGTTGAGTAAACCCTCGTGCGACGATGCGCGCCTTTCTGCGCTCGATTGTACCGTCTGGATTTAATTTATTCTTGAGTACAGTTCGTGTACCGATGACGTTCTTGTTTTCCGGCCTTGGCACTACTTTCCAAGTCCCATATTCGAGATGTGACTTCACCTCGTCCGTGATAGCACGCTTCCACAGCTCAGCGTCATCTCCAGTTAATGCTTTATCTGTTTGCACGTCGGCATTGAACACTAACTCCTCGAAGATGTGTCTATCTTCGTTGTTGCATTCATCAGAATCGCAGGAGTCTTTTTGCTCGCGGTGTCTCTTTCCAACTTGCACAAAGGATGATACTAACGGCCTTTTCAAAACACGACCTTGCTCGTCGTCAATGAATACGTCGTCGTCACCAGTATTCATATCTTTTCCGCGGCCTGATCCAGTGCTAGAGACACTTTCGGGTCTACGATACTTTCGTGGACGGCCTCGGCTGCCGGTCCGTATCTTAGGCGGTCTGCCGACTCTTTTTCCCTTGACGATGAAGATTTCCCCGTTTTCCTGCTCGTTGACGATTTCTTTTTCTTCTTCTTCTTCTTCGAATTCAAGTGGGTCCAATTCGACCTTCTCGTAGATTATCTCTGGCTTGTCCTGAATTTTCGATTGTTGATTCTCAAAATTTTTATTTTTTATCGACTCTTCCAGTGGATCAACGTTGGCTCTCGATGACCCCATATTCTCGTCAAAACGTACATCTAGGGTCACGACCGTTTTTCCAGTATCGAGCCGCACTCTGTACGCTTTTGATTTCAGGTAGTATCCTACGAATCTACCTGCAGCAGCTCTCGGGTCCATTTTTCCAAGTCCGACTGTTTTATCTAACACGTACGCTCTCGAACCAAATATACGCATGTGTTTGAGGTCCGGCAACTTGCCATTCCAAATCTCGTACGGGGTTTTTCCACCGATACATGTACTTGGACAGCGATTCCTGATATAATTCGCCGTCGCAATGGCTTCAGCCCAAAATGATTCTGGCATCCCGGTCTCGATCAGCATGCATCTGGCTGTATCCAGCAGCGTTCGGTTCTTCCTCTCCGCTACACCGTTCTGCTCAGGTGTGTATGGCGCTGACAGTCTTCTCTGGATCCCCTCCTGCTTCAGGTACTCGTCGAAATCTCCATTTCGGTATTCCCGACCGTTGTCCGACTGTAAAAATTAAATTTTTCGGCCAGTAAATGTCTCAACAAAATTTTTATATTCTTTGAACTTGCCGAGTACTTCGGATTTCTTCTTCAAGAAATACACCTCGCACCACGTACTGTAGTCATCGGCAAACGTCACCATGTACTTCGATCCGCCGTTGGAATTTGCCCTCATTGGCCCGCAAACGTCGGTATGTACAATCTCTAGTGGCACTCTACTTCTGTCAACCCTTTCTGTGAACGGTCTGGCAGCCTGCTTACCGCGACAGCAAACGTCGCATATTGTTGCTTTGCCCTTGAACGACAAATTTATCCCGGTTGCCAGCTGCTCATCAAATAATTTATTGACTGCATCCATGTGTATATGCCCAAGTCTCCTGTGCCAAATTTTCGGTGAAATTTTTGCCCCTTTTCTAAAAGGTTTTTGACTTGACGTGTCCTCAGAATTTGCTTGCGCTCGCGTAACCACCTGCGCATGTTCAGTATTTTCTTCTCTTACAAAGTACAGGTCTCCCACTCTATCGGCGATAATCACGGTTTTGCCATCTGTATTACGTACCTCAGCTAATTTGTCATTGAAGATTACTGTATTACCTTTGTCAGTAATCTTCGATACCGACATCAGATTAGTTCTTAATTCCGGTACATACAGCGTGCCATGCAAGTTCGCGGTTGAAATAACTCCACCACTTACATTTATCTTGGCTACGCCCTTTATATTTGCATTTGTCGATGCTTCTGTTGCTAACTTGAGCACCGAATCGCACGTCACCGTAGCTTCAAGAATATCCTCGTCGCCGCACATGTGAGTTGTGCATCCACTATCCAAACACCACTTGGATTGGCTATGACCTTGAACCTTGTTAACCTCTTCTCGGTTCAGTTCCGAGATGTAAAAATCCTGTGCTACCCTAGCACTTCCTTGTGTTGATCTTCCATCCTCCTTTTCGGGACAATGTTTGGCAAAATGGCTAACCTTGCCGCATTTGAAGCATTTTCCCTTGGAATTACCTTTTTCGCCGCCGCCGCCACGTCTACCAAAATTACGTGTTCTGGATCTAGCCATGAATGCTTTGTCTTCGGCGTCTTGTGAATCGCCTACCCTGGCCAAACATTCATTTAAGATTTTTATCTTGAGCTCTTCCGGCTTTGGCAATTGATCACGACTCTCGATTACGCATCTAAAATTCTCAAAACTTGGTGGCAAACCGTGCAGTATCCTAGTAGTTAACAGATCTTCATGAATCTCGATATCCATTTCCGCCAATTTGTCAACTACGTCGAAGAAGTTGTCCAGGTACTGGTGTATACTTTCCCCCTCCTTCACCTTGTGCACGAACAGCGACTTCAATAACGTGGCTTTCCTTGCCGGCCCTTTTGATGCGTAGATCGTTTCAATTTTCAGCCACACTGAAGACCACTCACGAGTTGTCTTACAATTTTTAATATTTTTCAACTCTGATGGCGCCATCGCCAAAATTATGCTTGCCTGAGCTGATTGATCTCCATCTTCCCACTTGACTACAGCGCTTCCATTTTCAACACTTTCTGCCGGTTTCTGGAGACTTCCATCGGCATACGGCCATAATTTCTTCTGAATCAGCAATGTCCGAATCTGAATTTTCCATGTGTCGTAATTGTCCTTCGACAGTGCTTGTATATTGCTATTTGTACCAGCCATCCTTTTTAGGTTATACAAACCACTTTTTAACACAACGTGATACACACACTTAATTTCACTTTTACTGACATTTATTAACTTTTAATGCCCAACGCTATCACACAAACGTTACTGGGCCCATAACCTGTTGTAAATAAATAGTCAGAGGATTAATAATTAAGTTAATGTTTATTAATTAGCAAATATATACACATTAAGCACACCGACAATGTAACACGTGGAAGACGTACGGGAAAGAATAATACATATTTAGCTATATCAGCTGTTGTAAAAGTTGGCGCATGCGCACGTTGATTTCTTTGCCGTCGTAGTGTGTCTATGTGAACCACCGATACACGCGGGTATTGTCAATTATTTACAAAATATATAATAAAATACTACTTTGGAAAAGAAAGTTAACAAATTCGTATTTTTCTACAACACAACGTATTGGAGGCAGAAACTACTAGAACACCGTTATTCTTGACAGTGGCCCCTTTGACACAGATTTATTGACAATATTGGCTCTATGTATTTAGACCTTGGCCGGTTCCCAGCCCTTTAAAGGGAACATAGCACATCGTTATATACCGGGCTTTATATTACCAGGTAGCTCAAACTATATACTTTATTGAACTGAATTTTCTGTTTATTAGTACTTAAAGTGAAACAAAGACACCTTGAAACTGAAAATATGTATTTATCTCATTTATTAGACCTAATTCACTGTTTGTAAGATGTTATTAGTGTGATAGTGAAATATGTAAACCTTGATTTTAAATCTATCGTTTACTTCTGACAAAGATTTAAGTATTGATGACATGCATCGTTAACAGTTCTTTTGAGAAGAAACCAACCTTTTGTTTAGCCTTATTCTGCCCGTTCTTGGCCACTGACTTACGCGATGATCCAATAAAAAGAAAAAGGGAAGAGTTAATATGATAATAAGTCGATAGTACTCATATTAGGTAGAAAATATAGTATAAAGAATAAGCAAGTGAGTGGGTAGCTAAAGAAATATCCTTTTGAAATAGTTTGAAAACATATTGAAAATTATTTTACAAAACACGTTCATAATTACTATCAATAAAAACTTCTCGGCAGGTAAAACTTTTCATTTGTAAAACAATTTGTGCTATGCTGTAAAAGCATGGCCATTATTAAACCAGCGGATCTCATTCACGTTGCAGGGGTCGAGTGGCCTAAAAGTGATGCTTGATGCAATTTCGGACATTATAAAAAGAACCATCGTTATATACTCGCCCCTTGTATACATGTGTTAGATCTGGCTCTAGTTTTATTAATTATTTTTATATTTTTTTGTGTAAATTTCATGTATAAACAACAAAAAATAATATGTCTCAGACATGCAGCTAATATGTGCTTATAATATCTTAAATGCATTAAATTATGTTATTCAATTGTTTCATCAACGCATTTATATGAGAAAGATAGTCAGTAAATATATATATATATATATATATATATATATATATATATATATATATATAATTTATTTCAATAAACATTGAATCGCAAAAAGTACTTGCTCCGCCGGGACTCGAACCCGGATCTCTCACTTGCCGGGTGAATGTGCTACCATTACACCACAGAGCCCTCACTTTTTACGATTCAATTATTTTGTATTTGGCCGTTTCTTTCACATATGTGTTTAAATAACCAAACTAACATATGATCGGAAGACCAAATACCTGTCAAATGACTTTTATTTACATTCATTAAATTTGTATAAATGGCAATAGCCGAATTTAATTTATTTCAATAAACATTGAATCGCAAAAAGTACTTGCTCCGCCGGGACTCGGCCAAATACAAAATAATTGAATCGTAAAAAGTGAGGGCTCTGTGGTGTAATGGTAGCACATTCACCCGGCAAGTGAGAGATCCGGGTTTCGAGTTCACCGCGGCGGAGCAAGTATTTTTGCGATTCAATGTTTATTGAAATAAATTAATTCGGCTATTGCCATTTATACAAATTTAATGAATTAATTTAAAAGTCATTTGAAGGTATGTGGTCAGGTACGTTCATATGTTTAGTTTGGTGTATTTTTAAAACACATATGTGAAAGAAACTGCCAAATACAAAATAATTGAATCGTAAAAAGTGAGGGACTCGGTGGGGTGTAAATGGTAGCACATTCACCCGCAAGTGAGAGATCACGGGTTTCGCACGAGTCCCGGCGGAGCAAGAAATTGGTTTTATTGAAAATAAATTAAATTCGGCTATTGCCATTTATACAAATTTAATGAATGTAAATAAAAGTTATTTGACAGTATTTGGTCTTCCGATCATATGTTAGTTTGGTTATTTAAACACATATGTGGAAAGAAAACGCGCCAAATACAAAATAATTGTAATCGTAAAAAGTGAGGGGCTCTGTGGTGTAATGGTAGCACATTCACCCGGCAAGTGAGAGATCCGGGTTCGAGTCCCGGCGGAGCAAGTACTTATTTTTTGCGATTCAATGTTTTATTGAAATAAATTAAATTCGGCTATTGCCATTTATATACAAATTTAATGAATGTAAATAAAAGTCATTTGAACCAGGTATTTGGTCTTCCCGATCATATGTTAGTTTTTGGGTTATTTTAAACACATATGTGAAAGAAACGGCCCAAATACAAAATAATTGAATCGTAAAAAGTGAGGGCTCTGTGGTGTAATGGTAGCACATTCACCCTGGCAAGTGAGAGATCCGGGTTCGAGTCCCGGCGGAGCAAGTACTTTTTTGCGATTCAATTGTTTAATGAAAATAAATTAAATTCGGCTATTGCCATTTATACAAATTTAATGAATGTAAATAAAAAGTCATTTGACAGGTATTTGGTCTTCCGATCATATGTTAGTTTTGGTTATTTAAACACATATGTGAAAGAAACGGCCAAATACAAAATAATTGAATCGTAAAAAGTGAGGGCTCTGTGGTGTAATGGTAGCACATTCACCCGGCAAGTGAGAGATCCGGGTTCGAGTCCCGGCGGAGCAAGTACTTTTTGCGATTCAATGTTTATTGAAATAAATTAAATTCGGCTATTGCCATTTATAACAAATTTAATGAATGTAAATAAAAGTCATTTGACAGGTATTTGGTCTTCCGATCATATGTTAGTTTGGTTATTTAAACACTATATGTGAAAGAAACGGCCAAATACAAAATAATTGAATCGTAAAAAGTGAGGGCTCTGTGGTGTAATGGTAGCACATTCACCCGGCAAGTGAGAGATCCGGGTTCGAGTCCGGCGGAGCAAGTACTTTTTGCGATTCAATGTTTATTGAATTTAAATTAAAATTCGGCTATTGCCATTTATACAAATTTAATGAATGTAAATAAAAGTCATTTGACAGGTAATTTGGTCTTCCGATCATATGTTAGTTTGGTTATTTTAAACACATATGTGAAAGAAACGGCCAATTACAAAATAATTGAATCGTAAAAAGTGAGGGCTCTGTGGTGTAATGGTAGCACATTCACCCCGGCAAGTGAGAGATCCGGGTTCGAGTCCCGGCGGAGCAAGTACTTTTTTTTGCGATTCAATGTTTATTGAAATAAATTAAATTCGGCTATTGCCATTTATACAAAATTTAATGAATGTAAATAAAAGTCATTTGACAGGTATTTGGTCTTCCGATCATATGTTAGTTTGGTTATTTTAAAAACACATATGTGAAAGAAACACGGCCAAATACAAAATATAATTGAATCGTAAAAGTGAGGGCTCTGTGGTGTGAATGGTAGCACATTCACCCGGCCAAGTGAGAGATCCGGGTTCGAGTCCCGGCGGAGCAAGTACTTTTTGCGATTCAATGTTTATTGAAATAAATTAAATTCGGCTATTGCCATTTATACAAATTTAATGAATGTAAATAAAAGTCATTTGACAGGTATTTGGTCTTCCGATCATATGTTAGTTTGGTTATTTAAACACAATATGTGAAAGAAACGGCCAAATACAAAATAATTGAATCGTAAAAAGTGAGGGCTCTGTGGTGTAAATGGTAGCACATTCACCCGGCAAGTGAGAGATCCGGGTTCGAGTCCCCGGCGGAGCAAGTACTTTTTGCGATTCAATGTTTATTGAAATAAATTAAATTCGGCTATATGCCAATTTATATACAAATTTAATGAATGTAAATAAAAGTCATTTGACAGGTATTTGGTCTTCCGATCATATGTTAAGTTTGGTTATTTAAACACATATGTGAAAGAAACGGCCAAATACAAAATAATTGAATCGTAAAAAAGTGAGGGCTCTGTGGTGTAATGGTAGCACAATTCACCCGGCAAGTGAGAGATCCGGGTTCGAGACCCGGCGGAGCAAGTACTTTTTGCGATTCAATGTTTATTGAAATAAATTAAATTCGGCCTAATTGCCATTTATTTACAAATTTAATGAATGTTAAATAAAAGTCATTTGACAGGTATTTTGGTCTTCCGATCATATGTTAGTTTGGTTATTTAAACACATATGTGAAAGAAACGGCCAAATTACAAAATAATTGAATCGTAAAAAGTGAGGGCTCTGTGGTGTAAATGGTAGCACATTCACCCGGCAAGTGAGAGATCCGGGTTCGAGTCCCGGCGGAGCAAAGTACTTTTTGCGATTCAATGTTTATTGAAATAAATTAAATTCGGCTATTGCCATTTATACAAATTTAATGAACTGTAAATAAAAGTCATTTGACAGGTATTTGGTCTTCCGATCATATGTTAGTTTGGTTATTTTAAAACACATATGTGAAAGAAACGAGGCCAAAATACAAAAATAATTGAATCGTAAAAAGTGAGGGCTCTGTGGTGTAATGGTAGCAACATTCACCCGGCAAGTGAGAGATCCGGGTTCGAGTCCCGGCGGAGCAAGTACTTTTTGCGATTCAATGTTTATTGAAATAAATTAAATTCGGCTATTGCCATTTATACAAATTTAATGAATGTAAATAAAAGTCATTTGACAGGTATTTGGTCTTCCGATCATATGTTAGTTTGGTTATTTAAAACACATATTGTGAAAGAAACGGCCAAATACAAAAATAATTGAATCGTAAAAAAGTGAGGGCTCTGTGGTGTAATGGTAGCACATTCACCCGGCAAGTGAGAGGATCCGGGTTCGAGTCCCGGCGGAGCATGTACTTTTTGCGATTCAATGTTTATTGAAATAAATTAAATTCGTCTTATTGCCATTTATACAAATTTAATGAATGTAAATAAAAGTCATTTGACAGGTATTTGGTCTTCCGATCATATGTTAGTTTGTTATTTAAACACATATGTGAAAGAAAAACGGCCACGGCCAAATACAAAATAATTGAATCGTAAAAAGTGAGGGCTCTGTGGTAATGTAATGGTAGCACATTCACAACCGGCAAGTGAGAGATCCGGGTTCGAGTCCCGGGGCAGCAAGTACTTTTTGCGATTCAATGTTTATTGAAATAAATTAAATTCGGCTATTGCCATTTATACAAATTTAATGAATGTAAATAAAAGTCATTTTGACAGGTATTTGGTCTTCCGATCATATGTTAGTTTTGGTTATTTAAACACATATGTGAAAGAAACGGCCAAATACAAAATAATTGAATCGTAAAAAAGTGAGGGCTCTGTGGTGTAATGGTAGCACATTCACCCGGCAAGTGAGAGATCCGGGTTCGAGTCCCGGGCGGAGCAAGTACTTTTTGCGATTCAATGTTTATTGAAATAAATTAAATTCGGCTATTGCCATTTATACAAATTTAATGAATGTAAATAAAAGTCATTTGACAGGTATTTGGTCTTCCGATCATATGTTAGTTTGGTTATTTAAACACATATGTGAAAGAAACGGCCAAATACAAAATAATTGAATCGTAAAAAGTGAGGGCTCTGTGGTGTAATGGTAGCACATTCACCCGGCAAGTGAGAGATCCGGGTTCGAGTCCCGGCGGAGCAAGTACTTTTTGCGATTCAATGTTTATTGAAATAAATTAAATTCGGCTATTGCCATTTATACAAATTTAATGAATGTATATATATATATATATATATATGTATATATAATTTTATTTTAATACAAATATAAATACATAAATTTGTGTGTGTTTTAATTCTATATATTAATACTGTATATGAGTTCATTATTATATCATTTCATTGGAATGCAGTTTAAATATTATACACATACTACATGTGGTATAAACAAATATTGCATAAACATGAAGATATCAAGAAAAGGCACTTTATATCCAAAAGTACATTGAAATTGTAATTTAGTTTTAATTTTTGAAATAAAATAAATCCAAATATTTAATCTAAAGTAATATAAAACAAAAAAGAAATATCAAACTTAAATATTTACTCCGTAATGTGTATTTTGTTAGGTAAATATTTCACGAGTCAAAGTATATATTTCAGCTAATTTTATTTATCTGTATCCATGAAAGTTACCAAGAATATTTAACCTAATTAGATTTTTAATTTTAAGCAATTTAACTACTGAAATTACTTTTGATGAGATGTATTTTATTGCTAAAATATATAGTTTCCTACGTGTTATAATCTCAGGCTTTAGCTCTAGAGCCAGCTACCGCTAGAGAGTAGAAGAGCCAGGCTGACCACCATTATTGCCAGGATTACCCGCTCTTGTAGTTTACGACAATTAACGGGATATTGCACAATGTAAGCCGATTTGTCCTGGAATCATCGAGCTCTCCCATAATTGAAACCATCTTAGAAGCCAGATTAAACTTTCATAAAGACAGCTTGAGGGATTACTTAAAAAATACTGCTATTGATTTTGTCATTACCCTGGTTTTTGTACTATCGTTATATTATTTTGTAATAGCATAAATAAACATTATATAAAATATCCCTGGAAGGCTTTGAACAGTTCATATTTCCCATAGTTTTTTCAATATTTTTGTATGACTTCCTTACTTATTGCAACATTTCATGGCAAATCATTATGACGATCGGAAACTTAGAGCACCACTGGATTAATAAAAAAATATTATATTTACCGTATTGGTTGTGTACCGTTTAATAACTTTAAACGTTCAATATGCTTACATGATTTATTATGAACAGAATGCTGTACCTGTATTATACAGTAGAATGATTTACATTGTAAATGTTTCGTTTTTTAGTAAGATTAAGTAAAACCGTTTTCCCACACAGCTTCATTTATTGTTAAAATTATTAAGGAATTGATCATGTGCAGTCTATATAGTAGAATAATTGTTTACTTTGAGCATCCGGTGAAAGCACGTCATACTAAACATCTTCGTATAATCTCTACCTAGAAGTACTAAGTCCATCTTGACAACTGAGTCAACTTATACTATTCAAGGTCATCAAGATCGTTCGCGTAGTCGACGTCACGATACACTACCAGGACAGCTGACATAATTTCTAAGCCAGGAAATACAGGTATTTGGTGAGGCTGCTCTCGGCAAGGGGCATGAGGTGATCCCGGGCGCTTCCGCCTTGCGAACAACAGGCCCGGCCATTTCGGAAGGAGTTAGAATCGGGAGATGTACGCCAAACACGTCACGAGAATGAAGCAGTACAATGAGTATTTGGTTTCTTTACTCCTCTTTCTGTTCCATTAATTACTTCTTTCATCTTATTGTTTTTTTTTACAATTTACATTGTTCCTGGATATATATTTATTTACCTTGTATGTTATATATTATCCATTTCAATATATTTATTAATTCGGATCTATTTACTGTTGTGTATTTATTTTTAGGCTTTAATATACGATTTGTTCTATTTCCTTAACAGTTATGCATGTTTCTGACTATCAATATATGCGTCAGTATAATTTCTGGCATGTTGAATAAAATGTATGTATTTACCTTTACTATTGTTATATGGTAATTGATTAATTATAAACTGAATATATCATATAATCCCACCATTAACAAATAAAGCAAAAAATAATGCTCCACTTTTCTAGTAATGAAGATAAATAAGGAATTTAAATATTACAAGATATGTATATATAGCAATTATCAAAATAATTCTAGATGGATCAATAAAACTGTTTAAAAAAACATTCTTTAAGTGTAACTGGCTTTCAGGCCATTAGATCAGGTCAGTCCACTCAAAAGCGCCACTATTGTCAGATCTCTCAGATCTCCTGTAATAACTGAATTGCTCTCACAAGAGTCTTACAGTCGACATCACTTTGTGGTTGATTCTGAGAATGAAAAGCAATCTAGAAATTGAATCTATCCAGGTTCTATGAACTGTCTCTCACCTTCTTTCTTAATATAGAACTATACGATTATTCTTATAGTTGTAGTTTGAAAACGTAATTCTCATTTTCAGTTCTGTTAGTAACTTATAAAAAAACTAATAATAATTTTAGTATAATACTTGAAAATAAATAGCACAATTGAATAAAAAGGGACACAACAATGACATTGACTTAGAATTGATTATTTCTGACCTAATCAGAATACTACCACAGGATCATACATTTTGTACCGGTTAACACCGGTACTTAATTTCAGCTTACACGAAGAAACGTAGATATAAATTGCAGCTGTCATCTAGAAATTTAAAAAAAGTTAATTTAGAGACTATACAAAGATGTTCAGTATGAGGTTATTTCACCGGAAACTTAAAATACTCGCAAAACAATGCCGTGGCAATAATCTTCAGAATTCTGATCCCGTTAAGTTGACGCTGTATTTAGTTCACCATAGACTATTCATAATTTTACAACCCATGGTATTTTTACAAGTAGGTTAACATATTGCTCATATGTATTTATTTTTATGGAGAATGTATTTAAAAATTTACAACATTTGATGAGAATTATGATTTAGAATATAGAATACTCGTTCCATCACTTCTATTTTCAGGATTACAGTCAAAATAGTTTTGCTTCGTATGCTCACTTTGATCAATGCTTCCTTCATTAGTTGTTCTTTATTCAAACAAGTGATGTCAACTGTTAGATTAAATCTGTTAGTAAACCTGGTGTAAAACACCAATATTACCAAAGAAAGTGGATATGATTAAGAAGTATGTATGAACTAATTGAAGTTATTCTTTATACGTCCAGGCGTGTGATAATCAACTCTGTTTGTGAGAAGTGTTATGTTTTTTTTAGATAGTAATTGTCTTTGTCTCTTTTGTAACGTTATCACACTATTACGGCTAATATTTAATTAGTCATATTGTGTTAGAAGGTATATTGAATTGGTATGAAGCTGTGTCACTAGTATGAAGAACAGAATAAAAAACAAGTAAAATTTTAAAACCTCGCTTAATAATAATCGTATGACTACGTTCTAAAAAATTACACTATTTAGGAATAAAAGGGACGTGTCCCGGCAGGTTCTGGGCTGGCCCAATCTTCTACGCTCTGGCCCTTCAGTCGCACTCTGTGGCCACTCTAGTCTCATTAACTATAGTCTCTGCTATATAATTATTGACCTTAATAGATAGCTATATTAAACTTAAAAACTATATAAACTGATTTTTCGAATTTAATATGATAAGCAAGGAAGTTATTATTTTATTTTAAATTTTACAATATAGGAATTTTAGATTTCAGAAATCAGTTGGTACTCTTCTTAGCCCCATAGTGAATCTTATTAATGCCATAATGTATCAATAATATCGTATTAAAAAGACATTCAAATACTTATAAATATGTGAAATATTTCATTTGACAATTCTTATTTTAATATTAACATAAACAACTTATATCCTTCCAAATAAAAATATATATATATCCCCTAACAAAGATCCGAGTTGTTGTTTAACAAATTCAGTCAAAATGACATGTTCCAAGTTGTCCCTCAACATTCAGGAACACGTGACGCACAAGTTTATCCATATGTTAGCTTTATGCTCTTCGGCGCCCATAATAAATCACAAAATATTATTCTCAGGAAATTATTTTAAGCCAAGTATTGAATATTACATGAAGCAAACGTAAAGCGTGTTTAATTCCCTTTATTGTATATGCATAAATGACTCCTCGTTTTTGTTCCTTATGATTTTTAATATCATAGTAATGTCCCGTTATGAATCTTTGCTTACCATCTTTTAAGGAAGTAATAATCGCGGACGGTCTTTGTTGCTTTGAGAGAAAAGAGCTTAAAGGATAAGAGATTTGTTACTCTGGTACTCACCACTGAAAATGAGTAAGTTTTCTAAAGCGGCAGATTAGTTCTAAAATACTACCGAAACCACCACCACCACCATACCTTACACCATTAGTATTTGGAAACCTTCTTCATTTGTATAAGGCATTTCAAAGAACGAACACTATTATTCACAACACAAGCAAAATAAGCAAGTAAAATGATGAATTAATAGCTGTTAAAAGTTAAACAAGATTCCAGAAGAGAATATTACTACGAGCTGAAACTAACAATGTCCCAACAAAGTTGTCGGTGACCTAATAAAAATTATCAGCTGTAATAATAAGCTGATAAATCAATCCTAAGATTAATTCTACAGAAACCCAGAAGCTAAGTATCAATGATACCGAACTATGATAGGCTAATACATTTGAAGAGGTGCCTCAGCATTTGAAATGTGTAATGTATTCAGGAAGGGCTTGTTATTGTTACTTAATAAAAGTGTAAAATTACAGAAAACATGAAACCATGCTGCAAATATAAAAAATAGTCTTTGCAGAACATTAGATTTTCAATATTAAATTATCGAAAAAAATCAATAAAAAGAGCCCTGCCGAACATGTACGTAACAAATACTATAGTTATATGTTTTAAACTAATTTTGTGGTCTCCATGGTAACACCAAGCACTAAGTGCTAAAACTCCTTCTTTTGTTGCACGATAAAAATGTTATTTTGTACGAAAGGGTTTAGTGCAACACCATCTTTAAGGCTGTGTATCACAAAACCTATGATTTAAAATAAAACTTTCTCAACATAACCTTCGACCGTAGTAAAAAAAGGGTTATAAGGATCATTAATAAAGTTGTAAGCATTTTAATGTCTGATGAAGGTAAATTAGTTATTTTACGATTTAAATCCATGTTTTTCTTGTAATTTATAATTTCTATTCATAAAAAGATAATAATTCAAATTAGAACTCGGTGTGTTTAGTTTTGGAGGTCAATGGCCAAAGTATCACTAAAATAATTAGGAAAAATTACGTGAAAAATAGATTTCTGCTTATTTTTTCAAAAACCATTGGTGATACGAAAAGTTTAATACATAACTAACAAGCCTTTTAATATAATGTACGTACATCATTAAAAGATTTTTGCTATATTGACTAACATTAATTTTGAATTTTTTAACACCGAAGTACTCATAAAAGTAGTCATATGTCATGTCTGAATGATCATGAGTTTCTAATGAGAAAGAAATCGGAATGAGAATGAAACAAAACTCAAACCGATAACAAAATCAATAATGTTCCGTTAATGACAACATACGAAAACTGCTGCCATTTCGAAACGGATTTAGAAAAGTGAATTCTGTCCAAGGAGTTATTTTTAATAAAACCTTTATAATTATTCACAATTTGCTTCATGCTTGCATTAACACATTTTTAGATCAAGAAAACACGAATCTTAATTTTGGAACACTATTTACATGCGTTTTGATGAACATATTTTCAATTGTCTCCCCATGGACGATTTATGGGGAAAGCACTTAGATTTACGTCAATACACTAAACCGTTCTTTCACTACACATACTGCACGGATGGCCTGTTTCATCCGGTATATACTTACTTTTCAATGTTATGTTTACAGTGTAAATAAATAACTTAAAAATTGATACGTATTATACTAATAAACAAATATGTGTACTTTTTATTTTTAAAGCGAAAGTAAAGATAATCATTGAGTAAGGTTAATATCTTTAAGGAAATATCAAATGCTTCCGTAGTGATGTTAAAACAAAAAGTCTCTGTTCATTTAAACGACAGAATAAATCTAAATTACGAAGATATCCGGACTTGTTAACGCTCCAATAACTATGCTCCTAGTAGTTATGATATCAATCATAGCCCTCCCTGTCCTTTGCTCTTCAACTACAAAACTTTTAAAACATAGCGCTATGTAGGCAGTAATATATCTTGGACTACTGCCTAATTACGAATCTGTGTCTGCTAAAAGGCTTTTATTGCATCAATGTAGCATTTAATCGTAATTCTTTCACATATTTTTTTCATTTGTGATATACTGTATATTATATACATTATTAAAATATTGTGTGGACTATAAGGATGTAAGATAAAAGGGTGAAACCAGGGAACTCTATATCTACTTTGGCATATTAATAAATAGTTTAGTTTAGTAACCAAGTTTAGTAGCTTATTGGAGAGTTTCAGATTTTGTGATTCTACATAAATTATTTAAATATAAAATTAACAACACGCTTATTATTATATATTTTGCACAAGATAATAATTGTAATTTTTTTATCGATTATTCTTTCATATAAATGTTAACGTACCTAAGAACTGACGAAATGTGGAAAAAGTTACAAAATATACATAAGTACTGCTAAACACAGTCAAAATACATTTAAAATATTGTCAGTAAAAGATAACTCAAAGTAAGAGCCAATATTCGGATACAGCATCTTTGGATTAAGATTAAACAACATGTATGTATGATATTTTTAGAATAAGTGATATGCATACGTATAATATTTACTAATTGCACATTTACTCTCAGAATTTTTGCGGGATGGTTCGTTGGATTTAAAGGAAATTGAATGTTCACCATAATTAGTATAATTAATTATTTTATCTCAATTAATTTATCAAAAATATTTATATATTTCTCTGAAGCAATCAATTTCAGCCATTGGATCTGGCGGAGGAGCATAGTTACCCGCAAAACACAAAACTAATTGTTTATTTTCTAGATTAATGGTTAAAGCACATTTAAAACAGCGGGTACAGCTTTCGTGAATACACAATTTTTTTGTAGCACAGCGAAACCACAACTAATGCAGAATGTTACAAATAAATAAATCTCATACCGACCGACGATCTTGAGATTATAACCAGGTTAATTATAACCAACACTGTTTGAACAGTGTTTGTTATAATTAAGCTAAGTGTTAACATGGGATAGTTGTTGGAGCAATCTAGAATATGGTGGAGGCCCGAGGAAATACATGATAACGAGCGAACAAATGTATTATTTACTGAGCGTTTTAAGAGCCTCTGAGGAGTAAAAATCTATTGTCTGTCAATAGTGTGTCTTTTTGATTGCATGATAATTTGAAAAATGTGACCTTTAGATTTGAAATTTAGTATGAATCTCGATTTCTATAAAGGCATTTCAGTTCGATTATTTTACTTCATGCTATTTTGGTAGGTGTTAGTGAATATTTTTACATCGATCTTATATGTAACACCATTGGCAACGAATACATAGCAGGATAAATAAATTGTATACAATCTATGTACAATAATATGAGATTTTAAGTAGAAACACTTTTAAAGTAAAAATATAATATAATATATACGTGAAATATTAATACTGTGATACGTAGCCTAACTATTCAAGATAAAAGATCGTTTCATAGTGACTTAGTGAGAATACATATCTCATATTTGTTCTTACTTATTTTAAAATTAGCATTAAGGTATTTTTGCGAGTCACTTCATGATTGAAACTAAATGAAAACATCAAACCCACGATTTAAATTAAAAGTTAAGGTTGACTGATCTGTTATTTTTAAGTGCAAACGCCTGCTAGTAAGATAGTAAAGATGATAAGTATCGAAATGATAAGGTAAAAATTAAAGGCTCTTAATCTGTTGTATTTTTTTTTTAATTTTACCTATTTGTATTTTATTACTACCATAGTCTCGCTTTATGCTGTTATGTTGTTCACACCACTGCTCTCGTGTATTGTATCAGTAAGGTTGACAGAGATTTATCAATGTAATGTATAGCACAATAAAGAACAATGGCTATCAGGTTGACATCGCCTCTCTGGGATACCTCCCAGCATCCCTCAAGTACTTGATAGGTAGTGAGGGCGTCAGTTCTCTGGTATATAGAACAAGTCGAGTAGGCATAGATCTATCATTGTAATTTGTAGCACAATATATGACAATTCCTATTATTAAACTTATCGGTTTTAAAAATACCTAATACCTTAAACCATATAAGGGTATCTGATGATGAGCTAACTTTTACTACTTATTCTAGTGCCCTGCTGCTATTATATTACATAAGGCGACTAAATGGGGATATATCACAAAGCCTATCACTAGATTCAGCGATATGTAAACATCTCTTCTCATCATCTTGGTGAAATATTTGAAGAGAATGAGGATTCATTGTAATGATTATCTGCGGGAGCCGAAGAAGTCTGAGTCGGAATTAATTGATAGTTTAAAGTTTTAATTTAAATATGTAACTATAAAAAATTACATTTATAAAATTATGTGATCTTGATCTGTAATGAACTAATCCTTTGTAAAATAATACATTTGGAGTGCAGATTCCCGCATAATTTTTGAAATTATGAACCAGTATTGCTACTCAAATCACCTTTCATGCTGCGAGGATGAAGCCGTCTATATCTGACGCCTGTGATGCATACCTGAGTATGTAATAAGCATTTCTCCAACATGAAGCTCATTTCCTATTCCAGGCTCTAGTAACAAGTACAATATAGAAATACCATCATAAATACATATTACATTCATGCAATCCAAATTTCTACGCCTATATTACATTATTTCAGTTGGTATTTAATATGGTATGTACCAATGACTTATGCACCAATCAGAAAGACAATGGATGTACACACTTTCTATAATCTATTATAGTAATGAGGGAAACTTCTGTAGGAATGCAAAAAAATCGTGAATAGCTGAAATACCTGCCCCGGAGGTCTCTAAAAGTAAAGAAAAACACTCCAAACCTCTTTCTTTGCTTTAATGTTGTACCCGCCAATTGTCCTAATATGACGTAATTATATTCTTGGAATACTTTTCCAAATATGTGAAATACAGTTAATATCAAATATAGGGAAATATAAAAGGTTAATGGCAGGAAATGTATTAATATTACGTCAAATAAGCGTTCATAAGTACATTGCATTATATTTTAAATTTGAAACTGACTTAAAAATAAACACATAAACACATTTTTTTATATAAAATTTGTAATTATTATAAATAAATACACATGCAATATATACATATAAAAATTGTGGTCTTACAATATTTTTCGGCTATCAAAAATGTTCCATTGAATAATCAAATATAAGTTGTCCATTTTCTTTATTAAAATTATATGCGGTTAAAAGTCTATTTTGTAATATCATATTATTATTGTTAATAATTGTAATTTCAGCATCTTAATTGTAGCTCCTTATAAAAGGTTTTAGCCTCATACACTTTTACGTCTTTATTTTTAGTTATGGAAGATGTGTCAATTTAAAACATATAATTAATACGCATATTAACGTATTTTTTCAATATTTTTATATAGACAAAAAGTAACTAAATTTTGGTATACATTGTCGATATTACAAGAACATAAAACTAACAACAAAACTAAATCAATTTTGGATGCATATTCATTATATCTTTAGAATGGGACACCCATAACGCCAAAATAAAATAATAATAGCGTACAATTTAAAGAAGTCCAACATTGTTCCTATAAAGGAAAATGTCGTTTTAATATAGCCGTCTCTTAAATGCCTACCTAGTATCTGAGACTACTCTTTTATCACAAAATGTTTAGAGCTCTGTCCACATCTTTGCTTCGTAAACTTATTTTATAGTATTATAAATATTACTTGTTTATAGGTAGTAATACAACATTTATGCTAAATTAAAACAAATTATAAACGTATAATATAATAATAATAACTAAATAAATAACATAGACCGATTGTAGGGATCCGCATTTTGTTTTGACAAGCAATTGTAATCCAATAAATTCAGTTCGTGGGCCTATTACAAAAGTGAGTTAAATACATTCAATTATCCAATATTATTTAGACACTAGAAAAGGCATATTTACTTTAAATCTGCAGCGAAGGCGTACAGTTAGAATTCTCTTGCATAAAATTTGATTCTCCAGCATTTTTTTGTTAATATCTTAAACTGAGGTTTAATGTAAAATATTTGAGCCTGTAGATTGTTTATTTTGACTGCTAGAACGACAGTTAATCATGGGGGGAAATAAACTGTAAATAATAATAATAAATCTGTATTTGTAATACGTATATTTTTAATCATTATCACAATACTATACAAAGCCAGAAAATATAAATAATTTACATTTAAAGTATATAATTATCTTTTTGTATAGGCTACAATGGCGCTCATTCGAATCCCATCGCCAGATCTATCATCATAGAACCCATTCTTGTTTAGATAAAAACTAGGTTTTGTGCAAAATTTCCAAGTCTACAGATTAATTCTTTCCCGATATATCCTGATACAAGATAAAATTATATTTCTTACATTAACTCGAGTTTCATATTAGTGTTTAGATAAGTCTACACAACCAGTCACCATAAATTACGTTGTATGTATTGGGATGGTTACATTACATATGTTAATACGTGACACGTTAAAATCATTTTATTGATTTTGTTTACAAATTTAATAAATCTGATATTTTCTCGTTGCCATCATGGTTACCCATAATAAGAATTTTAAAATATTCGCTTACGCTCACCCAAAAACCCCATAGAGTAACATGCAACATCATCGGAGAGTTCCTTATATAGCAGTAAAGCTACATGCACAATTTGAAGTCCATAGGTCATTGAGTGTTCAAAATATTGTGCGAACAGATAAACAAAATTAAATGTTTCCAACCTCTCGAGTGAAAAGCTTAAAAAACGGTAACCCAAATAGTACAGTTAACATGAAAAATAAAGGCTAATATTAGTTGGGCAGTGCCAAGTTAAGTTATTACATTCAAACAAGTACATACAAATAATTCATTAGATTAAGAGCTGTCAGAGGATGACCTGTAAATTAGGTCCGAGGTTGGGTTTGAATTATGCACGTAGTTAATACATGACATGGGTACTTACAGCTCACCCTTCCTTAATTGGAATTTATTGTTTCAAACTACATTTGCTTTTGTAACCCAGCTGTGAAATCTTTTAAAATTAATGTTTCCATTGAATTACCTCTTTTGTTACAGCCTCTAACATACATATGTATTGATGTTTGCCTATGTCATAAAAATATATTTTCAAAATAAATATGAGACTATTTTTATTCAATGATATAATATAAATATTTACTTCCATTCTAAATTTAATATTCATTTTATTTTTTAATTCTTTTAAAATAGGGAACTACATTTTAATTGACATTAAAACTATAACCAAAAACCCTTCTTTCTAAAAATGGATTTATTGTATTTAACATGACTTTATTCATTAAAAACTTGCAACTGCATGTACCTTTGAATAATCTTAAAGAGAAAAGAATGTACGTAAACATTATTTGTAACAAAAATACTTTACATTTCTAAATGTTTTCGAATTGTATTTAACTTTCTTTGAAATATTATAATCTCAACCTTGTCGTTTTATGCTTTATAAATATAATTTGAGACGGCATTTAAATATTATGGCCCTACTTGGCTGTAAAATTATTTTACGTAATCATACCGGTTCCACTGATATAAAAGTCCAATGTCACCCTTTATAGATTGTTAGCAAATTAAATATTGTGTAACCTTTGTATGCACCACTTTATTTTGTATGTTATCCACCAAAATTAGTATTAATATGTTTATATCACTAAATAAATTAATAAATTATATATTTATAGTTCTAAAAGTCTGTAAGTTTAGACAAATTTGAGACAATATTATAAAGTAGGTATGTAGTTTGTTCAATTTTTTTGCAAAAATAATAACCTTTAAATGGGGAGGATATAAAAAAAACTATTTAAACAATTTTGCTTAGTTTTCTGACTTTTTAATGTTGGCTTCTTAATACAATATATTCTCATTAAGAAAATTTAAATATCAGGTTTGATATAGGTACACTGCTTCAGATTGTGTCTACTGTAATTAATTTGTTATAACTTCAATTCTGCTGTCCTTTTTTAATGAAAAAAATGGTATTCAAATAATAACTAACAGTTCATGAGTTGATATGTTGCATTGGTATGTCAGTGGTATATAAATGGCGGGCAGCTGTCTATAGCAATTCGCCTATATTAAATACAATCATGCTATTTAGTTTTATTAATCGCATAAGCTGCAAAAACTTCTACGCTCTAATTAAATTTAATTTTGACCAGTTCAGTTGCAATGTATTTCTATTTTTGGGATTTAATAGTATTTATGTCTTGTTAAGAAATGAATTATTGTAACAAGTTATTACGTCGAATCAAAAATAAGCAAAATGAATTAAAATTAATAGGCCCAAAAAATCTAATTACGTTTATTTTATAACACTTTTTAGCTAATACATAACTAACCTTACTTGAAATGATGGACTCTTATCTCCTTTTTAACGTTAAAAAAGTTAAAATTAATGTTTGATAACAGATGCTTTCATATACTTTTTTTCTAAGTGTATAAAAACAGTTTTTGTTGTTGTTTAAATAGTGTGATAGCTGAGATAAAAAATAGTACTAACTGAAACTTTCAATTTACCACCTGAAAATTATTTACTTAAAAGGCTTCTTAAAAACACCTTCAATGTACGTGTAAATACATTGACACTCCATGTTTGGTCTGAATTACAGTAATATTTTCATTTAAATCGTATAACTGTTTTCTTATTACGTAGTCCTAAATACTTTGGACGATTTTCATTTAAAAACCATACGAAATACCAAAAAACTGTATAATCAAAAATGTCTGTACATAATGGGAGAGTACTTTATATATTTACATTTCTGTGTATTTGGATATAATATTTAAAAGTCTTTGTGATTGAAATCTTAGATTGCACAAGTGCGAAAGACTGACTGGGAGTTGTTTGTCCATTGAATCTATCTATATGTTCGAGTATCATCCCACCCAGTGTAGGAGACCTAACTCTACTAGTAAACTGATTTAAAGGTCTGGTCTTCTTACAAATTTACATTTACACAAATTATTAACCGATCAGTGATTATTCACTAATTGTAAACTGAAAATCAGTTTAAATTTGTATCTAATTATGTTTTTAACATTTGAACAGTAAAAAAATAATAAAACAATAGGTTAATAATAATTTCCCAAGCGGAAAATTTGCAGGAATGATAAATTTCACGATAATCTTTTGCCTCAAATTATCACATTAAATGTGCATAGTTTGCCTTGTAATCACACGAACAATAACAATTTTATAACAGTGGAAAAGTAATAAAAAGCATAGTATAAATTTTCAAGACTATTTAAGGAAATGAGAGATTAAATTAATATTCAAAAACCATTAATGTTAATATGCATGGAAATTTCAGAAAAAAATTAACAATAGTATGTATTTACTTCAAAAAAAGTAGACCTAAGATACTGTTGGCGAGAGAAAAGAAGAGACCTGGCCTGTGCCGGCGCACAGCTGTGTACTAGTGTGTTGCCGCCCGGTAATTTCAGGCGCTTCGCCCCACAGCCAACCCTGCGAATTGTTTATCCTAGCAATGGAACAGTGAAACAATAATGGAATTACGAAACAGGGCGCGGCAACATACTAGTAGTAACGCCTGCAAATTTCAGATAGGCCAGAATCCAGGTCTCTTCTTTTCTCTCGCCATCAGTACTAGGAGCTCTTATGAATAATATTTACTAATTATCATAAGGCCATTGTCATATACTTATGATTGATTTTTCACTTCATATTACAAGATTAAAACATAATAGAAACTGATATTGATATTACTACAGAGGAATATGCACATTACAATAAAAATAAATCTGGAATTTTACAATACTACCACAATACCCGTATACATTTTTCCGTTATTGAAAAGATACATGTACAACAGCGATTTTTACAAGATGTCTTGGACTAAAAATAAGTGATGATTGTGGTCCAACGTTAACTGAACGCATTTACCCATGTCTTTACTGGCGAAGTGCATTTCTCAATTTGTAAAACCCAGTTATTTCTAGCTGCTAGAAAATATATAATTTTAATTTGAATTATATACTTCATATAATTATGTACTTCTCCCTTATATTAAATCTCTAACTACTTCTTAAGAAAGTTTCTTGCCATACAAGAGCAAATTGTGATATTTTGACAGGCCTCAGAATAAGCTCTGGTAAGTATTCTTTAGGGGAAGTATCTAAAATGTTTCTATATCTTGGATAATATTATTTCATCCATAATTAAGTGGCATATTTGTATCTATGTACTCATGCATAGCCATGTGTTATTATTTTAAAGCAAATTTGATATATCTAACATTTTTATATCGGTTAAATATATAAAAACGCCTGCTGAAATAACACGCCTGATGCTGCAATAACTATAACTGGTATTAATAAATATGCAGGTTTTCGTCTTAATATTAATTAAAAAATACAATTTCTCATTAAAAATCTGTATCTAATGATGTATACAAGCAAGGTGTAACATTACGAACTCTCCGGAGATAATTAGAGAAATTAATCTTCGTTTAAAGAAACCATAAACTGGAATATAACCTTTTCTGACCCATAATTATTATATATGTTTGTTTGTCTTAAATTAAGAACTATTACCAAAATATTTCCGGTGAGTTCCTAAACACTCTGTATATATTTTCTTGTTCAAGGTAGCAAGGCCCAACTCAACTGTCACGTAGAAAATATATATTGTTCCTTGTAAACATATTGTGCTACTAAAAGTTCAATATCTGATTTAAGATTGGGTCTCAATTTGGTTTAACAATCGTGTCAAAAACATGTATACTAGTTATATCAACGCTATTCCTGATCTCTACATGTACTCTGTCAATAAAAAACCTCTCTAGTACAAGATAAATCCCAGAGGCGAAGATAACTAATTTGATGAAACTAAAAACTAACCAAGCTCATGACAATCACTTAATATGTAAAGAACAACAATTAATTATTCGAACGTGACAGGTTATTCGTGCGTCTAGCCTCCTTCAAGGGTCGTTCGTCTAGGCTTGTTTGGAGGCGATTTGGCGACAGGAAGTATGGCTCATCGGGTATTTTTTGATTCATTATAAAACAAGGAAAGTATCACTAACATAATGTAATGAAGTTTATTTTGGTCCCCAATAAGGAAAACTCGTCCAAAAATAGTAGCCTCTGGTAATACCAAAGTACCATAATATCTACACGGTATATGTAATATTTGCCTTTATCTGTTTCAAAAGTATTATTGAACTCCATGATATTACATTGTTGCTTTACTTTAGAGACTACGGACTTCGACTATGGGATTCTTCAACACTGGGACGTTTAAGATAGTGTTACTGACATTACTGGACCCATTCAATTCAATACCATGTTATGCAAAGAATACAAAGAAATCCGATTAAATTAAATGCCGATTTAATTACATTAAATAAATTAAATTAAATGTTATCTATTATTTCACTGTCTGACTAAAGGGCTCTAAAACACTGATCTTCTAACCAAGTCCTACAAGTTTTATATGGACCAGGAGATTGAATTATTGTTAAGTGACTATAGAACGACATTTAAAAAGGATACAGCCTTAACACCCCTTTTATTTATCCAGAATGTGAGTGCCGGGTAAGTTATAGTTATTGATACATTTGTACTTGATCACTATAATCTTTGTTACTAAGTGTTAATGAATAAAGAATTTATAAAATTTACTTACGTATAGAATAAAATTTTGTAGAGGCCAAGGAGTTAATCAAAAAGAGCCATTTTTATTTCTGAGGTAAAATTTGACCGCAGAGACTGTCTGTTCGACAAAATTGTATCATAATTGTAATCCCAATATAACATTGCAACATAACGTTGGCTTTACTAAGGTTAATTTCTATGTACTACAGCGGTAAACAACATAATGTACTGCAGTTTCAAAATACAATCAAATACAATAAGCAGGGTAGATCTAAGAAGAGGGTAAATTTAGTAGTAAGTATGTGTGGGAAATTTACAAAAATAATATGCCAGTTCATATTTATCCACTGATAAATATTTAAAAATAAGTTTGTGTTACACATAAAAACATTGTACCCGGATACTGTGCGATGTTTGTATTATAATGCTATCTTAAGTTGTGTATATCGAATATATTCTAACTACAGCTCATTTTTGGTAATTGGTTTTGAAAAAGCGATCTTGTTGTTAATTGCTCAGATTTTTTCACCTTCACATTCCAACCGTGCCTTTGGCTGACAATTTTGTCTGAATATCGCTGAGATATCTAAAGAAGGATTTCATCTTTAGAATTTAATTTTTCATAAAACCTCAGTGAAGCCTCTTACACAATATTACGGGTTATACTCGTAGCTCCTTCACCTTATGATAGTAATTTGTATAATTTTTTGTGACCTGATATATAATTTCAGATTGTGTCCAATTAAAACTGCACTATTAAAAATAAATAAGAAGGATAAACCCGTTATCTTGATATTCTGTGCTGAACCAAGCACTATAATAGCATTTTTGTTGTGCAGTTGAGTGCAGATATGCTCTGAAGACTCTAAATCCGCCGAGAAGATATATGCCACCAATACAATTACAATGTCCAGCAATGCATATTTATAAATAATGGAACATGTTGAATTTTTACTTAAATTAATTAATCAAAGAGTATGAGATGTATGTGAGACTGTAAATACACGTACACAATTAAAAAGAGAAACCATTTAAAAAAGCACACATTTTAAATAATCAATTACGGATTATTTCAAAGATCAAATAACTACAGTAAGAAGAAATAAACAATTATGTGGGAAACCAAAAAACAGGCTCATACGACATGTTATCAAGCCGAATAAATAAGGTCGTTTACTGCAAACCGTGAAATAGAAATAACAAAACAGTTAAGAATCAGCAGTATTCATATTACGCACGCTATTCAACCAGGAACTGGATTAAAGATATACTGTAAATTAGTACAAGAAACGCCACTTGATGGCTAAACATAGGAGGCTTTTGTATAACCGTTCTCGTTGTAAATGGAAAAATGCCCTAAATATATAACAGAAATTTTAGTTTGATACAATATCGTAAAAAGAAATAACAATCAGCAACAATGTACTTGTTAATGTTTTACTACTTAACGATGAGATATAAAATGGTTTAATTCATAAAGATTTATTTGTGTTAACTGTGATTTAGGTGGTTAAGTTATGATAATTGTAGGGAGTGTTTTAACTCCTCTACTTCTTTTACCTACGGTAATTTCCAGGAGTAACGATCGCTTATGTAGACTGACCGATTCGTTACCCAGATGATATGTTCAAAAGGATAAATGTGAGTGGTTGTGGAATATTAATTTTTAAAAGCATTACTCCAATGCATTTCGCATTGATTGTAAGATGTTAATTGAGGCAAATTTACACTTCGCCTCATCTTTTCGCTACCGTTATGTCATCAGCAACGATCACTTATATATAAATAATCGTTCGTTACCGTATCGAGAGGCAAAGCATAACTATGAATCGAGTGGTTGTGGTATGTTAATTGTTGGCAGAATTTACACTCCGCTGCTTCTTTTCGCTATCGTGTGTGCCGGAAGCGACGATCACTTATGTAGAGAGACTGGTTCGTTACCCTAACAGCAAATATCAAAGGCACAATCAAGTATTCATGTACCAACCTGAAGTGATCCATCGAGGTGTAAAATTTGGTTGACAACATATACACCATTATTTATCCGCTACTGTGTCAACAGTGGGTTGCCTAATGTACAATTGTAGCCTATTTGGTTCCTGGTTTCTGTTTTTTTTCTATTGTCTTTATTTTTTTAATTTTACTTATGACATTTTTCTTATATTAAAGACCAAATAAATTCTATATTTTCTTTTTTTAATGTTAAGTTCAATACCATCAGATCAATATAATTCTAAAATTTAATTTGCAGTAGTGTAATTTGGTTTCAATGAAACTTTTTTTGCGATGTTTAAAGTTTGGAATAACTTTATATTATTCGCTCTGCCGTCTTAATTCGTGTTCAGTACACTAATGAAACTGAGTATTACATTTCCATTCCTATTTGTCAACCTTAAGAACTGCATACTGATATCTGGCCATCAAAACCCTTTAATTTGCTGTTTTTATATTATCCCTCTCACTTTTATAAAACTGGTTCTGTTTTTACAAAATGTTCTGTCAAATACATAACCATAATTAGAGACTATAAACATGATTATGATTAGGAAGCCTGATAGAATCTAGTGATATGTATTTTCTAAACAAAAGTGTCGAGAGTTCATAAGCTATGAGTCACAACGGCAAGGGAATCGTGGTAACAAACTGTTATATTTATGAGAATGCACTCTGTGTAACTAGCTTATTCTTGTCTTATAACAACACGAAATGTAAGAAGATATGTTACATGTTAATGCTATAATCCTCATCTCGATGTTAACCATACAATTGGGCATGGTAACGATTAACATACCCTACAACAAATGATAACCTGGCAAAAGGATGTATACGTGTGTATACTAAAATCTAACTCTGGAATATATGTAAACAAAGAGAACTTCATGGAAATAATATTTTTTTAATATATAAAGACGAAAACAGTTTTGACCTGTACTTTCAACGTGTCCTAACAATGATTTAATAATTTTATTAAATTGATAGATTCATTTAATTTTTTTTATTTTACATGTAAATCTATTTATAATAGGAGCTTTAATCAAATTTTATTGATATAGTAACTATTATAATATTAAGATTATGATATCGTGCTTTAAAATATCTTGTGAAATATTACACATTTTTTACTATTTAATGTGTAACAAACTTTTGAAATGGATTTTGTTGAAAATATTTACCTGTGGTTAGCGGAGATGCATTTCCTGTTTCCTAGTACTCATTTTTAATTACGTGAAACTTCAATTCATTTAGGAACTCAAAGAATAAGTACAAGTTCCTTTTAACCTTTACATTGAATGGAACGAAACTAACTTATAGCCATTTAAAGGGCGCTGACACTAGACATTGTTAAACAATTAGTTTTTATAGATTTTTAAAATGTATTTAACTGTTTACATTTTCTGCTTTAGCGTTTTGCAAATACCGCGTACTTTAGAAAATATAGGCTATAGGTTTGCCGGTTGAGTTGCTTAATTGTTCTCCTAGTTAAATATGTTAACGATAGAAATACTAGAATTTCTCTTTTAGTGGTAGGCCGAATGTTTTCCTTTGTAAAGTGTTTCATAAATTAGCTTGTATATAAATTGCTCATACCGTGTTGAAATCCTGTGTTATTTATTTTTCCAATCTTGAAATTACTAAATTTTTTTGTAAATGTTTCATGTTCAAAGTTGAAAATGAGGAAGTAGTTTTCTAAATGATTTTGACAATCAGATGACTAAGAAAAATAGTATAAGATATTTTTAATCTATTTCAAAATTTCCTAAATTATTAGTTTCTATAGAAACAATCGCTTTTTAAATGTCCATTATAGTTTTTTTAATGTTGATTAAAATAAAAAGCTTATAAATTACAAAAACGTCGCTTTTATTTAATTAAATGTAAAAATCTTCAAATTGTATATATTTTTATATGACTTTTTATGTAGAAAAATAGAAAAACAAGGTAATGTAGGTTTTTTAAATGTTAATAATTGTAAAAAATTAGAAATTGCGATTATATATCGAATCAAATTATTTCACACAACCATGCATCATGATAAAAGAAAGCGATATAGTACTATTGGTAAAACATGCACACCAACCAATAAACAACTCGAACTGACTTGGAGTTTTTACATCGGGTGATGCAAAAAACCTACACAATGGTTGCTGTGTCACAAAGACTGTTGACCGATAACGATTACAAAGGAAATCATACAATATTGCAGATCCTAGGCTTTCGTTTGATGTAAATAACGTAAACAATTTTATATGATATTTAAAAATACAATAAAATTCTTTGGTTGTTCGATTATTAAATATTTTATTTTTCAGTTACTATTTTTTTAGTTTTTATAGTTTTAATAGTTACTCCAGAATAATTGCAATTTCCCAGTGACGCTACTCTGAAGTTTCTACAAAATCAATAAATCCTAAGAAATTTATTAGAAATATTGCATTCCGTCGATGTAACTAATCAACTACCGGAATTCGTAACGTTTAAAAATTATGGTACTTTTTACTGTTCGTAAAAAAATGTTCGTAACATCGTACATTTTTACTGTTTTGTTGAAAACAAAATTTAAAAATTTAATACTCTTGCCTTTAACATATGATTGGTTAGGGTGTAACGTGCGTTGAAGTACAATAAAAGAAGTATCGTCGGAAATCCCGCAGTTCTCACTTATATAGTTAAATTACAACACTTTCCTGTAATATAAAAACAAACTGTTCTAATAAAGTAAGTAAACATTAAGAACAGGTTATAGATAATAAATCCATGTTACTTCATCACTGCGTAAAACTCAGGTAAAACCTTTCTGAGCCTGTTGTTGGCGATCACAATTACGCAACAATGCAATTCCATTAATGTTCTGTCGAGAGGAGTTGATGATGAATAGCAATGAAACTTCCTAGTTTTAATAATTCTCTATTAATAGAACTTGCCTTAAACTTAAGTAATAAAAGAAATAAATTATAAAAATTTAAGAAAAATAACCCGAATTTCCACATTTTATTTCTATATACTTTAAATTTGTGAATAACAATTTGTAGATTTTAATAATCGGTTGGATAATTTCAGTCTATATATACGTGGTTTAACATACGTAATTTTTTATATTTTTCTTGGTAACAGTTTAAGTAAAGTAGTACAAATTTACTACTTTAGTATGTTTAATGTGTCTTTTTTCCAAAAGAATATCTAATAGTTTGTGTGTGTCGTATCTTATTAACTAATAGAGAATTTATTGTTTAAATAATTATTAGGATCACATTTAAACTCTTTCTAATAATCAAGCAAGTACCGCCAAGCGCTCTTCATTTATCAATTTTACGTCTATCAATCTGTTATTTATAACTGTATTCGTGAGAGAAGTGTAAACTAGGAAAACCTATAAAAACTTCTTTCATTATTAAACATTACTTTTACGATTATCTGACCGACTATCTACATAGGCGACTTTTTTCTTCAATTATTAGAAAGCGATTTAAGACAAAGCTTTAAGACAAAACTACCAAATTGATGATTTACACTATTTTTATATTATTGAAATTTAATAATAACGAATTGAAGTGGATTGGACAGTAATTTCGGCGATACTATTTTCAGAAATATTGTTTCTCCAATAACATAGGTTATCTTATAAGACCTTCAAAGGATAAATATGGGTACTAAACATGACTTATTAGATAGTTTTAAACTTGTAAAGTAAAATAACTTACTTAATGTAAAAATGTCATTACAAGCCGTTTAAACCAGGAACTTTGAGCTTAACTGTTGAAAACAATGTCCATGCGAAAATAAGGACAATGTTTTTTAAAGAAAGTGCTTATCATTTACAACTCACAGACACATTTGCATGACAAACGAACTCGCTGGAGTCCATAGTAGCCTGTTTTACACATTCCAATGCAGACGGTGATCGTCTGTAAAAGCTCGCATGTTCTGAGTTAATTATAACTCGATGGGTTCAACTCTTAGATTTGAAGTAGACAACAATTTATTTGTTAGAGATCAATAAACCCCAGCATGTATTTACCATTTGTTAATGTACAAATCTCTCCCTTATTTTCAAAAGAGAATTCAAATACAACAATTTCTAAATATATTTTTTGTTTCTTAAAAGTTCTTAATTTCCACTCTATTAGTAAATTGACTATTTACTTTTACTTTTACCTATGAATTAGATATAACTAAGAGTGATCTAGGCATGTTTTTCTGAAATAACTCAAAACATTATTTCACTATACATGTACACAGATGGAAAGTCTTAAAATAAATACTTTTAAACAGTACAACCTAGTACTTTAATACGTAGTTCAAATTGATCTATATGCAAGATTTTCATATATTTAACTACTAATGACTCTTTTAATACCTTACCAACGTTAAATTGGGTTTTGCATTAAATTTTGTAAGTAATATATACACATAAGTATATAAGTGTAAGTATATATACACATAACGATTACAGCTAATTGTAGCTTGTTCTTGTAACGGGTATTTTGGAGTTTACTGACACAAAGCACTATATTAGTATATTAGATGAATTATTTTTTTATCCTGATGATGAATTGTAGGTTTAAAAACATGAGAAGCAAAAATAATATTCGTCTGGAATGTAATGTTATTTCATTACAAAAATTACCAGCTAAAATTCAGAACCTATCGAATATTAGTAGAACAGTTACATCTTAATACGTTTCTATTCACTTAGGATAAGAATATAAGAACGATCTGACCATATTTAACAACTACAGCGGTTTTCTAGAGGGATTTCGGAGTGACGTCATAATCAAGGATTGAGGGTGGTAAATAGATGCCGCTTCCTGTATAAATCCCATGGTAAATCCACTATGTCGGGAATAAGCAATGTCTCAGCTATAATTTAATATTTTGTTTTGTTTCATAAAAAGTATCCTAATTTGGTACCTTCATTACAAAGAAAGCTAAATTTAACCAAATGCTTTTGTAGTCAACAGCAACTAAGGAACACTTTAACTATAAAACTATGCCTTCATGACTTATAGTGACCAATTTTTACACAACAGACCTTGCCGTCCTTCTACGCATTTTTAGAGTCTTCTAGCATATCCTGAACATAATAACATGCAAATACTCTTAAAAAATCTCTTGTAAGTTTTGATGAGTGAAAACTGTAAGGTAAGCGTTATTTAAACTGCGTTTCAACTGTTTTAGTAAATCAATATAGTGTTACTGTATACCTGTAAATTAATATCCATACAATTTTTTTAAGAAGTTATTATTATTGATTTATTTAATTTCATAACTGTTTATTTACAGAGTAAGTTTGCTATTTCAATATCATATTATTTTTGCTTATAAAATACTTTGAACTTGTGAAATTGATGTATTAGCATTATAAGCCTTTCTGAATGTTCAATGTAAAATAAAAGAGAATGTAATAATGTTCTTAGGAAATTCTTTGTCTTTGAGGTGATAAAAAAGTAAATTGTGTTTGCCAAGTCCTATTTAACAAGATGGTTTCGATGAATGCCAAACAGTTCAGAATAATGAATTCATTTATTCAATGAATCAATGAATAATTTTGTTCACACAAAGTCGAATTTTTTGACAGAAGGAAAATGGTTCTTACAGCGTCGGTTCTGAAACGTTGGATAGTTACGAGGTTTTGTGTAACCATTTTGAAAATAATTCCTTATTGGTTGTTTGAAACACTTTTATATAATGTAATTACTAGCAAATTTGGCAATAACATACAAGTAATACATTACATTCTTTTATATGAGCGTTTTGTACTGTATATTAACTCCCACATGTATTACGGGAAATCCCATACGGTAAAAGTTGGCTCCGAAACATGTATGACGACAAATCTCCATATTGCAGTTTTTATTTTCGATAGAGTACAAAGTAGTTCGTTAATCAGATTAGAATTAAATCGATTAGTTATTAAAGTGCATTAGAATTTTAACTGGAGGTCATACAAAAATATTACTCTATTCGTGATTCTCACCCGCCTGATATGAATCCTAAACTGGTTGCCATACCAACGGAATATAATTTTTTCCGCTGGGATGTGACGGGTTTGACGGGATTTTCTGTGTACGGAAGATGACACTGATTTTTTTTTGTTTGCGCACAAGCTCTATTCCTATATCGAATTGCGTGCTATTTGTTATATCTCAACATTATTTACAGTGACTGTATTATGACTTTAATTTACATTTCATTGTCGTAATTTTTTTTGCTATAACTGGGTTTCTTTTTTTTTGTAAATTGTTCACGTTTTGTTTTTCTTTAGTTTTAATTTTTATTCCCTACAATAATATAACAATAATAGAAATATTAATTCAAATAGAACTTTAAGTTAATTAAAATGATTTTTCAAAAGCTAATTAAGCACTAAGAAGAAATATTTTAATTTATTTCTAGCGCTCTAAGGTTAAACTAATCATTCATCGATTGATACTTGGTAACATTATAAATTAATTGACTAAGAATTTAGGACTCAAAACACTGGAAATATTTCATTTTCGTCTGGCCCATTCGTTATCATAAAAACAAAGTGAAATACAGACTTAAAATTGTGCATCTATGTAGTGAAGGACTGGTTGAATTTGAATGTTGAGTTTATGTCCATTACATCTTCCTGGTGCAACAAATTAATTTCTATAAGTCAGATTACACTATATTTTTTAGATTTCAAAAGAGTTCATTTAAAGCTTCTTCGTCACGGACATTTTTTGATCTCTTGAGACGAACCTGTCTCCAAATTTTGTGAGTAAAATCTCTGACAGCGCTAGATTCCAAACGCCGCACTAAGAAGGTTCACTGGTGCAAGACCCAACATTCACAATATAACTGTGGATGAATGTTTATTTTTATATTGGAAAATCTATATAATCATAATGATTCACGTCACTACATGTGATTAGGCTCTACGTTATTTTACATTTTAAAACTGGTTTTATAGTTAACCATTGTGGTAACTAGAAAACGTCAGAATAAATATATCTCTAAACAGTAACTGAGTATAATATGAGATGTAACACATGACATGTTATCATATCAAGCTTAACTAAGCCAACAAATAAAACATACATTTTTGTGAATTGTTATTTAACATTGTATAAAAATAAAAATGTGTTGACTATTAGTACATAAACATTGCTATGTAATCTAAACAAAGAAAAATTTGTTAAAAATTTGAATGTATCATGTGGTAATATATCTCTAAAACACTTCATATTTTGACGTCAAATTTTGCATAAATCTTCAATTCTAAGTGTGTTTTATAATAAGTTTTATAATGGTGCTTGTTTAAATCTTCGAATTTGGATGAGGGTTATTGAAGATTGTGATTTATCAGATTATACATATTTTTCTTGGCAGATTATAAATATTTCTTTTCTGTATGGTTAGTTGTATATACATATAACTTATAACGCAACGCCTTGTACTCTCAAGTTGTAAATATAGGTTTCCATCTTAATTAGTATCTTTATACCTTGATGCTCTCATCTTGATATTCGGAATTAGGACCTGATAGGCAGAATCAATTACAATGACTTCGTCCAGAGCAGGAGTCATTCAAGATTCCCTCATGTTATTTTAGAATAATATCTTAGACATTTCCCATGCTATCTAATCATGAAAACACAGCTTCTGTATATCTCTTATGTATCCACACCGATGGATGGAGGATCGGAAGAATTATATCAGAAAACAATATTGAGATATGTTTATTAGTTCAGGAATATATTATTGCTTAAATGTTCAAACTAATTAGTCTGTTTGGTGGTAATCTTCACTATTTATTTCACTTCTTGTCTAAGTATTGATATGTGGCTTCACACAAACCAACGACTCTTACTTAATTATACAACAAAAATAAATGTTTTCAAGTTTTCTGTGTTCTTGGAAGTCATTTGAAATAACTTTGAACGTAATATCACATAGTTTCCAGAAACAAACTCGATTGGATTATTTTAAGTGATTATTAATATTTTTTGCAGCTTGAAGTGACCATATTAGAAGCAACAACAAGCACAGTAACGTTGTTCTTACACAAGTGCAGAACAGCTTCACAGATACTCGAGGGAGAAGTATGTCTGCCGTTGTCACTATCACGATTATCACGTACAAGATTCATGAGAGACGGCGTAAAAATAACAGTTCATAACGTTGAAACACCGCAAGATAAAGTGGTTATTTTATTTGCAGTACAATTCTACTTAAAGAAAGTTTATTTAAGCTATATTTTTTATATCCAAGAAGTAATTTTGTCCATATAAATAAATAATAGTAACTCACGTGTTAACTAATTTATTGATTATTATTTGTAATATTATTCAATCCATTAACGTTTAATTACGTTATTAAGGATATTAATTGTATGAATTTAACTTGGTTCTTGGCTTTCATAGCTAATTTATAATTTCTAGTTACTACCAGTTGTGAATGTTAGGATTTTATCAAAAGGAATAATCTTAAAAAAGAAACTTTAGAGTCCCACTTAAATCTACCATATAGAAACAAAATGTTCTTTTGTTTTATCTCGTTGAAAACAAAATTAATGAGATAATTATTTACTAGGGTAAAAACATCATTTGTTAAAAAGCAGATGTGTGAAATTAAACTAAATACCTAATTATTAAATTGAGTAGTAACAAATTTTAACTGATATTTTACAGTAAACTTTTTATTATTATGTAATTCAAAAAAAGAATCTACTTGATTGTTGTGGAATTTAATGTGATGCTAATGAATATTACTTGTTTTTTTCTGGTACGTAACATAATACTCAAAGATACATTTACCGTTAGGCAATAGTACATTAATTACCTAAATTACATTTTTGAATCCAATATATGGTGTATAAAACTACTACTTTACACTGATATACCTTTACCAGAGTATTACTTACAATTAGTGCAAATTGTGTTCCTTACTTTTATGTTGCCAGGGGTTTTTCATAGTCTGCCATAAAAAAGGACAAAGAAACAGATTTGAAGTCTTGTTCATTAACCCAACCATATAATAAACTTCTGTCTATAACATGTACCATCAATTTACCAGCAATTTCCGTATCAGGTGCAACAGATATAGGATTATACTTTGTTTCGTATTGCTCTTTGGTCTTCAGGTCAGTCTTTTCATAAGCAAATAGTTCTAAATTGGACCAGATTTTTATAAAATCCTTATCAAAGATTCACAGGATCTTAGTCATTGTGTTAAAATTTAATAATTAATATTCTGGAGAAGCTCAAATACTGGCTCTGAAGAAGTAAGAAACCCACAGATTATAATATTTATTACCAAGGACAGGAAACTCTCTGGTACCAGAATGTAGTCGCTCAAAAGTCTTAGCATTTGTAAATAAATAGTGGCACAAGATTCACATCTTATTCTCATCAACCTGAGAAATTTAAAATGAGTACATTAAAAAAAAAAAAAAACAAATAACAGGCAATATCCTTTAATCATAACAGATTTTACCTTTACGATATAAAAGTATTATTATGAAGATAACATGTCACATAAGATAAAATTCAATACAACAAATATAGCCACCAAGATAGTTAAAACACATGACAATTTGGTTTTAATTATTTATTTTCATTATTTAACTTAACCTTAGTACCTGAAGATTAATTCCTATAATTCGAAATATACAATACTTCAACTAAAGTTAGAGAGTTTAAATTTATATACTTGCACAGATCTAGGGTACAAAGATAATTACACTATTGAATACAAATTTGGTTTGAAAACAATTAAATATAACTACTGCTAAAGTCATAACTATTATGCACGCGCATACGTTGCCTTAAGCTATGCTTTGAAATACACTGTTTTATTAAATATTACAAAATTAAGTGTAAAATGTATACAAAGCATAACACTAATTATTTAAGCAAGACTCAGCAATAGCAAACTTTAAATATAACTTATTTTGGTCCTCTTGTGTAAACTGACAGCTCTTGTAATATAATACGTTCTTGGAAAGTTGGATATATCAAATCATATTACCATATTATTTCATCATATAATCTTTGCAAATTTATATCCAATTCAAACACTGACATTGGGTTTTTGAAGTAATTTATTCCATGCGGCTGACTTGTTCTTTTTCTGCACTGTTATAGCTGTAATATCTATAATTCTACCAACTTATCTAGTATAAAAACATTTTTAGAGCTTTACAAAAATCAGCAACTTTTGCTCTAGTAAATATTCCATAGCATTATCCATATTTTTATAATATGGATAAACCGTTATTTACAAAGTCTTATATATGCTCCCAGGAGTATTTTGTGATCTGAAAAATATAAACAAATGTGCATTAATAAAAAATTAAAAAAATTGTATTTAAACTTCCTATAATCCAGGTAAGATTTATTAATTTGGTGAATAAAATCAAATGTTGTACTGTTACTTAGATGTTGTAAATTACTAGACAGGATACCACTATATAATATTGTTATGCATTAGTTTCTATCATGAATTAACTAAAATAATTGATAAATAAATAAACATAACGTTAGTATGGTGTTGGACAGGAAAAGTCCCAGTGCATTGTTAAGCCCGTGAACAGTTATGAATATAACCATAACTTTGAGTAATTACACTCCACTCCATAGCCACCGTCCTCAGATCCTCCCAGCTATACACCGGGGTTTTGACAGAGTAGTGGAGATATTTGTCAGGTGCCTGACCACCTGGAGTGTGGAGTATCCGCAAGAGATCCCAGCAGATCGCAATATTCGCCGCAACATCTAAGTTTTTGAGCCTGCACTATTCACATACCTTTTACGACAAACAGTATATCCGCTTTGTCTGTGCCAGTGTCTTTGAAAATACCGTTTCCATTGGACCCATGAGAATTACGTACAATTACTTTGGTGGATCAGAAGAGAAATATTGTGTGCCAAGCAGAATATATCTAGAAACCAAACACAGGCTTCTCTTGACCACATGCTATTGTAGAGTAGAAACCGCATGGCGCTAGACTGGAACCGGAACTAGAGCAGCAGTCCTTAGGAGAGAGGTTAAAACTGGAAGCTCTATCAAAGGAACTGGAAACAACGTCTGAAGAGTAGGCCTTGTGGTGGTATTTTATGGTGTTCAGTGGAGTGAGGACATGTGAAGTGCTTATTACTTCTTACGACCCATTAATCCTCAGTGTTAAAGGCAGATTCTTCTGGCAGTGGCGTTGACGGGCAGTAGCCGTTGGAAACGTATCCTATAGATCTACAGTTGACAGACCAGACTTGCGGTTTACAGATCTCTAGGGCCTATGCGAAAACCTAAATTTTGAAGTACGTGCTATTCGATGGAGTGCGAAACCTGCAATCTCTAATGAGTTCATTTAGCTTATCCTCTCTAAAGACTGACCCACCATCTAGAATTCGGCATTGACCCACCAGGAAAGGTCTATGGGCTATTATTGTAGGAAGGTTATCTCATGATTGCTGAAAATTCGTCTATATGGCGTTAACTCAGTTTAAACAGTGATCTTATAGAAGAACATATTTATTTCAACTATGATTAAATATGAGCGTAAGACATTTAAAATATATTTCTGCCAAATATTTGATTTTTTTTATAGGAACAGCTTTTATATTTCCTAAAAAAAGTTTAAAGTCTCCGTTTCGTTGTAAGTCTTAAATTATAACTAGTTACAATATTTTTGTCATTAGAACAATACCTGTTTACCCCAAAAATATAATATCATATGTAATAGATAGGAAGGTGGTCTCATGGTCAGGATTGGTGCTAAATTTGTTTAGATGACATCAACCCAGTTGAAATAGTGATCTTTGAACAAAAGTATTTTACCTGGGCATAATAATAATACACAGTTTACAATAATAAACGTTTTATAAATATGGGCATACCGTACTATATTTATAAAAAGATTAATACAAAACACTTTTTTTACAGTAGTGACTTTTAAAATCACTTTATATTTGTAAATATTATTAATTACAATACTTTTCTCATTAGATCCATTAAGTTTATGTGTTAAAAACATAATTTAATTGGTAATAATGAAAGAAAAGAAAAAAAAAAACATTATTATCATGCTGGAATACCTGATCGGAATATCACAAATCGAGGGCCTAACACAAATCTACGCGATGTTTTAAATCATTACCAACCACAGACTCGATTGTATTTCAAGAGAATTCAACAAACAGGAATTTAGGTAGAGGACTTTTGGGTGGGGGGGGGGGGGGGTGGGGGGGGGGGGGGGTGGGGGGGGGGGGGGGTGGGGGGGGGGGGGGGTGGGGGGGGGGGGGGGTGGGGGGGGGGGGGGGAACAATTTAAATAATTAAATCACTAAATAATTTCAACCAGTAAAGCCATTACTGTGTTTGTCCTTAAATAAAAATTACATTTATTTCATCTTAACTTAACTACAAAGTTTGCTTCAGTGTTCCATTGCAGTTAAACCCTTTGACTTTTACAGACACTATAGATCACGCTGACTTCTGAAAGCACTCATGATCATACAGAAGATTGTCAGCATTGAAGTTATTAGAGAACTACTTAACGATAATGAATGAAATTCAAATATACATGATTCATGCATAGTTTACTGTAGTCGGAATATCTGTTAGATGTTTAGAGTGTCATATGGTATAAATGTCATGTCTTTTGTAAATGTATTATAACAATATCACTAAAATAAACTCGTTTCTAACTGATGAAACAAGTGGCATACGATATACTAATGCAAGAAATAAACAGGACTTAGTTGTGTGTAAAACATAATCGTATCATGCCAATCGTTCATTTCAGTATATCATATATTATTTATCTACCTACAATTTTAATAAAGAACGGTGCAAAGGTAATGGAAACTAGCCAAAACAATTACCTGTATACCTGTGTATAGGTGTGCATAAATCTGCAACATTATTTTTGAGGTGTTTATTTAATATTTGTACAAGATTACATACACGCGAAATATAGTTTCAAAAGTATAACAGTCTCAACCCTGGAACTTAATGACAGCCTCTCTAAAGGAGCGGTAAACTCTTTCACAAAATAAAATTTTCGTGTAAGCAAATATGCTACGCTTTTTTTAAATAGTGTTTTTAAAATGCAGTATACAGTATACGGACTTCAAAGAAAAATTACAATGTTAAAATTCTGTACTAATTTAAAACTCAGGCTGAATTTATTTAGAAGTGTCGCACTATAATTGCACAGTGTAAAAACTCTTTTAACATATAATAATAATATAGCTGTTATTTTCGAATCATATCATTAAAAAATAATTTTAAACATTTAACTAGAAAACTTTTATATGTTTATTACACTTAAAACGATGTTTTACAGAAGCCGCAAGTTTATAATAAACAGATCGTGCACCTTTTGAGTTTGACTTTAAATTTTCGATTATAATGCACTAAAATTGAAACCCTGTTGATATGTTTTACCTTAGTAATAATGCCATAAACATATGTTAGCTTGAAATCCACTCTTGCCAATCAGAACGCGAATTTAACATAGTAAACATAAGTAAACATAAAAGGATCATATATAAAAGTACAACCGTTTAATTCTTTTCCAAAATTTCAGAATAATTTTACTCGTAAATACATTGTATCACTCTTTCGCCTCAAGTATGAATTCATTTTAGTTGTAGTACTTAAAATGATTATCAATTAATTTCAAATTTATTTTACATACTTTAAATACAGTTCAACTCCATCATCGTAAAACGTCTTTTGGACTAAAATTAAAACATTTCATTGAGTTATTTAATTTGTGTATTTAAATAACACTTTTAGCCATTAATAATAAACTATAACGTTTGAAAGCAATGTATACAGCTGAGAAACCGAAGTGTTACTGGAGCGTGGAGAGTGAAGATGTGCTAATGGCTGTGGTGTTTAATGGCTGGGCGAAAGGAACGTGTGCGCTCTTCGCAGTCTTTCTTTATTTATTGAGTGCTCAGTATTTGTTAAGAATGTAACACTAATTACAGCACCAATGACCATTGTACATGTATTACTACATATTTATCATTATTCTACACAAATGTTCCATTGGAACTACTTCGAGATTCATACAGGTGAGCAAATTTCGCTGTTATTATGCAGGATTCCTGGTTACTTACTGAAATGAAACTCGTAGTTTTAAATGTCAATACACTCCTTGTATTTGTATGTATTTATTATCTGGGAGTCGTACATGTTATGTTTATCTATAATATATGTTGAAAGTACCAACCTATTCCAACTTCAAGTTTTTATATTTGAAATAAATATACTTAGCGTAATTAGTATTTACATCATGCTCTAAAACCTAGTTTTATTGACATACCAAGCCACTGTAATTTCATACATCTCATTTTGATCAATAACATACTCTTAGCTATGCATTAGATAGTGAGTTACATTTATTAAACACAGAAAAAGCAACGCGTATGAAGATATGTAGTTATAAATTTATATAATTGTTAACTATAAGCGGAAACTTTGACCTTAGAAAGCGTTAAAATCCACCTTATACACTATTAGTTTTAAGGGCAGTAAGAGGTGACAATCTAGGATTTTAAGTTTATGATTTATTTTGTAACATTAAATCCCTTTGGAAAATCTTCAGAAAAAGATTTCACTTAATCCTGTGACACAAAATCATCTGAATCAATCAGTAACGATTTTTATTAAGTGTCTGAGACAATTAATAACCTTATTACCTTATTTTTATCCATGAATGGTAAAATCAACATACGGTTTTAATCAGTCTCTCTTATACTATTCAATAACATTTGATAATTTTGTATATCATGTTCTAAGACTGCGATTTTCACTTCACAACTGAAATAAAACTTAGTTCTGGCTTAAATTCACTCATGTTGAAAATTTTCTACTGTTATCATCTTTTCAATTTGCAACGTTACTAATGTTCTGAGCGATAAAGTCTAGGCTATTGTCGATAAAAGTCGCATTAACTACCGATCATGACAATATCATAAGAACTTAAGCTGAAAAAATAATTTAGCTAAAATTCTCTAAATTAATTTATTTCAGGCAAATAAAACATTTTAATACTTAAATTGCGTCGACGAACTATTCCCATATTTAATCATTAATACTTAATTACATTTAAAAAACATTCAATCTTGCCTCATTATTGACTTTTATGCAAATAAATACAATTTTACTGATAGTGGGAAGTTACCAGTACAAAGCGTTGGCGTTACGTAATCCAAGACCGATTCCTAAGCCAAACTTCCGGGGAAAAGTCACGCCCTGAAGAACCTTACAAACACTTCAATTGGGTAAATGGACTTCTTTAACTTAGTGTAGGAGTAAAGAAGCCGTGGATATACAACATTTCAATACATCTTTTAATTTTATTAGTAATTGATATTCATTCATTATTTGGCTCTTTATTAATTACGTACTGACAAATATCCTTTACCTGTATTTAAAATTGTAAAATACTACCATATAAACAATATACTAGTAGTAACAGTTATTTAAAAATGTTAACAATTGTAAGCTAATGCCATAGCTACTGGAAATTATAGAAATTACACTGTTGTGATATTCACGTAAATGAATAATCTGACACAAACCTTTTAAAACCGCCAAAGATTCTTAAAAAAGTGCCAAATACAGTGCCGGGAACCAAGTTATAGTCTCGGTGGAACATAAGTGATAATTATAATACTATACTCTAATCATAAAATATTTCTATATAATGAGTGTAATGTAAATCAGTAAATCACGAAACTTTCATCCTGGCAGCTTTTAACAATTAAGCCCTTTTCAGTTACTAATGTATGCAAGTCACTAGAGACTGAATAAATCAAATATTTAGTCATTTTATATTATGTTGAACATTAAGTGACTTCTATTAATATAAAACATTAAAGGCAATTTAGGAAATTGCAAGATATGTCCTTCTCGGAACCACATATTGCGCCTAATGCATTCAATCAATGAAAGCTTGACTCAATTACATTATTAAGTTTAGTTTTACAACTTGTGTATTAGCATCATAGTGAAGATATATTTTATACAGTTTTTAAAACGTTGTTGTTGTGAATGTTTTCAGGCACATGATACGTCTAACACGATGAAAAATACAAAATCATTTATTATTTTATAAATCTTGAGAAATTTACATTACTGGACCTCTTATAATTGGTTTATTTACATAAAAAGTGGATATTCCATGTTCTCGGTTGGGGAGGAAGGAAAGAGGATAGTTTTTCGATTAGATATTTAGGATAGGAATTTAGGATGTACATGACATATCTTTTTTGCAAGAATTCTGACATAAATGAAAATGAAAAAAAATGTTTTATAAAGCTACATGAGATACGCCAATGAGCAAAGGGGTCTGTTTGCCAAGAATATTTTCAACGCATTTAGTATTTTCGGGAAATAACAGTAAGTGAACTAGGTACGTTAAAACTTTTCCTATGTACTTGTGCAGTAAAATTACAAATACTAGCCTACCACACGTACTCCGATACGGAGATCATTTCAATAAAAAACACATCAACGTATCCTGCTTATCTTGGTATTGTATTTAAGGCTTACTTTGTTTTGATTCATTTAGCCTGTAAAAGAAAACTTATATTTATAAAAATTAACAGCTATGTAGATTCAACAATGGGTTTAATTGAGCTTTTTTTTTTTAATTACTACTGCGTTCTTTAAGTGTACAATGAAACATTCCAAACCAAATATAGTACATAATAAACCTTTCCGGATGCAAGATTTTGTACGAAATCACCGTGGTGTGTTAAATAACGAAGGCAAGAACACAGCATCATTTTGGAAAGCATTATTTTTTTGGACAAAGTCTGCGATATTCAGATACAAATCAGCAAATAGGTTACTTATATTTACACAGTGAGTATATAGTTTTAAGGTGTACCCTCAATCCTGCAATACTATCCATTGCAGGAAGGGTTTTTGTGGTCTAACAGGCAGACATCCGAATTAATTGGAAGTCAATAGGACGCGCACTCCAGTAATCTAGATTCAGATCGTTAATTTAAACTGCCCCGAGTGAGAATGTTTGTGGTTTCCGTCCAAATGCACCATATGTAAACAACAATAGGCCTATGGGACTAAAGAAGGCTTAAATAAAAAACTTTATAAGCATTATTAAATTTTAATAAACTTTAGGTGTGTCTCGCTGCGATTTAATATCACAACTGATGAGTAAATCACAGAGCCCTTCGCCAGATCTGAAACTATAAGTTACTTTTTCTTCATCAACTTCCCATAGGACACGAAATTAATGTTTCAATGTAGTTCACTGATACATTTTAGTTCAACGTTTCTAGCATTCTAAAATCTCTAGTGATTAAAATTCTGTATTTCTCAACGCCTAAGACAGGTTTAAAATTAATTCATTGCCCAAATAAAGTGTTTTAGGTATTCCAAACATGAGTTATTTACCTGTATTGCTTGCATATGGATTTATCCATGATTGGTTAGTGGGGATATAGAATACATGTATATATTGTAGGATACAATGTCTGTCCTCTACTTCTGGTATTATTTCATGCCGCATTCTGTTTCTGTTATTATACAGTACGGAACACTAGTTTATAATATAGTATACTAAAAGCTTGGATATAAAAATCATAATACAATTCACACAGCTATCGGTCAAATAGTCACTGCTTTATTTTATCCATATATAAGAGTTATACACATGCAGCCTATTAAATGGCTGTCAAGGGCAAGTCTAAGACCTAAAGGGAATCCTGGTGAAGTTTGGCAAATGTATGTACTATTCCCTTTAATTTGACACGAAAATATTTGTGATCGATTGGGTATTCGCTGAGAACTTGACCCGTGCATTATTATATAATGTCGGATTTATTTACATAAAATGAAAAATGCTATAAAAGTTTAAGCATGAAATAACTCAAATGGATAACTGTATTACAGCATATTTCAAATATACCGAGGTAATGATGTAATTACTTTATTTTGCCATGCAAAAGCGCTTCATGATCCTTATCAGATAGCAATCAATAATGTTCTCAATTAGATTCCCCACACAATTTACAGTGAAATCACATTTTGCCACGATACCCAGTTATACTACTTGATTAATCGTGCTACTGGACCAGTAAAACGATTTAACAGCCACAACGTAATATACTCCGACGATTGCCAATTCATTTCAGAATTCGGATTTAAATTTAGGAGTAGCGAACTTCTATTTTTTTAATATACTCAATGGACAACAACGAATAAATTTATTTATGAATTTTAAGAATTACTTCAGGATGCCCGTTTAAAATAATGGTAAAAATATTTAGTCCATTACATTAATTTATAATTTGGTGTACTGTGAAATGAAACTGGGGGTAAATTTAACTGTACAACACATTTACAACATTTTGTGGATAGGAAAATATGTAAGTTGTTTTTAACATGAGTAGTAGAAATAGTGTGACCATGATTCACTCGTTTTCATAAGTTGTTTCTTACAACAGTTTCTTCACTTTTAGTGTGTGATTAGTGATGATTATAAATACACAAAATTAATACTTATAAAAACTTTTTCCAACATTACAAAACTAAAATTCTAGGATTTTGATGGTTATTTTTGTTTAAATTCGTGTATTAATTAATACCACATATTATTAAGGTAAAATACAAAATTATGTGTACGGAATGTTTATGCTATTTAGTAAATTTGTGTACCATAATGAATGCTATTCGCCATTTATACTTTTTTACTAGGAACAACTAAATAATGGAGAACACTAAAATCATTAGTGTGTTTGAAACTGATTGACCTTATTAAACGCAAGGTTTAATTGTTAAACCATGTTATGATATTACTAATATAGTTGTATAGTGGTGAAACGGATAACAATATGTAATTATATTGGTCTATGAAACAATTATAGCTTCCGCGACAGCAACTAACATAGGATACTTAACATTTTACAGGCGCTTTTAAAGCTCATAGTTTACATAATTACACAGGGTTCTAACCTTACCTAGCTCACCGGAACTTGTATTACTTAACCGAACAAGTTTTATACTGGTGCATGTCAAACTATGTTATTACGCTAAGTGTCATTAATACCTACTACGTAAAAGGTTTGTCACAGTTTCTTTTTTTTCTGCTGGGGGGTAAAGATTTCATTTTCTGTATGATCACCTGTCGTTATAGCTGTCAATAGCGAAATGAGCTAGATACTTCAAATTTTGCATAGATCCTCAGCGAAGGCTGTTAAGCGAAACATGACGGCGTATTCCTCCTATCTTGTTTGTTTACACCTATATTTCATATTTGTTTAATTTATCCAATACTTTTATTTTAATGGCGTGCAAATTTTTTAAAATACAATCGTTGTAAAAATAACTAGGAAAAATCTGTAACATGTCTATTTTGCTGTCGCCTTTTTAACATAAAAAATACCTATTATACAAACAATTAAGCTGACTATACTACATATAAAAACTTGATTCTTATAAATCAAAACTCTCCATACTAATAAAGTATAGTTTATCAGCCTTTTGAAGAATTTTCTCTAATATATTACTTTCTGAATTTACAAAAAGAACTATTGTACGTATGGGTAAAATATGATAATCTATTTGGACAAGTCTGTCTTGGAATCATACTTAATGCATTTAAGATTTCCATTTAAAAACAGTCTTGTTAAGACAATACGTAGTCCAATTTAGGGCGTAATTTATGATATCATACTACTATGCAAAAGAAAGGAAACAAATTAGTATTTTTTAAAAGCACGACATATTAGAGGTAGAAACTACCACAATACCGTTCGTCTTGGCATTGGCCCTCTTGACACAATATTATTGACAATATTGGCTCAACGCTTTTAGCCCTTGGCCAGTCTCCAGTCCATCAAACGGAACATAGCACATTGTTATCCACCAGACTTTCATATTATCAGGTTACCAGGTATTTTATTAAACCGAATTTTCTAGATGTTATTACTTAAAGGGAAATAAATAATTCTAAAACTAAATAATAATATTCTTCTTCTGTATAATGGAACTAATTACTCCACATTGCCCGAAATAATTTAATGTTGTGATGGTAAAATATGTAAATCTGGTCTAAACTGTATCGTTTACTGCTTATATTGATAACATATATATTTAATTTATATATAATTATTCTGCCCGCTCTTATTGGCCATTGACCTGAACGATGATCTTATTAAACTTAATAAGGAAAGACACGATGTACTACAAGGTCAATGGTACTAATAAAGAATGTTATGTTACAAACAGGAATTTATCCCGCACTATCTCTAACTTAGATTTATTGTCCAACGTCATAGACCACTTGCTATGGACACTCCCAAACAGTGTTTATTTACCGCAGCAATGCTTCAAACTGTATCTGATTAGAGAATAAATTAATTTTATTTCATTAAAATAAGTTAACTTAATATATAATATGTAAACTGGATTTCATGTCCAAGTGTGTTTTTTGGTCTTTTGGAATTTCGCACTATGTTGCAGTTAGTGAAAAAATGCATCGAACTCAATAGATCCAGTAGTAAATTTTGTACATTTAACGTTTGTATGGTATATATTAGGCTTCATTGGATGATTCATTCTTGTTATTGGACTAAATTATTGCAATGTTATACGTAGAAACCAGACTATGCTTTCTATCAAAGTTTTCAGGCTATAAACCAAAAGAAATATGAATTTTTATTATGTGTTAAATACATATATGGTATATTATGTTATGTCATATATTATATATACATGGAACATGTACCAATTAGTTAATACAACAAGCAAATATGGTAGCAGAAGCAAGCAAGCACCAATTGATTTCAGGGTGTGGGAACTTGGTATTTCCCAGAAGCTTAGTGCTAGGGTGTTGAAGACCTTACATAAATGTTTGACAAACGTAACCTGTTTTTATTTTATTACTTTTTTAACAGAAAACAAAAAGATAAAATTTAAGAAATTGTAGAGGAACATTTACTGTAACCCACATGACAGTGCTATTATGTTTTACATCCCTTAGATCACTGGTGGCCAGTTAATAAAATATTAATTTAATATATCGATACGTTTAAAATGAACTGTTTTATTTCATTTTTCACAGTGGCTTATACATCGTTTTTGCAAAACACTACGAGGGCAAATCAAATATAAACGGTAATTTTGCTGTTGACTGTACCAAACACGTTCGGACATGATGCGGCTGTGGGCGATTGTCGTTTTGCTTAATAGGAGTGGGGGGAACTGCTTGCTTCACACGAGCGTTGTGTTCTGCCTTCAGTACAGCCATGACTGAGCGAGAGTTACATCCATCTGTTGCGCAACGCATCGTCATAAAATTTTTAACAAATGAAGGTGTTAAGCCTTCGGAAATTTCTACTCGTTTGCAGGCACAGTTTGGGGATACTACTCTGTCTCAAAATCGAGTGTATACGTGGGCCAGAGAATTTAGGGTTGGCCGAGAACGTGTTGAAAACGAAAGTCACGGTCGACGCCCAAGGTCAAGTCTTACAGATGACAACATTAGTGCGGTTCGACAGCTTATTGAAGGTGATCGCCGGTTAACTGTTCAAGAAATCTCGTCGGAAATTGGTATCAGCTACGGGAGTATTCAGTCTGCAATCACAGACCACCTTGGCATCAGAAAAATTTGTGCTCGCTGGGTTCCGAGGTTGTTGACCGGAAATCAAAAACAGGTCAGGTCGGAGATTGCTGGGAGACTTCTGTAACGATTTCAAGAAGAAGGTGAAGATTTTTTGAGGCGCATCGTCACATGTGATAAGACGTGGGTCCACCATTACACTCCCGAATCGAAAATGGCAAGTAAGGAGTGGCGAAGGAAGGATGAAGGCTGCCCAGTGAAAGCCAAAACTCGTCTCTCAGCCGGAAAAGTTCTTGCAACAATTTTTATTGACTCAAGGGGAGTTCTACTCATTGATTTTCTTCACGATCAACGAACAGTGAATGCGGCTTACTACTGCCAGGTGCTACAGTCAGCAAAAACCAGTTACCGGAACAAAAGACGAGATGTGCCCATTAGAGATGTCATCCTTCTCCATGACAACGCAAGGCCTCACACAGCATTGTTGACAAGGGATAAATTGGAAGAAATGGGCTGGGAAACTCTCGAACAACCTCCTTACAGTCCAGACCTGTCCCCTTGTGACTATTTTTTGTTTGCGCCCCTGAAAGAATCACTTGGAGGAAAACGATTTGAAAACAATGAAGACGTCGAAAAACACGTGCGCGATTGGTTAACAACTCGCCTTTAATCTTTTTATGAACAGGGAATATTCAAACTTCCAAATCGGTGGCAGAAGTGTGTAGATAATGCAGGAGACTACATTGAAAAATGTTGAAGGTATAGTTTCTGTATAATATTATTCAATAAATATAATTTTGAAAATTACCGTTTATATTTGATTTGCCTAGTAATTCACTATGATTAAATGGATAAACGAATGCTCGTTGGCAAGATACTGGCTATACATTGATGGCACTCAATGTGAAGCAAATCAGCCTGCTCGTTCTATTTTGAGGCGACTCAAAAAGAAACATTCTGTAGAAGTTAGAGCAAGAGATTCACTGATAAACCGAATGTCGGTGTATCTAATTTCTCTCTAAATAGTGTAATTTATGAAACGTACATGGCAGCTTTGCTGACCCCACTCGGGTGTTTATCTATTACCATTCAATGCTATGTTGGATAGCTGTGGAGTTATAATGCTAATGATGAGTTACTATATTTAGTTTTTGTATATATGTATTAAAATCTACAATGTAATAGAACAAAATAAATTCTTTGCCCTTGGCCAGGATCTAGAACACTGATTGGATTGTAGTTGAAACGCTAATATAAATTACGATAATGTTATTCGATAGCAGAGGAATGGTCATAATTTCACTTTTCATTTATTGAAAGGGAAACATTGATTCATTATGTTACGTAAATCATTATCGAGATTACTTAATGCAGGTTTCATTGGTATCTTCACAAAGAGCAAGATCACAGGGAACCAATAAAGATCATTTGCGGTCACAAAAATGTTTCTGCTGCTAGGCTGATGCAAATGCACGCTCTGTAATTATTACAAATTCACCTAATAGAATACTTATTCACTTATTATGACTTTTTAAATATTATACCAATATGTAGGAGTTATCTTTGAAGTTATATTTTCTTACTATAAGTATAATATTATAATATTTATACTTTTTCGTATTGGTTTTGACTAATTCAGACACTGTTAGTAGGTCTGCAATAATTGTTAAATATCATTAATTTGTTAAAGAATGTCACCTAATTTAGTAACAAAACTTATAATACGAAAATTTCAACTTTAAGTGTCAATCTTAAAAGAGTTTTACTCCAGAATCTGTTGAATAGTTTTGTATCAATTTAATTGGGTACATAACCTACCATGCTGAATTTATGATTATGAGGGTTGGAAGGGTAGACAATTTGTAATTTAAAAAGGTAAAAAGAGTCTACGGTACAATATTTGGGAGGCAATATTTTTTTAAATACACTTTTAATAAAAGTGTAATGCAGTAATCAAAGTTAAACAAATATATAACTTTAAATACAAACTAAAAAAAATTTATACACAATTTTAATATTTTTCATAAAGTTATATATAAAGAGTAAAATAAAAAGGCCTTAGCTAACAATTAGGTCTAGAATAATCGGTCTTTTAAAGTTTCGGTTGTCTGTTTGAGTAATACTCATTTGCATCGAGTGAATCTATAGGAAGTCCACATTCTTTTATATCTCAAATGTAACACGCTTAATATTTTACTGCTAAATAGCATATGAAAAATGGGTATTACTATGCAATTTTAATTTTTTAAAGTCTTTGTTTTAAAAACCATATCCAGTGACGAAATAGAACCTCCTGACATTCCTCAATACTGCTAAAATATCCGCATAACACTTGTTTTTCTTGAGGAACTGCCTGTAACATATATGTTACACTAAAGTCTAGAATCAAAACAAAGGGCCGAAAGCGGCTTGCCTTTACCCCTTCTCCTTTTTGACCATCGCCTTCCTGCTCCATCATTTCAGATGACACGACGCGGTGGCGAAGAAAGAGCATACATTGATGTCTTGTTAGTATATCACTTTCGTCTACGCTGGTGTTGCGTATGATTGTGATTCTCATAATCGTGACTTGTACTCGGGACGTGCATCCAGTGCCGTGGGAACACCTGGACTGGACTCCAAGCAGCTTTCGGGAATGTTTGAATCCTTTTCGTTCCATTCTTTTCGTTATTTATTTTTATATGTAATAATAGCCACATGACGACGAGTAAGATTAGAATCTACGAAACTTTATTTTATACCTTTTGTAATGTAAAATGATGACAAATGTCCGACACCCTGTTTTTATTTCAATACAACTTTAACCTTGTTATTGGAAATATAATTCATGCTAATCAGAAGAGCACATGTATATAGCCAAAAATAAAAACCATTTTAAATTTCTTACAACATCTGAGCACTTAACCTGATTATCTCAAAAGCTTCGAAGTGCCAAATTTGGGTTTTTTAAGTAACATTACTTCTTTATTAAGAATTTGCACGTTTTATTTCTAATGTTTGAAAACATTTCATACATAAACGATTATAATACGCATATATATATATATATATATATATATATATATATATATATATATATATATATATATATATATATATATATATTTATACCCATTTGCGTCGTTATTGGCACTACATTTTTTTAGTAACCAATTTATTTACACACAATTTGTACTCACTTTCTTTCTTATAAAAATAATTTTTAATTATTGAAATGAACCTCATCGATGCATTCTCTGTCCATTTAAAACGACAACAAAAGAATAAAAGACAATAAAGATATTCTGGGGATACAGAAATGAAATAAACAGGATTTACTTAATTTCTTTTATTACCTCACCATTATATCAAATTTATTGGGGAGCAGTTTAAATATTATGACTCTGAGTAAAACAGTTTATAACATTACAGTGTCAGAAAGAGGCGCTTAATAATAAAAGGAAATTGCATAGGTAATCTAGTTTTTATTTTGGAAAAAAATATATGGAAATATTTACAGTAACGTAATATAAAACAAAACAATAGCATCAAACGTAAGCATTCGCTCTGAAACATATATTTCTTAAGGGAATAGTTAAAATATTTAAGGTATATAATTCACAGAAATTTATTCATCCCTGGAAATTACCAACAATATTTCCAAATTTCTAGTTTTATTTTAAGCTATATCCCTAATTATTTAATTTTTATGTTGGGGATTGTTATTAATGATAAAAATAACACAACGTAATTTCTTTACATGTATAGTTTTTTATACGTGATATAATCTGACTTTAGTTCTAGAGCCAGCTACTGCTAAAGAGTAGGAGACTGGTTGGCCACCGTTATTGCCAGGATTACCGGCTCTGATTTGTTGATGGTAATTAACGGGATATTGCACAATGTAAGCCGATTTGTCCAGGAATCAACTTGCTATCCCATAATTGCAAGGATCTTAGAAGACAGATTAAAATTTGATAAAGACAGCTGGAAGGATTATTGTACATTGTTTTCGTCACCTTTGTTTTTGTTATATACTTATATTATCTTGTAATATTATAAATTAAACTTATATCGGTGTCCATGAAACAGTCTACTTTGTTACACCCGTAGTTTGTTTCAACCGTTTTTAATTGATTTCCTTACTTAGTACAACACATTCTAAGGCACTATCATCGGAGTCTTAGAGCAAGGTAGGATGGAAAATTTAATAATATTTACCGTATTATCTGTATATAGTGTTATCACCACATGTTTTCTTGCTCGAATTACCTTTTTTCTTATTGACCAAATATGTATTCAATAGGCTCACGTGTTTCCTCGAACACGGACATGGGATTAGATAGTTTTTACATTTATACTCACGTGAATGAGCATTCGCTTTTAAAATTTTTATATTTTTCATCTCTATTTACCAAAAAATAAAGCTTTTAACATGACCTGACTATTCAAATATCAGCCATAATCGTTTGGTACTGCTAAAAATAGGTAAGAACGTTTTTTCAACAAAAGCACAACAAAATTCACGAAAACTTTTTGGTTCCCTTCTCCGAACGTACAGTATACAAAGAACTCAAATTAGTTCAATGAATATACTGGTGGTCATTTTCACGTTCTTTGGTAATGTTTGTTCTTTACACCAAGTTGAAGAAGAAGTCAATCTAATAGTTGAAATTATTTGCTTGAATAATGATCAACTTATGAAGAAGACATTAACTAAAGTGAGCACACAAGACTAGTTTGACCAGGCTCTTTAAAGTAACCTTAAGAAGATTTACTCACCAAATATCTTAAATTCATTCATACAATCAACATACATGAGGCAAATACGTTAACTGAGTTGTAAAAATACCATTGGTTGTAAGATAATGAGTAACCTATGGGGAACTAAATACAGTGACTAATTAACAGATTTCCAGTTCTGGCGATATCGTCAATGTATTGTTTTATTTGGATAAACCAAATAATATCAGACTGAACGCATTGATGGAAGCTAAAGGTACTGATGACCGTATCTACAAAATATTCGTCTTGTCCCTCCGTTAGATGTCTTAAAAGGGCCACTCTTTAATTGGCATTATTAATGCCATTTATAATGTTTCTGAATATGATACTACTAACCCTTTATATATTATATTTTTAACATTAAATATCTAATATATAAGGATATATTTATTTATTCGTTAGTTTTAATAATGCTGTTATATTAGTAGTTTACATCTTTCTGACTACCTTGTTATATTTAAAATTCTCAGCACGTTAAAAAACATTTACGTATTTACATATTTTAACATTTGTGTGTTGACTATCATCATATCTTCCCACATAAAGCCCCAAATTTCTACGGTATTCACGATCAATAAAAAACTAAAATATGAGAGGAGATTAATATATCAAAATTTTACAAGATATTTGCATAAGGCTGATTATACCATTCATCAAGAGCCATTGGCTGGTTCAGGCTATTATATCAGTTGAGGCTACACAAGAGTGCCAGTATTGTCAGACCTCTCAGATCTGCTGGATATAACTGAATTGCTCTCGCAAGTCTTACAGTCGACATCACTTTGTGGTTAATTCTGAGAATGGAAAGCAATCTCGAAATTGAACCAATCCAGGTGTAACGAACTGTCCCTCATATTTTATAACAATATAGAGTTAAACGGTGTACTACATTATTCTTACTGTTGCTATTGCAGAAGTTTATTTCTCATTTTCTATTCTAGTAATAATTTTTACCAAAACATTTTAGTATTTTGAATATAAAACTGTAAATTGAACAATTCATATATAAATATTGGCACTAATTCAAATAAGAGGCATAAATATTGCTATGGCATTGACTTAGGTTTGGGTTTTTCTTACAATAACTGAATTCTACCACAGGACCATTCGTTATAAAACGGCTAACAACAGTTCCTTTCTGCATACCAGAGAAATGTTTATTTCACTTGTGGCCGTCATCTAAATATATATATATATATATATATATATAAAATTTAAGTTTTAAGAGTATAGTAATTTGTATAAAGTTGAAGCTGTTTAAATTAACAATACAATTGGCCATACTTTATGGTTTTTTACTGCTAATACGTAACTTATATAAAATGCACAAAGAGTCAAGTTCCACGTAAGTACTAATATATTATCGTATTTTGGATCATGATAAAAAGGTTGTAAATAAAAAAATCGATAGACCTGATTGAAATGGATGATATTTTAAGAACTTCGAGAAATTAAGGGAGACGAACATTACTACTAGCTGTCAGAAACTTCACATTCCACTGTTGAATATTCATACCGTGTGTGAGGTCTTAGAAAGTTAAATACAAGTTCATCAAGTGTAAGTTCATCAGCTTTAGTAATTTTTATTGTGTAATTCGAATTATTTGACACGTTTTATAGGTGCAAATATAACGTTGTGTGCCGTGAGATACTGTGCATTCACCCCACAGTGAAATACATTCTGGCCTGTACTGTAACTCACATTGGTAATGGAGGATACAGAGGCATTAGAATAAAAATAAAAGTTATACCTTTCAGGTTGATTTAGTCGAAAGGACACAATGACAAATATGTGCTTTCATCAACTGGTATGAGATATGGTAAACTTGGTAATGGCTAATTTTACATATATTAATACGATTTATGGTTACATATGTACATTCTACAACTGATTTTCAGGAAGCAAAACTTCTTTTCTCTGTTTTAAAGGCTAGGGATATACTAACCGTCGTAAAATATCTTTTATATTTACCAGGAAGACAAGAAAGTGAGTTAATATTGTAAACATAAGTATTGTTATTGATTAAACAATAATTTAACGAAGTGTAAAATATTCTCATAATCAATTTCAAGTCACTGCTAAAAGTGGTATTTCTAAGTAAATCATCATGCACCACAAGGTCCGTGTATATCTCGGTCCCCTGTTATATCAGCTACTTATAATTTATAACGTTGATATGATTGTGATTAGTATCTTCTTACTAAACCTATATTTACTACACTAAGAGTTTTCAACTAAAGTACACAGTAGTATTAAAAATATATTATGGAAATATATTATTCTGAATATTTAGTGAAAAATTGTTGTAGTTTTTACAATCTACACATATTTTGCGTTTTTCTTTGTTTGAGGTTATAACTCCCGGGAGGGCCACAGGAGCCGTACTATACATAATATATGCAGACGGTACACAGCACGCCATTCAGTATGCATTAAGAGTCATTTCTTCTTATCTTTCTGTTTGATGCTGTAAAACACACACATAACTTACACACAAATGTGAAATTTATTCAATCCATTATTTGTTTTCTTTGCTCTTTTAATAGGAAAGCCCTAGTATAATTTAAATATGGTTTATATCAGTTTAGTGTTTATGCTAACCTATATTCATAAGGTGTTTCTCTTTTTGTTGAAAAAACTATATTATATTATATGATCGTTTGTTATACTTGCATTAAGTACTCTCCAAACGTAACATAGAATGTTACAGGCGGCAATGCAAAACAATTTTACAATCCATTAATAAATCCAATCTATTATTTGTTTATACATGAAATCTGTTAAACTAATCTTTAAAGTGTCAATATATATAAACAAAACTTTTAATTAAGAAACTTGGAGTATTGAAAATAGTTTAATTTAAAATCACTATTAAATGAATTCACATTTTCCAATAAAATTAATACTAGAAAGTGTCTATTCATTTACTAGCTGTATTAAATCAAACAGTTTAAATTCTTAAATAAACTACTTTTAACATTGTTGCAAATTATGTAATTAAGATAATCTGTTAAAAACACAAAATGTATTGAGTATAATAGTTTTAAAATTTACATTAAAAAACCGTGTGTCCAATTATTAATTCTCAGATTTCACGTTTTTTCAGGCTGTTCGGGTTATAATTTTAATCATTTTAAAATTGTTCTATATGAAACCTTATGATCTAAAAATAAGGCAAGTTCAATATTTAAAAATATCCACTTTTTATAGTAAAGTAAATTTCGTTGATAGGGAACATGTTATTCTATGAGTGTACGTTTTTAGTTTAGTAACTAAACGTCAAAATGACAAGCTAACATCTTGACGTATAAGAAGATTAATCGCGAACATGTTTTGCTTTTCATGTCATAACGTACTTGAATTTATATTTTTTTAAAGCAACTTCGCGTGAAAATAACCTTAAGAGATCTCCTGATAAATGTTTTTAGAGATAAAGTAGCCTATACTTATGAGTATATTTTTGAGGATTTATTTTAAAGTAATTAACAGTAAATTACTTTAAAATAGTAATATGTATATTAGTAGTAAGATAGTAACTAATTCTACTAATAGGCAAATATGTTCAATTTTGTAGTTTTAAAGTGACAGTAAGTATTATCAGTAATTAATGTTAATATCCTGAACTGATCTTTTTTCCAGAAAACATGCCTAAGCAATTATTTTAACACCTAACCAAACTAAAATTATAACTGTATCCTTAACTGTATGTATCCCTGTCACTCATAAGATATAATCTATAAAGTATGATGCTTAATTTTAATCTAGAACAAGCCTCTACGCCATTTACGAAAATATCTACAATTAATGTTCGCAGAAATCTCGCAAATCAGAACTGGTTATTAGTAAATATCAGATATTAACATAGTTATATTAAAATATTAAAACAAAAAGTCTCCATTAGTTTTAATGACTTAATAAATCCCACTGCAGATATAAGTGAACTTTCCTAAGCTCCTATAACTCCTGGTAATGAAGACATTAATCATACTCCTCAATATACTATAGGCGCTTTAACTACCAAACTTTTGCTACTTAGCGCAATGACGTCAACTACTGTCCTAGTTGTAGATCCGAGTGCGTTGAAAGGCATTTATTGCAGCAATGCAGCATTTATCACTTTAAATTGCTAATTGGAAATAGTAAATATTTAAGAGTTTTATCTTTTTTTATTCCAAATGAAATTATACGTCATAATGTTAGACTTTATTCTTAATAAATTGGTAAACACAATAATTATGTTGTAGCATATTAATGATTAGAATAATATTATTAAATTTTTTATAAAGTAATTTTTCACATAATTTTCATTTTTTATGAAATTTACTTGATATGCTCTGCGCCCCAGTATTGGAATATTTAGGATTAAACTATATGGTCATAAGATAAAAGGGTGATACGAGGGAATTCTGTACTCACTTTAGCATATTTATATTTAAAAAAAGTCTACTTTATCAATTAGGATTCGTATTAGACGTTAAGGTTTTGTGATTTTGCATATTGTAACAACACGCTTTCTCGTATTTCTATATATTTTGTAATATAATAAAAAGTGTTAAAGTTATTTTAACTTAGTAGTTAAAAAAATAACAAATATTGTTTGATTTAAATTGGGACGTACCTAAATATAGAAGAAATATGTACAAACAAATTATCAAATTATATGTTTAAGCACGGCTAAATACAGTCAAAAATATATTTTACATACAGTCAGTCACAGATGACTCGGAGTCAGAAAATCCAATGTTGTCTGAACGTATCTTTGGAATCAAGATTAGAATAGATTTTTAGAATATTTTTTATATAGTTTACTATGACGAAATCAAATTTAGCGGAACATCGTAAAATATGCTTTCAACCTTAATGTTCTGATAATTTTATAGATAATTATTTTATCAACAATTAGTATTTATTTCTTTGAATCAAATAATTTTCCACCATAGTTATTCCAGTCATAATAACGCTGGCGGAGCGGTAACTATACGCAAGCAGCACAACTAATTATTTTTGGATCAATGGCTAACATTTAAAATAGCGAAGAGAGGCTTCATGAATACAAAAATTTCTTGTAGTGCAGTAAAACAACAACTGATACAGAATCATACCAATAAGTAGGTATCAAACCGAAACAGAAATGGTTAGGTCAATTGTTAACATAGGATTTTTTAGATAATCTGGAAAAAATATTGGCTGAGCTTTATCAAAGTATATCACTTTAGAGGCTGAAGGATTGTCTGTGTGTCCGCATAATACATCTCGAAAACAAAGTGACATATATTTGAAATGTTGCATGAAATTTATTTTATATACAGGCAACACTGAGTTAATGCATGTTACTCCGTGCTATTTTGCTGAACGTTTATGAATAATTTGCCGTCCGTCTTAGTCGTTACCACGATGAACGAGAAATTTGCAGATCAAATACATTTATATACAAACAGAGCAATACCATATGATATTGTAACTAGTGAACGCTTTATTTATAGGGCAGAAAGGAAAAAATTGAAGGAAAAGTCTAAGTAAGAGTCTATGAAAAGTTTTTGTTTCAGCCCATTCTTACGTTGTAGTACTCTCCCTAGCTCGTTTAATAATTTACGACTGCTATGAAAAGTAAGTTAATAAACATATATAAATGCATCGTGTGGAATAATATCTTGAGAAATAGTTCATCTGTAGACTTCAAATTTTACATGTTACTTCTATATAACATATGCAAGAATGAATTCTATGGCGATACATATCGAACCATAAATTTGACATTGAAGCTTGTCACTGGTGTAGTAAGCTGACACAATTACTCCTCCCCCCCAATTACATCTAGAGAATGAAATGACCATTAGACTTATGGTATTTAGTATGCAAGCCCAACTAAGCCTGTTTCGTAACATGTAGTTTGTCGTGATTCTACCTTGCAACCCATATATGCGCTAGCAATGCCTTGACCATATACCATTATATTATTCTACTTCAGGATGTGCTACCATTACACCACAGAGCCCTTACTTTTTACGATTCAATTATTTTGTATTTGGGCGTATTTCTCACAAATGCGTTTAAATAACCAAATAGCGTATGATCGATAGACCAAATAACTTATTATTAACAAAATTTAATTTGTATAAATAACAATAGCCGAATTTAATTTCAATCAACATTGAAAAAAGTACATATATATATATATATATATATATATATTATATATATATATATATATATATTGAATGGTGTCCAAGCAGAAATTCTTGTTATAGTAATTTTCATATGCGTTTATTATATATATATATATATATATATATATATATATATATATATATAAATTAGTATAACAATAATTTCTGCTTGGGCACCATTCAATCTTTTATTTGATTCTGATGGGTAAGAAAATAGAACATTTATATATAACCTCGGTATTACCGCTGCATACGACGTTTGAGAGTATTGTAGAAGTTACCTTTATGTAGCCAATGTTATACACACCATATAATAGTTTTTGTTACGTTATCGTAATCTTAAGTATGTACAGTGTTCATTTTAATACGAACGGTCGTAGACTTACACTAAGGTAAAAAGACGTTTATATGCTATAATGTGATATGCTCGCCACATTCCACAGGCAGTTCCTTTCTATATTCCCCTGTATTTTACATATGCATATTTTGGTTCATAACAGATCGATAGCTTTCCTCACAAAATATTATGGTTTTAAAGCATTAATAAATTATATTTTATTTTAATAAATAATTCTAAAATCAGCTAGACTATAGCTAAGATCTTGTTACACGTAAAAACGTATCGAGAAAGGTAAAATACATTTCAATGATTTTGTAATGTTTTACTCCTTTTAGTTTACTTTGCGATAGGAGTTTAATAAATTTATTTCAATAACTTTGGCTATAATGAAAATAAATAAAATATGTTTCTCTAACGGTAAACGAAAAGTACAATTAAATGAATGTTCGTAAATAGTATTAATTATTTTTTTTACGAATTACAATCTACAAAACACAAATCAGCTTCGCTATGAGTTATTTTACAACATAATTTAATTCTAAATAATCATAATTTAAATTATCAATCAAACTAGTAATTTAGGTTATGGGATACTCTCATATTACAACTAACACAATGAAGTGCATGAGTACAGATACATTTTGTTTACAGTTATTAGTAAAAACTGATTTTCCAGATTTGAAACAACTACATGTATTTCAGATTCAAAATTGTAATATACATGCTAGCGTTCATAACATACCTTCATTTCAACACATTTTGAAACCCCTATGTTGTGGTGGAAAACCAGTTACGCAGAAGAAAACAAAATACTCAAAAGTTTAAATAAATACGAGTTTTCTTAAAATGCTTAAAAGTAGGAATAAAGCACTCTATACTACATATCACGGCTTCAATATCTTGAGATATAAGAATAGTTATCATATTTAAAGTTAATAATCAGCTATTTTTACGACTCAATTCATGTTTCAAATATAAATAAAGAGAACAAAAAAATTTAAATGAATGAATATTGGGCTGACTATTCCGTTTTTTAACGTTTCTTCCTTATAATAGCATATAAAATACGTATTTTAAACCATAAGTTAAAATATGCAATTGCAATGATTTTTAAATGCCATTTAGGTATCTGAAGATATTGCAAAAAAGAGTAACACTTGACTACATAAAGAAATGTAAATAAATAGAAAAATTCACGTCACTCTAGTTGTATATGGGGACCAGTAATTCTAACAGGGATTTACCCATTTGATGTATAGGACAATAAGAAGCAGTCTATCAGGTTGACATTTTGCCTCCCTTTAAGGCATTTCGCAGTGCTCTCGATAGTTTAACAGTCAAGTTGAAAGAAGTTTATCAATATTAGCCGTAGTATAAAACAAGGTTGACATTGCCTCCCTTTAAGGAATTTCGCAGTGCTCTCGATAATTTAACAGTCAAGTTGAAAGAAGTTTATCAATTTATGCGTAGCGCAATATAAAACAATATCTATCAGGTTGACATTGCCTCCCTTTAAGGAATTTCGCAGTGCTCTCGATAATTTAACAGTCAAGTTGAAAGAAGTTTATCAATATTATGCGTAGCGCAATATAAAACAATATTTATCAGGTTGACATTGCCTCCCTTTAAGGAATTTCGCAGTGCTGTCGATAATTTAACAGTCAAGTTGAAAGAAGTTTATCAATATTATGCGTAGCGCAATATAAAACAATATCTATCAGGTTGACATTGCCTCCCTTTAAGGAATTTCGCAGTGCTCTCGATAATTTAACAGTCAAGTTGAAAGAAGTTTATCAATATTATGCGTAGCGCAATATAAAACAATATTTATCAGGTTGACATTGCCTCCCTTTAAGGAATTTCGCAGTGCTCTCGATAATTTAAACAGTCAAGTTGAAAGAAGTTTATCAATATTATGCGTAGCGCAATATAAAACAATATTTATCAGGTTGACATTGCCTCCCTTTAAGGAATTTCGCAGTGCTCTCGATAATTTAACAGTCAAGTCGAAAGAAGTTTATCAATATTATGCGTAGCGCAATATAAAACAATAGCTATCAGGTTGAAATTACCTATCTCGCTTGGGAATTTTGCAGCATCGTTCAATTGCTTGTGTGCTGATGAGGACATCAGTGCGCTCGGAAATTGTACAGTTAAGTGAAAAGAGTTTGTATTGCGTGTATTGAAACAAAGAACAATTTATATTAGGTTGACATTTTCTCTTTCCCTCGGGAATCTCCATGCATCGCTAAATTACTTGTTAGTTGACGAGGTCATTACTGCTCTGGTATATTGTTTAGTTAGATTGAAAGATGTTTACCAATGTAGTGAGTAGTAAAATAAAGAAAACTTATTATGACGTTGACATTGCCACTCTCGTGAATCTCCCAACATCATCGCTTTATTGCTTGCTAGTAGATGAGGTCATTACTGCTCTGGTATATTGTCGAAAGAGGCTTATAATAGGTAGAAAATAAAGAACAGTGTTTACAGGTTGACATTGCTTCTCTCTGAGGCATCTGCCAGGATCGCTAAACTGCTTGTAAGTTGATGAGGTCATTATAATGTGTAGCATAACAAATAAGAATGTATATTACAATACGTAGCTGATGATCACATTGGAGGCTGTTATTTTAGAATCTGCTGCTAGATTATTAGATAATGTGACAAAATGGGGTTTCTGGGGTTTCTGCTAATTTTTATATTCTTATTATTTTTATAATTTATATTCATTTCAGCATCCAGGTTGAAGCCTCAGCTGAAGTCTCAGTTGAAGCTAGTTTAAGGTATTAATTATGCATCTATAATATATAACATTGTAAGTTTGCATTATAACATTATTTCCAGTGAACTGATAATTTTCAGTTTTTACTGTCAACTGTTTACTCAGACTAATAATTTTTCCATATACTCTTTAACAAAAAAAGTTTTCAAAAATAGTATACCTACAACATCATTAACAATCGCATTTTTTATGAACTAAACCGTAATACAATTCGAGTATGGATGACCCAGATAATGTTTGAGATTATGAACGATTCTTACGAGTACTACACAAATCACATTTCATACTGCAAAGGTGAATTCGTCTATATCTGACGCCTGTGATTCATATCTGAGTGTAGTAAGCATTTCTTGCACCCAAACCTCGTGATCCATTTAACGTTCTAGTATGATATAAAAAACCATCATGAATACATTTTAAGCTTTATTCAATAAAACTATGTTACATTCTTTGAGCTAGCATTTAATGTAAAATGTACGAATGACTTATGAAATAAACACAAAGACAATTGATATACATATTTTCCTTTTATTTATGGCAGTACTGAAGGCAAAACTGTGTGGGAATGCTGCAAAAGCACACGTAGCTAAAATAATTACCCCGGAGGTCTGCAGTAAGTATAGGAACACACCCTCCAGACCCGTTTCTTTGTTATTGTATCGTACCCACCAACTGGCCTCAGTCCCACGTTTGACCTAATATTGTGTCTGTACCTTGCTTAGTATAGTATTTTATTTAAATATATTATAAATTCAGATTATGACGTTTAATTTTGTGATGAAGCTTACATAATTTATACTGAAATGAAAACTCACTATTATAGGCACTAAGTACTTTATTGTAACACCAGTATATATATATATATATATATATATATATATATATATATATATATATATATATATATATATATATATACTATAGTAAGTGCTCGTAACATGATAGTCAAATACCTACTTCGTGTTACACAGGTTTCATTGTTTTGTTAATTGGCCCTTTATGGAGAGTGTTTGTTTCTAGACACAGTTAATTGACTATTTTTGTATAATGTAGTAATAATATATTTGAAATTTTATAATGAATTCTACTTGCGCATAATAAAACTCAACTTATACAATTATTGCACTTTTTCTGGATATTATACAGGTATACAGCTAATAAAAGTAATACAGGTTTTAAAATCTAAAAATATTTAATAACAATTCTAAAGTACAAGTTATTAAGAGATGCAATTCAAAGGAAATTCTCACTAGAAAAGGTAGATAGAGTTGTACAAAATGTGTCTCCCGTGTTAATGCTGATATAATATGCAATTATTTAATAAATAATAGATCCATAGTAGTTAGCAGATATCTTATTATTCGTAGAAATCTCTGCAATGTGAGTGTTATCTATAAAGGCTCACACAAAGTATTTTAAGGATTGGACACAGCATCTTATTTTTTTATGATTGAGTTGTGTACGTAAAATGTGGAAATAGTTACATAGGGACACAAATTATCGATACAGAGTTTTATATGAATACAATAAATGTATATTAATAAATATATAGTCCTCCACATATGGTCCTTCCAAACATTCCACCAAGGACTATTTATTTACAGAATAACAAACTGTTAAGGCTTTCTCACACATAAAAAAGGATTCACTGATTTTAATAAATTCCAACAATCCGTCAAAACCTATGGTGTAATGTAAGTTATACAGTTGTTTTCGAAACAGATAATGACGATGCAATGGCACGGTGAAAACCGTCTTTAATCCTGTAAAATACAAATTCTGTTTTTAAAATGAAGGAGTTATTATTAAGGCTTGATCAACAGATAACAGTTTAACTTTAATTATGTAAATACTTATGCCATGAACACAAACTTAAATACCAGTAAGTCATAGCCCTGAGAGATTTTCCAAATAAGAATTGGCCTATATTCATACCAGGGCCCGTAAGAACATGTAATTCAAATTTCAGTACAGCCGATTGAATACTTTATGAGATACTACAGAAAACATGACAAACAAACAAATACACTTTCGCATTTATAACATTATTAGGATATTCAAATAAATAATATATAGCTAAATGGTGAATACACGTCATCACAGTGCACTTTGCTCTTAAAAGGAAACCTACTGAGAGTTCCTTGACTCAACTTTATTGAATGTATTTGCTCAAATACGTTAGCTCCTAAAGTGTATCTGTGTCTACCTTTTTTATTTTCGCAGAAATCGACTCGAATATATAAACACATAATTTATATGTATATATGAATTATTTATGTTTAAATAAAATAAATGCCAAAGTAATAAAAAGTAAATATTTTCTTTATATGAATATTTGTCTGTATTTCTTTTATAGAATCATAAACCAACTGACCGATCATTATAAACAATGTAATAAATATGTGTTTTGCCACGGAGGTTTATATGCAATGATCATTGATGTAACTCCCCAACAACGGCGCTGCAAAAGATAAAAGTTTTCAAAGTCCCTGCGCTCTATAAACTTCAATTACAACACAGATACATATATTAAATAGCGAATCACAATTTAAAGGAACTCAATTATGATATATTTGTCTTTTAGACCAATTTCTGGTTGAACTTAAAACTTGAGTATTAGACCACATTATAATGAAGTACATACACGTTTACAATGGCTATAATATGCACAGATTTTCGTGATCGTAGCAACAAGGCAATTCTACATCAGCGTTGGAAATACAGTTCACTTGAGCCAGAAGTGTACATACACGGACAAAGCTTACGAAAAGCCTGCGAAGCCGCGGAAAATAGCTAATGTTATATACAATGCATGGGGCATTTGATCGCTTATTTTACTATGTGATGCCATATATTATTATAATGATATTATTATAATGTGATATTATTATAATGTGAAATGCAATTCTGGGCTATTTAAACTCCATATAAATATATAATACAATAAAAACATGTAACACGTATATATTATTATTAATTCATCAATAAAGTTGTTATGCAGTCCAAACATTTAATTATCAATTAAAATTTTGATACATCGAGTAAAACAAAGTTATTCTATCCATTCTTCGTTTGAAGTTTGTTTTTGACGATGGAGGGATTGTGAAATAAACAGGATTTTCTAGACATTTTTTCCCTCTCCGGCCTATAATCAGTTCTGTTGATTTACCTGGCAGGCTGTTCTCAAAAGTCTTTTGGATACGTTAACGCCATTGCTAGGAAAAACTGACAAATTTATTTAAAACTTTAGGAATTTTGTTGAAGAGTCAAAATTCCTTAAGTTGGCTTAAATAACAAAAATATTGTTTTGTTGAAAGTCTATTCGCAAATTTAGTAGTTCCAGAAACTCTCGAAATAATCCTCACGCTTCAAAAAAAGACAAAACATTAAGTGAAAGGACTAAACTTTATCAATTCTAACTTAAAGTAATTATTTTGAGTTAGAAGGTAAAATTAACTGACAAGATGAAGGCAATGGCTTCTTCACTCTCTCCTATTTTTTATAGTATATTTATATAGGAAATTGAGCAAAAATCCTTGGCTTTAGCTCAGTTCAAATTCAAATCAAAGATTTGATAGAAGTATGTGGATGACACCTTTGTAGTTTTCTTATGAAGACACTAAACTGAAAGATTTTTTGAATCATAATAATAGTATTCCTCCTTCCATCCGCCTCACAACGGAAGTGGAAGTCCAAAACAAGCTTTCTCTTTTTTAGATGTGTGTATTAAGAGATCTAGGTCCCTAATACAACACACACGGGAAAATATTTAAATGATCAGTCAAACTATGAAAAATCTGTCAAAGAAGGAGTGGCCTACTCGTTATTTCATAGAGCAAAGAGCTTATGCTGATATAAAGATGGACTAATAGAGGAATGTAAGAAAGTTTAATTGGATATTAAACGCAATGGATATCCTAAATCAATAATAAACCAGAAGACAGATTCCTGAATCACTAAACCAGAATAATGATACATTTTTGTTTATGTCAATTCCTTACGAGCCGGAATTATCGGAGAAAAATATAAGAGTAGGTTGGAAATACAATATTAGAACCGCTTTTATAACACACAATAACTCTTAGACAAAGTTTCATAAAAGAAAACAAAAAATGGCACACAGTATCCCAAAAACTGTGTTTCCAGTATAAAATGTAGTTGCAATAGGAAATACATAGGTGGGATAAAAAGAAAATTAGTCATAATGATAAAAGAACACATAGAAAACACAAGAAAACAATGTTAATATAAAATCCAAAATTTGTAAATTATTGTTAGTCCTAAGAAAATCGTATAAATTGGAATGAAGCTAACATGTTACATCGAGCACCTCAATTTTCTTTAAGACTGGCAATTTATACATTAAACTGGCAAACCTACCGAGTAGTTAACGAAAAGATGAAATTAGGCCGCTTTAGATGCCAATTCTGAAACATTTACTAACAATAAAACCTAACGTACCAAAGAGATGAGATATTGTAAGTGCAATAGTTGGTTCTCAGTATGATTTGAGATTTTCATATAGCATGAACCAATATTAAAAATTTGAAACTACCTTCCCTCCTTTTTTCCGCCATCTTCTTTCGGCCTCTGGACAGTTCTTTTTGGTTGGGCAGTGATTGCAGATCTACTGTGGCCTATATTCTGTAGTTCAGTATTAATAATTAGTATTTAGTTACGAGTATTAAGTGTATGATTTAGAGTTATTGTACATGGAATAAACACACAAGATGGCTGATCTGGTTCTTATCCTATACGTGTCACAACGCTATGGTATGTCTTGTTTACTTAACCTAGGTTGTAATCATGCATTAGTTTAGTCATTTACCTGAAGAAGAGATCATATTACAGATATTGGAACGTAGCATTACTGAACGATGGCAAATATTTTATCCATTATAGGAAAATATTATTATTATGATTGGAGGAGTTTTGCAATGTTCAAATACTATTCATCAAACATTAAAACCCATTTTGCAAACCTGTAGATAACTGGTCAAGCAGAGTGATCCCCTAAAGAAACAGACATTTTTCTTTTAGAAACAAATAATAAACCAATAAATTATGTTCATAGGTATCTTATAGAAGAGAGTCCAAAATACTGTCCTGAACTTTAAATCTACTTATGAAGTCGATAATGAAGTCACATATTCGTATTATGTCACTGTATAATCTAAACTACCAGATCTGTTTGACTCCGGTATAGAACTGTTCATGTAAGGAGACATAATCATGTACATCGAGTTGTAGTAACAGGATCCAATTACCACATGGATAAATACTGGAATAGGAAGATTTACTGTCAATCTGCAACAGAGACATACGGTCAAAGTTTTCTTGCTCAAATACTGGTAATTTAAACATATTCTCATTTTAATTTATGATCTATTCTGACTCTATATTTTGGTTTGTTTATTATTCTGTTTTATAACTTCACAACAACTTAAACTTATAAACTTTTATAACTTTTCAAAAAAACAGTCAGTGTGTTGGTTTTCAAATAAGTTAAGTACATTAGGGATGGCCGTGTTAACGTATCATTAGCGTTGTGTCAACTGTACTTTTCCGGACACTTAATAATTTACTTTTCTGAGAAGTGAATTTATATATGGATAATAAATAATTATTATTAAACCTTATAACACTGTTCACAACCGCAGTTAATTGACGATGAACCAATAAATATTAACCTTAATTCTTAAATCGAGGAAAGCTTCCTAGAACCACTATTTATTATTGTGCTCACAATTTCTAATTTTTTGCAGCGTTTTTTTATTTTTTGTTTAGATTCGAAAAAAAAACAAAAATCCAGTCTTTTCACCTTAAATCATATTCATTATAGGCCTACACATTATTTAAAATTTCGTGATTAGAAACTCTAATCTCAAACCTTAAATGGTTAAAATATCGTATTTAATATTAAGTATGTGCAAATAATATCGATAATTTAATTAATTGATGTACTAGGTAGTTTACCCGTATCTGCCCAGATAAATAAAATATGTAATACCTAGCGTATTTTAATATGTCTAATATTTACAAGAAGTAGGAGTGCGCTAACACTTGTGTCGTGTGACAGGTTTAACTGCGGTTTAATGGAGAGTTTCAGTGTCATATCTCTTTTAATATTTTAGCGATAGACCGATAGATAATCATACGGAAAAGAAAATTGTTACATCACCCCGCTAAACAAAAGATAATTTTTTTTTAGCCTACTGAGTGATAGGCTGTACAAGTAGAATAGCACTCAGTATAATTCCATATTTGGACATGCCTCATCGTATAACTCATTCTTGTTTATGTAGAAATGAAGTTTTATGCAAAATTCCAAGTCTATAGATGATAAATTTCTTGCTACATCTTGCCACATGATAAAATTATATTTTGGACATAGATTTGGATAATATATCTGTGCTTAAATAATTAAATTGTACAATTTCAGTCATCATAAAACTAATAATGTTGTCCTTGTTAGGATAGCTACATTACATATGATAATGTGTCTCATCGTAAATTACGTATACATTTATCCAGTTATTTTCGCGGTGGTATCATGGTCACCAATGAGACCAATGTAAAGATATTCAGTTACCATCAGCCAAATCCTTTCGAATGACCTGCAGCATCATCGGACTCAGTGTACGTTTTCAAGATATTCTGCGGACAGACAGACAAACAGAAATGACGCAATTTGAATGGTAGTGCCAAAGACTAAGTATTGGATTAAAATAAGGACATATAAATGATTCATTGGTTTAGGAGCTGTCAGAGAAGGTCCTGTAAATTATGTCCGAGGTCGGATATGAATTTTGCATGTAATTAATACATGACATGGGTACTTACAGCTCACCCTTCCTTAATTGGAATTTATTGTTTGAAACTACAATTGCTTTAGCCGCCTGGTTATGAAATATTTTAAAATTACTCTCTCTAGCGATTTGACTTTTTTACTACAGCCTTTAACATAAATACAACCATCACTTTTTTAACTAACTCACAAATATATATTGGCAAACCAAAACCATTCTTCCTGAAGGGTTTTGGTTTGTATAGACTTGTATAGATGTTTGAATAGACTTTTTGTATTTTCCTACTGCATGTATCCTTGAATAATCATAAACATTTAGGAAAGAGATGCAAAGGGAAACTAAAATAAAACACGAATTTTTTTCTTCTAAAAAACTATCTGTAGGCCTATCTCTTAAATATTTCACAATATATTTACTTTGCTGTAAAATACTGTATTCATAGCCATACAGTTTCATGAATAATAGATATAGTTTGATATTGTAATAAAATACAATATACGTACTTGGCTGTAACATTTTTAAAGTAATCATAACCATTTTCAATAAAATTTTATTTTTTTAAAATTAAAGTATAAATAATTTTGGTTTGTTTAATGTGATTCTAATAACCTTTAAATAGCTAAGTTACTTCTAACATTTTGGCTTTTTAATAATTTTTTTTATGAAAACTTAAATACCAGGTTAGTAATAATTATGTAGACTCATTCACATTAAGTGTCTACTAATATTAGTTTTTCATATCTTTTGTTTTTCTGTTCTTTTGTTAATGAGAAAAATATAGTTCTCTGTTAATAAATGCCTATGATATAACACGTTACATTGGTATGTTATGGGAATACAAGTGTCTTACGAATTTGTCCATAGGAATTCACGTAGAGAGGATTTATCATATGTAGAATATTAGGAGCTCATCCTCTACTATCTAAACTAAAACCTGTTTTTAATTTAAACAAACTCAGGATAAAAACTCGTTCTTTCGTGTTATGCGAGATCCACAACATTTTGATTGACTTTACATAACTTTTGACATTTATTTATGCAAAGTTCCGTTGCAATGAATCTCTAATATTCCTATTCGATCTCATTCATGCTTTGCTAAGAAATAATCACTCATGACTCATGACGCAGTATCAAAAAATAAATAGATCGGATTGAAATTTATTGACTCGATAAATCAAAAAAGCTTAACACTGTTATTCTGTGGTATATAACCATTCTTGCTTTCTTATTGTATAGTTCTAAACATTTCGTACGACTTCCATTTCAAACCTTTACAATATATTAAAAAATCGTTTAATCAAAAGTGTTTATAAATAATGCGAGAGAGTTATTCATATTTACAATTATTGTAAACTAATGCAGGCGTATGTAAAGGCCTTTGTGTTAAAACATTTGCACAAAATGAAGAAAATAAAAATCATGTATTTCTCATTGACATTAAAATGTATCAAGAATGATCAATATGTATAAATAACTAAATACTAAAAATACTCTTGTCAAAGTTCTTGTTACATCTGGTAAAACTACAAATTAAGAAATATATTGAAAATCAGTACTACTGATATTTTTACTTGTAAGGTTGGGTGGGGCACAAATATTCAGAGAGTGAATAAAAGCAGATTTTCAAAAGAAAGTCTTTTAGCTTGTGTTTGAAAGATGCAATTGAAGTGCTGGCTTTTAATAATCTGGCCATCTATTATAAACTGTAGGTCCTATATATTCTATTGTACGAAAGCTTCGACTTTACGGTGAGCTGTTGGCACAAAATATTACAATTAAGTAGTATAATTATTACCCTTGAAATTACAATAATAAAATAAAAACAAAACTAAGTAACACTGAAGAAAATTTAAAAGTTTACAAGGCCAATTTACGTAAATGTAAAAAATAACGTATTACAATCGAGAAATTTTAAAGCAGTAAATGTAAACACGTACGGTGGATGTAACATTAAGAGTGGTGGATGTAATAGGATACAATATTCTGAACAACCACTTTGTAGTGACTGGAAAACTCAAGAGGCAGGTCAGACGAATCTCCGTTTCTTGTTGCTACATGTTTAGGAGAATAGAGGAGGGTAGCATTATTTTCTTTCTCTCTATATTTCTCTGTATTCCCTACGAGTGCTATATAGAAGTTTGAAATTGTAACAACTAGTAAAAAGTATCCTAGTGAAGACATCATAGACAGTTAAGTACAAAAATGTAAACTAATACTAAACAAAAAACGTGCTATTTCATGTTCATCTAAATATGAACATTTTTGTTATATTTTAAGTCACTATCATGTATTTATGTATTCCGTTAACAGGCTGAGATAAGGGGGTGAGCAGTTTGGTACGTTGATAAACCTTAGACAAGGTCTATGGACGGACAGAGACCGTCATTCCAATTTATTTAAGGTTTTAAACAAGGGGCTCAAACAATATTGTGGGTTTTAAGACATACACAAACTATGTATAAAACATTACACACACACACACACATTATATATATATATATATATATATATATATATATATATATATATATATATACTAAAGGGTAATGCAAGGATATATTCGTTAGATCAATAATCATAAAGGCACTGCTATATACTTATGTTTGCTGCCTTACTTCATATTCCTAAATTAGAATGCAATAGAGATTTATATTGATAAGAATATAAAACACTATGCGAAATTTACATCTCAATTCAAGATAAAGAAATATTGATAAAGAACATGTAAATATTGATACTTCACTAGATGTCTGAGACTGCCAGCAGAAGATGATTGTGATCGATCGTTAAGTAGCACATATATCCTTGTCGTTACTATCGATTCTGTGTTACAATGTGTGAAATCCAGTCGTTTCAAGCAAGGAGATATATAATTTACATTGATAATGATTACAATTAGAACTTCTTGTTTGTATATGGTCTCACTGCTTGTTAAGAATGTTTTGCACCATACAATTTTGCTAATTTGTCGGGCTTTCACGTAAGCTTTTGCAATTATTCTCTCTAGGATAAGTATATAAACATTTTCAATAGATGTATAATAGATGCCTTCAAAATTAAGTAGCATATTTGTAATGGCAAAATGGCAAACTTACTATTCAGCACTTGTGTATTGTCTCCTCTTAAGCCTGGGAACAGAACATTCACTTTACTAGGATTCCCGTATGTTTACATACGTAGCTCTTAAAACAAAACCATTACAATAAATTTGAAACCATATGTATACATATATTCAAGTGCGACGCAGGCTTTGTCATTGTTGAGCCTACGACTAGATCTTATAATTTCTTGCATGTGCTGCTCTAATATAATTTAAGGTAGTTATACTACGCGTAACCCAAATAATCACCTGTTGCTGCTATAAGTATTATTGGTTTTATTATTAAATGAGAACATAATGTTAATGTTAATTTAAAATACAATTTTCCATTAAAAATGTGTTTAACACATATTTTGCTACATGTCACTGTTCGAATGAAATATAATCATATTTTTATGTGCATGAGTGCAAAATAAGGGTAACTCTGAATTAAGAATGCAAAAAACTCAAGTATGAAAATAACCAGAAACTAAGAAGTAGAATTGTAATAACTAGAATGAAATGGGAATTTAGCTTATTTATTTCTGTATATACAGACCATAAAAAAATTATTTACAACCATTTTTATGCCAGAAACAAAAATTCCAGTGTTTAATGCCTGTTTTAGCGCTTTTAAAAGAAACTGCAACTTCATTCTGAACGAATAAATACGACTTTTTTATTTAATTAACTCAAAATTCTTATTCGACGGCTACATGCTTACTGTTTTCAAGTATGAAATTATTTTTTAAATACTATAATTCTGATATTATGCTCGATTTTTCAAGAGGAATATGCCATATTGCACAAGATTATTACCCTCATTAAAACAATGAAAAGAATTTATACAAACTTGGGTCCGGAAAGGCTTTGTTGGCGAGTTATATACAAGGTCAAAGGTTCCATATGCAAGTGGTCTCTGCATTTAGCAATTCGTGATCTTCACAGTTTTTAGTTTAGCGTGTTCTTTAATGATATTTAATTTAAAAGAAAACTGTTCCGCTTTTACTGAATTGGTTTAACTTATGTTTTGTGCAGAAAAATTTATTACTAATTGTTTAAACATTTTTCTTTGTTTATAGGCAATTTAACATCGTTAATATAGTCGAAACGCATAAAAAGTGTGTTTTAGACCATACACTTATTTTGTTTTACTTAGATTTTATCTAAACTATTAGAAATATTATAACGACTTGGATTGTAGATATTAATATTCCAGAATATTAATATTTAAATTATCAATGAGACGTCCAAGTCGATATAAAATATTTTTTGAAGTAAGCTCCGAGTGAATATTCAGTATAATTTATTACTAACTTGTTAACTATTAAGTATTATCTGATTTGTATAAAATAAAAATCACAGTTCAAAATAAAAATAATGTATTTATTTTACACTGGCAAATTAATAAGTTCAAAGTTTCAGGCTTTTCATCACTGTATTTTCCACAAAGAATTGACAAACCGTTTAGTAAAAGGTTCTATGGCAAGAAAATAAAATATTAATCAAACATATCAAACTAAATATTAGAGCTTTCTACTGAAATAAAACAATAAAGTTTTCAAATAAAAATCAGATACCACATGGAAATAACTAAAATAAGAATGTTCACTTCTAAGTTTACTCAAAATTTAAAATATAAAATCAAACTTCTCTTTCTACTAATTGTTCCTTCACTTTCAAGTCTTTGCATATCAGATACAACTCTCTCAAACAACAATTAATATTCAATTAATTTCCAATTAATAATTCACAATTAAACAATTGCAATTAAATATTAATAAATTACTAAATTTCCAAATTCCAATTAAAGTTATTAACAAAGTTCAATTTCAATTTATTTGTCTTGAAAGTTTGAACCAAATGTAACTTGTATGATTCTTTTGTGCTCTATTGTTCATCAAGAACCAGTTATTCATATTGCTCTGTAGGTTCTATGATTTAAATTTGTTCCTATAAAAAAGACAACAAAATTAATGTAATATCAGATCTGGAAGACTATTTCAATTTAACGTACAATAGGTGCTTACCTCAAAATCCCTCGCAAAATTTTGAAACACGGCGCACTGTAATCAACTTAATTCACGAAAATTACCAAAAGAAGGGTGAAAATTATGAGCTGGCGCTTATATACTTCCCCTTCCAAGCAATTCTGATGGACATCCGCGGTGTTCTCTCATTGGTCCAGCTGTATCAAACAAGGAGAACAAAGCCATAACAAGACAAGTTCTGGTCAATTCAAGACAGTGAACCGCCTTCCTAACAATTAAAAACTGTACTAATTTGCCAAAGGATTACATATTCGTTTTTACCCTAACTTCTCACAATCTAATTTAAAATTAAATCCCAATATTTTGTTCCCAAATTTTTTATTTAATTTAAGTTTTAATTAAAAAAAGAAACCAATGTAGCTTTAAAAAACGCTACAAATGTCAGAATGTATGCGATTTTTCAGCTCATTTTACATAACGCTGACCTAACTAACAAACTAGATTTACATCCTAAAAGTATATAGTGAGTTTCATTGAGGGAGCTGAATTACAGGTGAAATCTTAAACGCCAGTGAACGCGAATGTTAATGAGAACTTGTTTTATTGTTTTGATGAGAGGAATAAGCTTACGCAGTATGGTATATTCCTCCTAAAACTCTCTGAATATGTATATATTCTTCAACAGGTAGATAAAAAAGCCACATTGGTCTATGGAGTCATTAAAACCGTTATCTTGGAGGTGTAACATTTTAAGACAATATTTTAAACTTTATTTTCTACACTGATCAATTTCAGCAATTTTTGTTGAGTTAGCGCCTGCTATGTTGAACTCACAAATGCCGAAGTAACATCGCTCTTTTTTCCTTTCAATGTAGAGTTTTCTTTAATGACATCTTGTTTCAAATATTTGCCTATTACCTAATGGACAGACCTAGAAGACATTTTGCATGTATATTGCTTAGATTTAAAAGTAAGAAATGTTTATTCCGAAATATCGCCTATCAGGTATCTAAAAATGGATTGATACCAAATTTATTAATTGTAAAGATATACAAAATAATAGACAGTTTATTAAGTCAAACAATGTGCCACGCTGTCCCAAATTTATGTGAACAAATACCAGCTGTCGAGTGAAGCAAATAGCTACGAAAGTAGCATATATAACTTTAATTACATATCAGTAGTGACAAATTCAAACGTTTATTCAGAACATCATTTTACTTAACTCTACTATAAAACTCAATTACATAGTAATTTAAAATTTTAAGACACGAATATGTACACATAACATAATTCGTTGAAATTTATTTCTTTGATCAATGTTTGAAGGTATATATAGCTCTAAAAAATAAAAGTAGATAGTCGGCCTCTAACTTACCCAACGAACCATTCCCTACAACACTAAAACTCGAAACAATCGAATACTGTCAACCTGGGACCACTGCAGATGCAACAGACACAAAATGCAATGTTTTCCGATGGAAAGCCGTTGAATAAGCAGAGAGTCTATTTTGCAATGATGCCAGATACGACACTGATTACGTACATAATAACGTATTGGTTAAGCTTTATTTAGCGTAGCCTTTAACTCGAGAGGCTAGAAAAATGTAATTTTTATCTGTACATATGTACGATATGTAATACAGGGAGATGGTGGTACAACAAAGACTGCTTATATAGCCAAATAAAATATAGTGTATTACAATTAAATTATAATAACCCCGCACGTGCGAGTGCACATGGGGAATGATAAAATGTTTGAAACATTTTTTGTTGAATAAAGTTTTTTGAATTGAATTGAATTGAATATCTCGAAAATGAAATTATATATATACTTCAAATTTTGTGAGACACTTTATTTTTATATAAGTAACATGGAGTTGTCCATGATGCATGTCACTCCATACGATTTAGCTCAGCGTTAGCAAATATTTTTACATTGGTCATATAGATAAAATACCAGAAAAATAAGGCTAAAAAAACAAAGTAAAATCATGTGAGAATTTAACATGCGACATTTTTATTCTTAGGGCGAAACCAAAAGGATTGGACTGAACATGTCTCACATACTAACTTGTAACCAATAAGAGATGATGTTGCAAAACCAGCTATTGCTATTCTCAGGATTTCCTAATGGGTTTCGGTCGGACTAAACAAAACTTAATAAATGCTATGTTAATCATGGTTGTAGGTGTATGTTATCTCTTAAAATAGCTCTTTTTATGATTTAATATCGTAAATTTTCAAAATTACTAGTGAGTTATTATATTCCCTGTCTTATAAACACTTTAAATGTAACTTAAACTAGGGCGTTTATGTCACACTTTACACACACATTTGTAAATAATAATTACCCTTGTGCCACACCGGTATTTCATGCTATATTAGTGACTAGAACAATTATTGTAGCCATAAATTTAACATAGCCACCCAATGAAGAATATATTCACACATACATTATCCCATACCAACATAAGAAACAGTAAGAGATTATGCACTTACACGAAGTGATACATACTCGTGAGTTTAATAAATAGCAATCTATTTTATATACAGGTATCTCAGGTTACATACCCGACTGAAACTAATCCTGAAACTTTCATGACGCTTCATTGCTATATATGTAACACTGAGATGGATGATGGTGAATTTCACTCACTGGGATTCGGCTAAACGTAAGCAAACATTTTGTTATTAGTCTAATGAGTAACCATGATGTTAATGATAAAGAATCAGGCCAAATAAGTTCGTAAACAAGCTGAGTACAATTCTGCTATATATGAGCATGTAACATATTAAACATGTAGCTTACTCATATGATTATAGAGTAGAAAGTTAAAGTCAGAAGTGACAAAATATTATTTTGCGCGCTCTGGCTTACTAATACCTCATTGGAACGTTTATTGTTTAGACTTACTAGAAAACCTAAATCAAGTGCGTAACAAAATTGTTAACGTACCATATGGCAAGGTATCAAATACGCTTAGCCAAATTGCATGGTTGAACCTCCACCGCCATACACCTTATTCTGTTATATGTCAAAATGAAGGTCGATTGAAAGTGTAAAGTCTACAGATGATCGTTTGAAAAAACTATAACTATGCTGGGAGCATTCACACTGTGTTGCTCCTTTTCGATACCGTGAATGACGGGGGAGATGACCACCTATGTAGCAAGACCGATTGTTTACGCCGACGGCAAGTATAAAAACATAACTCTGAATTGAATGGTTGCGTTATGCTAATTGTTGGTCAAGAATTACACTCCACTAACCGTTTTGCTATCCTGTATGCTGAGAACAACGATAATTTATGTTCAAACACCAACTCGGTACCTTTACAAGAAGTAAAAAAGCATAACTCTGAATTGTGTTGGTGTGGGATGGTTATTGTAGAGAGAATTTACACTACACTGATTGCTCCTGTTTGCTATCGTGTTTGCTCGGAACAACTATAACTTAAGAAGAAAAACCGATTCGTTATACTGACGACATTTACACAAGCATATGTGTGAGAGGTCGAGGTATAGTGATTGTTAGAAGCTTTTACACTACAATGCACCTTTTTGCAACCGTAAAACGATCACTTATACAGATTAACCGATTTGTTGCCCTGACGAGATGTAAATTTATAACTATCCGTGATTGTGGTATGTTGATTATTAGGAGCATTTACACTCCACTGTTCCTTTTTGCTACGTCATTAGTCATAACTATGAAATGAGTATTTGTAAGATGTTAATTGATAGCAGAATTTACACTCTGATTCTTAATTTTGCTACCACGTGTGACAAGAGCATCGATCGCTTATTTATAGACACTAGTTTGTTACCCTATCTAGTAGCAAAAAGCCATAACTATTAATCGAGTGGTTGTGGGATGGTAGTTGTTAGCAGAATTTACACTCCGCTGCTTCTTTTCGCTATCGTGTGTGCCTGGAGCAACGATTACTTATGTAGAGAGACTGGTTCGTTACCCTAACAGCAAATATCAAAGGCACAATCTAGTATTTATGTACCAACCTGACGAGATCTACCGAGGTGTAAAATTTGGTGGCAACATATACACCACTGTTCTTCCACTAATGTGTCAACAGTGTATTGCCTAATTTATATTTGTACTTTATTTTTCCGTATTTTGTCTCCTATTATTAATGACATTGTTATCGAACAAAAGAGGACAACAGTCTTATATTTACATATTTTTTAATGTCAAGTACAATAGAACGAAATACACAATTTGATTTACTAAACAAAAATCTCAGTTTATATAAACTAAGATAAACTATATAAACTCGTCTTTGTCAACGAGAGCTTTGCTTAAATGTTTGAATCAAGTTTTAATATCTTACTCAAAAACAATAACTAGTAGTTTAAAATTGTTTAATACCTAATTCATTGATTAATATGGTATTAATTAAATCAATATATTTTGTAGTTTTATTATATCTTTATTATGAAAAAAGGTATTCAATTGTACAATTGTTCTTCAAAAATAACTTTATGAATGTAATTAATTATTTTACTGCCAGTCCTATATAATTGTGAAATCTAATTTGCAGTAAAGTAGTTTGCCTTTACTGGTGATTTTCGTGCGAGGTTATAACTCTAGAGTAAGATAACTTTATTCGCTTGGCTGTCTTAGTTCATGTTCAGCATACTAATGAAACTCAACCGAGATTACATTTCCATTTCCATTTGTCAACCTTTAGAACTACACATTTATCCGTACATTATAAATATAAAACATATTGTCAAAATTATCCTTCCTACTCCTACATAACTCGTTCGTTTTTACTAAATGTACAGTCAAATAAAAACTATAAATAGTGGATTAGAAATTACATTTACAAATATTTATGTTTTACAATTAAATATTTTGTTAAACTTATTAAGGAAGTTTATGTAAACTTAATATTGTTATTAAAGTATCCATTAACGATTGTGATTTGCAACAAAATTCATTGCTGAAAAACATTCTGTAATATGATCCACTGTCCCAAAATGGTGAATTTGACATTGTGTTTTAGGCAAAATATTTCGGGATATATTTCACACACTTTTGTTTTAAGAAATATAGTGATGAAGAGGGTGAAATTGAGATGGTTAGAAAGGCCAAACCATATTGTGAAGAATATTTTTGAACAAAGTTTTCAGGATATTTGGATACTGATTCAGTAACCATTCAACTTGAGCTGGATTCTAAGTTTCTTAAATTAGAAGATTTCAGCACTACTAGGCACTATGATCAGAGAAATATTAATAAATTGGTAGATGTATACCGAAGACAATGTGACAAGACAGAACTGGAACGTGGGTGTGTGACTATTTGGGATGAAGAGGTAAAACCACTCAATAGGGTCGTAGATTACTCTATTATTAAAACTATTATATTTTGAGACTATGAATACTATTAGGACAGATAAGATGCAGTTATAGATGTCGTCTGGAATTATGAGGTAAACAAAAATATCGATTTTTCTTTGCTATGAGTCACAACAACCAGGGAATCGTGGCAACAGACTTCTATTCCTGAGTATACACTCTGTGTATATCTTGTACCCAGTTACTGTTAATGCTCTAATTAACATCTTAATTTTAACCTTACATTAAAGCCTAGGTTAAAACCTAACTCTCGAATTTATGTAAACAAAGAGAATTTCATCGAACTAATATTTAGTTAGTAAATAAAACCATTGTTACCCTATACTTTGAACATGTACTAACAAATACCTAATCATTATTAAATTGAATTTTTAATTTAACGTATTTGATTTTACATATATAACTATTCATAATGGATGCGTTAATGAGTTTTCCTTTTCAAGTACCTCGTATAAGAATGAGCTCAATTTATCGTGTTTTTAAACCTCTGGTGAAATAGTACACATACGTATATTGCATAATATGTACCAAAACTTTTGAAATGCATTATGTTTTTAATATTTACCTATGGCTATTAGCGATGTGTTCTCTATTTCCCATATCAGATTCTTATAAATTTATCTGAAACTTCAATTTATTTAACAACTTAAAGAATATCCATTTAGTGCCTTTGCCTTAACTCAAAGTAAATTATTTATAGCCATTTAAAGTACATTATCATTTTTCAACGTTAGCAGATTACTTTTTTGGTTTTAAAAATGTATAGAACTGTTTTGATCTTTTCCTATAGTTTTTAAAAATAACGCTTGCTTTAGAACGAAAATGGGCTATAGATGTCCGGTTAATTGTTCACTTTGTTAACAATAAGTGTTTATTAAAAAAATTATTAGCTCACAAAATTATAGTTAGATCATTTAAATTGTCAAATAAATAGTTAAAGATCTGGATAATACTTATACAGTACACCTACTACAATAAATAAAAAATACAACAAACAAAAATCTTTGATGTTTTGATTAGTTTATCTCCACTTCAGTTACTAGTTTTTAAATTATTTAATGTTGTCAATTGGTGAAGATAATCAGGTGAATACTTTCTCAATTTGTTTCATAAATTTTCTACTAAATCACAGTTGATTAAAACTTTAACAAAATTAAAAATGGCAATCAATAAAGTAATCTTTATGTAATATTCCAAATACATAGTTTTAATCCACCAATTAGTTACAGGACCACTTGTCTTCCAAAAGGCTATCTGAAGAAAGATCTTCAAATTAATTAAATTAAAACTCAATAATAATTACTGAATCAAAATTTAAATAGAACAAACATACAACTTTTTTATAAAAATCAAATAAAATAACTTTCTAAAGTTAATTAAAAGTAAATCAACTTATTCCCTCTTATAACATTAACTAAATAAAACGAAAATTAAAACTTCATTGAAAACTTAGTTCCAATTGTTAAACTTGTTCTGCACAGATTCAAAGTTACAATTGTAATGAAACTATATTCCTTACAGAATGATTTACTTCAATCTTTGAAATCTTAAAGAATTCATTTATTCTGCCTGGTCGGTATTAATTTTCTATTATAAACACTATTTAAATAATACTGAAATTGAAAACTTTACTTGAACACAATCTTTCTTGAATTGGTTATACCTTGCAGTTTTGCGTTAATAATTTAATGTAAGCGTCTATTCTCTGTTTCCAATTGTATTAAAATAAAACAAATTCCCTGTGAAGAGAAAACCTATAAGTGAATATAATTTCTTCTACAACGGTTGCAATTATATTATAACATGTCTACTTTTGCAAAATCCCATGCATAACTGTTTTTGGCCTCTAAAAATTTAACACGACAAAATAATACGCCAAAGACGGAAAAATGCCACGAAAATTCACTAGTCAGAGCCTTTAGTACTACCTCTTCCCGAACCTATATTACTTCATAACTAAAACCTCTGATTGGTCTATGATCAGAGAATTTAAATATCAAATGTTATGCCTTATTTGTAGTCGATTTCCAAAGAAACAGCTGTATTTCTGTACCATTACCTACCTTCGTGGATCATTTCTAGAGAAATTACCTATAATTTATATATACATTAACATTTACAATATTTTTTGTACATATATTTATCCCATAATTATGTATAATTTAATTTATTAATATATATGAAGGAAACACTACAAAATTAACATGCTAAAATTCTGTAGTGTTATATGATATTACAATTTCATATTCTTAAAGTTTTTGAAAAGATACCAAAATTGCTTAACTCGAGGAAATAATTCCTGTTTTCCAAATTTCAAAGCCAGATTACTATGAACAATAGTAAAAAATGTTTCCTACCAATTTTAAAAATTACTGTACTTATTAGATTTTATAGAAACAGGTATTTTTGTTGAATGCACAAACTATTACGATGTTCATGAAAATTAAAAAATTACAAAAATGCCATTTTTATATTAAACATCTCTAGGTTAATCTTAAATTGTGTATATTTCTTTTGTGGTTTGTGTTTATGTGGAAAACTAAGAGTGCAATGTGTTAATATGAGTTGTTGAATTGTTACTAATAATAAATAATTATGTAGTGATTAAAGCATGAGATTTTTTCGTTATGTCAATAAAGTTTAATAGTATTATTGTAATTATCTAAATAAACTTCAAGATGTACATTTTGTAGCAAATGTTCTACTAAAGACAAAAAATACATATTTTTATATTTTTATTCCCAAAAAGGACTAAACTATTTTTTTTAATCAAAAGCTAACTATTTTACTGAAGTTTACACATGATAAGCAAGGTCATAATTGATTTTTCTCATTATAAAACTATAGAAATTAGTACGTTAAAGGGCATTGTTAGTCACAGTAGTTGATCAATTCCTAAAATAAACCGTTTTAGATACAAATATTTCTATATGTTCTCTGTGTATACATCACAACAACAAAAAGAACTGTAGTTGACATAACACTAAATAACAAAGTTTTATACGTTTTGGGCACTATGATTTCTGAAAATTACACATCATAATAACAGAAAGTTAAATGCCACTGTAGCAAACAATAAACAATTCGAACTACTCGAGGTTTTACATCGGGTAGTACAAAAGCCTAGAAATTGGGTGGTTATGCATCAAATGTGTTATGAAGACAGTTTACCGATAAAGATCACAAAGTCAAAACGATATTGAAGATCATAGACTTTTATTATGTATAAGTAACGAAATAAAAATGTTTTATACTATATGTACAATGAAAATAAATTTCGAAGGTTTCTCGATGATTAACACTTTTATTTGTTTGTATTTATCCAAACAAAACCATAAATCTGTTACACTGAAAGTATAACCCGCATGTAAAAACACTCAACTGATCATAGTTGCTCCAGAATTAGAACTCCTAATTTATGCTACTTTGAAGTTTGTATAAAAAAATTATAACTCCTATAACTATTTAATAATTACTTAATACCGTCAATGCAAATGATCAACAGCCGTAAATCTTAACTTTTAAAAATAATTATATTCATAATCTCACCCTTTAATTAATAAATTATCATTAGATTATTAGAACCACATGAAATAGCTCCCCCTAAAGGGAGGGAATCCTTGTTCTAGTTGCTTCGTTTGACACCTAGAAGCAACGGTCTACTCGATTTAATTAAGGACTAATCATGAGTTCAATTTTAGACGGTGCGGGATCATCGGAAATCCGGTGGCTTCCACTTATAGAGGAAAAATAACAACATTATTGTGTAACATAAAAACAAACTAATCCATTTAAAGTTAGATACATTAGAGAGCAGGCTATAGGTAATAAATCCTTGACACCTCACCACTGTGTTAACTCAGGTAAAAGCTTGCTGTTCTCGTATATCACAATTATGTCACTTGCTAAACTCCACTGATGTTCTGTCAAGAGGTGTTGATGATGCATGGCGATAAAAATGCCTAGTATGAATAATTCTCTGTCAGAAGATCGTGTCTAAATCTTTAGTAGTAAAAGATAATATTAATAACGTTTCTGTAAAATGTACTATATTAGCATAGAAGTATATCATTATGCTTAAATTTGTTAAATTCAGCTATAGTCTGTAAATTACATTAATAGGTCATTTCAACCTTTATATACGTGATATGTCTTACATATTAATAATAACTGTTTGTTAGGACATTTTAGCATTCAAATTACTGTAGTAAAAGTTTACTCCATTGGTGTGTCTAATGTGTCTTTCTTCTTATAAATTCTAACAATATATGCATGAGTCGATCCACAAAGTTAACAGTGCTAAAAACAAACATTTTTACGAGGTTTGCAGTCCTCAACTACTTATCACGTGTTATACAATTAACAACCAACAGATAATTTAAAGCCAATAATAATTAGTAACGTATTATTACCCAATTTCTTCTAATTATCATACAAGAACCTCAAACGATAGTCTTCATGAATTTACATTATCATTCAATTAGTTATTGTTTAGTTAATGGAAAAATTATAAACTTGGAAGAATATATAAACAAATTATTTATTTGTATGATTTGGTGACACGGTATAGCGAATGAACCTTTTTTCCATTTGAAAGTGATTTCTTGTAATGCTTTAGAAAAAAACCACCAACGAGACAAAATTTCACCATTGATAATTGAAGATTTACACTAATTTATTAAATCATTGACATTTAATTAGAGCGAGTTGAAGCGGATTGGAAAGTGAACTGACAACACTATTTCACAGTAAAACTTTTGTCCAATAATGTGACTTATGAGTTAATTGGAAAATCTAAACTCTGTCTCCTTACTGTAAAACTGCTATTAAAAGTAATTAAACCAGGAGCCTTTAGCTGGACTGTTGGAAACAATGTTTTAGCTAAAGAATGGACAGAGTTTTTTATACAAAGTGCTAATCATTCATAACTTACAGACACATTTGCATGACAAACGAACTCTGTTGAGTCCATAATGGCCTTATTTGTGAGCTCTAAAATCTCGCTTGTCTCACTATAACTTTAGATTGGTTCAATTCTCAGATTTGTAGTAGACTAAAGTTTATGTTTTAAAGTTAAATAAACCACGGCTTGCAAACACCTTACTTTATCCTCCAGATTTTGTCCGTATGTTATAAAAAGGAAATAATACAAAAACATCTTCCTATAATTTTTTTTTTTCAATTTAATTCAATTTATGTTAATCTTAATATTTTTAGTAATACATTTTAACCGTTCAAGCGAAACTAATTATCTTAATTTTTATCACCTAAAAGTCAAAATTAGTTATTACATTTTTCGTATATCTGTGTTTTAGATTTGAACACACTCAGGAACTATTTAACTATATAAGTATACTGAGAGAACGTTTAAAAAAATACAATACATAACCTCTTAAGTAGAGTAGAATGAATTGTTAAGTTTGATGTTTTTAAGTTGCAAGATTTAGTACTTTTCAATAAATAATTCTTTTGTTATATTTTAAAACTGTTTATTTCTATATGATCAGTATGAGGTGTTTGTGTGGGTATCCAAAAGATATATCCATATATGTGGAAATCTACACGCATATATGCCTTAAACTCGTAATTAAATACATAACAAAAAATATTTTCGAATGTTTCATTGTTCAGGAAAGTTATCTTAAATAGTTATGAATTGAACAAAACAATTGTATCCAGATCCAAAATCAATTGAATTATTTTAAGTGATTTGTCATGTTTTGTTGCAGGCTACTGATGTCACCTTATCGAAAGCAGCGACAAGTGCAGTTACGGTATTTTCACACAGAAGACCAGAGAACAGCTTCACAGAGACTCGAGGGAGCAGTACGTCTCCCTTTGTTGTCGCTATCACGATCATCACGTACAAGGTCCATGAGAGAGGGTATAAACATAACAGTTCTTCTTAACGTTTAAACTTACCAAGAGGGAGTAGCTATTTTATTTTTCGTATAATTCTACTTAAATAAAGGGTATTTAACCTACATTGTTTCCTATCTCCCAAGTTATGTATTCCACAAGATTAAGTAATAATTAAAATTTACCTTAACTAATTTATCTATTTATTTCTAACAATAGTAATTGAATTAAAGTCTAATGATATTTTTATCTGGAAATAGTCTCGGGAATTAAGTATATTCATTCGTCCTAAACTTGGTTCTAGGATTTCATAGGTACGTTCTAGTACGAATAGTTGTGAATATTAAGATTTTCTGAACGGAAAGACTGTTTTAACTTCTTTAGGACCCCTAATGCTAGAAAAAGCAATGTAAAAATCGGATCAAACTTCTTTGAAAAACTTAATAACGTTCAAAACTATATTCAGTAAATTAAAAACACTCTGTTAATAGGCAGTAGTAAAACTAAATCCCGAATTATCAAATTGAGAAGTAAAGAATCTGAACAACAGATTTGAACCTCGGTATTAATATACATTTCATCAAAGAATTTATACATTTATAATGCAATGATATATCAATATGAATATTTCGTAATACATACTTTTTGCAAATACATTATAAATATTATTCTATCTAAGTAAAACCCTCCTCACACATACGTATAACCGATCATATACCCTTCTAATCACCAGTACCAAAACAGCCTTTTAAACGTGCCACAATTAACAAAATTTATATTTACTTAAAGCAAAATAATCTGGGATAATAAATGACGCCGTTGCAGTTAATGCGTAAAAGTGTTTGGCGATAACAGTAAATCTAATTACTGAATAGTGTACTGTAATACAGGAACTGAAAAACTGAATGGCTGTATATATGTTGTACTCAGGAAATATTTTCTCCTAGTACACCAGACGAACCATAAGACGAGGTAAACAGTAGGAAATCCAAACTTTTCTATACATGTTCTAAACAACTTACAAAGACCATTTACAAAAGACTTTCTTCATTTTATAGCATTGAGATCCATTCTTCTCACAGACATGACCTTTTCTTTACTAGTTTAAACTATTATCAATTCTGTTCTTTAATCTATAATTTTATCAGGAGCTTTTTCAAAAAGCTCAAGTATGTCTTGATAAAAGAAAACAGTGAAACAGATCGGTGTATGATTCATAAACCCAACCATATAATACATTTCGTCTGACTTATGCCGTCAATTTACCAGTAATTTGTGTATCAGGATGAAAAGCTTTAGGAAACAAGGTATATTCTTATAGGTCATTAACCATGGTCTTCAAGTAAATGTTTTTGACGTGACAAACGTCTTAAATTAGGTTGCGGCTCGGAGTCACTCATGAAAAAGTGTAACGCCCGGTAACGTTACGATGCCCGTCCAGTGGGTCCGCCGCACGGGATCCGCACGGGATAAAGCAGATAAACTGTGGGTCCGCCGCACGGGATAAAGCAGATAGCTATGTTTATTCGTGAAAATGTGGAGTGCTTAGATTCGTCATTTACAACAATAAAGGTAAATAATTGTACACTGATATTTCATTATCGTAAACTATGATCGATTGATTAATTGTTAGATTGACACAAAGTTGAGAAACTGAGTTTATAGGTTATATCATACTATTGACAAATGTTGATAGTGGTTAAGTAAATTATTAGTTTAAATCACTCTGCAATCAATCGTAATTCAGTCGATTGAGAAGAAACAGCGCGTATTGTTAGTCAAACATTTAAAATAACAAATTATAACCTCTAACCTGTCATAACAGTGCGACCAAACAAACGAACTAAAACCGACCAATCACCACGCGCGGAGTTAGAATTTAACTGTGTTTAGTAAGAATTTAAAATTCCAATTTTAGTAAATTGTTTTATTCAACTTTACCATTTACAATAACAAATTTTAATTAATTTCAAATTATGTACAATGTTTTAGTAAACAAAATTATATTTCTATAGTTAAAATTTGTGAAATTCTTATTTTCATTCAATTCCTTGTTCCTATTGTGCAATTTAATAATATTCATATCAATTAAATATTCTATCAGGATGAAAAGCTTTAGGAAACAAGGTATATTCTTATAGGTCATTAACCATGGTCTTCAAGTATTCATTAATGTTTTTTACGCGAGTATTTGTACTTGGGACCAGTATTTTGAATTTAGTTCTCAAATGTTTGGAGGATCTTAGCCATTATTTCATCCTTTAACCTATAATCTTCTGGATTGTCAAGAGAAACATAAATACTAGCTACGTATTTTAGTTGTATAGGATATATAGGTTTAAAAGATTTCATATTATATTCCCATAATCCTGATGTGTTTAGTGATGGAATGGAAAGGTCTCTTTAGTTGGTTAAGCCCGTGAACAGTTAGGGATAGGAAAAGACTTTAAATAATTATTTTCTGCCCCTCAACCAGCACTCCCAACAGGAATTGGAATTCCCAATCATACAGCAAGATGTTGACAAATTAGTGGAGATATATGTCAGGTGATTCACCGCCCGGAGTGTGGAGCATCTACAAGAGATCCCAGCAAATCGTAGTAGTCTCCGTACCATTCAAATATTTAGCTTGCATTGTTCACAGATCTTGTAAGCTAAACGGTTCATCTGCACCTGGAAAGAAGTTCTGACTTTGGAAAGAAGGGTCTTCATTACACCCACGAGCAGAACGGTTTGGTGCGACAAGCAGATCAAAACTTTGATAACCAACGAAACTTACCATTAGCGTCTACCACACGACGCTTGATCGGAACAAGGGCAGGCGTTCCTTAGGATGTAGGGTACAACTAAAGATTTATCACAGAAACTGGAAGCAACGTCTGTAGGATAGGTCATGTGGTGGCAATTATGTTGGACATGGATTATTGAGATTCTTCCGGGGATCCAGCCTCCCCCTGAATATATAGGCTTAAGACCTCCTTAGTTACTTCAGCAGTTACTTCGATAACTGTGGTAATTCTAGTGCTAATATATGTAAACGGAACCCCAATCAGAGATCAGGGATGCTTTTATTACATCAAAACCAATCGTGACTCCCCTCTTCTTGATTGCTCTGAAAAATGTTTATCTGATCGCATGGTCTTCGCATCGGTGACAAATATCTCAAATGTCTGACTTATCAAACTGTTGATGGTAAACTCTCCGCCTACCAAGGTTGTAACGAGTAAAAGGGAATAAGAGGCCGATTCCCAAGAGGGGAGCTTAGAAACGGCTACCAAATTCAGGCTGGTGTACAAAGATTATTGGGGTTTCCCCTAGATATCCCGCATCCACCCCTGACTAGGCTCAAGACCTCCTTAGTCAGTTCCTTGATCCGACTTTGTCTTTCATCCTTCCCGATGTTAGCATAGATTCTTATTCGCCTCTAACTGTTTCAAGTCTTCAGGATTGCTACCTTCTACAGCGTGACGGTCGTATTTGATAGCAAGGGTGTATCGGCTTCTTCTGAGCCTTAGCCCTGTCCCTCTTCCAACAATATCTGTTGCATTGTAGTCCATCAAGACATTTTGACGTACAAAAATGTTCTCCTGCTAATTCACCTCTTACCTGGGATGACCAATCCCGTCTACACTCAAAGATACGAATTACGGAAACAAAATCCCCTCCCTCTGTGGTATTTAACAACCGGATTCGTTACCCAGACCGTACCGAGCTATAAGATACGCCCATCGAGAAGCCCATTTCGTTTCCCAGCTCATTGGGGATAATGATGTCTTTTGAGGAACGAGATCTCGCTATCTTCTATGCATGTAGGGTACAGCCACCACCATGCTGGTGGACAGTGGGGGGAGGACAGTTGAAGTGCCTATTACTTACTTGTGGTTTACGGACTTCTGGGCCCTATGAGAGAACTGAGATATTGAGATATATGCTTGCCAGTAGAGAGTCCATCTGCAATCTGCGAATAGTTTATTTGGCAGGTCCTCGCTAGGGACTATTTCGGTACGGTATTTGGCGTTGGTATCTACCACGAAAGAGGTATTAACTATTTTAGGATTGGGGTTTCATGATCAGAATTGGTGCCAAATTCGTCTAGATGGCATGAATACTCTGTTGAAACAGTGATCTTAGAAAAACTCGTTTCCCATATTTAATATATGGGAGTACAATACTTAAAAAGTGTTTAATTAAAAAATTTTCGTCACGTAACATTAATGTTTCTTAAATTTACAATATGTTTCCAAGTATTACTAGTCTCAATATTTTTATCATTATGCAGGTAATATCTCAAAACATAATAACACAAGTAAAATACAATTATTACACATTTTCTTCATACCACATAGCATCTGTTAGTAAAGAATAAAAAAATATATCAAGCAAGAAAAACAAATGAAACCTTAATGGGCTAATACCTATGTGCTATTTGAAACCATTTACAACATCAACTTCGATTAAATTTTCAGAGAAGTTAGCAAACAGAAATTTAGCTAGAGGATTGTAAAATACATAAAAAATACGAATTACGAGTTGAGGTTGTGGAGACATTAACTTTCTCTGTGCGGTCCCGGCCTCTAATTTACTGTCTCCTCTTATTACTGGCTAAATTTTACTTAAATTGTGCCTACAAAATAAATTATAGGCTTGTACTAAATAAATAAGTATTACATGTACTTTTTCTTCAAGAATTGCTTTGATTTGTAGAGCAAATGCATAAACATAATAAATGTTTACAAAGTTAAAAATAATTATAATAGTCTTTTCGGCTCGCTCAAAAGAAGTAAATAGATTTTGTGACAACTAAAATATTATCATATTATTTTCATGGGAATTTAACGTACACAGACAGAATGTTTAAAACTTTTTAGGTAGGAATACAGAAATTGTTATGTAATTTATATAAATTCTAGAAAACTTTTGGTTTTTTCCTCTAGGTTTTATGAATAGCAGAGTTGTGAGTTTTTATAATTTTTAATGGCAACCATATTGAAACAAACTAGCATACAAAGCGGGTCAATGAACTTAAAACGTTTCTAAAGTCAATATTTTTACCAAAATCTGAATTATTTAGCATTCTTATCTCTACTACCAGGTGATACAAAATTACTTCAGGAATTTCCATGTAATCAATATCTCTAAAACTATTGAACAGAAAAAAAAATTATTAATACAAAATATGGTAAAAGATGATACAGTTTGAAAGTAACATGATATTTTGCTATCATGTCAAAAAATTACAGTAACTAATTTTAGACTGAGTTGTCTGAAAGTTTCTATCTTTCACTAATCAGCTGATTCCAGTAATATGTATAGTGAGAAATGAGTCAGGTTTACCAACCAGCCGAAAATTTTAATAACATTTTCTTCAAAGATCCATACAAAAACGAGTTTTATGAACTATTTTACAAAACCCATAAAAAAACTTTAGTGTTTTTGAGATCAGTACACAAAAATACTTTCTTCTAATTGAGTGATGGGTAGTTCAAATATAAAAATTACTTGAACCCTTCTTCTCCTGCTTGCTGGTAATGAGAAATTCCCATTATAATATTTCTAAGAGTAAATTAAAAACGAGATTTCTGGATGGTTTTATTTTCAAATGTTTCACCAAACCGGTTTTTTAGTGTATTGAGTGAAAGAGGCAACCAATAATTAACTTAATCACATTAATATTTTAGTCTTGTTATTCGGCACAAAATTCCTGCCCATTTTATCTTTGCAACATTTCTTATTATTACAAAGATCTCCTCAGTATACATACAATTTAGAACACACTATATATTAAAATAATAAAGTTTGATGATGTTAGTATCCCTTATGTAGGCTATTATTACTGTTCATTTTGAAGATATATTTGATGAGTTATAGAAAATTGCACTCACTATTTTGCATTTAGTTCAATTACTTCAACGTACTTAATATTATCGATTGTACTGTCCTAAGTGCTAAATGAGAACAAACCTACCCTAGCATTAATGAGTTACCATTAAAAATTTTCATAAAATGTGGTTATACCAATTAATATTGATTAGCCGTAGTCAATTACTGTTTGGTGTTCGCTTGCTTTAGATCATAATGCTAGCAGCTTTGCAATGGACACTGCATAGAAGTGTTATACTCGAACTACTACTCGTTTAATGCAAGGACCAATAACATTAAAAGACGTGGTATTTATAATCATTAATTAATTAATCAAATGCAATATGAATCAACTAAATCCAATATTTTATTTTAAATAGTGGGTTGCATTCTGCTATCTGTTCAGTAATACATACTGGTAACCTAATTAACTACATGTTCTACATATTTATTACCGTACCTTAGAACTAAAATTATTCTTACAGGATAAAACGTTATTGTTCTTCTGACATCTCTTTTTAGGATAGACAAGATTACCATTTAATTAACTGATTACATTGTTTTGCGTTACAATGTAGGATTTGTAAAAATGTACAAATGTAATGGATGATGGATATTGTCTTATATTAATTAACCAATGTAACCTTTTTATTATGCTACAACAATACTCATATTTTCAATATTTTCCCTAGACTTCTAGAACGAGTGTCTTAGTTTCCCTTGTTGGCCACGTAACTATCAACTAGGAAATAATTCAAGATCTTTCATCGGGCTGTAACCAACAAAGTTATGTCTAACTAAGCTACCCGAGTAAAAGAGAACGGAACCACCGCCTTGAGTAGCAGTTAGATCAGATCTTTCACGCATATTCTTGAGCGATGTATTTATTCATTTAATGCGTGGTCGCAATCAATAATGAGGACAGATTGTAGATGTACATAGTGGAACATTCTAGTGTATCAACAAGTTTTAATTTTCATGTTGCATGTTGTATAATGTGTACACTTAGATTCTTGTGATCATTAAACATGCTTGCCGTCGTATATATATATAATTGTTTACGTTTGCCACATAATTTCAAATACCTCTTAGGTATCAATATGTATATATTGATTAAGTTGTTGGTATATAGTATATATGTTGTAGATATGTGTATATATATATCAACGACCTCTTCCATTGAAAATTAAAGCAAAAATGTTGATTTTGCATCGTTTATTTGTATTATTGTAACGAAACATTTCCGAAACATGAATTGTCCATGGCATGTACAGGAAGTGATGATCAGAAGTGAAAAAGGTGAAAACTACACAAATTTGATTTTATAATTAAGAATAGCGTGTTTCCATTTTAAACTGTGATTCTCCAGTTAAAGAAACTGCTAGTTGTCGTTAACAACAACCCACTTACTTAATTGACTGTGCAATTAGTGTTGTTACTAATACTTATTTCATATGGTACTTACCTCAAATAAATATATGTATTCTATTACAGGCTGACATCCTCTTACACATACTTTTAAATTATAAAAAGCAAATAATTGTATTTATTCTTTTAAATTATGGCCCACTAATATTTTAATGAGGCAAACAGTTTCTTTAAATGTAAATATATGTTTTTTTCTAAGGTAGTTGAAATACTTAATGGATTATTTGGATTCAAAAACTATTCCGTGCCCTCTTGGCCTGTAATCTCATAAATTGAGTTAGTTTGCGCAAAACATTACGGAATAAATGTTCATTTTTAAGATGAAGTATACTTAGAGTTAAGATACCTATACTTTTAACTATACTTTCACTGCAGAATATATATTTCGCCTTCATAAATGATACATTGATAAACTGATATATCAATAGGTTTATCAAAACATATTTTTATTCGTAACGATACTATAACTATATTCTAATAATTATTGTGTTGTATAACGAGTAGAACACCTTCTACAGATGAATATTTATACATACAGAAATTCTTGTTATAATATTTATATACTAAAAGAAGGCCATGTATTCAATCTCACAGATTTGTATTTTGTCAAAATTCAGGAACGTATGTTCCGCAGCAGTTGCATCTCTGCGACAGTTATTGGCTCAGTGCCACTCTTTGTGACATGGAAGTGTTGTTTGGTTGTAAATGTTTAACCGCATAACTCACTAGCGATGCTTCGTTTGATGTGTATCCATATATTTTTAATATTGATATAATGTTATATTTGAAACATTTTATTCGTACTACGCACAGAATCAGGTACAAAATAAACAATGAAATTCTCCAATAGTCACAAACAATATACTTGATATAATATAGATAAATAGTGGTGTTAGGACTATTAAAGTCTGCATCCCCAGGCTATAAACTTGCTTGGGATGGTACACATAAAACTTAAAACTAAAAAAGAAACTCTTTGGGCTGAGAGCCGGTCGCAAACATTTCTTTAAATGTAAATTAAGCCTATATCAATGTTTTTGAAACTTATAATCTAACTTTTCTGACACTACTGTATAGACCCTGTTAATAACATACATTTTATATTAATAAATGAACAAATAATTAAAATAGACAGTCAAAACATATAATAAGGTTTTCGTGGAAAAGAAGGTGATCTTTTAAAATTGTATTGCCTTCTGTATGGATTTTATATCATTATTCAAGCGGTTATAACATTTTGGTGCGATTCTTTATTTTGACATTAACTTTACTACAATGAATTATTAAGAACCTCCAAAAATGTTTTAAATTGTACATGCAATCTAGAAAACATATATTCAATACAAAATTCAAATGATCCACAGACTTGTATAAATGCACAAATCACTTAAGAAGAATGAAAAGGGTTTATTTTGGCTAAAAAATATTCATATCATAAAAATTTAATTTTATAAACATAGTTAATTTATTTTTAAACTGCATGGTTAACATATTGCAGTAAATAAAACATGCATAAAGTAAATCATTATGCGCGTTCGAATGCATTACCTTTAAAGGCATATCTAAGCCACTCTCTCGGATGTGTTGCATCAATTACAGTATAAGTTTACATTTCAATGATGCCTCGTCAGTTTTAAGAAATTCCAGCTCATAAACAACTGACTCTATGTATGGTGGATAAAAATATTTAATAACATAAAACATTTTATTGTCATGCTATGACATTTGGCACGGGGGGTTAGTTAGATCCTGATAACTAGGTACACTCATGATCAGAATGCAGTGCAGAATAATCAATATAGTAAATGTAACATGGTGTTGTACCAGACGTTAGTTTTATCGCAAACTTGTAGCTTCAGGCAATTCCATATGATGAAAAGTTATGAACTCTAAAATTGTCCTGCTACTTTTCTATATTTGTTAAATATCATCATTATTTCCTAAAATTATATTGATATCTCTCTCCACAAGTATCGTAAATCTACGTTTTTAAACTATATTATTTAAGGTACGCACAAGATCATATAAATGCATTCTCTTCTACTGAAAGTAATTGTATTATAGTTTAAATTATTTAATGTCCGCGAGATACGTATATAATTCGTATATTTTAATTCTCATTATAATATTTATGAATGTCTTGCAGTTTCTTACAAAATCTATAATGGTGATTGGTAATGTGTCATCTAATGTAGTAGATGCTATATTTCGTAATGGGTTATCATCTCACAACTTTTAAAACTGTTTCAAATTTTTTTAACTCAATGATAACTTCTTAGAACTATTTACTAGCTTAAAATAAATAAATACAATGTAAACAATTTATTTTTTAAATAATGCCTTTATTAACAGTAAATTTAAAGTAACAATGTGTAATTAAGTAATGTGTAATAAGCAATAATAAAATGATTTGATTGTTTATTATTAAACTTCGCAAGTGAACTCATAATTATAATTACCAATATCCCTATACTTTATGAAATATGTTTGTAATCAGTACCCAGCCACTGTACAATGAGAATACTGTGACGTGTAATTTATATCACACACACACACACATATATATAAAGGGTGGAGCGCGGTAATTTGCTTTTTTGCACTGCAGGCTGTGGTGGCACTGTTGGTCGAAGAGAGGGGAAAGTGGGCGTGGCTTATAGTGGCTGACTGGAGATTTGTATTCCTCCGCGTTTCAGTAGCCATCATGCAGTGGACACGATAGGAGAGGGCGTTTTGTGTTGAAGCGTATTTTTCAAATGCCCACTCGATCATTGCAGTGCAGCGTGCTTTTCGTTTACGATTCGCTGTTCCCCACGCGGACGTGTTCCTGGTCGGCAATCAATTGTAAATTGGGTAACTGCATTCAGAACAGCAGGGAATGTGTCATGTGTACGAAGGGGACCTCAGAGAAGATTACAAAACCGGAAAACATCGATAGAGTTAGAGCAGCAGTACTGCAATCTCCAAAACGCTCTGCTCGGAAGCAATCATTTGCTCTTGGCATTTCAAGACGTTCTCTCCACCGGATTCTTCATGATGAACTGAGATTTCACCCGTATAAAATGTGCGTGGTCCATCAATTGTCAGCACGAGACTATTTGACACGGCGTACTTCTTGTGAAGACACGCTTGCAACTATACCGCGTGACGCAATTGTATTCTTTCTGATGAGGCACATTTTCACCTCAGTGGGTGTGTCAACAAGCAAAACATGCGCTACTGGAGTGAAACAAACCCCAGAGAAGTCCACCAGAGACCTCTGCATTCGGACCGCGTCACTGTGTGGTGCGCTATATCACGAGTAGGCATCATTGGCCCTTACTTTTTTCAGGGTAACCGCCGTGCCATAACTGTGAACTCCGAACGGTACTTGACTATGATACAGGATTTTTTTCAGCCGGATCTTGAGGCAATGCAATTAGAGGATACGTGGTTCCAACAGGATGGTGCCACTGCACACACAGCGAGGGTTACCATGAATTGTTTGAGGCAAATGTTTCCTGGACGGCTTATCTCTTAGAGGGGTGATTTGAACTGGCTCACGAGACTTATTCCTTTGGGGTTACCTGAAGTCGAAGGTGTATATTAACCGTCCCAACACTTTGGAAGACCTAAGGAACAATATTGAGGCTGAAATTGGCAGAATACCAGTCGACATGCTTGTTAGAGTTAATGAAACTTCAGAAAACGTATGCAGCAGTGTGTGGATGCCGAAGGTCGACATTTGCCAGATACATTATTTAAAACCATGTAATTTAAAAATTCCCTTACTGTTCAATATAATTAAAATAAAAAATAATTTTTTGTAAGGTTCATAATTTTTTTATTTCATTTCCAAATCAGAAACTTACCGCGCTCCACCCTGTATATATATATATATATTTATATATATATATATATATATATATATATATATATATGTTCTTAATATATTAAGAACATTTAAGAATAAAAAAGGTAACATCTCTCTTACATTAATCAGAAATAATATTATTTTATTGTAAAATATTCGTAATAATTATATTTTCAACAATGTTCGAAAGACTTTTATTTAAATACACCCATGTGCCAATTTAAAAAGCCTAAAATTTTTTTTAGTTTTCAAACAATGATTGTGTACAAGGATTACCACTTCTATATACACCAATTAAAGAGACTTGTTAGCTTCAAGACATTATTAAGAATTGTAAAATTTACAGGAAATAATTTAACAATTAAAAAGAGAAATTGATTGCTGTCAATTGTTCTTTAATCATAAACATTGATACCGTAGTCACCGCCGAGTTTAGTTTAGCGTAACAAAATTCGTGTTGTGAATGTAATATATGGATTTATACAATACATTTTATTCATGTTCCTTGCCTTGTGTATACATTCTTCAATTTCCCACTCAAACTCGTTCACTTTAGTTAACTGAAGTGGAATATTACTACGTTCCAATAACCATAAAGGGAATGCAAATACCATATTGCTATACACCAAGTGTTTTTCCATATTTGTTTTCACGTTTTTGCTCATACCATTTATCTCCATCGAAATAAATAAACACTCAATTATATACTAATTGCAAATGAACATTTTAGTGTTTAAAGCTGTTAAAGTATTAGACGATGGAAACAGGAATTTGTACGGACATTTGCCATTGTTCAGTGATACAATACAATCCGTGACACTACGTTTCGAGATCTGCAATCTAATCTCTTCTTCAGGTAAATGACTAAACCCATGCATGATATGACTACAGTGTAGGTTAAAGTAAACAAAACATACCAAAGCCTTGTGATCTTCAAAAGTCAGGAACTATAACAGCCATGTCTATTCCATGCACTCTAACACTAAGACATTCACTTAATAAATACTATAAACTAATTATTACAACTTAACTACGGAATACAGATCACAATAGGGCTGCAGTCACCGGACAACCAAATGGAAGTGACCAGAAGCTGTGTGAAGCTGGCGGCACCCATTAACGAAAATACGAAAAAAACTAGTAGAATCGTTTGTTTAGCGTTTGTTTAGGTTTGTTTAGCTATTTTTAGCGTTTGTTTGGCATTAATGTGCGAAATATGCAAAAAACAAAGTGGGTGCCGCTAGCTTCACACCAGCGGCACCCACTAACGAAACTACGCCAAAAACTAGTAGAATCATTTCTTTGGCGTTTGTTTAGGTTTGTTTAGCTATTTTTATCGTTTGTTTGGCATTAATGTGCGAAATATGCAAAAAAGAGTGGGTGCCGCTAGCTTCACACCAGCGGCACCCATTAACGAAAATACGCCAAAAACTAGTAGAATAATTTGCTTAGCGTTTGTTTAGGTTTGTTTAGCTATTTTTATCGTTTGTTTGGCATTAATGCGCGAAATATGCAAAAAAGAGTGAGTGCCGCTAGCTTCACACCAGCGGCACCCATTAACGAAACTACGCCAAAAACTAGTAGAATCATTTGTTTAGCGTTTGTTTAGGTTTGTTTAGCTATTTTTATCGTTTGTTTGGCATTAATGTGCGAAATATGCAAAAAAGAGTGGGTGCCGCTAGCTTCACACCAGCGGCACCCACTTTGTTTTTTGCATATTTCGCACATTAATGCCAAACAAACGCTAAAAATAGCTAAACAAACCTAAACAAACGCTAAACAAACGATTCCACTAGTTTTGGGTGTATTTTGGTTAATGGGTGCCGCCAACTTCACACAGCTGTGACCAGATTCATAGAGTATATGGCGATCGTCACGGCAGAAACAAGACGGCGGAAAAAGGAGGGAGGGGTGTGGGACTTTTTTACCATTGGCTTATGCTAGATTAACTTCTTAACATTATACTCTGATCATACATTGGTTTATTACAAATTTCTAATTTGTTTGATAATTTACATTTTATTGTTAGTTTATTGTTTAGAATTGGCAACCTAAGCGGCCTAATTTCAACTGATGCCTAACTGATCGGTTGGTTTGCCAGTTGTATGAAGCCTCAATTAATGTTCTTTTAAAAAAATGAGGTTCTCGATGTTATGCGTTAGCTTTATCCCGATTCATATGATGGTCTTTGGACCACCATGATGTGCAATTTTGGACTTAACTGTCAAATTAATGGATTTTGTATTCTCTCAAAGATATTTGTGATAAATGAGTAACTATTTCCTACCAATGGCGTTAATACATATGAAAAGGACTTTCAACAATTCCCTTGCAAGGTGAATCACGAGAACTGATTATATGCTCGAGATGGATGGTAGGTTTGTGGATTTTGTGAAGGCCATACATATGGGGGGATTTTAGAATATTGAGGAGGGAATTTATTTATGGTTTATATATATTATATATATATATATATATATATATAAACATATTTTACATTGCTTTATTGTTGGCTTCAAAAATTTAGCTAGGACCGCTATATTATTTACCTATGTATGAATGATATTGTAAATTAAACAGTTAAAAAAATAAAGGATAAGAAGAAGGATAAAGCTCCTACACCTGCAAAAAACATGATATAAGCGTCAGCGTACTCTTAACCATGAACACTGATAGTAATACGAGTTATATCTGATAAATGCCAAAGACTCCAATAAATGAAATCATAAGCGTTTTGGTGCAGTCCTATTTAGTAAATTAGAGAGCGCCATTCCGCTCTTAACACTGCGTGTAAAACGTCTGAAAACAGCCAATCTATTGCAATATATAAATACTTGTATCATAAACAAGTAACCAAAAGTTTATGGTTAGAACTAATTTTATGGCTTATAATATCTTACAAGATTTTGTTATCCCTATAGACCTTATTTACCTATTTCCAGAGACTGTGATAGAGTTAATGATTATAAGTTCATTAACTAAAGCTAAGACAGTAATATATTCGTAAACATTCATTTACTGTTTAAATATGTTTTCTCTTTTTGGACGAAAAATATGTACAGTTTTTCCTCTTAGTGCAGCCTACTAGATCCTAGTTGGGTACAAAAAACACGTGATCAGTTTATACAGTATGTACAGTAGAATACATTTTGCCCACCTAACAAGCCTTACAATGTAAGAAAACATGCGGTTTATTCTGAAATCAGCATTGCGCCTGTGTTACGATAGTATTGTAAACGCTGTATTGCCCAGTTGATTAGTTGCATATGCATACAGTAGTTACTACAATGAATACAAATTATTTGATTCTATTATAAAGTGGAACATTTTTATACGTATTTACATGGCTTTTTGAATGTATGTTACATGTTTTAATGCACGTTAAGATTATATAAACCTTAACTATAATAGTTTCACTTGTGCTCTTTGCATTCATGCAGAACATATAATATTATTTTAAAGTGTGATACATAATAATTGTCCAGTAATGAGTACTACAATAAAATTCATGAACTCTTTTTATGTGTAGTAATCCTTTTTGGTATGTTCAATATGACAAGATTATATAATTATTTTAATATTTATTCATTGTGTTTATTCAAAATATAAACTTACATTTCAAGGCAATATATCAAAAAAGTAATACAATGTAGTAATGTTGTCCACTGACCAGTCTATATATATATATATATATATTCCTGGGCACTAGACTAACCAACTAATCTAGTGTCCATGTATATACTGTATATATATTTTTTACTAATAAACAAGGAATTACAATTAAAATTTTAATTTCATAAATAAATAAATATATAAAATGTTGTTTTGAAAACGTGTTACTATAATTTATATCCACGATAGTGCTCACAGCGGGCTCTTGAAATAAGAAAAACTCAATCGAGTCTGAGTATTTTCACAGTTATTTGCTTTTCTTGTTAATTGAAACTACCAGTATTAAAACAATATTAGTGTCAGGCAAACACATACAACTTTCGAGGAAAGTAACTTTTGCTGTTAACGTTCCTCAAAAATTCCTCCATATTAATTGGTTGGCATCACGACTACTGTCTTAATTATTACATTTAATACTTAGCCACTGGAAATATTTTTTTGTACATAACAGTCAAACGATAAACAATAACAGACTTTTAAGTCTGATCTTAAAAGTAATAATGAAATTTCAGTTTCTCGTTGTGGCTGGTTGACTGGTAAGTGTATATTTGTACTGTTTTCATCCACTATTCCCCATCATTAGTTTAAACCAAACTTAAGTAAATTATTCTGTGTAAATTAAAAACCATACACTAAATATCAATCATCACTGTATATAAAAAACGACAGTGGTTTTTATCGTTAGTACGAAAGATATGGGTTTTAAAAGTAGTTTAGTTTAAGGACGTGTTTAGGTAGTGACAGTTCGCCATAAAAAACGATTATTTTAAAACTTTTGATGTTTAGAAACATATATGTTTTCTTTGACTATTAAACTCTATTAAAAACACTTTTTATGCCAAAAACCGAATAATCTATGTTTTTCAGCAGCATTCCTAATATTGTAATGGGTACCTAAAGTGAGGAGACAAACTTATTTGCTTTACGTAGTGCGCTGTATCAATAGGTTTAGAAGCTCTTCTGGAATAATCCTCTTGCCTATCTGGGAAAGAAAAATGTAATATCTGGAAATATTAAATCACACTTCAATATTTATTTTATTATAGTTTACATTTATAGTAAGAAACTTGGAGTAAATCCTTACTCTCTGACGAACATAACTTAAAACTAACATGAATGTAAATCTTAGATTTCGCATCATCAATTTTTATAAAGTATAGAATTGTTTAGCTAATCCCTCTGCAATGTTTCATAAATTCTCATTTAATAATTAATGAAGACTCTTTGAAACAGTGAAAATAATTCACGTATTTACGTATCCCAAACTCTTCGTAAATATTGCATGCTTAATGTTGAAATACGGAACCTAATTCACCATTGGTTAAAAGACAAATCGTAACCTAACCGCAGAAAAAATTAAAATTTTAATTAGTTACCCATGAACACTGTCATCTAAAATATTCATAATATTCGACGTTACAAAACGAGCCCTTGGTTCAGAGAGATCCAAGAAATTGACATTACGTGATAAATACTTATTGAAAAATATATTTTCATCAACTTCTAAGCTCCAATATTCCTATCTTTAAATTAAGTAAAAAAGTGTTTCAAAACATTTTTAACGCAAGATATTTTATCCTGAAAACAAAAAAAATGACTTCACTTGGGAATCTTTATAGATCAATTTAATCGTTTATTAAGAGCTATAACATATATACATATGATAATATAAACATTTAAATATTCTTCTCTTATTTTATAACAGTTATAAACTATCTCAATGGTTCTGATATCTTAGAATACAACTAATTCATATTAATATTTGCACTATTTAATATAATTTGTAGATTATAGTTGTCTTTACTAGGATTTAAGTTACGATTCTATTCAGATTAATGCACAGATGAGCACTTTCATACACGCACTCTCCCTCCATGTTTTGTCAAAATTGATTGATGTAACTCAGTAGCTCAGTGGCAGATGTATGTCTATCTCAGTTGTGTGCTCTGTGCCAAGCCTGTGACAATTTGTCAGTTTATTACATAAGTGATGACTTACGAACCAAATATACATTTTATTAAATAATTTATAAACTTTATAGAGGGAAATGAAGAGTAATGTATTAAACTGGGTAACTAATAACAGTCTCCTCTTTGTATTATTTACAAAATAGCAGATTTTTAGCTAACCTTTTTGTAATTCCTTAATCGTTTGTGATATACAATATCTCAAAAGATTATTTTCAATTCAAAACCTTCAATAGGAGATAGCGTTGTTTCTTCCTAAATGCCGTAAATCGTGTCAGGTTTACATAACAAATAAAGCAAAGAAACAGTTTGTGATGTCATTAAAAGTTTTGCTTTGTATTTCCTTTATGTTAAATTTGAAAGTGAAATATTAAGCCTCCGTAAGTGCCCACTATTCTCATATATTACAAAGATGGGTTACAACGACTTTCAGGACACTCATGCATGTTTCAATATAATGGCATCCTTTACTTAGTCTCGAAATCTCGGTACAGTCATCTAAAATTCCATAGAGTACCGCTATCCCTTTCCATTTATTAGCACATTCATATAGGCTCCTATTCTCTGAACCTCACGGTCCAGTTGCAAGATTATTTGTGCATGCCTGCCTGATTCCTATATGTCAGTACTTCTGACTCCATCATATCTAATCATCCATCATTACGACCGCTCACGATGGAATTATTCTTAATCAGCCCTACAGGCTAGAGCTCTTTGAAATCTTTCACAAACACTGAATGAAAATAAAGCACTCAAAGCAAGTTTCGCGATAAATATTACTATTAAGGAGTGTGGAGTGGAACTATACTTATATTTCAAGAAATAACTAAACATAAAGTGGGTAAAATTTAAAAAAAAAATTGGGTCGATTTACCTAATGCTAATAAATCCATCCTGAAACTATAAAAATATTTGGAATGTTACTCCAAATAGCGAGAAATGTTTGCCAGGAGCAAGATTCACTCGAAGTGCTCTTTGAATGGTATGAAAGCATAATGAGGTGATTGCGTAACCAGCTTAACTACTTCCATAAGCCATAAAATTCAAACACTGGTAAGGAAACTTTAGCTTTGTATGATTTAATGTAGCTTTTAGCTTTTTCACGTTATAATTTATATTAATACGTGAGTCAAACGTGCACGAAACAATGATATAAGCAAAACAGCTCTGTTTGTCTAAAAAATAGAAATCAAACATCATTACAGTTAATTTTATCAAGAAAAGATTTTTATTTGCTCAAAGATATAAAATTTGAATGTATCTAAATAATAATTTGGAAGTTGAGAAAATAAATGTTTCTTGATTTTTGGAGGAGGCGTCTTCGTGAATTTTCCATGTAAACTTTTCTATCTGGAACAAACCATTTCCTACACCTCTTAGAGGGTTCACTTCTGACTGGTTTATAATTGCCTGTAGAAAGTACACCGGCTTCAATACGAACCAATGTGTCTTATACATCTAGGCAAGCCAACGGATGTCCAAGAGTGACACATCTCAAACGAACGTATTCATATAATAAACACTTACCTCAAATTACAATAACTATTTTTTACCATTTGTGGTTACAGACACAGGGCTGTAACCACAAAAACAGTTTTGGTTGCTCGGTTGTTGTTTAAACCGATGGGTTTTATGTTTTATTTACAGTTTGTTTGTTGGTTTGGTCAATGAGGTTTAACGCATGACAATTACTTATAGTTTAAAGTGTCCTGAAGTATGTACCAATTGTAATTAATTGTTTGCCTCTTTGGGACTAATATAATAAAATAATATTATTTTTGGGTAAAAAAGTAATCAATAAGGATATTTAATGTTTTTTAACATTGTACTGATAATTACAATTTAATTGATGTTACAAATAAAATATTTAGTTGTAACATTTTATGCATAACTGAAATATTTTATATAAAATTTAGTGCTGTATTCCAGTATGTCCTTCCCTTTTGTGCTATAATGAAATTTTTTTTATTTTTAGAGTAAGATAACCACAGAGAAAATATTTATGTTTTTATAAACGCACTGTAAGAATGAAGTTTAATTATATACCCTTGTTTGAGAGTTCTTGAACTTGAGGATTACAACTTACAAGTCACATTAAGTCGAAACATAAATTTCAAAGTTGCTTGCAAAAGCTTACAAGAGCGTACTGTCTGTGTCGAAGCCATTAAACAAGACATCATTCTTATCAAACAGTTACAAAAAGGTTGTGTTACCATAACATCTTTTAGAATAGCTTGTTTTAGAATATTAGTAAACACCCAAATAATTAAATATTAAAATATTCATTAAATGTGGGATCAAGGCTTTGAAATACATTTTATTTAACGTATATAATTTATCAGAGGGATGAAATGAATACCTTTTGGATATAAATATCAATGTACGAGATATTGAAATTTAAAATCAATACTTATCTAATATGATTTACTATCTTATTTATTAATCAATTATTTGAGATATAATAAAAAAATATCGTTCTTACTAGTATTTAAAGTTTCATAAATGTTGTATGAATCATTTTGAGACAATAATAAAAAACATTAAAACATGAGGGATTGCACTTGAACGGAAGAAACATTATTTCAAAAATAAATATTTAGAATAATATTATTCTTTCAGAAAGAAGATTAGGAGTTTGTATTAAAAGAGCTTTAAAAAATTTAAAGCAGATTTCTTTTCATTTTTTTGAAATTTTTTTATCCATTTAAAGTAAAATTATATCTGAAATTTCCATATTATTTTTACTAATTGTAAACAAAAAATTCCTTATGTGGAACAATAAAAATTTGAAACATCCTTCTCTAGAAAACTATGATTACATTTTTTTAAACATAGACCCTTTAGGTTATAATTGTATATTCTCAAAAGGGATTTCAACAATTTCCATTCACATTTTAAATTCATTCAGAAGAATATTAGGCAGGTAGCCTCAAAATAAGTAGGCATCTAAGTACTATGTTTCATCGTAGTTGTTTGTATTTTCTTTACTACTGTGTAATGCTTATAAATAGTTAAATGATGTAATATATAATGCATTTCTATATTGATAGTACATTAATGTTTATTCAAATTTGGTTTATATCATAGCTCCTTACTAATTGGAACAACTTATATTTTGAAAATGTATTTAATAAAGCAAACAAGATTTTCTATTTGTCTATAAGAATTAAGTAATTAATTTAAATATTATTCCTAAATATTAATTTCTTTATAATCACGAGATTTACTTTTATTATGTTTATTATTCTGACACAAAAAAGTAAAATAATAAAAAGTAAATCCGTTTTAAGTGGAATTTGGAAGATTTATTTTTTTGCTCGTATTTCTCATAAATAATATTATTTTGAAAAGTTTTCTCCAAATAGCCTAAAACAGCATTCTTATATTTAAAAATGTATTAACCCTATTCAGTTTTTATAGCCAATATTATTAAAGCAAATATGTTGATTCTTTCAATTCTGAGACTCCACAGAAGAGTCGCTGTTCGGGGTCTGGTTCTCGTCTAACACATACACTTCTTTGATTTTGTTTTTCCATTAACAAAAATCACAGTTTATTTCAAATGTACTTATTACAAAGTTTTATTGCTATACTTTCATAAGATATATTGTTCTAATTAAAATATTAATTATAGGTATAATTTCAATTTGTGGCCTAAGAATGTTTATGTAAGTAGTAAAATGATACCAAGTCCGATATGTTTTGTGTATATATTTCCTAATAAAAATAAAATATAAATTCAAATAATATAATTAAAATTATATAGTAATGGCCATTACTAATAATAATAATATCCAAAGATTACAAAATAAATGTAAAATATGTATTTTAATTATGCTTGAAGAATTTAACTTCCATTAAAATGTATTTATAATATAAAGTTTGAAATAAAGTCACGATATAATGATTTAATTACGATTAATTGGGTATCTGAGCTGTAAATAACCTTTATAAATTAATTTATTAAAGATTCACACTCCACATCATTAAAGATTCAATATCATGTTACGATTAACGTAAATGAAGTTATTCACTTCACTTAGTAATATAGCGATGACGTTAATTAAACTCACTGAATTATACGGTTACACGAAGCAAACCACACTCGTATTGAGATGTGTTTAAATAACTAATCTGTGTAGTTTATTTATGCTCTCGAATTTTATTTACAACCTTTCACAGGTGAAATTTTACTAATTTGGCTTAATGTGGTGATTTTATCAGAGAATATTTTATTTTAACTCTTCAATTCGGGACAGTTTTGAATTTACTTAACTTTAAAGATTAATTGATTTTACGATTTTTATTTTCATTCTTGGAGTATATTATTCAGTTTCATTTTATTACTTTGCATATACTCCTCTTCATATAGCTGCCCTCTTGGTTACGTTCACAAACGCGATTTTTTCTTCATGTTAGGCTACAACACAGAGATTCTCAGGTTTCCAAAACCAGTAGTTGGCTTCCTAGTCATAATATTGTTTGTCCCCTGATAGTACTGTAATTATACTATCCGGTTCTAGGACCTTCGATACTACCATCAGACCCAAACTCCACAGGGGGGTGTCCTTCAGGAAAGCCTGGTCGCACTGAACCAATCCCTGGTTTCTGTTTTAAAGGATAGCTTCTTCTCAATTGGGACGTTCGTGGTAGGCTGCAAAATAATTAGAGAAAATAAATTATATTTGTGTGAGAGCATATATCATATTTTACCGTACGATGAATAGGCTGATGTTAAGGTAAGTCTTACTCATCACAGTTAACAAACAACGTAACTTCATTTCAAAGATTCTGTCCTTAAAGCATCGGAAACGAAGCAACATTAATTCAGTTTTAGAAATTTGAGCGATAATAGACCCACTCCACATTGCTTAATAATACGTTTAAATGTGCTACTATATGATTATTTTCATACTATAACTCTACACGGTAACATACTAGGTGGAATATTCTAACTATAAAAGCACTATCTACAGTAATAACACTAACATCCCTTTGGTATACGGTAATATATCAGAAGAGTTCGTTCCAAGATGGCAGCTTGTGCTTAGCTTTTGTATGTGTCGTCTGTTTCATAACATAAATTTGTGGGTTTTTCCAAGATCAGTTTTTGTGTGAACCTATAATATGAGTTCGTCACTGGTATTGTGAGTGTATTTATATATATATATATATATGGAACTTAAATCATATTACGGTTATAATTATTTATTCAACTTTTATGTAGATGAATGCTAGATTTGACCAGAAATTATCATTCTGCATGCTATAGTTTGTCAGTTATATAAATTATTCTCTAGTCTTATCACTCACCACTGGTTGCTGATTGCGCATGTGCATGGACTGTTAAATTAAAGAGTCATAGTCAACTAAAATCAAAAGTTGCCGCCTTTCTATAAGGCCAAGTTTAGTTCATGAAGCCTGTTGGTGATATAAACTCTTGCTTGGCTTGAATCAACTCTGCATGGCTCCTTGCTTGGTTGAATGATAATTAATATGGTTGTTTGATTGCAACATTGAAGTGCACTATACGAAATATCTGTTTATATTTCTCAATATACTGTGTATATCTTATTGGTGTTCAATTCTGAGGTGGACTGAGTAGCTTCAAATTGAACGTCAACTCATTATAAACTGTAGAATAATACTGACACGTATAAATATCCTCAAATAATAAGGTGGGATATATTGGTCTATACAAGATGTCCTTTATTCCGAATAAGCAAACTTGCACTGTTTGCATGAAAACAGTCCTTGATACTGAGAAAGGTTTACAGTGCGATCATAAATGTGATCGATGGTTTCATGCCATGTGCACTGATGTCACAGAGTCCGAATATAATAAGTTAGCTAACGACAGCCGTCGAAAATGGAACTGTGGTCGTGCGGACTGCATTGTCGCTGACCAACACCCCACTTCCCTGCTTATCTCTCAGATGGGTGAGATCTTGAAAGGATTGGATAATCTTTCTGGTGTTCCTGCGGATATCACATCCATAAAGAGTGATATCTCTGCTATTAATGCTACCATTTCTTCACTTAAACCACGTATCTCTGATGTGGAGAAACGGGTGGAATCTATGGAAAAGGAGGTAAATTCCTTGCGTTTCATCAAGTCGCAATCTGTGACTGTTGAAACTATCTTGGAAGAAACAGCTGATCGTACCCGTCGGGCTCACAATGTGCTTGTGTACGGGGCTTCGGAAAGCGATAGTAAGACATCTGACTTGAGAATCAAATATGACAATGATTTGGCCACCATTCTGATTAAGAAGTTTTGCCATTCAAATGGCCCTCATCATTTCAGAACTACTCGTCTGGGAGGTGCATCTTCTAAGAAACCTAGACCACTCAAAATAATTTTCGAGAATGTTGGCAATGTTACAGAACTTATGAAGAATTTCAACAAGGATGATCTGGACCAGTTGTTGTCCGATATCAGCATTTCCCGTGACAGAACTCTTGCCGAAAGGCAGTTCCTGAATAATCTACGAGAGGAGCTCAAAAGCAGAGTGGATGCTGGTGAACCCAACCTCACAATAAAGTACCACAATGGTGTACCCAAAATTGTTAATGAGGCTCCAAAAAACTAAATTACACTAAGCGCAATGACCTCTCTATCTATTACCAAAATGTAAATGGATTGCGCTCTAAATTACATGTCTTACGGGAAGTGATTGCAACTTGTGTATATGATGTATTAGTATTAACTGAGACCAACCTCCATGAAGATATTGGAAATGAGGAATTGGGTCTGTCAAACTATTCTATCTTCCGTAAGGATCGTTCGGCCAATACCAGTAACAAGTCATCAGGACGGGGTGTCCTTGTTGCAGTCGAGTCCTCTATCAGAGCTACCGAAATACACCCTTCAGCTCAGGGTATTGAAACTTTGTTTATTTCCATCAAATCGTCTCTTTCTTCTCGATTGCTAATCAGCGGTGTATATATACCTCCGCAACAGCCTGCCAATTCCTATGCTCAGTATGCCGACATGGTAGATGAGGTGATTGCTTCCGAGCTTGACCATGAGGACATTGTTCTGGTGGGAGATTTCAATTCCCCTGAAACTAACTGGCTGGATCCTAAGCTTGTGGGGGCTACTAGGGCTTCACAATTTATTATCGATATTGCTTCTACTCACCACTTGGCTCAGGTCAACAGAATCTCTAATGCTCGAGGAGTACTTCTTGATCTTGTTTTTAGTTCTCGTTTCCTCCATATGGTGCCAGCTCCTGATCCCCTTTTACCAGTTGAGAATGCCCACCCGGCACTTAGTACCACTATCAATTTTAGAGTAGATTGTAATCATACCGGTGAGACAACCATCCCTGATTTTCGTAGATGCAACTTGATTGATATCTTCAGGAGGCTTAGCATAAGTATTGGAACCACCTATTTTGATATTGACAATCCTAATGAGTACTTTGACCAATATTTTGATGGCATACACAGGGCCGTACTTGAATCCACCCCATCAAAGACTATTGGTAGACGGAGGTTTCCTTGTTGGTTTTCAGCTGACCTGAGACATCTTGTGGTTAAAAAGAAGATACTTCATAAGATCTATAAAAGTAGCCTTGGACTCAATGATTATAATGAATTTTGCAAGGTAAGAAATCAATGCAAAGCCCTCAGTAGAAAGTGTTATTCTGACTATATAGGCCACATCAATTCTGCAATTCCCACCAATGTTAAGTCTTTCTGGGCTTTTGTGAATAACATGAAGACAAATATTCAGAGTGTAGATGAATATTTTTACGAAGGCAGAAAAGAATCTTCTCCTAAATCAGTATGCAATCTGTTTGCTGCCTTTTTTTCTTCTGTCTTTTCTTCCTCTGATTTGCCACCTTCGCCATTAAACATTGAGTCACCTTTTCATATTTCTACCTGTGTTCTCAGACAAGAAGATGTGAACGCCAAGCTAGCGTCTCTTGATCCTTACAAAGGACCTGGACCTGATGAAATTCCATCTAGTGTTCTAAGATATTGTCATGATTTGCTTGCTCCTCAGCTGACAGTCTTGTTCAACCGTTTGCTTGAACTGGGAATATTCCCGGAGAAGTTGAAATCTAGCTTTATTGTCCCTATCCAAAAGTCCTCTGATCTTAAAAACATAAGCAATTACCGTCCTATTGCAATCCAATCTGCTATTGGGAAGGTATTCGAAAGCTTAGTGTTGGACCAGTTGTCTTTTACATTCAAGAGTATAATTTCGAAGGAGCAACATAGCTTTTTGCCTGGAAGGTCCACTTCAACTAACCTTATTCTATACGAAGATTACATCATCTCAGCATTTAGTGACGGACTACAGGTTGACAGTGCATACATTGATTTCGCTAAAGCCTTTGATAGTGTCAACCATGATCACTTGATTTATAAACTCAGAACCTATGGCATAGATGGCTCCTTGTTGAAATGGTTTAACTCCTACCTTATTAACAGGAAACTTGTGGTTAAGTTTGCGAGTGCATTATCTGAACCCTTTCTGGCCAAATCAGGTGTACCCCAGGGATCCCATCTAGGACCCTTTATGTCTAACATCTTTATTAATGACATTGTTAGTGCAATTGGTCTTAAGTGTTTATTATTTGCTGATGACATCAAGGTTTTCTCTGCAATTACGGGTCCAAATGACTGTCAACAACTTCAGGATAGTCTCGACAGGATTGAAAAGTGGTGCTCCCAAAATTGCATGAGGTTGAATGTAAGCAAGTGTGCAGTTGTTACATTTCATCGTTCAGCTGACCCTGTTATGATCGAGTATAAGCTGTGTGGTACTGAGTTACCAAGAAAAACTCAAGTAAAGGACCTTGGTGTAATTTTCTCGGCTGATTTACGGCCGGACAAACACATTGACCATATTTGCAACAGAGCCTCTAGAACACTAGGTTTCATAATCCGCACTTCTAGAAATGGCCTTAGCACTAGAGCTTTGATGTCCTTGTACACTGCACTTATCCGCTCCATCCTGGAATATTGCTGTGTTGTTTGGGCCCCTTATCAAGTTGATGATACAGATCGATTAGAGAAGATCCAGAGACGCTTTTTGCGGATAATAGGAGTTAGGCTGGGCTATGATTATATGGCAGCACCTGTTGACACAATAGCAGAGTCTCTTGGGCTGTTGTCCCTTTCTGTGCGAAGACAACTTGCTGATGCTGTCTTCCTGCGTAAACTTCTCACTGGGCAGGTTGACTGTGATGATCTTCTTTCAAGGATTAGTTTCCGCATCCCTGGATCAACCAGATCTCGAGACTTGTTTTTTCGTCACCAGTATTCCACATCCTACGCCTACCATAGTTGTCTGCCTAGACTCCAAAGAAGAGGAAATGCACGTGTGTCCCCCTGTTCCCCGACATTAATATTTTTATGTTAAAGTTATATCATATTTTCGTACCATTTTTTGTACCTTTTTGTAATACCTAATAAATAATTTTGTACCACAATCGTTTATTAATAAACTACTATGTATAAACCGGGGAACAGGTGGACACTTGCACCGACATTAACCGCGGGAAAACTCTCGCTATTAAGTGTAAATGGTAATATATATTATTTATTTACTTTATTATTATTATACTTTAATAAAGTATAAGTAACTGATATTACACAGTTGAATTGATCATTAACCCCCTTTTATTTCTATGATACGTCAGGAATGTCGTAGTCATTTAGTGTTTGGGAATCTTCTTTCCTTGAAATAGCATGTAGATTTCAAAAATTAAAAAAAATATTAACCTAAATATCAATGATGGAAAAATATCAGTTTTGCAAACCCCTATGTGAGTCATCAGCACAGTGATGACAGGTAGGCCGGGTTGCACGTGTGAGGGTGGGCAAGGGCCGCCTTTTCAGGTGCCGAAAAATTGTTTTTATTATCTCGGGGGCTTTTGAAGGCAGGGGTTTAAAACCACAGGACCTAGTAAAAGCATTGTATCCTATTCAAATAGGAACTGAGCTATAAAAAGATCACTCGCCGGCCGCGTAAAAACTTTATAAGCAAAAAATAAGCTTCGAAAGCCAATTATACTTGTAAGTAGTTTGCCAATTGACTTACGCAGTTTTAACTTTGTACATCAATGTGATAGATAGTCAAGTTTTACAAAATTTGTAAGCTAAACAATTAGTAAATTATATACTAGGCCTATTGTACAAGGACAGTTCCAATAAATTTATTAATAATTGTTGACTTAAAGGATGTTTAAAAAATAACACATTTTTAAACGTTTTAATTTTTTTAAAGAAAGAACAACTTGTAGACGAGTACATAGTACAAGAAAAGTGTAAAAATTTTCTTTTTAATCAATAGGTTTTATGTATAGCCATTAGGAAAATTTATGTGAGGGCAACTAAATAGAATAGAATAGAATTTATTTATTTATTTTCCTAAAGTGTTTACAATCCACCACAAGTACAATAGCCTGATACAAACTTAACAAAAACAGAGGTCAAAACAATAATTTAAAATTAGTGTTAAACTTAATACTGGAATGAAACGGTAAAATATAAAAAACTATCATAAATAAAAACAGAAAAAATTATATGCAAGTGTAAATGCAATACACTAATTCACTAAATGCATATACGTATAATACATATCGATATAGATTTACTTAAAAAAAACTATTTCTATTAAATTCTATTTTGATCCTCGAGGTGGCTCGAGGTGGGTGAAACAGCTTTTATTTCACCGTCTAGAAAATATCTAAAAATAATATTTTATTATGTTTAAATGTAAACCATCGTTTAAGCCTAATATTGTAGAACTTTCATATGAAAATGATAATAGCTGTTAATTTTTAATTCACTTTAGATTACGTTTCGTAAATATTTCAACTATTTTCATCAATTCTTCAATATTTTGGGCAATGTTTTTAGCTTCTCATTTGTTCTAAACCATTCTCGGACTGCAGCAAATATTATAAAAAATTAATTAGTCAAATGGGTCCAGCCGATCTCGTGATTAACGCTTACCTACACATTTAGCTATCCATTTGTATATAGTAGTATATATATCCCTAGTAAAATCTAAAAAAGCGACATAGAACTTGCTCTATACTTCACAAAAAAAAGAGGTAATGGAGATATGTAATATATCGATATCCACATACTTCAACACAACTATGTGAATATTGCAAGGCCAAATCCAAACCAAGGCCCAAGACGGCTGACGTGACATGCCGTGGACAAAGCACCCATTAACGAAAATACGCAAAAAAATAATAATCAATATTAATTTAAGTTTAAAGACATTAATTTATCCAACTAACATTGGATGATGTAGTGCATGTTATTGTGAGTAAAAAATCTTAATAATTAGTGAAACTAAGGAGTAGGAGGGGCAAATAAGACTTAACAGACTTGTCTTTAAACAGCCTATTTAGTAATACTTACCTATAAGTTTTAAATTATTATTTAGTAATATTTACCTATAAGTTACAAATTGTAGTTAGGGATATTAATCTATAAGTTTCAAACTATATTTATAACTATTTCATTTAAAACATAATTATATTATTTGTTATATATTATTGTATTATAATAATATATAAATTATGGATAATATATAATATATTATATATATATATATATATATATATATATATATATATATATAAATATTATACATTCTTATCGTTCCTCGAAGGTGAGTAGGCAAAGGTTTCAATGGATCCTCGTCTTGTCATGTGTGGTTTTATGTAGATCTTTTGCTAATTCAGACAAAAATACGCTTCGCAGTTTGAGCTCACCTGTATTAGTCTTATATATTATTTGTGCATTTATTGCCCCATACATTTGAGTAGTCCACCAAACACAGTTAACGGCCATATATTGCTAATTCTCTAGCAAGTTACACTATACTCGCTTTTTAGTCTGTCAACCACATCCACCCCACCTTTAGTCATGTTATAAATGGTGGGTTTTGCAGCATCTTCAGTGTCTCATCACCGTTATGCATTGTCGATTCAAGAAGAAAATTTTCTTGGTTTTCTTATTTGGTAAGTAGGATACAATGGTACATCTATTTGGTGGTTTTCCAAACGCAAACATTGAGCTTCACCTTTGCCTGTCCTTTATGGCCAAGAGTTCTTGAGGAAGTTCCGGGTTATTCTTTCGAATAGTAACAACGACAGTAATTATGTGATTAGTGTAAAGGTCATTCAATAATGGGACACTCGTGAAATAGTTTTCGATAGTTACGTTTATCCCACTGTTATCAATGGGTTTTATCATCCTTAGAACCACACTTGTAGCATCGTTAGATGTAGCCAAAGGGACCTGGGGGTTGCTTTCCACCATTAGAGTTCCATGTTAGAAGTAAAAAAATGTTTTTGCATCTACAAGTGCGTAGATTTTGAGGCCATATCTCGCCGCCTTATTCGGTTTATACTGCCAAAAATTTGCCAGCGGCCTCGAAAACCTTCCAACATTTCATCTAGAGTTACTTAATTCCCCACGTTATAACTTAGTTTACACAAACTTATAAAACCGTTGAAAGACCTCACGTATTGGAGCAGCATTGTCAACTTTCTTTCTTTGAGATCGTTGTAAGTTTGTCGTCAAATCTAATAGCCTGTAATAACCGTCTCTTGGATATAGTTGCTGCATAGATCTCAGATCCCGTTCCGTCATTGGACCAAAGTTCATAAGTGTTCACATGTGGTTAGCTTTTTTTACTCCTATAAGATATAAGAACCCTATAAAATGCTTGAAATTCTACTAAATCAGTGTCGTTGCAGCCTAGCGCTCTTGTGTAATTTGGACGCATTTCTTGTAACTGCTGGTTTGTATAACGTGCAATGTCTGATATCATGTCGTTAGGGAAAAATATCTTCCAACAATCAACTTGGTGGTTCAATTCTCTAAATGACCGATTAACAGAAGGGATTTTCTTTAAAATATTTTGTCTTGCCCTTTTCGTTATTTGTAGCTTGTGAACATTCCAGTTAGTAAACTCCGTCTTTTAGATGTGTAAAGTGCAGAAAACCGCTCAATGGGCTGTTTAGAACCTTTTCGTGTAGAAGGCCCTGGTTTGCACAGTGTTTACATCTACATAAATTGATTGGTACAATATTTATTTGTTCATCAACGGTGTCATAACAAGGGCTATCGTCATCAGACTGTTCTGTGTGCACGTCATCAATGTCATGTTTACTCTCATTATCGATATCTGATAAATGTCCTTGAAAATACATATCACCCTCACTTACATCATGTTCTTCAAGCCAGCACCGAATTTCGTTGTCATTTGTTCTCTCCATCACTAAACATATGAAAAATGGAGCTTACGAGTGAAAATCCACTAACAAAAACCCCAACACAACAAAACACTAAAACCACAGTCAATAATAAAACTAGAATGGAATGTGCCGTGATCACTCGCGCCGCTAGGGTCGACTTAACACAGACACTGACGGGGTCGCTTGCATAGTTAGGGCCAAACTAACAAAGGCGTGGGCCCAGACATTCCTCACACCTGCCACTCCCTCCCTCATTACAGAGACTTGAAAAAAAGAGAAAGCTGCCGAATATACTCTAGATAGCTTATTTATAACCTGAGGCCCATACAACGAACATTAAAATATTTCTTTAACAACAAACTAAAAATGTTAGGTTCAACCTAATAGCGAGAGTTCCCGCGGGTTAATGTCGGGTGCAAGTGTTTACCTATTCCCCGGTTATATATTATATTTTATTAATAAACTATTGTGGGTACATAATTATTAGTTGATGTTACAAAATGGTACAAAAATGGTAGAAAAATTATGATGTAACTTTAACAATAATAATGTTGATGTCGGGTGCAAGTTTTCCACCTGTTCCCCGGTTTATACATAGTACTTTATTAATAAACTATTCTGGTACAAAAAATTATTTATTGATGTTACAAAAAGGTACAAAATATGGTACAAAAATATGATATAACTTTAACATAAATATGTTTATGTCGGGTGCAAGTGTCCACCTGTTCCCCGGTTTATACATAGTAGTTTATTAATAAACTATTGTGGTACAAAATTATTTATTGGTATTACAAAAAGGTACAAAAATGGTACAAAAAATATGATATAACTTTAACATAAAAATATTAATGTCGGAGAACAGGGGGACACACGTCTGTCTTCGGGGCTGGGATATGATTTCTTCTTTGATTCCGAATTAGCATTAAGAAGACTTTTTAAGTTGTAAATTACTTACTATATTCTTACTTGTTATTGTGTACCAATTAGTCTTGATCATATGTTTACCATATCATGCACTTATTAACATTATTTATTGCGTCCAGTTCACATCTAAGTTTGTGATTTGTAGATTAATTAGTCATTGTTGTTGCTTATATAGTTATTATTAAATATTGTCTATATGTTATGTTATTGTTTAAATTATTTATATTGTTGTTAACTTATTTATTTTTATCACTGTTAAATTTATCACACACATCAAATTAAGTGAAATTGTTTGGTCCTGTGTGGAACTTTACTAATTGGATTAGTTCGGAGCAGAATAAAGTGCTTGATGGCGCCTTTAAAGGGCCACATACAGAAATTCAAAAGTGGGAAAGTTCTCCTAAAACTGATCGTAATTTATGTCCAATTGTTAGTTGCTTTTTGTTATTATTTAATTTACTCGTTATTGTTATGGATTTTAGTTGTTTTTGATATTCTTATCAATGTGTCTGTCACTTATTTAGACTTATCTTGATAAGTTCTCTTTTATATAATATAATTAATAAGTAAGTAGTCAAGTATTCTTGAGTCTATAATTTGCCATTGAATGGAAATGGTGTAACCGTTGATACAAATAAAAAAATAAAATAAAAAAAGAGGATGAACCTGATACCTTGTTAGCTATGAAACGTTGACGGACTACTCATAGTAAGAAGCTCTCAGATCAGGGACTGCTGAGAGGGTTTATTTAATTAACTGCCAATTGAGTCCCTCAGGAACATAAATCCTGGCAGTAGTAAGCCAGCACATCGGTCGGTCAGTATATGACCTCTGTGATCGTTTCTGTAATCTACTTATTATAATGATCCTATTGTTGCTGTCTCAATCATAATGATAGGGTTGATTGCAATTTAGAATAGACAACAGTTAACATGAGTATACAAAAGTATTTACAAAACTTTCCAACGTAAAATAAATTTAGAGAAGTAAACAATACTAATATATAATATACAGGGTATCAGTACAAATGTCAACGCACTGTATTATCATGGCTTTGTTGTTGTGAACATAATATACAACTATTTGAAAAAAAGGGAAACATACAACACCCAATTTAATTAAACAAAATACAAATTACACCAGTAAGAAATATATATATTTTAGGTAAACAAACATTACAGTAGCTTGGTTGCACTGGTAGGCCACTAATGTAACCATGAAATTCTATTTACGTACACCGACCAACCGGAGTTTTCAATTAGACAGACTGCATCTTGTTGGTTTTTAATTTTATTATTTACTCTCTAAATAAAATCAATCCCATAGACTACTTCAAATTCAGAATGCAGCACTTAGAAAGTGTTGATTGGAAAGAGAATGTTTAACAAAGTAATTATTACTTATTTTACCCAAATAAAACTTGTTATTTAAAATTAAATCTCTCAATGTAGATTCTCTTTCCAATTAAAACTTTATACTTAGACTTAAATATTTATTTAGAGGACGAAAATTCACTTTAATTTAAAATAAATTATTTAAAAGTACCATTACGTTAGTGCTAATCTTATATTAATCAGTTATTTCAATGACACCGGGATGAAATTGTTCAAAGTAATCATTTACTAAATTAAAAATGTAGTTCAGAATGCAAAATTGCGCATTCTACTGTACTGTTTTTCGATTACATTGTAACATACATACACATTAATTTTCAAATTCTAAGAAGACCTTACTAGAATAAGAAGTTCATGTACTGGCGTTGTCCAGCCTTAATAGATGACATCGACTTGAAGGTAAAGTTTTCTGCCCATAACATTCTAGATCTAATTAAGAGAATCTACATTTTAAATCTTGATCATCATTTATTATTTTAGTTCTGTCTAATAAACGCATGTGTGTCGATATAAAAAGTCATTGAAATTTTAAATTGTACTCGAAAGACCTTGAGGATCAATATTAAAAACGCGGTTATTACACTAGCTCGGTGTCGAGTCTAATTAGCCTGAAAAATGAACATTTTAATTTCCGTTTACTGCAGAACGTCCATACCAAGTTCCGTAAAATTCCACTAACAATTACGACCTCTGTTCATTTAGTCTTATAGGCCGAGATTGTTGAACGGTTAAATGTATTTTATATAAAACTAGTAAATCATTAGATCTACAATCAAGATTATAGGTAGGTAAAATAAAATTTTAACTGCGTTCTAACAATAGGGCTACATTCTTTAACATAGAGATCAGTGTATCTCTTGATCTATTTCATTAGACAAGGGAAGTTTCGTTACCTATTACAAGTAATTTAATATAAGTTATATGGAGAAAAATCACTCTGATCCGACAAATTTACAAGCAACCGGAGTATATAAAATTTGCTCAAAGGAGCCACAACCATTTAATAGAGCAAAGGCAGCCAAGTTAAAACAACTGCAACATACCTGTTAAAATAAAACATCTGCATCTGACATTGAGACAGTCAAAGGTACCGTTAAACATTTTAACGTTCCCGTGGTAAAAGTATTTCGTTTGCAGTAGCTTTGAATGTTAATTAAATTTATTGGGTTTTTAGACTGAATTAAATGTTTACTTCAATCAGGCCAAGTAAAAAATAACCATTAAATCATTCATAAGTACAGGATGTTCTTGAACCTGCAACACAAATGTTTTGGAACTATAAAGTCCATTTTTTAAGGGCTATGAAAGTACCATCTTGAAAAATAGAAACCCATGTACATACAGGTCTGTAACTATTCATTGCTTTTAATAGGGGTTTTATATAATTTTTACATATATTACAGGAACCCACTGTTTGAAAATAAATATCTAGTTCCTTCCAAAGTCTCCTCACTTTGTAAGGTTGTGGCTAATGTATCAATACATTTCAGATTAAACTTTTAAGAAAAGCCTCAATAATTTGATAATATTCATATTAATAATTACTGAGATAAAATCACTATTGAGTTTTATTATTCAGTAGAAGCAATTTTCAATCTTACGTAACGTAAAAATGATCGTAATAATCTGTAATTATGGCGAAATATAGCAGAAACCCGATTCTGTTACTTATTCTCACTGAAAAACTATTAGCTGATTTTTTAAAATCTTTCTTAGAATGCACTTTTTACTTGCACTTCCAATATATAATATCTAATTTCATTCTTGAGATGTCCTATAGTGAAATGGACAGATATACAGCTGTACAGAAGAAAAATGTATTTCACTTCAGCAAACAAAAAAGAACTTTGTGCCAGCCTACTGAATAATGTTCAGCCAAATTTCATGGTTGGACATGCACCATCATAAAGCTTATTATTGTATATGCATAGTAAAGTTTAATAAAAATGTAAGCTCTAAAGATGATGCATTTTTCAATATGTCTCACAACTTAATAAATAACATTTAATTTCACATTTGGGGTTCATAGCATTGTTTAAACAATAAAGATTTCGGTGACGAAGTGTACATCGCAAGAGTGCTTTGAAACAAAATCTTGTCGTAGACTTTTAACTTTCTCTTTAATCTAAGAAAATACTTCATATGTTTAAATATCATACGAGTATACTCAAATTGTTACCAATCTGTTTATCCTACAATTTTATTTGGCCATAATGTTTACCCATATGATCAATGTAAAAATATTCGATAACGCTTAGCCAAATCTTATAGAGTTTCATGCATATTACACCATCGTAAATCGCATTGTTGTCATTTCCAAATTAAGCTGCTAGAAAAATATGAAGTCTATAGTTCACTTTGTTTTCGCCATATCATGAAGACAAATAAGCAGTTAAATATAGACAAATAGATATTATCGTTTTCAGCCCCTCGAGGGGTGAAGTTCAATAATGCTGAGCCAATTACTTACCACTGTTCTATTCTTTTACTATAATGTATTCTTTTTTCTATTCTATCACATATTTAATTTATTGAAGCAACAATGAAAATTCTGGATCTCCTTACTCTGGCGCACAAACCTATGCATTTATTTCGGAAAAGTTAAAAAAAATATATTTTGATATATGTATTTTTGTGATACATTACGTATTATAATTGTACAGCTAACGCATTGCTTATATACCAAATACCGCATTTATGTCAACCACAATCCAAAGATATACATTTTGGTATGGATATCCGCATTAACATCAAACCAACAAGCTACATTAAAATATTTAAGTAAGCTACATATTAGTTTATTAATTTATAGTCCTGTTCAAAAGATTGAATAAATGATTAATTATTAATGAAGATTCTTATATTTTCTATGTTAACAAATATAAGGTAATACTCTAACCCAATATTAGAGCAACGAAAACTTTTACCGTAAATAAAGGAAGGAAAGAGCCCTCTTCAAGAAAGTTTATAGTAGAAAAGCTTTTAGTATATTAGTGTTTCATACTTTCTATGATTAAGAGGTATTCTTTCGTAAGAAAATGTTATTATTTTTTTGTCTATTTAGCGTTAGTAAAATGTGTGTATCAGTTTTTAATAGTTAATGAGACAATTTATCCAAATGAACCTACAATATTGTAAATTAAATTACAACATGCATGGTAATTATAATATTTATTATTTATAATGGCTTTACTATTAAATGTAAAATAGTTGCTGTAAGAAACTTTAAGAGGTTCCTTTAAGTAGTAACTATTAACAGTAACATCTACTTGAATGTGATATATTCTTCTCTGCACGTTTAGTGGTCGCCGTTAAAATAGTAAACTCCCGGATCCGAGAGCTTATTTGCATTGCATACGCACAATCATTTATTTATTATATTGAAACTTTCTCTGTGGAAGTAATCGATAGTGAAAAGTACCTTTTTTATACCACAGCTTAAAGTTTGTATTTCCAGTTGAAATATAAATTGTAAATACATTGTATTTATATTTAAATAAATAAGATAACGCTTATAAGTTTAACTATCCGTACCCAACTGTATAGTTACTTAAGGCAATAATAACCAACTATAAAAACAAACAATAAAGTCATTCCTCAGTGAATACCTGCATTATGAAGGAAACATACTTACCGAATTACAAAGTAAATACACTTGCAATGGAGAGAAGAAATATTATGCAAGCCAAAATGCCGCACTGTTATTTTAACCCTCAAGGACGTATCTTCATTAAGTCATTGGGATACTGATACGTACACTCGCTTCCACTAATAAATATAAGATATACGTTGGACGATATCTTGACGATGCTTGCCGAACACAGCCTGCATGAAGTACCGCATGTTCTTTTAGTTAAGTATAATAATGCATGTACTGGTAATGACTCAACTTAGAGGACTATAGCAAAAAAATATTGTAGGAGCTAGTAGATGAATTTTAATTATAGATATTGCTATGTATTAACTGTTATCTATATATATTTTGTGTATAGTCACGAATACGGTCAAAGACATCACTGTAGCACGATAACACCATATCGTTTATCGCACTTAACACGAAATCAAAGAAATTCTGAGTTTTTGATAAATAACATTTTGATTGAATTCCAGCTTTTTTACTGTACTAATAAATTCGTGTAGATGGAATAAGGTACTCATAAGAAGTACGGGGGCTGTATGACAAAATATACCAAATCTCCCCACCCCATGGTTGGTTCAATATAAAAAAAAACTATTATTATGATTAATTGCTCATTAACTGTGAACATTTCCTCTTTCATCGCGAACCACAAAACGTATCTTAACGTGGCATACCGTAATTCAACAACAAAGGATAATACGTCATTGGTTTCCCTTGGCATACCAACTTTGAATATACAATCTTCAGTACATTATGCAATGCATTCCTATATTCAAATACGGCAGATATGCAAAGTGGACATGAATAATAGATAGTATCAAAATTATATGCATTGTGTTTACAAATAATTTTCAAATTAAATTATAGTTGACGTTTCTTGTAATACTGCACCAACAATATTATAACGTAAATCAGAATAAAGTGAGGACTAGTCATTTGCTGGAAGTAAATGTTATGCATACTTGAGTAACTATCCACTCCCCGCGCCATGCCTGTTTCTCATGTTGCATTCACGACTGAAACCCGTTAGCACTTTTAGTACTACTGTGAACTTAACGTGGTCGTCAATTGAGCAGTGTGTACACACTGTACCAATGATAAATAACCTCTGTGAGACTTCTATACCTGAATATTATTAAATAATATATGTTGAATCTTAAGAGTAAAAACTACCTGGGTGAGTTGTCATTATATTATAAGAGTTTGTTGGTAAAGTTCTATAGTATCTATTGCAATTTTTAAGCAATTTTCTATCATGTTTGGATTAGGGCAGATATTTCTTAACACCTGTTCTAGAGATTGGTATGGACGTTCTACATGTAAATGGGAAGACCAAGATCATTTATGGGGCCAGTTTGAGCGAAGGAGGGATTCTCAGGGAAAAAGTATTTTCTACATATTAAAGTTTGATGGCTAAAGCTAGAGGTGATGTAAACGTTGTTTATAGCAAAAATTACCTAAGGACAGTGTCTGATCAAACTTTACAGTCAAAGAGGTGCACCCCCGGCCAAACACCTTTTCTACACACATAAAATATACGCTATGAAGTTGGTTTGATTTTAACCTAGTATAGTATTGACCTGTTATGAAATAAATAATCAAGTTGGTTGCTTTAAGCAGGGAGCTGCGTAAGACTGACTTGTCAGAGGTCGAAACCACCAAGAGTCCGCAAACAGATAGATGATAGGAGCTTTTAAGGATTTCCGAGTTACCTGGGATGGGAAAATTCAAAATATTAGAAGGCACCAGACGCTTTTAGCTCATAGATGACGGGATGTGTGAGAGGCAGAGAGCTGGCAGAAGCAAGAAGCCCCCAGAGACTATGAAGACCCGGGGACTGAGAGATTCGACAACCGGAAGCTGCTACAGGCTCAGGGGAGTAGGAACTCCCAAAGATACGACTGCAAGAGACAGGGATCCAAGAGTATATACAGGTTCCTGTATATACTCTCCAAAATAATCTTGTACTCGTACACACACACACACACACACACACACACACACACACACACACACACACACACACACACACACACACACACACAGAACTATAGAGACCTGAAGGAGTCTCATAGAGCAGCGCGACTAAAACTAACGAAAGCGATCAAAAGCAGCAAGGCACATTGCTGGAATGAACTGCTTGAAGAGGTAGACTGCGACCCATGGGGTAGACCATATAAGGTGGTATTGAAAAAAGGTGAAAAACTCAGCCACAGTTCCTCACCCACTTGCCCGGACTTGCTGGATAGGATTGTCACAAATCCTTTTCCCACAACACCCGGAGCTTGAGATCGGTGACCTCAGCTCAGAGCATCCGATACCGCTGATATCATTAGAGGAGCTAAACATCGCGAGTGCAAGACTGGGAAACAAGAAGGCTCCCGGACCTGACGGCATCCCAAATGTTTGCCCTAAAAAGTGCGATAAAGCTGGCACCGAACATGTTTCTCCACATGTACAACAGATGCTTGGAAGAAGGCTACTTCCCAGACACAAATGGAAGCTGCAGAGGCTGGTTCTTCTCTTAAAAGGAAAAAAGCCACCCTATGAACCATCGGCATACCGTCCTCTCTGCATGCTTGACTCGGCAGGCAAGGTCTTCGAACGGATCATGTATGCGAGAATAGAGGTGATGGCTGAGGGGCACCTATCGGACAGACAGTTTTGGATTCCGCAAAGGAAGATCAACTGTTGATGCTATTAACCTGGTAGTCAACACAGCGAAGGAAGCCATTTCAGGAGATAGATGGAAAAAACGGCAAGAAAAAAATACTGCGCAGTAGTGACGCTGGACATGGAGAACGCGTTTAACTCTGCGAGGTGGGACCGAATCATGGAAACACTCGACCAGTTCGGCATCCCAAAGTACCTGCAAAAGTTAGTGGCAAGCTACTTTACAAACAGAATTCTGCAGTATGAGACAGATGATGGAATCAAGAGATACAGGATCACTGGAGGTGTCCCACAAGGCTCGGTATTGGGACCGCTTCTGTGGATTCATTATGTACAACGGCCTACTTAGATTGAGGATACCAAGGATGGTAACGTCCGTCGCTTTTTGCAGATGATGTCGCCCTCGTAATTGTGGGAAAAAATATCTGGAGGACATCAAAAACCTATTCAAGGTGGTATTTGGTAAGTACGCCGTTTGGATGAATGAACAAGGGACTCAAGATGGCCAAGCACAAGACAGAGATAGTGCTCATAACAAGCAGGAAAGAGCTCGAAACGATCACGCTGCAAGTTGGTGAGCACGAGATCGAGTCAAAACCATCCATCCGTTACCTCGGGGTGATGATCGATGCACGCCTCATAACTTCAAATACCAAGTTGAGCATGCAAGCACTAAAGCAGCAGCTGTCGGAGGGGCATTATCCCGTCTCATGCCAAACGTAGGTGGGGCCAAAACCGAGACGACGAGCCCTGCTAGCGTCAGTAGTTACATCGATACTGACCTATGGCATTGCCATCTGGGCAAGTGCACTAAAACTGCAGGAGTGCCAGAGGATGATATATCCTGTAGGCCGACAAATGGCACTGAGAGTTACGAGTGCGTTCAGAAACCGTCTCCAGGGATGCAGCACACGTAATCTCGGGAATACTGCCAATTGAGATTCTAGCAGAGGAATACAGGAGCTTACACCAGTGTAGAATCCATAAACAAGAAAATGTAGATGACTGCAGAAAAAGAGAAAGACAGAAGAGTCTGGAGCAACTGGCAAGCCCACTGGGACAACTCCGAAAAGGGTAGATGGACACATCAGCTCATACCGAGTCTAGCAGATTGGATAAATCGCCAACATGGATATCCTAGCTACTACCTGACGCAGGTACTCACGGGACACGGGTGCTTCCGTAAATACTTACACAAGTATAAACACGAGGACTCACCAGAGTGCCCAAAGTGTCGAGGGATAGAGGAGGACGCGAGGCATGTGTTTTTCACATGTCCGAGATTTGACTTGCAGCGACGAAAGCTTGAAAGATTAAGTGATGTGGTAATTACGCCAGAAAACTTAGTAAAAGAAATGCTCGCATCTGAAACCAAATGGAAAGCAGCAACGCAACGGACTTCTCCAGGGAAGTCATCGAAGAGCTAAGGAAGGAAGAAAAGAAAAGGAGGGAAGAGCGAGACAGAAGGGCGAGACGCCAGGCTATGGAATAGTGAACTCTCCCACACAAAAGTAGAGGAAGAGCGAAATCGCTTAAATGCCTTCCCCCGTGAAGTAATACCTAGCGGCAGTCCCGCGGGGGGACAAAGGCTGGGTGAAGAGAGGTTTACGTTTTAGTCGGTATGGTCTTGGTAACCACATGGACCAAAAATCCATAGGCCAAGATCGAGCCCGGCACTACGTGCGTAAAGAGCATTTTTTTTCCTCCCTAAAAAAAAAAAAAAAAAAAACACACACACACACACACACACACACACACACACACACACACACACACACACACACACACACACACACACACACATATATATATATATATATATATATATATATATATATAATTAAGGGTTCTGTGCTATAATTGTACTACATTCACTCGGCAAGTGAGAGATCCTTGTTCGAGTCCGGGCGGAGCAAGTACTTTTTGCGATTCAATGTTATTGAAATAAAATTCGGCTATTGCCATTTATACAAATTTAATGAAAATAAAAGTTGTTTCACAGGTATTTAGTCTTCCGAACATATGTTAGTTTGGTTATTTAAACGCATACGTGACATATGCGGCCAAATACAAAATAATTGAATCGTAAAAAATAAGGGCTCTGTGTTGTAATGGCTGCACATTCACCCTGCAAGTGAGAGATAAGGTGTGTAACGTATCAATTTCATAGATCACATCTATAATTAAAAATAACCATGTCGAATGCAAGTCAAAAGTTTAAAAACTACCTTTCAATAACCAATCGTAACATTCGTGAAAGTAACAATAGCCTTAAAATTAATAACATCAGGGATTTTTGGAAGTAACTATTAAAAGGTAACGGAGATTTAAATATAAAAACAAATCTTCCTATTAAATATATTTGATGAACATAAGTAATCAAGTAAAAACTATGTAAGAATTATGATTTTACATTCATAAACGAAATTGCATATTGTTGTTCCTTTAATAAAAGTTTGCTTCTTCTGTCTTGAAAATTCGACTGCTCGTATGGTGAAGAAATTATTACTATAGATAACTAATATCAATCAAAACTCAATAAATATAATTTTACTACTTCTGTCATAGACACTAGATGCAATTTATAAACTACTTTAATAGTATCTTTATAAAATAGAGCAATATAGCTTTAATTTTTCAACTAGTATTATGATAATGATACAAGAATTTCTGTTACATTACTCGCTGCACATTTTACAATATATTCTCAACTACAAGGTTAAAATTTTGTTTTAGGAACTTTAACCCAATTATAAAGCTGTTTTAAATAAAATGGGGAAATTTATCACTTACATTGAAACAAATTTGAAGAATTCGTCAAATCCTACATAAAAAAATACTTAATAAATTTATAGTACACTACTTGTTTCCTTTTGCATATAAAGATACTAGTTTATAAAATAAAGTACTCAAATAATTAAACTATAATATTTTTCAATAAAGTGCGTTTATTACAACTATGTTTTTCAACAATAAAAAACTAAACATTACCGTTATGATTCTTTTATAATATTTACTAATTACGTTTTAAAAATAATCATATATTATTTATGATTCGATCTTGACTTTGGATGCTAAGCAAATAAATTTGTAATGTTAACTTAAAAGTGCTAGCAATATAACTTACTGATACGTAAAATAAAGTTTCTGCTGAGAAATCTTGAACACGTAAAAAAACACTTCAAAAGTTTTCAAAATATCTTCGATCATTCCTCTGTGAAAGTGAGTATATTTTATAGTTTTTATTGCACCAGTTTAATAAGGGCAACGAGGTTATTGCACTTGTTCGTACAGCTTTTTGAGATAAGTTAACTGCTCCTTGTCTCTGGTCTCATATAAAACATACCAAAGATGAGTTTCCTTTATTTTCAATCTGAGGAATTGATTGAATATTTCTCAAAATGTAGTGTTTCTTTTTTACTAACATTACGACGCCGCATGTCTGGTATTCATATTATCATTTCAACGTTGTATTATGGTTAAAAAATCATCAACTTATCCATTAGTATTATAGCCTCCTTATAAGGCTAGACTCTAAACAATTTTCTTTCAAATTCCATGACGGTAGTAGGCATATCCATTGTAATCGAACACATTGAACATAATAAAGAGTATTAACGCAGTCATGATATGAAATGAACGCGGTTTGCAATATTTAACTTAAGTAATATGCTTAGTAAATTTAATGTATCTCTTTAAAAATATTTTTGATATTCTTCATATACATAAAGGTTGCCAAGATAAATTTTTACACAGCTAACCATATCGCTGAATCCTGCAACTGGTCTTTGTAAAGGTTTACGTGAGGAACTGTTTGACTTGTTGTGTGTGCAAACTTTGAGGTAATATTCTACAGTACATACCAATATTACAGCAAAACAGATGAGGCCATGTTTTGTTTTGACGTTTAATGCATTTCATACGAGGTGAGAATCGTTTTTATTCATGACAGGATTTAATCAAAGCAAGACTTTTTTACATAAGTAACTAAGAGTTTTACAATTATTAGGCTACATATTTGTAACTTACTGAAGTTATTGGAGACGAATGTGTCAAATATCATCAATAAACATACATAAAATAAAATCAGAATAATAAAAAAAACTCACCTCTACGTATGTTACAAGTACTATTACTCGTCATACTCATCCAAAAGTTTTGGTAAAATAAGAATAAATGAGATGTTTTTATATCTAACTAATTATTGAGTACCGTAAACAAGGGCTACTTTGGCCCTAGGGTTCTTCTTTGGCCCAAAAGCAAAATAAAACGAAACAAGTTTTTTTTTTAGCGATTTGTGGCAATATCTGAATTAGTTTCGGTTGCTTCCGTTAGGTGGTAGTATCAATGAAACTGCCTGATAGTTTAACTGATTCCATAGTTTGTTGCTGGGCAGCAACACCACAAGTTATGTGTGTCGTGTAAGCAAGTGAAATTTTAACCTTCAAAACTTCTTCCTGCAGAAGACGCATTTCTTCAGGAACTACTAATGTAAGTATGTTTTTAGAACACTTTTAAGTTACTAATGTTGTGCTGTAGTTAGACCTTCGTGAAACACAAAGTGACTTCCCATTTTCATGTATTTTTAAATCAGGTCTGGTAACCTGCAAAGTACGACCTACTTTGGCCCAGCTTTTTTTTGGGCCAAAGTAGGTCGTACTGTTATAAACCTGTTTTTTTTAGCGGTAAAGTTCTATAAATAGCTTGCAAAATGGTTAGGTAGTGAATATATTTCTATTGCATGTGTTTGGTTTCAGCTTTTTCAAGATGCCCTACAACTACAAACGTCTCCCCAGGAGCCGAAAATATGCTGACTACAGCAACGAACATCTTCAAACTTGTCTAGAAACCATCAGATCTGGTGAAATGACAGAGGCAAGCTGCAGAAAATTTCAGGATACCCAGAAGCACTATTAAAAACAAATTGAAGTACTCATTTTCCCCAGACCATCCTAAAGTATTTTCTCAAGAAGAAGAATTAGCTTTTGCTAGTCATATCGCCAAAATGTGTTAATATGGTTTTCCACTGGATGAACTTGATTTGAGGTACGTCGTAAAGTCCTACCTAACTAGAAAATGAAAGACTGTACAATGTTTTTGTAACAATGTTCCGGGCCGTGACTGGGTTGTCATTTTTAAAGAGACACCTTCAGTCAAGTTTTCGTCTAACATCAAACGAAATCGAGGTCCCAACTACAAATGTTAAAGACCTAAAAGGAAGCAATGAAGACATGAAGGAACTTGTAGTAAAGGACAAATTTGTTGTTGTTCATTGGAATGGACTCCGATTCCCAGGGTTGGTGCTCTCTGTGGCGGAGGAGGAAGCGACAGTGGAGTGTATGGTGCCGACTAAGAAATTTTGGAAGTGGCCCCAAGAAAAGGATACGTTATTTTACAAATGGTGTGACATTTTAAAAGTTATTCAGCCACCAAAGCTTGTAAAAAGAGGCCTTTTTAAGATTGATTTCTTTTAAACATAAGAAATTCCTTTTTTGAAAGAAATTTAACTTTTTTTAAACGGTTTTTTTACATTTTTTATTCATTTATGTGTTTTTAAATTGGTGTTAAATACTACTATTATCATTAAATAACATGTGTTTTTAAATACCCAGGTCCTTCTTTTTCCCATGCCTTTATACCACTATTTTTCTATTGAAAAACTACCTTGGGCCAAAGTTACCCTACCCTTAGGGTAACATTGGCCCAAATCTTAAAAATACAAAACAAATTTTTAGATCAAAAAGTGTGCAGCATCTAAAATATAACATGTTATAGTTGTATTAAAAGGTTACCAGGACTTAAATTAAGTAAAATATTATTTTCTTATAAGGTAAATCGTATGAAATTATTCAAAAGTGGGCCAAAGTAGCCCATGTTTACGGTATCTTATATTCACATATTGGTTAAAAGTACCATCATAAATATTCTTTATTTTCTGTTTTGTAATGTGATTCAAGCAAAATAATAATTGCCGACGTAAAACTATATAATACACAGACCACAGTAAGTTTAACATTTCAGGGAAAAACTTTTCGAAGTATTACGGTGGAAACACATTTCCATACAAACTAACTGGACCAAATGTCGCTGCTCCGTATGGTAATATGTACACAGCAACCAAGAGCAATCATCTGTGCTTAGTGTGTCAGAAAATAATTTCAAAAATTAACCACATTGGTTTGCTAAGATTTGCAATAGGGATGTTTCATGGGAGTAACCTGCAGGTGGATTCGCCTCTGCTGTTTTACCTTCATATGAGATGCATACATGGTATAATACAGGATGTCCCGTAACTTTATAGACAGAGATATACCACGTTATTTATCAGGTTAAGACCAGCACATTTCACAATATTATCATCGGTTTCAAATGATTAGTTTCCAATTTGCACGTCTTTATGTGTTATATAAAAATATTAATATTTAAGCTAATTATTCATACCAAATTTAGCTCGAATGCTTATATTAATAATTGCAGTTATTGAAAAAAGAATTATGATGTTATCTTTAATGTTTTAAAAACGACAGCCATAAAAACTTTTCGATTTTTAATATCTTAAAAACTGCACACTTTCGTCAAGAATTAAAATTATAACATTAATTACAAAATTTTACATCACAAATATAATGACACCAAAACTATTGAAATCTAATAATAAATTACTGATTTAGAACAGATTTACTGTGACATGACATGGCCCACATTAAGTTTCACCAGCAGCTCCAGAATACTGTGTGACCTTTGTTACTTGTTTTTATGATGCAAAAGAATATAAATATACTTATCTCTGGCGTACCTAAGGACATTGTAGTGTCAAATAGTTGACGTAAGATTTTTCATAAATTTATTGCAATATCCATTGTTTTAAGATTTATTTCTTTGCTAAAATAAGTCATACGACAATCACCTGTCTTTTCAATATATTACAGTTAATCTATGCTATTTCCAACTATATAAAAATGTCTGAAAATTATTGTAAGATCGGACTAGTTATATACGGTATTATTCTTAAGAGGAAAAAGTTAATCCAACCATTATTTCTTTCTATTTATACGATTTCTTTATTTGATTCTCTTCGAAAAAAAGCTTATACATGAATACATTGTATAGAACTATAAAATAATTCATGTCAGCAACAGCAAATTTTCCTTTATTATCTGTGCTAGCCAATCCTTCCTCGTAGTCGAGTAAATTACAAGTCATCGAATAGAAAATCTGCCTTTGATGTTTTCCATTAAACAACAAAGAATAAGTCCTTCACTGTTAGAATACTTTTTTTATGAGTTTTAATAAAGCTTTTTGCACACTACGAAAGGTATTATGTCGTAAATAGTAATGTTTTTATAATGAACGAAATAAAAACTATCATCTCATGTTAGTATTTAATTTTCAAAATTTGGAATATTTTAAGAATTGTGTATTACATATAATATCTAATAATGACTTATAACGGTTTTTAATTTTCATTATTAATTTATCTTTCATCATTACCTTGATGTTGTTTTGATAGATATGTTTTTGGCAAAGTTATTGATTTTCAAACAATAATGCATAGTTTTTAATCATTTAGAATTATTCATTTGTGTGTGTGTGTGTGTGTATATATATATATTTATTTATTTATTTATTTATATAAACATGAACTTAAATCATATAACCCAATTGTTCTCAAGAAGAAGAAAGGATGAGATAATAATATGAAAGAACTATAAAACTTTAAAGACATTTTATAGACAATTATATTTTTATAAGCCATTATGAAATACTTCAAGGTCAACAAAAATTATCTTACGATCTGAGAACTGTGAGCTATATCAAATTGTGAAAATAATAAATAATTTACCTAATACCAATCTAGAAATCACAGGCACTGGATATGTTTATATGATATGTAAAGTACTCACATGAAATACAAAACATTTGTAAAACTTAATGAAGTACAATAATTCAATGTAAAATGAACTATATTATAGGGGTACATTAACAGCGCACACAATGAATTTAGTTTTATACTCTTAATCGTTGTCCCTTTTATGAATATTGACACGCATTTAAATAGTAAAATACAATATAGTTTTCAACAATAAATATGATAATAAACAAGTAGCCTATAAAAACAAAGAGTAAGCGAAGGAATGGTTGGACTTATGTAAAATAAATATGATGACAAACTTTTAAATATAGTTCATTGAACTTGTTATTAAACTTAGTTTTCAACTTAAAAATATATGAATACAAACAGATGTAGTTGAAACAGTGATGATTATGATTAAAAAGTATACATCACAGGATATTGATTCACTTGGAGGTAAACTGTACTTTGTGTCTATGGTATTATCATGTATCTTCCATACGTCACTAACACGTTTTACGCATGCGGCCTATTGTGTTACGTTTCCAATACGCGACCCCTTCCCACTAAACCCTACAAATCCTCTTAGTAGATATTTGATTTTTTTACTAATCAATTTTAAGAGCGAGAAACGTAAGTCACATAGCATGATCTGACAAAAATATAATCGTATAAAATGTATAAAACATTCTTTGAAGACATGTTGATGGACAAAAAAGAAATTAAATTAAAGGAGTTATAAGAGTTTCTAACTAAATGTTTTGATCATAAATGCGTGACCATACAGTAGACACATAAATACCAACAATAAAACGCACCTAGTGATGTATAAGGTACTGAAAGGATATTAATAGAAGAAAGGAAACAAAGATACTTGTTATTTTAGTGATATAATAAAAACGAAGTAAATTTTTTGTGTTATGTTAATGTAAATTTAATTCATTACATATGCTACAAATGTTGTACCTGCCAGAAAATTTGTGTATAAAAAAAAGTAAATACAAAATCAAGTTTAATTGACAAATATGCAAAATTTTAAAATAATATATCAAATATCTTTCAAATATATATAGGACAAAATATTAAAAATTACTGGCTAGATATTGAGTACCTTAGAGTGGAAAGATATTTCACGTTAAAAAAGTTAATGGTATAGTTATTCGTACATATATCCGTATTACCCTACATATTCCAATGGATGTTTCTGTACAGTCCTGTATAGATATGTTATAAAAATTAAAAAACAAAAAAACAATGAGTTATGAAGTACGTAATAAATAATAAGGTAACTGTAAATTTAATATGCATTTTTAGGATTAAAGAAATGTTTTTAGATAAAACTAATACATTTTAGAATAGGCATAAGAGCAAGAATTTAATAATTAATGTAAAAACACGTTATATCTACCTCCCGTACGATTAAAGTCCATTCTATTACTTCCATGTTCTACTTCAGTGAAAACTTTATCTATATGTTTTCGGTTTTTATAATGCGTGTTTAATACATTAAACTTGCAATACAATGTAATATATTGGAACATTCAATCTTGAATATAGTGTGTGAATATTTTTTTTCATAATCATACACACTTCGTACTAGTCTTAATAATACATATTATTAACTATTAGTTTTATTTACTATAACATGATGTTCATATCAAAACTGTAGTTATAATTTAAGATCTAATAATACGCAATACATTTTATTTTATAATGCGATTTTAAAGGGCATTTATTCTGTTCATTTTCAATAGTTTTATACTTTTTTTACGATATAGTAGATTTGTTAACGTCCATTATAATTTTTTTGATCTGTTCAAAGTGTTGAGGTAACAGATTAGTTTTAGTTTATGGAATGAGCGATTTTTTACAAATGAATATTTATAAAACGGTAAATATTTTTAATTGGTTTTTATTGAGATGGGTACAAATTCTCATACTGCTATAAAAATAGTACAAAATGAGTCCTAAATCGTGGTACAGATCTTTATGACATTTCGACAAAGTCGGGCCAGCGACATGGACATTACTTTCATGATTGGCACAACATGGTAAACGCTACACAGGACTGGAAGTACCTTCGATCAGAAATAGATTATAATTTGGAATCTTCTCGCCTGCGGAAGTTCTCCCTCGAGACATCGATTTTGTATGATATTTTGGTATAGATTTATCCCATCTGTTCTTCAAGTCGGCTCTTAGAGCTTCTACTCTGCTAATGTCTTTTCTCACAATACTTTCAACCCCCTTGCAACCCCCAAGTTCTGGATGCTCATTTGGTCTGAGACCTTTTATCCTGTAAAGTTCTCGTGTATGGTATTTCCAATCTATAGGCAAGCTGTATATATAATTTATATCTATAGTGAATAGGCTTTGCATCACTTTTATCTGCACGACACCCCCTGTATTAAAAAATTATCCCCCACAGATAAACTAAAACACTTATTAAAATTCATGTTTTATACGATGTATAGAACAGGCCTAGTAGGAGTGTGTATAACATAATCTTTCCTAGACTCTCAATAGCACACCTCGGTTAAATATTTTTCTATTAAATTTATTTAAAATTTAATATTGAAAATACCCAGAATTGTAAAGAAGCTTGTGTCATTTTTGCTTGAAAAATGTCTTTAGTCTAAACAGAGGAAGTGACCATGAAGTTGTATTAAAGTGGGGTTGCATCGATATTATTATTTAGTGTCAATGTATTAATAATAGAAGGCTAGGTTTATGAAATAGTATAAGATTTAATACTATTCAATTAAATAATTTATATTTAATTATACATTTTATTTTTCATACAACTAATAGTATCAGAATTAAGTAGCAACAATTTGTATAGGTTTATAATATATCGCAATTATAGATTAAAAGCAACAAACCAATAATAAACAGTTTAACATCAATGCTTAAAGCTACTTAAATATAGGATAATAGCAACGAATCTGTAATAATTTTGTTTACATTTTTCTTATCTATATCATAAGTAAAATCTCTCCTACCTTTTAGTTTAATTTTTCCTCTATTGAGAATGGTGTTTTTAACGTATACAATAACTTGAATTAAGAGAACCCCTGTACAAATTCTTTCTTTGCAGGCTCAACTGACTGTACCTTTAACAAAAACATAATTCTATTATGAAAAAACTTACATCCAAGCGACAATATCTGTAGTTCACTAATAATTTTACCGAATTATTTAAAATTTGCTCGAATTATAAAACAAAACTATTTTACTTATAAAGTAAAAGTTTTGATCTATCTACGGTTGGTTTTATCAAAAATAACAAACTTTATTAAGTATTCACATATCATTACTTCTTTTCTAGTGAGAGTAAAACATGCAATTTGAAATTCTGTTTGTCCTATCCCCAAGAGAACTACAACTCGGTCGACAAACATTCACAACACATCACCGTGAGTGCCCTTACCATAACATTACCAGGATACACCATCGCTCAGTAACAATAAGTAATCCATCACTCACACCCAGTCTCTCTATTGACATATATGCCATATGTACAAAAAACTTCTCTTCTATGGGAGAGGATTTATTTAATGAGTAAATAGTTGGGAAATTCAAACCAAATATCCACTCCCTGGCAATAATTATTGTTCTAAAACTATGTTCTATCCTATTAGTGATAATCCTACTCATCCTTATACCCAATTATTCCACCTGAAGGCTAAAGAAGAGGCTAATATATATTTTTATGAAAAATGTTTGCAATGCCATTACATCGAATTACAGAGAAGTGTACTATAAAATAATTACATAATAGGAATTAGTTCAAATTACATCTAAACAATAAATACTATTAATTTAAATCCAATCAATCATCCTCTTTAGAAAATATTTCAATTTTGTTCCAGCTGTTACACCAACTTGCTGTTCACATATTAAAAATAGCAAATTTTAAGATCTATAAGTTATATTTAGTACTTCTCGTATTTGCTAATATATTTGTAATTGAGGGCTTGTAATAGTATAGTATTTTTATAATCATACGCTGTGTTTAACTGTAATTTTTTTATCTTTCTATCCTTTAACTGTACTATAATTCTGGAAATTAACCCAGTCTAAAAGTTATAATGAACATAAAACCAACGAGGTTATACGAACTCTGACCATCTGTATTGAAATTTGACAACAGGTCACATTGTATAAGCTCAACCGGGTCCGTTCGTCTTACAAATGTGCTTAAACAGTAAATGGTAAGCAGTTTGTGTGAAGGATATTTTAATTTTTTATGCGAGTAAATTTTTTTCAACAATTCAGCTAAAAACTAAACGATTAAATATTTTGTGATAAAACTTTATACGTGGTGTGAGGACGACGTATCGCGTGCCACGTTAGAGTCTTTGCTGGGGTTGCTTCCAAAATTTTAGTCTATAGCTCACTTTATTCTAGCAATGTTTTACGAACAGATATACAGATGGACATACCATAGATTACAATAAGACCAAATAGATGGGCTATGCCTATCTTGCCAACATTGGGGCAGGTGAAGCCAGATCCGCCATGTTGTCGTGGGATAGAAACTCAAAACTACGCTCCGATTAGTGTAAAAATTCAGTTCTCCCGTTTCAATCAACTCGTGATCTACCCTACTTAGAATAAAGAAAATACTTTGAAACTTTGTATGAGTGAAGCCAATAAGCTATGGATGCCTGTGGTATCATTCAAATGTTCAAAAAAAATTATTTTTGCAATTTAAATAATTAAATAAAGTCGTGAATTATGTTTACATTTTAAAACTTGACATAAAAAAGTTAGTCGGCTGCTACTTTTGCCGTTTTTTGGTCAGGCAAGTTTAAAAACGGTGGAAAATGTTGTTGAAGTTTTCGGAACATATTTTCTTTTTTAATTAGCTCTTATAGTTTGGCCAGAAAGTTATTGTTTGTGAGACGTTAGTTAACGAGTGCCGCGACCGCTTGGAGCTCAACGCTCCGTGCCGGGCCGTCTGTTTCCTCGTATCGTACATTATAGCATATTATAAAAAGTGAGTAGAACACCCTTTATTTGTACTTGTTTACAGTAATTACTTCAAATAAAATCACATAAGTTATGTAATTAAGGAAGGAATTCAATCTGAGTCAATACTCTAAACAAGTACAACTAAGAGTTTATTTGCTATTTATTTTTTGCATATATACTATAATATGAGCAAAGTTTGTATATGTGGGTAAATTATTAGATGAGGGAAACATGACTTTAAAACCTTATAATCCTTCAGCTCAAAATATCCCAAAATAAAAAATATCTAAAGTTTATGTTTACATATTGTAGCAAAGTGTATAAAGGTTTAATAAAATATTTTGTTAAGTCTGTAAACATTTATTATACAATTAGTAAGGCAATAAGTAAGATTTATAGATGAATTATAATAAAGTATGGAAAATTACTTAAATGTACAATAAAATATAGTTTCAACTTTTCAACTCAGTTAATTAATTGTAACTAATCTGTAATACTCAGTTGAGAAGAGGAGGAAGTTTTAAGTCATATATTATAAATGTTAGTTTATTGACCTTCGTTTATTGACGCTTTATCAAAAAGTCCGAATTCTGAGAAATTGATCCTGAAGGAACAATCTTCTGGTTGAAAGTTTAATTTTTCCTTTTTATTGAAGCATCCAAAAGCAACAAATGACATAGGCATTGTGTGTTTGTGAAGACAACATCATCCACAACATAAACAAGTTAAACAAGAGTAAACTACAAGATGTTTAGCAACACGCCGGAAGCACACGCGTCAGTAAGCGGAGGGTATAGCAGGTCACTACAGTAAGCTCGACAAGAGCGAAGTGATGAGCGGGGGTGCAAGGCGACGCTCCTCAGTAGGGTGACTCACGCCCGCGCCGCCATATTGTTGAGTATTAGCCGCTCCGCAGTGGCTTCACCTGCGAGCACCCGATGTCCTATCTATTGGTCTTATTGTAATCTATGGGACATACAAAAAGAATTGTTGTTTCATCCCCTGGGAGAAAAAAGAGAAAATGTGTCATTTTACACAGAATTTTCACAATTAAATCCATAGTTGGTAATTTACCGTCATAGATATTTTGCGTATGTAGAAATGAAGTTTTCTGAAAAATTTTAAATCTTTCTCGATAATTTGAATAATTTGTTTATTAAAATTAACAACTTTTCCCTTGAGTTAGGCTTCATATCAATGTTCAAATAATGAAAGTTGCAGTAATCTAGGGAGAGTATTAAAATGCCATTAAAACTTGATTTACCCTTCTTATTTCTCATTGCCATTATATTACCTTTTAAACCAGTTTGAAAATATTGGTTAACGCTCAGCCGAATCCCATGGAGTGACACTATTATGGAACTGAGTAGTGGAATTTACGGAAATAAAGTTTCATGCAAAATTTGGTCGGTTCGTTTTCGAGTTATAGTATGTACAAACAGGCATAAATTTAAAGTTTCCGCCCCTTAGAGTTTGGAATGGAATTATATGGATGGAATTTATAATTTCACTCGATTTAAGTAATTAGCTTACCAAATGCTCTGCAAATTATATAAATAAAGGTTTTATCAGAACATTGCTAATTAGAAGTTACATTATTGCGGATTATTTTTGCTTAAACATAATTTAGTGAGATCTTTATCTAGAGTTTTGACAATTGTGAATAAGGAATAATTCTATTTTAAGAGTTACTGTACTTGTATAAGCTATCGAATGCTTTTTCATTTTGTACTCTACCTATCGAATGACAACTTTTAAGTGCTACATAAAATTTACAAAGTACCTTTTCAAACATTAGATGCATATTACCAAATATTTCTGCAAAAGTGACAACATGATGAAGTACCACGTAACTACGTGAAACAATAAATGAGCATGTGTATAAACTAACGTAAATAATAATTGCTAGGAAATATATTTCTGCTTGTAAGTTATGTTTTTGACAACTTCCGGGGTTGAAAAATTGGTTAAACTCGTTATTCTAATATTAATAGGATATTAAAATACATTTTACATTTCAACGTCTATCCGAATAGGACAGTACTATATATGGAATAAACATTCGTTCTATTAATTAAATTGTTTTGGCAGCACAATATGTTGAGCGTATGGAAAATATTCATTCGTAATCAGCAAACAATTTCTAATTAAAGTGCCGAAGAGCCACGAGGTCGGTCTAGTACGACGCAACGTCGGACTTAAGATCTGAGTTAATAGACAGCGCATGTTAAAACATGTCTGTGATCTTAGCTCTTTTTATCAGTACCATCGAAACTTTACTATATGACTTCCACCTTATTATTTTTTATTAGACTCTCGCATAGGCCAGGGGTATATTTAATGTAAATGTTTTGTACACAGTGAAAATTATTCACTGACACATATTATACTATATATCACACATCTAAATAAAATTTTGAGTTGCATTAAAACTTTATTGTTTTGTTTGTTTGTTGCAATTATTGGACAAGAAAAATATATGCAATTAAGTTGTTTTCTAGTAATGAATAATTATGAATGTACCATTTTATATATATATATATATATTTATCACAATACTATTGCAGTTGCCGGCAATAAGAAATGGATTTATTTTATTCTCATGGTTAAATTTATGTCAATAAAATACCACCCCTTTAGTGACTATTATTTAAAATTGAATATCAACCTCTAAACATCTGATTTTTAGTCAGAGATCTATAAGGGAAAATATAAATTAAATCATTGTTAAACTTTAAAAACTGCATTAAATTATTATAAAATTTTACAAAAATATCATTTTATAACCTTAAATGAGTACATAGGTTTAGAAAGATTTCAGATTAACCACACATTCAAACTACAGAACGCATTAGTGTGAACCAAATGCTAATTTAAACACATTTGGAGGTGGTCAATTATTTCATTCTCAACTAATATTGATTAGAACTTGCCAGATAATACTGTATTTAGTTATGGTCAATATTCAGTCATACTACACGGAGCTTGTGAGTGGTCGTGGAACCAAAACACTTACTATCCTTAATAAAAGGTAACAAGTGCATCCAATTCTCTTTGAATTCAATTTAATTAAAATTATTAATCTATCTTCCATTACACATTTAAATACACACGTTTTTTATGCAAAATATTGTAAGAGATAAAATACGGTCTTGCAGAAAACATCTAACTATATAAGGGGAAACTGTCTAGACAAACAAATAACAAAGTACTTCATATGACATATAAAGTTTTAAAGAGGATTACCAGAAAAAACGTTTTGGTAACAGAACTTTAATTACATAATTTGTTTGAACACATTCTTATATAGGAAAAAAGTTATTAGATTACATTTATTTTCCCACCAAAAATTTACAGTTGGTTATGAATGGTTGGTGAATAATAGGTTGAATAATATATGTACCTGAAACTAATTTTACAAATTGTTGTGAGATAAATATGCAATTATTACAATCCCTGCGTAACTCTTGTAACGTTATTTCAACTTGTGACAATCTTATCACTCAATATACGTGATGCTCATATTAATATATTCCTTGCAATTTTAGTACATTATTTTTGTTTTGTTTCTTTAGAATTTTAGTATTTGAAATAGTAAAAAGAGAACGTATATGTATCTTAAATAAAAATTTATTACCCTTTATATATGTAAAATCTCATCTTTCCTTATGAATAGTATGATGGCCAAATAGAATATGAAACTGCGGATGCCCTATATGTTTGTTGACATATAACTGTCGTGCCAACGTTACATTTATACGTGATGTAATCTCATATCTTGTTACCAAACTTATTAAATTTAACCTTATCACAGGAAATCTCAAACTATCATTTAATACTTCAAATTAAAGGAGTTATTATAGAAAAATTAAGAATAGTCTATTTAGTAGTCGATATAAATATCAATATACTTAAGATTGTAGATTGTAAGTATTCCTTGTAACGATTTATTATCGTAACAAACTTTAAGAATAATGAATTGGTCTCAAAATTACGTTGTATCCTCTTTTAAAAAGGCATTAAAACGCATATGTGGCACGGATAAAACTTTTTTTAGGACTCAGCTTAGGTATTGTCCATTTCAAGTGTTCATAACAAAAAAATGTTATTTATTAATTATTTTTAAACCTATTTTTACATACATGTAAGAACATAACATCAGTTATTTTTATTTATAATCCTTTGTAAATATATATAAACCCAACTGAATTTACAGTAAAGCTAGTTTGAGTAGTAAATACGCGTTTGGTTATCTCAACCGTTTCATATGGTTTGTGTGGACGAGAATTCAGTCATTTTTTAAAAGAAGATATTGTAGAAATCATGCCAAGACATATTACCTCTGTTTCCGGTCGCATTATATTTTCTGTATTATTTGTCTTCGTCACATTGGTCTCTGAAAATTCATTTAATTATTATTGGTTCGTTTACACTTTCAAATAACTATTTTATTTGTATATTGTTCTTCGACACTCAGTGAAAATTAATCGTTGAAAGTGATTATAGTATTGAGAATAATTATATACTGTACGCCTACTCCAATACGTGGGATCGAGGGCCCTTCGTCTCCCTGTATTCTCTGTCTCTCTCGTATACTATCCTGACAGTAACAAGATGAATCAGGACGTACTTAATTTTTGTCGTAGTCAAGAGTTCATACACAATTTAGAAAAAATGCAGCGTATTTTTGGCATTTGCAAGTTTTATTCCTTAAACACGCGTAAATAAATCCATAATAAATATGCTGTATGTTCTATATAACCACTCATTATAACGAACAAAATACCATCGTATCCTACGAGTATACCTCCTCTGAGTTGTTGTAAGAAAGGGTTGAAAACTGAAACAAGCTTAAAACCTTGTATAGCCTAACAATGCTTCTGTTAGTAATACTTACACTTGTAGTGTAACTTTTATGATACACCAACGCACAGTTCTTTCACTGCTAAGGTTATTATTTATTTGATAATGCTCGAAATTTTTGTTTTTGGCAGCATGATCGACTAGAATGTTAGCTGTTAGAACTATGGATGATACTTTATGTATAAACTTAAATTTAGAGTGTTCCTTTCTCTGTACTATATTACGACGTCATATATTACTTAAGAAACCTGTACACTTTTTAATTTGGGGTAAACCGTTTAAATCATCAGTATATTCATTAGATTGCTTTCTTACCTAAATAATTTGTTTATAATGGAAATATCACTTTTTATATCATATGTTTAATTTGTTTGTTCTTATTATATCCTACAGCATTTGTAATATTGTTCCCATATTTCCACTATTTAAATTTTAAATGAGTAAAATAGCTCCTAGCCTACTCAAAGAATAAATCGTGTCTCTACGATCTATAGTATTTTACCAGGGTACCCCAAACGCCAAAATCCTTTTAATACATTTGCTGATTGTTACTGATTATTATTCTCAAAAAATCCCTCTTTCCAGTGATATATAACACTTCATATATATATATAAAGCTTTCAAGTAGACAGAAAACTATTTGAATGTATGCTTGCAACGTAATTTTTAGCAGATATTTGCAACAACATTTGTGTTTAGCGTCATTTTACTGTTTATAGTAGTTATTATTCTCAGTTGTTACGTTTTGTTAGATTGGCAGTCATGAGTATAGCTTGACATCAGGAGTATTCAACAAGTCTGTTTGTCAGCAAACTGAAACAGAAATCAAAGAACACAAAGCTTGCTGATGGTAAGCCTCTTTCGGGAAAAAATCGGCTATCAGATTTAGCTATTCAAAAGCTTCAGATTTTTTATGCCCTAGCTATAAGAAGGAATTGCCACAGCCTGAGTGATATGAAAAAAGCAGTCTGGGCCACTTACTTTCATGTCATGTCAAGTAACAATGAGCCACGTCATGAACTCTGTCCTAAAGAGACTGATACGTGGTGTAAGTACAACATTGCAGTTATCGCGGGCAAAGAATATGACCACGACAAGCAATTTCACCCTCCTGAAATCATAATCTCAGAAGTATAGCCAATATTTAAAGATCTTTCTAACCCTGAATTGTTGACAAAAATGCATAGCTGGTAAAACACAAAACACAAATGAGGTCTTGAATTATCTGATTTGGGCCCGTGTGCCTAAAAGAACCTTCGCAGGCCTACCAACATTAAAATTTGGTGCCCAGGATGCTGTCTTATCCTTGAATGATGGCTACTCAAGCATATGTAAAGTAATTGAGCACCTAGGGCTACAATTATGTAAGCACTTCATTGAGGCCATGCATCTCCTAGACAAATACCGAATACATAAAAGTGAAAAGGCCGCAGAAGAATTAGAAAACAAAGATCAGGCAGAGCAGGATCTTGCTTAAAAGAAGACTTGAGGACCAGTACCAAGAAGCAGAAGACGCAGACAACCCAGCATATGCTGCTGGAGGACACTAAATGTGAGTAAATAGCAAAAATATTATTTTATTTTTTTTTTTTTCCAAAAGTTGCATTTTTAATACTTAGAAGACATATAACTAAAAAAGTATTAAAGGTAGACAAATGAAACTTTCAGGACATCTTTTTATGGGCTAATGCTAAGTCCTATCCGTGATAGAGGTTATTTGATTTAAGCCACTAACTTTTGAGACATTGATTTATGTAATAAATAAAATTTATATAAACAAACTTTAATTTTAAAAAGATTAAAATAATATTATTATTGGTTGTATTCACAAATCCTCTCACCATGACATTATTTTAAAAGTAAAGAAGTCATTAGTATTAACTATGTTAATTTACAGCTCTTCATTAACGTGCAGTTAAAATCGCTTTAGAAAGATATAAAAATACGTAACGTATTCTGTAGCAAATGAGCATATTGTAGGCACAATAATGTACAAAGTTACTTATAGGTAGTAAAATTACGTCTGTGTCTCACAAATTTTTAAATTGTGTATTGTTTTCATTACTATCGCATTTGTTGTTATTGAAATAATTTTCACCAAATGAAGCAGAGAACTTGGCTGCTGTTTCTGTGTGTATATATTATCATTCGAAGCGGCGGCATTACGTCCAGTTAGTTTGCATGGAAATGGGTTTCTGTTACAACTCTTCGAACACGACTTCTCTGATATTTCCACACTATATGAGATAGTTAGATTTCTTTACATTTGATCTGAGTATCATACATTTTGTCATAATTAACTAAATATTCTGTTTTATTTCCTAAATCTTACAACAAAATAGTTTCAGGTCATCGATGTTCCAAAGCATAAAACATTATTTACTACCACATTATTTACCCAACATGTACTATAATTACTTGTATAATTAATCATATCTGCTAGCCATATTGTACCCAAATATGTTGTGGTGAGTGGTAAACGTTATTTTCCTCCATTACGTGGAAGAGAGGCGGTAGTTTTTGTCATCTCGATACGGGTGAATATCATCTCTTGATTATCAATTATGTAACATTATTATGGATATTCGCCAGTATTAAAATCTAGAGTGAAAAAATTTCAAGACAATAAATAAAAAGGAATCTGATCTATTCTTCATATACCAACTACTTTAACGTTAGTTTCTTCTTAGATAAGTACATGTTATATTTGCTGCTGTGGTCAGTCATGTCGTCCTGGTTTTGGTTTTTAGTTAGCGCCTCTCCTATTGTGAGATCTGATTTAGGTGTTAATCTTTTACCTTAATTTTTAATTTTCATACATTGAATTGCGAACTTTCCTGCAATCTTAATCTTAATTATTTTATAAATGTTATACCTTAAAATAAAACATACTCCAGTCTTCGAAAGTTTTTTATTTATTGACCCAGGCAAACGTCCGTAGTCCTTTTATTCATACAATTCATCAACCGCCATCCGTAAACTTTAGTTATATAAATAATTAAGTATGTTATCGCAGTAAAATGTCGTGTTTGGATGAAATTCTATATCATGTATAAAACTGGCTCCTAGCTCATTTGAATGCATTAAACGCCAGAACAAAATATTGCATTATCAGTATTGATGTGACATTGGTACCAACTGAAGAATATTACCTTGAAATATTCCAGCATAACATCTCAAGCATTATTCTACCTTTAAGTTTACCTTAGCGTTATTAAGATGTTTAATTACTAGTTACAATTTCCTTATGTGTAGTTAATTTTTAGGTAGGGAGTATCGTTAACAGAAATATTTTAAGTGGTACGAGATCATTACTTGAAATTTAGCAGCCTAATAACGTATCTTACTCATAATAATCCATGGTAACTTTATATAAAACCTGCTAATGATAATATTTCTTTTGTTTGGTACGTTCGGCTACAATTCATATCGTTGTGTAGTTTAAGGACATATATTCTTAAAAGAAGCCTTTGAAAGACACATTAGTTACAAAGCATGTAAAAAAAAACTTCAATGTTTTGGGAAGATTTCAATATTTTTCAAAGATTTCTATAACAACAGTATCTTAATTTTATTAGCGGATTGAAAAGAAAACTCCTTAACTAATTTAATCCCCTGCACCACCTTTGCCTGATATGCCTACATCAGGAATTTCAAAAGTACATTTAAATTCCTAAAACACAAAAAGATTGAAAACAATAATTTACTCTTGATTCATGATTAAATTTTTAACCCTTTCCGGGCCAGGCGGCAATATATTGCCGCCATAGATCGTGTCTGATTAAGTGCCAGGCGGCAATATATTGCCGTCGGTGACATACGTGAAAAGCGCCAGGCGGCCGCATTGATATTCGTCGTTTTCTTAAATAAATACGACGTCAAATGATTAAAGTTTTATGTTTTTTTATTCCCTGGTATATTTGTAGATAGTTAATATGAATATAATTTTTATTTTGGAGGTCTATGCATTTTTATTTCGTAATTGTCACGTGACATTATCAGGTGACTCGATCTATTGTTGAAGTGAAAACTTCTTTAGGCGCGTTGAGCGTTTTGGTAGAGGGTAAAATCCTCGGTTCGCGTCACCGACATGCTAATGATACTAACCTGCATGAAAAAAGTCAGTCTCGCTGTGTTTTTTAACCGCAGACTTGGCCGCGGACTACTAACCTGCATGAAAAAGTCAGTCTCGCTGTGTTAAAACAGACGGAGTACGAAAACAGACTGCGAAAATCAGTGACCTTTACGGCTTCCTCTCGCGATTTAAAAGTGAAGCCAATGTCGTACAATTCTGTAAGATGCGTCAAATTAAAGCTCTTAATATTGGCAATTTATTGGTTACATTTTAAAATATTAAAAAAATTTCGAAATAATTTTTGATTATTGTTTACATTTTACATAGCGTTTACAATGACAAGAAAAAAGTAGTAAGCGAGGATTTTTTTTAATTTTTTGGTCAGACCAAACAAATTTGTCAGCGAGAAAGTTGTGTGAAAATAGATGAATATTGTTTTTGTAATTTATCATTTTTTTATTGGAAGTTTAGTTTAGCCTGTAGTAGCGTATGAAGTGATGAGTGAACGTTTCTGCCGGAACTGTAGTTGGCGCATTTGGCTCACTGATACCGTATTAACTCAATAAATTAGTTTATTTGTGCAATAAAAATACCTTTACGAAAGAACCCAAGTTAATTTAACTCATTTATTAGTTTTAAAAATATTGTGGGTTTAATTGTTATTGCAATTATTTACTTTATCCGTAGCAATAAACTTTATTATTTACAACGGTGTTCAACTCACTGTTGTTCACTCGGTGTTTACTCACTTGTATTCTATGTTTAACTAACTATTAATATTGAGCAATTACAACATATTTTTATACAGATAAATGAATAATGAAAACAACGGATATATTTTTAAACATTTTTAATATTTGTACGAATATTTGTATTTAAAAATTTAGCATTATTCATTTTAATTTTGTTAATTTCTTTATGATTTAGTGTAAATCATACTATTGTTATGCTGGATTCTCCTTCATTATTTTTATTTTGTGGTTGTAAATATTAGTAGTGTTAGTAGTGTTACCTGCTTAGCTATTGTGTGTAGTAGTTACAATGACTGACAATTTGCGATCTCACGTGAGTGAAATTGTAAGTAGCATATTTGTAAATAGAAAAAAGTGTAAATAAATTTCAAATAAAATTGTGTAAATATTTCTTGGTAAATAGTGTTTTTTAACTGTATTGAAACTGCTTATGGATCCTACAATCATCTGTTTACCTGTACATCCATAATGTGAATATTTATTTTAAGTTTCTTGCAGTGTAAGAGTCAGTTGCTTTATTACTTGTTGCGAAGTACAATTATGCGTATTTATACAAAATGTGTCATAAAAAAACTTATTTATGAGAGAAATTATAACACAAAATTTTTTATGGTTGTTCCTTTATAAATATACAATATAAAAACATAGCTTTCTATAAAAAAAATTATTTTTCCTTTTTTTAGTTATTTACAAAAAAAAAATAAAAAAATATTTTTTTTTTTTATGTAATCCATTAAAACATTATTTTTTTAAATTTTAAATTACTTAAAACTACACCTATATATTTTTTTGTGTTGATAGTATATATCTATACGAGTAATTTGGTGCAACTTTTAGGTCATTCTCTAATGTTTATGAAAAGTTATAAATTTTAATCTAACAGACTGCAAAATCACCAATTTTAGCTGGCACTTGTTGACTAGTCACAAGGGAATATGATATGTGAAAAAAAATTTTGCAACATCTCATATTTGGTCCTGGCCCTGAAAGGGTTAAAGACCACTTTAACCGAATGATAACAAAGCTAATAGAACCAATAACATTGCTTAATAAAATAGGCTATAGGTTAAAAGTTATTCTACTGCCTAAGAGTAACGCCGTAAAAAAATTTAACAGTGAGAATATCACAATTCTCCGTATCTTAGAGGAAGGGAATCACAGGAATAATCACTTCTACAATCGAGATCTGGGAATTATCTAACTACATCGCTAGTTACACATGTTACGCGATACTTAGTCCAGTGTACTTCTGCTTTATTAACATGATGTTCTATGATTTAGTTTTTTTCATATCTTGCACTAAATAATTATACTACATAATGTTTACCTTAACATGTAAATTAGGAATAAGAAATATACGTTTAATCATCCGCACATTTCATCAATGATAAGTTTTGGGCTCAAACTAAGTTATGTTTTCCCAAATTCAAATTACAATTTTGTTTTTTCTTAGTGTAAACATGAGTATTTATTAAACAGGATATTAATTTCTGTTTACAAACTTAAAAAAATCAAACGGACTAAGATGATGTAAAATATACAACTATCACAGGTCCGTATAATCTTACTTTCCTGGCTGACTTTTAAAGCTTCATCGTAGTCGGCGCAATAACTTGCCTATCCTGAATCTGTTGTCAAATCAGCCATTTTATTAATAGAATAAGTAAAACCAGCAAATTTTTAAGTTAAAAATATACAGAAAAATTACCAATAAATCATACTTCAAGAGCATTTACAACACGACAATTAATATTTGTTAATATTGTTTTATTACCTTTAATATTATTACAGTATTAATCTTTTATATCAATACAGTTATTATGAGACCATCAGGTGATTAAACTCTAATCCATTCTTAAAATTGATGGTATTTATTAACTCTGCAACAAGAATATCCATGGAAACCAATGAAAATACATTTTTAATAATGTTTATAGTATGTAAATTTGTATCCATGGTTTATTAGTGTCTTTGGAAAAAGTTGTAGCGTTTACCCTCGTACTTGGTAGATGTATCTGTATTATCAAGTTTCCAGAAGTGATCAACTTGCGTATTCTCATCATTTCAAGAATATCTCCCAGTCTTATCGAACAAATTACATGTGTGAGAGAAGAAAAGATCTTTTTCCTGTCTTAGTAATGTAAACCCAAGTATAAGTTCACTTTTCTGAAGAGGAACTTTAACCATTCAAGGCCGAGGAAAGCGTAAACATCTACTTCTGTGACTACACTTATATTGGTTCTTCTTTTTCGAAAGGGTGTTCGACGCTACGATCGCCAAAATGATGCTGTGAGTTTTTAAACTAATTATAAGCACATATTTTGACATTATATTCTTGCATGGCGTGTTTAAAATAAGATTTTCACAAACAAATATGAGATGTTTTTTTATATCTGAACAACAAAGTTAAGGAACTTCAGAACTAATCGATTGCAAACAAACTCAATAATATATTATGAAAGACACAATTAAGATGTAAAGACATTATATTAATGAAGGGCTTACATTTTCCGAAACATATATTATGAAGATAAGATCCAGGTGACACTAAAGTAGAGAAATATATTAAAATCATTTACATTGATATCTGCTTAAGTTAGGTTTTAGAAATAACTGTATTATTTATCGTGATGGTCTTTAAAATAATTTTCAATGGTTATTTCAATGCCGTATACTATTACTATAGTCTTGTTTAAAACTTTACTTTGTAATATCCTATATTCATTATTATATATTCAGTATGTTAGCAGCTTTTATTAATTTTAATACTAACAAAGTATTTAATACTTTAAACAAGTAAATTCCTCGTTTAAAAAGCAATAGTTTAATAATTGTCTTCATACGCTATTAGTTATAATTACAATAAAAGTTTCATGAGGTATTATCTTGTCATATGGTATTGAACACGTATATTGAACAAAACCTGTCTATATTAAAATGTATTTAAATTAATATTTGTTATATTAGTATTTTCACTCAAACAAGTTCAACACGATTGTCGAAGCATGGCATTTTGTGTCCTATATTTTTGTATCGGGAATATGTATACAAATTTTTTTTCATGGTTGATCAAGTCATAAAATTGATGAGCAGTATATGGTATTTTTATCCAAAATTTAGAAGCCTTTGTCTTAGTCCACTCGTTCACTAGGCAACTGGCCTATGCGAAGAGGTTACAGAAGAACATAATGTGGATCTTATCGGAATAATCTGACTGTATGCTATAACGTTGACAGTATTCATTAAAAAATTAAAGACAGGATTTGACCTTCGCTATCTGTAACCCAGATCAAAATTAATCTTAGACATGGCCATTGATCCCCAATTTATTTTTCCGTTGCAGATCAGGCTCGCTACTAAGAAATGTTTAGTGGTGTAATTTGTAAAGGAATTCTTTTTAGTATATATCACATACGATCACGCAGTAATTGTCAGCGACGCTAGTTTTTCTTGAAATCAAAGACTCCTTTTGTACTGTAGTGTATGATTTATTGTTGAGTATAATAAAAGACAAAAAAAATAATGCATTTATTATGAAAATAAATTCATGCTTTATACCGTAAATCTATACAACCTAAATTGGGTTGAGAATCATTGTATACAAAAATGAGATATAAAACACTCAGCAAACGTGAAAGGTGAAACATGAAACGGTGCCAGTTGGGAACGAATGAGTAATTTGAAATAGTGGCTCTGCGGTTTGGCCAGTCGCTATCCACATAAACTCCAGTGCCCGTGGTTAGATCTCACCTTACAGAAGTAAAGAAATTATATACGAAGTTTACGTAAATATTGAAAAAAAGTTTGATAGCAAAGGTTACACATTAACCGAGAATATAGACGGTTCGGGAACAGAGCCAAAGACATGTTGCATTAAATCTAAGAGATCTTTCTGTTTTCAAATATAGACGACTACATCACCTTTATCTCTAAAATTCAATAACCATACCGGAAGCAGTTTTTATGAACCATATACAGACTGATATAGTGACTTGCAGTTTCTTTACCCACTTTTATAGATGTTATAAAATTATTATTTATGTGTCTGAAGGTCAGTTAGATATGTATCGAGAAGGAAAATATATAATTTAAGAACCATTTATCGTTTCATATTTTAAAATCTCTTGATGCACTCCCATTTCGATCTACGCGAAAAATACCGAGCTGACGACCGATTCCTTTCTTAGTGGAAACTCCTTTACTGATTCCAAAAGCCCTTGGATCCTTGGCTATTGCGATTCAAGTTAGGCTTATGATCAGCTACAATTGCATCAGACAACCATTTATGCTAAACTTCAGACTTAATTGAATTTACACTGCTTTTCATTTGGCAGATTTAGATTTATTACGTTATTCTTACCTTTCTAAGTAATGGTCATGTTGTTTTCGCTGGTATATTCCACTGATAGCTGGTTTTACACAAAATACAAATTTATTTATCTGAAACTTTTCTGAACTATATTAAATCAGTAATATTAGTAAACATTAACATTTTATTGTAGTATCACTAGATAAAGAAATACAAAAAGAATTATATATTGGAAAATGTTGTATTTCTTTATCTAGTGACACTACAATAAATCGTTTTTTTTCCAATGCTCCAAGATTCTACATTAACATTTTAATTTATTATTTTCTGTAATACGTACAAAATAATGTAAACATTGTAAACTTAGGAAAACTATAAGCTGAATAACTATATTTGAGAAAGTTCACGTTGTGGAAATTTTGTGGTAAGCCTTGTTTTTTTGTGAGAATAATATTCAATTCATGTTATAAGTGTATTAAAATATTTAAAATTAAAATATGCCAGATTTTTTCTGTATTAATAAATGATCAAAATCTATAATGTAAAAATAATAAAAATTTATCATAGAAATAAGGTAATTTTAAAAATCGCGTTCTATGTACTTGTAATTAAAGAAGAACGCTTTCCATCCAATCAACGAACATTTATAGATATCAATTTGTGACATGTTCCTCACTCTTGGTAAACTGTCTTGAGTGACTATAACGAACAATATTTCCAGTATCTCCGTGAAGTCGTGCCCCGTTTCTGTGCTAGATGGATGAAATCCACAGAGTTTATGCAGATAGGTAGATCTCACCAAATAGCGAAGTCATCGTATCCACCTTCATACTAGTTTACAACTACAGTAATTTCATAGTTCATCACTATCCTGTATTGAATCTGTCATTACTCATAAGGGAATGTGAGGGAACTTATTAGAAGAACAAATGTCTTTACAATAGAAATTACTATCTCCACTGGTGGCAGTAAAATCTATAGATATACCAGGTAAAGTGTTAAGAGATCAAATTTATCTATACTATTTATAAAAGTAATAAATAATTATAAGAGATTTTTTACCACATCATACATAATCTTTTTGTAACAGCAACAAACTTTTAAATATTAAACTAGCAAAATGTTTTGATTTAAGAGAAAACATGTTAACAATTGCAGAGTTCTTTGTTTAAAGTTTTTTATTGACGATGAAAGGTTTGAAAGAATAATCATATTTCGGACATTTGCCTTCGTTATATGTTGCAAAAAGTATAATACAACGTTTTGAGAACTGGAATCTCGAACAACAGTTCCAATCCTCCAAACATTGTGACCTTTTGTAACACAGCGATTGCAAATCGTAGCATGCTGTTGTTGATCAGAGTTATCAATGACTTTAGATTTATCATATAAACTAAGTAATGCATATGATTTAACGGTTCTTGAACTTCTCTGTGTATGTGTCATAGCTATAACTGAAGCCACTATTTAAATCACTATGTACACTGTGACAATTTTAAATTGTTTGCGCCTTATACACAACATGCACTAATCCCGGCCAACCATGCGTTAATTATTATGCTATTTGTAAAGGCTACCAAAAGATTACTAAAATTCTAAATTGAACGTTTATGCGTTTATTGCTCACAAAACCCACTGAAAATACTTTAGTACTGACTAGAGTTACCTCACATTGTCCATACTTTGAATTCAAAGCCATAAACTGAATGTTCAAAGTTTCTTTGGTAATCTACTCAACGGGATCATAGAAACGTTTTCTAAAAAATGTCCCATTATGGTTGGAAATACCACTTATTTCGAGTTTAATATCTAATGGTAGCTAGTGTCAATGTATTTATTCCGCCTTTAATAAACGTTCTCTATATTAAAATATTCTAAACCAGAAATGAATTATAGCTTATACTTCAAATATTTGTAAAACAAAACTCTATTTTCACGAACAAAAATAGTTTCAGGGAGTTTCGTGAGAGGCTGACACAAGTTAGGATATGATAATAGTAGCCACAAAACAAGCAAAACATCTCCTATAAACATATGTCCTATATCGCTTTGATTAGTGTTTGTATAAATGTGTTTTTTATTAAAACATTCATGTCTCAAAACTTATTAGAGCAAATAACATGAAGCTTGGCATTTATAAAAGGAACATTTAAAAAATGAAATAAATTTATCACTCAGATTATTACTGATTGAGTTAGTAACTCAAAGTTTCATTTAATCAGAAACGAGGTATCTCGAGCGCCACTATCAGTATAGTGTAAACCAGCACACATAACTAAATAAGAAGAAACACCTTTCCATGATCAACATACGTAAACTGAGCCGGCTTACACAAAATATTAAGTTACGGTACTATCCACGTATTTAATCCACTTAGAGTGTTAACGAGATATGTCTGTGGGATTTGTGTTCGTGTATGGACGTGTACAAAACGGATCTGTAGTGAGCCAGTCACAACTCTCGTGAACTGTCAGTACGTGTGCAGCACTGAAAGCAGCGAGGTTTCTGTTTTCGAGCTACAATTGGTATGAAGTGCTTGTTGCACAAATATTTTCTGGGAGTACACCTTGTATATGGAAATAAATGTCATGAAATAAATTTCAAATGTCCGATTATTAAAATACTTGTCTCATAGCAAATGATGTAATGAAGTTGCACACCTGAAAACAGCCAAGCTTCTACCACTAGCTTCGGAAGGTTTAAAATTGTTCTTAAAAAGTAGAAACTAATTTTGAACAGAAAACGTCTGATTGTGAGTGCTATGTGTTGGGGCTTATAGTACGTCTACCAAACGTCGCAACCCTTCTACTAACTTTTGAACAAAAACTATTAACCCATATCCATGTTTTAATGACAATTTAAAACCATAACCCTAAATTGTAAAACTTCGCCATTTTGTACAATATGATCCAAAATGTCATAAGTGGTGGATTGGAGAGCACGTTAAACTTTTAAATGTAAATCCCAATCGAGTAACATATTAGTTGAAATTCTCAACGTATCAAAGCTTCAAAATTCTCAACGTATCAAAGCTTCATTTCTATATAGAAAACACTGAGGTCGATGATGGTGCATGTCACTCCATTGGATTTGGCTGAGAGCGCGAAAAAGCAGAATATATAAATATGGAATCAAACAGAGTCAATCATGTAAGATTTTTACATGTGACATGTTTACTAATGAGGAAACAGAAAAATAATAGGATACAATGTAAATGTAAGAAATAGGTGAAAGGATTCGTTTCAGCGCGTATTGTAGTAACCTCTCTAGTTCCCCGGAACTCTTATTATTTGACCCCTTTTATGGATCAAAACTTAATAAACCAAAGTTTGGATTATAATTATGAAAGATGTTAAATAAATATTTCATGTACAGACTAAATTTACCATGGAAATTTATACCCATACAAAAATAAAAAGTGAACTTTATTGTAGTGCATGTCCAAGTACTGAATTTGATTGAACGTCGTTCAAGTCTATCACTCAGTAAGCTTACAAAATATATCTTCTGTGTACCATGAGGGATATAAAATTGTTTCTGTATTTTTATCTGTCCGTTAAAAGACTAATTATGATTATTATGAAATAGGCTACTACAGATTTTAAATGTTTCATGCAGTCTCAGCTCTTACGCAAAACTTGGTATGGCCTACTTCTAACTTGATTTTAAAATATATTAAAATCAAAATTTAAATTTATTTGTAAAAAAGGGATGGACGAGTGGCACGTTAAGACACCTCATATTTAAAAAAAGTCTTTCGAAATAGTTTTTGAAAAAATCTATTTAAAACATGAATAGTAATTGCTACGGTGTGGAATTTTTGGTTCCTTTAACTTACAAATGAAAACATCTGTATAAAGTAAAGTAATTAATGGCACTGGATTTGCATCAGTTGCTTATGTTATAATAAAATAAATTCGCGTTACATTATGAATGTTAGCTGCGAGACCAATAATTGTTCAATGGATGTATTGTTTATTTTTAATAACTATTAGGTAAACAAAGTAGAATATTTGTTATGTATGTCATGGATATTTAAAAACATTTTGATGCAAGATAACCACTCTTTGTGTCTGCTCAAAAAAAAATTATCTTATGCAACATTCTACAAGGGAGAGATTATGCCCAACTGATTGTGAAATAGGCGGTGGAGTATATAGTGCCAGCACCGGAGTCTTTCCCTTTATATTACCATAAGGAGATTATATTTGAAGAGCTCAGGGGAAAAGTGCACTTTGCCCATTTTTTTTAAATTTTACAGGACAACAATTTAAAGTTTGAAAACGCTATGAATGATTTTTATTTGTTCAAATTTAAATCAGGTTTTATATTGAGTATGGTAAACTATTAAATCACAACTAATATATAGTAAATAATATACTTTAAGTGGCAATTGTTGCTTACAAATGTCGGATTTTTCAACACAAGTACCAAATTTATAGGGGAAAATATTCTTTATCCATTAACCTAGGTTAACGTAAAACACATAATTTATTTTAGCTTTATTGTGTATTAAATCTACTCAGTACATTTGACATTGAAATTTTTTTAACAAAAATATCACACATTGAACAAGTGTCGGAGCGTGGGTATCCAGATGACAGATTGAATTTTCTATTACAAATAATTCTGTACAGCTCGTATGATACAATTTGATCAACATTGTTAGTTTCAGTACATTTATCATTGAACATTTCATGCATTTTTTTAACAGATAGTACCTCTGGAAAGTAAATCTTCTCGTTTTTATTACCACAACAATGGCTCAGACGCATTTTACATGACAATGTGATTACATACATCTTTTTATTTGGTGTTTTCTATCCCTACCAGTCATTATAATCTATTTATCTTTGCACAGAATACTTCTCTCATTAAATAATATTAGAAATACACTGGTAAAGTGATGAAAAGAATCTACCATGTAATAACACTTCGTGATGCCTATCAGGTAGCAATCACTTTTGTTCTTAATTAGATTGCCCCCACAATTTACAGTGTAATCACATTTTGCCACAATATCCAATTATACAACTTGATTAATCGTGTTACTGGACCAGAAAAACGAATTAACAGCCATAATGCAATACATTCAGAAGATCGAAATTCTTTTCAGTTTTAGAATTTAAATATAAGATTAAGTAACAACTCTTTTCTAATAAATTTAATGGATAACAACGCATATTATGAGTTTATTTATAAGTTTCAATAACTATTTCAGGATGCCCATTAAAAAGAAATATTTAGTTAACTTTTTTAATTCTCTGCAACAAATTTAATGATTTGTAAAACATGTGCATTATTTATAACATGCGTAGTAGCCATAATATAAAAATGAGTGCATTCGTAAGTTTAACATCATCTGAATCAAAAGTTTACTTTTTTTCTGAGCAAACGAGTATAAGTTTAACATTTTCAATAAAATGTACATATGTTGGTCAAGAAAATCTTCTTCCGTCAAAACGCCCATACTTACACAAAAATAATCTCTTTGGGGAAGAAGATTTTGACGTGACAACGTCTTAAATTAGGTTGCGGCTCGGAGTCACTCATGAAAAAGTGTAACGCCCGGTAACGTTACGATGCCCGTCCAGTGAGTCCGCCGCACGGGATCCGCACGGGATAAAGCAGATAACTGTGGGTCCGCCGCACGGGATAAAGCAGATAACTATGTTTATTCGTGAAAATGTGGAGTGCTTAGATTCGTCATTTACAACAACTACAACAATAAAGTTAAATAATTGTACACTGATATTTCATTATCGTAAACTATGATTGATTGATTAATTGTTAGATTGACACAAAAGTTGAGAAACTGAGTTTATAGGTTATGTCATACTATTGACAAATGTTGATAGTGTGAAGTAAATTATTAGTTTCAATCACTCTGCAATCAATCGTAATTCAGTCGATTGAGAAGAAACAGCGCGTATTGCTAGTCAAACATTTAAAATAACAAATTATAACCTCTAACCTGTCATAACAGTGCGACCAAACAAACGAACTAAACCGACCAATCACCACGCGCGGAGTTAGAATTTAACTGTGTTTAGCAAGAATTTCAAATTCCAATTTTAGTAAATGTTTTATTCAACTTTACCATTTACAATAACAAATTTAATTAATTTCAAGTTATGTACAATGTTTTAGTAAATAAAATATATTTCTATAGTTAAAATTTGTGCAATTCTTATTTTCATTCAATTCCTTGTTCCTATTGTGCAATTTAATAATATTCATATCAATAAATATTCTACCGAGAAAAAGACGTTGTCACGTAAAATATTCGCCCGTAAAACCGACTTTACAGGCAACCATAATTTTTTTCGGTGCTAGTAACTTTGCAGATCATGAAAATTGATTTTAAAATTATATTTAGGACAAAAAGTGACTATTGCCAGTAATTTAAATTCCATTTGGATACCGAATTATCGAAAGCCTTGTTGTCCTTTACATTTTAGATTTGTCTCAAAAATCAACTTTGGATACAAAACGAATGCTTCCATAGGTAGGTTATAATCTACTTCTCTTTATACAGCCATTGTAATCTACGTGCAGTCTGATATGTTCGTTGCCTTAATAGCATTTGCATTGTTTCCCAATGAAGAACATATATGCACACGTATGACTGAAAAGTATGTAAGCATGTAAGTCATAAGACATGCTTGTGCCAAACTTTAACTGTCCGAAATATCAGGAAGTTGGAAAAAACTAAAGTATAGTTCTTTTATAGCGGACATATCAACCCTGAGGCATACGCGAGCCAACGTTCTAATTTCTGTACTATCAGGAAGTTGAAGGACTAGTGATGGGTCAGCGAGTGAGAGCTTTGCTTTTTATATAATTGTAGAGACTAATTAATTAGCTACTCTATAGTTAATATATTAATAATCTCATTATAATTATTTGAGTATAAAGTAAGTTTGAAATTAATAATATATTTTATTAGACAGTAGTAGCGTTTTAATTACGTCCTAAGTTTGTATAGCACTTGATATAAAACTAATGTACACAGTTTCTTATTGGAAGGCTTACTTTTTTCTTTTGGGCAAATCTTTTGAGTTAATCCTCTCAGCCAACCATAGCTTTAAGATTCTTCTTCTGATATTGTTTCTGTTTTACTATAATTTAGTTATCCTCCAATAAATATCTCAGGCCTTCACCTAGGAAAGTAAGTATATATTAAGTTATAATATATAACATGAAATAATAAAAAAATTATAGTGAAAATGAATACAAAGAAAATAAATAATATTATTGTTTCTTCGAGTTAATTAAAACTATTATATTATCATAAATATGTATATTTCTTGATAAAAATAGAGCTACATATAGGAGTAAATAAATTGGTTTTGAATGATCCATCTACTATGTGGTATTTATTTTTAGCTCTTATGAGACATAGCAATGGGAAATTTTGTCATACTCAGGAGAGATCTGATACTTGAACATAAAGTATCAAATTCCCTCTTATATGAGTTATTTCTCTCAACAGTTTCCTCACTGTTGGTGTATTTTTAGAGATTATTATATTAAAACACAATTCATACTCATAAAATATTTTTCCCAAGCACTAGAAAACTTCAATTTAAGGCAAAAAGTATATTTTTCTGTGTAAACTCATATAGGTTATATAATAACAACATATATTCTTGTAATATTTGAAACAAAATTAAGCTAACTGTCATTTTATGCTATTTTAAGTTTAGTTAATTTGTTTAGTATATTGAATGTTATTCGTCCTTTATACCTATTTACTGCTGAAAAATCAAGTAATGAACACTAAAACGACACGTGCGTTTGAATCTGACTGACCTAATTAAATACATTGTTTATTTGTTAATAAATAATATGTAATATGTAATAAATATGTTTGGATAACCACGTTATCCAAACATTAACGTGGTCTCGCAGTGATGAAACAATATTATGTAATTATAGTCTCTGATATAATTATTGTTATCAATAAGTACCAAAGAAATAGCAAACACTGAAATTATGTAAATGCAAAGAGAGAATATTTTTTTTCAGTTAACATCGAAACTTCAATGTTGTTCTAATGCATATATTCATGAGAGTTCAAAACGTGGATTGTCAAGGCCCACAAACGGAACGGTTATGGTGTGCTGTGTAAAACATAGTTCTCCGATACAGTTAATCGTGTAAAAGAGACCGTAAGCTATTTTTTTATTAGAATAGTTATATTGCTTTAATGTTACTGTCGAATTATTAACTGAATACAAGATAATCAAATACAAAATACAGTATATTTTTATATTTGGATATATGATATAATTATATTGTATAAAAACACTAAGCCTACATACGATTATGCGCCAATACCCATAAGTAGTTAAAATTCATTGAAAAGTAGATACAGGTTTCTAGGAATTTACATTTTTTTATTTCTAGAAGTGCTTCTGCTATTTCCGTAAACAAGCAACACTGAGTCGATCATGTTGTTTGCCACTTTACGGGTATTAGCTAGGCGTTAGCGAAAACTTTTACATTGATGTTAATGATATTTAACATGACACCGAGATAACAGCTGAATTTGGAAACTAATAAAATACTATCGAAGGTTTTACCATGTGATATTTTTATTCAGAGTTAAAAAATTCGCTGTTAAAGTATGACCAGATGTTATTTAAGCACATGCCTTAGTTAACTACTTAGGATAATAACCCTATTTAGCTCACGGAAACTTTAATTATTTCAACAGTATTATGAAACTTTTCCAAACGATTAAATATGTGAATGTATCCTATAAAAAGATATTTTGAGAAAGGCTTCGTCTGTCGATATTAAAGTTGCCGTAAATAGATATTAATGAGTTATACTGGTGCATGTCGAACCATGGAATTAGACTGGACGACATTGAAACTTACCACTCAGAAGGGTTGGCACAATTTGTTTTGTCTGTTGGTGGTATAAGTTTCTGTTTGTATCTGATTGAATATCGTCCTATCTGTCAATAATAAATCAGCTAGAAACTTGAAATTTTTATTAATCCTCGGCGGAGCCTTGTTACGCGACACGTAGTGTGGTGACCTTAAGGAGAGCCAGTCGCGAAGGCTCTTCCCATGCTATTTATATGGAGAAACATAACGACACATAGGTACCGTTTAACTGAAAAGTATTAAAGATACAGACTTGAAATTTTTTTGTGGGTGATTGTTATTACTTAAGGCATAATTTCATGCAATTTGAGTGTTATTGCATAAATTTTTCAAATTATAAAACAAAACTAAACATTGCTTAAAAAATGAATGACCTGTGAAAAAGTTATATTTTTTTTATTATAGCCTATATTTGTTAAAATCTAACAACAATGCATGGCATTACTCACCATATAATGGAGAAAGTATGTACAAAATTTGAAGATGATACGTTGAATAGTTTTTGAAATAATGGTACCTAAGTTTAAAAAAACACAGGTTTCGGGAAATTGAGTTTAAAGTCAAAAAATCTAAACACTACTTCTAAAATCCACCAGGACAGTAATCAGCAATTTCATTCTTTTCTCGTTTCTTCTTAAAATGCCTCCTTCTTACTCTCTTCTTCTTGTTTTCCTCTCTTACTTCTATATTGGCTCTTTTTATCCTTTCGCTAGCAATGTTCCGTAGGCCTTCGACCATAAACTTTCCGGGTTGAAACACCAGGAGTTTGAGGACATTAGTTTTGGCTATGGATCCCTCATTGAAGCACATGACAGCATCATTTGCACCTAATTTAATTACATTTAGTCCTACAAAAAACAGTTTTTTTGGCAATCTGTGCCAAATAACACCATTCAGACTCTCGTTCTGGTTCTGAGTTTTCCCGTGTAAGCACCGTTTCAAAAGATTTGGATTTGACAAATCTCTAAAAACAGGTTTGATCAAATCCATGACAGCATCTGGCAAAGAGTGTTTGTGGCTGTAGGCTTCTACTGTTTGTTTCTGCTTATTGTACTGACACCATATTTCGCTATCATTAGGACACAGCTGGTGCTGAGGCTTCTCGTCAGAAGACAATTTATGGTAAAAGGTGGACCATATCACTTTTTGCATAGCCTCAACGCTTTCTGTATTTTCCCTAATGGCAAGGCCATATTACCTTTGCAACTGGTCTATCTCTTCAACTGTTAGTCTTCCTTTTCCTGCCAATAACTTACCATCGCTCAATTTCACGCATTATTTTCTTTCAACTTCCGCAATCTGGTGCCTACACGTTTCTGTACGTGTCCAACACATTCTAACTTACATATACTAACATTATCACCATATGGATTACTCTCCAGAACCGCTGCAAAACCCTTTGAGTCACCATCACCCAAGTATTGGGTGTAGCGTAGACGTAGCTTCACTCCTAACGCAGGCCAGTCTTAGAGCGAGCTTCAAAATTGAGTGTAAGGGTTTACTAAAAATTTTTTAAATCAATAACGAAATATAATAACTATAAAGTGTTTTACATATTCTTAATCTGTAAGAAACATAGAATTAAAAAATATGATTTTTTTAAATATCCATTTTTTAATATATTTTCGTGACTGGCTCCCCTTAACGTTTAAAAATTTGGAAACAAGTTTAACTTGTTATATATTATATATAAGAACTTACTTCTTTTCCAACAAAACTTTAGCAATAGTAGACTATTGTTCACTAAAATCTTGGAAAATTTTTTTCCAATCATCGTCTTTTTCTGAGGTAAGAACTGAGTTATTTTACGTATTGATTAAATATGTTACTCCATCTATGCAATTGGCTTACAATATTAAACTCAGTGCATATATGTTTATATTTTGGAATAGGTATCAGTAAGGCAATAAGTATTCTAAATTACGTCTTGTACTATATTGTTGTAAATAAATAGTCAGAGGATTAATAATTAAGTTAATGTTTATTAATTAGCTAATATATACACATTAATCACACCGACAATGTAACACGTGGAAGACGTACGGAAAAGAATAATACATATTTAGCTATATCAGCTGTTGTAAAAGTTGGCGCATGCGCACGTTGATTTCTTTGCCGTCGTAGTGTGTCTATGTGAACCACCGATACACGCGGGTATTGTCAATTATTTACAACACCCCTCCTCAATATCTGCGTGGATCGGTTACTTCAGACCCAAGTTCCCACAATGTTGCCAGTGTTTGATTGATGGTAGCGATTTCGTGAAAATATCGGCTACCATTTCGTCCGTCGGTATATGTTCCACCTTGATCTGTCCTTCTTGCACTTTCTCTCGGATGAAGTGATGACGAATGTCTATATGTTTCGTCCGGGGGTGAAAAATAACATTTTCTGACATCATTTTGGCACTCTGATTGTCGCAAAGAATTGTGCCGTCGATTGACTCCGTTGCTCCCAATTCAACCAGTAGACGATTCAGGAAAATTGATTCCTTAGCAGCCTCGCCCAGAGCTATGTATTCGGCTTCGGCAGTTGATTGTGCCACTGTTTTTTGCTTTCTGGCTTGCCAGCTTATGGCTGCGCCGCCCAACAAGAAGGTGTATCCTGTGTATGACCTTCTGTCCAGTGTACATGCACCCCAATTCGCATCAGCGTAGCCTGTCAATTTTCCGATATTTCCATCAAAATGCAGGGAATGATTGGCTGTCCCTTTGAGGTATCTCAAAACCTTTTTAGCCGAGCCCCAGTGATGATCGGATGATTTGTCGTTGAATTGTGCGAGCACACTCACGGTGTATGCTATATCCGGCCTCGTACATACCGCCAAGTACATCAATGAGCCTACCAGCTCTTTGTACGGATGATTATTTGAAGACTTTCCTTGGTCTTCTGCTGTTCCCTCGATTTTTGTACTTGGACTCGCTGGTATTTCCACCGGGTTACAGGAATCCATTCCAAATTTCTTCAAAATTTCCAGAACGTATCCTCTTTGTCCCATTTTATTCCCTTTTTTTGATCAATTTCGATGCCTAAGAAATATTTGGCTTCTCCAAGGTCTTTGATTCCTATTTCTTTATTTATTTCATGTTTTACGTGATCCAGCAGCGCCTCATTGTCCGAAAATACCAACATATCATCTATCCAGACAGCAATTACGATGATATTATTTTCGTGCTTCGCAGTGAATAAACACGGGTCTGATACCGTCGGTTGCAATCCAATTTTTCTTAACATTTTGGTTAAATGGTCGTACCACATTTTTCCTGATTGCTTTAACCCGTAGATAGCCTTCTTCAAACTGCATACTTGGTTCTTTTTCTTCAATGCTTTCTGTATCTCCATAGCTGCTTTGTATGTCTTCGAATCACGTCTTTCAGTTCGTACGATGTCATTCACGGCCTCAGCTAGCCCCTCAGGCAGTTCCATGTACAGCTCTTCCTTGAGCTCACTGTTCAAATATGCCGTCTTGACATCCCAATGCTGAACTTTGGTATTCAACCCTGCTGCTAATGCCATCGCAGTTCTAATCGACTCGAATCTTGCCACCGGAGCAAATGTATCGTCGTAATCAAATCCTGGTCGTTGAGTAAACCCTCGTGCGACGATGCGCGCCTTTCTGCGCTCGATTGTACCGTCTGGATTTAATTTATTCTTGAGTACAGTTCGTGTACCGATGACGTTCTTGTTTTCCGGCCTTGGCACTACTTTCCAAGTCCCATATTCGAGATGTGACTTCACCTCGTCCGTGATAGCACGCTTCCACAGCTCAGCGTCATCTCCAGTTAATGCTTTATCTGTTTGCACGTCGGCATTGAACACTAACTCCTCGAAGATGTGTCTATCTTCGTTGTTGCATTCATCAGAATCGCAGGAGTCTTTTTGCTCGCGGTGTCTCTTTCCAACTTGCACAAAGGATGATACTAACGGCCTTTTCAAAACACGACCTTGCTCGTCGTCAATGAATACGTCGTCGTCACCAGTATTCATATCTTTTCCGCGGCCTGATCCAGTGCTAGAGACACTTTCGGGTCTACGATACTTTCGTGGACGGCCTCGGCTGCCGGTCCGTATCTTAGGCGGTCTGCCGACTCTTTTTCCCTTGACGATGAAGATTTCCCCGTTTTCCTGCTTGTTGACGATTTCTTTTTCTTCTTCTTCTTCTTCTTCTTCGAATTCAAGTGGGTCCAATTCGACCTTCCCGTAGATTATCTCTGGCTTGTCCTGAATTTTCGATTGTTGATTCTCAAAATTTTTATTTTTTATCGACTCTTCCAGTGGATCAACGTTGGCTCTCGATGACCCCATATTCTCGTCAAAACGTACATCTCGGGTCACGACCGTTTTTCCAGTATCCAGCCGCACTCTGTACGCTTTTGATTTCAGGTAGTATCCTATGAATCTACCTGCAGCAGCTCTCGGGTCCATTTTTCCAAGTCCGACTGTTTTATCTAACACGTACGCTCTCGAACCAAATATACGCATGTGTTTGAGGTCCGGCAACTTGCCATGCCAAATCTCGTACGGGGTTTTTCCACCGATACATGTACTTGGACAGCGATTCCTGATATAATTCGCCGTCGCAATGGCTTCAGCCCAAAATGATTCTGGCATCCCGGTCTCGATCAGCATGCATCTGGCTGTATCCAGCAGCATTCGGTTCTTCCTCTCCGCTACACCGTTCTGCTCAGGTGTGTATGGCGCTGACAGTCTTCTCTGGATCCCCTCCTGCTTCAGGTACTCGTCGAAATCTCCATTTCGGTATTCCCGACCGTTGTCCGACTGTAAAAATTTAATTTTTCGGCCAGTAAATGTCTCAACAAAATTTTTATATTCTTTGAACTTGCCGAGTACTTCGGATTTCTTCTTCAAGAAATACACCTCGCACCACGTACTGTAGTCATCGGCAAACGTCACCATGTACTTCGATCCGCCGTTGGAATTTGCCCTCATTGCCCCCCAAACGTCGGTATGTACAATCTCTAGTGGCACTCTACTTCTGTCAACCCTTTCTGTGAACGGTCTGGCAGCCTGCTTACCGCGACAGCAAACGTCGCATACTGTTGCTTTGCCCTTGAACGACAAATTTATCCCGGTTGCCAGCTGCTCATCAAATAATTTATTGACTGCATCCATGTGTATATGCCCAAGTCTCCTGTGCCAAATTTTCGGTGAAATTTTTGCCCCTTTTCTAAAAGGTTTTTGACTTGACGTGTCCTCAGAATTTGCTTGCGCTCGCGTAACCACCTGCGCATGTTCAGTATTTTCTTCTCTTACAAAGTACAGGTCTCCCACTCTATCGGCGATAATCACGGTTTTGCCATCTGTATTACGTACCTCAGCTAATTTGTCATTGAAGATTACTGTATTACCTTTGTCAGTAATCTTCGATACCGACATCAGATTAGTTCTTAATTCCGGTACATACAGCGTGCCATGCAAGTTCGCGGTTGAAATAACTCCACCACTTACATTTATCTTGGCTACGCCCTTTATATTTGCATTTGTCGATGCTTCTGTTGCTAACTTGAGCACCGAATCGCACGTCACCGTAGCTTCAAGAATATCCTCGTCGCCGCACATGTGAGTTGTGCATCCACTATCCAAACACCACTTGGATTGGCTATGACCTTGAACCTTGTTAACCTCTTCTCGGTTCAGTTCCGAGATGTAAAAATCCTGTGCTACCCAAGCACTTCCTTGTGTTGATCTTCCATCCTCCTTTTCGGGACAATTTTTGGCAAAATGGCTAACCTTGCCGCATTTGAAGCATTTTCCCTTGAAATTACCTTTTTCGCCGCCGCCGCCACGTCTACCAAAATTACGTGTTCTGGATCTAGCCATGAATGCTTTGTCTTCGGCGTCTTGTGAATCGCCTACCCTGGCCAAACATTAATTTAAGATTTTTATCTTGAGCTCTTCCGGCTTTGGCAATTGATCACGACTCTCGATTACGCATCTAAAATTCTCAAAACTTGGTGGCAAACCGTGCAGTATCATAGTAGTTAACAGATCTTCATGAATCTCGATATCCATTTCCGCCAATTTGTCAACTACGTCGAAGAAGTTGTCCAGGTACTGGTGTATACTTTCCCCCTCCTTCACCTTGTGCACGAACAGCGACTTCAATAACGTGGCTTTCCTTGCCGGCCCTTTTCATGCGTAGATCGTTTCAAGTTTCAGCCACACTGAAGACCACTCACGAGTTGTCTTACAATTTTTAATATTTTTCAACTCTGATGGCGCCATCGCCAAAATTATGCTTGCCTGAGCTGATTGATCTCCATCTTCCCACTTGACTACAGCGCTTCCATTTTCAACACTTTCTGCCGGTTTCTGGAGACTTCCATCGGCATACGGCCATAATTTCTTCTGAATCAGCAATGCCCGAATCAAAATTTTCCATGTGTCGTAATTGTCCTTCGACAGTGCTTGTATATTGCTATTTGTACCAGCCATCCTTTTTAGGTTATACAAACCACTTTTTAACACAACGTGATACACACACTTAATTTCACTTTTACTGACATTTATTAACTTTTAATGCCCAACGCTATCACACAAACGTTACTGGGCCCATAACCTGTTGTAAATAAATAGTCAGAGGATTAATAATTAAGTTAATGTTTATTAATTAGCAAATATATACACATTAAGCACACCGACAATGTAACACGTAGAAGACGTACGGGAAAGAATAATACATATTTAGCTATATCAGCTGTTGTAAAAGTTGGCGCATGCGCACGTTGATTTCTTTGCCGTCGTAGTGTGTCTATGTGAACCACCGATACACGCGGGTATTGTCAATTATTTACAACATATATAATAAAATACTACTTTGGAAAAGAAAGTTAACAAATTCGTATTTTTCTACAACACAACGTATTGGAGGCAGAAACTACTATAACACCGTTATTCTTGACAGTGGCCCCTTTGACACAGTTTTATTGACAATATTGGCTCTATGTATTTCGACCTTGGCCGGTTCCCAGCCCTTTAAAGGGAACATAGCACATCGTTATATACCGGGCTTTATATTACCAGGTAGCTCAAACTATATACTTTATTGAACTGAATTTTCTGTTTATTAGTACTTAAAGTGAAACAAATACGCCTTAAAACTGAAAATATGTATTTATCTCATTTATAAGACCTAATTCACTGTCTGTAAGATGTTATTAGTGTGATAGTGAAATATGTAAACCTTGATTTAAATCTATCGTTTACTTCTAACAAAAATTTAAGTATTGATGACATACATCGTTAACAGTTCTTTTGAGAAGCCACCAACCTTTTGTTTAGCCTTATTCTGCCCGTTCTTGGCCACTGACATACGCGATGATCTAATAAAAAGAAAAAGGGAAGAGTTGATATAATAATAAGTCGACAGTACTCATATTAGGTAGAAAATATAGTATAAAGAATAAGCAAGTGAGTGGGTAGCTCCAGAAATATCCTTTTGAAATAGTTTGAAAACATATTGAAAATTATTTTACAAAACACGTTCATAATTACTATCAATAAAAATTTCTCGGCAGGTAAAACTTTTCATTTGTAAAACAATTTGTGCTATGCTGTAAAAGCATGGCCATTATTAAACCAGCGGATCTCATTCACGTTGCAGGGGTCGAGTGGCCTAAAAGTGATGCTTGATGCAATTTCGGACATTATAAAAAGAAGCATCGTTATATACTCGCCCCTTGTATACATGTGTTAGATCTGGCTCTAGGTTTATAAACAACAAAAAATAATATGTTTCAGACATGCAGCTAGTATGAGCTTATAATATCTTAAATACATTAAATTATGTTATTCAATTCTTTCATCAACGCATTTATATGAGAAAGATAGTCAGTAAATATCTAAAAGCTTTCTAAGTAATATATAGTTCAGTATCTGCATGAAATAATTTTAAAATAGCTCAATAATAGGAATTAAAAATAAACTTCGAGTTTATAGTAATAAATTATATATATGTATATATATATATATATATATATATATATATATATATATTATTTTATTTTAATACAAATATAAATACATACATTTGTTTGTGTTTTAATTGTATATATTAATACTATATATGAGTTTATTATTATAATCATTTCATTGGAATGCAGTTTAAATATTATACACATACTACATGTGGTATAAACAAACATTGCATAAACATGAAGATATGTAGAAAAGGCACTTTATATCCAAAAGTACATTGCAATTGTAATTTAGTTTTAATTTTTTAAATAAAGTAAATCCAAATATTTAATCTTAAGTAATATAAAACAAAAAAGAAATATCAAACTTAAATATTTACTCCGTAATGTGTATTTTGTTAGGTAAATATTTCAAGAGTCAAAGTATATCCAAGTATATCCAAGGAGTTGGTAGGCCTGGTCCTATCATGTAAACACGCAACGATCGACGCTCCACAGTTTATTTAATTTTGAATGGTTTTATAACTCTGATAATAGTGTTTGACCTCGGAATAGGCGTAATTAACGTAAATCAATTTTTTTAAGTGAATATGACTGCTTATCTCCTCCGTGAGTAATGACTGTGTGTACATCTAACCAAAGAACTAACAAGGTTAGACTTGTACTCTGCCAAACAATCCACGTTTAACAGAACTAGGAGCGGCGCGGCTGGTCAATCACCAGTAATCACCGCCAAGACCAGCTCCAGTGGCAACACCGGTAGCGTCACGGACTACGACCCACAGATTCCTGGTTCTAATCACGAGTCTGACAGTTACATTTTTGCCCCCTCAGTAGACTCTGAACACCAAACAAACCTGTTGTAAATAATTTTAATTCCACAAAACTATATTGTTATTCATTGACCAGATTTTATTGTTACTATTTCCATTTAAATTTTATCAAATTGTTATCTATTTTATTTATTTAATATATTTAAATACTTTATTTTATATATTTTATTTATAATAGCCTATATTTTATTTATTTAATAACCATGACATTCACCGTTGAGAAAACTAAGTCTGGAAGCCCCTTCATTATTTTCAACAATGTGAAATATAGACAAAAAAGAATTCTGAGGAATGGTAATGTTTCTTGGCTTTGCTTGCTGGGCAAAAATTGGGGTGCATCTATCAAAACCGATGCAAACATGACGAGAGTGACTGTGTGTAACGACAAACACACTGGCGATCACGCAGTCACCATGCGTTCCCTCTTGTCGCCGCTGACCAAGCCTCGTCCTGCGGCCGCTTCGTCATCCTCCACTCCACCCGCTTCAGCTGCGACATCTGCACCCTCCACACCGCCGACACCCGCCACACCGCCTGCGCCTGTCTGCTCCACGCCCGACCCTGGCCTCACACTGGTCCCCACCACACCTGGTCCAGCGGACGAGATTAGCATCGCCCCAGTATCAGCTGAAGACCCAGCAGCGGAGGTTTCTCGTCTTAAAAAGGAAATTGAGCGCCTTAAAAATGAATTTAAGATACTTCTGGATCACACTGTTGAGTCAGACTCTCGCTTGCTCCAGTTCACTGACCAGATATTTACAGTGAACACATCCCGCGTCGACCAGACCGCCCGCGCCTCCGCGAGGGTGGACCGTGGCATCCAGTGTGACCCGCCCTCCTATCCACCTGAAGACCCCGTGCCCGTTTCCGTGGACTTTGGTGCGCAGTGTGATCTGTGGTCTACCGCGTGTACGCGGTGTGCTGAGATCACTGACATTCTTAATAGTCTTAAAACGACGATAGAAGTACTTCAGGCAGAAAATCAATGCCTGAAGAATCAGCTGAGGACATGTGAGGATGTGGATGTGACTCCTACTCATCCATGGATAGAAGTGAGACCTTAAAAAAAAGTAGCTCCAACCAAGCAGAAACAAATTTCTCAAATTCTGACTAAAAAACAAAAAAAAATGCCTTTCCATGATCAAAAAATTAAAAATAGCTCTAAAATCCCCAATCCAACACTCAATCATAGTAAACCTTTACAGAAAAATCGACAGACGTCCCAAACCCCTATCCCTCACTTCCGTTCCATTAATATCAGAGGTGATAGCCACTCTCGCCACATCTCGGGACTTGTGAAATCCATGACCTTCCCTCCCGCCTCTGTTGGTGACATGTGCATGCCCGGCGCCGGCCTGCTGGACATCTTGAGAACGGGCCATACTCCACCTCGGTCCGGGACCCACTGCGGGCTCAAACGATCTGGCAGTGGGCAAACAGCACGTCATTTACCGCCATCTGGAGGCTCACATCACTGCCAGACCTGCCAACACCGAACTTGTTCTTGTCACCTTACCGCTTCGACATGACTTGGAACCAGTACACCCCATCCATGATGAGACCGTGCTCGTGAATGCTTACATTCAGGAGTTGGCTGTCCGGCACAACATCCGCGTGGTAAACTTCAATAACATCGGCCGGAGGCATTTCACGAGGCACGGTCAGCATCTCTTAATGCGGGGCAAGCGGCTACTGGCGGGGATGGTAGTGAAGACCCTTGCACTGCTGAGACCCAGGGTGTCTGCGCCGCCGCTGCACATCGTCGCTGCTGCGCCGGCCCCCGCCGTCCCGGCTCCTGCTGCTGCCGGGGGGGAGTCAGCTGACACCCTCCATCAGTCTCCAAGACTTCAGCACGCCACCTACGCGGATGCACTCAGGGGGTCACCAACGCCAGGCAGTGTTGACGAAAATGGACGCTCTCCTGAACAAAAAAACTGAACATTGTCAGAGTGAAACCGGTATAGGGATGATTTCGGATCCAGCCGTAAAACAAAACCAAACACGGAAAAATCTTCAAAAATCTCAAAATTCCAAATTCACAACCGAAAATTTGAAATTTGTTCATCAGAATGCCCAAATTGCAACCAACAAAATTGATTAATTGGCAGTCATGTGCGAAGAATTAAATCCCGATGTGTTTATAGTATCTGAGCACGGTTTCATAGATGACAACATCCATCTTTTCAAAATTCCAAATTTTGAATTGGCAAAACATTTCTGTCGAAATCGTTTCAAAGGGGGGCGGTGTGGCAATTTTTGTGAAAGCATTTTCAAAATTTGAACCTTTCAAAATTAACAACATGATTGAAATGAATTTTGAAGGCGAAGGCATAAAAATCACGTCAAACTGTTTGGAAAAAATAGCAGTCATCGGGTTATACAGATCACCCAATGGCTGTAGCAACTCCTTTTTTGAAAATTTTGAGCGACTTCTTAATGACCTGTTTTTAAATTCTGTGAAGTTCCTAATAATGGGAGACTTTAACATTAATGTAATGAATCCCACCGACCCCCTAACCCAGCGGCTTCGCGATGTTTTAAATTCTTTCAATCTAAATTGGTCCGTGAATTCACCGACACGAGTGACCGCTACGACGAGTACTGCCATCGACAATGTTGTCACAAACATTCCTGACATCACAGTCTCTGTTTTGAACTCTGCAATCTCTGACCACTTTGCGCAGGGGGCCGTGATCCGTGGGTGCAAACTTGAAAGTCAAAATTTAAAATTGCAAGAGTGATTCGGCCCCAGAACATTCGCCACTTAAACGATGTTTTGGAAGCTGAGCCCTGGCAATTTTTGGATAACCCTGGAAGTGTCGATGACATGTATGCGGCATTCAGTGATAGTTTCAACTATTATCTGGATGTTGCTTGTCCGTTCAGAAGGACCAAAGTCAATCACGCACCTAAAAAAGGCACGTGGTTGACAAAGGGAATTCTAGTATCTCGAGAAAATCTTAAATTCTTTCACAAAATTTTCATTGGAACCCAAAACGAACATTTCAAATTTTTTTCAGAAATTACCGAAGGATTTATAAAAAAGTCATACGAGCTGCTAAAGCCTATGATGTTAATAAGGCCTTGAGTAACTGCGAAAACTTCTCGAAAACTTCTTGGAAAATCATAAACGACTTTTCTCGAGATACACACCAGATAAAAAACACCAAAGAAATCGCAATTAAAATTGAAGACAAAATTGTTGAAAACCGAGCTCAAGTGGCAGACGAATTTAATAAATACTTCTCTTCCGTGGCTACAGTGGGTTCGGCATTAACTGAACCACGGTTCCACGGAGGAGATGCTGTTGTATCGGTTGCATCCATGGCCCTGACTCCTGTGTGTGAGGGGGAGGTTGCACGAGTCATACAGGGACTCAACTCAAAAAAATCTTGTGACGCAAACGGGATGTCAGTGTGGCTACTCAAACACTGCTTCAGGCATATATTGAGACCACTCACAAAATTGATCAACTTTTCTTTTGAAAAAGGAACCTTCCCATCACTTTTGAAGACATCCAAAGTCATTCCGATCTTCAAACAGGACGATCCTTGCCTTGCAAGCAACTATCGTCCAACCTCAATTCTTCCAGTCTTCAGCAAAATTTTTGAAAAAATTTTCTATGAAAAGCTTGCAAGCTTTCTAGAAAATAACAATATCCTAAATCCGGAACAATTTAGATTTAGGAAAAACAGATCCACAATAGACGCTGTGAACAATCTTTTGGACAATGTTGTCGATGGATTGGAAGGACGAGAACATGTGCTCAGTATATTCCCTCGACCTATCCAAAGCGTTTGACTGTGTGCATCATGAAACACTTTTGCTCCAGTTGGATAAAATGCGGCGTTCGGGGTCTCTCGCCTTATGGCTCACTTCTTACCTCAAGGATCGAGACCAGTGCGTTGAGGTATCGAACGTCGTCTCAAACAAAATTAAAATGACCCATGGTGTCCCTCAGGGCTCCATCCTTGGGCCTCTTTTGTTCCTAGTTTACGTCTGCAGACTGAATTCAGTGATCCAGCATGGAAAACTAGTTCAGTATGCTGACGACACAACTCTCTGTATCAAAAACAAATCAACTCAAGACCTGGAAATCACATCCTTCATGGAACTGAATGCATGCATTCAGTATTTTGATGAATTGAACCTGAAAACAAATCATTCAAAAACAAATATGTGTTTTAGCCTTCGACAAAATGATCACGAAGTTCAGACTTCTTAATGACCTGTTTTTAAATTCTGTGAAGTTCCTAATAATGGGAGACTTTAACATTAATGTAATGAATCCCACCGACCCCCTAACCCAGCGGCTTCGCGATGTTTTAAATTCTTTCAATCTAAATTGGTCCGTGAATTCACCGACACGAGTGACCGAGTGACCGCTACGACGAGTACTGCCATCGACAATGTTGTCACAAACATTCCTGACATCACAGTCTCTGTTTTGAACTCTGCAATCTCTGACCACTTTGCGCAGGGGGCCGTGATCCGTGGGTGCAAACTTGAAAGTCAAAATTTAAAATTGCAAGAGTGATTCGGCCCCAGAACATTCGCCACTTAAACGATGTTTTGGAAGCTGAGCCCTGGCAATTTTTGGATAACCCTGGAAGTGTCGATGACATGTATGCGGCATTCAGTGATAGTTTCAACTATTATCTGGATGTTGCTTGTCCGTTCAGAAGGACCAAAGTCAATCACGCACCTAAAAAAGGCACGTGGTTGACAAAGGGAATTCTAGTATCTCGAGAAAATCTTAAATTCTTTCACAAAATTTTCATTGGAACCCAAAACGAACATTTCAAATTTTTTTTCAGAAATTACCGAAGGATTTATAAAAAAGTCATACGAGCTGCTAAAGCCTATGATGTTAATAAAGGCCTTGAGTAACTGCGAAAACTTCTCGAAAACTTCTTGGAAAATCATAAACGACTTTTCTTCGAGATACACACCAGATAAAAAACACCAAAGAAATATCGCAATTAAAATTGAAGACAAAATTGTTGAAAACCGAGCTCAAGTGGCATGACGAATTTAATAATATACTTCTCTTTCCGTGGCTACAGTGGGTTCGGCATTAACTGAACCACGGTTCCACGGAGGAGATGCTGTTGTATCGGTTGCATCCATGGCCCTGACTCCTGTGTGTGAGGGGGAGGTTGCACGAGTCATACAGGGACTCAACTCAAAAAAAATCTTGTGACCGCAAAACGGGATGTCAGTGTGGCTACTCAAACACTGCTTCAGGGCATATATTGAGACCACTCCACAAAATTGATCAACTTTTCTTTTGAAAAAGGAACCTTCCCATCACTTTTGAAGACATCCAAAGTCCATTCCGATCTTCAAACAGGACGATCCTTGCCTTGCAAGCAACTATCGTCCAACCTCAATTCTTCCAGTCTTCAGCAAAATTTTTGAAAAAATTTTCTATGAAAAGCTTGCAAGCTTTCTAGAAAATAAACAATATCCTAAATCCGGAACAATTTAGATTTAGGAAAAAACAGATCCACAATAGACGCTGTGAACAATCTTTTGGACAATGTTGTGTCCAATTAAAACTGCACTATTAAAAATAAATAAGAAGGATAAACCCGTTATCTTGATATTCTGTGCTGAACCAAGCACTATAATAGCATTTTTGTTGTGCAGTTGAGTGCAGATATGCTCTGAAGACTCTAAATCCGCCGAGAAGATATATGCCACCAATACAATTACAATGTCCAGCAATGCATATTTATAAATAATGGAACATGTTGAATTTTTACTTAAATTAATTAATCAAAGAGTATGAGATGTATGTGAGACTGTAAATACACGTACACAATTAAAAAGAAAAACCATTTTAAAAAAGCACACATTTTAAATAATCAATTACGGATTATTTCAAAGATCAAATAACTACAGTAAGAAGAAATAAACAATTATGTGGGAAACCAAAAAACAGGCTCATGCGACATGTTATCAAGCCGAATAAATAAGGTCGTTTACTGCAAACCGTGAAATAGAAATAACAAAACAGTTAAGAATCAGCAGTATTCATATTACGCACGCTATTCAACCAGGAACTGGATTAAAGATATACTGTAAATTAGTACAAGAAACGCCACTTGATGGCTAAACATAGGAGGCTTTTGTATAACCGTTCTCGTTGTAAATGGAAAAATGCCCTAAATATATAACAGAAATTTTAGTTTGATACAATATCGTAAAAAGAAATAACAATCAGCAACAATGTACTTGTTAATGTTTTACTACTTAACGATGAGATATAAAATAGTTTAATTCATAAAGATTTATTTGTGTTAACTGTGATTTAGGTGGTTAAGTTATGATAATTGTAGGGAGTGTTTTAACTCCTCTACTTCTTTTACCTACGGTAATTTCCAGGAGTAACGATCGCTTATGTAGACTGACCGATTCGTTACCCAGATGATATGTTCAAAAGGATAAATGTGAGTGGTTGTGGAATATTAATTTTTAAAAGCATTACTCCAATGCATTTCGCATTGATTGTAAGATGTTAATTGAGGCAAATTTACACTTCGCCTCATCTTTTCGCTACCGTTATGTCATCAGCAACGATCACTTATATATAAATAATCGTTCATTACCGTATCGAGAGGCAAAGCATAACTATGAATCGAGTGGTTGTGGTATGTTAATTGTTGGCAGAATTTACACTCCGCTGCTTCTTTTCGCTATCGTGTGTGCCGGAAGCGACGATCACTTATGTAGAGAGACTGGTTCGTTACCCTAACAGCAAATATCAAAGGCACAATCAAGTATTCATGTACCAACCTGAAGTGATCCATCGAGGTGTAAAATTTGGTTGACAACATATACACCATTATTTATCCGCTACTGTGTCAACAGTGGATTGCCTAATGTACAATTGTAGCCTATTTGATTCCTGGTTTCTGTTTTTTTTCTATTGTCTTTATTTTTTTAATTTTACTTATGACATTTTTCTAATATTAAAGACAAAAAAATTCGATATTTTCTTTTTTATGTTGAGTTCAATACCATCAGATCAATATAATTCTAAAATTTAATTTGCAGTAGTGTAATTTGGTTTCAATGAAACATTTTTTTGCGATGTTTAAAGTTTAGAATAACTTTATATTATTCGCTCTGCCGTCTTAATTCGTGTTCAGTACACTAATGAAACTGAGTATTACATTTCCATTCCTATTTGTCAACCTTAAGAACTGCATACTGATATCTGGCCATCAAAACCCTTTAATTTGCTGTTTTTATATTATCCCTCTTACTTTTGTAAAACTGATTCTGTTTTTACAAAATGTTCTGTCAAATACATAACCATAATTAGAGACTATAAACATGATTATGATTAGGAAGCCTGATAGAATCTAGTGATATGTATTTTATAAACAAAAGTGTCGAGAGTTCATAAGCTATGAGTCACAACGGCAAGGGAATCGTGGTAACAAACTGTTATATTTATGAGAATGCACTCTGTGTAACTAGCTTATTCTTGTCTTATAACAACACGAAATGTAAGAAGATATGTTACATGTTAATGCTATAATCCTCATCTCGATGTTAACCATACAATTGGGCATGGTAACGATTAACATACCCTACAACAAATGATAACCTGGCAAAAGGATGTATACGTGTGTATACTAAAATCTAACTCTGGAATATATGTAAACAAAGAGAACTTCATGGAAATAATTTTTTTAATATATAAAGGCGAAAACAGTTTTTGACCTGTACTTTCAACGTGTCCTAACAATGATTTAATAATTTTATTAAATTGATAGATTCATTTAATTTTTTTTATTTTACATGTAAATCTATTTATAATAGGAGCTTTAAATCAAATTTTATTGATATAGTAACTATTATAATATTAAGATTATGATATCGTGCTTTAAAATATCTTGTGAAATATTACACATTTTTTACTATTTAATGTGTAACAAACTTTTGAAATGGATTTTGTTGAAAATATTTACCTGTGGTTAGCGGAGATGCATTTCCTGTTTCCTAGTACTCATTTTTAATTACGTGAAACTTCAATTCATTTAGGAACTCAAAGAATAAGTACAAGTTCCTTTTAACCTTTACATTGAATGGAACGAAACTAACTTATAGCCATTTAAAGGGCGCTGACACTAGACATTGTTAAACAATTAGTTTTTATAGATTTTTAAAATGTATTTAACTGTTTACATTTTCTGCTTTAGCGTTTTGCAAAATACCGCGTACTTTAGAAAATATAGGCTATAGGTTTGCCGGTTGAGTTGCTTAATTGTTCTCCTAGTTAAATATGTTAACGATAGAAATACTAGAATTTCTCTTTTAGTGGTAGGCCGAATGTTTTCCTTTGTAAAGTGTTTCATAAATTAGCTTGTATATAAATTGCTCATACCGTGTTGAAATCCTGTGTTATTTATTTTTCCAATCTTGAAATTACTAAATTTTTTTGTAAATGTTTCATGTTCAAAGTTGAAAATGAGGAAGTAGTTTTCTAGATGATTTTGACAATCAGATGACTAAGAAAAATAGTATAAGATATTTTTAATCTATTTCAAAATTTCCTAAATTATTAGTTTCTATAGAAACAATCGCTTTTTAAATGTCCATTATAGTTTTTTTAATGTTGATTAAAATAAAAAGCTTATAAATTACAAAAATGTCGCTTTTATTTAATTAAATGTAAAAATCTTCAAATTGTACATATATTTTTATATGACTTTTTAATGTAGAAAAATTGAAAAACAAGGTAATGTAGGTTTTTTAATTGTTAATAATTGTAAAAAATTAGAAATTGCGATTATATATCGAATCAAATTATTTCACACAACCATGCATCATGATAAAAGAAAGCGATATAGTACTATTGGTAAAACATGCACACCAACCAATAAACAACTCGAACTGACTTGGAGTTTTTACATCGGGTGATGCAAAAACCTACACAATGGTTGCTGTGTCACAAAGACTGTTGACCGATAACGATTACAAAGGAAATCATACAATATTGCAGATCCTAGGCTTTCGTTTGATGTAAATAACGTAAACAATTTTTATATGATATTTAAAAATACAATAAAATTCTTTGGTTGTTCGATTATTAAATATTTTATTTTTCAGTTACTATTTTTTTAGTTTTTATAGTTTTAATAGTTACTCCAGAACAATTGCAATTTCCCAGTGACGCTACTCTGAAGTTTATACAAAATCAATAAATCCTAAGAAATTTATTAGAAATATTGCATTCCGTCGATGTAACTAATCAACTACCGGAATTCGTAACGTTTAAAAATTATGGTACTTTTTACTGTTCGTAAAAAATGTTCGTAACATCGTACATTTTTTACTGTTTTGTTGAAAACAAAATTTAAAAATTTAATACTCTTGCCTTTAACATATGATTGGTTAGGGTGTAACGTGCGTTGAAGTACAATAAAAGAAGTATCGTCGGAAATCCCGCAGTTCTCACTTATATAGTTAAATTACAACACTTTCCTGTAATATAAAAACAAACTGTTCTAATAAAGTAAGTAAACATTAAGAACAGGTTATAGATAATAAATCCATGTTACTTCATCACTGCGTAAAACTCAGGTAAAACCTTTCTGAGCCTGTTGTTGGCGATCACAATTACGCAACAATGCAATTCCATTAATGTTCTGTCGAGAGGAGTTGATGATGAATAGCAATGAAACTTCCTAGTTTTAATAATTCTCTATTAATAGAACTTGCCTTAAACTTAGGTAATAAAAGAAATAAATTATAAAAATTTAAGAAAAAATAACCCGAATTTCCACATTTTATTTCTATATACTTTAAATTTGTGAATAACAATTTGTAGATTTTAATAATCGGTTGGATAATTTCAGTCTATATATACGTGGTTTAACATACGTAATTTTTTATATTTTTCTTGGTAACAGTTTAAGTAAAGTAGTACAAATTTACTACTTTAGTATGTTTAATGTGTCTTTTTTTCCAAAAGAATATCTAATAGTTTGTGTGTGTCGTATCTTATTAACTAATAGAGAATTTATTGTTTAAATAATTATTAGGATCACATTTAAACTCTTTCTAATAATCAAGCAAGTACCGCCAAGCGCTCTTCATTTATCAATTTTACGTCTATCAATCTGTTATTTATAACTGTATTCGTGAGAGAAGTGTAAACTAGGAAAACCTATAAAAACTTCTTTCATTATTAAACATTACTTTTACGATTATCTGACCGACTATCTACATAGGCGACTTTTTTCTTCAATTATTAGAAAGCGATTTAAGACAAAGCTTTAAGACAAAACTACCAAATTGATGATTTACACTATTTTTATATTATTGAAATTTAATAATAACGAATTGAAGTGGATTGGACAGTAATTTCGGCGATACTATTTTCAGAAATATTGTTTCTCCAATAACATAGGTTATCTTATAAGACCTTCAAAGGATAAATATGGGTACTAAACATGACTTATTAGATAGTTTTAAACTTGTAAAGTAAAATAACTTACTTAATGTAAAAATGTCATTACAAGCCGTTTAAACCAGGAACTTTGAGCTTAACTGTTGAAAACAATGTCCATGCGAAAATAAGGACAATGTTTTTTAAAGAAAGTGCTTATCATTTACAACTCACAGACACATTTGCATGACAAACGAACTCGCTGGAGTCCATAGTAGCCTGTTTTACACATTCCAATGCAGACGGTGATCGTCTGTAAAAGCTCGCATGTTCTGAGTTAATTATAACTCGATGGGTTCAACTCTTAGATTTGAAGTAGACAACAATTTATTTGTTAGAGATCAATAAACCCCAGCATGTATTTACCATTTGTTAATGTACAAATCTCTCCCTTATTTTCAAAAGAGAATTCAAATACAACAATTTCTAAATATATTTTTTGTTTCTTAAAAGTCCTTAATTTCCACTCTATTAGTAAATTGACTATTTACTTTTACTTTTACCTATGAATTAGATATAACTAAGAGTGATCTAGGCATGTTTTTCTGAAATAACTCAAAACATTATTTCACTATACATGTACACAGATGGAAAGTCTTAAAATAAATACTTTTAAACAGTACAACGTAGTACTTTAATACGTAGTTCAAATTGATCTATATGCAAGATTTTCATATATTTAACTACTAATGACTCTGTTAATACCTTACCAACGTTAAATTGGGTTTTGCATTAAATTTTGTAAGTAATATATACACATAAGTATATAAGTGTAAGTATATATACACATAACGATTACAGCTAATTGTAGCTTGTTCTTGTAACGGGTATTTTGGAGTTTACTGATACAAAGCACTATATTAGTATATTAGATGAATTATTTTTTTATCCTGATGATGAATTGTAGGTTTAAAAACATGAGAAGCAAAAATAATATTCGTCTGGAATGTAATGTTATTTCATTACAAAAATTACCAGCTAAAATTCAGAACCTATCAAATATTAGTAGAACAGTTACATCTTAATACGTTTCTATTCACTTAGGATAAGAATATAAGAACGATCTGACCATATGTAACAACTACAGCGGTTTTCTAGAGGGATTTCGGAGAGTAGTGACGTCATAATCAAGGATTGAGGGTGGTAAATAGATGCCGCTTCCTGTATAAATCCCATGGTAAATCCACTATGTCGGGAATAAGCAATGTCTCAGCTATAATTTAATATTTTGTTTTGTTTCATAAAAAGTATCCTAATTTGGTACCTTCATTACAAAGAAAGCTAAATTTAACCAAATGCTTTTGTAGTCAACAGCAACTAAGGAATACTTTAACTATAAAACTATGCCTTCATGACTTATAGTGACCAATTTTTACACAACAGACCTTGCCGTCCTTCTACGCATTTTTAGAGTCTTCTAGCATATCCTGAACATAATAGCATGCAAATACTCTTAAAAAATCTCTTGTAAGCTTTTGATAAGTGAAAACTGTAAGGTAAGCGTTATTTAAACTGCGTTTCAACTGTTTTAGTAAATCAATATAGTGTTACTGTATACCTGTAAATTAATATCCATACAATTTTTTTAAGAAGTTATTATTATTGATTTATTTAATTTCATAACTGTTTATTTACAGAGTAAGTTTGCTATTTCAATATCATATTATTTTTGCTTATAAAATACTTTGAACTTGTGAAATCGATGTATTAGCATTATAAGCCTTTCTGAATGTTCAATGTAAAATAAAAGAGAATGTAATAATGTTCTTAGGAAATTCTTTGTCTTTGAGGTGATAAAAAAGTAAATTGTGTTTGCCAAGTCCTATTTAACAAGATGGTTTCGATGAATGCCAAACAGTTCAGAATAATGAATTCATTTATTCAATGAATCAATGAATAATTTTGTTCACACAAAGTCGAATTTTTTGACAGAAGGAAAATGGTTCTTACAGCGTCGGTTCTGAAACGTTGGATAGTTACGAGGTTTTGTGTAACCATTTTGAAAATAATTCCTTATTGGTTGTTTGAAACACTTTTATATAATGTAATTACTAGCAAATTTGGCAATAACATACAAGTAATACATTACATTCTTTTATATGAGCGTTTTGTATTGTATATTAACTCCCACATGTATTACGGGAAATCCCGGACGGTAAAGGTGGCTCCGAAACATGTATGACGACAAATCTCCATATTGCAGTTTTTATTTTCGATAGAGTACAAAGTAGTTCGTTAATCAGATTAGAATTAAATCGATTAGTTATTAAAGTGCATTAGAATTTTAACTGGAGGTCATACAAAAATATTACTCTATTCGTGATTCTCACCCGCCTGATATGAATCCTAAACTGGTTGCCATACCAACGGAATATAATTTTTTTCCGCTGGGATGTGACGGGTTTGACGGGATTTTCTGTGTACGGAAGATGACACTGATTTTTTTTTGTTTGCTCACAAGCTCTATTCCTATATCGAATTGCGTGCTATTTGTTATATCTCAACATTATTTACAGTGACTGTATTATGACTTTAATTTACATTTCATTGTCGTAATTTTTTTTGCTATAACTGGGTTTCTTTTTTTTGTAAATTGTTCACGTTTTGTTTTTCTTTAGTTTTAATTTTTATTCCCTACAATAATATAACAATAATAGAAATATTAATTCAAATAGAACTTTAAGTTAATTAAAATGATTTTTCAAAAGCTAATTAAGCACTAAGAAGAAATATTTTAATTTATTTCTAGCGCTCTAAGGTTAAACTAATCATTCATCGATTGATACTTGGTAACATTATAAATTAATTGACTAAGAATTTAGGACTCAAAACACTGGAAATATTTCATTTTCGTCTGGCCCATTCGTTATCATAAAAACAAAGTGAAATACAGACTTAAAATTGTGCATCTATGTAGTGAAGGACTGGTTGAATTTGAATGTTGAGTTTATGTCCATTACATCTTCCTGGTGCAACAAATTAATTTCTATAAGTCAGATTACACTATATTTTTTAGATTTCAAAAGAGTTCATTTAAAGCTTCTTCGTCACGGACATTTTTTGATCTCTTGAGACGAACCTGTCTCCAAATTTTGTGAGTCAAATCTCTGACAGCGCTAGATTCCAAACGCCGCACTAAGAAGGTTCACTGGTGCAAGACCCAACATTCACAATATAACTGTGGATGAATGTTTATTTTTATATTGGAAAATCTATAATCATAATGATTCACGTCACTACATGTGATTAGGCTCTACGTTATTTTAACATTTTAAAACTGGTTTTATAGTTAACCATTGTGGTAACTAGAAAACGTCAGAATAAATATATCTCTAAACAGTAACTGAGTATAATATGAGATGTAACACATGACATGTTATCATATCAAGCTTAACTAAGCCAACAAATAAAACATACATTTTTGTGAATTTGTTATTTAACATTGTATAAAAATAAAAATGTGTCGACTATTAGTACATAAACATTGCTATGTAATCTAAACAAAGAAAAATTTGTTAAAAAATTTGAATGTATCATGTGGTAATATATCTCTAAAACACTTCATATTTTGACGTCAAATTTTGCATAAATCTTCAATTCTAAGTGTGTTTTATAATAAGTTTTATAATGGTGCTTGTTTAAATCTTCGAATTTGGATGAGGGTTATTGAAGATTGTGATTTATCAGATTATACATATTTTTTCTTGGCAGATTATAAATATTTCTTTTCTGTATGGTTAGTTGTAAATACATATAACTTATAACGCAACGCCTTGTACTCTCAAGTTGTAAATATAGGTTTCCATCTTAATTAGTATCTTTATACCTTGATGCTCTCATCTTGATATTCGGAATTAGGACCTGATAGGCAGAATCAATTACAATGACTTCGTCCAGAGCAGGAGTCATTCAAGATTCCCTCATGTTATTTTAGAATAATATTTTAGATAATATCTTAATATATATAGACATTTCCCATGCTATCTAATCATGAAAACACAGCTTCTGTATATCTCTTATGTATCCACACCGATGGATGGAGGATCGGAAGAATTATATCAGAAAACAATATTGAGATATGTTTATTAGTTCAGGAATATATTATTGCTTAAATGTTCAAACTAATTAGTCTGTTTGGTGGTAATCTTCACTATTTATTTCACTTCTTGTCTAAGTATTGATATGTGGCTTCACACAAACCAACGACTCTTACTTAAGTATTATACAACAAAAATAAATGTTTTCAAGTTTTCTGTGTTCTTGGAAGTCATTTGAAATAACTTTGAACGTAATATCACATAGTTTCCAGAAACAAACTCGATTGGATTATTTTAAGTGATTATTAATATTTTTTGCAGCTTGAAGTGACCATATTAGAAGCAACAACAAGCACAGTAACGTTGTTCTTACACAAGTGCAGAACAGCTTCACAGATACTCGAGGGAGAAGTATGTCTGCCGTTGTCACTATCACGATTATCACGTACAAGATTCATGAGAGACGGCGTAAAAATAACAGTTCATAACGTTGAAACACCGCAAGATAAAGTGGTTATTTTATTTGCAGTACAATTCTACTTAAAGAAAGTTTATTTAAGCTATATTTTTTATATCCAAGAAGTAATTTTGTCCATATAAATAAATAATAATAACTCACGTGTTAACTAATTTATTGATTATTTGTAATATTATTCAATCCATTAACGTTTAATTACGTTATTAAGGATATTAATTGTATGAATTTAACTTGGTTCTTGGCTTTCATAGCTAATTTATAATTTCTAGTTACTACCAGTTGTGAATGTTAGGATTTTATCAAAAGGAATAATCTTAAAAAAGAAACTTTAGAGTCCCACTTAAATCTACCATATAGAAACAAAATGTTCTTTTGTTTTATCTCGTTGAAAACAAAATTAATGAGATAATTATTTACTAGGGTAAAAACATCATTTGTTAAAAAACAGATGTGTGAAATTAAACTACATACCTAATTATTAAATTGAGTAGTAACAAATTTTAACTGATATTTTACAGTAAACTTTTTATTATTATGTAATTCAAAAAAAGAATCTACTTGATTGTTGTGGAATTTAATGTGATGCTAATGAATATTACTTGTTTTTTTCTGGTACGTAACATAATACTCAAAGATACATTTACCGTTAGGCAATAGTACATTAATTACCTAAATTACATTTTTGAATCCAATATATGGTGTATAAAACTACTACTTTACACTGATATACCTTTACCAGAGTATTACTTACAATTAGTGCAAATTGTGTTCCTTACTTTTATGTTGCCAGGGGTTTTTCATAGTCTGCCATAAAAAAGGACAAAGAAACAGATTTGAAGTCTTGTTCATTAACCCAACCATATAATAAACTTCTGTCTATAACATGTACCATCAATTTACCAGCAATTTCCGTATCAGGTGCAACAGATATAGGATTATACTTTGTTTCGTATTGCTCTTTGGTCTTCAGGTCAGTCTTTTCATAAGCAAATAGTTCTAAATTGGACCAGATTTTTATAAAATCCTTATCAAAGATTCACAGGATCTTAGTCATTGTGTTAAAATTTAATAATTAATATTCTGGAGAAGCTCAAATACTGGCTCTGAAGAAGTAAGAAACCCACAGATTATAATATTTATTACCAAGGACAGGAAACTCTCTGGTACCAGAATGTAGTCGCTCAAAAGTCTTAGCATTTGTAAATAAATAGTGGCACAAGATTCAAATCTTATTCTCATCAACCTGAGAAATTTAAAATGTGTACATTAAAAAAAAAAAAAAAAACAAATAACAGGCAATATCCTTTAATCATAACAGATTTTACCTTTACGATATAAAAGTATTATTATGAAGATAACATGTCACATAAGATAAAATTCAATACAACAAATATAGCCACCAAGATAGTTAAAACACATGACAATTTGGTTTTAATTATTTATTTTCATTATTTAACTTAACCTTAGTACCTGAAGATTAATTCCTATAATTCGAAATATACAATACTTCAACTAAAGTTAGAGAGTTTAAATTTATATACTTGCACAGATCTAGGGTACAAAGATAATTACACTATTGAATACAAATTTGGTTTGAAAACAATTAAATATAACTACTGCTAAAGTCATAACTATTATGCACGCGCATACGTTGCCTTAAGCTATGCTTGAAATACACTGTTTTATTAAATATTACAAAATTAAGTGTAAAATGTATACAAAGCATAACACTAATTATTTAAGCAAGACTCAGCAATAGCAAACTTTAAATATAACTTATTTTGGTCCTCTTGTGTAAACTGACAGCTCTTGTAATATAATACGTTCTTGGAAAGTTGGATATATCAAATCATATTACCATATTATTTCATCATATAATCTTTGCAAATTTATATCCAATTCAAACACTGACATTGGGTTTTGAAGTAATTTATTCCATGCGGCTGACTTGTTCTTTTTCTGCACTGTTATAGCTGTAATATCTATAATTCTACCAACTTATCTAGTATAAAAACATTTTTAGAGCTTTACAAAAACCAGCAACTTTGCTCTAGTAAATATTCCATAGCATTATCCATATTTTTATAATATGGATAAACCGTTATTTACAAAGTCTTATATATGCTCCCAGGAGTATTTTGTGATCTGAAAAATATAAACAAATGTGCATTAATAAAAAATTAAAAAAATTGTATTTAAACTTCCTATAATCCAGGTAAGATTTATTAATTTGGTGAATAAAATCAAATGTTGTACTGTTACTTAGATGTTGTAAATTACTAGACAGGATACCACTATATAATATTGTTATGCATTAGTTTCTATCATGAATTAACTAAAATAATTGATAAATAAATAAACATAACGTTAGTATGGTGTTGGACAGGAAAAGTCCCAGTGCATTGTTAAGCCCGTGAACAGTTATGAATATAACCATAACTTTGAGTAATTACACTCCACTCCATAGCCACCGTCCTCAGATCCTCCCAGCTATACACCGGGGTTTTGACAGAGTAGTGGAGATATTTGTCAGGTGCCTGACCACCTGGAGTGTGGAGTATCCGCAAGAGATCCCAGCAGATCGCAATATTCGCCGCAACATCTAAGTTTTGAGCCTGCACTATTCACATACCTTTTACGACAAACAGTATATCCGCTTTGTCTGTGCCAGTGTCTTTGAAAATACCGTTTCCATTGGACCCATGAGAATTACGTACAATTACTTTGGTGGATCAGAAGAGAAATATTGTGTGCCAAGCAGAATATATCTAGAAACCAAACACAGGCTTCTCTTGACCACATGCTATTGTAGAGTAGAAACCGCATGGCGCTAGACTGGAACCGGAACTAGAGCAGCAGTCCTTAGGAGAGAGGTTAAAACTGGAAGCTCTATCAAAGGAACTGGAAACAACGTCTGAAGAGTAGGCCTTGTGGTGGTATTTATGGTGTTCAGTGGAGTGAGGACATGTGAAGTGCTTATTACTTCTTACGACCCATTAATCCTCAGTGTTAAAGGCAGATTCTTCTGGCAGTGGCGTTGACGGGCAGTAGCCGTTGGAAACGTATCCTATAGATCTACAGTTGACAGACCAGACTTGTGGTTTACAGATCTCTAGGGCCTATGCGAAAACCTAAATTTTGAAGTACGTGCTATTCGATGGAGTGCGAAACCTGCAATCTCTAATGAGTTCATTTAGCTTATCCTCTCTAAAGACTGACCCACCATCTAGAATTCGGCATTGACCCACCAGGAAAGGTCTATGGGCTATTATTGTAGGAAGGTTATCTCATGATTGCTGAAAATTCGTCTATATGGCGTTAACTCAGTTTAAACAGTGATCTTATAGAAGAACATATTTATTTCAACTATGATTAAATATGAGCGTAAGACATTTAAAATATATTTCTGCCAAATATTTGATTTTTTTATAGGAACAGCTTTTATATTTCCTAAAAAAAGTTTAAAGTCTCCGTTTCGTTGTAAGTCTTAAATTATAACTAGTTACAATATTTTTGTCATTAGAACAATACCTGTTTACCCCAAAAATATAATATCATATGTAATAGATAGGAAGGTGGTCTCATGGTCAGGATTGGTGCTAAATTTGTTTAGATGACATCAACCCAGTTGACATAGTGATCTTTGAACAAAAGTATTTTACCTGGGCATAATAATAATACACAGTTTACAATAATAAACGTTTTATAAATATGGGCATACCGTACCATATTTATAAAAAGATTAATACAAAACACTTTTTTTTACAGTAGTGACTTTTAAAATCACTTTATATTTGTAAATATTATTAATTACAATACTTTTCTCATTAGATCCATTAAGTTTATGTGTTAAAAACATAATTTAATTGGTAATAATGAAAGAAAAGAAAAAAAAACATTATTATCATGCTGGAATACCTGATCGGAATATCACAAATCGAGGGCCTAACACAAATCTACGCGATGTTTTAAATCATTACCAACCACAGACTCGATTGTATTTCAAGAGAATTCAACAAACAGGAATTTAGGTAGAGGACTTTCAAATACATAAACAATACGAGTTACGAGTTGAGGTTGTGGAAACATTAACTTTCTCTGTGCGGTCTCCGGGCAATAATTTACTGTTTCCACTAGTTAGTGGTTAAATTTAACTCGAATCATGTGTACCAAAATAATTATAATCTTGTAATAAATACATTATAAATCTATGATCAATGATTCTAAAGAAAAAAATCGTTGTTGAGTCAGGTAAAAACAAAAGTAAACAATAAAAATATATACATTATTAAAATAATGTTAATTGTATTTCCGGCTCACTCGGAATGGCTATGAAGTTTTTTTTTATAATTGGAATATTATTAAGGGGAGCCCGAACGCCATTTAAATATAATGTTAACTGTGGGATACATTATTCAAAGACTAAAAGAGATATCTAGATGAAACTTTTACAGTACTTAGAGGACACCTTTTGCTAGGTCGTGGTGAGAGGATTTTTGAATACAACCGATAATAATATTATTTTAATTTTTTTTATTATACTTTATTTTTACAAATTTTATTTAATAAAAAAATCAATATCTCAAAAGTTAGTGACTCAATTCAAATATGCTCTCACAGGGCAAGCAAGGTCCTGCTCTGCCTGATCTTTTTTTCAATTCTTCTGCGGCCTTTTCACTTTTATGTATTCAGTATTTGTCTAGGCAATGCATAGCCTCAATGAAGTGCTTACCTAATTGTAGCCCTAGGTGCTCAATTACTTTACATTTGCTTGAATAGCCATCATTGAAAGACAATACAGCATCTTGGGCACCAAATTTTAATGTTGGTAGGCCTACGAAGGTCCTTTTAGGCACACGGGTCCAAATCAGATTATTCAAGGCCTCGTTTGGGTTTTGTGTTTTACCAGCTAAGCATTTTTTTAACAATTCAGGGCTAGAGAGATCTCTAAATATTGGCTTTACTTCTGACATTATGATTTCAGGAAGGTGAAAGTGCTTGTCGTGGTCATATTCTTTGCCCTCGATAACTGCAATGTTGTACTTACACCACATATCAGATTCTTTAGGACAGAGTTCATGACGTGGCTCATTGTTACTTGACTTGACATGAAAGTAAGTGGCCCAGACTGTTTTTTTCATATCATTCAGGCTGTGACAATTCCTTCTTATAGCTAGGCCATAAAAAATCTGAAGCTTTTGAACAGCTAAATCTGTTAGTCGATTTTTTTCCCGAAAGCGGCTTACCATCAGCAAGCTTTGTGTTCTTTGATTTCTGTTTCATTGTACGCAATCGAGTTCCCATTCTTTTTTGAATATGCCCTATACACTCCAATTTACTTATTTTTATATCCTCACCATAGGGCATAGCATCACAAACAGCACTGTAAGCGTTCGAGTCACCATCCCCAAGGTAATCTACGTAGCGTACATTGTACTGGGGGAGAGACCTGTTGTAAATGGTCACTGCGCCTTCAGCCTCCATGCCACCACTTGTTCCAATGTAATTGGCTGTACAGGTCTGGTTGTGGATATTCTGAAGTTTGCCTGGGCATAGGCAATGTTTACTCATGCAATGTATGTCCATTACTTTACCTGTATCGACTGAGGTCAATGACACAATACCATTTAGAGACTGGTGGCCTCTGTTCTGCCATGACCCATCCAACGCTACAAAAAGATCTCTAGGCTCTCTATCAGGGTTTGTGTTGGCAACAACTGCTTCTTCGACTGCTTCAGTCATTGATTTATGGCAAATATCCTCTGTAGCTTGGCCTAAAACCTTCTCATATTTTGCAAATACGGTCGGAGGGGCTGGTATATTCAGTATTCCACACAGGGTACGAGCTGAAGTGTATCCCTTTCCGATCACTCGCAAAGCATAAACAAATCTTAAATTTAAATCAAACATTTTTGTCATAGACTCACCCTCACATTTGTTATTAGTTTTTACATTTATATGGTCACAGTTGTTGAAGGAATTGGTCACATCTTCACAGTTTATGCAAGAAATTGTGAATTCTGTAGCTAGGCCTACGAGCGATGTCTTTGTAAATTTTAGGTTCATATCTACAATTTCATAGGCTAATGTTTCTGATCTATTTTGGTAATAGCCTAGATGAGCACCTACCTTCACTTTCGAACTTGTCGGTTGTCTACAGTCAATATTAGGCCTATCATCCAATTCATTTTGTTTACTTTGCTTTACAACATTTAACTTCTTTATAGACAACTTCCGTTTACTTCCTATTTTCTTTTTATTACCCATTTGAACACAATTCAAAATAATAATTAGGTAAATCACAACCCAAACACACCACTACTAGTTATTATATTCTCAAATGAATTATTTATCCTCATAAGACAATAAACACAATCACATAACCAATCACAACAAACAGACTAGTTGAATACTCCAGATGTCAACCTATACTCATGACTGCCAACCTAACAAAACGTAGCAACTGAAAAAAATAACTAGTAGCACTATAAAAAGTAAAATGATGCTAAACACAAGTGTTGTTGCAAATATCTGCTAAAAATTACGTTGCAAGCATACATTCAATAATTTTCTATCTAATTTAGAGCTTTATATATATGAAGTGTTATATATCACTGGAAAGATAATAATCAATAATAATCAGAAAATGTATAAAAAAAATATTTGGCGTTTGGGGTGCCCTTAATTTATATTTATGAGATTTGATGTACTGAAATGATGAAAACTGTCAGAAATACAACAAACTATTTGTAACCAAATGTTTATAAATGTTGTAAGTATTCCAAAAAAATTTGTTAACTTTTTCATAGATCAATATATAATGGAATTATGATTTTTTATAGATTAAACTGTTGTTATTTTGAAACGAAATGGAGTACCAAGGTGGTCAATAAACTTAGCTTTATTTATAGGGTCGGCAGTTGTACCAAGTTTCAACTCGTTCGGGCTTCTTTATAGCAGTTATTGATCCCATATTATATAAATACGCACACATACATACATACACATTTATTTATTTATACATATATAACTTTTGAAAGGAGAGTTGTTTAGGTTTACTAATGGAGCATGTTAGGTGAAGTTACGTAGAAATATTTGTTTTAAGTCCTACGATTACAATATGCTGATTTTGAATACAAAATTGATGTTCTATATTAAGTTAGTACTATTCTTATATTAGTAAGTATTACTATTTATGTTTTCCAGACATAATAAATACCAGCCACTTTATTCAGAAGATTTTGTTATTCATTTTATTATGAACAAGGTATATATATATGTGTGTGTGTGTGTGTGTGTGTGTGTGTGTGTGTGTGTGTGTGTGTGTGTGTGTGTGTGTGTGTGTGTGTGTGCGTGCGTGTGTGTGCGTGTGTATGTGTGTGTTTGTTTGTGTTTGTGTGTATTTATGGACATTACATTTATTCTTCTGCAGATAAGGCTATCTCATATAATAATAGTTTAACACACTGAAACCTCAAATTAATATTTTAATTACACGTTTTTGCAGAGATATAAGGTTAACAACGTAAGTTAATGTACTAGATGGCTCTGATTCGAGGAAAATTGGGCATAATTATTCTCTTGACATAGAAAACAATGTCATTAGTTATACACCAGTTTGAATATTCATTTACCACTAACCAAGCTAGTTTAAATAGATTTCGTAAGAGACGTATGGCATGGATTTACCTCATAAAATCTCTAATTATTAGTAAATAGAGTACAAAAATTATATACTTAAAATAACAAATTTTTATGATGTTAGTATCTTATTGCTGTGCTTTTTATAAATATCTTTACTGATACTCTAAAAACATTCATTTACTATTTTCCATTTAGTTTACTTATTTCCAAGATAAAATTAAATAAGTTGTTATTACTGGTTGTACAATCCTTGGTTGAAAAATTATAACACAGCTGCCCTACCGTTAATTAGTGTTAACAAGGTGAATAAGAGGCGGGCATTCCGATTTGTATTAATCTAATAATGGCCATCATCAATTACCGCTCGGTTTTGGTTGGTCTTCGATCATACTGTTAACTGCTCTGAAGTGGTCGTTGTCCAGAAATTTTATGATTGCTTTTGTAATATAATAACTATCATACCTCAAGACGTTCAAACGTCATAAAATATTGAAATATAACAATTTATGTTAAATTTTATTTTGCATGTTTCAGAATGTTGATTTTGCATTTATAAATTCTGGTAACCCAATTTACTACATTTCTATCACCATATCATTTTGAGATAAGTGATTTTCGTATTAAGTTTTTTCGTTCCAGTTTTAAATGCAATACTGACAATCAATATTATTTTGAGAGGAGATAACAATATGAAAAATAGTAAAGAGAGATCGGATTGGATGTGTCTTTCATACATATATAGTTTAAATTATCAGCCCAAAACCTCTCCACTCTCTACATATGGCCTGGAATGTTACATATTCGATGACAGATGACCAAAGTAAACAAGATTCAATGTATATCAAAATGTAACGCCATGTTAGATAACGTATTTTATATACGTCATATCATAGGAACATCATCATAAAAATACAGCAAATAACTACGTTTAGTACATGATATTAATTTATTAAAGACAGTTATGTATTCGTAATATTCTAATATTACAAAAAATTTCTTATCTTGTTGACCAATAAAATATTGACAGTTGCCTTTCAGCTAATTTACGAGATCATAGAGGGCTACTTGGCTACAAAAAATATGATCACTGGTTTATACAGCATGTATCATAAAATATTGCCTGTCAACTTCATTAACTTACAAGTCCTACAATATAATACAAAACACTGCTTAGTTTGAAATCACAATTGCGCCTGTGTTAGGGCAGTATTGTAAACGTCGTTTTGTTCATTTGCTTATATTGTATGGATACAATAGAGACTGCTATGAAAGCAGATATTTTTAATGCATTCAAATATAAAGTAGATTATTTTATTGGACAAATATGTTTATTAATGTACCTTAACATCACATAAAATTTAATCATTAAAGTTGTCCTTGTGCTTTTGCATTCGTCCAGAATACAATAAAGTATTGCGAAATGTGAGAGAACATTTTCTAATAATGAGTATAACATAAAAAACGTTAATTACTTTTATGATAATTTTTTGCAATCATTGAGTTGTGTTACAAATTAAAAAGTACGTTTCGAGTTATGATATTCCATACTTTCTCTAATTCTAAAACAATCTAGTACATGAAATTAAAGCAATTTCCTAACCTTGGAATACTCTGTAACACTAAAAAACTAATTGATTCTTTATTTTATCCAGTTTTTATTATAATTCGTAGGACACGGTCTTCTAAAAATTTATACCTGTTGTAAATAAGTACGTATTCTCCATACTAACACTTTACAATCCAATATCATATACTGTATATTACACGGTACTAAACCTATGCAGCGATGAGAGGGTTGTTACTTACACGGTGTGGTGCATACCCGATAACGTAATAACTATTCAAGTCCTGCACCGTGCCGGTATTTCAAGTTGAATTCACCACTGAAACTATGCCTGTAACAGTGTATAACTTGCTACGATATAGCAATGCCATCCACTGACCAGTCTATTTACACTGATATTAAACATACCCACACTTTCTGTATACAGCCTGTCCCAGAACGGGTTACTAATTGTTGTAAAGTTGACATTAGGTGATTTATTTGTCTTTCATTTAGAAATTTTAAAAAGTGCCAAAATAATCTTCACACATTTTTTAACGACAGAGTAATTATTTTATAGTATTTTAAATATTAAAACGTTAAATGTTTTAAGTATTAAAACAAGTATAATATTTTCGTTACAAGGTAGTTACATCACACGTTATTGTACTTTAATTTTGTCGTTATTTATTTCATTTCTGAAGATTAATAAAATGAAAATGAATAAAAAAACAATAAACAGGTTATAGGTGATTAATATTGTATTAAACACTTTGGAGGTCTCACGACTAATCTTACTATCCACATACTTAAGGTATTTTAAAGTATAAGGCTGAAAAACTACATTATTGAGTAATTCTTTGATCCACAGTTCTAAAAGCTTTCTCTACGTTCTTTCATGAACACTATTTGTTTACTAATAAGAAACTATTAATAATTAACAATATGTATGCGATATAATCATAAAACTGATGGTTCTAAATAGTATTACTACTGTATTGGAATACCGGTTCGTGTAGATACCTTTCAAATGTTAGACAAAAATCTCAAGTCTAATGATAAAACTTTGTCACATGTTCAGTAGTTATTAAGTGCATTTAAATTAATTGTTTATCCAAGATTTGATTATTTTAAAATTTTTGGTTTTGACAAGATAGAGAATTATATTTGACTTACATACTCCTGTATGTGAGCACTGTATTCCAAACAAGGTGTCATTATACGAAAATCTGATTCTAAATACTTCACAAATGTATTGCCCTTCTCTAGCACGATCTCTCGGTATCGATATATATATATATGTATGTATGTATGTATCGATCCAAAATAGTTGCCACAGCAGATTCTTGAATAATTTAAATCGACTCTAAGAATGGTTTTAATTGCTTCTCTTCCGATAAAATTTCATCTTACTGAAACAATATTAGTGTAAGGCAATTCATCCAACTTCGAGGAAAGCAACTTTGCTGTAACAGTTTTTCGGTTTCTACTAGAATAGGCGGCGGCACGAATGATATGTTTAATATTCTATACAGCACATGGCCACTGTAAATATGATAAATAACTAAGGAAGATTTAACGTTAAGTGACATATAATTCCCATTGCATCGTAGAACCGTAATACCAGTTTCTAGAATTAACTGTAGGATTAGTAAATTTATATTTTAATATTTTCATTACCTATTTTTTCCCACCATAGGTAAAATAATCGGCGTAAAGAAAAACTGCTTTACATATAAACCATATATCAATCACCACTGTATATTAATCTCGACAGTACCCTGAATCGTAAGTATAAAAGAGTCGAGTTAAAACAGTCGTCATTTAGATAGTGACAGTTGTAGATCCCAAGTTATTACTTAAACTCCCATCTAACTTATAATTTAGTTACTGATTAAATTTGTATTTATGTTAAATCTCATGTAGTGTTAGATATATATTGGAAACAATCGACCTTATAACACTGTCCCTTGTTTCAATGATATTTACAAAATGTACATTAAGTCATATTTCCCTACTAAAAAAAGATTTATTCTATAATTGTATGGCTCCAAAATACTAACCTATAAATTAAGTAATACTTCTAAATATAAAACTAAATAGACTGACAGTAACTTTCCTTGGGAATATTTACAAACCAATATAATCTTTTGTTAAGAGGTGACATTTATAAATCTGATAATAAATGGCATTTTAATATATTTTTTTTAATTGCTAAAACTATTAGAAACTAGCTCAATGGATTTGACATCTTACAAAATAAATGAAAAACTCATACTTTTTGTATAATTTGTGTATGCTATTTCTCTTTACTAGCTTTTAAGTTGTCATATCTTCAAAATAATGCACTTTCATACACACAGTCCCCCTCCATATTTTGACATTGATTGATGTAATTCTGTAGCTTAGCAGCAGATTCATGTCACAGTTATGTGCTCTGTTCTAAGCCCGCCACAATTTGTCGCCAAATTTACAACATACAACATATCCTTAGCTACTATTTTGTTATTTCTTAATAGTTTATATCAGATCTAGAGAGAATACTTCCAATTAAAAACCTGCAAAAGGAGGTAAAATATCTTTCTTCATAAATCTCATAACACAGTTTGTGATTTACACAAATAAGAAAGCAAATATATAGTTTGTGATGTCCTTTAAATTGTTGCTTTGTATTTTCTTTATCTGAAATCTGAAAAGCCTTTGTGAGTCTCCGCCACTCTAGTCTATTGGAATGGGTTTCAAAACACGTCAGGACTCATTAAGTATGAATGTGATATCGGTCTCCACTTGGTCTCGAGTTGTCTGGTACTGCCGTCTGATCAAAAATTCCGTAGGGTAACGCTATCCTTGAGGTCCATTTCAGTTCACCTGTGAATATGCTCCTATTCTCTGAACTCGCCGTCAAGTTGCAAGAGAGTTCTGTGTGAATGTCTGTCTATTCCTCTATTTCCTTTATTTTCAAAACACTCAATTACATTGACATTGCCTATTAATTTCATTTCAGTTTGGGATATTAAAATGTTTCCAAACTGTCCTATAGGTAGATCTACAAAGTTTTTTTATAAATACTATGAATACAAAAATAAAGGACATAATCAGAATGTTATGTTACATATTACTTTTAAAATCAATATAAGGTAAAAAATCTCGTTGTTATAAATACTATACTGTGTTGAAGTTTTTTGGTACAGATAATAATTAACAATATAACAGTTAACTTTACTGCCTAAGATCTCCATCTAATTAGGCGGAAAGAATAAACACCAGTTGTCATAAATGATGGATTTTTCTGAGTTATCATTCACGTATAAGTTACTTTATTTACTTAAGGATTTAAAGGTTTTATGAGTAAAGGTTAGAGGAGTAACGGAACATGTAGCTCTAAATTGAACAATATTATCTGGATGCTGAACACAAAAAATATACCAATTAATTTTTCTTACGAAAACACATTTGATAGTAATAAAAAAAATAATAATTAGCATTACCTTCATAAATCTGGATATAAAATCGTTTTTAATCTTACTAAAACAAAAAATACCACATGTTGCATAACGTCATCGACTGGCTGTAAAAAGTGAAACGATTATATTTTTAACTCAGCATTTAAACATGTTACTACATACCTAACTTACTCAAATAATTAAATCACAGTACAAAGACCGATTATGAATATATAATATTCTGTACAAACAAATATTATTATTCGCAGTTTGGAATAGTAGATAAATAAATAGTAACAGGTTATTTAACTACTTTTTCCTTAAATGAAATGGAATTTTCATTGGCACAGCAGGATTTACATAGGAAAACTTCGTAAATACTTTTTAAAATTATTTAACGCCATAATATATTTTATTTAAAATTTGTAATACATTTTGACGCTATTTTATTACTTAACTTTGCTAATTTTAAATTTCCTCTAAAAGGATAACCAACAGGTTAACTACAGTTTAGTTATAATGTATTATTTTGTGATGAATCTATTTTGTACTATACAATTAAAAGGCAATTCTTGTAATAATTATTATGGACTAAGTAGTTATAAGTTTTTCACCTACCTACTCCTCGAGTAATAGTAGTCTACATTAGTGAATGTTTAGAAATCTTTGATAGTACAATTATAAACAACTGAGCTTCTTCTCCATACTACATATCGTGTAAAAAAATTATAAAGAAACTCACTGCATGATTTGTAAGCAGGATAGGTTTCGTGTGCCTTGGTTTGGCTCTTTTAATTTGCCATTTTTCTCAGGGAGTATTGGTATTCTTATGAAACATAATATAATGACAAATCACAATATAGCAGCACAACTCACACTCTATTTTCTGCATCTGACGAAGCCTTCATGTTTACCAATAACCTCCATCTGAGGAACAAAATTATGAGGCACAGATCCTTCGAAACCTCTATATCTAAGCAAACACATTTCTATTGAGGAGAATTGCACATAAGTAATCTAGTCTTACATATTTACAACAGCCTTGCGTAGTTAGCCACGGGTAGTAAAATAAGTATTTATTGTATTTCCAGTTAGTGTTTGTTATCTCAATATTGTTTTAGATGTGCCGCTTCTGAACTTCCACTGGGTTGCCGAGTTGTATGAGACACATTGGCAACCCAGTGTATTTTCTACAGGCAACTATTAACAAGCCAGAAGTGAATCCTCCTAGAGGTGGAGGAAATAGTTTGCTACAAATAGAAAAATGCACGAGTACCACTTAAGCTGACACTAACAACATTGCATTAAAGGCAAGACTGTGTCCCCTCGAACGTACAGAAATCTTGAATTTCCTAACATCCAAACCATTGTTGAGAAGCATTTAAATTTCATAACTGCGACTAAATAAATGTACTCGTTGGCAAGAATTACCTGTTTTAAATACTACATAACGTACATAAACTATAATTAAAATTAAATCATACAAAGCTAAAGTGTCCGTACCGGTGCCTCAATCTGATAGCTTGTGGAAGTAGTTAGGCTGGTTACTCGATCACTTTATCATGCTCTTACAATTAAAAGAGCACTTAGGGTTTTCGCTGTTCCTCGAAAAATCGCTCACTAGCTCAGGGCAACTTTAGACACGTTTTTCACATTTCTAGTACTTAGTGACCCTAGCTAATTGAATTGGCTACTTAAGTTTGGGTACTTCTTAAGTACGGCTTTCGTGCTAATTTTAATTAATTGGTTTAATCAGCGAGGTTTACCGCATGATAAAATCTAGTTAAAAGCAACAAGAAGTATGTATCAATTTTAATTCAACATTTTACCTCCGTAGGAATAAAATAATAAAATGGTTATATTTATTGATAAGAAAAAATCGTTAAGGATATTAAAAACCTACAAAATTGTATTGATGGGTAAAATTTCATTAACGCTACAAAACAATTTTAGTGGTAAAAGTCATTTATACATGACTTATTTTATGTGTAAAATGTATTGATTTTTTTCAACAGTCCCTCGCTATCTGTTCTACAATGACAAGTTTTAATTTTAGTGTATGGTAGCTATTGAGCGAAATATTTTTTTTATAAATGCACTGTAACAATAAAGATTCATTATGCACCCTTGTTTTTGAGAGTTGTTGAACTTAGAGATTACAACTTACAAGTCACATTAAGTCAAAACATAAACTTCAAAGTTTGTAGCAAATGCTTACAAGAGCGTACTGTCTTTGTCGAAGTCATTAAACATGAAGCAGTTCTTCCCGAACAGTTACTAAAAGTTTGCATTACCATAAAATTAGTTCAGTATATATCTTCAAAATTTATCATTTGTTGTATCACCTGAAAATAAATTTTCTCTGCCATCTCTTTTTTATAAGTCAAGATATAATTGTTTTGTAAATTATGTTGTACACCTGGTCCTATCTCGTAGACATAAGCCTCTTATAGCTCCGTCGTTTAATTAAATTTTATTTAGATTGAGAACATTTAAAGCAATTTTGACTCTAGAAGAAGATTTTATAAACACGATAAGTATTTGAAGTGACTACTATTTAGCTTAATAGTAAGTAATTCCGTGTGTGCTGTAGAGCTAACTATACTAACAAGGTTAGACTTGCATACTATACAGCACTTATATTTGTTCTCATTGTTGGTTGTAGGTGATGAGGTAGAGTGATAGACTGTCGCGTCAACGATCTTTGTGTATCAAATTAAAACTGTTATTTTATTGAAATAAATATTTTTAATATCTCTAAACTTTACATTATTTTATTCATTATCTATTATCCATATTTTATTGTTGCTTGTCGTTGTTGTCATTGTTATTACATTTTATCTATTATATAATTTATTATATTTATTTATCCAACCATGTTTACCATTGAAAAAACCAAAACTGGAAAACCATATATACTCTTTAATAATGCTAAATGCAGACAGCTCAGCGTTCTTAAAATGGAGATTTGGTATGACGCTGTCTTGGAAGATGTTGCGGCGCATCAATAAAAAGTGACGCAGACACGTCATACGCCTGTATGTCAGTGTATGAAAACAAAAACATAGTGGTGAACATCCCGTCACTATGCGATCGTTTTCGTATCTGCCTGCTGCTGAACAGCAATAGAAGTATTGGAGGTCGAAAATCGTCATTGAAAATTCAATCGTAATTCAAAATTGAATTACAAACTTGTAAGTGCGCGTAGGTAAATGGACTACAACCATGGATCTCTGTTAAGCCAAACAAAACGCCAGTGTCGGTAGCTACACGTAACAAGTTTCAGGTACTCTCGCATCAAAATAATTTACTACCTTCTCCCCAACGAACTTTAAAAAACAATTAAAAAATTCAACTCCAACAAAAAGCGACCAGCATAAACCAATAAACCAGTCATCCCGAATTTACGTCCCCCGCTTTAAGTATGTTAGTGTCAGAGGTGGCAGACGCGACATAGCTGAGCACGTACAGAGCTTAACCGGCCCTATAACCTCGGTTAACGGCGTGTGCATGCCCGGCGCACGTCTGCTTGATGTTGTGAGCCTAGATCAAACATCAGAGGGAGCTCGGCCCCTGCTGCGAGTTGCTGATCGTCGGCACCAACGACCTGGCAGTAGGCGAGCAGCGAAATATCTACCGCCATCTAGAGGAATACATCGCTGCAAATTAAGCCAAACCGATGAACTCGTCCTCGCCACTCTGCCTCACCACCACGACCTGGACATTGACAACCCCATTCATGACCAGAATATGCTCGTGAATACTTTTACTGCAGAACTGGCTATCCGAAACAACATCCGGGTGCTGAATTTTTATGGAATCGGCTGGAGGTTTTTCACGCGACACGGTCAAGATCTTTCTATGCGGGTTAAGTGGTTACTGGTCGGGATGATCAAGGAAAGCCTTGCAACGCTAAGTCCCTCCCCTCCTGTGACTGCGGGGCCCACACGCACGCCGCTGCCGCCACCTGGGAGATTCATCTCATCCACCACTCTTCCTGTAGTGCCCTGGGGGAGTCGGCTGCATGACAGCAGCATATCACACATGCAAAGGCCGTCAGTGCATCGCCAGTCCCAACTAATATAATTTTATCGTCTTTTTAGGGATCCCGCCTGCAGTCGACGGAGTAAATTGATGGTTAGTCCAAAAATACAACTGCGTCACCAAAATTGCCAACCGCCCATCAACAAAATGTATGACTGACGTGAGCAGATCAAGAAACATATATTCTTATTGGGACCAAAAACTGTTTTAACAACGAAAACCTTCACCTCTGCAAAATTTTAAATTAAAAATTGGCTAACGTATTTTGTAGACACCACTCCAAAGGATCAGACGTAGTAATATTTTTTTGAAAAATCTAATTCATTTCTCCATATTTTCAATTTAGGAAATAGTCGCAAGAGATTTCGAAGCAGTTGGTATCAAACTTGAATCAGGCAATTTAAAATTTTCTTATAATTGGAATCTATGAGTCTCCCACCGGAGAAATATATTTTTTTTTTTTTTTTTTTTCAAAATTAGAGTCCTTATTTACAGACCTGACCTACCAACGACAAAAATTCGTCCAAACAGGTGACTTCAATATTAATACGATGGACAGCAAACATCAAACCACCAAAATATTTATCTATTTGTTGACATGTTTTGGCCTTTAGTTGTTGATCACGAGTCCCTCGCGAGTAACTGTAACGAGATCTGTAGGACTAGGATAAGTTCCTTGTAGACATCAACAAGTTTCAACAGTATTTCACACAACCATGTACCAAAATTAGACTACGAACTAATAAAAACTAATATTGCAAACGTAATTAATAACCATACATGGCTAATAACTAATATTCATCCATGCATATAAATATTGTACACAAACTTAGCATGTTAGCATGTTCCACTAACAACACGTCCCCAAACTCTTTTTAAATAAATAATGGTCAGAAAATTAAATTTATTTTCCATAATTGGAGTAATCAGTCTTGTGCTTTTTCTTCTATCATTTAGATATCAACGTTGTAGTATTAAAGTGGGTTTATTTTATCTGTATAAAAAACATTATGGGGCCTCCCAAAATTTAAATCTGGGACCTGTTGATAAATTAGTTACAGCCTTACGTCTTTAGCAGATTTTAAAATAAAACCTGAAGTGTACTTTAAAACTGTGGGTTTCTGTAATATATTTTGCAATTGTTAAACCCCATTAAGTTGTTATACACATTTAGGTATAAGTGTTTCTATTCAGCAAGATGAAACGTTCAAAGCCCGTAAATAATGGACCTAATAGTTCCAAGGAATTCGTTATGTGAGTTCAGGAATATCCTATGCTTATGACTTTTTCAATGTTTTGTTACTTTTTTTACTTCGTTTATCATTTAATTCAGTCAAAAACCGATAAAATTACTTATACTTTACAGCTGCAGCTTATGACATACAATTACACGCAATAAGTAAAATGCTTAACTTTACCTTTACTGCCTAATGTCCGATATGAATATTTTATTTTAACAGGTATGTTGCAGCTGTTTTAACTTTGGTGCAGGTGTTCTGTTAAATGGTTGTTGTTAATTTGAGTGAATTTTATACACTCCGGTTATTTCGGAAACTTGTCTGATTGGCGTGATATTTCTGTATATAACTTGTACCAAAACACTCCTCTTACGTAAAAAAGTGGATAAGACAACACACACCCACACAGAAACCGTGTATTCAACAGTGACCCTCAAAGACTTCTAACCGCAATACAAAAATGTCAATTTACGGCAACACACATTTTATTAGGAAATAGTAAATTAATTATTGACTGAGTGTTAGTGAAGCCTGTCACTCGTTGGGCTGCTGGTGTCATTTCAGTCTGTCTGTCTGTCTGTCTATCAGTCTGTTCACATGATATCTCTACACGAACTGAACTATATAAATATTTTTAGTTTAATAAAAAATTTCAAGAAATTAATAATTTCTTGGTGACATTGAAATAGCTAATTAATATTTAATCGCCATTAACGTAATAAGCAATATTTTAAACAATTTTTTCTGAATTATAGCAATGTTTTAGTGCTCCAACTAAATATTTTAGTCTTAGAGTAACTTTTTTAATCAAACTATGAAAATTTCTATTTAAAAACGATTTGATATGAAAGATAAGTTTTAATATTGGTAAAATAATGAAAACTGCTTACATTACTACGCTTGAATTCTTTCTTTTCTAAACACATGTTCAAGGATCCATTCTGCTCTTGAAATAGTGTAAAGGATTTGATTTAATTTAGTAACTAATAAAACTAGAAACCTCGACGGTGTAGTTTATTTAAATGAAAACTGGAGACCTTCCGGGTTGGTCGGTATATGTAAATAGAACCACATGCATGGTTATACATTAGTGGTCTGACAGTGCAACCAAGCTACTGTAATAATTGTTGACTTAACATATATATTTCACACTGTTGAAAGTGTTATTCTGTTTAATTTCAAATGCGTGTTGTACGATGTTTCCTTTTATTCAAACAGTTTTATATTATTTACACATTAACAAAGTCATGATGATGCAGTAGGTTTCCAATTTATTAATTTTTTGTAAAATAATTTATAATTATAATTTTTTTAATAAAATTTTAAAATAGATTTTTAAAATGTCTTCCGCTCTAAATGTTAACAAAGGTTTAAATAGTAGTGTCCTAAAGTTTGATGATGATAGCTTTAAAGGTTTCTGAGAAAAAGGTACATAAAATTGGCCAAATTAACATGGGAAGGATAGGGCATACCGAACCCCCTTAAGAAAATCAGAGGAAAATTTTTATTGAACCTCTGTAAAGCCTGTTACGCGACAAGTAGCTTGGCTACTCGTATATCCTTAATTAATTTTCTGGTAAAAATTACAAATTCTATACTTTTAAAGTAATGTCGTACTAATTGTTTTCACACGTAACATATGATTTTACAGCTTATCATTTTAAACTGTGCAGTACATTTGGAAACGTTTTACTTTGTTAGCTGAAATAAAACTAACATTGTGTTATACTATTCATTATAAGCAATTTCCAATCTTAAATAAGGTGAAACGATTGTAAGAAATTATACTAATGCCAAAAGTTAGCAGAACTAATTCACCCAAACTGAATAACACTTTGATGAATGTTTTTTGTTCTCCTTTGTGTATATTTGCACTTTTCACTCTGTCAATAACATAACTGGCATCGCTGAGACTGCTTGCAAAGTTTCAGATCTATATCTCTTTTCTTTTTCGAGATGTCCGGAAGTCAGATAAGCCAGACATACAATTATACAGGATTGAAATATTTTTATCTACCCAGCAAACAATACAGAACTTGACACTGGCCATTAAGCGATGATCCTTTACTAAATATGCACTATCGTAGAGCTTGTTCTTGTTTATGTAAAAATTGTTTCCTTAAATATTTAAATTCAAAAAGTGAACACTTTCTCGCTATACCTTACCACATTACGTTTCTGTTCAAAATTGTTTTTTTAGGTTAAATTTAAGTAATAAAGGTTTTCGTGACCCTGTGATCGTACTCCATCGAAAGAGTGCGTTGAAATCGAATCTTGTTACAGACGTTTAACTCTATTTATTATCCTTTCTTTAATAAAAACTTAAATCTTCAAATTACATGGGCGCATACTCACACTATTAATTATCAGTTCAATCTACAATTTTTGTCCCATTATGTTAACAACATAACCAGTGTCAAGTACCATCATAAAACTCGGTGTCACATATTTATAAATTAAGCTTTTTTAAATTACAAGTATATAGGTTACTTCATTTTTGAAATATCGTGCAGAAAAACAGGCAGATCTATAGATATATAGATAAAAAACTCTTCAGCCCCTCGAGGGATAGATTTGAGTAATGCTCAGCCAATTACTTACCACTGTTACATTTTAAACAATAATATATTATTATTGTTCCTAGTTTATCAGATATTGAAACAACTACTAAAGCGTTAATCTCCTCCCTCTGGGCACATACTTATTCATGTCGTAGTACAGGATTTCTGGAATGTTTATATTTTTATATATTTCATTCTGCGATACATTAGGCAACATATTATATTCATACAGCTAAAACAATTACTTCCGTTCAAAATACCCTAATATAAACATAAACTCAAATACTTATATTTAGGCAAGGATGCCTGAATAAAGAAACATACCAAAAAAACTAACATTTATATATATATATATATATATATATATATATATATATATATATATATATATATGAGCTACATGAAATAGTTTATTTTTATTACAGTTTATTGGAATAACCAAATAAACTATTATTCGTTTTGAATTTTTATACTTGCTGTGGTGACAAATATAAGTTTCTCTTCATGAAATGTAGTTACTCAATATTAGAGCAAGGAAAGTCTGTTAAAAACGTCAATAAAGGAAGAAAAGAGATCTCTTGAAGAAATTTATAGCAGAAAAGCTTTCAGGATATTAGTGCGTTTACTGTTTTCTACTTCCTGTGATTAAGAGGCATTCTTTCATAAGAGACAGCCATTAATGGTATTGCCTCTTTAGTGTTAGTAAAATGTGTATATCAGGTGTTCATAAACTATATATTTTATCAAAATGGCCAATAATAGTTTTAACTAAATTTTAATATATATAGTAATTATACAATTATATGTAGTATTTGTAGGATTTATATGAAGGATATACATATAAATGTATATATATATATATATATATATATATATATATATATATATATATTGAATTGTATATTATACGTATATCGGATTTATAGTTAAATTTTAAATAATTATTGTGAGGTAATTTAAAGGGGTAACTTTTTATAGTAACCTTGATTTATAATAACATCTACATGGATGTGATAGATTCTTCTATGCACTTTTAGTAAGCGTTGTAACACAGTCCCTGACCCGACAACTAATTTACATTGTATACGCAAAGTTAGTTATCTATGATATCGATTGAGACATTTTCCCTGAGAAAGAAATCGTTGGTCAAAAACACTTATTTTGATGGAAGATGAAATATGGTGGAATAAAAATTATTTAAGATGCCAGCAGAATATTTCCTACACATCATACTTTTTACTGTGATCAGTCTGTTAAATATTAATTTAGAACTTATTATAAAGATTAGAAAGTAGCTAACGCCATGAAGTAAATACTTAAGTGCCTGCTGGATTCAAGTCTGTACTCTATATATATCAAGGGTTATAGAGATGAATTTTCTCTTTAGGAAATCTGTTACTTAGAAATTTAGACAATTTCAATTAGTAGGCTTCAAATACTCTTGGTATTTATTTTAAACGAAAGATTCTTTAGTCAGTTAATAGTGATATTACGAGGGTCAGTCAAATATAAACAAGACTTTTAACTTATACGTTTATTAAAGCTAAACAATACAATGATTACATGTTACTGCTTTTCTACATAGTCTCCCTCAACTCTCACACACTTTTCCCAGCGTGAGGATAGCTTATGGATCCCTTCTTCATAAAAGATTTGAGGTTGTGTCTTGAACCAATTGCACACAAATTCCTGTACTTCCTCATCACTTTCAAAACGTTTTCCACCAAGTGCTTCTTTGAGAGTACCAAAGAGGTGAAAGTCACATGGAGACAAATCTGGGCTGTAGGGAGGATGTTCCAATGTTTCCCAATGAATTTGGCGTAATTTCTCTTGGGTCAAGGCAGCTGTGTGAGGCCTAGCATTGTCATGAAGCAAAATGACATCTCTGATTGGCTGATTACGCCTTTTGTTGCGAAATGCTGCTTTTGCTTGCTCACGAAGTTGACAGTAATAAGCAGCGTTCACAGTACGACGTTCGTGTAAAAAGTCAATAAGCAAAACGTCTTTGCAGTCAAAAAAGATGGTGGCAAGAACTTTCCCAGCAAACAACCGTGTTTTGGCTTTCACAGGGCGAGTTTCGTCTTTCTTTCGCCACTCCATTGACGCCATTTTGGATTCAGGAGTGTAGTGATGGACCCACGTTTCATCTCAGGTTATTATGCGATTTAAAAAACCATTCCCCTCTCTCTCAAGCCGATTAAAAAGCCTTTGGCAATTGTCTCTCCGGGTTTGTTTTTGATCGAGAGTCAGAAGCCGAGGGACCCATCTTGCACAAATTTTCTGAAAACCCAGATGCTCGGTGAAGATGGAATGCACACTACCATGACTAATTTCCACTTCACTGGCAATTTCATCTATCGTTAAGCGTCGATCATTTTCAAGAAGTTCACGAACAGCACAAATGTTCTCATTAGTCAAACTGGTCCTTGGACGCCTATTGTGACTTTCATTTTCAACTGTTTCACGTCCGCCTTTGAACTTTTTAACCCAATCGTACACTTGAGAACGTGATAAAGTCTTATCCCTAAACTGAGTTGTCAGTCTAACAAAAATTTCACTTGGTTTAACACCTTCGTTTGTCAAGAACTTAATAATAATTCGTTGCGCAACTGCAAGTACAACCTCTTGTACAGACATGGCTACAATGACAAACAAAACAGCACTGAGAACGCATTGTTGCAGCTTTCCCCCTCCCCCAGGCTGCCCCCTACCACTACTGCAACATGGCTACCTGCTACAACCTGGACGTTGGGTATAGTAATAAAAGTCCTGTTTATATTTGACTGACCCTCGTACTAAATGTTAATAAATAATAAGTTACGTAGTGATAAGGTATATCATTTCCAGCTATGTTTGACATGAAAAATATATTATAATCTGTTGTTGATCAGTTGATTTACATGTTAATTTCATCAAGTAGATAATCAAACGAATTCGAAGAAAAGCTCAATATATGCTGGAGGTGATAAATAATGTCATGTTTTAGGTCCAAAACTTAGTGTGACGAAAACTGAAGAAACTTATTATTGCCAGTAGCTAATCCTGTTCAGGAAATAAATGATTACGAAATACCTTCCCCCTTACCAGATAAATAAGAAGAGTATATGGCATAAACAAATATCATTTTTCTATTCAGTGTTGCTGCTCAAAGGTAATTAGTTTTCAGGTAAATGGTAACTATTACATTTGTTTTATTAAAATAGAAATATGTAAAAAGTTTATACTTCGTATCTACATTTTAATTATTTTAAAATAACTTAGGCAACGCTTACAAGTTTAACTACTCATATATTCAACTAATTATTTACTTAAGGCAATAATGAACCAATTATAAAAACAAACAATGACATTATTCCTCACTTGATACCTGTATTTTTATGGAAACCCACTTTCCGGATTTCAAAGTAAGAACACTTGTCTTAGAGGAAAGGAATATTGTACAAGCTACAATACTGCAAGTTTATTGTACACCTCATGGATGTATAACCATTAAGTTATTGGGATACTGTTAGGGCGTGGTACACATAATCACTGCCTCTCCTACTTCTAAGACACGTTGGATACTGCACAGCCTGCAAGGTGTCACGCAGTATTGTAGTTATGGAACCACAATACACATAGTACCTCACTGCTGTATTACGATGAATCCGGGGTTGTTTACGTAAGATGTTATTACTACAAATAATGTAGGAGCTCTAGCAATTGCAATACATAAACAGTTATCTACATGGGTCACGATTACGGCTACAACTCTCACTGTATCACGATAACACTATATTGCTTATCGTGCACAGCCACTTAATGATTTAAAGTACTTAATAATAGTTGGTCTCCAGTTTCACTTACTAAGGGGAAATATCAATTCACCATGCCAGCATATGAATTCCTCCGTGTGGAATAAGAAATATACCAGAACTACGGGAACTATGTGTAAAAATATATCGCGTCTCCTCGCTCCATTTGTGGGAGTTGTTTAAAGAGAAAGGACTGATATTATGAGTACTTACTACCTAACTGTAATTATTTCCTCTTTTACTGTGAACCAAATAAAGTTATAAATGTGGCTTATTGTAGTTCTACCGAAAAGGGTAACACAAGTCATTGGTTTCCCCTTGGAATACCGTAATATAAAACCGTCGGTACGCTATGTAATGTATTCCTATGTCAAAATACAGTCGCTGAGTAGAAATTAACAATAGAGTGAAATTATTACATATAGTATTTTTACAAACAATTCCAATTAAATTATAATTGAAGTTTCCTGTAATACTGCACCATCAATATTAAAAAAGAAATATGTATAAAAGTGAGCGACTAGTCACTTGTTGAGAGTCACCGTTATGCATACTTCAGTAAATATCCACTCTCCGCGGCGTGCCTGTATTCCATGTTGCATTCACAACTGAAACTATTCCGGTAGCACATCGGTATTGCCATGGTAAACTGGTAAATAACCGTGCATTGAACAGTGTAGTATGTACACAGTAGTAATACTGATAAGTATCATATACAGAGTTAGACCTCTATACATAAATATTACCAAATAAGTAATGTTGAATCTTTATAATGTTGAATCTTTAGGCTGAAAACAAGCTGGGTATTTTCACAATAAAATGGGGGAGTTTGTTTTTCAACTTACCGAGTGCAGCGTATAAGCAGTTTTCTATTATATACCGTCGTGATTGAGGCCGGAATTTCTGTAAGTATATCTTACAACTTGGTATGGATGTTATACAATTGAATCGCGGAAGTCCAAGGTCATTTTTGGGGCCAATTGTAGCGTAGAATGGATACTCAGGGATAATCATTTTATGCATTTAAGAGTTTGATGAACAAGACTACCATAGTAAATTTGTATAACTGATATATCAGTCATTGTTTAATTTCCTAATTTTATTTTATTCCACTATTATAAAAACTATTTTAGTTATGTTTTAACGAGTATTCATATGTATATACAAATCTTGTTTGAATTTATTTAACACTAGCCTAATAAAATTATTTGAGCTTACATAGTCGGTATAACACTCAATGATATTTTAGACAGAGCGAAGTGTTTTATTTTAAGTAATAAGTTCTGTGTCTGGAAGGGTTGTGCTCACTCAGCCTTTGCTGTACCTGAATTTGTAGTTTGGAACCTGATGATGAATGTGTTTAAAAACTATTATTTTTATCAATTAAACAATTGTAAAATTATAACATCTCATCTATTTTCTAAAATAAGCATACAAAACAAATATACGACCTAAGTGACATAGACGCAGTAGCTACTAAATACAACTTTGTTCCATGCACTGACAGAAGTGTAGTTACCAAGGTAATTGAATAATAAGACTACGAGACAACGTTTTAAAGTATTCTATAAATTGTAAAGAATGACGTGTCCATTTCATCAATATTGCGAACATTACAGCTTGAGCTTAAGCTTCAATAACAGAAGGGAATATCACAAAGCTACGAGACCACGAATCACAGGAGCTTATAATGTCCGAGACTGTCACACAAGACATTAATTACATTCACCGGTCCTTTGAGGTGTCTCCACGCTCACAATGTGAATGCAATAGTGGCTGTGGTTCAATCATCTTTATATTTTCTATTAGGATTATACACTCACATTTACTAAAACCATTAAAACCAGTACATGTTTTAACTTTTTTAATTCTTACAAGTAAACATCCATGTACAACTCCAGAAAGTGGTGAGTAATTCGAATGGAATCAAAAAATTCAAACAATTTCATTATAAAATAATTTGTAATGCTGTTAAATACCCTTAATAGTATACTGAACATTTATTATAAGCCCCTAATAAATAAATAGTATTTAGAAAATAATGTGATAATAGTGTAAGTCATAAATAAATAAGCTGATAATAAGTTGGTTGGTCGATCGAGAGACCACCTGAGTAACAAACGTGGGTTTTAGTAATTTAGATTTTACAAACTAAAAAAGCACTTTCGTAAAATTAAAATTTCACCTTTTAAAAGATGTGGGGCAGAGGCCTATTGTCGGATGTATGTAAAATCTACAAAAGGCACATCTGGATTGTTAAATTAAATTAATTTTAAGGGGAGTCGGATGGCCTTTTGGTCTAAAATTATTGAATTTTTTTTATTGATGTTTTATTATAGTTTAGAAACTCACGATTATTTTAAGACCTAATATGTGCAATTCCTTGCAGTGTACCTCGTTTTATAAGCTTTGTTTGTAAATGTTGCACCTTCAATTTTGTAACTTCAGGTATAAGTAAATATAATAAGGCGTATGATAAAAAAGAGCCCTATGACCATAAACAAATTTTCATCTTCCCACGATAATTATGGAACAAATAAAGCTAATATTTAAAGACTTGGCAGAACCTAACCTTCTGAGAAAGTGCCTGCATGGGGGCACTCAGAATCCTAATGAATCACTGAATAGTGTAATAAGGTGATGAACTACATTTGTGATGAAAACAACTTTAGAAATGGGAGTATTTGAGGCAGTAGCATGCTACAACAAAGGATTTATTGTTAGATGGAAAAGTACTAAACAAATTAGGTATATCGCCAGGCAACAATCTAGTCAAGATGATGAAAAGGTTGGACCAAATTAGAATTCACAAAGCCGAGAAAGCCGTTGATGAAATTGAAAAGAGTGCCGTATTAAGCAAATTTGGCAAAAAACCATCTAAAAGATTTATTTCAAGAAGAAGAAGAAGTCAAAGACAACCCTACATATGTAGCTGGGGTGTATTAAAGATAAGATTAATATAATAGTCTAATACAATATATTTTACGTAAAAGTTTTTCCGCGATTCCCGAAAATTAATTTTTTTAAGATAAAGGTAAATTTTCTCAGGAACTAAAAGAAATAGCTCTGTAATTTTTGTTTTGTTTTGATATTAATAATATACTGCTCATTATGAGTGTTTGATGTTGCTCAGTTGTAAACAGTGTACGACTTATACTTAATTAATTAATATAAAATGTCGAATTTTTAACGATATTTTAAAAAAATTATAAAAATTTCAAAAAGTCAAATTCTTTAATAGTAAACACTCATAATGTAGTAAAATGTTGTCTCTTAGAAACAAAAAAATTGTGGAGCTATCTATTTTAATTCCTGAGAAAAATGTTCCTCAACTTATGCAAATTAACATGGGCGAGATAGGGCCATTCGACAATAATATAAATACTTGTACAACATTATTTGGTGGTAAAGAAATGAAATTACCATTCATAAATAGGATTTAAGAAATTCTACAAAATATACATGATCTACGCCTTTCATTTTTGGATCCATATTAATAAAAATTACTAGGAAAGAAACTACTGAAAATAGCCTATGAAGGGGTTACGCGTTTAACCAACCACCCTTTGTTATACTCGTATAAACAAAGAGTATATACTATTCGATGCCTTATTTTATTTTAAATATCAATACAGTAGAGTCCCGATAGTTCGAGTCTCGATAGTCCGAGGTTCCGTTAAAATCCGAGCCAACACATGTAAAAAAATAAAATGTGATATTGACATATTTGTACAACACACTCGAGCGCATGTCTGTAAACTGAGTGCTAGGCTACTTGGAGAAGCCGGCAGCCTGACTCATCAGTGCCACTTCATTTTGCACCGCCCACCCCCACCCTATTGTCAAGGCCACGGAACATCGCGCCCCCGTATTGTCTAAAAATAAATCAGTTCGTTTGCTCATGACGTTCGACTGGGGTACGGTTGTTCTAGATTACGATCGCAGTGCGCTTACCCGTTCTGTTATTTACAACGTACAGTACTTGTTGTCTAAATATTAAGTTTTAGTAAAAAAAGTATTTTCTGAAGTGTTTATGTGTTTCATTGTACAGTGAACTATGAGTTCAAAAAGTAAAAGAAAGTTTGTACCGATAAAAACAAAACTAGAAGCTCTTAAAAGACTTGATAAAGGTGAAACGTTAAAAAAAATTAGCTGCCGAGTACGGAGTTGGTGAAGTGACAGTTGGTGACTGGCGAAGGAATCGCGATAAAATTGAAAAATTTGCATCAGAAAAGTGCTCGGAAAAGTGTACTAATGAGCGGAAGTCTATGAAGAAAGCAGAGTATGAAAAAAAAACTAGCGAGGCCCCTATTTTTATGGTTTTGTCAACAAAGAAACAAAGGTTGTCCTATTTCCGGACCTATTTTACAGGAAAAGGCATTGTACTTTCGCAATGAAATCATGAAGGTGAGGAAGATTTTACGGCAAGTGTAGGATGGCTTGACCGTTGGAAAAAACGTTATGGCGTGAGGCAGTTAGAAATTTGTGGGGAGAAACTTTTCGGCGGATTCCGAGGCAGTTGTTCAGTTCTGTGAAAAAGTTAAAAAATCTTATTAAAAGTGAAAATTTAACACCTGATCAGATTTACAACTGTGATGAAACTGGTTTGAATTTTAAAACTTTGCCATCAAAAACTCTAGCTTCAACGGGAGGAAAAAAAGCTGCTCCGGGTCACAAAAAAAAGCAAAGAGAGACTGACTGTGCTAGCCGCTTCAAACGCGTCGGGAAGCCATAAATTAAAACTAAACTGTCATTGGCAAGTCTGCTAAGCCTCGTGCGTTTAAAAACATGTCTATTTCAAACGCTTCCAGCAACTTATACAAACCAAAAAAACGCATGGATGGACAAACAAATTTTTTAAAAACTGGTTTTTTAGTGAGTTTGTTCCTGAAACCAAAAAGTTTTTGAAGAAAAAGCAACCTACCCTCTAAAGCCATCTTAACACTTGATAACGCAGGATCACACCCAGATGAAGGGGAACTGCAATGCGATGGCATACGTACGATGTTTTTGCCACCGAACGTGACCAGCCTCATTCAGCCTATGGACCAAGGCGTACTTGAAACTTTGAAAAAAAAGTACAGACGCCGTCTGTTGCAATCAATGTTTCAAAACAATTGAAGGAGAGGCAACCATAAAAGATTTCCTGAAAAAAGTCACAATCAAGGATGTTATTTATTGGATCGCTGAAGCTTGGAGCGAAATTAAAACCAGAAACAATCCAGAAATCATGGAAGAAAATCGGAGTGTGTAAAAATTGAAAATGATGATGAAGATGACGATCTACCGTTAATAAATTTTAATAAACAGACTTCCTGGTTGCAATGGGACAAATCAAACTGATATTGGAGAGTGGATGAGTGGGGACGAACAGTTAGAGACAACAGACGACACCATAGTTGAGATGGTCACAGACATGACAGCTGACGGGAGTGACGAAGAAGAAAGTGTGCAGGAGACAGACCCGGCAATGACTCACAGCGACGGCTACGCGGCACTGGATGCGGCCCTGCGCTACGTAGAGCAGCCAAGCAGAGGCGACAGCGGCAGACACGTTATTGCTTCGGCGGTGGAGAGACATGGCTGCCCGCAAACGCTGCAGTGTGGTGAAACAAAAAAACTCTAGACAGTTTTTTTAAGTAAAACATTGCATCTTTGGTCCTCTGTAAGTAATTTCTTAATGCTGGTATTTGTAATAAAAGCATATTTCTTTTGTTTGCCTTCAGTTTCTAATTATAACCCAATTTTTCCTCAAAGTGTTTCCGTATAATTCGAGTTCTTCTTCACAATTCGAGGTACATTCGGTCCCATTCACCTCGGATTACCGGGACTCTACTGTATACTAAATAGCATGGACGTCATATCTATGGCTTAATAAACACTACTGAAAATAAGAGATGGTCACCGAAAGATGTTGCACCCTCCTGAACTATTTAAAGAGCAATGTCTTTCTGCTTTGAAGTCAGTGAGTGAAACAATTTTTATGGGTAGCAATGAAATTTATATTTATGACATACTCCACAATATTAGAATGATAAACTCCAATAATTTTAGTAACACTTCAAATATTTTACAACGCAACGGAGGAATTCGTAGTCCGTCGTCGTAATCTTAATGAAAGTCCTTATGATGTAAAAATTACAAAGCCCTATAATAAATGTGAATTGTAATAAAACACGTTTATACTTAGTACTTATTAGTTGTGTCCTTTGTGAGGAGGTTAAAGGAACACATTTCCTCCGTAAATTTTTCTAAGTTTAGCGTGTTAAGAATCATTTCTGGTTCATATCAATATAAAATCACAACACATAAGAATTTTTGCAGCGATAAAGAATGTTGTTTTAGTTTTTTTATTAAAAACTTTTCAAATTTCTGCATTAATATTTAATTTGGTTCATATTTCTCAGCGTTCTATTCCTTTAATATTTGTTTGATACCATCCAGTGAATAAGGATCAAAAGAGATCATTGATAATTATTATTATCTTGGAATAAAGATTTAAAATATTTACTATATTTGCTATGAATAAAAGGACTTTGTTTAATTCATGAAATAAGTCACATTTTGAATTTATGTTATATAGTCCATGTTTTAAATCAAAGTCACTCACCTCCAACATAAATATTTATCGTTTTAGAGAATGATGAAAGGAAAAATAATCCTATGATATCTATTCAAAAACATTAATATAATAAATACATTATAAATATAACAATATTTTCAAAAGTGTTTAATTATGATTTATTTGATTTTGAAATTGCTACACAGTTAAATCTTGAACGTGAGATTAACAGTCCTAACAGTATAATTTATTGATACCGTCAAGAGGGGTTTATGTTAGAAAGCTAAATATGCTAAAACCATTTTTTATAAATGCCATTTAATTAAAAAATACTATAAGTAAGTTATTTATGAAATTCATGTAATAAATTAGTAGAGGTGTTTCTTGTTTTCGTAACATAACGACAGCACGTCTGGGATTCTTGTCTTTTTCAACATTTTGATTAAAAAATCCCTACTCAAAAATAGTTTAAATATGGGTTAATAAAACAATAAACTTTATTAGACTGAGATATATTAAACACGAAAAATCTTAACAATCTTCTAATTCCATGATGGTAGTATATATTGTAACCAAACAGACCGAACACAATAAACATTATTATACTCAAGTATGATGTATAATAAACGTGGTTAGCAATTCATAAAATATGTAATAAACCTAGTAAATGTACTTTATTTTATGTCTAATATTGGAAATATTTATGATCTTTAGATAAATCAAGGTTATACACTTAAACATACCACAGATTCCAAGAAACTAGACCTTGTAAAGGTTTACATCTGGGAATGTTTGACTTAGCTTTGCAAACTTTCAGGTAATATTCTACAATACTACCGATATTACAGTGAAAGTTATGACGGAAAGTTAAATTTTTATGTTTAATGCATTTAAAATAATGTGGGATTCGTTTTTATTCATGACAGAATTTAATCAAAACAACACATTTTTGGATCGTTGGGCTACATAAGTACCATCATAAATATTCTTTTTTGCAACGTCAGTAAGCTGACGGACGTCTTCTTGTAAACTAGCAAATTGTACGTTAGGGACCAATAAAATTATAACTGGCCATTATAAACTATACAATAGTAAGTTGTAAATTTCAGGGAAGAAATGTTCAAAGTGATATGACGGAACCCCATTTCCATACAAACTAACTGGACCATATGTCACCGCTCCGTATGGTAATATGTACACAGCAACCAAGAGCAAACGACTGCGCTTCGTTTGTCCAGTAAGTAATTTCAAATATAAACCAAATAGTTTGCTAAGATTTTAAATTAGGATATTTCATATGACCAAACTGCAAGTGGATTCGAATCTGTTGTTTTACATTCATGAAAGATCTATAGTCTATTTATATTGTATAGTATTAATTATATTATACTATACTACATATTTATTATTATTACACTACAGCTATATTCTAATTCTATATACTAATCTTGTACTCTAATAACAGGCATACCTGTATAGCTCTACTACTGATTTGAAACATTGTAAATATAAAGTTTGATCTTAATTAATGAGAAAAATTATACTTACTTTGTATTCATCGTGTGATTGTGTATCATGGAATAATGCATGTGTTGTCTGTTTATCATTTAAAGTAAATAAACACAACAACCAATGCTAATAACATTTCAGTAGACGTTTAAGACAATATAGAAGATCGTATAAATATGAACAAGATATAAAGACACTACACCACGTATCAGTACGACGCTTCACTGAAGTGAAATGCAAAATATTATATATATATACCTCATTTCATTATTGACAAATATAACGACACACAACCAAACAGAAAAGAAACTTTTAGATCCTAGTCAAACAAAAGAGTAGGGTTTTCAGCCTACTAAGTGATACGCTTCAACAACGCGTAGCCAAACTTCTTGGTCCGGTATTTTACATAATCGAACTATTCTGTTCTTTGTATAAATTAAGTGCACAATTTCCAGTATACGGATGATATCTTTCTCGAGATATCTTGCCACATGATACATCCACACTTTTTCATTAAATTAGGCTTATTATCAGTGTTTAAATAATAATTTATGTATACCAAGTTACCATAAAATTATATTATATTTGTTATGATAATTACAGTACATTGTGTTATTATTTCATATGTTAAAATCTGTTATGAGTATACGGAGTGTGTAACAATTTATTTATGCTGACATTCTCTCCATCCCAGCATAAGGGCAGTATAACAAATTCACTTATGGTTACCTGGAGTGATATTAACTATAATCGAACTCAGTGTTGCCTACATAGAAGTGAAGTTTCATGCAAAATTTGACGTAAGTACTTTATTATCAGGAAAATTTCCCAACCTTAGTATTTTAATGTGTCATATTTAAACAGCTGAGCATTGTTGGACAGTTGAGCGTACGTTTGCAGAATCGAGATAGCTCCTATAAACAGCTGAGCATTGTTGCACAGCTAAGCATTGTTGAGCAGCTGAGCATATGTTGGCAGTTTTGCGATTGCAATCTTTTGTAATGTTGTGTGGTGTTTCGAAGTTGTATTGAATAAATTTCGTTACCTTTTGATATTCTCATTTATTGAAATCTTTGGTTTAGGAACGATGATATAAATTATTCTAGCCGGGAATTTCTAACAGCAGAAACCCGCTACTATTCTGCTAAAAGAAGGCCTTGGCTATGATTTAGGCTGTTGGGAAATATTAACGGTATTTGGAAGGCATGAAGTTCAAGTTGTACACTGATAACTCCGCCCTTTAATGGTCTTATAGTGTTCAAGATAGTCGAAATTTACATTTAGGGCGTTGCTGTTGGTCTGATACGACTTCTATGTAACCGATGTACCTTCCCAACAAGCAGTGGACAGTCAAGGACTCCAACTTGTCAACGGAAGAGAGAAAAAGAATTACCTAAAAGTGACATTCCACCTTGTTTTCCGAAAGAGTCTAAAATATCCGCTATTGATGACTCTTGATGAATCAAACCTCGATGAAATAAGAATGTATCAAGAGAATGATCAAGACTGTAAACAAATGAAGACATGTAAAACTAAACGAAAAAATATTGAAGGATATCTAAAACATTTCCGAATGTGTTACAAAGGTTTTCGAGTAGAGAGTGAAATTTTAAAATATTCATCTCATCTGACTAAGTCCTTCTGTTCCAGTATTTCCAAAATGTTTACTGTGTAAAGTAGAAACATTCCTTATAATTTAAATATATGCACACTCCAAATATAAACAATCATTAACGAACTAAAACATAGTACACAAATACAGTCCCAGGTAGCCATTTATGACTATCGAAAGAAAATAAAATATTGATTCTTAAGACAAGTTCAACGTATAAAAATGGATTAGTGGTAGAATTTTAACAAAATGAATACAGAAATGTAATTATGTAAACATATTTATAGACCGTAAGGTATAACATACTTTAAGTATAGATAATAAATCAAATAATGAATATACACTCAATGACTTTTGATAGCCTATATTTATTTATTCCAAAGGTCAAAGCCATTTACATTGATAAAAAATAACAGATTACATAACAATCAACAAAGAATAGAATAATTACAACAGTAACAAAATCAACAACTAACACATAAAATATAAACAATAAAATAATGTATCCAAAAAATAATAACAACAGTGACAATGTGTAGTGATTATAAAGAGAAGATGTAGAATGGCATTCTCAGGTTGTTGGTGTGTTTATGTGATGTATATAGTTACATTATTGCATATCTATACAAGGTGGAACAAAAAAGTTGGGTAGGCTAAGTATTTTTCAGATTTTATATGTAATATTCCAAGGTAAAAATGAAGAATAACTTTTTCCCGATTTCCTCCTCGTTTAAACCGCTAGCCACCATTTTGTATTTTTATTAACAAATTAATATTTTTTAAACTAGTAAAGCTAAAGAAACTTAATGTAACATATAGGTAAGGGAAGGGAATGTGTTATTTTCTTTAATATTAAGAAAAATGCGTCTGTTTAAAATGTTTCAAGTCAAATAACAAAAAACCAGTATAATTATAAAGAATTTACTATACACCAACAAGTTTTAGAATTTTATTGCAATTCCAACGAGACTAGTTTCAACGAAATCCGTTAGGGCATAAGTGAACAGACGCCATTTTATTAATATTAATTAAAATAACACAATTTTTTTTAATTGCCTCTTACCTATTCAAACGTATATGCTAAATTTAGTTTATTTAGCTTTACTGTTTTTAGAGATAACAATTTGTTAGTAAAAATATAAATGGCGGCTGTCCGCTAAACGAAGTGGATATTATAAAAAGGTTAATCTTCATTTTTAGCTAAGAATGACACACAAAATTTGAAAATACATAGCCAGCCCAACTTTTTTTACACCCTGCATTTTAGTTAGTAGGTAAAATAATATTTACATTTAAGCAATAAGAAGAGAAGACAATAAATTAGTAGCGTGGACCGCACTGAGGAAATGAATGTCCTCACAACCTCAACTCGTAATTCTTATTGTTTTTGTGTTTGGCAATCCTCTACCTAAACCCTTGTTTGCTGATTTCACTAAAACCGAAATCCAGTCTGAAGTTCCTCATTTCTTCAAATAGGTCACTTATTGGATACAATTTACTTAACTTTCCTGCTCGTTATTAATTTCATATTTAAGAATGCAACTTGCTAGTTAAAAAAATAATTGTAATACGTGCCTATTGTAGATAACAGTGTGTATTTTGAAATATACAGTGGGTTTTTAATGATAAATTTATATTCAATCAATAATATTTAGTTACAAACAATGGAATATTAGATGAGGAAACAATATAGAAGGCCCCGATTTTGAAACTTAAGGTTGAATAGAACTGACATATGAGCTAAACACTACTAGACCACTCCGGGGATTGCAAGCACATTTAGAACTGAGCTGACAATATTGAACCACCCCACCCCCCTTCATCGCTGCTACCATTTCCGTCTATTACCCTTGCTATTGAATCTGACTACTTCCATGTGTTTGAAAAAATTATTCTATCCTGGAACTTATTGTATGGAGCCCTTAATAGCTTCAGAGGCTGCGTAATTAAGTAATCAGTACTCTTTCCGAAGGGAAATAGAGTGATTAAAAGAGTTATCATCGTTGTTAATAAGTTACAATGACTTATTTTCTACTATTTTGTTCTCTAGTATCGTAAGCATAAATGTAATGCGGAGATAGTTTTGTGAGAGTATATCAAAAGCTATGAAATATATTCTTTCTATGTAACTAAAGATGGGTAAAAGCAAGCTAAATCAAATTAACTATAGTAGGCCTAATCTGGTAACTTATTAAAGATAATTAGGAGCTAGGCTACTTGGGCAAAACATAAATAATCATTGTTACCTGGTTGAATTGACATGTTCTATGTTCGTATTAAACAAAAGTATCTTTGCGTGTAGTCATGGCCTCAATGTGTAGTTTTCTTTTGGTCGTAATATGCAGTAATGAAGTTTCTCTGGCACTGATGTTGCTATTAATACATTTAAAAATAGAATAAGGTATACATATATATATATATATATATATATATATATATATATATATATGTGTGTGTGTGTGTGTGTGTGTGTGTGTGTGTGTGTGTGCGTGCGTGCGTGCGCTCGCGTATATATATATATATATATATATATATATATATATATATATATATATATATATATATATATATATATATATATATATATCTTTTTCACACAAAATTGCATAACAAATATACTTGCTCCGCCGGGACTCGAACCCGGATATCTCACTTGCCGGGCGAGTGCGCTATCATCTTTATTTCATTTTTACAATTACAAAGTAATCATATCTATCAAATATTAAAAGAAAAAATACTGAAGGACTCATATCCGAATGATTAGACTTATATTTTAAGCATTCATTCGTTCAAGCATTTAAGCTGGCTTTTGATAAATTATTATTCAGATATCCCAATTGGTTATTATAAACTGGTCAACAGAATCCAAGTTATTAGTCTGTTACCATGTTATTGAGGTAAATGTAAGGATATATAAGGGCATATTATCAAAAAAAAACCCACATGACGTCAATGCACGGAAATCAAGAGCATAAACAAAACACACACACACACAGACAAAATCTGGAGTTAAAAATAGACGAGAAAATACATTCCGGTATTTTCTGTGGTACAGTTGTATGTAATATGAAACTACGATAACCAGAAAGCGGTTGCTTGGAGAGGGAGATGTAAATGCAGCCGTCTTCGACCTCATGTTCTGGTCCTAGGCCTCGATGTATGTATATGTGCGAATTTTATTGGTTAATGTTTGTTATATTGTTAAACATTTGTAGGTTACTAAGTCCATCCTTTTTTAAACATTGGTAGCATAAAAAGCCTGCCCTCAAGCAAATTTTGACTTATCATTTAATCTGAAAACAGAAAACCCCATGTTCCAAGTTTCAGGCCTCTAGTCCCTTTTTCGAGATTCGCACAGGCGAACGTACTATAAGGCAAACAACGATTCCAATAAGGCTCTGTTGGTTCTTTGAAAAACTTCCAACTAAAAATGTAGTTCTTAAGGACTTCTTAACAATTGAAGAGACTTAAGGAAAAATAAAAAATATGACCTCATTAGCTATTACAACCAAATCCACCCTTACGTTTAAGACATACCATCATTTCCTTGCTTTTTACCTCTAGTAAAAAGAGCAAAGTTGCTATACAGGTATATAATTGTATTACAGTTTAGGTTATTGTCAAATGTAAGGTATATGCCAGCCAATAGCTTTCTTAATTTTCTATAATCTACCAAATATTCTTGCCGTAACACCTCTTTCCAGACTGCTTATATTCATCCGCAAAGGTTTTAATCGGATTCTAATAAAAAACTCAGATTGCATATTTTAAAACTAAAAAAAGAAGGAATTTATTGATACGAGATTATTACACGTCTCTGAAATCATGTTTGGACCCAAAGAGATGTTATTGACAAAGCATGTTCTGTCCTAAAAATATAAATAATTATTTAACTAGATTCTACATATTATAATAAAATAATATATACAATAATATATAATAAAATAATATACATTATTTTATTATCTCGTTTGCTTTTTGCACACTATGATTTTGTTAGTGAGAAGGAGTAGACAAAGTTAAATATTTTGTTTTCACACTTTATATTTTAAATAATAAAATAATATCAGAGTAAAAGAAATTAAACCGTAATGAACCATTTAATTAAAATCCATTATTATAAAGCTTTTAAACATTTAATGAAGTTCTATCTCACAAATGTTTAGATAAATAAGTTAAGATAAACGCCAATCATTGATTATATTTGATCTACTTTACTTATAGGTTGGAAAATAATGTAACTTTAACGGCCATTCCTTAAATAGATCATACAAAAATCAAATGTCTCTTTCCTCTTGGCATTAAGAAGAGTTGTTAATTTTACACTCTCTCTCTCTCTCTCTCTTTGCACTTGTACGTGATTATCATGGTAGCGATAACAAGAGACAACATACTGCTCCGTCGAGTTTTATGTGAAGCTGTTCCCTGGCCTTCAGTGTGAACATACACTCAGTGCCCTTGTAGTTTATTTAAGATATGGCGACCTCAATGGCTACATAACAAGTTATAAACCACAAAATAATATTCGTAATAAATATAGAAGTGTTGAATTTATCGGACTAACTTTGAATAATTGAACTAACTACTCTTTACATCCAACATAACTAAATGAACACACATATCACTTGAGAACATTGTAATTGATTAAATTTTTATTGGTAGTGCCTAAAATATACTTTTAATAAAATCGTTTCCTTATGCAATAATAATTTAGCTTCCACTCATTTAAAACCTAAAGTCAATTCTTTCATGTACCGTAATTCTTGCAAGATAAATTGCATTAGGAATAATAAACATGTTTACATTTATTTTCCTCTACAATTTCTGTTTATAAATCGAATTTTGTAAAGTTGTTCTTTTAAGACTCTTTGATAATACACGTTCAATTTCATCATTTAGATTTAATGTAGATACTTAAACTTTAAAAACACGTTTTAGATGGAAAGATTTGTTCGGTCTTTTATATTTATATGCGACTATGTAACACCAGAGTGTCCCCTAAAAAGGCGATATTTTAAGCGGTACATTTTAAGTTGTATAGTTTTTTGTTGTTAATGTCTATAACTCTAAATATTGCAAGGAAAACAAAATTCATATTTTGTTATTACTAAAAGATGGCTTCAACAGTCTATAGTTGGTACAGAAAAAATTTATTTTTAAATAGTCTTGATAGCTTTACTGCTGACGATCACTCCTAAACAGTATAGTACATCAATCTTTCAAATCTGAGAATAAAAATTTTAATTTACTTTTATTTGACTATCGAATTTAGTATACACTCTAATAAGAAAGCATCGTTAAGCATAAAAGTCCATTCTAAAATGGATCTAAACTATAATTTCAAACACATTTAATTTTTCTCTCTCATAAATATATATTGAGTGTCTTATCAAGTATAGTCTGTCACGATGAAAATAGGTGACTTTAAAGTTAACCTCTAGTGAGATAGGACAGTCGTTTGAGAATAAAGCCCGGCTTAATGAAGTAATCTTAGTGCCTGGCTTAAGATGACTTATCTTGCGACTTAAGACTTGTCATTACTTTGTTTTAGTCTTCATGCTTATGAATAATTATTACTGTACAATTTAACATTTAGGTTTTATAAAATTCTGTTATATTTCGTTAAATATTGTATATTAATACAAGTTTCTTAATATGTAACTGTAACACGAGAGTATGTTTCGACACAATCGTAGCCTATTACTACAAAGGGAAAGCGTTAAATCTGTGTATGAAAAAAACCAGGTTCGTAATACACATATAGAATAACTTTATAAATTATCTTTTTAATACACTTTAAAATTATCTTTCATGACTCGAACTCATACAAAGTATTTTCCAGTGTGTGCACTTTTTAACTATGTATTTTCTGATGTACAATGAGAGTATTGTAAATTTATTATATTTTTGTAAACGTAAAATATATATACGAATGAAACATTTACTGCTTACATGTTTACTATATGGATAATTTGTGTTTTTGGTGCTGTATCTATATTTTAGATAGCACTTTAAGAATTATAACACTATCAAACAATTTTATGGACATAATAGAAGAAGATAAAGCAATAATTAGGCAATTAATATTTAAAACCTAAACATAATTATTTGCCAACATATTACTCGCCTGTCATCTGTTTGGACGTATTCCTAAGACCTGATCATAATATATTATTTATCTTATGAGAATGTTATTTACAACATTTGAGTCGATCTTTGCCTTCCAGCTATCTTAAGTAACTTTTCCCTAAAGAGCACAATGGTAGAAATCTGTCTTAACTCTATAATTATTTATAGAATTTTAACTCCTTCTTATTTCTTACATTTACAACGATGTGTGGTATGATAATAAAGAGCGATTTTTATGCACTCAAATTGTTAGCCTAAACTGATACAGATCTACTTTGTACAAATATGATAATCTATAATCACACGAAGTATTTTCTTTCTTACTATAGTGCTAACCTATTGCTGCAATTTGCAAATTCTGTGTAATTAATAATACGTTTTATATTATGTTTAAATAATTAATTTTATATTAATTATTAATTAATTATTAATTTAATTATTAATTTAATTAATTAATTTATTATTAATTTATTAATTATTTATTTATTTATTATTAATTAATTAATTTTATATTATGTATAAATAATTAATAATATGTTTACCATATGTTTTCTTCCTACCTAACGAAGAGGCTAGATTTCAATCCTCGAAACGTGGCTCCATACTTTTTTAATCTTCCATCGTCAATAAAAAAATTTAGGCAAAAGACAGTAAAGACATTTCATGACTTTCAATTTCTTTATTTCGAGCATGATTTGGACGCCTCAAAGTGATGAAGTTAATGTATAAGATACAGACTTCTTAAAGGAATCAGTACTCAAGGGGGGAAAGGGGGTGTGCTGCACTCTCATGTATTCATATGAACTTAAATTGGTGGAATAAGGCAGCTATCATAGCTGTTTTAGTTTTGTGCATACACCTATCACGCGAGAGGCTGCAGGTGAACTACAAATATCAGAATTTATGACATATTATCTAATCATTCTTTTTGTATTAATGTTTTTTCCGTTTGTGTTTTACTCTAAAATGATGAGTTCAAAGAGATTGTAATATGACGGTATTTAGTACCTAAAACTAGTAACTTTATTATATAATATTTAGATTTATATTTAGGGAGTTCACCACTCTTTACAACAACCATTATTTCACATGAAATTATGGAACTCACTGCTGAAAATAAAATCAATATTATTACCATTACTATTTTGGTGAAATATTAATTAATGGCTATTCTTAATAACTATTTACCAATTAATTTCTAAATAAAAGTTTATAAAAACAAACGATATTACAGCAGCAATAAATAGTGGCTTTATTCAGTTTACGACTTATCAGTATCCGAAATCCGTAAAAAGGTTTTACAAAGGAATGTTCTCCATCTGGTATAAAAATTCAACATTAAGTGAACAAAATTATACATTGATTCATTGAATAAATGAATTGATTATTCTGAACTGTTTAACATTCATCGAAACCATCTTGTTAAGTAGGACTTGTCAAACAGAATTTGCATTTTATCTCTACAAAGACAGAGTTCCTTTACTCCTTTACTGCATGATTACTTTTCTCCCACTAAACTTCACAGGTTAGAAAATTTAAAAAAAATTTAACATGTACTTCTATAGTTGAGTTCAGCTTTGTGTTGTGTCGCTCTCTATCTAACACACATTCTCTATCTATGTGTTGGTATAACACATGACTACTCACCCCTACAAGGCTGCTGGTTAAGCTTATACATCCCCTCCAAATTCAAGAATATTAACAAGGTAGTAAACATGTACCATTGAATTTAAATAGCAATTTAATATAAAGAGGAATGTCTGTAGTGATTTATTTTAATATCTGTATTACTTTTATAGTTCACTCATTTTCCTCACATTTATGAATTATTTTTTTCAGTTATTTAACTAACTTTATAAGGTAATATCCCAGACCGTCTCTGTGTGCATTTTTGCCAATTGTGACTACGTATTAAACGGTAAAGATTAGTTATATATTATTCTATGGATTAATACTAACTACTTTTTGCTATATTATATTATTTAGGCTCAAGGAAGGTATTTTAATTTTGTTCACTTTTTAGTACAGTAGTTTAGCATAATACTGGTATTTATGACTGAATTTTCTGATCAATGGGAGAGAGCCGGATGTTCAATAATAATCCTACATTAAACAGGTTTCCCTTACCCTTCAAGGAAATATTAATAAGCATAGTTGGAAATTTAAGAAACAAATAGGTTTTTATTTCGATGTAGATGGGATTTATCTAAATGACCTAAGTATTATTACGGTGTCACGCCTTATCGACTGAAGATTGGTGAAAATTTTCTATACATCGCTCCAGGCAACTTTTGTTATATGTCAACCAGATAATATGATAAAACAAATTATTAGCTGATAGGAGGTTAAAAAGCATGCTTAAGGTTGAGCAATCTGTGAAAATTCAAATAAAACTTTGAAAGGTTGATCGATTGAAACAAGCATTTTAGTCCTTTTAGAGATATTACATACCTTATAATACTAACTGTCCAAACATCTTCAGAAGGTAAAATATTGTAACGACGTACAACATCACACTATGTAGATATTTCAGTAAATTGGTGATGGAACAATAAAATTCACTATGGACAGTAATACTAATATAAAGTCAAATAATTTCATCAGGTGATTAAATAAAAGCCAATAACTGTATGGAAGAGGACAAAATATACATCACAATGTCTACGCTCTCTAGAGCGTACCGTACTTCAAATGCCGTCTTTCTCGCAACTTATTCAGTGATTGGCTGAGCTTTAGACAAGCCTATCACTTGAGAGGCGGGAAAATTACATGTATTTGTCTGTCCGCACAATATTTCACCAAAAAAATCACTTACAGTCTTAAAATTTTTCATGAACCTTCATTTTTATTTGAGCAACACTAAATTTGATAATGTTTATATCATTTCGTAGGGTTTGGATAAGCGTTATAATATATTTCTACATTTGTCTTATGGGTAAACATGATGGCAACAATAAATGTACAAATACAATCAATAGATTCGTAAAGAAACATTGTATGATTTTATGTGTAGTTTTCTAAATGTAATTATTTATTCTTATAGCATAAATAAAAATATACAGTGGAAATTCCATGTTAATAGTCGGTGACCAGATTATATTCAAGCCTACTCTAGCGTTTTAGTGCCTATCTTAGCTGGCATAAATTTGCATTATTTGATTTCTCATATTCAGAAAGTTATATTTTTTGTCACGTACTGGCTTACGCCTCATGGCTTAAATACAAAAAGTAAAGCATTTTTATAAAGATCAAACATCCAGAGTGGTTTAAATGGGGTTGCATCCCTAGAAAAATTGTATTTGGTTTCTAAACTTTCCAATGTCCGATAATAACGAAATTCGACTAACATGCATGTGATGCTCTCAACAAACAAATAGTAGGTTGTTCATGAAGATCAACCATCCCTAGAGTTGCAATGCCTAGACGAGTAGATTTTGGTTTTTAAAACTTACAAATGTCCTGAAAAGGTGAAATTTGACACACACGTGCCTCATCATTCACAAAGAAAAAAAAAGAATATTCATGTAAATGAACTACCTTTTGAAATTACATTTGGTGAATCCACTATAAAATTATATTTAGTAACGTACAGCTGTTCTAGGAAGGTAAAGTTTGACACAAAGTGTATCTTATACTCTCGGCAGATACCAGTATACAAAATTCCTTACAACGGAAGTAGATTGTACTGGCAGAAAGCAGTTCTTTGTGACAGATTTTCTTAACCTACTTATATTTTTTATGAAGGCAACGATGCAATCGCTACAAAGGTACTGAGAGTGGATTCTAATCACCGAACTGCTTGAAAGACTTTTAAGACCTATGTATATATACTTCCACATAAATCCTAGAAAGGGTGAAATTTGACTGAAGCTCTTAACACACTAATGCTACATGAATTATTTTTGATTGGATTTGGAATGTAATAAAAGAAGTTTTTATTCTAATTATACTTTTAGACTTGAGTAAGTGTATACTTTCAAGATTGGTACAAGGTAAACGCTTCTACAGGACGGGAAAACCTAATATCAGAACAAAGTTTAATAGTCGGAGGTAGTCTCTTTTTGAGTGACGAAGGCTTTCCTTACCCACACTGTATATGTTTTCTCTATCAAGGTAAAACATGGGAAAACTCTATTGTGTCATATTAAATATAATTGATTTGATCAAAAAGTGCTGCTAAGCGTCAAATAAGAGCAAGTGGCAGCTTTATTTAACTTTCGATCATCTTGACAATGAATTGTGGGATAATAAGTCAAATAAACACTCTAATTCAGACTTTAAATTATATTACATGGTAAGAGTTAACCACTAATGGCTGTGGGAATAACAGTCATTGGTAATATCTGGCCCCCAGAAGTTCCTGGCCTCTCCTGAAAAGTTACCGGAATATTCTAGGCTCTGAAAATTTCCGGTCTCTCAAGACATTGAGTTTGTATGTGTTTTGTTATAGATAACTCCCATCTGTTTGTTACGTGGACTCTTGGTTCTTCTAATCTGCAAAATGTCTTTCTTAACGATAATCTCTACCCCCTTGTAACCCCTAAGTTCTGAGAGCTCATTTCATCTAAGACCTTTTAGCCTGTGAAATCCGATGATCTCGTGTCTGGTGTTTCCAATCTATAGGCAAACTGTAGACAGAGTGAAATCACTATAGCCAATAGGAGTTCCGTCACTTTCATCTGCATAACAACTCCGGTATTCGACAAAATATCCCCCGCAGATAAAAGTAACCGTTAATAAATCAAAATTAATGTTTTATATGATGTATAAGTGTGTGTGTAAAAGTTTTTTTTACATATACCCTTAAAAGAACACCTCAATTAACACGTTTTCTATTAAATATATTTAATACATGATATGTAAAAAGAATATGAGGCCTTTATTGCTTAGAAAGTAATTTAGTCCCAATGGAGGAAGAGACTATGAAGATACAGTAAAGTGGGGCTGCATAAAATATAAAACAAAATATGCACTATCGATGGCTTAATATTGAGTTTAGATTATGTGTTAGTATAAAATGTCATGTAATTAATTATAAAGTTATGTATCATATTAGATATTAGAATGTGGCTTAATTGTCAGAACTATTTGTAGGTTTATAATACAACGCAGTTCTAGATTCAAAGAGTAAATATCCAATAATGGCTACTTAAATATAAGACAATAGAACCAACTTGTAATATTTAATTATATTTGTCTGACCTATATCACAAGTTAAACGTCCTGCGTGTTTCAGTTTCCTTTTTTTCTTCTGAGAATGGTGTTTCTTCGTGTGTTAAATAAACTGAATTAAGAGGACCCAACGTGCAAATTCTTTCTTAACATGTTCACATGTTTGTACATTAAATAAATATATCAATACGGATATATAAAGCAAATCTCGTTTAATTATCTATTCTGGTGACTCTTTTTAAAATTTTATCTTGTTAAAATATACTTATAATAGTATATATTTTGATTGTAAATTATAAATTTTTACCTATTTACTTTCGGGTCTGTAAAAAAGAACAAACGTTATTAATGTTATAAGTATTCACATATCATTACTTCTTGTCTAGTCAGAGTAAAACACGCAATTTGAAATTCTGTTTGTCCTATCCCCAAGAGAACTACAACTCGGTCGTCAAACATTCACAACACATAACCTGAGTGCCCTTACCCTAACATTACCAGGATACACTACCGCTCAGTAACATTAAGAAATCCATCACTCACACCCAGTCTCTCTATTGACACATCTGTCATAAATAAAAACTACTCTTCTATGCGAGAGGATTTATTTCATTAGAAATTGATGGGAAATTCAAACCAAATATCTACTAATTGAAAGTAATTCTATGTTCTATCTTATTAGTCATTATCCTTCTCGTCCCTATGCCCAATTATTCAACCCGATGTAGCGGTGCCATTAGAACTAATCACAAATAAATGAACTGTGAAATAGTTACATCAGCATAACAAAAAATTGTTTCAACCCCGGCAAGCAAAATTAAAATATGCGTTATCTTACATAGAGATTTGATCATACAAATCTCAAGGTTGGAGATGCAGTATCAAAGAGATCAGTCTTAACTGTGTAGAAGTGAAACTTCCTGCAAAATTTAAAGCCTACATATTCAATATCCATTGATAACTTGATTATTAAAATTCTCGTTTTTGTCCAGTACGTTGAGTTTCATAATAATGTTTAAATAATAATAGTGTATAAGCGTGGGAGTTATTAAAATGAAATGAGGCGCTGAAATCAAATCTTGTAACCAACTTCAAATATTGACTTTCCACTCTATTTTTCCTTTTACTCTACGAATAATATTTTCATATGCTAAAATCTCATATGATTTTACTAGGTTTGTTTACAAATGTATTTATTTTTCTAATAGCTCGTTGCCATCACGATTACCTATAGAACCACTGTAAAAATATTTTATAATGCTCAGTCAAATCTCATAAATTGCATTTACTGTCTTCAACCTCAGTGTTTCTTTGTATAGAAATGAAGCTTCATGTAAAATTTCAAGTCTACAGGTCACTTTGTTATGAAGGTATCGTGTGGACAGACAGTCAGAAATGAAATGTTTCCATCCCCTCGAGCGTTCGACTTCTCTAAAACTCAGCCAATTAAAGAAATGATGTTCTTATCATTCTGAAATTTCGAAAATTCTTTTTTTTTATTTACTAATTAATTTATTGCTCATAAAATATAATAATTTAATCACAACTGTTACTTGCTAAGGATTAAAAGACAGATTATACTAAACGACCTTGATTTAGCCCTAAGAACAAATTAAAACCTTAATTACTGTTATGTCCTTATATTTCGGCGTAGAATTATGGGATTTAATATTTAATGTTAAAAATATAAGTAATTTGGTTATCTTTTTTAGAGCTTTTTATTTAAATTTGTAAATCTGTTATTTTTTTATAAAGTATGAAAGATACAAAATTTGAGATAACTTAATAAGTAGCCAATAAAACGTAGAAACAACAAAAAGCGTTTGGATGCAGATTTAAAATATCGTAAAAACATAAGATTGCCTATAATTTATGCGTAAAATAGTGCGTGAAAGTGTTTTTAATTTATAATTCAACACTATTGTATGAGGCGGCATTCAAGACAGCCATATATATCAGTAGCTACAGCTTGCTGGGTTACAACTTCAGCATTATTTTCCTAGGTAAAGTAATATGTTTAAAGAGCACGTGTAAGTTCAAGAAAGACTTTATGTTTTGTTTACCCAAGTAACCGTAGTTACATATCATATATATATATATATATATATATATATATATATATATATATATATATATATAGCGGACTATGAATCTGAATTAGAGATAGCTCAGGTTAAAACCTATCTGTAATCAGGTTTATCAATACCATCGATATTGTACTGTATCGACTCTCCACTTTACTCTTGTTTGGTAAGGCCAGCTCCGCACTCACATAGGCCAGTGGCTTATTAGATCAGACAGAATAAGTCTTATAAAATGATAACTCACAAATAAAAACCATCAAATATCTTTTACAGCTAACCCGAATGTTTTCCTATACAACGAAAATTATTGAAAGGCAAATAAATATATTAAAAAGTCAAATTAAATAAAAAATACGAGTTACGTTGTAAATATATTCTATTTAGTTTATATTTGTCACAAAAGTTAAGAATGGAAAACGTATTGCATGCAATTAAGATGGTTCAATATAAATCCTAAATTATCTTATATCACAATACTGCTTTATCATCATCGGTTTTAGGTACGTTGCTGGCAATTTTAAACAATGAATTATATCCAATAACACGTAACACAAATTATCCGTGTGGGATAACTAACTCGTAATTTATCCTTGAAATATAAATTAATCTTACACATACTTCAGTTGATTCTCATAATCATTTTTTGGCCCTTATCGTCTTTAGCGATGTCTTGCTTTTTTTAAATAGTATCCTGATAACCAGTGCAGCCAAAAGGTTTTAATACAAGTTCTACATAAATAATTTGTTGCTTCAGAACCGGAAGTTGCTACCATGTAGCAAACCTACCTGCACACAAAGTAGATTTGGTGGGAAAGGTTGATTCAGTTCCTAGAATCTGGAGTCATGTTCAAGTCAAGAAGTCAAGTGAGATTCTAGAACGCCGCATTGAGGAAGGTAAATTGCAGCAAGAACTCGACATTTGCATTATTAAATCTCTCTGGCGAAACACACAAAAAGAACAGAACAGTGATATGTAGAAGAAAATAACAGGCCACGAAGTAAGCGTCAATATCGAGCGGAAATATTTAATATACGTGTTTGTAGCCGTACACCAATTATGGACACGAACTCACCTACAACAATCCCTCTCAGAACACTTACAGTGTGGCCTCTTCTTATACGACAGATCTTTTGTATATAGTAAAACTTACTGTTAATGAATATTGATTTAATGTTCAAATAAAATATTAAAGTTACTATAAGCAATGATGCTTCTAAGTACTACACGTATGGCGTTCACGAGGAACAGCAGCAATACTAAGTACTTTTTATGGCGACGACAGCTATATAACTTGATTGCGTAATACTTCATTTTATCAACTCTCTTCACCAAATCGTGATACCAAGTACTATATGCACTTGCGGTAAAAAATTTAGATTTTTAAATTTACTTGTTCTGTTATTTAAAAAAGTATCAATTTTTCAATAACCTTATATAATCTTTAATCTTTTACATGGGTACCTACCCCTTTGATATATTTATTTTCATATGCAGCTGGAAATATTTTTGTATATGTTTATTCTGAACGTGGGTGTCGTACATTGAATGATATGGTTAAGTGCGAGCTGTTGTGGTTGAATCAGGGGTGGCCCGCCTGTCCTCCCCCCACACTGATTAGTCATAGTGCGGCTAGCGTCCACATTGCATTCTTTTACCCCATGATGAAAAGATTTAAGTAGATCATCATTGTTTAAACATGAAGATCTACTTAATTTTTTTCGTAACGTACATATATTCTAAACAAGATGCTTATGATAAGAACTTTACTTTCACGCCTAAAGTAAAATGTTTTAAAAAAAAATCATTACCTATAAAAGTATATTAAACATCAGTTATACTTCGACAAACTCATTGAAGAATGATTAAGGTTTATAAAAAAGCTGAAATGCATAAAAGGGTCATAGATTATCCTTAGATTTCTCCAGCTTAAGGAGAAAAACAAGAGCAATCACTGTCTGTTCGCTCCCGACCTCACTTATTCTTCCCGATGATCTGACCGTTTAATCCCAATAATGGGAAAATACTTGTACCAAATTCTGCATACATTTTGAACACAAAACTGAGTTAATAATCTTGGAAAAACCTTTTAAAATATCCTAATTGAACCGAATTACGCTGAAAGCCAAATAATAAACATTGAGTCACTCCAAGACGTGTTATCAATATGGTTCCAAATATCTTCTAGTCTAAGAACACACTATTAAATACAACATATTTTAGTTATTATTTGCTACCAAACAGTAGATTATACAGGTAATTAATGAACCGTACCATTAAGGAACCACTTCAGGTGTACAGCAAATTGATTTTGCGGATTACCAAATCTTCTGTTGCACATTATTCTTAGTAAAATATTTCTTGCTTAATGCATAGTTCGTATGAATAAAATAACGTGAATGCTTCCAGGAAACTGTTCGTATTCTGAGGCTCTTGGAAAACGAGCAAATGAAACATTTTTTAAAATTTTCAAATATTTGTTCACAATACCCCTGTAATTCTTATATCAAGTTTAAAAAAATCCTTCTCAAGACACTTATGAACATTTAAAAAAGAAATGTTAAAAGCCATAAATATTTCTCATGCGTTTGGGAAGCCAGTCGCGACGGCTCCTCCCATGCTATTTATATAACATAACGACACATAGGTACCGTTTAACTAAAAAGTATTACAGATACAGACGTGACATTTTTGTTGTGTGATTGTTATTACTTAAGGCATAATTTCATGCAATTTGAGTGTTATATTAGATAAATGGTTCAAATTATAAAACAAAACTAAACATTGCTTAAAAAATTAATAACTAGTGAAAAAGTTATATTTTTTTATTATAGCCTATATTTGTTAAAATCTAACAAAAATGCATGGCATTACTCACCATAGTATGGAGAAGGTATGTACAAAATTTGAAGATGATACGTTGAATAGTTTTTTAAATAATGGTTCCAAAGTTTTAAAAAACACAGGTTTCAGGAAATTGAGTTTAAAGTCAAAAATTTAAACACTACTTCTAAAATCCACCGCGACAGTAATCAGCACTTTCACTCTCTTCTCGTTTCTTCTTCAAAAGCCTCCTTCTTACTCTCTTCTTCTTGTTTCCCTCTCTTACTTCTATATTGGCTCTTTTTATCCTTTCTCTATCAATGTTCCGTAGGCCTTCGACCATAATCTTTCCGGGTTGAAACCCCAGGAGCTTGAGGACATTAGTATTGGCTATGGATCCCTGATGAAACACATGCCAGCATCAGTTTCACCTAATTTAATTACATTTAGTCCTACAAAAACAGTTTTTGGCAATCTGTGCCAAATAACACAATTCAGACTCTCCTTCGGGTTCTGAGTTTTCCCGTGTAAGCACCGTTTCAAAAGATTTGGATTTGACAAATCTCTAAAATCAGGTTTGATCAAATCCATGACAGCATCTGGCAAAGAGTGTTTGTTGCTGTAGGCTTCTCCTTTTTGTTTCTGCTTATTGTACTGACACAATGTTTCGCTATCATTAGGACACAGCTGGTGCTGAGGCTTCTCGTCAGAAGACAATTTATGGTAAAAGGTAGCCCATATCGCTTTTTGCATAGCCACAACGCTTTCTGTATTTTTCCTAATGGCTAGGCCATAGTACCTTTGCAACTCGTATATCTCTTCATCTGTTACTCTTCCTTTGCCTGCCAATAACTTACCATCGCTCAATTTCACGCCTTTATTTTCTTTCTTCAACTTCCGCAATCTGGTGCCTACACGTTTCTGTACGTGTCCAACACATTCTAACTTATACTAACATTATCACCATATGGCTTACTCTCCAGAACCGCTGCAAACCCCTTTGAGTCGCCATCACCCAAGTATTAGGTGTAGCTTAGGCCTAGCTTTGCCTCAGATCGTGCACAAAGGATTTTAGCTCCGACCACCTCCATTCCACCACTGGATCCTGAATTAGTTTTGGTGCATAGGCCAGAGTTCTTATGTGCCTCTTTTCTTTCCGGCGTTGATGACAAACTTCCTTGAGCACAAAAATTGCAATATTTAGAAATGCACCCAAAGTCTAAGACTTTTCCTGAGTCAAACGAAGTTACAGTAACAATGCCGTTCATCGATGTGTGTCCCCGATTTTCTCAGATTCCATCGGACGCAGCAGCCACATCTCGGTTTCAGTTGCAGCATTTCTGAGTGATGTATCACAAACGTCAGTGGCCGCACTTAAAATTAACTTATTGTGCAAGTTAGGTTTTTTGGTCGGTGCAGCCATGTTCATTACAGCGGAAAATGTTCTTCCAGCCTGAGTTCCTTTTCCTATCGACCTAAGTGCATATATGTATCTCAAGTTCAACTCGTAAGCTCTGTTTACAACCTTAGAATTCATTTTGGTCTGAAATTTTTGGCAATTAGTACACCTTAAAACCATGCGATGAACAATACCTGACTTGAATATGTCATCAAGGCTAATCTCAAGACAATCTGTACAGTCACAAAACTTGCATTTCGAAAAAGATCGAATCAATGCGGACACTTCCTCCAGGTTGATAATGAAATGTACATTTGTATTGTTATACTCACTAACAACAGGCAGTTTAGAACGGTTCAGTTTCTTATAACTAGATGACTTCTTTGGGCTGTTAGTGCTTGTAGATGGCGTAGGCATATCAGAATCATTGTTCGAAGAGTTAGTGTTAGGCCTAGTGCGTGTAAACTGATTACCTAAAAACTTACTGTTACGGTTAAAATTTTAATTCTAGGCATATTAAAAAGTAAATTAGTTTATGTTACAATATAACCTAAGAAACTCTGATGAATAAAAAGACTCTTTCACTAAAACACAAATTCAAACTATAACACTTGATCACTAAAGTAAACAAACAGTTTGGTAGATGACACATGATAGTGTTGTCAAATGATTATTTTACAATGCAGAATATAAGCAAACCAATGTAGCCAACCTAAGCAGAAAAATAAATTCCAAAGTGAAACAATATACTATAACAAATCACTCCTAACGCAGGCCAGTCTTAGAGCGAGCTTCAACATTGAGTGTAAGGGTTTACTAACAAGTTTTATATCAATAACGAAATATAATAACTATAAAGTGTTATATATAATATTAATCTGGAAGAAACATAGAATTAAAAAATATTATTTTTAAAATATCCATTTTTTATATATTTTCGCGACTGCCTCCCCTTTTAAGGAACCACTTCAGGTGTACAACAAATTGATTTGGCGGATTACTAAATCTTCTGTTACACATTATTCTTAGTAAAATATTTCTTGCTTTATGCATAGTTAGTAGGAACAAAATAACGTGAATGCTTCCAGGAAACTGTTCGTATTCTGAGGCTCTTGGAAAACGAGCAAATGAAACATTTTTTTAAATTTTCAAATATTTTTTTACAATACCCCTGTAATTCTTATATCAAGTTTAAAAAAAACCTTCTCAAGACACTCATGAACATTCAAAAAAGAAATGTCAAAAGCCATAAATATTTCTCATACGTTTTTTAAAGTAAGTTATTAGGAGCTGTATTATATTTGACTAAGAATCATAGCTAGGTACATAAAAAAAACTTGGTGGATTAAGGTAAAATAACTCAATAAAAACAGTATAATGAATGTATGTCATCAGGATAAATATTTGAATCTGTAGGGTAGCAAATCGAAATGTAATCTCGGTAGAATTGCATTAGTATGCTGAACATGAACTAAGACAACCGAGCAAATAAAGTTATCTTACTCCAGAATTTTTATAACTTTACACAACAAAACTTCAATTATCTTATCTTGGATTATATTATAAGCATAGATTCGCTTATTTTTATAAGCAGTCGCAAAATTTGAAGTATACAAACCAGAGTTTTTGAAATTATTTATAAAATGCATGTGCTATGTTCCAGAAAAAGAAGTTTTTAATTACGCATTTTAGAAGTAATTTTTCTGTATTTATTGCTTAAATGGCAAGATTACTGATACTTTAACCAAATTAAAAGAAATAAGGCAACTTGTACCACTAAAATTTATATAGTATTGTTAATTGTAAAAATGTTTATTATTTACATTTAGAGATTCATGTTACGAAGGACAGGCCAGTCTTTTAAAAATTATATTGTTTGTTTATATTATGTATGTCTGTCTAGCCGCAAACAACAGTTGATAGAAAAGGTCCTAGACGTTAGAACTTAGTGAATAGCTTTTTCGTTATACAAGTAAAATTCTATATATGCAAAATGAATAGTAAATATAAAATTCGGAATTTTTGAAACTGGTCTTATTATTAAACAAAATCGCAGAATAAAAAAAATGTAAACAAACTGAGTGTAGACGTTTTACATTTAAACATGTGAGAAAGTAACAAAAGGCATGTACCATGTTTTGTAAGGTACTTTATGGGTTGTTTGGTTAATCCTTCCGATCTCTGTCGAATAATACACACACACGCACACACACACACACACGCACACACGCACGCACGCACACACACACATACAAACACACACACGCACACACACACGCACGCACACACACACACACAATTATATATATATATATATATATATATATATATATATATATATATATATATATATATATATATTCGCCGCAGAGTGTCCGTCCTGTCCCTGTGTTAGACGTGGGACACGTGTTCTTTACATGTCCACGCTTAAGTTCACAACGTAATGACTTGAAAATGGTACTCAACCGGTCATTACAACCAGAAAGCCTAGGAAAAGCAATGCGGGGATCGAAGGCTGCTTGGGACGCGTCCAATACTTTCGCAACGACAGTTCTTAAGAAGCAGCGGTCCATCGAAAGAAAGAGAGCCAAAGACATGGAAGAAGTTGATTGAAGAAGTCACTACCTGAAGAAAGAGCTGATGCTCTATATCTTCTCTCCGTGAAGTAATGCCTAGCGGTGGTTTCCGCGTGGATATAGAGGTCAGAGAAAGAGGAGGTTTTTAGTCGGTGTTGACATCTGAGTCCGACATACACAGGCCAAACGACTGGTCCTGCAGGATACGTAAAAGTATTTATATATATTTATATGTTTTTTTATATAGATATATATATATATATATAAATATATATATATATATATATACCGGGTGAGTTTTTTAAAGTAATCCAACAGTTAATTTTTTTATTTACACGACTTAGCACCACACTTTTGACAAACATTTTTTAAATTTATAGTTTTTCAATATCTCTAATGGTTCAGAAGCTACGTGGACTAGAAGTTTTTCATCATCAGTTGCTTGAATTCTTAAAGCACGTTTAATCAATGTTAGTTTTATGTGTTGTTTGTGTTTTTTATGTGTGTAGTTTGTATGTGTTTTGATATTAGACATATTTTACGCTGAGCATTAATAATTTTGCTTTGATATTCATCTAACTTTTCGACTAAATATTTGTTAAAAAAGATTTGAGATAAAAAAAGATTTCAGAAGCATCGACTTAGATAGAAGCAAACACATTTAAAGAATACATATTTTATTGAACACATTAAAAATTATCTGAAAAATTATTATTTTAATACCAATTCCAAAACAAAGGACCAGTTATAATAGCTTAGTAACTTTACAAGTTCAAATCATATGTCCGAAGTGCCGCCCTTCTGCCTCAATGCACTTTCTGAGTCGTTGCACATGCACTCTATGTAGCCTGATTAAAACGACTTCGCCAATTGAGCTGCACTAGTTGCGTATCCTTTCACGTATATCTTTGGGAGTTGTAGGGGGCGTGCGGTACACCTTATCCTTTATGGCTCCCCGCAGAAAAAAATCCAAATGAGAAAGGTCAGGTGATCGAGGAGGCCACGCTACCGGCCCACCTGTACCTATCGATCTTTCTTAAAATCTCTCACTCACCGCATTTCGGGCAGCTTAAGCGTAATGCGGAGTGGCGCCATCTTGCTGACACCACATGGTGTTCATGATTTGAATAGGAACATCATCCAATAGGACAGGGAGAGTTTCTCTGATAAATTCAGCACACTGCGGACCGTTGAGGTTTCCATCAAAAAAGTGGGGACCAATAATCTTACTGCCTAGAATGCCACACCACACGTTAAGCGACCATCGCCTCTGATGATCTAAGGTGCGCATCCAGTGAGGATTAGTAGTAGACAAATAGTGCATGTTGTGCCTGTTTACCTCACCAGTACTCACAAATGACACCTCATCTGAGAAGAGAACCATTCCTAAAAACATGGGATTATTTTCAACTACCAGTAGCAACCAATTGCACAATTGCAACCTACGGAGAAAGTCTGCATCCAATAACTCTTGATGTAAACTCATTTTAAAAGAATGAAATTTGTGCCGTTTTAATATGTTTACAGTGGAAGTTTGACTTACTCCTAATTGACTTTGGAAATTGGAAATTGACAGCTGGATGGTGACAAAATGCAACAATTAGATTTGTAAACAATGCTGCCAACCCAAATACAGTATGAAACTAAAATACTCTGAATCATATTTGTCAAAGTATTACTTAATGATTAATCCACGTAGCTCCTGAACCATTAGAGATATTGAACAACTCTAAATTGCAAATATGTTTTATTTTTTTAGAGTAGAATCTAAAAACAACATAAAATACAGGGTGTTCCATAAAAGATTTTAAAGTTGGCCACTATATTGGAAAATGGGTAAACCCGTTTTTAGGGCAGTCCCACACTACAGGCTGGCCACCTGTGTGCGTAATTGCATTTTTCCTGCCTCTCCCTCAAAAAAAAAAATCTTCAAAAAATTTGAAAGTGTATTCCTAAATGAAACTTAAAATTGAGCAAGTTCCAAATTTAAAGTGTGATGCTAAGACGTGTAATTAAAAAGTTAGCTATTGGATCACTTTAAAAAACTCACCCGGTATATTTATTTGTATATGTATATGGTTCAGTTTATATATTACTAGTCAATAATAATAGGAAATGTATGTTTATTGTTAAAGAATGTGATTAAAGGCCTCTTCTCTACTACCAGTATAGTAATTTTATTTTTATTAGTTTTGCAAGTAGCCTACTCGTTGCTCTTCATGAATTACTTTTATTTATATTTACTGCTCACAACTGTGCAGCAAATTCATAGTCATGTATTTGTGTAGTCCCATATTAAATCAGTGGAAACTAATAAATAGTGCTTTACTTGTTTTTTTTTTTGTATAATTACAAAATAAATGTTTTCAATTTATACACAGTTAACTTTACTCGCTGGTTTCGCAACATATTATTGTTACATTACATTAATTATTACTTCTTCACAATTTCCTTTTGATAATAATTTATATATATTTTAACAAGACAGGATATAGTTCATAGATTGGGTTATATTTGAATAAAAACAACGGCATACACATTACTTGGATTAATGCAGCCGAAGAAGCAATCTTTGCACGTTTTAGTACAATTGATAACTATCTGACATACAGAGTGTTACCAAGTCTCCCTCTATGATAACAATTTAGACTGGTTGCACATAGAACATCCTCTATACTTTTCAAAAGTTGGTTTTTCCAATCCATTCTTAACGTAACTCTTCTCCAGACCCAAAAGATTTTGACCAATGTCACCTAAATTGTGTGTGAGAAGACTCATACTGTCATTTTATATTTGATTACACGTATCGTTTGATGTCCTTCAGCGCCAAAAACTTATAACTTTTAAATTGCAATTTATGACGTATATATGATAAATGATAAATGAATTTATTCCATCATAATAGTACATTGTACAAAACATAAGACTGACTTGGAATTAACTGACCACTTCTACAAGTAATGTGGTCAGTGGACAACAATACAAAACATGATTGTTATCTGAGTCCAGAAAGACAGTACAAGTTGTTATCAGCCTGGCTGCTCTCCGTGGCGTCTAAACACTTATCACTTGGATATGGTTTCAACAGAAACTTTTCACTGCACACAACTGCTATGCTTAATATTATTTACAAGAGCAAATGGTTAATAAAAAAATATTATACTTATATATACTAAAGACTACAGAAGCTATATACATATGAATAGTGAAATAAAACATTACCTACATTATTGGAAATTTATATAAATATAGCCTATACCTAATTATGTAGTATACTATTCGTAAAATGAGTTACAGTTTTCATTTAAAAATAATAAAGTTCTAAGCTTGTTACAAAAATTTCTACTATTTACAGATAATTTGACTTCGAAAGGCAATTTGTTGAAAAAACTCGAACCCTTATAAAGAAATGATCTTTTAAAAATGGATTTATTAACTTTTGGTGTTCTGAACATACGACGGTCTATGCTTCTGGTGGCATAATTAAGGTCCGTTGTTCCCAAGTTACCACTTTTAATGTAAAATAGTCTCAGAACCTTAAAAATAAATAAATGCTGTAGTGGCAATATTTTTAATTGACAAAAAATGGGAAAGGAGTTATCCCGTATTCGTTTGTATGTTATAATTCTCATAAAATGATTCTGTATTACTCTTAGCCTCTCTATTAAATATTTAAAAGCCCCTCCCCAGCAAACGATTCCATATTGAAGTCTAGAATTTACCAGAGCAAAATAAAGAGTATTTAATAAGCTTTCATCACAGAAGTTTCGCAAAAAATAAAATTTTCTAGTAGTCGATTTAAGTTTGTTTTGCAATAGAGTAATATGTTTTCCCCAAGTTAATTTCGAATCAAAAATTACTCCAAGATATTTAAATTGAGTTTCCTTCTTTATATACTTACAATCACATAGATTATCTATGCTCCCTGTACAGCTTAATTCGTGAAATTTGAAATCATGATTAAAGTTGAACTGATTAAAATCGAAATTTACGTATTTAGTTTTATCAACGTTAACAAACATTCTATTTACTTTACACCATCGTCTTAAAATTAAAAGATCCTCATTAATCCAGTTATGTATATATCCAGTTATGTTGTGTATCCAGTGTATGTGATTATATTTTCCAGTTATGTAGTATTGTCAAGATCACTCTGGTCATATGCAAGAATTGCGTGCAAACGTGGTAATTTGTAGGCGCTTACTAAAGTTTTCGACGATTACCTGCCTTTCTCTGAGACTAGTGCGACCAAGTCTACCATTATAGGCGAAGGGTTGAGAGCGAATTTGATCGTATGCGAACACAACCTGGTTTTGTGTAAAATCGATTAAAGTGTTCGTGCCTTATTTCAAACCATTGATGTACGAAAGCTAATTTTCGAAATATGTTTATATTCATTTACATTATATTTACATTTGGTATGATATTGCATACATAAAATACTTATATGAAGGGGTAGTATTGCATATACATGGAATGTTGGCACCTCAGTTATCTTTCTTCTGACATTTTACATTCCCCACGCTATTTCCTATTCTCCTTGTATTACAAGATTTCCATACAGAATCATAAGATTTTGCATCTACAGGTACAAATGTAAAATCCATTTCTATTAAAGATACACATTTTTCTTTCTTCTTTTTACTACTTATCACCATTTATCTCGTCCAAAATGATCATTACTAATAAAGCATTATATTTTGACTAGCCCATGACAAATATTATATATTTGAGAAATACTTTTATGATGATATACTCCTATCAGTACATATGCCAGAAAACCTAGATTCTTAACAATTAAATCAATATGTAGTATGAATTGTAAAAAAAGTTCAATTTATATCGCCTGGAACTATTAATAATATTGTAAGTGGTAAGTCCACTTCAGAACTAATAACACTTCTGGGCAGCGGCCACTCAAAAGCTGCTAATAGTGCAGCCACAACCAAGTGCAGTAATTGGCAAAGTCCAATCAATGTTAATTGGAGTTACCACCTCTTAGAGCAAAGTGTTATCATTTCTTGAGGGCATTTTAGATTTGCTTTCAATGTTCACTTAGTATATTGTTTACAAAATAGTTAAAATGCGTTATTACCAAAGAGAGTTATCAATTCAAACTTTAACTTAACTTTTTATACTAATATCTATGAAGTATTAGTGACTATAGGAAAACAATTGTTAAATTTGTACAAGTATATTTCAAGATAAATGTCATACTTTATCTCTAATGGTGATTGATAAGCTCCAAAAATATTTTCTAGATCTATAGTTTTTAAAATCAGTATTATTTGTTTGAAATTGTTTGAAATAGGCTCCGAAATCTCCAAATCTACACACACACACACACACATATATAATAGGATTTGTATTATTACAACCCTTTTACACTCGTTAGCTATTACCTGCGGTGTTGTTTGCATTACCTCACATAACGATTCGCAGAATGAGCTCAGGATATTGGTACAATATTTTACGATCATTACAATGAATATACCCGTTATATAGCAATCATTATGCAATCATCCAATGTAGTAGTCCTTGGAGATACTCCCAATCGGAAAATAAAATATATCGGTTACTCAGTTGAGTAAAAAGCATCATGCGATGCTGAGAAACACTGTTATTGTCCAAAAATGTCATAATAATTTCGTTATAAAACGTCTCAGAATTAGGTATTCTTCTGAAAATCAGATATTTAAGAAATGAAAGAACATCTAAATGTTCTTATTAATAGTTCTTATTTGCACCTACCCCTACGTAGTAAATTCATCAGAAATATCGATCAGTTCCACGTGAAAACTACAAAGTAAGTAAGCTAACTGCTTTGTGCCCTGAACATATGTGAGGTCTGCAGACAATCTAACTCTCCAGTGAGCCACAACAAACACGTTTTCGAACGATCTTTAATGAACTGTTTGTAATAAATCATTAACTAAATTGTTATGATTATAACATTTAATATAGTTAACAGCTATAAATTAATAACTGAAGCTCAATTGAAAATCGTAAAAAGGTCACTGTATTTTATAAAGTTAGTGATCCATGCAATATCCTGCTGCAATTATTACCATCCCAGAATCTTTTGTTTATTTTTATTGTATGAGTTGAATTCCTTTGTGTTCAAAGAACGCTAAAAAGAACTAATCAAGTTATAAACTCATAAATAATATACTTTAAAATATACAACATATGCTCATAAATATACAGAAAAGGAGTTTTATTAGTATTTTCATTCAAATCAAACGGTTTTGGTTGTCAAATTAAGGGCTTTAATGTTATGTATATATTTCAAAAATATAATTCCGTTGGTAGGCACATCTCGAGTTGAATTTAACCAGTAACAAGAGGAGACAGTAAATTAGTGGCCGGGGACCGCACTGAGGAAATTAATGTTCCCACAACCTCAACTCGTAATTCTTATTGTTTATGTGTTTGACAATTTACTAACTTGATTCTCAGTTGCTTTTCTCATTTGAAATCCTTAACTTATTCTGAAGTTATGTATCCCTTCGAATGTTACATATTTGTTATAAGGCAATAAGATTTGTTTCAGTTTTTCTGCGTGATATATCGTTGTTATTTTCGTGATAATGCGTGATGTTAAGTGTAACAGTACAACAACATTAATAATTTTAACTGTTCATAAAAATGTATTTTTCAGGATTTCAGATATTTGACATGATGTTATAAAAATTTTAACGTTTTACTGTGATTAAAATCCCAAATTTTATCTCAGACGTTCAGTACAGAGGTACAGAGGATTCATATCTTATTCTTAGTTCGTAATCTTAGTTTACTCATTCTAATTTTTGCCCATGAACTGATATAACTTAGTCTACTATCAGTAAAATTGATTTTGTTTAAAGTTTTAGTATATATAAAATGGGTTTACAAGCCAATCTATTATTTTTCTATACTTAAGTTAGCTACCGCGACTGGGCTATCAAGTAGTGAACATGTGGTTCCGGAGAAACGTTTTTATCCATGTGTTTGTGTGTGCTCTGTTTCTGTGTGTTTTATGTTATTTTTAATCAATAATGTCATATACTCTACAGAGAATATCAGCTTATTTTAATCGTCGACCACTATGTGACCATGGTGCATTACAGCGTCGAGAAGCAAAGACTTAAGACAAAAATAGTTTGTAAAAACCTCGATTTATAAATCTGAGATATAATGTGCGTATAGTAGACAGGAAAAAACTACTGAAATACTTTGGTCATTATTTCACACATATTAATGTAATACCTCATCTACAAACGTGTCTGGACTTATAGAGAAACCAGAATGTTTTCTTCCTATACGTTTATTGTATTGATCGAGTCATAGATTAAAAATGTTTACATTGAAATTAAAAAACACATACCATTGTATTGATCGAGTCATAGATTAAAAATGTTTACATTTAAATTAAAAACACATACCTAATATTTTACGTCGGTATCATTGAATCCATCTATATCTTAGGGAATTAAAACTATTATATATAGAACTGTTGGGGCTGCGTGGCTTACGCAATTGTAGATTCCTCACAAGAGAATAGGGTGACTAAAACTGGTTATTACTTAGATCAATAACAGCTTAACATGACTTTTACCATCCCATCATGTTTGGTGATGTAATTAAGATATATTGATAAGGAAAATCAGCATATTGAGAGCCACAAAAATGTATGTATACTATATTATTAAAACTGTAGTATATTAAAACATTACAATAACATACCGTATCACATACAATTTTAAGATCACTCGAAAACTGTATTACGGTGAAAAATTATTAAACATATTTTTGTTTACTGAAACTTTTATGAATTAACTGAACATGGATATCAGGATTATTTTCTGCCACAGTATGAACCAAGAAAGAGGAGTTTTTTGTTAAATTAACCTAAAAGATTACTTAACAATTATTTTAATTAATGTTTTGCCGCAGTTAAAACTTACATCTCATGAATATTTAGTATTAGGCTTGAACAAACTGCAGATTTTAATTAAAACATTACAAACAACAGTTTAGTAGTAGCACAGCTCCAAGTGGTTCTTACTTGAACATTTCTTATTGTTTTATCAGACCGACAAATAATATACAAGCCCATTATAGAGGTATGCATATTTTGTATAGTCCACATCTAGTACAATAATCTAGGTATAGTTACTTTCAAGGTTACGTTGTAATATATTAATTTTGTTGTAGTGACCAAACACGTTCTAAATACTTTGGATTCATGTACGCATTTAAAAATATTAACCTTTTGAATAGCATTATAATAGATTATATAATTTAATAGATAAATATGTTAACACACGTGTTACAAAACTGTGTAATTGTTTATAATGTTATTTAGATATACGTTACTTCAGTAGAATTACATTATAAAGAAAATAGCAGTTCCCCTTGGCAAGTTTCAACGTTATATAAGAATAACTGCTAGTTTTACACCCTCTCTCATGGCCCTTGTACGTGATGATAGTGATAGCGACAACAAAGGGAGATGTACTGTTCCCTCGAGTCTCTGTGAAGCTGTTCTCTGGACTGAATATATACCCGCAGGGCTTGTAGCTGCTTTTAGATATGCCGACCTGAACAGTTGTACCAGAACATGACTAACTACGTACACAAGACAATGCATCACACTTCCGCATGATTACATCATATAAGAATATGATGAGCTGATCCGTCTTTTCATCGAGTACCTCATCATAGAATGTACATACTATCTAAACAAAGTTATTATTTACAATTTAAAATATTAAAAGTCTTATGACAACATGTCAACAAACCATTCATTATTTCTTACTAAATACTATTTACCAATTAGTTCAGTTTTTAACCATCGTATGAGATAAGAATTCTCAAATATAGCTTATTTTTGGATCTGTTATACAAGCCAGTTAAACTTAACCGGATAAATCACTGTTGTCACTTACATCTGGACCGTCCATTGGACATTCAGAAGCGGCATATCGCTAATCGCAAACGTTGGAGTGAAGACAGTAGTTGTTCTAGTTTTTTTAAATAGATGATTGTTGGAATAATTTTGACTCCTATATGTATCAGCAATTTTAAATGTGCAGAGGAATAATTATACCTGCCCGCTTGGTCTAGTACAATTTAGAACAGAAAAAGGCAGCAAGAGTTATGTTGGAGAGCTACTATCCCTCCTTCTTGTGGCTGATCCATAGGATTCTGGCTGAAGGTAGCTTCAGTCGTCCATCTTACTCATCTTGCGTATCCTTGAAACATGAATCTTTTAAATATCTTTATTCTTATAAATTAATTAGATTAAACTTTGTATAGAAAGAATATTATCTTAACAGCTCGTAAAATGTATTTATAAACCATCTCCATTGGATTGGAATCACGGTATACGAGTACTTCTGAAGGATAACAGAGAACTATTCTTTGAAATACGTGAATAAATATAAACTTACAAACCAATTCTATTGAAATTATATAGCGTTTGCGATAAAACAGCTTTGGACTGCGGTTTTATTACGTATTGATTTCACGTTAATTTTAAATACATTTATTATGGTTACAAATAGATAACTTTTAAGTCGCCCTCTCCTGAAGTTGTCGTTAGAGAATAAACCCCAGCTTAATGTTGTAATTTAGTGTCTGGTAATGCCTTAAGCAGAGACATAAAACTTTTCATCGTTATGCTTCAAACTTAATGCCTATGAATAATTTAAAACATAAAATTCATATATAAATGAAACTGATATAAAACACTAAGGATTAAATTGTTTTATATTCTTTTAGTACAATTGTTTATAACCTGTAATAAGAATATTGAAAATTTACTAAAATTTCGTAAGTACGATGGTACCATAAATGTACTAACATAAAACGTATTTCGTAACATATCTTTTAAATTAGAAAAGTTCACGTTTAGGCAGGTGTCCTTATAACGATTATTATGAAAGGTTACATGAGCTTCTCCTTATACCACAAATATATAGGAGTTACTTAGGATTTCTTTCTAAACCGTAACAGGATTATAAATCATAGTGTATATTTTCTTTATCTGGATAACAAGACAAACTCTTGTATGACACTGGAAATATCTTAGACCAGAAGTATGACAAGGGCTAAAAGTGAACGCTTTATGACCGAAGCAGGTTTGTGGACAACAAGGCAGACTCAGCAATGGCGACTAAAATATTATTTATTAGAACCAGAGAATATTCTACAATTCCAAAACATTATGTAACAGTCAGGTTAAACTCTGATCCTCTTAACCATGTTTAATAAAAGAATATATATCTGATGTATGCCTTCTTACGTTTAAAACCTTTCATAAGAATCCATTACATTACATAATACTCGTAAGTGCTTTTACTAAGTAGTTCAAAAACCTCGATTTTGAAAATTGCTTGCGAAGCCGTGGGCATCAACTAGTATAAAATAATATTTATAGCATACATAATTGTATTGTTTACACATACATGGTCAGGTAATAACTAGAATGTTTACGTGTAATTTCATTCATTTATTACAAATACATTTAGTTAGGGTTGCATATTCGGTCCGCATGAGCTTCAGTTTTGCGGCAGTCAAACGATAATACTATTGTATTTTATTAATGAATCTGTGAGTGTCTATAAACTATGTATCCCCTTCCGGAACTTCAATTCTGTTAATATAGTGACTTAACAGTCTGCTTAAAATATTTAAGAAATCGTACCCGAATGCCTCTTACTGTCTCTTAAAGCTGATTGGTTTGCTACATTTCACATTTTAATGCACAACTATGAATTTTCATCAAGACCGTGATCAGTGATTGCTTTAACTGCATGTGTTAACATGTTTGGTACTCCAGGTTGGTATTATTTCCAGCTTAATCAATTTAAGAATCAATCAAATACTCAGGTTTCTATTGCCTCCAACCAAATACACACTGGAATAGTAGGTGGTATATGGATGCCCATCAGGGATACATGGGTTTTGATTGTGGATTAAATACCACATTTGGGAGTTCATGAGGACTGTGAGTAAATTAAATAGCTCTATAGACCTATTTCATTCGCATAATTATCCATAACATATTTATTAGTAAATTATATTTATTTATGTATATTTATATAATATATATTACATATTATACATTATATATGTATAATTACAATATACATAATTACAATATACAATATAATGTAAATATACATTATATAATATATAATGTATATTTATATACATATACATGTATATGTATATTTACATTTATATAATTATGTATATTTATTAAATACATTATCACAGGTGAAGGTATTTCCAAAATAGCGAATACCATTCTGCCCAGCTACTTCACTTAACTAGGTACTTAGCTATGTTATGTTACTTAGCTATAGTACTTAATTGGAAACATATGGCCCATTTTATTGCGAGTGCAGCTTTTTTATAAAATAAATAATTTGATTGGATCCTCTGTGGCTTTACATTTAGCTTCAACACCGGGTAAACGTAATCAATTGTCTATTTAAGCTTAATGACTCTAACGATTGGTTAGTTAATGCTTAAGAAGTGCAGGAAAGTAAAATATTTAGGAGTATGTTTACAGTTAAGTAAATTAAATTTTAATTTTTTAAGTTTAGAAATAGATAACAAGTAAAGTAAATTTCCCAATGAACAATGAAATTGAAAATTTAAAAATATGACAAAAATGTTGATAAAGTAGTAATTTTTATTTGTAAAAAAAAGATAAGAAGATATAAAAACAAATTTTTTAACTATAGTATCCAAATATAGTAAATATTTATAACCTCACAGAATATTAGAGTCTTCGTCGGAAAAATATTTTGTCTAGGTGAAAACCAGTAATTTTATAGAATATCCATACGACACCAGATTAGGATTAAATAACATACAACAGTCAGATCCGGTAAAGACACTAAGGAATGACTAATCCTGTCCGGATGAATCAAAATACCATGGAAAATTACAATTGAAAAATATAAACAATAAATAAGGGCTGGGAGTTCAAAATGAAGACAAAATGGGGATATCCCATAAAATGTTTATTTTAATGTGACTCACCGCGTGTAGGCTTGCCACCAATTGCAAGCGAAGAATGGACTACTTTTCAGACCGGTGAAGATAGGCTTCAGCAAAGTACAGTTCAGCTAACAACCTGGATACTCTGAAGGTTCACTTTAAATTGTGATATTAGCAATGTTTTATGTTAGGAACAAACAAATCACGACACAGTTTGTCTTTTTTAACCTAGTCTTGCATAGCAGCACAGCTAATCCATAATGGTGTGGAAGGACGTCAGAACACGAAGAGTTAACAGGTGGTGAAAACCCCACTATACTAGTTTTAGATAAATAACAAAAAAGAAGCGTATGCCACACTAAAGCATATGAGAAAACATCGAGGAAACAAATATATATGGCCCAACGCAACGTGAGGAAAAACTTCGTACACACGCGACCTAAACTAGAGCGCGAAAATTGCATCTAATCACTACGACATTAAACCCTGGACTAAGAGACAACTGATGTAGCCAGTGTCAACTCCAACCACGCAATTCAAAACTAGTGCATAAAAGCCAATGAATAAGGATCAGTAGAGTTCAATGATTTTATGCACATATCTGACTTTACTAGGCCAGTATTACTTTATACACGCAGGATTATTTGAAACACAATTTATAATATGAAATATAATGTAAAGATCTATTAAAGTAAATGTTAGTGCAAATATTTTAAAGCAGAGATCATGAACAGTTTTAGAGTAGCAACATATAGTTAAGAAATAATCTAGGGATTAAAGTAAGGTAGAGATCAGTTCAGTCCGCTAATCGTTGTGCATGAGCCCTTGACTAGGGAATGGCTGGCGCTGACAAAAGATGTGACAAGGGGTTTTTCCTCGCTACTGTAAGTAACATCTTCGAATTGAAAAGAAATTAGGGAAGTGACTAATTAATAGATCATAAAAAAGTTAAGAAAATACATCAAATCGATACACGAGATGACTCTATAAAAGTTTTAGTTCAATATCAATGGACTCTCCACAATGAGAAGAATGTCTAAATTAATTAATTTTGTTAAGCTTTCTATGTCGCATTGTAAATAAAAAAAACTTTACTCATATTCTCCATAATAATAAACATATAAACCGATAATATGGAATTTTTTTTAGAAACAAACATCTTCTACCTTTTACAAAACAAGTAATTATATGTATAGAAGGAGCATCACATTTTACCACAAACTTTATTGAGTTATCGTTGGCTTGTTAACTCCGCTCAAGTTAAGAAAATGTATTCCCTAAAACCTGTTAGTTTCTTATAATCAGAGATTAGTGGAAGAGAAATAAAGTGATGAAAGACGAAGATGGATTCTGTTCATCACTATGAAGACATTTCTTAACACCTTTTTATTGTATCAAAATGTTTGTGTCACAGGCAATAAAACTCCAATAAACATTTAACCGGAGACGAAAGAGTGCGGTTAGAATATTTACAATAAATGTAGGTAACGTTATATGTCGGGACAGGGAATAGAAAATGCTGAAAAGCCACTGAAGCTACAAAATTACCAGAAAGACTAATTTTATGGGAAAAGCCAGTACATGCAAATGAGAGTACAGTTTTACATTGAAATCTTGAAATAAAAATTATATGGTAGTCTCTTTTCAAAACACTCATATTTGTACTTGCGTAACATTTATCTAAAAATGTTTTGTAGCTATAACAAACTATACAAGTAGTAAGTCAAAAAATTACGACTAATTACTGTAAAGTATTCCTCAATATATTTTACTTCAAAAACAGAGGTATTTGGGTGAAATGTATTAGAATAGTGCATCTCTTTAACGACACTGCAGAGGAATGTCCGCAAGATTAATGTAACAACTGGGTCACAAGATGATAGTTAATTAGCGTTCCTTAGTGTCACCTAACTGCGAGATATGCTGTCTCGTAATTAACTAGTTTAGTTTATGAACACTATACAGCACCGTTCACATTAATTTCGCAATTTCTAGAAATTAATAAAATGTTTATCAGTTAACGTTTTATTAATTAAAATTAATTAAAAAGTAATAGGAATGGACATTTTATCTATGCTAATATACTATAGCACATCTAGCTATTATAGGAACATTCTCAGGATAGCTGCTTATATCATTGTGGAAGAACCCTAAAGTAAAAGTTCGTACCTTTCTTAATTTTGTATTTTTGAAACGAATGCAGAGATATATATTATATATATATATATATATATATATATATATATATATATATATATATATATATATATATATATATATATATATATATATATATATATATATATCAGGTAGGCCTACCTATTTTTCAGGAGGTACAGAAACAGGAATAGAAGGTAATCAAATGTTTCTGCCTCTTTGGTAAACTGCAGCTGACATAGTCTACACTTATTTAGTTAACAGTTAATTTTTGATTATGCATCGTAATTTATAATTATTTCCCGAGTTGTTAAATATTCCAGGAAACCTTTCCTATTTTTCTCTTAATATAGAGAGTTGGCCGAATCGGTCCAGCTATTCTCAAAATTAGCGCTTAGCATATTTGGTCATTCATTTTTAATTATGATATAATGAAGTATATGAGCACATAAATAACTATGAACATAAAAACGAGAAATTTAGGCTAAAATATAATTACCATCAGTTTATATGTATGTAAGTTGATAAAATATAATTATCTGCACAGTATTTTATGTATAAAACACTTTTATTTTTCTGAAGTATAAAAAACATACAGGGTAAAATAAAACTTTACATAACTTACATTTACAACCAAAAAATTACATTTATACTATAGGAATAAAAAACATTTTAAACAATTAAATTTTCAAGCACATCATTTTATTAAACATTATTTCTATTTAGAGAAAATAAGAGGATTCAGTGTTTAAAAATAGATAACAAATTTTAAATTGCTGTATATTCTCACAAATTGTATTTTTTCTTCCCACAAACACAACATATTTCACTATATGTATAATTTTCACTATACACACTATACTGTCATTTTCACCTTATTACATACATACTAAAAAAAACCTAAACGAAAAATTATTTTCTTTAAAAATATTGTGGACGCAAACCAACAGTTAATAAAATTGTCGATTTACTGAATTATAAAGCGTAAGTTTGCCTTTGTTTTACAGGAACAACATATAGAAAATACACAATTAGTTCAAGCTAGTAGAAGAACACCTCAGCTTGAATTTCATTAGGCATTTGACTTGATAACTTATGAATTACAGAAACTAAAATTACTTTAAATATTAGTACTTTTATAACACTTATAACGATTTAAAAACACAGCAAAATAATTATTGCACACGCAAACTAAATCATAGCTTCAAAATAGTTACTTCTATTTAAAAAATCATAACAGCCTAAATTTATTGATTGCTTTAAATCTTCCCGTAATTTGGTTCGTCATCGTCTACAAAACAATTCAGCGATGATTTTGTCAAACATGAAGTAAATGACAGATAGCGGCGCGCTAGCTCTCTCTTTTGCTAATATAGTAAATAGTTATATTTTAATTATACAAATTATTAAGTTGTGCAAGATATATTGTACATGAAATAGCGAGTTATCATTATCATCAAGTTAGGCTGTAATAAAAGTTAGTACTACTTTTCCTTTAATATTTGCATCACACTACATTAGCTGATATTTATTCCAGTAACTACAAAATATCGATATGCTATTTGGCACATTGCGTTCTGTAACTCGATCAGATGTCACAAATAATGTCTCTATTTTCAGTAAATACATTTTTCAAATTTTTTGGGTAATATTTCAGGTTAAAAGTATGCAGAATTTTAGTTCTTATATCTATGTAAAATGCATGACAACTTGTGTCCAATTATGTGTGTTTGGATTTTTTGTTTGGTTTGGTTACTCAACATTCAATTATCTTCACAAACTTTCATATTTATAATATTAATAGGCTATAGGTATAGTCTAAATCACACGAAGACTCGCCACCCTTGTCTTCTTCGATGTGACTATAGTCAAGTGAAATATATAAACAGTAGATAATGTTCGACAATATAATACAAATGACATGCATCTACATCACTTCCAGTAGCCTCACCGGCAATCTTAGTAATACTAAACGGTCAACCTGAGACGAACGAAAACACGCTCTAACTGACCTGATACCTAAACATACCATCACACAGAATTACAAAACTTCACTTGCATTGATTTCCATATCAAATTTATAACTTGAATATTAGTCAGGTAACGCAACAAAGCGTCCAGTTAGCTTGCCTTATAAGATGAGATAAGATTCACCCAACATGCTAAGTGGCCACCGGTGGGAAACGGAGGATGCTCACTGCAAGTCCTTTTGATCCTCTTTATCTAGAAATTTTCGGAACAGAAATCAATGATCCTCCATGGGTTAATCCGTTTTCAGGAATTACAATATAGTAATAAATATTGCTGTAGGTAAAAAATAAGTATGGATAAAGTATAATTGAGTGAGAATGTTTTATATAGGACCTGATTTTATAAAATTAACTTTGTTGACTAAATTATCTTACATCCAATTAACTTGAATATTTTGATGTTTACAAGCTTATGAGCTCACTACAGGGTTAGTATGTTAGTTAACTTTGCATGTTTACTTAATCATTTCACAAACACCGTGAAACTTAGTAGGCATAGTTACATACAGAGTGCATATATCAGTCGAGAATCTGAGTAAAAGTGATGGATTTATAAGACACTGAGACATAAAGTTATCATAGTAATGCTTTGGCACTCCCGGTGATGTGTTATGAATGTTTGAAGAGCTTGTTGTAGAGTGCATAGAGATAGGACAGACAGAATATCAAATGGGAGGTGATTTTATCGACACGGAAAAAGACTTAATATTATTTTAAGACATGATGGCTCTAATTATATAAACCTATAGTTTTAATGTTTTAATTTCATATCCATGATGTGTGATAAGTAAATATCTGTACCTACTTTATTTTATCAAAATGAATTTGGGAGATGTAAGCTAAAAATTCAAATCGGATATAATTATACTACAATAACTATTCAATAATTATGCAAAGTATATTTGGTTCTAAACTTTCCACTTCTACCCTAAAAATTCTAAGCCGTTATAAAATTGAGTTACCAAAGCAGCTATGGTATCTAAAGCGTGCATGACTTCAGGCCTTGGTCAAGAAAACTGACAATAAATACATTAAGTAGTTATAGCTATCATGCAATTCTTATAATCGGTGAAATTTCCAAAACTTTATTAAACAATTACACTTTATGAATGGTATTTGCAAATATAAAAAATCTAAATTATTAGATCACATTGCCAAAATAGAAACAATATTAATATAAAATTGGCTGATGAATTTTGAATCCTATAACTCAAAGAACTCTCTGCACGATATCTCAAAAATCAAATGAGATTTTAATACGACCTTATTAACACATGTACCGACTACCCCGCCTCATACATCAACTATTGGTGCCTTGGTGTTCAGACTGGATTATTAGAACACTGCTATTTAATCCAACTTAACGAACAGATTTTTAATGTGTCATGGGACAAGATATCTCGAGAAATATTTTATCTGTAGACCGAAAAGTATGAATCATCATTCCTACGTAGACATGAATGAGTTATTTAATTCTGCAAGTCCAACCGTAGAGTTTTATTGATGCTCATGGCCTGTCACTTAGTAGACTAAAACACATTCTTTTCTCCCAGAGTATATAAAACATGTTTCTGAATGATTTTCTGAATGTCACGTGATTCGACGTACTCATACCTTGTACAGAAAGTACTCGTAGATACTGGAACTCTTAGACCTTCATTTTAACTTGATAGATATTTACAATACATACTCTTTATGAAAACATCAAATTATCTTGTTATAAAGCGGAATGTTTAAGCTACTGTCACTCATGTGCTTAAACTTGTTAAGGAAACTTCTAGACCCTAAACTAAATGAAATTCACCTAATCAGCCTGGACTCTTTAACTTTCTTCAACTTTCCTAACAGAATTATTGTGTTAAAGTGCTAAAATCTAAACTCATTTTCAACAGGAAAGTCTTTTTTGGGTTTTTTTAATTATCATCTTTGTATTAATGGTAAAATTATAATGCATACGTTAAAACAGTGAATAAATTTTTCGATAGCATTTTTATTTTTAAATATAATTTTTAACATATTTTACTACTGTTTTTTTTTTTTACTTTTTTCCCACAATAGCACTTTATAATAGAGACGGGTATTAAACGATACTATTCATCGGGTTTAAAAAAAGCGCACAAAACCTTTTAAAAGAATTTTGAACATATCAGGATGTAGTTATTATTCTTCCATAAAGAAACTTAGGTTTGAACTTATGAGTTTCAAAAAATAAAGTGGTTTATTGCATGTACAGGGAAAGAATGTTAAGTAGAGGGAAATCAGGTGTCTTAGCTACAAGGGAAACGATGACTTCCTGTACTCAGCTTTACTGAAAAGTAGTTATAGTGGGTGATTAAATAATATTAATTAGTTATTTTATTACGTTGAATTGTTTTGGAAAGAGGACGTATACGTATAATACCAATGTTTGTTGAACTACCTATAACTCTAGTCCTAATCTGGAAATAAACCCCAACTAAAAGTTGTAATGCGCTCGCAAACAACGAGCTTTTACAGTCAGTCACCATCTGCATTGAAATGTGACAAACAGGCCATTATAAGCTCAACCGGGTCTGTTTATCATGCAAATGTGCTGTGAGTTGTAAATGATAAGCACTTTGTATAAAGGGCATATTCATTCATAAAAATGAGGACATCATTACTAACGCTTCAGTTCGAAACTCAAAATTGACTCGTGATTACTTTTATTGTTTCTGATTCTAGTCAGCTTACTTACTAATACTATTCTGTGTACCTTAAGTATTATTTGTTAAACAAAATTTAATAGTATATTAGCCTAAAATGTTTTATATATAACATGTAACTTTTTATATCATCGAGTAATTGTTATAGTTTAAATATACTACCACTAATCCATTTATGCCATCTCATGTCTGCTGAATATAAAATTAAACATAACTCAAACTTAGTAAATTAGATAACAGGTGATAATAATAATAAACTTAAAAAATTATAAACAAAAAATCTGCCATCAGCTGTTATGTATAATATTTCAGAGTTTCTACAAACAAAAATTAAAAATGAGGAACGGACGTTTTTAGTGTGTCTTAATAGACAACAATTTATTGATGTGTGATTCACTCCTTACACTGCAAAATTTTAAATTAAATTCAGGTTTTGGTTAAAAATTAAACTGTCTTAGCATTATTAATCTTATAATTAGCCAGTCTCACGCATAGAGGAATGATTATTGAACCAAAATAATCTTTGAGAATAACTTTATATGGTATAAATCTACAGTATACTTTTGAAAAAGAAAAATTATTAAACTTGATAAGTTTAATGTGGATAAAGAAACCATGGTGACAAAAGAACATTAAGTAATTGTTTTATTCAATCATAGAAAGCAATCTGAACGTGATGGTAATTAATTCATATTTATTATTTCAATTCATTCACTTCGGGCCAATAAATCTTTTAAGTTCTTATATTTTTAACCTCCATACGACATTATGAGAACCAGGAATATAGTGCGTGCAGTTTTTAAATGATTTTCAGAGTTTTCACCACTGGAATATTCTGAAATGGTAATCTAGCATACGGTATCGAAAGAGTTTTAAAACAAGTATTTGACTCCTTTTGAAGAATTAAAAACACAAACCAACAATGCAAACGAGATCAATTGGAAGTACTGTTAGTTATTTTAGAATTGTGTTTATTTTATTTAGTTGAAACCCTATGTTTTCAGTTATTTTATTACATAGTTCACCAATCATATGCACAAATTGTTAGTTGGGTATTATTTTTATTTTTACTTCACCGTCAAATCTAATCCAAGTTCATTGGTTCCTACGGTGACATTATATGAACAATATTACACCAAAGTTAAAATTCAACATGGAAGTAGAATAAAACAAGCTACACGTTTTGGGTCAAAATTTAGAGAATAAGACATTTTATTACAGCATTTATAGGAAACCTAAAACATGAAGTCAAACAATTCATTCAACTTCATACCATCCAATATCCCTAAAACATTAAGAATTTCTTTGTTACGCAGATTATTGAACGTGCTCTTATTGTTACCTAATGTTACTGTAACGTAGAAACTATGCCAAGGAGCTACATACAATAACATATATCACAAAATCAATGCATAGCTTGTGCTAATGTTACTCAAAAGATCTAAAAATATAAAATTAAACCGTTTTTAACTCATTGTTGATGGAATTTGGGTTTGCAGCCAAACAGACAGGATGACGTGTAACAATAGATATTCATGCAAGAATGGTTTACAGAAATTGTATATTGTAATTGTAGGTAATTTAAACGTTTTTAATTTATAAGAAAAAATTAAACACTTCCATAATAATGTTACTGTAGAAGTTATAAAACCATTTAGTTGTACAGAATTAAAACCTAAACTTGTGTAGTACCACCAGTACAACTCCAGAAATTAAATATTATATCATACTAGATTATACTCTTTCAATCGCAAGTGACCTTTAAGATGATGGACCGTATGACAAAAATTAGGGCATTTAAGCCTTATTTACCCGTCGTTTAAATACAATTGCGTCGCAACTGCGTACCATACTACAGAAAATTATTTTAATTCGTTTACAATATTATTTGTTGAGTACAGCCTGCAAAGATGTCACTAAGGATGATTTAGTGATTTAAATTACGCGTGATCAGGACTCAATTTCCGTGTTATGTCATAATTGTTGATATCTGAGGGAGAGGGTGGATGCAGACAAGCAAATTTATCTGAAAGATTTTCATATTAATAATATTTAGAATTCGTATAATGATACACAATTTTGAGACTGAGATCATGATCGACATATTAGCGAATAAAGATAAAAAAAATAACATCTTTGAACTGAATACGGCTAATGAGTAAAAATACGTATGTATCGAATTTAAACACTCAGTATAACACATTATTGATAAATAAACAAGTCATAAATACGGCTTTTAAAACAACTAATAAATTAAGTAACATATTTTAAACTAATAAGAAGATTTGTGACGTATTGGACAAGACTGAAGTATATAAAATAAAATGACTCCTAAAAATTAAATAGGACAAACCGATCGTTCATTCAAACAAAAACACAAGGAACACAATCCCAATATAAAATTGCATTACTTTCTGTGATGGGTCATGACCAGCCATGGTATTTGCCTTACAGTTATAGAAGCCTACACCTTCACTAAGGCCTACGTGTATTTAGGCCGACACAATATCTTTCTTGCCTTGTTTCTGTATATTTGTCTGGCTATCTGAGTACAGGACTTCTTCATGAAATGCATTAGAAACAAACCTTGGCTAAGCGTCTTATACGAACATGGAGTGGCGTACTCCTATATAGTTATTCAGCTATTGAAGCAGCTTCTGTCAATGTCCTTCTTTTATAAAATAAAAACTACTTATTTACTAACCATCAAAAATCATAAAATATATTAACTTTCACCTTCGTACTATTTATTTTGAAAATTTATGTTTATTTTCTTATTAAATTAATAAGAAACCCGAAACGTCCCAATCTACAATTTAATTGAACAACAAGCAAAATTATGACGTTTATTACCAAAAGAAAGTAATTTTATTAAGAAGAAATACAATTATTTTATGCAACACAATGTTCAGCTGTTTTGTATTTATTAAAAAAAGACACTTGTAGAAAACGCAAATTTACAAAATTCAAACAATTTACTTACTATTTGGAGTACAAAACCGATATTAATAATGCGGAATTAATAAAGCTATTCATGAAATTGAGATCTGATTTAGTACCGAGATCGTGATCAAGCGTCAGTTGACTACCGTTAATGACAGGAAGGATCAGGATCGATGTCTCGTTATTGTCAAGTGACTCCGCTTCATCCATTGCTAACTTGGGAATTAAGGACGTTTCAACTGTTCAACAAAAATAGCTGATTTTGTTACTAACTCTTGAATGAAGTCTACATACATTCAACGGCACTAATATTTCAAATATAAAGCATAGTTTCATGCAAACTAAAATTAGGTTATTTTCACTCACTTAATAAGTCATAAATACGGCGTTTAAAACAACTAATAAATTAAGTAACATATTTTAAACTAAGAAGATTTGTGACGTATTGGACAAGAATGAAGTATATAAAATAAAATGACTCCCAAAAATTAAATAGGACAAACCGATCGTTCATTCAAACAAAAATGCAATATTCATTGCATTCAAACAAAAAGTATAATATTACAATTATAACCTTCAAAACTAAAAACTCAAAGAAGTAAGTGTGAAGGCACAATTAAAGATTTATAATTACAAGACATTGATCTTTCTAAAAATAAATATAATATTTCACTGCTTTCACATAGCTTTTTAAATCATACCTTGCCTCAACAATAAAATTATAAATTATAGCCTTAATATTGTGAATACATTCGTCGTTTCATTTATTTATGATGCTGAATAAATTTATTTATTCGTTTATTCTATTGCTAAGCAGGATTTCGATATTAAATATTTTTTACTTCACGAAAACGGATTGGATTGCGTACATTAAAAACGCTTTTCATGATAAATAAGAACAATGTAACGCATTAGGTTTTCTGAAAAGACATAAATTCAGTAATGTTTTTTGAAACCATTTAATAGGACAATTTAACTAGTTTTGTGAAATTAACACTTATAATTTAAAAATTTAGGAACTATGTTAAGATTCTTATAACAACGCTATCTATAAAAATATCGATTTTATGTTTTAATCTGCTGTTTTATACATTGACATGTAGGTGGTTATATACTTCTGCATTGTTTTTATTAATTTTACCGTTACGTTTCTAAGTCTAGCTAACAGAAAAGGTTAATTATCAGATTATTTAGTAAGTAAGAGATTTTCCGCAACATATCAAAATAACGTGCATATAAAAAATGCTTTATATATAGAATATATTGAATCGAATTTGTTTAGCTCATTAATATAATGCGTTTATAGTTTAACGAAATATGTCCTTTTTCCTGTAAGTCGGCACTCCTTTATTGTAGAAACAACCAACCAGGACTATTTTAAGACAATTACATAACTGAGTTATGATTATAACTGGGGTTGCGCGCAAAGTATAACATTTGATTTAATTATAACCACTAATCGAATATAACTGTCTATTAGGCAGTCGACTATTGACGCAACAGAAAAAGCATTAATGATACCTTTACGTAAAGGTATAATAATGATACGTTTTATACCTCAGTTGTTTATTTCAAGTCTGTACAGTTCATTCATTGGTGTGCTTTAGCAGCTAACGTTAAGGTAACGAGCGGTAGCGTAAAAGAGCAGCGAATTGTAAGCCATCAATTATCTTACTACAACCGTTGCTGCCACGAAATTGTTGGTACTTTTCGTTAGGGTAACGAACCACTCAATGAACACAAGTGATCGTTGCTCTCGCCACACACGTAGTGAAAAGGATCAGAAGAGTGTAAATTATGCTCCAGTTATACAGACCAAAACTGTTGATGTCACGAAATTGTTGGTACTTCTCGTTAGGGTAACGAACCACTCAATGAACACAAGTGATCGTTGCTCTCGCCACACACGCAGTGAAAAGGATCAGAAGAGTGTAAATTATGCTCCAATTATACAGACCACAACTGTTGATGCCACGAAATTGTTGGTACTTCTCGTTAGGGTAAAGAACCACTCAATGAACACAAATGATCGTTGCTCTCGCCACACGCGTACTGAAAAGGATCAGAAGAGTGTAAATTATGCTCCAATTATACAGACCACAACTGTTGATGCCACGAAATTGTTGGTACTTCTCGTTAGGGTAACGAACCACTCAATGAACACAAATGATCGTTGCTCTCGCCACACATGTAGTGAAAAGGATCAGAAGAGTGTAAATTATGCTCCAATTATACAGACCACAACTGTTGATGCCACGAAATTGTTGGTACTTCTCGTTAGGGTAACGAACCACTCAATGAACACAAATGATCGTTGCTCTCGCCACACATGTAGTGAAAAGGATCAGAAGAGTGAAATTCTGCTCCAATTATACAGACCACAACTGTTGATGCCACGAAATTATTGGCACTTCTCGTTAGGGTAACGAACCACTCAATGAACACAAATGATCGTTGCTCTCGCCACACACGTAGTGAAAAGGATCAGAAGAGTGAAATTCTGCTCCAATTATACAGACCACAACTGTTGATACCTTGCCTGCAAACCCCTTTCACGGATAGGCCTTTGGTACTTCTATTTATCCTAATTGACTACTCACTTTACTAAGTTGATGGATTCTGTAGGCTTACAAAGTAACATACATAAGTAGCCTATTAACGAGAAATATTTAATTTGTTAATCCACCTAATTTAGAACTCCCTTTTAAATATTTTAATTCATTCGTCAAAATTGTTTTACATATACAAACATATATAATAATGTTTTCTTTACCAAAGTTTAAAAAATAAGACCAACAATCCAAAGTACTAATCGAAACTCAGTATTAAAACAGCTTGCTGACATTTAGCAAAATTCGTTTGTTTTTTCCTTCTTAAACCCAGTAATTTAATGTGTTTTACTATTATAATTTAGTTGTTAATATTACAGGCTACAAACTTTATTATCCATTTTCATAATTTCGTGGTAGTGAGGTAATACATCAACAAACAGCGATTCCTTACCATTTAAATTATTGACGTTTAATCAAATTAAAAAAGGGAAGAGAATGTAAAAAATTAACAATAATTATTCGTTTACAACTATAATTATTAAATAATTTCTATGCAAGAAAATACGATACTTATTGGATAATCAAATATGGCTAAATGCTATTGTTCGTTATGTTTTAGGTTCGTTCATAATTTTTCAAATCGCATTACGTTTAATCACCTTATGTGGGGACGAATTTTCTTCTTCTTAAGTTCTAGCTTCTACAATTTCCTTCCCGATTTCCACTGAACGTAATGGTGGGCGATGTCCACTTCCATCATTTTAGAGGTACTAATGTTTCTTGCTGCCCTCGCCTATCAATCTTTGAAATCTATGATTCTTCCCCATATTCATGTATTTATTAGTTTTTGATTAGAAATTATTTTAGCAAAAATGTTTCTGAAATTACAGAAATCAATTTTATAACTGAACAAATACTTTGAATCTATAACGTAAATGCAAAAGGTTTTGATGTACTTACATACTAGTCATTTTATTTCCATTTTCTGTAGTGAAACATATTTTGGACCCGTCGTAGCCCAAATAGTTACAGAAATATTTATTTTTATGTACAACATTAGGCAGATCATCTTCTGTGAGATATATATTATACACTTTGTAATGCCCGTTGTTAAACTTTATATCAGTTGTTGAAATGTTTGATCAGTACTCTTTTATTAAGGTTTAGTCTATTATTTTCCTCATTTTGCCAGAACTGTCCCTTTGTTGTAGTCATTATGTGTTGTGCTTTAAACTATCCGTAACTAAGATAGTATACCTAACACCTAATGCAGTTTAACTCATTGTTAAACCTTAACTTGTTTTAGTTTTTTTTCCGGAATTATAAAAATATATGTTGTACTTATAATTATATACTTATAATTTATACTCTCTTAAGGACTCTGTTGATTTTTTTCTGTAATTTTGCTCATATTTATACTAGTTTACTATTCATGTAAGCGTATTGTAAATTTGTAAATTCAGAAACATCTTGGCTGAAAACTATACAAAAGAGTGGTAAGAGCTATCAGTCATCGTTAAGCTAGTCTTACGTAAGGTTGGTCGGTTCGTGGTAGTAATGTGATATTATTTGAAGTTTATTTGTAAGTTTCCACTCAAAACTGCAACTTCAGACATTTTTCATTGAACTTTTACAGTTTACATAACTGCTAAACTTTTACATCCTGCAAAATAAATAAAAATGTTTTCACATAAAATGACAATACTATAAAAACTAAGCTTTACAAAGATTTCTTACTACTTTAATTTATTTCGATTATTCAGGCTTGAAAAGGTATTTGTAAATTGGGGCAGATATCTGAAACTATAAATCATGAGGAGTAACAAATCAAACTTTGAAAGAATCGTCATTTTCTATATCTGTTAGTTAAACCTCAAAATTAAATAAAAGTCAAAATATAAGCATAAATTTCGTTATTTTTTGTTTTGCTAACAAATGAGATAGCAATGAATGTTATGCCGTAAGACATAAGGTAATTTTGTACTTACAATTTAAACAATTACACAAAAAAATGAATAATTTACATTTAATCATACCTATTACATTTTATCCAAGAAATGTCATTAAAGCTTCAGCTTTGGTTACAGAACATCTGCTCATACCTAGCTAGACATTGGATATACTATAAGTTCTACCGAAATAAACTATAGTGTTAAATCTTTTTACAAAAGAAACTCATGATGTGTATGGCTTGATAACGTCATGAACCTGGTCCGAGTTTTAGTTTTCCAGTAAGTTATTGTTGCCGGATTATTTTCTTGGAAGCAACTGAGTTTAATTTTCCTACAGTGGCTAGTTCGAACTCTTAATTTTATTTAAAACTCATCATCTCCCGGCTTGGAAGTTAAGTCTCAAATGTAGGATTTCTACCATTATTTTAAACCAGAAATGGTTGCGTATGTTTTAATTTAACTATTTTTATGCCTAAAACCATTCTACATCTTTACAAAAATACATAGCCGTAGTGTAAAGTTCATAATAAAATGAAAAAGTTAGAGGGATGAACAGAATGCTTCAAATAAGTTTCCCATCACAACAGTTGTACACTCAATTAACAGTTGTTCTTTTGATACTTCTCGTTAAGCTAACGAACCACTCACTCTGTCATCACATAAGAGACCTTTGATCTTGCCTCCCACAGGAAATTGATCAAAGAACGTCCAAAACATTCATATGCAGCGTTATTCGTTTATTTTTGTATGCTTGACCATTATCTAAAGTTAGGCTTCCTATTTCAAAATTAATTCTGTATTATTTTCCAGTATGAATATTTAAAGCAGGTATATTTAAATTAAAAACTGAAAAGCATAAAGTGATTTAAAATAATGTAGTAGTTAATTTGATTTTAACATATACACTAAATCTTTTTCAACGTAAGATAGGATCATCGACTATTCTCATAGACTTCATCGACTTCATTATCTTCATCGACTATTTTCAAAAAGAGGCAAAGTAAATTAAAAGTCAAAATTATAAATACTGTCATATCATTCTTTTAAGAAATCCAGTGCCTTCAATAATAACCAAGACACGATATAAATAAGGTTTTAAGTAATAAAAGTACACATTATGAAGTAATTTAACAGTTGCATTTAGGAAATTTTTTATAAGTGGTGTTGATTTAGACAATTTAAGCTACTGGGTTTTATTGGTTTCTCGTTTATTTCAGACCTATTGTTGCCTGTATTTATTAATTCAGTTTCATTAATTAGTGTTTTTATTAAGTCGATGTTTTATATATAATATGGATGAGTCGACATGCATAATTTTTGTGGCGATTCATTAATTCCGATTTTGACAACACTGATATTATTTTTTAATTTAATTCACATTGTAGCTATGCAATAGGTTAGTTATGCCCCAGAGAAGGAGATTGATTATATTGCATACCACGAAAAGTAGTGTTTCTCTACTGATTTATCAGGTTGAGTGGTTTTCTTGCTGTGGTTCAATTTTTAATTTTCTCTTATTCGTGCAACTTGATGGCAACGAACTACGTAGTAACTAGGTTAATTTGTGTTACCAACCCAGTTATATACTACCGATACTGGAGACCCAAAAGCGAACTTTGGCGAGTCAGTATATATAGATCTGTTTAGTTCATAAATAATCAGTGACCTGGTATTAGGATGTAGGAAATGCCACGCATGTGTATAGAAAAATATTATATATGAGGCTCTCAACAGTTACACACCAGTATATAGGAATTTCAAAGGGATGTAGAGGTTCTTGGTAATATCACTAACAATACAAGTGAACCAGTATAAATCCACATGTTTTTGAAATAAGTCAAAAAAGATTACATGTGATCTTTCAAAAGTAAGAAAATGTTAGTTTTATTGTGAACGGTTATTATTGTCTTTTATTATAACTTGTACTTCATTGCCTTGTCGTCAGAACTAATTTTTAAAACACATAGTATTTATTTACTTATTTATTACATAACATCAGGAAATATTTAGAAACTAAAAAAAGACTTTTTTATAACGAACTGCTTTGTAAAGGTGTTTTAATTAGGTTTCAAGTTGGTGAAGGAACCTGGCCCATATACTTTCGGATTGAAATCTGCAGTACGATGAGATAGTATTCGGACATACTACGGCTCCATACTCTTAGTCGAGTGAACAACTGTAATTTATTTAAAAAATATTGCATATAATAGGGTGTCCTACAAAGCAGAGCCAGCGCCAATGTAACAGGTTATTGAGCGTATCTGTAACTTAATATTTTTTTGGTAATAATTTACAAATAAGAGGGTATTATAAAATATGTTACTTTTAAAATGTACCTAGTATTGTCAATAACTGTAGTACACTACACTTAAGAATATTGAAATGATTGGCTAGGAATTTAATATATTTATTTAACGGAAACCCATTACATGCAACTACATAACAATAAGCATTCAATGTTTGAAGAAAAAAAATTACACAATAGCTATATATTACACGGATGGCAGCAGGCAACAACATTAATCAACAAGAGTCCATCGTGCATGAGAGATATCCAAGTAAAAAAAGAGACAACGTATACAACCAATGACAGTACTATAAGTAATATAAATAACAATAATCATAATAAGATAATATAAATATATGTAAATACACATATACATATATATTGTGTATATTGCTAGTATCTTTAGTGAATAGTCAAATAGTGATATCTATCTTATATATATAAAAATCTTGAGTCACGATGTATGTTGCCAATAAACTCCAAAACGACTGAACCAATTTCAATCAAATTTCACATGTATCCGTAATTTAGTCTAACTTAGAAGATAGGATAGTTATTATCTGAATTATTTGCTTATGTCGTGAATATAAACGAATAAAATGAAGAAAAGTTTTCAAAGCGCCTGCACATTATAACCTGCAATTACGAGATAGATACGTATATTAAACAGTGAAACACTATTTGAAGGCGCTAAGTTATGATGTATAATTGTCTAAACTAAATTTTTGGTTGAACTTAAAGGTTGAGTGGTAGACCACTTTGTAATAAAATACATTATGCATGTACAATACATTTTTGACATATTTTCTTGATCGTGACATCAAGGTAAAATCTACATCGGGGTTGGAAATATAATTTACTTCAACCAGAAATGCTCATACGCGGGCAAAACTTACGAAAAGCGTGCGAAGCCGCGGGAAACAGCTAGTACTATTATAGAAATATTGTATGGTGACTGCTACGTGCTTGCGCGCGAGCGAGCGCGCGTGTGTGTGTTTACCAGATCTAGGAACTTCGGTGTTGACACAACGAATCGCATGCTGGCTGCCAAAGAAAAAAATATTTGTGTCTGATGACCAAGTTACGCAGTATTTGGCATTGGTTATTGTAGAGTAGTAGAAGTGGAATGATGCCCCCTCTTGTGTGGAGTTCTGCGATCATGCCTCTCAAGAAGATACTATGAGGTTGTTCTAAAGTAGACCAAATGTCACCGTAGGCATTGTTCCTTATCCGAACGCTTCATTGTAACTTTGGGTTTTACCCATATCACTCACCCGTAGGTCACGGTACAGCATGTCCAGTTACCATATTATTGACCTCGACGGGTCTAGTGATTGGATGTAAGTTGGTGATGAAAGTTCCCGATGAAACTCATGAGGTGTTTGAGTTCATAAAGCTTTGAGGTGTGGGTTATGATGCAATGACAGAGATATGGTGCGGAAAGGATAACTCTATCTACTAATATTTTCTTCAAGAATGCTTTCACAGATCTCTACCTTCAGGAAACAGAGCGCGATTTTGAAGCCACATTGTTCTGTGCTTGTTTCAATTAAGCCACATGCGTTTAGATGGATATATTTTTACTGTGTAAAAATATCCCTGGACTGTGGGAAGTTTGTAGCATACAGGTGATTCACGTAAGGATGTTCAATGATACATGTTTTAATCCATGAAAATTGTATATATATGCGATTAGATAGGGTGATATAAAAAGCTCACTGGTCTAACAGTTACATAACGATTTATAGGTCCTGATATTAGTATCTGATGAAAATTATTTTTCTATTCTTATATCAATTAAAATTATGATGGTTTCGGTTTCATCACTGATTTTTATTTCCCAGAAAAAGTATTTCAATACAAGTTACTAGCATTAAGAAATATTTATCAAAATACATAATTATTGGCGTACAAAATAGTTATCGATCGACGCACACGGTCCAGAATAATCTAGTTTCAAGGATTGGATTATTTTTCTGTATAACGAGATGTAACAAAGATTACTTGGTGAAAGTTGTAAGGGATATGAAATTATTAGAAAATAAAAATTCATGACTAAAGAGAAACCACCTTCCTATCGTAGGAATGGAAGTATAATAATACAAACCATACTACAAAGCATTCCGACTGTTTGGTCACACGGTGGTATGCGGTGAGCGAATACCGTTTCCGCTCCCATGCAGCTGCTAAACAACAGGAAGTGATCGTCATTTTAACAGTTCCCACCAAACATGCTGATACCAAAATATTGGTACTCACTATTGGAATCTAACTTTTAAGATCAATAATAACTTTTTATGCATTATAAGATACTTCTGATTTTAAATAATCTTTAAAAGTATTACAAAAAATTAGATTTTGAAATTAAAATAAAATGTATTACTTCATGTGATTGTTGAATTGCCGATTTAACCTAGTAATAAATCCTCTCACACAATAGCCAAGCACATATACATATTGGTTCATAATATAACTTTACGTAGTATATTCACATCATTCTATAATACCACCACAACCTCACATGCCACGAAACCTACAAAGTAATAAACAAAATTAATATATAAGGATAAGTTCATATGTATTAGGTCAGCTCCGTCGTGTTTTTAGTCTAAAGATTCAAACCTATTTTTTTTATCATTTGTATCTATGAAGTTTGTACTGAGGTAATTTATTACAGTTTTATCAGTAAGTATTCAAATCAAATGTGTTCTAAATATACTGTTCAGTTGATGGCAAAATAACATTCGTCAGTTCAAAATTTCTAAAAGAAGAGTTCTTGAATGAACTATGAGATACAGACGCAGGACGTGCTTATTAGTTACTATATACTAAGTATGCATCGGAGTTGCTCCGCTAAAGTGGCTATTCTCTCGCTGTTACACAGGTTTCTTTTATAAAACTATTGTTGGATAATTGTGAGAATAAACATCAACCGTAAATTACAATTTTGTATGAAACATAGTGTATACGTATATCTCTCACACATACTTCCCGCTACACTGTCCACTTTTCATACCGACTGTATTTGACTTAACTTTGAAACGGGAACACTTTACCTTGTTCACCAATGTTTTTATATCATATTGCGCCTGGAGGACACAAATGCTGTGTCACCTTTGTGTGGGAAACAGTTTGTTATACTCAACTTTTGTTGCTTCAGATTAAAAAAATATTACATTATGTACTTACACATTTCTAATTAATTACACAATAATTTGAAATCGCTGTCTTTGATGAAACTATTATCCGGTCTGTAACCATAATTTTTAAATTTGAATAGACATTTGTAACAACAACTAAATTTAATTCACTTACTAATCCATCGTTGTTTTATAAAGGGATTTCGAGATCAATGTTTGCCAATAAAAATATGTTCATTCATCCTTTTCTGTATACGATTTATGGTTTTAATGATATGGTTTTCTATCTCATTTTATTGAGGCACATGATTGAGTACCAAAATATTCGTATGAATGTCTTACAAATTGTAAATTTTTAATAGCTACATCGTGCATAATGTGACGGACACGAGTAGGAACTCGTGAAGGTTCATATTTTATTGTAGGTGGGTTTTATATTATAGACTAAACAATATTTTTATGTGATATAATTATTAAATGGGAAATTCTTGTAAAAAATATACTATTTTATTGACTTTTATTAGTTTCTTTGTTAAGAAACGTGGTAGTATCGAAGACAGTAGAGCTCCTTGGAAGGTCTTAGGAAAACCTGATCGTCTTGATAATTCTAACTTATGACAGAATCAGTTATATTAAGTTAGAACGACACATGATTGGAATTTACGAGAGAGTCCCTATTGTAGTTAAATGCCTCGTGAGCCTTTTTTACAAGGGCAAAATTGTAAATTCGTTGTTGTATATAAATTTCAGTACAGAATAATTTTTAACCATTGATAACGTTTGTCCAAAGTACTTCTTTTACTCCTGAAAGATATGCAGCGACAGTGTAAATTAAATATCGTCAGCGTACTGGATAAGATAAACATAAATACGAATTACAAGTTTATTTACTTATGTAATAAAAAGTAAAAGTCCAAAAAGCGAGTATTGGTCCACATTTGACGGACCACAGTAGTAAAGGAGCTGAGAGCCAATTTGCTTTGTATAAGCTCACATCCTGGTTTTCCTTGAAATCGATAGAGAAAGTATTCCTAAGAAAGAAATTGATCGTTTGCCTGAGTTTGGTGGTGGTCGAAATAAGATGGCATCAACACTATAAAAAATATTAAATAATAATTTTATCTTAGATCACATTTTATTTAATTGATGCAATAATGCTGTTTCAGATACACAGATAAATTAGTCAACTTTTAGTTGGCGACTCTTATCTAGTTGTCTGACGCTGATATAATTATTACTTTCGTTTCTGATGGTCGGTTTAAACCTATGTCTTATCTTTTTCAGGAGTGATATTGATTTTCCATTATAAACGCGATAGAAAAAGTGTATACATTTTTTAATGTTTTATCATAACATACTTGTTCAGCTTTTCTACATTTTTCCTGTGTCAGAAGGTGTTTTATCCTTTGTTTAGTACTTGAATAAGTCAGTCATGTTACACGTAACTATGAATTAATGATTATACACTGGCAGCTAGAGTGCACGTTTTGAATCAGCTATTCCTTGTTTATTAAATAAATTCAATTTTTATACAGTAAAATGCAAACAAAATCCTAAATATGAGGTTCTGATATATTAACTGCTTTGAATCTTGGGTCAATTAGCCGACCTCACCTTTCCAGACCGAAGTCTCGAGACAAGTTAGTTGTGGCTTTGCTTTTGTGGCATCGACAAATTTCTCTATTGTAGAAAACTATGGGTAGGATTCCAATCCTGCTCGTAAACAATAAAATGAAATAAAATTCTCTTCGATAATTCTCAATGAACTGAAAATATCAGTTTTATCAAAAGGTTTAAACTTTGCATGGCAAAAATCGGGAAAGGCACTCGATTTCATAACTGGAATCGAACTGGCTTTGCACAGTTATCAGCGGAACAGGGTGACCGGTTTCGTTATGAAGCCAGTATTTACTTCAGAATAATTCCTACCACAAAGCCCAATTTGACAATATAGGATAAAAATAGGCTATGCCAATTCTTGGAAAAGACAACACTGAAAAGGTTTAAGTTGTTAATAAATTTTCACCAGTAATTTCACTAAAGTGTGTGAAAGTATTGGTGGTATTTATTCATACATTATGAAACAGTGCAGAGCGATTCGTGTATTTCATTGGTACTAATAAAAACTGTTTTAATCTCTAACAACAACAGGTCTGGTTACACACAAACACTGATAAGATAAATACGTAATCCGTTTGACATTGGTTCTCTTGAGAGTGTCAGTTTGTACAGTATACAGTCTCCATTATCAGTTAATTGCAGTTTACTCATCCGTTCTGCAGTTAACTCTATAAAGCAATGCACTGTTGCATATACCACCTTATCTGACACTGCATTATACATTCTAAAAGGTACATTTTTATTAAGAGATTTAAATTTTATAAACGCAATATCGATTGAAATTTTCCCGTTTTTTATGCTAACAACGTTTAAATATTTAGGTTCATTGCAGTATCGGAAGTGAATGTAACTATTTCCGTTGCTGTTCATACCTAATATAAATGTAATCTTTTTCCAAATAAATAGTTTAATCCTGCCTAATAAAAACTATGATTACCTTACAAAACTGTTTTACATCATGTGCCTTCAATTCAACTTCAGTCCTTTTATGAAATTTATAAAAACGCAGTGGAATATCACTAGTCTCAAAAACTGTTGTACCTTCAGAATGGTCTAACAATCCTTTCCTGAATACATTTATATTCTTAATTGAAGAAATATAAAGCAATGAAGATGTTAGGAGTTTTATTGGGACAACTGTTAACTAACCGCAAGTCTAGTGGTTTAATCCCTAATTCAACCATTAAAGTAATATTAATATCTTATGAAAGCAGCAAATATTGAAGTTATAAAACAAAGATTCAACGGACAACAGAGTCGAAGCTTGCTTGTCAAGAAGGTAAGAGATTTCAGTAACTGAATTTCAGATGTTCTTGACTGAGAGTGCCAGATTGTTTATTTTAGTAAAATTGCCAATGTACTAGTATAACATTATCAGCCACCTCACCATGATCTCACCATATTTTGATAATGGAGTTTTAATGATAGAACTATTCTATATAATTCTAGTTTTTTTTTATTACTATTCTCCTCTTAGTCCTACTAATGGTTTATAATTTTATTTTTGGTTATTATTTTATTTTAGTGAAGTTTACCTCTAAAATAATAAGCAATTAAAATTGAAAATCACTTTAAAAAACTAATTATTCCTCTTAGTTTCTGAAATTTTAATTTAAAAAGGTGTTCGGTTGGTTAAGTAAAGCTATAAAAGAAACATAACGGACATTAATGCTAATTTAGAAAAACAATTGGGTATGAATCAATCGGTCAATCAATTGAATCAATCAATCAAATGGTCGGTTAGAAGAAATTATATTAAATATCTTTGGTCCGAAAATAAAGACAAAGACTAAGTTCCTCAATATGTTATAACCAAGGGGTTAATTTGAGAATATAACATTCGATTTGCAAAATATATTTCGGTAAATGTTGTAAAAGTCAAACAAAACAAGGATACTCAGCATTCAAAGCACTGTATCTACGGTATAAATAATTCTTCTGATAGCTAAAACATTACCAAGACAAACAGACTTGTCATTTTAAGAATTAAGTACTATAAATACAATACTATAAAAGTCTGATTGATATTATACATAATTATATAAAATATAAATTATATATATATATATATATATATATTTTTTTTTTTTGCAGTATTCTAAATTACTCAGTCAGTATTAATGGAATGAAAGTTATTTCATAAAGTGTTATGATGCCAACATTATAAAACTATTGATTTGAAATTTAAAGTGTCTAAGGCTTAACCATTAATATTAGTGGACCAATGATTAATACAATAATCTGTTTTCAGGTTACTTTGTTTACAAATATTGAAGCAAGTTATTTACAGTTTATTATAATAAAACGACAACTCAAAAGACCATTTCTTTTTAAGTTTTATGCCGAAATACAAATCATTATAGTTTTTGGTGGATATATTCCTTCAAAACAAATATTATTTTTGTTATAGGAACATCCATGAGTTAATGTTAGTTTAAAACTAGTATTCTTCCTGTCATTGACTCTACTATCATAGATCTGCCACCTTCATAATGACCCATTCTACATGACTAAGAATGTTTTGTTCCATGTATGGTTAATAGGTTACTTTATTATTTCGTGTAATTTTTTAAATGTCTCCACGTCAGTTTTAAACGCTATTGTGACGACACGAAAAGCCACAAGTTGGTATAACTTGTTTTTGAACATTACAAAATTGCTCAAAATGCGAATAAAATACTATTTGGTGAGATTTAAGTATTAAAAAAACAATACTCACCAATAATAGTCAGCATCCTCCATAACACTTATAATTTGTAGTAAGGAATACTATACAATATTGCTAACATTTTATTTTCATACAACATAATACTTTTGGTTGTTTACAAAAGTCATTCACTTATGTCACTGTTTAAGAACAATAATGAGGATGTTTCTTTGAAATGGCTGGAAATAATTTTTTAAATCAACTATTATAACTTATGATTGTACTATAAGAGTTACTTTGGATTTCGAATTAGATCTCTACTTTTAGAATTTCCACTCCAAGCGCTACCAATGCTGTCTGCTCATCAAATTACTCGTAAGCATGCCCACTTGGCCCAATGTGTGTTACTTCGGGAGTGTAATTTGTCGTTAAATTATTCCAGTCACCTGCCAGAGTCTACGTAGCAGTATTTCCTTGCTGTTAGCCGTTATATTTCATTTGTTACTGGTTTCATTGCATTCCAGTATTACAACTTCTCACTCATAGTGTGTATTGGTGAATTATTATTTTACCACATTGCGAACACAAATAAGTGTTATAATAATCCGCATATTCATACACGTTAACATTAGCAAATGTGTCATTCAGTACAGTAAAAATTAATTTTCAGATAAGCATGTTTCAGACATTAGAGAATTTCATTTCATCAATGCCATTACTATGTTATTTATCTGTTGATTAAACCTTATGGATGAGTGAATGAATGAATCATATCTGTATTAATTCAGGTGAAGCTACAACCATATTTCTTACGCATTACTGAAGTGATAAAATAACATTTTCGAATCTTTAAATTTGGTTCCTTTTCCAAAGGTAATGTAATAGTGAACACTTCGCACAAGCATCAGTTATCAGTGCAGTAACCGATACTGACCTTTATACATACAAGAAATAACCAATAGCCCCGAAGCGTTACTGCGTTACTTATATGTAATGCATTATACTCTATAAGATATTTCATAATATATAATAATTTCCATGAAGTTGAAAAGATTATTTATTTTAACATTTAAATAAAACTTGGATAAAGTACATACGATAACAAGGAATGTTACACTGCCATTTAGTAATTTTAAAATAGTACAAAAAATTTACCATACAATTGATGTACATTACAATTTAACAACAATCCAGACTTGCTAGATACAATGACTGAATTATCTATACATAAGGAAGAACTGAGTATTGTGTAACGTTAACTGTTTGAATGCAAGTGGTTATTGAATGTGTTGTGATCTCAAACACACAATATTGTTCAGTCTATTTAACACTAAACAATTATTTTTTTTACCTTAATACTAATATAAATCATAACATGATTATGTACCTTCTGTTTATCGGTATAATGAAGAATAATATAATTTATATAATATACAATAATATAATTTGAGCACTTGGTGTTCTTTTAAAACCAGGTAAATTTGATCACGATAGAACCTGCAGTACGATAGCTAAACAGTGAACAGAGTAGTCTACTAGTTTTTTTTTACCATAATTAACATTTTCGGTATGATAACATTAACGCTCTGGTATGATATGTTTATTTTAACCTATATTGCAGTTATGTGTTAGTTTAGTTATTCCTCTGAGGAAGATAGTTGGTTGCGGATCTCGAAACGTAGTGTTACTGTTTTTTTATAATTGAACAATGACAAATGTCCAGAAAGTCCTATTTCCTTAACAAACTTAATTTACGTTCAATAAAAAGATGTTTGATATTCAAAGAAAGAAATAAAGTTCTGATCCTCGTAGGTAAAGTAAAGGTTAAATGCTCTTAATATAACTATTTTACCATACATAAAAAGTTTGATATGACTAATATGCATTTAAAAGATCTACTACAAAAGGACTGGTACTGAATAAGATGCCAGTTATAGAACGTTTTTGGAATAAGAAAATGAGCTGAGTGTTAGGGCTAAGTTATATTTAAGTGCCGTTAACGATTACAAAAACAAACTGGAAAAGATATGAAGTAAAATTATAGTAAAGGTAAATCGTAAAAGTTTCACATAAATACAGTTATAGATTAAAATACATACAAAAAAGGAGACGCACAGAGTACTTTTTATTGGATTCATAAGATTATATTAAAAAACTTAGAAATATGTTCACCAAAACTGGAAGTTTATGGAGGAGGTACAGGTAATTATTGTATTAAAGTAACGAGACAGTCAGTTAAACACAAACAAGGAGATCTCATCTGAGGGTAGGATGTAAAGGCATTTTTAGGAAATAATACGGAAATAAAGTGTTTAATATTTTGTTATACAAAAAATTGTGAGTAGTGTTGAAAGAAGTACGCTAGATAGTAATGGGGTAGAATAATTCAAAATTCGAATGAACAAAAAATGGTGTTTAGAGATAAAAGAAAGGCAAGTTACTTACTTGTGTCTTAGAAATGTAGAATCCTTCAACGAATATTTTATATTCTATTAAAATATCTTAATGGACTTTAAAAAGGGCGAATCGTGATAGTATTCAACTGAATTGTATCAATTCTTGAATATTATACTACTTTTACTACAGATTTATAGCTTTAAGTGCACACATATTTGAACTTGAAGTTTTACGATTAACATATAAGTGTATATTTATTTTAAAATAGCATTCAGTTACCTATTTATCCTTGCAAATTCTATAATTTGAATACTTAATAATTAATATGTCTCACTTCTAACATTTTATTCGCTTAGTTGTGAAGGCCCTTTAACGTCAAACACCGTTATGATAAACTAACTCTGAGAACCTATGTATTTCTTGGTCTACCCTAAATTTTGCATTTTTAAATATCTTACATTTCACATTAAATTTATAGATTTATTTTAATTACTAAATATTAAAATAATTAATAAATTAATTTTGTTGCAGGTAATTGTATTAATTCTCTCAAAGTATCCAAACACCTTTTAAAATCACAAGTATAATACACATAAACTTATTTTTATTTATTTCAAATATATGGCCATGATCAAATGCAGATAATTTATTTCTAATAACGTCATATTTATATGTTCGTTGGTGATCATAGTGTATGTTGTTTTTTTTTATAAAAAAGTTATTTTATATACACATACAAAATGTACAGATATTTATACTATTTGTACTGTTGATAAAGCCACTACTGACTCAACAATTATAATAATTTACCTAATCTGTTTGAAGAATGTAACGACTGAACCTACTTTCATTTTCCGGAGCCCCAGATATCGAAAAGAAGTGCGAATTCCTCACGGTATTCAGCGACTCAATATACCTGCACAAGGATCTGTAACCTATCTGCAATACCCAGTAGCGCACACGTTATTCAAAGCCAGTTCACTCACTGCATTTAAACTGTTTAAAAATATTCAAAACTGGTTTTAATAGTGAGATGAGATATGTGTAGTTCCTACCTAACGTACAGACGTAGATTAAACAATATGATAATAAATGTTATTAAATTAGAGGACAATATTCTGAATATATAACCAAATATATATAATTTGGTCTAGGTGGTGCATTAATATCACAATTGATATTGCGGGACAAAATTACCCTTCTAATAGTAAGTTATGGTATGAATCTATTAAAATAGTCAATTTTTATAAAACATCTTCGCCTAAAAACAATGGCTGGTCAGTTGGCAATATAAATCAGCCTTTAGTCCCGCTGTCGCCGTAATTAATTAATACAGGCCGGAGACTTATGAATTAAACATTAGAGTAATCCATGAAGGAGCTCGTATTCGCTGACATGAATTATTTACCTGTTCTGAAGTGTGATTGTTTTACACATTCCCTATTGTAGTAATTCGTATAAGGTAACATTTTCAAGTTTCAAGTAGATATTAACTTACACATTGGAAATGAAGTAAGATATTAATACATTTTATAACACTATATGACGATAGATACCAGATAACTATGTTTGCAATACAAGCAGATGTATATCTCTTCCTACATTTTATATTAAGAAATAGTCTAAATCTAATATTTATCATTGTGCATGCTTTTAAATTAGTTTATCCCTATATACTAAATATCACCATTTGCAATATTCATTAATTTTCTTTCTATTGATATATTTGATATTTGATATATTTATTTGTACGTTGTTTTCAGTCATGTATTTGTTTCACTTTAAAGTATAATGCCACCAATCCAACCTCAAAAGGTTCACTCTATTCAAAGTTACGCTGGTCTAAACCTTAAAATATTTACAGATTAGGTCCTATTCTAGGTACTTTAGTACTGTTGTCTTGGCTCAAGTTATAAAAATTACACCTATTAAATGAATTCTGGATTTAAGAAATAGTTTTTAAGACAGTGACTTCACATCCAAAGAAAGATGGTCTACAAGGAGTTCGGAAAAAATGTAACATTCCCATAGCTCAACATTTACATAGATTTAAAGTGTAATGTAAGATGTAAATCAAGTAAAGTCCAGATCCTAACCTAAAATTATACATGTTTACTATAATAACTGATACCAGGAGATTCCCTTTATCATGTATCTCTGCTAAACAACTCATTTATAATAATATACATCTTGAGCTATGAATACGTTTAATTTTGTTGCCAAACTCCTTGTAGACTATTCTTTATTGGATGTTAAGAGTCACTAAGTACCTTAAAAACTATTTCTTAAGTCCAGAATTCATTTACTAAATTTAACAATCACAACTTGAGCAAAGACAAGATTAATAAACCATCTAGAACAGGACCTACATTGTAAATTTTGTCAGACTTAAACCAGTGTATTTATTTAAAGAGTGAACCTTTTGAGGTTGGATTTGCGGCATTTTCACATTTACTAAAAATTGCATATTTTATTGCTTAACCTGTAATCGTACGGGAACTATAAAGCCTATTTGAAACTTTTTTTACACGCTGTATGTCAGGAGATATGGGTATCAGGTTTTTGAACAACTTTTAGTGCGTACAGAATACCAATGTAAAATCCTCTCAAAATTACCATAATAAACATATGTGAACAATTATGCTTACATACTTTTTTCTGTATGCTTCTATGCAACTTTATCTGGAAGTCGAAATATTATTGGTTAATCTTTGGAAATAAAATATAAAGGAAACTGTTGGAAAATCTTTAGAGAATTTATGACAAATCTGCTTGGATTCAATGAAAAATGTATTGTAATTGTTGAAATATTTTCACAAACTCTGTCAACTTTTATTTTTATAATTTTTCACTTCTTTAAAAATTAGGTTCATTTGTAAAATATAAAGAAATATTACACAAATTTGAAAATGACTCACATACATTATTTTATCTTGTAAAAAAAAATATTTTGTTATACTTTAAGTTTGATTGTATAAAAATAGGAACAAAACAAACCAAGTAAAATTAAGAATTTGATGACGAATATTAATGAAATAAAAACAATGTTTTTTTCACAAAAGCATACAAATTGCATAATTTTAATCTAATGAACAAAAAAGATATGAATATGTTAAAACATAAACTGGATCTGGTGATTTAATAGAACAAAACTAAACATTTTAATACACATCTAAAAGTAAGCATTAGTAGAAGTTTTCTAAAATAAATTAAAAGCGCAATGAACTTGTTACAAAGCAAAAAATTTTTTTAAAAAAACAAGACGAAAAATGTTTTTAAATCTTAGAATTAGTACAAAATGCAGAGACAATTTTTGAAATTTTTCAGAAAATTTATATAATCTCTTAGATGGTAAATAGAAGCCGTGAGTTGTAGAAATACAATTTTAAAATAGTGTAATCTCCGTAAATATTTAAAGAGAGATTCAGACACGTTTACACTATACACAGAAGATTAAGAATACATATTATAAATTGTTAAAATAATTTTTAACAGCACAATTTATCAAGGTTCTAACAAAATCAAGATAATTACAAAACATGGCTGGTAGAATACTTTATATTTAGAAGTTCAAAACATGTATATGGCTTGAGGAAAAAGTGTATGTATGAATTTCCGTTATTATTCTTAATTAGCGTTACTGAAAAACAAAAAAACTCGTGCCGTTACTGTGTTTAATAAAATACCAGAACATAGTATAAATATGCGTTGCCTACAAAATCCAAGAATCTGCGGTTAGTATTAAAAGCTACGCAGTTATTGTACAAATCTAAAGTAATGTATTAAACATTATAAGAAAACATATGCATGTTTTAGGTCGTAAAATGTCAGTCATATGCCCTTGGTACAATAAAATGCAACATATTAGATTGGAAAATTTAAGAATGGAATACTGGCATAAAATATTAAATTCATACGTAACTTATGAAGGTAATATGTATTCATGAAGATGCTTCGATATTATACGTGTTACTAGAACTTTGAATGCAACATGAGTTTCGTGCGCTGGAGATGCTTATTACATACTTAGGTATGCATCACAGGCATCAGATATAGACGGCTTCACCATCGCAGTGTGAAAGGTGATTTGTGTTGCAATGCTGACTTAGTTTCAAACTTTTTACCAGATATTCTAATTCAGTAGTTAACGATACACTAGTTTGTATTGTGATCAAATAGTGTACAAAATTCATTCAAGTTGTAAAGATGAGATATTTTAATTGTTTAGACAAATAATAGAAGATGTATAGATGTTTTATTTTATAACTCTTCTATATTTTTGTAAAAATTATGCAATTAAAAGTGTGTATTATGTAGTCTTTTAAGAAACAGTCACCAGGTTAAGTTTAATCAACACAATACTTATCTTGCAATATTTAAGTGTTCAATTTTTATTACTTAATGAAAATAGCAACACAATATCATTAATGTGAAATCAAGCTATTTTCAGCAAGTTCCTGATTTTACTAATGAATTTACAGTTTACTTTTAAAATCTTTGAACCGCCATATTTGTAACGGATAAAGCTTGTAAAGTGCGGTTTGCGGCATACTTCTTTCCTTGATTAGCCGTTTAAAATTATGTGCTTACATTAAAAATTATCAACTGAATCCTTGTGGAGCGTTCCCATAGAAGAATAGCAGGACATAGAATATGTATCATAGTAATTGTTTGTGTACAGTAATTGTGTGGTAAGTGTTGTAGTTTTATCTGATATGGCTACAATAAAATTAAGCCATTCTTGAACTGGCACGTAAGTTCATAGTATTGAAACTTTAGAGCACCGCGACTCTGTTTAGCATTAACCTTTTGAGGACTACTTTTCGGCATTATTTTATACTAATAAAGACCTTTATAATATTATAAACATCGATCTATGCTTACATTTAAGATTTCCCATCGACTCTTAACAGGCCTGAGATGGTAAAGAGCTAATGATTGCATCAAAATTCAATTATATATCCGTTCAATTTTATATCCGATATCACTGTACAAAGTTTGTTGTTTATACGTTTACCATTACAGAATATATTACATTCGTTTTTGACTTCAGCATCCCTGCACATACCCTGAATATATAGCATCAAATATCATATGAAATTAGTGCAACTTTTGTGATGTATGCCATTAAAATCACTGATTTTGTAAATATTTTACTACACCTTATACATAGTTGCTTTTTATATACCTACAATTAAATATACGTATACGTAGTTAAAACCAACGTCAATCACAATTACTTGATACTTTAAACTTTCTTTACTTGTTTCAGTAACAGTCAGAAAACTTTACTTCTATAGAATTTATTTGTATAATCAATAGAACAATTTTCCATTATGATAATCCTTTAAGTATTCTTGGTTATAATTATTTAATTATAATATTTAACATACATTTCATTGTTTGCAATATTACATTTAATTGTTTTAATCGTTTCTAGCTATAACATTATAGTATAAAATATGGCAACTTGGTTTCACCTGGTATTATTATATATGTACCAAAGTACTATAGAAATATTTCAATTATTTCTTTTATGCAAGTAGTTTGCTTCTACATAGTCATTGTATAAATAAAAACGAATTTTATTAACTGTTATGATTGTTTTAATTATTTGTATACTTTAAGCAGACGGCAATCTTACCAATGTTAACAATTAAATATTAAAGTGAAAAAATAATGTTATATATCAAACAATTAGTGGAAAATGCACGAACAAAACGTTCCGGCCCCACGAGTAAATCCTTTATGTTTTCTAATATCAATAATCAATTAACAATTTGCGTGTTCCAAATTGTTCAATACAGTTAATAAGGATAATATGATATCTTATTTATTTGTGGGGTCAGTTATCCGATGATTGATTTCTAAAGGCCTCAACCAAACATAAATAACACTGGTAAAATGTTGTAACTACTATCTTCAATAAGACACCATTAACATTTCTAACTTAATTTTAAATTTGTATTACATAAATTTCGACCTCAAAGAAATGATCACTAACTGCGAATAGTTATGCTATTATTTCTTGTATTATATTCTTATTGCAATTGAGCTTGACCAATTTCTTTAAATTTATAAAATGATTTTTGCAAATAAGTGCAATGACAATTTATTTATCTTCTATCTTGAAACGAGTGATACGTACGTTTATAATTGATATTCAATACAAGGGTTAATTATTGTAATACGTAAGAATTGTATTTTATATTTTTTTTTATTTAACAATAATTGTTATACTAATTAAACCTAATTTAATCGCACACGAGTCATCCGTTTATTCACACCTTAAATTGAAATACGCTCGTACTACTCAATCTGACGCGGGTTAATCGATCGAGTCTACATTATTGGCCTCAAACCACAGAAGTGACTAGAGAGTCTCGCCACAAGTCGTAAACCAATACCACGCCCCACCGTATTATTGCTGGGATAACTACGGGATTCTTGGGGGATCCATTTAGAATTGACTACAAACTCACTGCAGTATTGTGAACATAAAGCACCATACCGTGAAGCCTCGCCCGCCTTATTGTTACTAGGATTACCACGGGATTTCTGTGGGGTTCCTTTACAATAGACTATACACCCACTATATTATTGTGAACATAAACCAACATCACTTGCAGCTTTTCCCACCATATTATTTCTGAGATTATTACGGGGTTTCTGTAGGAATCCATTTACAATTGACTACAAACTCACTGCAGTATTGTGAACATAAAGCAACATACCGTGCAGCCTCGCCCGCCTTATTGTTACTAGGATTACCACGGGATTTCTGTAGGGTTCCTTTACAATAGACTATATACCCACTATATTATTGTGAACATAAACCAACATCACTTGCATCTTTACCCACCATATTATTTCTGAGATTATTACGGGATTACTGTGGGGGATCCATTTACAAATAATTATAAACTCACTGCAGTATTGTTCACATAAACCAACATCGCACGCAGCCTCCCCTACTGCATTATTGCTGTGATTACTGCGGTATTCCTGTGGGGATTTCTAAAGTCCTGTAAATTACGTTGAAAAATAATCATAAATAAACACAATTTCATTAATGACAACTTTATTGGCTTCCTAAAATTTACAGTTAACCTTACAACCACCTTTGTTTGTACAACTTAGGTTTTGTAAGGTATACCCATAGTTCCTTGTTGACATAGTACTATTCTTTTCTTGTACCATAAAGCCTCCCCCTACAAATTTTAACACTAAGAGAGAATTAACCTGATTTCATACTTTTGGACAACATGCATATTTTATCTATAAAACGGTATTTAGAGATAATGGCTGCAAACGACTAGGACAGGCTGACACTACTGGTTACAAATTAAATTAGAATGATATAACAATGATTAATGTAAATTTTAAAAGCTATTATAATGAAATAGATAACAACAGATTACTTTAATTTCAGAATTACGAGAGGAGGTATGTTGAACATAAGGCAGATGCTGTGTAATTCCTTAAAAAATCCATGTTATTTCATGAACCACGTAAACGTAAAATATTTACAATTTTAAAAATATCCAATTATTATCTATTATTTGTTTCAAGTAAAGCTTTTGTTAAAAGAATGTCTTTAGTATATAAGTATTTAAACATATAACTTGTTCCCTCCAAAATGTATCTGCCTAGGTATCAAGAAAACACCTTACTGAATGAAGGCACCTTAATGAATAATATCTACCTAGAAACCACTTTTTCATTGGTCAACAAAATTTTTTTTCATTGGTCAGTAAGTCTGATTAAATTAAATATCTTCAGGTAGATTTAATTTATATTCAGCTCCTTTTAAGCACTATGTATCAGATATGATGAAAAGTGAATTTACCAAAATAAATTTGAAAATCATTGATATTCAACATTTTTAATTTTACTAATTATAAATCTAGATTAGGTATAATTTCATTTTATATCAAAATAAACTATATGGATTAATCTGATTGGAATCTCCTACAGCTCTACTGAAGAAGCACCCTATATGCAACACAGTCCTCATCAAGAAACAAGCAATTGAGTGATGTTCGAAGATCCCCGAGAGAGAGGTATGATCAACCTGATAGGCATTGTTCTTTATTTGCTACACTTTATACTGATAAAACACCGTCAACTCGTCTGGTACAATATACAAAGAACAGTGATGTCCTTATCAGTTAACAAGCGTTTTAGAAATGTAGGTAACATTGATATTTTAGATAATGTGTTTAATATCGATTTAATGGTTTATTTTAATCCGGAGTTCGTTAATGTAACTCTGGTTCGGAAAACCCACATCAGGACAAGCATGTATCTTGAAATCGTCTCGGTTTTCGTCCGTTTGTGCGATAATCCTTGATAAAAATGTCTACAATAGAAAATTGATATATAGTTTTCTCTTGATCTATCGAAGAACCCTATTTATGTTGTAAACAAAGGTAAAACAGCAGTCCGTCCGCCTATGCAACAATCCATTGCTTCTGTACATACGTTCTGTCTGGTTCTTAAATACTCCGTAGTATCGATTTATTTCATTATCGAAAACTTCTCAGAGAAGAAAAAGACAAAATCTGCAAGAGAACAGGTCAATTTATCATGTTCCGGTGATTTGTTATGAAGGGGCTGTACCCCTCACTCTATTTTACTAGCATGAATGAAACATAAAATCACTTATGAATGCGGCTTACCCTCACCATATATTTCAACTTCGTATCTACAGATTCTTGGAGATAAATTTGGTATATATATATATATATATATGAGAAGTCTTAAGTTTTCACTATATAGTTTATTCTATAAGTTTAAATTTAAAATACCTCTGTTCATTCTAAAATACGCACATTGGACAAATGTTTAAAGATTTACCTCAATATTCTCCGCGCATAGATTATACTGTCTGTGCATGGGGAGAAACCCGATTGAATAGTCTATAGCGTGCACTCCAATTTAAAAACAATATTCATCAAAATTGAATTGATCTCAGTAGACTAGAAGTAATCGCAGTTACATACAAAGTAATGGTTATTAATTTAAATCAACGAAGAAACGAGTAGTAGAAGTTGACAAACTAAGGAATTTCAGATGTCAAAGATGTGAAATATTTTTATTTTGAAAGTGATAAAATTACCTGATTTACATGTGAAATTTTAGTGAAGATATTTACAAAAAAACACATTGTTTTTTATTTAAGACAACACTGCATACGGTGATACAAAAACCGCCTCTACAATCTCCCAATAAATGCGAACATTTCGCTTGTAAACGATGTCGCCATCCTTACTTTGTAATTCACACTGTTTATTTATATGCATTGTAGCTCTATTAAAACCTTATTATAGCTGTATTTCCATGCTTATTTTGGAAATTGTGAGAAGTTTAACTAAAATTCGATATCTGCTCTTTTTATAAAATACCACGGTGCTCGATAACAAAATTATATTCGTGAATCTTATAACTGGGTAATAAAATAAAACGAAATTTCAGTTGATTTTGAAAATAAAAGACTTTACTAAAATAAAATGAAACCAAAGTTTTAACACTTCTCAATAAAAACTTTTAATGAATGAGTAAATTGAAATTAAGTAACTCTTAATACATTAATAAAAATAAAATAAGTACAATAAAGTACCTCTCAGACAGTTTTTAGTAATTGGCTTCTAATTAAACTTCTTCTGTCCTCAAATTACTTGTTCGGTACTTAATTTTTTTTCTATAATAAATATATTAATTTATTCGTACTGTGTGTGTGTGTGTGTGTGTGTGTGTATATATGTGTGTGTGTGTGTGTGTGTGTGTGTGTGTGTGTGTGTGTGTGTGTGTGTGTGTGTGTGTGTGTGTGTGTGTGTGTGTGTGTGTGAAAAAATAAGTAAATAAAAAAAATAAATTTGTTGTAATTGTAAAAAAACAACAAATTGTAGAAGGCTTTGACAATATTACGTTAATTTAAAGCAGATTTTAAAATGGATAAACATAACCTTGTTTAACTAATCCACATACGATACTTGGGGCACCTAAAGTTTTGTTTAGTATACAAAGTAAATTATCAGTATACAAAGTAATAATAAAAATCAGTTTACTTATCGGGTAAGATTCAGTAGATGTCAAGTCACCAGTCAGTAAAGTAGCAGCGCTAACCATGTATCACTCCTTCGTAAGTGCAAGTCAGACTGACCCGTAAGGCTGTTCCTCACCAAGCAAGTTTTAACTCGTGAAACAGATAAGTTACTCGACATGCAACTAGTTCACCGCGCTCCCCTCACCAGCCTCGAGTCACGGATCCCGTGACTATTGATAGCCCGAATGTCAACAAATTATTTAATTTGCACATTGCCTCTGGGAGGCCATTTTCCAAGGTTAATTGTAATGAAGCAAATCAAAACTATGCTCCACTGTATACTTTACTTTTATACAAACGGTACAACTGCTTTTATTATTGTCTTCTGGGTGGTAGCAAGTGGTTCGAAGTCTTTTTAACATGTTTGGACTATAGGTCATTTTATTATCAAGAATGACTCGTAGATCTTTATATTGATTCATTCGCACAATCAGCGCAAGTGCAGGCCTTTGATCACTACAGGAATACATTTTTACAATTCGTTCACCCGGATCCATTATTTTCATAGTTACAAGTGGCGTATATTTTGTTTTATTTGGGTTTGTGTAGTGTTTGGGAGGTTAAACAAAATAATAAACGAAATAATCGTACATCAACATGTTGTAAAAAATTAAATATCGTTATGTTAAAGATGTGAAATTCTTTTCATTACTTCTTTTAACAAGAGACTAATAAGCTAAGAATATTTTAATAATCTTATAATAATTTTAAAAATTACGTTACTGATTTATGTCTTGTGGTGAGGATGTCGGAAGCTGCAGTGTCTGGCTGTGGGAGGGACAGTTCAGCGACGTATAGGTGACCCCTCTCAGCAGGGTCTGTGCTCGGAACTCAGCTTAGCTATCGCCATGTAGTTATTGGTACAGACTGACGACAGGTCACCTTCTTCATCAGATCCCTGGCACCGTTTAAAGATGGACCTTGTATGTTGCATCTTTTCTCGATGAGGTTTACTGGAGTATCATAGAAGGAACGTCGTATTTCACGAAAGACTTCTGCCTCTTACGAACCAGTGCCTCTTACCTTCACCCATCTTGTGATGAAACACACAACGATATCCTGCGATGTGTTTTTCACTCTCCTGCCTTAGAGTCTGTGAAACATTGAGTCACATCCATTAATAATAGCATTGAACGCCTTAGCAATAATGCCGCGTACGAAAGGCATGTCTTCTTTGCTGTCACTAGAGTTCCCGACTATGGATGTTGTTTGCGGAGTTGCTGTTTAATGTCAAACACTTGCTGCTTCATAGCTTTTAGCTCATTAGCGTAAGTTTTCCTCATCGTGACACTTTCACTTGTATCTGTGCAGCTTATCCTCACTTCTTACAGATGAGATTGGTACTTAAAAGGTGGAGAGATCATAACGACCAGTATTGATTGTTTCTGCATTACTTTTATACTTGACGTGGATTTTTTGCGGAAATCATTTATAGCCTCCAGTATAGATGACGCGGTATAATCTCGGGATCACTAGCTATACTTTTGTTGGAAGAACATTCCAATACACAGCTATCACACTTTATTTATTACTGATGACTACACCTACACAATGGCATGACATATCACTTCATAGTCACTGCACTTGGTTCGGTGTGTCATGCTATCTACGACCAAATCGCATTTAATACACTTCATGAACATTTAACTTAACGGACATGAATGAAGTTAAATTTATATATTATGTATACTTACATATTCGCGTATATATGTAATAATGATAACTTATTTTATTATTTTTGTACTTATATTGTTTTGTCTCATACATTTTAATAATCATATAACTAAAATATGTGTTTACTAGACTTTCAGAGAGAGAAATATAAAATTTACATTATAGTACATTTTTATAATCATATTGTAACTGCTAAACATCAAAAATATATTACATTATAATAAATAGTAATTATATAACTGTTTAAATACATATATTATAATGCGTAGGCATAATATAAATTATCCTAGGCATGTTAAATTTAAAATTAGTATTGATTATCCATATCAAAATGATATTACCCATAAAAAGGTTTTCGCTTGAAAAGAACTTATGGTTAAGTAACTTGCTCGACGACAAGTTCTCTGATCACACAAGTGCAATGGAGCCTCCACGTATATGTTTATGATATACTGCGTTTGCTAACACATAACAATATCGGCCGTAAATCAAAAGGCACAAGCGGCGGCGTCAAAACATCGTTATCTAGTAGCAACCTCTCCGTCCACCTATGACATTGTATTGTTACTTTCCTCTTATGGAAATGTACAATATATCCGGCACATAAAAAGATTGTTTAAGAAAGAACATTTATTTTAAAAATAGTACGAAACAGGGAAACAATTAAGAAATTAATTAATTAAGAGCAGAAAAAACATTCGAATGATTGATTTATTTTTAGTATCCCAATACACAGTAAATCTTTGAAATTTGCAGCACATTACGCTATGTAATTATTTTCCTTCAAAATTTGCTTAATTTAACGTATATATGAAAAAAATATTTGACGAAAGATTAACTTCATATGAATGCATCCATGATCGTTATGTCTATTAAATATTTGAGAGTTCACTGTACAAAATTAAACAATTTTTATCGTGAGTGATTTGTGAGCAATCTATTCAACTGTTTTCTTTTAATAAGGTTCATTCATTAATTTTATCGGAAATACATTTACTATGTCCATAATTAATTACTGAATTAGAGACCACAACTACGGACTCCCAAGAGAGACAATGTCAAACTGATAACGCTTTGGTCATATCTAGGAATTACTGAAACATCTCTGATTATAATAATTGTGATAAATTATTATGTTAATCAATTACAGAATAACTCTAATGCCATTAGTGCACAATTTAGACAGTTTATAACAATAATTTTACAAATCTTATGAGGCATATTTATAATTTTTCCTCGTTGATAATTCCTTTGTGGTGATAAGTAATTAAAATGAAAGGCAATTTTACGAACTTTTACAGTAGTTTTGTATAAGAAACCAAACGTTTTATCTCAATGGCCACAACATTAAGGCAAAATTCTGTACTATTTTATGGTAAACGATCTGGAAACCTCCGAACACTAAGTATCCTAGCTTTTGAACGCATTTTTGGCAACTCACTCATGGACCATACGACTTTCAAGAAGAATTAGATAGCTATAACTTTGAGGTTAAAAGTGACTCATCAAAAAAGGATTTTTTAATTTATTATGTTATATCCTATAAACAATCACTGAAGCAAGGTTTATACTTGTGTTCTTTCAACAATGTTAGAGGGAAACCGACGTGACATTTATTTGGAATTAAATTAAGATCTTCCCCATTATAAATTGATTAATTATATAGAAATATAAAGACATTCTCATCAAAATTATATAGATCAAAGCACATCCAATCAACCATTAAAACTTTGCGAATATCTAATGAAGTGAAGATTGACCGATCTGATTGCTGGCCAGCGCAGCCACGAATTCCTCATGGCACCAAGCTGAAACAAATGTGAGAGACATACCAAGATGCTTTGACTATTGTAGCGCCACTGTGCTCCTTCCTAGTTGACACTGTGCCACATTATAAATGACTTCATTATTTCCTCACTAATGTGTGTGTGAAACGCTAATTTTTATTCCACGGATTATAAAAATGGTTACAATTGCAATTTACTTTTGCTAGTGATTGCATTGTACAGTGTTATGTCATATATGCATTAAAATGAGAACATTTAAGTAACAGATTTATATATATATATATATATATATATATCTGTTACTTAAATGTTATATATACAATCTGGAAGATCTCTTTGAGATACTTTTCAACTCAATCGTTGAACCTGGTGAGAAATTGAAGGCCAACTCATGGATAGTTTTTGTATGTTTTATCTGTTTTATAAATTTAATAATTCTTTTTTTATGAAACGCTCTAATTCTCGAAACAACATACAACACTGTCTATCATCCACGGGTGCTCTAATTCAGCGCAAACTAATCTTATAAAATTATTCCTAGTTCATATTTAATTGATGTCGTCATAAAGAGTTTATTTCATATTTACTTATAAATCGTGTGCGTTTCCTACAGCATCCAACATAAAGATAAGAAGGAATCTCCCTTCATGCATACTTAAAGCGTATTGTTTGTTGTCTACATAACTTATTTATGTCACGACTGGCCCTCCCGGGAGTTATAATCCCATAGAACCGATATCGCAAAAAAGTCTGTGATGTCAACACTAGTTCGGCTCAAAGAGAGTACACTGTTCTATATTCTGGTCGGCGAGTTCCCAGCACACAACTGTTTACAAGGCTGCATCAGAGTTGGGTAGATCTTGGATCTGTGTACAAGAAGCGGAGTGAATTGGGGTCAGCAGCGTTGGATTTGGCCATAGAAGAACAAACATTGGACAGAGTTAGAGAAGACCTGGAGATTATTTGCAGGGATCTTGCAGGTGACATCAGCGTGAATAAAATTATAATTTCAAATGTTCAAAAAAATGCTCTTATCATTTAAAAAAGTGCAGGGCCTTGAATCTAATAATTATTCTGTTAGACGATATTTTATTTAAATTCTTTCAAAACCAAAAAGCTGCAAGAGAGCAGTCATAGAGCAGAAACTAAACTTAGTTTTAAATTACTTCCACTTATTTGCAAAGTACTTAGGGGTACAAAGTAAGGAGTCAGTAATTTGATCAAGTAAGGTTATTTAACGATTTAGAATTGTACTAAATCTAATAAGTGGCTGGATCAAGACGATACCCTGAGTCCGTGTTGTATAAGTGTCTTTGGTATAATAAGCGAGAAAGAGAGGCCGTATATTCATTGTAATGGATTTAATTTTATTGTAATGAGCTAAATGATTTGAGTCAGATTTGATATTTGAATAGAAGTGAACAGCTATATTTGGAAGGAAACTATGGGGAACGATCCGCATGCCACTTACAGAGATTATTGTAAGGGGCACATTTCGGGGATGAAGAAAGCCAATCAACTCTATCTGAATGGAAAGCAGCAGGTTGAAAAAACGTTAGTCTGTGGGAGGCTACACAAAAAAAGGAAAAAAGAGAAAAATTGACAAAGATCCACTGAAGTTAAGAAGGAGGTCTTAGGTCTGGGTCTTAGTCGAGAGTTTTCGTAGGAACTAGGAGCAATCCGTATTCTAGTCAGTCAAATTTAATACTTATTTCCTTTCATTGTATATTTCTGTCTAATGTTTCAACGTAAATAAACAACATATTTGGAAACAACTTTTGAAGCTCCATTGTATTATAAAGTACATCGACTTGTTTCTAAACGTTTATAAGATTTATATGAAATAATATTCGAATAGCGTAGACTAGAGACAATGGTTCCGGTTATAGTTGCTGGAAGGTTTGACAAAATAACATTAAACGTACAAAGGGAAGTACTGTAGAGTGTCATATGCAGTGACATTACATTCAAGCACACGCTGGCGAATATATCGGTGCTATTCTTATAGGCATTTTGAAGTTAAATATGTATGTATTATTTTTATCAAAATAACAGTCCAATAATGTTCAGCTAAGAAACCTAATAAGTGTGATTCATCTTAATTTACAAGAATTAAATCACTAAGATTACAACATATTAACAATATTAACACTTAAAATTACAAGAAAATCACCAATATTCCTAAAATGGTGATTTCATTAATCGAATGTTTAAATTTTAATTTGAACAAGTGAATATCACCATAAATAAATATAGTCATATTAAGTTTTTTAGTAGATTCAGACAAGAACAGGCCTTGATCGAGAGCCCGAGCAGCACACAGCACAGTAATCAGCTGTTTGGAACCAAACAAAAATACTCTCACAACATTAAATTTGGGCCTTTAAGTTTAAGCTCCATTGTCTGATGTGTCCTAAATATATAAAGGCACATCTAGAGTGTAAGAGCTTTAGAGTGATATCAAATATATATGTTAAATAAAACTTCTAGATACCTAAAATCACCAAAAAATACTAACTTTTTACTAAATTAATAAAGTACTTCAAACACTTAAGTACACACAAAAATATGAGACAATATAGAGAAATTATAGTATCTTATTTTCTTTTTTGTTTCTTAATTGTTGATGTGAGTGAAAAATAATACTGATAGTATAAATTTATAGGTTAAGTAACACAAATTTTGCATATCACGTAATCAAATATTAATCTTACAATGGTTTCCAACACTTAAATTGTACCAAAATACGACAGTTATTTTAACTAACTTCTCAACTAGTATCGTGATAATTCTTCACCCAACCCAGTGTAAATGAGGTGTTTCAATGTTGTCACTCAACACTTAGAAACACCTGGCGCACAACTTTCTCCATACGTTCACTTAATGCTTCTCGGCTCGAACAATAAGTTACAGTACACGATGTTGAGAAAGTTAATTCTAATCATGTCGTAAATTATATAAAGCAAATTAATAAGTAAACTATATAAGGCGTATTTGCTTTCCGGTGAGTATTCGTCGTTCATGATTTCAGAATATCTCTAATATTATTTAATTTAAAATTTTCCACAGCGGTGTAGTACGTGTATTTTGAACGACGTGGACTCAAACTCTCCTCATTTGGTACTGCGTATAAGATTTCTATGTATTCATTGTTTATATGAAACCTGCGGAAATGATTTTAAAAACAATACTACTTAAATTTATGAAAATATGCGTAAAATAAATTAACAAGAGCTGGAGAATATTTACTTTCGTTTTGTCTTAAAGTTGAGTATGTGATTATAAATATGTGTATATACCTGTTTACCGCTATACATTTTTTATTTTATACTCTTAAATAAAGTTTTACTTTTTGTTCATATTGAAAATGTTTACAATAAAATATTTAGTTTTATTATTATTTAAAAATAAAAATATTTTGTTCTAGTTTGTATATGAGGTTAAATGTAACAAAGGGCCATGAGGCCCAAATAAATAATAATAAATAATTTCGTCTCAAATAAAGAAATATTTCATTTCATTTCAGTTTCATTTCATTTCATACAAATATCAGATGTTAGATATAACATTCACAGCTACCTCGTATAACAGATACATATCCAATATCCTGCCTCACATATGAACCCAATATACAGTCTTCAATACTAATATATTGGCTGTCTTAGTTAACAGGAATAAAATAATTAAGGATAAAACTATTTCACGTTTGTAACTGTTTTTGGCGTGAAACAATTTTATAAATGGTGTGTCATTTAAAAAATTTTCAGCAGCCTAAAGCTTTTAGAATGAACATGCTTAAAATAATAAAGAATATAAATTAAAAAATGCAGTTCAAAGAATATTAAAAAAGATCTTACAAATATGTTTCAAAATTACCACCGCTGAGTTTTTTTACAGTGTATTCCAAATGTTATACACTGAAAGGATCTTTGAAACTATAAGATATACAGCAAAGATTAAATGGAGAAAGTTGTTCGTAATAACAAGACTAACAAATTAATATGGTGAAGTTGATTATTGGTTTGGGTCGTAAACTGATTTTTGTAAAAATATTCAAACTGTCACAGCTCTCTTATAAGCACCTATATTAAAAACTTTTTACATGAAATCCGGATGAAATTTCTTTTAGTTTTTTTAATGTTATAGTTAAAATATTTCAAGACCTACAAACAGGAGGTGCAGAGTTCAAATATATTTTTTAATGCTAGATTAGTGTCACCTATTATAGATTATACGTACGAGTATACTTATATTTTCAATATTAATTGTGTATAAAATTAAACTTACTAAGTTTAGGTACTCATTAGGCTGATAAATTTCTAAATTATATTAGCCTATTGAGTACCTAAACTTGGTAAGTATCATTGTAATACACTTCGTTGTAACTCTTTTTTAAATTTGTTGTCATCATGCATAAACCTTACGTTCACATTTTTTCACATTATAAATAATGAATAACTATATAAATTTCTTTCTAGGTAGGACGCCTTTGACTCATCAAATTCAGTGTGCTAATTTTTAATCAGCATATTTGAACTGTATTCCTTATCAATAACTATGCTAGTGGGTTCGTACAAACCTCTGATGAAGTGTTGAACTTACAATGTACATCTGCACATTTTAACTAATGGGACAAATAATGTGTAACTGAGGTAAAAAATAAGTGTATTACAATAAATCTTTGTGATATTGAAACTATTTTATATATTAGATATTAGATATATGAGACCTTGTTCTTTAAACTTTTAACGAAAGGTCTGAGTAACTAGCAGTTACCCGCGGATTCGCATTTCATAGGTTTTGCACTTTTATGAACATATTTTCTAGTTCGAGCAAATTATACTTCTGACGCCAACGATGAGTTTGCCTTCTTCCGACGACAAAGCAAATATTTTTAAAAGTATATATTTATTGCCATTTTAATTCACTCTAAATCTTAGTATTTTTTCCATATTTGGCATCTTTCCCGACCAAGAAAATATCTATATACATACATAGCTCTAAGAAGCCAACTTCTTTCAAAAGAAAACTAATTTTGGTTTTATAACAGTCTTTAAATTTAAAAGAAAAGTTAGACTACATTGTCTCTTTTATCCGCACTGCTAGCAGTTACTCGCTGTTTTACACGCAATTTAGTAGGCGTTGCTTGTGTATAAACTTATATTTCCAACGCCAATGTTGTTATCCTGATTGCTAAGATTAAGAAAATATATATCACAGTTCAGAAAAGGCTACTTCTTTCAAAATTAAACTAAGATTAATTTTATATAAGTATTTAAAGTTACAGTAAAAGTTAAATACATTTTAATACAAATACAATTTAAAAGCATACACATAAAAGTTGATTGTATTAGATTTGCTCTTTTAAATAATATTTCAACACTTTAGAGACTTATATGGGATTTTTCATTACTTTAAAGGCCGGGGTGTAGGACGGAGGAATTTTCGAAATGTCCATAAAATTTCAGTGCAATCGGTTGAATAGTTTACGTTTGAAAGCAAAACAACCTAACAAAGGCACTTTCGCATTTTTAATATTTATTGGATGCAGTTATTAGGAATGCTGTATTAATCTTATGAAAGAGGAAAAAGTGTAATAATATTCAGTTAGTTCATATTTATAAGGTACATTTATAATCGAAGTAGGGGAGCTTTTACGATATTAGTATTTTGATCATTTGTGATTTATTACCAGGGCCTGAGTGGTTCCCCTGATAACTATAATATTTTCTCCTTTTACAACTGAAAGATTACAATTACAGCATTAAGGTAAACCCCGGTGAAAACTGCAGTAAATTCCAAGGTCGTTTTTGTTTTTAATTTAACACTCTATAATTAATTGGTTAAATTATAACATAGCTATCAAAAGCATAAAAGATTATCTTTTTAGTTTACGATACCATCTAATGCGTAGTTATTAATTAAAATATTTATGTAAAATATTGAATACACTCATATTGAAATGAATTATTGTTGTAGGCATACGTAAAGTCAATAAAAGTTATTGCTACAAAGCAATTTATAATTATAGTACTGTTTTGATTTATTTACTTTTATAGGAGATAGTGACGGTTACCATTTTTCACCGCTACATCTGTCTTGCTGGTAAAGATATATGCACAGACTTTTTGCCGACGACGTCTTTATGATAATACTGTTGAGTGCTCAAGACTAGCGGGATGATTGATCGTGCATAACCTCCTTTAACCTGACCTAAATTTATCATCAGAACTAAAACATCAATGTTAAATTTTGTGAGGAGGATTTTGTAAAATATAATCTCGTATCCATGGAAATAATACGGTATCTATAAAGCTTTAAAACATAACCAGAGATAGTTATTTATAAATTCAGATTAAGTCTTTTAGTTTGTTAATAAGAAAGTAAACTTGTGAATAAAACCAAACTTGTTCTTAAAAGTGATATCCATTTTATTAAGTCGGTAGAAACTACTAAACAGCATATTAAACTATTAATAATAATATGTTTAGTAGCTGTACATTGGTAATTAAAGTCCTGGAATCGTTGTTATATCAAATGGATATATGATTTAAATGTCGTTATATTGTTTCCGAGAATGAAATTCCGAAAATTGTATAATGCATCTTATATTTATGCATAAAAAGTTCATAAAAGACTACCGCAATCAACTTTCTAATATAGCAGTCGATAGAAAATTAGTATTTGATAACACACAGAATAGATTTACTTGAAATCGGCAGAGGAATTTCTTCTCAAAAACAAATCGGTCGGCAGCCATAGTAGTTTTTGTATAGAGGACATTATGGTAGGGTATAATATCGGTTTAACATTTTTTTGTTCAAATCTTACCTTTCTCTTAGTTTGGCGCACTTAGAACCGACTGTTCAACCCATAAATATTTGATAACTATATAAACAGGTGGGCAGTCGCTACTTTCAATTAAATATTCACTCTATATGCAGACTATAACAAAACTCACCACACAAACAGGATATTGGTCAATAGACTAATAATTAATACAACCACTGGTTATAGTGCATGGTTTATGGCGCCGTAAACATTTAAATAATGACAATTTTGCCGTCCATTGTAACATTACAAAAGCTCACATCTATATAGTTCTTGGCCGATTTTATTTTTTACGAGTCAAAATGTTTGTAATTCGATTGAGTAAATATGATTTCACATTAAATGTTTATAATTTTATTACAATTTACGTCATTAAACTTTAAAAATTTCAACCTTCCGCAATTTTTTGGCACGACTGGAAACTTTCCTCTCAAGATTTGAAATTCTCGATCCAGTACAATATGGATTCAGAAAAAACAGATCAACAGTCGATGCAGTCACAAACCTTGTTGAACTCGTTGTCGATGGGTTGGAGAGAAGAGAACATGTGCTCAGCATATTTCTTGACCTCTCCAAAGCCTTTGACTGCGTGCACCATGCGACACTGCTGCACCAGTTAGAGGAATGCGGCATTCGAGGTTTGCCGCACAAATGGGTCATGTCTTATCTCAGTGACAGGGTCCAGTGTGTACAGATCGAGAATGTCCTGTCAGACAAAACACAAGTAACCCAAGGTGTTCCCCAGGGATCAATTCTTGGCCCAGTTCTTTTTAATCTCTATGTCAACGGACTGAAATCATCTATCCAGCATGGTAAAGTGATTCAGTACGCTGATGACACGACTATTTGTGTAAAGGCAAAATCAGCTGCTGAATTAGAACTCAAATCATTTCTTGATCTAAATCTTTGCATTCAACATTTCAATGAAATGAACTTGCAAGCAAACAATTCAAAGTCAAATTTTGTTTTCAGCAGCGCAATGAACAAAACAAAATCACTGTGATGGTGGATGATGAACTCATTGAAGAAACATCTTCCACAAAGTTCCTTGGAATACATATTGACAAGGAGTTGACTTGGAACGGTCACATTGACAGCGTTTGCTCTAGAGTTAATTCAGACATTTATGCTTTGCGTAACCTAGCACAATTCTGCTCCCTTGAACTCTTAAGAACAGCCTATTTTGGCTTGGTCCATACTCACTTGGAGTACGGAATCAGACTTTGGGGTAGCTGCTCTAAATACAAACTGGAAAGGGTATTTAGACTTCAGAAAAGAGCTGTCAGAACCATCTTGAAATTGAAAACAAGAGAGTCGTGTAGAGAAGCATTTAGGGAGCTTAGATTATTGACTTTACCCTCCCTCTATATCTTGGAGGTCGCTCTGTACTACAGGTCAAGGTGCACTTTGACTGAAGGCAGGGACGTTCACTCATATGATACTAGAGGTAGGGACAACTACAGAATTCAACCACACAGAAGTACAGCCTTTGAACGGCTGCCATCTCAAGTTGGTGTCAAAGTAATCAATTGCCTTCCTGAATGCATCAAAAATCAAAACCTGAATCTTTTCAAGACTCGTTTAAAGCATATTTTGGTGTCTAGTGCCTTTTACACGATTGAGGAGTTTTTTTCAATACCGCTGGGACAATTAGTAACCCCCCTACCCGATATTCTGGTGTTGAGAGTGTGATTGTTTGCATGATTGTTGAGAGATGTATGTATGTTTCAATGAGCTTCAATGTTTATGAATGGCTAGGAAGAATATGACGCTTGCAACACAATTGTAAAATTGTAACAAATGCAATAAAGAATTTATTATTATTATTATAACGTGACATGATAACACAATATGAATTTCCCCTTACTTAAGACTGCATGGTATAATAATTATACCAAAATTAAGTTTTGTATATTTACTGGATTATACAATAAAAACTAATAAACACACACAGTAAACGTTTGTAAAAGTTAGTAAACGAAAATATGTAGACCATTGGTTGAATTTAGTTTTAGCTAAATTTGGAAATAAGCTAGCTTGGTCTATGTAACAATATCCTAAAGTTGATGTAAATAGTTTTGATACATACTGTTCAAATACATGACACAGACTTACCATTAATTTACGTGTATAACGGTTTATGTTATGTTGTGGAGGCAAAACATATATTTGCATGACTGATGAATAAAATTTATCTGAAATAAGGATATTGTGTGATTCTCTTTTAACCTTTATGTCACCATCTCATTTCGACCTCCACCAAAACTTGCGTAGATAACGATATATATATATTTTTTTTTTTTTTTTTTTCAGAAATTGTTCTATCGAATTTTGAAATAAATAAGCTTAGTTGTTATACAATCCAAATTAACAAAAAATCCTGCCTCCAAGTCATTCTGATGTAGAGAATTATGTTTAATATTTGTAAAGGAGTAGCTACCAATAGTAACATTTCTCAATGGAGGACTCTGAATATCAAAGATCAAATTCGTTCTTTGTTCGCTATATAAGTAACTTGTAAGATTGTTATGTAAGAAGCTATACATTTCAAATAATGCATAGATCTTATTTAACCCTAGAAAAAAATGCCAACATTTAAATTAGTTAACTTATTAGTTATATATCCTCTCAAATAAAAAATACTGTGTCTCTTCAAAAACACATATTCCTTATTATATTGGCTTATATTCCTTCACAGCCAATCTTCTACAGAGAATGCTCAACTCCAATTTTAACCATTCCTAAAAGTCAAACTCCATGTTAATTCAGCATTAATGTGGTTATCTTTTTACAGTTGACACGCACACGCACACGCACACACACACACACACACACACACACACACACACACACACACACACACACACACACACACACTCACTCACTCACTCACTAGCTGTTACCGGCGGCTTCGCACGCAATTTCCAAGTACTTGTAATTACTTAGTAAAAGCACTTGTGATGTAATATGATGGAGTCCTATAAATATTTTTAAACGTAAGTAGGCACTTCATGTAGATATTATTTAAGTTCATATCAGAGTTTAACTTAATTATTATATCATGTTTTGCACGTGTAGGAGCATTTCTAGTTATATATATATATATATATATATATATATATATATATATGTATATATATATATATATATATATATATATATAATTTCAATAAACATTTAATCACAAAAAGTACTTGCTCCGCCGGGACTCGAATACGGATCTCTCACTTGCCGGGTGAACGTGCTACCATTACACCACAGAGCCCTCACTTTTTACGATTCAATTATTTTGTATTTGGCCGTATCTGTCACTTATGCGTTTTAATAACCAAACTAACATATGATCAGAAGACCAAATACCTGTCAAATGACTTTTATTTACATTAAATTTGTATAAATGGCAATACCAATGTGTATAAATTATTTTATATTGTTTATTTGTATTTTTTTATATGTTTATTGAAATTATATATATATATATATATAGGCTACACACACACACACACATATATATATATACAGCTGGGATAGTCACAGCTGAGTCTGCCTTGTTATCCTGATGAAGAAAAACACAATACACAGGTCTCGGAAACTTACTTCGGTCATTTCCAGTACCATAGTAGAGTTTTCCTTGTTCTGGCGAAGAAAAAATGTATACTTACGTATAGGGTCAAGAACCCTACTTTGGTTAAAAAGTACCTACTGCAGACCGTTTAAATTCACTTACTATGTCACAATTTAGCTTGCTATATTGCTTCAATCAAAATACTATATACGTTCGTTTATGTAGTTCTCGGGAATAGCCTATGCTTTGGTCAAAATCGTCAAATACGTGCTTCTGTAATCTACGTTCAATCTAAAATATTTCCAGTGATATAGTTGAGTTTGTTTTGTTGTCCCGATGAATGAAATATATAGACATAAGTAGGACTGAGAAGCCTATTACGGCCTGGGGAAAGTACTAACTACTTCCTATGTACTTTCCTTAATAAGGATTTCAGTATAAAGGAGATATTCCTTATTAAGGTTATGCAACATTCCAAAATAATCGTTTATGCGATTTTACGATATGCAAGTCTTGTTTTCGGACTAGAAGTCCGACTAATCTTGTAGCTAGGGAAAGAAGGAATCGTTGAGGCATGTTAGTGTTTATTTCTCTGTTTTTCCAAAAGCCACAGTTAAAATGCAATGTCACAATGTCAAGAAAGCCCACTAGTTTAAAGTAACTTATGTGAAAACATTTATAACTCTGTTCATTATGGTTTGTTACATAACAGTGTATAAATAATATTTAAAATTCGTTAGATGATTTAAATTCGTCACTGGCGCAATCTGGATTAAAATGTATATATTAAATTTTATAATTATTATCTACATTACACCACTGTTTATTTATTATTTGATCAAATTTAAATGTAAACATATGTTTCAGCCAATTCGTGGATCTGTAGTTAAAGGTACCAACAGCTGTTTAGTGCCAGTTTAATTTGAATTATGAAACGTGAAAACTACAATTTTTTCTGAATTTCAAAATATTCCAGGTAACTTTTCTTAACTTTTTCTTCATAAAGACCTTCCTCGAATTTCAATGGACATTTAACTAAAAGAATTAACTGAATTGGTCCAGCCGATATTGATATTAGCGCTTACCAACACATTTCGCCACTCATTTTTATTTATAAGATATGTGTATATAAAAAACAGACTACGACTGGTTATTTTAAATAATTAACCAGAATTGCTAAAATTTTACAAGTGGAATTTTGCTATTACCAGGCCATACGCAAAGTACTATCAATCGCCCTTCCAAGAGACTATATAAATTATCATTTTGTATGTCAGCCTAAGGTCTTGAACGACCCAGCAGGGATCACTTCTGGCTAGTTTATACCTTCCAGTTGAACCTACCACTGGGCACAGCAAAAACCTATGTTTCACTTAAATCTGGGCAATCTTATGGATGTCTAGGAGCGACACATCACTAACCGCACATGTCGAGATTTTGGGTTCAAGGGTAGGTCTAGACTACTGCGGGAGATGACTGGAGTTGATGGGGTTTGTTCTCTAACCTCAGAGGTTCTTGCTAGCCTCAACAAGGGTGTGCCACCCCCTGCCTGCTTTGACTAGAGGGGCTGGTTCAGGGCTGGCTTTCCCTTCTTCCGGGGAGACATTAATTAGGTGTTCTTTAGGACTAAGTGCAATTTATACGCTTCTTCTCCTAAGAGAAAAAAATGTCTTAAACGATTTAAGAAATTACGATTAGTTTCTTAGGCCTAACCAAATTCTCAGTTTGAAGCATACTTCAATACTCACAACATTCATATTTTTGGATTTACACAACTTTAAAGTAAAAATTTACGTAACTGCAAACATCACATACCAATCAGGCTTGTTATACTTCATAGGGCAGTACAGTTCTATTCTCGTATTACTGCTTTAAAAACTTGACTTTGATAATTGCGTATTAAAATTACAGTTTACAAGATTTTACATAGAAGCTTTTTGTTATATGAGATCTTATTTAGGATGAATACTGGATTTGTTGCACTTTATAATACTAGTTTTGTACGATATGTTAATGACGTCTAAAAACTTATTGATCAGTTCATATAATAATGAATATACTGAACTAATACTAAGTCACTAAATTAATAACACTAATAAAAATGTTATAATTCGTTTGACAAATAACAGATAGTTTATGTGAAATGAAATGAAAAGAAAAATTCTTTATTTATACAGGCAAAGTTGGGGCCGCCTGGCCCTTTCTTACACTTAACCTGCGACAACGTAAAATATTTAATAATACATTAATTAATATTAATAAAACTTTAATTACCTTAAAATTAAAAAAATTAAAGAAATAATTACATTCAAACAATGTGGTGAAATTAATATATTATTTTAACATGATCAAATTAAAATGTAATAAATTAATAAGTAAACCGCTTATGCAATTCTTAAAACATATGAAATAAAATTATACTGTTAATATATAATTAAAACTAAAGTAGTTATTGGTAATGAATCCCTTAGCTTTTATAAAACACAATCTCACATTCGCCCCTGTGTCATTGTCACGCCCACAGCATCTCAGACCGGACCTGCCTCGGCTAACCGCTTAAGATAGATATCTTTCAGTTTCGCCACAAACGGGGAACAGCTATCGATGGAAGTAATTCTTTGGGGAATGTGACTATAACGTCTCAGTTTAAATGGAACTCATTAGCTTCCTTTATTTTAATATTATCTAAATAAAAAATACAGTAAGGAAATACCTTAAATAGCGAAATGTTTCTCTTCTCGAGAAACTACGTTCTAAAAAATTATATACTTAATTATTCTATACTTCTATCTATAATTTTTATAAATTCAAATTACTCCAAATGGTTATTTACATCAAAAATAATTAACCATACTAAGTCTAAAAGAAATAAATTTGTGTAGGAAACATTCTTCCGGACATTTGTCATCGTTCAGTGAAACAAAAAAATCAGTAACACTAGATCTGCAATCTGATCTCTTCTTCAGGTAAATAACTAGCCCAATGCATAATTACAAACTAGGTTTAAATAAACAAACCATACCAAAGCGTTGTGGCACGCCTAAGTCAGGAATCACAGCCACCATGTTGTGTGTCAACTTCACTAACAACAACATCTAACAACAACTTCTAAAACATGGATTTAATAAAAAAACTACACAAAACACTAATCATTAGTTTAGTTATTTACCTGAAGAAGAGATCAGATTGCAGATCTCGAATCGTAGTGTTACAGATTTTTTGTTTCACTGAACGATGGCAAATGTCCGGAAATAAATCCTGTTTCCTTGATAATCCTTCCATCGTCAAAAATAAAATTCAAACAGAAATAAATTTATTTGACAAAGTATTTACTGATCTCACATTATTTACTACTGAAATATTAAGAAGTACAAAAGTACCGTTAGTGTGTATATCTTTGCAGTCAGATGGAATAAAATGTAATGTATTTGCGTGTAATTTGTTTGACTATATACCTCTATTTAAATATTATCTAAATATAAATGACAGTAAGAATATAACTTAAATAAACGAATTTATATCTTCTCAAAAAACCTCGTACTACATAATTACATACTTAATTATTCTATATTTCTGTCTGTAATTTGTCTAAATACAAATTACTCCAGATTATTGTTTATTATAATTAATTTGTAACTTTAGAAATTCCGATAGAATTATTACACTATGTACGTAAAACCTGTATCAAAAACCAATGTTTCACACAGCAGCACCTGACTTGTTTTGTTTGTGAGGTTCGACATCCCACGCTTTGAGCAATCATGAATATATGCATTGGAATATAACAAAATTGAGGCCTCGTTGTAACTTGTACTCTTTATAGAATGGCCTCTTTTATTTGTGAATGTTTATCATTGAACTTTTAACTGCCATTATATCAGGGCCGTTCAAAATACCTTCATGTAGTCTTCTTCACCACTGGGTGACTATGTTATTGCTTACCAATTTGATTCTGTAATATATTAGTGTAGCAACTTTGAAAATGCGTGCGGTTTTAATGTTCTTGATTGATTAGTTATTCTACAGAAATTAAATCTAAAGCATCAAACTCTCAAACATTTAACCAGTGAATAGAAGTATTACATTATAGTTAAACCAGATCATAAAATTATTCCATTTTAGCAAATACATCTAAAATATACCTACCTAATTTTGCAGAAACGCGTTCAAAACCGCATTTAGAATTAAGTTCTATAGTCTCGAATATAATGCTGCAACGTTAGCATGATTTGCGTTAATGTGAAAATATCAATTTAAAATAAAATCACAAATCAGTTAATTGATTGATGAAAATTCAATACCTAGTATTCATAGGCAATTAAATAACCAGTTTGTCTCCTTAAAAACAAGCAAGCAATATAAGTCTTAAGAAGCGCTGTACAATCGTCCAACATATTTCAATTTCGTAAAATATCTTCAAAATAAATGAGGCTACATGATTTGCAAATTTTTACTCCTTTAGAATTAGAATTATTACATAAAATAAACAACAATGGACGAATTTAGAAGCATCAAGGAATACTAGATTGACCATACATTTCATTACAAAAGATTTGTTATAATTTATCTTCTAGTTTCATTTATAAAGGATATCATATTTTGAGTATGCAAACATGTTTAATCTGTTATAAGTATCTTAAAGACGAACTTTCTTACATGCTTCAATGACATATGGGTATAATAATAACAACATAATTTTCCTTATCCAAAAATGAATAGAAAAATCTGTGAAACATAAAACTTTTGTTAATTATAAGATCACATACCTATTGCTCTCAGCATCTCTCAAATTATTTGCAATATTCAACAATCATACTATAAATAAACATTTAGCTGATCATCTATTATTAATATTGAACATGTTTCCTATGATATTACACTTAATGGTGGGAAACCTTATGTGTAAATTTTACAAACCTGAGTATTATGGAAATACAGGACATTTTTTAATGTAAGCGTGTAAAATTTATTTACTAAACATTATGCAAAGCTAGTCTTTGGTATGAGGTTGTAGTTTTTAAGTGATCTTATAACATCAGTTAATGTTTAACTCAATATCAGAACCAACGGAATCCCAATTTTATGAAGGAAACAGGATTCTTCCAGAAATTTTCAATCGTTCAGTGATACAAAAAAAATCGTTAACACCACATCAATAATAAGTTTTGTACCACTGAACGATGACAAATGTCCGGAAAATCCAAACTCCTTCTATCATCAAAACAAACTTCAAACAAAGAATTGATTCCCATTTTTATATACAAAAGAACAGCACAGAGTTCAGTTACGTCGGAAACCGTTATTACTTAGTTACTCGACAGAGAAAATGTATTCAAACGGTAAGGAAAGACGGGATTAGCCCAGATAACTTAGTGGTGAGATTAGTAGCCTTATCTGGTGACAAATGTTACACTTCTGAGTTCTTTTGTTATACTTAAAAAAGCATTCTTACAACCAAAGTTTAATACTACTTAAATGTCAATCACGAAGCAACTGGTAAAGTTTGGTTACACGATGTTGCGCTACCCATGAGTTAATTAATGAGTTACTAATGTACATCATGCCACTTAATTGATCTGAACTGAAGCACGTAATTACCTTTGTATGGCTTAATTTTGACGCATTATCGGGTTCAACGGTCGATAATAACTAACTGTAGTCAGTTGATATATTAATAGGATATCAGATATTTGCTATCCGTATACATAACAAATATAACACTACGTTTCAAGGATTCAAATCTACCGTCTTCTTCCGGCATACAATCCTAAAATATCTAAAATCTAAAAAGCATAAAAAATTTGTAACAAACGTACACCCAGACTAGTAATATAATACCTGAATGTTACACCAACAGCATGAATTTTAGACAAACTGAAGACTGAATACGTAAAAGCACAGCATTGAGAATGTATTCTTGTCAGGTGCATAATAATAAATAAATTGTAGATTAGGAGATAGCTAATTGTTGTGATAAATTGTTTACTATCGCAACAATTAGCTATACCTTAATTATTATCAGGCGTTAAAAAATCATATTTAAAAAATACCTTATGCACCTGATAAGGATACATTTCTAACGGTGTACTTTTAAGCATTATTTATTTACTATTTACCTAAACCTTTTTTTCAAAAATATTAATTTAGTATTTCTTAAACTATTATCATAGAACATTCAACATAGTACCAAAATGTTTCCATTAAAAAGCGGCATTTTTATCATTCTTAATATTTTTTTAAAGTGATTAGGCTTTAAATGGCCGCCATTTTGCTTCCGTAAATTATATTATTTCAAACTTGTATCTAGATGTACACTAAAATCACTAATATCTTAACTTAATTATTAATTTTCGACTAAATATCTTAAACTATTTTATAAGTACAGATTATTTTCTAAAAAACACATTCAGCCATACAAAGAAAAACTAAGTTAGGACTATACATTATATGATGAAATTTGTTAGTTTTCACCTGTATTATTCTTTGGTAAAGTTTTTGTCATCAAGTACGGGACACCCTATATACGCACAACAGTGGTCTTTACCCGTGGTTAACTGTTAATAGCGTGATTCATTTTGTTATATATGTTTATTGCTTTATGCATGATAGACTTTTGAACACCCCAGACAGTACAGTAGCATACACAACGTTGTGCACCACAAAGCACCCTGTTGAGGTTTACGACAGTTGCTAGGCGAGCCATGTTGTAATTCACTTAAACCTCGACTTTGACGTCATGATGATGTGACGGACCCGTAAAATACCTTATTAGCCTGCAACAGTGTGGATTCTGGCGCTTTATAAATTTTTACATAAGTTTCTCGCGTATGTGTACGTGTGTATTAGTATACACACATTTGTATGCATTTATATATGTACACAAATTATTTTAGGATAAGTACGAAAATCAATTTTTGCACAATACTGGGAGACTACAAAAAATAATTTTCATATATATATATTGGTGATCTTAAACATTAGATTTTAAACACATATTTAAAATCTGCATAGGTGATCTTATACTATACTCGTTAAAATTAACGTTATTTTAAATCGGATGAAGGAATAGAGTAGTTCCGTTATGCTTATCCTTTCTGCTATCAACATTTTTGTTAATTTAACCATTTCAGCCGCAAGTGTTAAAAATTTTAAAATATTTAAATCATAAAGTAATAGCTTAAATATGCAATATAACAAACCCATACTTTATTATCAATAATGAGCATTGATAAATTAACTGAATGTGGCTTGTTAATCGTAAATTTACATTCGAATCTGAAATTAATTGGCAATCTTCCTAGTTGATTGCATTGTAGCTGTTAATTAGTTTTGCCGGTAGAGTAGCACTATTAAGCAAGTAGTATAATACGATATTGCGGCACATTACGATTGCACTGTAAACTGTGTGGGAAATCTAATTGACGATAACAGAGATTACTTACTGATGGGATCGTAAAACGTTACTGGAAAATAAAATAGTTTTATCGTTAAGCTAGTGTATATTTCTATGCTAATTCAACCAATTAATTATTAATAGCCCAACAGGTCCTTTTGGAATGTTGTCACTTTATCACCCAAAAAGCTTCTCTGTCTGTCTGTTCGTCCGTGCAATATATGCAATATGTTCTTGAGACTTGAAATTAAGTACATAGTTTGCTCAGGACCAGGAGTACTTGTTTAGTGTGCTTAATGTTAATATTTTACATTATAAAGTAAAAAAGATATATGTAAATAATTTTTATTAATAATTAAGAAATGTCCAATCACATGTGAAAAAAGATTTTTATACAATAATATACTATACATAAGAAATGAAGAGTTTGAAATTATATATGGAATGAAAAATAAAATATATATATATTAATATATATATATATATATATATATATATATATATATTATATATATATAAATTATATATATATAGATATAAATATTACAAGAAATAAAATCAGTAAATAAGTCATTGCAATATAAAAAAATGTATATTTAAATAATTGAACATATATATAAAATATACATATATTATATATATATATATATATATATATATATATATATAAATATATATTGTAGAGTGTTGCATGATTTTTATTAGATCAGATAAAATAAGTTTAATTGTATACTATAGTTTGATTCAAAGACTTAAGAGTTTGAAATTAGTTTATAATAAGGTAAAGATAAAATAGATGGAAATTTTAGTACAATTATTATTTTTTAACAAATAATTATTTACAATACAAATACTTATAATTAAGCCTTGAAAATGTATAAATAAAAATTATATAACTATTTATGGTCATCCTTTATTGTTTAAAATACAATAAACTGGAAAAAGATAAATTTAGCATTTTACTTTTAATTTTATTTATTTATACGCCAATACCATTTTACAATAACACCATAGAGGACGATTAAAACATGCAGAAATATAAAGAAAATATACTTCAATATGCCAAACATACATCACAGAAAGAGAATTAAATAACAAATGACAAAAATAATGTATAAAAAACAATAACCAATATAAAACTTGTATGATAAAAAGCACGTACCCGCCCGCAATATTGATCCAATATTCCATCTATTTCATTAATAAGAATTCAGAGAAAGTCAAAGTTCAATGGTTTCATAGTGAATGTACTTATGATGAAATACGATAGGGTCCTATGATATTTTTTAAACTAAATGACAAATTACTTAGTGTTCCTGATTAAATAGGCCAGAGTTTATCAAAGTAATGTTGTGAGTAATTCTTTATCACTGCATTCTTTTGGCTTTGCATTTCTGATTCAAATTTATTAAATTTCCAAAGTAAAATTGGAATTTTCTATTTTGCCCGAGAAACAATACATATAGACCTACTTATAATTTTGTAATGAAGTTGGATTCGAACGTAAAAGTTTTAAAAATGTTATGAATAAAGATATGGTTAATGAAAATTAAAAACAAAAATTAACATCAATAATATTTACATTGTGGCAGTTGTCATCCATATGTAAAGTTAGTACATGATACAGTAAAGTACAAGTTCTTGCCGTCCAATCCATGTTTGCTTTATCATACTACTTCCTCGGTTTAGTCTAGGAATTACATCAGTATTTATATATTTAAGCAGTATCGTATACTACATCAGTGATAACTGAATGTGATGTCCCCTCGAACATTTTCTGTCGTAAAGATTTCACTTAGAGTTTCGTGTATTTTTTATTCCTCTTGCTATAATCACAGACTGTCTGCGCACGTTTGTTTCCGAGAATTTTAGTGACGAAGCGAATGGTTTGTTGGAAAATTCCAATGCTCATTCCCTCCATTTTTGTTCCCTCGCCTACTGCAAATATGCTGTCCCACAATGTCTAAGGAAACCAAACCCAATATCTGAGACGTACATATTTACATTTTTTTTATAAAGCAAAATTGACATTGATTTGTTTTCCTTATAACCGCGATGTTGAAATAAAGTTTATTACTTTTCTTATGTCTTACGTTCGAAACTTTTAGTCACCAAGCGAACGGTTTTTTGAAAAATCCTAATGCTCATTTCCTCCATTTTTGTTCCCTCGCCTACTGCAAATATGCTGTCCCACAATGTCTATGGAAACAACATGCAATATATTACAAGTACAAATTGACAATTTAGTTTATAAAGTAAAATTTACATGATTTTTTTTGCTTTATAGCCACGATGCTAGAATAAAGATTCTTACTTTTCTTATTTTCACTCAATAAATATAACCAATTGAAAACAGCGTTTAAATTAATTAAACATATGGTTGCGTTGTCACAAAACAATGTTTACATAGAATACTGGATCAAATTTGGCAGGCTCTTACAATATTATTTCACAACTTTAGAGACCAATACGGGATTTTTAACTGATTTAGTGATCGGTCGGCCATACCCCCGGAGGGTTTTCAAAATAAGAACAGGCCTATATTCATACCAGGGACTATAAGAACGTCAATTTAATATTTCAGTACAGCCATTTGAGTAGTTTACGCGTGACAGAGTAGCAAACGAACCAAGGCACTTTCGCATTTATCAAAATATTAGGATGTAAAACCATAACAACAATGTACAAATATTCACTAATGCTAAGCCAAATCCCATTCAGTGATATAAACCATCTTCTAAGTGCTGTTCATCATAGATAAAGGAAGCCATGGGTAATTTCAAGTCTATACGTTTTTCGAGTACGAGATATTTTCTGGACAGACAGATATGCAGACAGACAACCAGTATTTTCCAACCCTTCGAGTGACCAGCTTTGCTAATACTCATCCTAACATCTTTATAAGCTTCAAAATCTACACCGTAAAAGTTATTGCGATAATCAAATAGCAAAACAAGTAATAGACAATGACGTTATAATTACTGTTAAAACTAAACAAAAGGAAGAGAACTCTGCAAATTAATAAAGACTTCAGCGTAAGCCCACACTGGTACTTCCACCGAACCATTAGACGCAACAATCATTACAACACCTTCTTCATTATGTACGCTCTAGTAACACTCATCAGTAATATACTGTAAACTACATTTCAGCTGTATGATCAGTTAATCAAAATCTAAGTTTACGTTTCCTTCATATTTAAAATATCCAAAAAACATTTTAAAATTAGATTTCAAGAGAATTTTAATATTGCATAGATTATTTGTATAGAGGATTATTAAAATTAGTGGAGATTTTAAAGCAAACAAACAATTTTGTTAATTAGTTTGTATTAGCTTTTGCTTAAAGAATAAGGCATAAAATAAATACAGTCAGTTGTGATTCTGAGTTTAAAATATTATTACAATCGTTAAGATCTTCAAATTTCTCCTTTTTAATAAATACTATATGTCAAGCACTAAAGGTAATTAAAATTGACAAATATTAGCAACGATCGCCTATACGAGTCAATACGTTTTTTCATAAAAAATTCATTTTAGAGAGATGTTTACCGCTAATTTGCTAAGGTTGTTACACAGTTTCTCGGAGTTTAAATAAGTTATGTGATGCGTTTTCTCTATAGAATCGGGAACTTTTCCACCTCTTACAACTTATTCTAGAATGTTATACCTGTACTTTGCATGATAGTAAGTAACTTTGAACATATTCATAACAACATAATATCCAAAAATCTTGATCATATAATTATCATCAGATTATTATAAAATATATTTCACACATCTGCTTCGTTGGGTCAAATTATATTTGTTATCGTAGAACCATTTCTCTCTTTATGGTGAGTAACTTCAGCTTGTATAGTATAAATAGTACACAATAATATTTTACATTTTAAGGCACTCAATTTCCAATTACTATAATATTACATTAACAAAGTATGCTGTTTTTATCACCTACATTTGAGTTGCTATAGTTTAAAACGTATTATAGTAATTGCTTTTAAAAGTGGAAAAAATTGTTAATTACAAAATATAACTAAACGTCCTAAAAGTTGGATTGGTTAATAAGCAATTAATGAGTCTAATTAGATACATTATAAATAATTCAATTAAATAAAACACAATTCCGATTTTAATTATAAAATTTTTTATTAGGCCAATAATATACGCTTGTGCGTGCTTTTCCTTGAATGATTGCTGTTAAACGTAATTTTATGTAAAACTTGACACATTTATAAATAAGCTTGAATTTATTTGACAGATTCCACTGTATTCCAGATAAACTAGAGAAACCTAACCATACGTGTGGGATATCTACTGGTGACATTACCCCACTAACTGAGTGTTTAGTCTTGGTGAGTTATTTACCGAGGAACATTTAACCCAGCACTATTACCACAGACCACTGTCGGCTACAATTCTCTCTAGTCCATTTACCGCTTAATCTATAGTTTTACCTCTAAAAAAGGATGAAGGTTTTTTTGTCTACTTTATTAAAGAATTGTTGGTTTAATTAAAATGAGTATTTGGTTTAACTATGAGCATTATTAACTTATTAAAGGAGAAAATAAGACACGTAGTTAATTATCTTGTTTTCTAGTAAAGCATTAAAGAAAGATATTGAAAATAAATAGAACGTTATACTATTAGCCTATTGTTATCAATTTTTTTCACATTACATTTTTTATACTAAATATAATTTTTATATCCACGTTTTTAATAAAATTGTTAATATCTATTGCCCGTTTTTTTTTTCGTTTTTCTATTAATAATATATGTTCCGCTAGAATTATTTTGAAAACTACACACGAAATGTTTCTTACCGCATTTAGTTTCACAGAGAACAATACAATACAGGTACTGAGCAACAGGAATACTTTTCACTGATTGTGAAATTATAAATGCAACCGCCAGATAGTGTATGGCTGTTAATATATACATGATTTTAGAGTAGTATAGTACTAAACTTTTACGTGAATTCAGATTTGCTTACAAAACTCTGTACACAAACTTTCTGTAGCCCTGTCTTTTCTCACTAACAAGTCGTATAATAACAACGAACATTTTGATTTAACAATTTATTTTCAAGGAAATAGAGCTGATGTAAAATCTTTCTGGGTTTATATGAAGTTCGTATGAATTCTGAGGTATTATAACTAAGAAACAATAAAGCAAATTAGATAGTAATTTACAAGATCACTTTGGTATTTCATTACCAGAATATCCAGATATTGTTTACTATTATTACCTCAGATTTTAAATAATAAAATCCTATTTTAATACGTCAATGTTGCAATTTAATAAATTATCATGGAAGCAGCTCAATTTACTGTATGTATTAAAGTAATGTACGAGACAGTGGATATTTTATTTATAAATATAAAACATTCTAGAGATATATATATATATATATATAAGTATATATATAGAAAGAGAGAGAGAGAGAAGAGCTGGGGCCGAAGCCCCTCGTTCCCACCTCCACCCTTTACACAAGTCTGTGACTTATTTGCCAGGCCAGAGAGAGAGAGAGAGTGAGAGAGGTGATGAGGGGGTAAGGGGGAGTGTGAGGGGGGCGAGAGGGGAGAGAGAGATTTTTATGATAAATTTACTTCATAATAGCCTGGACGCGAGCTAGGCAGGAGGCAGCTAGACGGAGACACAGTGCCGCATACCATAAAATAGAAAGCAACCGACGAGGACACAATTTGCCGTTATTGCGTTGGATTGATTATTTCTTGCCCACCCTTCCAATCAAAGATCTAACATACATACGACGAACAATTTTACTTTACCCCGTAAATCTCGAGATGTTATTGTCTAACACTTGCTTTGCTGTAGCTATGAGGTATTTGTTTTTTCTTATATTATTACGAGTATGTATATATATATACGTTAAATTGATACATATTTATATTGTTCATTTATTCATTTTTTCATTAGGTAATTTTTCTACACGAAGATTTTACATTACTATTCTGTTGATTAGTTTATATTCATGCTGCTGATCGCGTCTTGAGCTCCACATAAACGTTACGCCCGTGCGAAGATTATTTCGTGTTTTTGTATATAAGTTATGATTTGTCTTTCTATGAGGAAATAAATATAAATTCATTCATTTCAATAGAGCATTGATAAAAAATAAATAAAACCAATGTTGCTATAGAAATACTAAAAAATAAATTTCAATATTTTTCCAAAATTATTCAAACATGTGTTTTAAAGGTTGGTGTAAAAACTAACGGATCGATGAATGGTTTTATCAGAGTTGCCTTTCTTACTCAAGGAGTAAGAATACCTTGAAAATAAAATACTGCAGTGAGTTTATAGTCAATTGTAAATGGATCCCCATAGGAATCCCGTAGTAATCTCAGCAATAATATGGCGGGCGAGGCTACGCGTGATGTTGGTTTGTGTTCGCAATACTGCAGTGAGTTTATAGTCAATTGTAAATGGATCCCCACAGGAATCCCGTAGTAATCTCAGCAATAATACGGCAGGCGAGGCTGCACGTGATGTTGTTTTATTACTTGCGGCGAGTCTCTCCGGTCACGTCTATGTTCTGGGACCAATAATGCAGGCTCGATCAATGAATCTATGTCAGATTTTGTAGTATTTCGCTTTACGGGGTGAATAAACGGGTGAATTGTCAACTATTAAATCAGGATTCGTTAGTATCCAGTAAAAATTATTGTTCAATTGTAAATAACCGTAGAAAGAAAAGCGTTACATATTAAAATAATAAACACTTATAGTTCATAAAAACTATAAACATAGAAATAATTATTTGAAGATAGACGATGAATATACATTGCATTATTTAGCAAAAACATTATTTTTCTAACTTAAAGAGATTATACAAACTTAATTGCAAGTAAAACAAATAAGAAATATTGCAAAACTATATGTGGTGATTATTTGTGTAAGATCGAAATGTATACATTACAAACTTAAAATAGTTTTAGAAGTATTATTGGTATCTTATTAAAGGTAGTAGTAATAAAAACAACACTTTGCAACTTATATATTTAAAGTCTTAACAGATGTGTTAAGAAATGAGCAATGTCCCACTAATGAATGTTAAAAAGAAATTTCACAAAGGTACGGTTGGCCGCGGTAATTTTGAAAACCCAGCCATCCCAATACTATATGTGCTCGCCTAATCAGACATCAGAAGCTCTCATTAAGAAACGAGTTTGTGGTCCAATCTCTAAGTTCCAATGTACTGACTGACGAATAACACCTTCTCAGGAATTTTTAGGGACTCGCTGTATCCAAGAAGTGTATCCGATGTATCTCCTTTTGAACCCCATCCAGAAATATTGTGGTGAGACAGCATGGATTGGAAAAATGGGGTCTCCCCCATGGAGTTTTACTGGTTTAGGTTGGTTATAGGAACTTTACTTTCAAGTTAGGTCAAAACCTGTTGATTACGTCCTTATTGCAAACCACTTCATTCAAGGTGTAGTGTAATGCTGTAAAGAGTGAAGTGGTGACAAAATTGAAATTCATTTCATACTTAATACTAAAATCAGTTATATTTTCCTAATCCAAGTAAGAACCAGGTAACACAGGAGTAAGAGCCGCACAGAAATACCAATGTTATATTTAATCTAAAACATATGATACTTGAAATCTACATGACTGTATTTCGTAATAGTTTTACCTCTTCACATTTTTATTAAGTTGATACCTAATTAACGTTATTATACGTATTTTCGGTATAACATATAGTACAATTTTGAAAAAATCTCTAATAATAATAAACCAACTAATCTTGCATAAGGTTTCTTTGTCTTATATTAGCTTCTGAAGAACAAAATGTTTGCAGTAATGACAAAGTACTACAATGCATAAATTTATGCACATTTTGTGAACTTTAACATTGTTTCTTTTCCAATCGTTATAAGAGACAAAACTTGTGTGCTTCGAATTTTATTACAGAATTATGTATTCTATAAGTAAACAAAAGCGATTAAGTAACTAGATTCCGTCTTCAGTTCATTTTGTTTTTTCAATAACCAGTTTTAAAATTAAAATTTCTTCATATGGCAGTTAAAACATTTAAGGTCTCTGTAAAAATTCGAAACATACATTACAACATACACATTACTATAAAACCATTTAACATAAAAACCCCTATAATTAGTGGTAACGATAAATATTATCACGATATTAACATGATGCGGTGAAGTGACGGTGGCTGGCCATTGACCAGCTGAGACACACAAGACTGTCTCTCGACAATGCACTATGGCTACCACTCTACAAACTGTCCTTGAAGACGATTCTTATCATTTCTGATTATCCCATTCTATATTTTCTTAATCCTGTCAAACGAAAGTTCCAACATGGTCGATTTACAGTTCAATATGTAGTTGAAACATTCCGTGGTTCAGTATTAGATGTCGTACCTCTCTAAACCTTCAAGTGGAATATTTACTATGTTTTTTGTAAAATTTCCACATTATCTTGCATACTGCCAACTGGACAGCAACATCCAACTAGATAGTCAACGACTAAAGGTTTTAGTTAATGGTCAATTGTTTGTTCAATATATATTCTTTAAACCGTATTTTGAAAAATAGGCATATCTGTCCATGTAGTTTTACAGCCTCATGATTTGGATTTTAACCCCGAAACTGGTTGTTGAAAGAACATAAGGATCTGAAGACGGATTTGAAGTACTTAACCATCTTTTATATTCTAGAATATTCCGGAGGCATGACCATAAATAAACTATAAGTACAGCTTTGCAGTCCTATGTAACAAAATAAATACAACTACAGCTACAGTAGTACGACAAAACTAGAAAAAAAATACAAAATTTCGTTCCACAATGCTAAGTTAGTAAAGTCTAAAGTAAAGACAATAGTTTGTAGCAGGTCATGTTTTAGTTGTTTATTCAGTAAATATATCTTTACTATGAACTAAAAATTTAACAGGGCTCATTGTAAGAAATAAAATAAATAATACAAAAGATATTTTACTGTAACCAAATAAATAGAGACCACCGATTCTAAATATTTCCCAAAGAAATGTATTATTACGAGTATTTTAAGTTGTATTTTAAAATCCAATCCTTCCTTTCCTTTTTTTATTTTACTAGTTATTAATTCAAACTTAATAAAAATATTACATTACAGCGATTCTTTAGACTAATAAAGTTATTTCAAGTCTAATGAAAATGATGATGAAAATAAAATAGTGGTAAAAAAGACAGACATGGAGAACCGCCAGCAGCTAAAGGTATTGAGCCAATGCAGTCAATAAAGTTGTGTCAAAGGAGTCTCTGCATGTTCTTCCTAAAGAGCAAAGTGCACTGACATTTCGTCTTTTGAAATGTTCAGTAATTTATTTGGTTAGTTACAAAAATACGATTTATTTTTGAGTGAATGATCCCGAAATTATTATCAATCGCTTAGTTAAGCGATTAGTTAACTTTGCTTTGAATTTTATGTATGAAGCTATGGAAAGGTGCAGATATCAATATCAATAGAATCAATATCGTTTTAATTTATTTGACAGTGAAACAGTGAAATTAATGTAACACGTTAAATATACGTGAATTGTTAGCTGTTGTCCATTGTTAAACAAAACTATTTCATGTATTGACAAAAATAGTTTAGCTCCTTCAATCTTTAGCTCTGCCCTGATTTTCCATTGCGTTATCAAGAAACATATAGCTAGAATGATTAATTACACACCAAGTTAGTATCAAAAACTAGTTTTTTTTTCAATATGTTAAAAAATAGCTGTTTTCCTTATTATCTTTTGTTTCACACAAACAGATGGTAAGTATTTTATTTAACCGTGGACACTGTTCGCGTCTTTTACAATTATTTTGTATTGAAAAGCGTTATAGCTTTATACCAATTATATATTTATTGCATATACTTCTTACAATTATACATATGACCAACCATGAATATTTTATAATTATAGTTGTATATAATGCCGCATAAATGTATGTATAAATGTTTTGTCCTAGGTTAGATGTTACATATTTTGGAAGTAACAGTGTGTTTTCCTCAATTTTGTTTTTAAAAACAAGTCGGTTACTTTGTTATCCTCTCGTTTGTGTTTTCTAAAGTAGGAGGAAATTAGTCCTTTGACAGTTAATTGAGCGCCAGCTCCTTTGTTTTCAAATCTATGTATAGCTTCATATAAAATGCATAACTTAGAATGGTTTTACTCCTTGTATAAAATATATTTGGATATATACATATTAATTGTAAATTACTAACTATTTAAATGTCAAACAATTTGGCCATATTTTAACAAATAAAATATTAAATATTGCAGAATCCGTAATATTTTCTCCCTGTCCCAATGATCAAGCACATATAAAGAGGGCAAGGGAGACATAAAAAAGTCGGCAACAAAGAAGATCAAGATGATGTCGTGATCATAGACTCCTAGACCACAAGATATGTTGTAATATAAGTGAAGAGGTATTCTCATTGTTTCCAATTATTTATCGTTTGTAGAATTCATTGTAGCTCACTTCCATTTTTACTGCACATTTTATAAAACTCCACTGTATTATGTTAGCTAGTGTAATGTCACATCTTGCTTGGAGTGACAGACTCGATTTTTGGGAAACGCCCTATTGCCCATGTGATGTTATAATAGTGATGGGTGACCTTGAGCTACTGCAATTACAGTCACCAGGATCTCTCAGCTCAGAGACAAATTGCATTACTTCTCTGTGATAGGTTAGAGTCGTAGAAGCTATATTGTACCTATATTCGTTATAACGCGTTAATGATAAAATGTTTGTAATACTTTTAATCGGAAGCCTAAATGGCTGAGTATAGAGATACTTTTGATATTCATTGTTTAATTGGAATTTCAAAGAATTAGTTTTTCAACAATTTGATTCATTACCTTTCGTCTTAACTTGAAGACGTAAAGTTAATAGTGCATATCGTTAAACAAAACTGCATTAATAAGTTAACACATTTGCTGCGTCTCTGTAATGAGTGATATTCAGTACTCGTAAAGATATATGGCGCACTAAAGCGTCTACCATAGCCAATGTTTTATAATGTACAATAACCGTCAAGCTATAATACATTTGGGTAAAATTATATACATTTCTGTATTAATAAAATTTGCTTTGATAGAAGTTTTCAAATATTGTATCAGATACTCTTTTTGTTGTAAATAAAAGTATTTTTCACAATATAGTTCATAAGTTATATATGTGAACATTTTATGAGTAATTGTATTTTGTGAAATGTAGTTAACTGTATAGAAAAAAATAAAGAAATGTATTTTGCGCTCGAAGTTTTATTTGTTGTTATTTGTGACACGATGGTAGTGACTTTGTGTCATAGGAATGTTAGTCACAATTTAGTTAACTCATTTAAGGGCTGGCTTTATCAAATTAACTGAACAGTACATTTTTATAAAAAATTGTATATATTTTCATGGTTGCATAATAATTTGATTCATTTTCTTTTTAAAATGTTTTGAATAGTTGAGTTTTGTATTTTGCTGTTTTTGTTAACTCCAAATTGTATAATTTAATATGTCATTAAATAAATTGAATGTACATATATATTGATGGTTAAGGCAAGACTTCCAATTTATAAACCCAAAAATAGTTTTCAACTTCAGCTATATAAACCTGAACCAAATATTTGAAAAGCTCAAGGAAAGAGAAGATTACAAGCAAACTCGCTCAGCCATAACAATGGCCTGGAAGGAATCGGCGGCCCTTTAGTCTGGGTAACTTTTGCAGTTGCATAAATACTTGAACTTTGCTTATGGTGAGATTCTCATCCTTGCGAGTATTTCTAACATAAAATTGGTGTCTTATACGGTTTTAAAGAGTAGAGAAAACTACCGAAATTCATAAGGTAGCATGGTTCATTGTTATCATGTCTATATATTTAACTTTTATTTGTCCTTGAATCTTATAGTGATATATCATTTGTTACAGTGTACAGTAAGAATAAGATTTCTGTTAGTTTATAACACGTTGTAAGTCTGATATAAATATAGCTATAATTAATAATTTAAATGGGTATAAACCAAGAGGCATAGCACCTTATTGAACATCTGACTTCATTTGTTTAAAAAAAGTTTCTGTTGTTCCAAATATCTTAGAACAATTTCGATGTTGATATAGGAAGTGTTGTTGATTTTGTTATTCTTTCACTCTGTAAATGTAAATAAATTTTAATTTTAATTAAAATAATAGAACATATGCTCAGGCTGTCATAATACAATGTTTACACGTAACATTACAATGCATTAACTGCATCTTTGAATTCCCTTTTACACTAGAATTCACATTTGACATCAAGATGGGAACTCCAAAATATACTAAGTGAAACGAATATTGTAATTTATATTTAGAATCGTATACTTATTTATCTGTTGAATGTAGGTGCCAGCAAAGGGAATATGAGAGTGAAAGATTTTAAGGTTTTGTTTATAAGTAGTACAAAATCGATTGTAACAAATTCACTTAAATTTAGCAGAATATTGATATTTAAGTGGTATAAGTTCCAGTGTCAAAGCCATTGATTAAAAATTGTCAACAATTCAGATGTTTAGTTATATAAAGAAATGAATAAAATAACGAAAAATAAAATTTTAAATAAAATATTTCTAAACATACTATTGTAAAAAGCATTACATTAATAGATCAGGGCCGTGATGGATTTTCAAGATGAAAGTTTTAAAAGGAAGAGTGAGGAAGGGAGGGGCTAGAAAAGAATACAGTGTACCATGAAATGTTACGCTTCTGCAATATAATTATTGTTGAAATGATAGAATAATTGTTACTTGAATCATTGTTTTATGTGATTTACTAAAACTCTGTATGGGGTTTAAAAAGGATAACAAGAACTGGTGTACTTAATTTTGAACTGTGCGTTTCGTAATTATATAATTATCATTTATTGAATAGAAAAAATGAGATAATTTTAATACAAAGGTTTATGTGGAAATTATTACAATCGTGTGCTTCAAAACAAAAAAAACACCGTTTTCACGAATAAACTGTTGTATTTGATTTAAAAACAGAAGAAATCCTACCAACAACGAAATGTGTTAAGGTATACAAACTAGTGTCAGGGCTTTTATAATAATTATATATTGATACAAGGAATTTACTAAAGTGGAACATCTACTTTTACTAATAATTATAATTTCCAATACAATTATGGTCTCTAAAAATGCAATTTCGACTCAGTAAGTCATTATTCACGATAAAATTAAGGACACTGTTTTATATTGCTTTGAACAGATTTTTAGTATTGGAAAACGACTGTATTTTCAAATGGGCTGGAAGGAGGAAACAAGGTATATATATTCCAGGTTAAAGGACAAGCAAATTTATCAACCAATTGAACCGATGTCGTCAGTGCATAAGCTATTTCGATTAGCGTCACTACTTTGCGGAAAGTCTTGTTCATAACAGTAAAAATTTAAGAGTATATGTATAAGAGCGTCTTACACGACCGTGAAGGTAAATAGGAAATCCGATGTAGATTTTTACCAGTTTTAACGTACTGTACTAAAAGAGCACCTAAAAAGATTGACTCGAAGTTTAGCTTTCTACTTTAGTTTTGAATAATCAAGTCTGAGCTCTCTATTCCGGACGTAGGACCGCTGGGCGTCATCTGCTTGGTAGCGTTAAAAACCAACTACACTCAGGTAATCATGCTATTCATTATGCATGCATAGTGTTTAATTAATTCCTGCATTTATTTTCCACAACACAGTAGTATAATCCCGGGAAGAGCGACTCGCTTGCGATCATTAATGTGATTATAAGTACCGTTTGACAAATATAGTGAAACTGTGTAAAACGATAGTGTTCAAGAAAACAGATGTAAATATCGTATGTTTATTATTGTTATGACAAATTATCATACCATATTAAAACTAAAAAACTAATTTTAACCTTTATGTAAATAAAAAGGTAAAGTATATAAAATTCAATCCAAATATGGCAAAATACTAAAAAATTTTTAAATGGACTTGCATATATGTAGGATTATTTACGCATTCATTACCATTTCTTCAGTCTATGTCATGGTGCAGATTTATAAAAAGTAATGCTTACTTTACATTAATGTACCTTTATATTTCAAGATCAAGTTAATGAAAACGGACATATTTACCCCACAATAGGTTAGATATCAAATGTAATTCATCTCCAAGTCAAATCTAGAAGCTATCACGATTCTCTTTCACAGATAACGGTGCATTCAGGTGATAAAAGTCGTTAAACAGGGATTGCTCACTGATGTAAAATTGCAAATGATAATTATTGTGTGGTAAAATCCTATCGTTAAATGTTGGTTACGTGGGAACTTAAACTTGACAAGCCTAATGAACAGGTTAGGGCCAGTTATAAAGATAATGTTGAAATTAATGGTCCATGGTAACAAAGTAAGAAAATTACATTTTAAATGTTTACGTGTTTTGTATGTTAACTGTTTTTTTTTTTTTTTTTTTTTCAATAAAAACTCCAATTTATACTAATAAAAATCTCACATAATACATTTACGCATCTTTATACAATTTAGCATATTGGTATCAATCCCAATATGTATACTGTAATAAAGTATTTAGGGGGAATATATATTTTAATTTCAAAGGTGCGCATGTTCAGAACCGCAGTGCGTATTTGTCTCAGTGACAACAACGACGAAACAACCGTGAAAAGAAAATGTAATATTGAAAGTTATGCGAGGAACGCGCGTCACCCTGGTAAACAACTACACACAATACTGCCATTGTTTCTGACATCAAGAGCTCATTTAAACTGTTACCAAGATAACTGAAAAATGTGTTTAATATAATTACAGCATACCTTAGGTGGTATATTATTGTTATATTGGCAAGAGCTGCAATATAACTAAATATTACTTTTATATAGTCGTAACAGACAAATATGAATTCCGTTGTAGCTTATATGCAATTTTAGGTATAGTTATGGTGATTTACCCGTATAAAGTCTAGTCTCTATGCGAAAATCAATAACTGAACTATTGTATTCCACACTAATCACGAATTACTTTATCACTTAATATTAAATATTATTAGTGAGAAAGCCAGAACAGTAGTGTAATTTAATATTTTTTTCATAATCAATAATATAGTTACTAACTTGTATAGCAAGAAATTATAAGTATTTAGAAAATAATCAACATAATATAGCCTATGTCACTCACTATATTTCATATGCAGCATAAGATACTGAAACATTTAGTTTGATTTAAATGTATATTAATCAGACTTATTTTGATCAAACTATTAATGGATTTCTTAAATTACATTTTGCAGAAGTATATTTTTTTTAGGACAGTATCCTACTGTCCTAGGATACTGTCCTTGTTAATTTTATGCCAACATAAGGACGATGAACGTCGATACGTGGTCACCGCTGTATCGATTATAGTCTATTAAAGTTGTCAGGTTCTTCATTAATAGCAGTTGTAGTGATCTTGATTTGGGTTTTTGTCCTCCTTCTGAAGGAGTAAGTCATTCTTGATCTCCACAATCAACAAAAGAATAAATAAATTAGATGAGAGCGACCATACGCTAAAATTTCACTTCTGGCTGTAAGTGTGGAAAACAATTAAGAGAGCGATTTTCCAATATATAGTTTTCTAGAGTATATTTCTACAAATATGATCCATACGAGAAGAACAGAACTTGTTGTACGACATATTACTAACATGGTAGATACATATGTATGTACGCATAATGCATTGAAAACAACTACATACTGACTTCGTCTAACTCCTCGAACTTCTCTGACTAATGGGAGTTTTTGCAATCTTAGAGGAATTAAGTTCACTGTAGAATGAAAGCTCAGCATTATGATATTGTGGAATCCGTGTAATATATAGAAATATTCCGAAAATAATTTCCTTTCTTTGAGGGAATCCCTCTCCTACTCCTCCTGTTTGGTAGAGGTGTTGTTTTATGTTGTACAGGTTTAGCATTGTGTAACTCAATGATCAGTATTCATGGCAAAATAATGATCTATATCAACTCAGATAGTTTTTACTACGAACCTGCATGGTACAAAAATAATCATGAAAAACAGCATTCCTGGAACTAGATACATGTCCAGAGACTATGCTTGACTGCACTGAAAGTTTCATTTAAGTTGGCGTATGCTAATCCGAATACTCTCTTGTGAACTAGACGGATGCTACCCTCATCAGGAGATATCAATACAGTGGGCTGAAACTTTTGATCGCCCTTTGGGAACAGTATCCACACCCCGAGCTGTTCACTATCCATCGTAATTCATGTAAAACTTTAGTAAGTATGCTGCACTAAAGTTATGTAGGTATTAAAAGCCGTAAAAGTTCTGACGGTTCCGTATATAATTTTAAAATCAGTGTAAAGTGTTTTGTTACTAAGTGGCTTTACTGTATCGTTGCATATGGAACTAAACTCTATAATACACATTTCGTGTGTAGTCGTCAAAATATACTAGTGCTGCAACACTGAATAAAACATATACAAATAGACAATACCTGTATGTTTAATAAATAAACGCTAACTTGGATTTTTGATAAATGTCACATATTAAACATATAATAATTAAATATTGTTTGTAGCTGACATTCAACTAATGTAACTACTATATTATTTCCAAAGAGTAATCAATCTACCTCCCAAAAGGTATCAGATTTAGGCAAGTAAAACATATAACCGAAAATAATATTTAAATTTGGTTACTTTATAATCTTACAGCGTTCCATTTAAGTATTTTAATGTTTTGAACGTTATTTTAGGAAACAATATATTAAACTACGTGTGTTTAATAATACACATATGATCGATATTCATTGAACCAAATACAGTAATATGTCTGCAGTACAGTTGAGGAAAACTCCTCACTCTTCCATTTTTAAACCAGGAATAATAGTTAAGCGGTAAATGGACGAGAGAGAATTGTAGCCGACAGTGGTCTGTGGTAATAGTGTGCCGGGTTAAATGTTCCTTGGTGAATAACTCACCAAGACTAAACACTCAGTTAGTGGGGTAATGTCACTAGTAGGTATCCCACACGGATAATTAGTTTTTCCCGGGTTTATCTGGAACACGGTGGAAATTGACAAACACGTTCCTGCTTATTTTATATGGGTTAAAGTTTAACATAAAATTAAGTTTAACAGCAATCACTCCTGGAAAAGTATGTATAAGCATATATTGTTAACCTATTAACAAATTATAATATAAAAAACGAAAATTTTTGTTATTTTATTGAAACATTTATTATGTACCTAATCTAACTCGCTTAGCTAACCAAATCTTCAAATTCATATCCTTGGGAATTATTTTATAACTAATACGTACCCGCAGCTTCGCCCGCAATGTCTATGCAATATTCCTGTACTTTGTTTAACCCTCCAACTGTTGTTTATCAAAATTTTGATAATCATAACCCTTAGCGGATTGTTGTTCGTCAAAATTTTGATAAACAAACATTCCCTTGCATAATCACTCATAACAGTATATTCCGGCAACGTATCGATTCGATTCATGCACCATTGAATTCGGGGGAAAAAAGCCTAAGGAATACTATAGTTTTATTCCTCTTTATATTGTAGTTGCAACGTACCAAGTTCGTAGTTTGGAACGTAAAAGATGTGACCGCCATGTTGTCGATGCCGTCTGAGTTGTTGATGTGACGAGTCGTGTTTATTAGTAAGTTTTAGTAGGTTTATTTGTGTTTTAGTGTTGTGTTTAGTGTGTGGTGAATTGTTAAATATTGCAGTAGTGCAAATAAATATATTTTAGAATAAATAAATTTCTCGAAAATTTTTCGCAAAATTTTTGAGTAATGACAAAATGAAACTTTTTTCGACTCTTCAAAAAAAAAGTTATGGAATTTATTTTACTACTGCTGTATAGTTTACTTCATTCTGAGTAATAAAATATGCAATATAACATGTATAGAAGTAAAACTGTATTAGTAAAACTTTTATTAGCAAACTCTTACATATACACCCTATTTTCACAATTTATGCGCATCGCTGCTTTTTGTTATATAGTGTTATTATAGTTTCATAAATTTGTATAATGCTTATGTGTTTCTGAAACTAGAATAAATTTGACACACAATGGTACTCTCACTTTTATAGTTTTCTTACTATAACTTGGTTTGCTAGGTATAGTCCCCCCCAAATAAAAAAAAAAAAAATGTAAATTTTGAATTTCATGGGGAAAAAAAAATTTAGTAAACATTTTTTTAAGGCCAAATTTAAATACTAATATTATTATATGTTTAATTCTGAACACAAAAATATATACTTCTATATTTTATATTACTTTTAATTTATATTTTTAATAAACTTTTTTAAAAAACCCTTGCACGAGGCTCGAAAACATGCCGCCACTACAGGAAAAAATGACTGCCAGTTGGAGGGTTAAATAACCCCCACCATTTCTGTAATACTTGAACTATTTTACAGTAGATGAATGAAGAGGAACAACGAATTTGAAGTTTGTAGATTGTTTTAATGAAAGAACTTTTATGTAATTTGATAGAATTCTGTGACATATTTAAAGTTGAATTTGTCGTATATCGTTCATCAGGAACCCATTTTACAGTGCTCATGAATAAGATAACCAGAATTTAAGCAAAATGGTAAGGAATTCTTATTTCAGGTTTTTTACTTTTAGTTCAAATTAATTATACTTCAAACGCAAAGTTGGTGCTCCAAGAAACAATATTAATAGGCCTATACATAGAATTCTAATGTGGTATGATTCAAAAGAGTATATTTTTCTTAATTGTATCGATATAGATATTTCAATACTTACATTATGAGAGTTTCCATCCATATATAAAGATAATTCATGATACATTAAAGTTCTTGCTTCCCAATCCATGTTCGCTGTATCATAATATTTCCACGGCGCTGTCTGGGCATTATGTAAGTTAATAAGTATGTATATACCTAATCTGTAACGTATACATGTCTTTGTGACCCAAATAAATACAATGGTTTGCTTCTTGCCTCGGTTTTCATATGGGAAGTGTTGTTACTTTGTTATGCTTTCACTCTTTAAATGTAAACAAATTTAAAGTTAAATTTAAATAATAGAGCATATGGTCATGATGTCATATTACAGTGTTTACACATAACAGTTGACTACAACTGCCCCTTTGAATTCACTTTACATTAGAATTCACATTTGAGATCAAGTTAGGAACTTTTTTTGTTTTAAATACCAGTGGGGCGTAGCCCGGAAAGATTTACGAAATAATAATAGGCCTATGTTCATCCTATGGATGTTAGAATTTTCCATGTAAAATTTCAATACTATCAATATAATAGTTTGTACGTTAAAACAAAACAAACAAACAGGCACTATTTATAATATTATATTAGGATTATGAAATTATACAAAAATTAGTACAATACGTTAAAGTCGTAGCAACTTAAACTTAGGTGATGAAGGAACAAAATACTGAAATATTATAATAACTGGAATTAACTGATAAAAATGTAAATCATTATTCTGTATGTTATTAACTCCACTTATAGGGTTATCTATATATATTAATGTAATGAAAATAACTAAAACCCTTTAAATTAAAACTTTTTATTACATACACGTGTTTCGGTTTTTAACCATCATCAGTGTACATTAAACTTTAAATAAATAAAAAAACAATAAATAATTAGATATACACATGTGGACCTTTTAAACATATGTTACATTTAAATGACACAATTGTAATTTTATTATTAGTAATCTGTATTTAATATTTTAATTTTTTCAAAAATTGGATTTGTCTTAATTTTCAGATTACTATTTAAAACGTTATGAGGATCTTTATTATAATTTAGATAAATATGTAATTCTTCTTTTGTGTTTAATTTTTTTCCTTTCCTTTCGATATCTAAAATTTCCATGTTCTTTTTCAATATTTGTGTAGTCATGGTCAGTCTCCAATAAATGTTCATCAAAATTTGATTTTATTGTAGACATGTTATTTGTTTTTAAAGCTTGTATGTGTTCTTTAAACCTTTTATTAAAATTTCTTAAAGTTTGCCCAATATAATAGCTTTCACAGTCACTACAGTTAATTTAGTATACTCCAGATTGTTTGTATAATTCCTGTTTGTCATCATTTTGGTTCACTTTGTTTTCAATAAGTTTAAATGTATTATTTCTTGTTTGGTGACTGATGGAGAATTTTGAATTTTGAAAGGTTTTTTGAACAGCTTTGTTTAATTTAGTATTGAATGGTACACATAAATATTTCTGAATTTCTGTAGTATTATGATTAGGTAGTATTTTGTTGGTTTTATTAATTTTTCTTTTATTATAAATTACAACTGTGTCATTTAAATGTAACATATGTTTAAAAGGTCCACATGTGTATAATCTAATTGTTTATTATTTATTTATTTATTTAGAGGTTAATTAACACTGATGATGGTTAATAACCGAAACACGTGTATGTAATAAAAAGTTTTAATTAAAAGGTTTTAGTTATTTTCATTACATTAACATTATTCTGTAATATTTTTACTATACAATTTAGAGTTATTCAGCAAAGCGAGAAACGGATAAAAAATATACGAGTAATTTGAGCTAACAAAGCAGATGTGTGAAATATATTTTATAAAAATGTCATGGATTGGGTTTTTATATGGTATATTTGAATATCTTGGAATATTAGTTAGAGTATTATTAGAGTATTATTATAAGCTACATACGAGTAATTCCATGCAAAGTTAAATGTTCTATAAAAGGATTGCAAGCGTTGGAAAAGCTTTCACTTACGTGATTCGCAGACTAGAGAGAAAACACATCACATAACTCATTCCAACTCCGTGACAGTGTGTAAATACCATTGTAAATTAGCAATAGACATCTACCCAACATGTATTTTTCATGCAAAAATTGTGTGGCACTTGTTTGAGTGATTGTTAATAATATATGAAAAGTTTAATTACATTATGTTTGGTTGACACAATTTTAGTTTAAAGGTAAATTTTCATCATTTAAAAATATGTATAATATATATAAAAATCTAAATTATCTTTACTTATGTCTTATTTTTTATGTAAGAGCCAACCAATTTTTTTAATCACACAACAGTATCAATATGGTATTTTTTCCATTTTATGTTTCCTCCAACAATACTCTTATAATGGATGTTATAGCAAAGAAATAATCATATCGCAAATAAAATTACAAAAGTTGTATTTTTCCTCTCCCATCACATTCTTTTAAATAGTTAAGTTGCAAAATAGTTGTTTTATAAAAATATTTATGATTTGAATAAAACTCTCTGTAAATAATATCCGTAAAATGTTACAGAATATATAAGAAACTATAATGACAAGACAGCAATTTTTCATGAGTATTTATGATTTTATACAGATAAATTTTAGAACGCCCCACACAGTACAGTAGTATACGTAAGAATGTCACGTTGTGCACCATAAAGCACCTTGTTAAGGTTTACGACAGTCACTAAGCTAACCCTGCTGTAATTCTCTTAACCTCTAGTGTGAAATCATCATGATGTGGCTCACCCGTAAAGTACCGTATTAGCCTGCAAGAGTAGATTATGGTCTATATTTACACACACACACACACACACACACACACACACACACACACACACACACACACACACACACACACACACACACACACACACACACACACACACACACACACACACACACACACACACACACACACACACACACACACACACACACACACACACACACACACACACACACACACACACACACACACACACACACACACACACACACACACACACACACACACACACACACACACACACACACACACACACACACACACACACACACACACACACACACACACACACACACACACACACACACACACACACACACACACACACACACACACACACACACACACGCACACACGCACACACGCACACACGCACACACGCACACACGCACGCACGCACGCACGCACACGCACACGCACACACACACACAAGTTACAAAAATACAAAACCCTTGGCTACGCCAGCTCTCTACCCGGGAAAAAATTGTGATTTTTATGTCAATTTGCACTATATATTCTGTATTATCTGGCCTGAAAATATTATTACTTCATTAAATATAACATAAGGTTTGGGACCATATGGATGAGGAAGTTTAAGACATTAGGCAACTTTAATATCTTTGATTTATAACTCCGGTTATTTTAGGTAAAGCTAAGCCACAATAGTAAACATAAATTTTAACAATTTAATGTACATTGGTAATCCAATTGAGCCGGGGCTCAGTTTGGGCAATTTATTTTTGTCTTACTTTTCCAACCTCGGCCACTCTTGTCAGTCGGTGGGGGAGTCACTCCGTCAGAGTATTGATTTTCTGCCTGGTTGAGGTCAGCTGGTTGACCTTGGACTAGTTTACCGACCAGCTGTTCACCGGCACCGGCACTGGCTCTGACTACTGTTCGGAGCGGTCAGACTGTTCGGAGACACGTTCGGAGAAGCTACTGCGTTTGCTGTCTGTTTCGCTGCTCGTCCCGTTCCACATGGCTGGCTAACTTCACCGACTTTCGGCAGGGTCCCCGTGAGTGCCGTCAGCGGGACTGATGCGGCGAGTCTGCCCACAGCACTGAAAACCAACTGAATGCCCGCGCCTGCCAGCGCTATTGGACCGGCATCCAACCGGAGTGTAGTGCTCCCATTAATTTCTTCTGGAACAAGGTTGGATCAGAAAATGTTTTTTTACTTCTTATACCCCTTGAGAGGATAGGCTTGTATGGAGCGCTGCCAGATGTTAGATCTGGAGGAGGGCCAGTATATTAGCCAGTATTATTTAGTTTAGTTAACATGAACTGAAGGGGAGGATTTTCATCTTTAATTCGGATTCGTGGAGGCAACTAAAGCCCCCGCCTCCTTCGAAAATTGGCTTTAAATATTTTTTTTTAATTTTCGGCTACAAACTTGAAACCAAATTACTTTTTAAAATTAGTGGGCCTAGAAATTCTACAACCTTTTCCCTCCCCCTCAGTTCATAACACTTACCTGTTAAAATTTTTAGATTTACTACTGCCGTACCTGAAATTGTTATTTACATATCAAATTTCTATATTATATTATTTATTTATTATGTTATTTATTTCTATTTATTATGTTATTGTCTATATTGGAATTTTATCTGTTGTTATTTAGTTCTTAAGTTACACGGTGCACCGTGGTGCTGTATATTGTATTTTGCATGGAAATGTTTTGCCACCTACTAATTATATCCAGTACTCGAATTCTTTGTCTCGCTTTTTGTCTCTTCCCACTAGTGGCATGTGATTGTTTTTTTTTTTTTTATTTGCTCCGAGTTTGGAGGAGGGGCACGCTTCCGAGGCCTCCTGTCTTTTTCGCTACTCGGAACAAAATGGTAGCAGAGCGTGGTTACGTGTTTTTACCCTCTACGGGCCCGGGGTTTTTGTTTTGCCACTGGTGGTGAGAGAGATGAGTTGAAGTTGTTAGTTGACTTCCTGCGCCTGTGCCGTCTCGCTGTGCTATTTTTCCGCCGATCGACAGGAAGTGTGTGAACCTATTTTATTTCCTGATTATTGTTACTTGTGTGTTTTTTTGTTATACTTTGTCATCGTTGTTTTTTCTTTCTGGTTTTGTTCTGGTACGGCGTAGTGTTTTGCTGTGGTATTTTTGGTTTCGCTGCCGTGTTTCGTGGACGGCAGGAATTCTGGGGACCCTGCTGAGAGTGTTGTTTCACTGCGTTCACTTGTCGCCTTAGTTATTGATTTGTTAGTTGTTGACTTCGAGTCAGTGCGTTGCTTGTTAGTCTGTGTCTTCTATTTATTTTTCATGCCTGTCTCTCTGGTGCCTGAATATTTGTTTGAAGGAGGATCTCCATTTTGAGTTGTTGGCTCGTGGGCTTACTCCGGGTTCCGACTGCGAGTCCATGCGGAAGCAACTGCGGGATAATATGGACCTGGACACTACCTGGCCTAGGGATTTGGCGTTCCAGAAGCAGAGGCCTATTTTGGAGGCTAAGTTGGAGACTTTTGAAAATAGTCAGGAGGACTGGTTGGAGTCGCCGCCCACTGGCCGAGAGAGGGTTAGGTATTTGTCCCGGCTTACTCATCTACATATGAGGCTGTCGCTACTTAGATCCAAGCTTACCAGTTCTGGTGATAAGGAGTGGTTGGAGGAAACGCATCACCTTGGTGGACAGCCTGCTGACTGTACTCGAGAGGGACGAGGGAGCAAAGGCTCCTGAAAAAAACCTTGTCTGCGGTTGACTCTGCTGCGGCTGTTAAGGGTGAATGCCGGATCCCTGGGTCAGTTGTTGCAGACTTTGATGTGGGCGTGGGCCGTCGGGGGGTGTCTGGTGTGGACGGGACCCTGCCTGCTGGATCTGGAGGACTGGGAGCTGTGATGACGGGATCCTTTGTTCAGTATCACAAGCTCCCAAACCCACTTACCCCGTTGCTGCAGCGAACTACCAACGGTGGATGGTCTGGATACTGAAGCTTTGCTGCGGTTTCTATCTGAGATCCTGCGACTGCATGACTTGCCTGGTCTTCAGGGAGTGAGCTTCCTGCATGTCATCTCTCCGTTTTGTAGGCCACCTTTTGGGTGACTGTCTGGTTCGAGTTCTCCAGAGGGGTGGTACCACTGGATGATTTTCATAGGGAGGCATTGGATTTCTTTGTTCCTGGTCCGTTGAGGGAACGTCTCCGTGTGGGAGAAATTCTTTAGGCCTCAGGGCAACGGAGAGAGTTTGGCTAAGTTTTGTGGCCGAGGTGAGGGACACTGATAGGGTGTTTAAGGCTCAATATCCCCGAAAGTACTGTGGTCACCACCATCCTTGAGGGTCTCAATCCTGAAGAGAGGTCCCGTCTAGTTTTTTGCTGGTCGCCCTTCCACCTTTTCTGAACTGGACCGTCTGTGTATTGCTTCGCGCAGCGTGCAGTTTGCTGACCGGCAGAGGGCGGAGAGGAACAATCATCGTTCCATCCAGCCCTCCAGGGCTGTCACGGCCGTACAGAATCCCGTAGATGGGCCACACACTCTGGTGGGCTTCGTCTACCCATCTGCTATGCCTGTGGTGAACGAGGTCATACTCGTCGGGAGTGTCCTAGGAGATATCGCACTGGTCCAAAAAACTAGATCAAAGGGGGGTTTTATCTGAAGTTCCCCCGAGGTCTAAGAAAAAATTTCAAAAAAATAGTACCTGTGCGAAAAAATTTGATTAATAGTTTGGACACTATGAGCCTAGCAGAAAAGGGAAACCTACGGCTTAGGACAGCTCTTCGGTGTGCCCTTATATCAATATCTTAGTGGGAGAGACTCAGTGCATAAGGCCCTAGTTGATTCCGGGTCAGCCTGTAGCCTCATCTCTTCCCGTCTTTTTGAAGCCATTTCAAGGTTGGGTTTGGTGAAGCACACCGAGGAGTCTTCTTTAACTTGCTGGACTGCTTCTAATTCTCCTCTTCCAATTTCGAAGAAGGCTTCAATCAAGTTTAAGGTTGAATGTTTTTCATGGGTGTGGAGCTTCCTTGTGGCCCAGGACCTGAGTATGGATTGTATTTTTGGGGGCGGATTTTATTCAAAAAGACTGGTTTGGTGCTGGATCTTCAGGCGGGCCCAAGTCTTATTTCAAATTCAATCGGCGAGTGTCAGTCCCCTTTTCTGATAATTTCAAATCGACACCGCAGGTTGTTGAGGTGGAGTGTGAGGAGGGTTCTGCCCCTGGGGACCCGTTCGGTCACTTGGATGAGGAGCAAGCTGGGGTTCTCCGTGAGCTTTGCTCAAGATTTCCGGAGGTCCTCACACCCAAGCTCGGTTCTACCCATCTTATTGAATATGAAATTCGTCTGACTGACACTCAGCCAGTACGCTCCCACCCATACAAGTTGGCTCCTCCAAAGATTGCGAGGTTATGCGTGGTATCATCAAGGATCTCTTGGGATCAAGGAGTTATTGAGCCCTCAAACTCATCGTATGCCAGTCCAGCGTTCTTGGTTCCAAAGCCGAATGGAAAAAGTCGTATGGTGGTTGACCTAAGAAAACTTAATGCCAAGATTGAAATAGACTCAGTGCCTCTCCCCGATCTCCATTCTGCTTTTGATTGGTTCGGTAAGGCCAAATTTTTCACTATTTTTGATTTGAACCAAGCCTATCATCAGATTCCGTTGAAGAAGGAATCACGTCCCTCTCACGGCTTTCTGTGTTCCGTGGAATTTGTATCAGTACCGATCTGTGCCTATGGGGCTAGCTGTGGGGGCCCACAAACGTTAACTAGGTTGCTTGACTCCATCTTCCACGATGTGAAGTTCAGATATGTCTTTAATTATCTTGATGACCTTCTGGTCTACAGTGAGTCTTTCACGGAACACGTTAAACATCTTGAGGAGGTCTTGGTTAGGTTGGGTAGGGCTGGCCTTACAGTCAATCCGGAGAAGGTGTCTTACGCCAAGTCTGAAATATCGTTTCTCGGTCACCTCGTGTCGTCTAGGGGTGTATCTATAGACCCTGCCAGGACCCAAGGCATTCGGGATTTTTCCTCCTCCGAAGGATGCCAAGGTGTTTGCCAGATTCATCGGCATGGTTAATTTCTACCGTAGGTTTATTCCTGACTTTGCCGAGGTGGCCGCCCCTCTGAACGCTTTAAGAAGGAAAGAGGCAAAGTTCGTTTGGGGTGAAGATCAAGAACGTGCTTTTCAACTGCTTAGGGAGGCCATTATCCAACCTCCTGTGCTGCGAATACCGGACTTTAGTAGGGCCCTTCATCTTGCAGACTGACTCCTCATCCTGTGCTGTAGGAGCTGTGCTTTCTCAAGAATTCGACGGCGCTCGGCAACCTATAGCTTTCGCATCTAGGACTTTGACCCTTCAGGAAAAGAAATCTTCTATTTATGAGCTGGAGTGTCTGGCGGTCGTTTTCGGCATGGATAAGTTTCGGAGGTTCCTAGAGCATTCCGAATTTCTGCTGGAAACTGACAATCAGGCTCTTTCCTGGCTATTGGCCCATCCTCGACAACTCGGGAAGATTGGTCGCTGGGTTGTCAAAATTGCGGCCTTTAAATTCAGGGTGCAGCACATTCGCGGCACCCAAAACGTCGTCGCCGATGCTCTTTCTAGAATGTATCATCTACCCAGCGATCCTGTTGATTCTCAAGCACCGTTGTGTGGGACTGTGATGTTGGATTTCCCTGCTGCCTTTGAGAGTTTTTGGCTCTCACCAACTTCAAGACCCCGAGTTGTCAAACATCATTGGTGAGGCTCCAGGAGGGAGAAAGCCCACTCTCCTTACTTCTTGTCCAAGGGTGTCCTCTGCTGTCGTGCCCGACGCGGAGGTGGTCCCAAGATTGTTCTGCCGAGTGCCCTCATACCGATGGTCTTTTTCTATTTTCATGTTTCTCCCGTGGGCGGTCATTTAGGGATCCACAAGACCATCGCTAAAATCAGAGATAAGTTTATCTGGAGAGAGTATGGACAGAGACATTGCTGGTAGAGTACGAGCTTGTCATCTTTGCTCGGTCAGTTAAACCAGCACAAAATACCAAATTAGGACTTCTTTTCCTCCGAGGTGGCGGAGCGGCCTCTTGAGAAAGTGTTCATTGACTATGTGGGACCCTTTCCCCGTAGCAAGTTCAGGGAACACCTCCCTGCTTGTTGCTGTGGATGCTTTCTCTAAGTTTTGCTGGTTGATTCCTCTTAGGAGTGCCACGGCGTCGCTCACCCGTCAAGGCACTCAAGTCCCGCCTTCTACAAAATTTTGGAGTGCCCGCCACCTTCGTCTCAGACAACGGCACACAATTCGTGTCGAGGGAGTTTCATCGCTTCTGTTTTGGGCATGGAATCAAACATGTTACGACATCTCCTCCTTACTACCCCCCAGCCTTCTCATGCTGAGCGGTTCAACCGCAATCTCAGAGCCCGCCCTCATCGCTTATCACGCTGAGAAACAAACTACCTGGGATGAAAAACCTGAGCTGGCTTCAGTTAGCCTTCAATTCTGCTCTTCACGAGAGTCATGATTCCACGCCTTTTCAGGTCATGTTTAGTCGTCCTCCTTCTGATTCCCTTGTCTAATCTCTGGAGTCTGGATAGTCTTCTACCAGTACCTGGTACTCCCAAATGTGAGTGACACTTGGGAGGCAGTCAGGGTTAAGCTCCTACAGTCTAGGGAAAGGGTGAGGAGAAAATTCAATAAGGGACGTATTGCTAACCCCTTCCAGGTGGGGGGATCTCGTCTTTTGTAAGGCCCATCCGGTCAGTTTCGGCCGTGGATAAACGGCAGCCAAACTTTGCTATCGGTGGACAGGTCCTCACCGGATTCTTCGTTTTCTCTCCCCAGTTACTGCTGAGTTGGTTGATCCCGTATCGGGGAGGTTGTGGCGGAAGGCCCACGTTTCTCATCTGAAGGCCTTCCGTGGTGATACCTCTGGTCATGCTCTGGATACTGGTGCGGCTGCGGGGGTGTCCGGGGGACTGATCACCCCTGGTTTTCCCTGTGGTGTCGTTTTACTCTCTTTCTATTTTCTTCTTTCTCCAAGAGAGGCGCCTCTCAAAATTTCAGGAGGATCGTGTTTTGTCTGCCTCCTGCTCAGGACTTCGGTTCCTGTTTAGGGGTTCTCGACTTCCCGTATCCTGTGCCAGAGCTTGTTGGTTTCTTCTTTCAGTGGGGGAGAGGTTTTGTTTTGGGGTTGCACCCTTTTTAGTGGGGGAGGTTGAGCCGGGGCTCAGTTTGGGCAATTTATTTTTTGTCTATTATTTTCCCACCTCGGCCACTCTTGTCAGTCGGTGGGGGAGTCACTTTACTCCGTCAAGTATTGATTTTCTGCCTGGTTGGACTGATTGGGTTGAGGTCAGCTGGTTGACCTTGACTAGTTTTTTACCGACCAGCTGTTCACCGGCACCGGCAACCGGCTACTGTTCGGAGAGCGGTCAGGACTGTTCGGAGACACGTTCGGAGAAGCTACTGCGTTTGCTTGTCTGTTCGCTGCTCGTCCCGTTCCACATGGCTGGCTAATTCTCCGACTTTCGGCAGGGTCCCCGTGAGTGTCGTCAGCGGGACTGGTGCGGCGAGTCTGCCCAATGAAACCACTGAAAACCAAAACTGAATGCCCCGCGCCCTGCCAGTGCTCCTGTACCGGCATCCAACCGGAGTGGCATGTGCTCATATTCATTTCATCTGGAACAAGGTTGGATCCAAAATGTTTTTTTTACTTTTCTAATACTGAACTTTTGCGAGGATTGGGGTGCAGCGAGCGCTGCCAGATATTAGATCTGGAGGAGGGCCAGTGTTAAGAGTAGTGTGTATTTAGTTTAGTTACATAAACTGAAGGGGAGGATTTCATCTTTAATTCGGATTCGTGGAGGCAACTAAGCCCCCGCCTCCTTCGAAAAATCGGCTTTAAATATTTTTTTTATTTTTTTGGCTACAAACCTGAAACCAAATTACTTTTTTAAAAATAGTGGGGCCTAGAAATTCTACAACCTTTTCCCTCCCCTCAGTTCATAACACTTACCTGTTAAAGATAATTTTCCTACATGCCGTACCTGATATTATGTTATTTAGTATATTATATTATTTATTTATTATGTTATTGTTTCTATTTATTATGTTATTGTCTTTATTGGAATTCTATTGATTGTTGTTATTTAGTTATTAAGTTACGCGGTGCACCGTGGTGCTGAATTAATTGTATTTTGCATGGAAATGTTTGCCACCTATTAATTATATATCTTTTACTCGAAATCTTGTCTCTCTTTGTCTCTCTCCCACTAGTGGCATGTGATTGTTTTTTTTATGATTTGCTCCGAGTTTGGGAGGGGCAACGCTTCCGAGGCCTCCTGTCTTTTTCGCTACTCGGAACACAATAAGAAATGTAACATTCAATATAAAATACAAAGGAATACATTTTGAGCCATATATTAAATGTATTGCAAACCATGTTCAGTTCAGTCACTGTTCCAGATTCCACAGTCAAGTACCAACATGAACCCATGCTCGCTCTCACGCAGGTGCGGCACCCGCTGCCCGCTCCTTGCACCGATAAGAGATACTTCAAACGCACGCCAACCCGATGCTTTGCTCCCATTGTCACCATACAGTAGCACTGTACATTCACAATCATGGTCTTGTATCAAGTATGTATGTACAACGTACTATCTAGGATAATAAATCATGAACAGTGACACTATTTTGTAATTGTAATTTGGTGCGGGCCCCTAGAAACACGGCTATGTCGCCCATTCTTAAGTCCGGCCCTGTGTATGTGTCTGGATACAAATGTGTATTCATATACATACATACATACATATATATATATATATATATATATATATATAATATATAAAGCTAATTCTGCACAATACTTGAATACTCCGCACAAAATAATTTTCATAAAGGTACTGGTGATCTTAGGCCATGAATACATTAAAAGTCTGCATGAGTGATATCAAAATATTCTTCAAAATATCATACGCTTTAAATGTATTAGACATTACTTATATTCTTTTTATGACAGTAAACTGCTAAATGTAAAAATTAAAAACAAATTAAATTTTGAAGTATTTAAACATGCAGTATAGATTACACATAAGCTACTAACAATAATGAGTATGGAAACATTAACTGAATTTAACTTGTTAATCGTAAATTTATAGAAGAATATGATATGAATTGGCAATCTTCCGAGTTTATTGCGTTGTGACTGTTAATTAGTTTTACCGGTACAGTAGTACAGTTAAACAAGTAGTATAATACGCTATTGTGGCAGATTGCGATTCCACTATAAATTTTGTGGGAAATTGAATTGACGATAACAGAGATTATTTACTGTTAGGATGATAAAGCATTACTGCGAAATAGAATAGTTTCATTACGCAAGTGAAAAATCGAAAGTAAAATCCTAGACAAAAATAGAAAAGTCCTAGACAATTGAAATGGCCAACGAGAAAATCGTTAAGAATCTAAAATAGTACACAAACTCAGTAAAATTATATCACATTGAATTATATGACATAGTTTTCACACATGATAATTTATTTTCTTTTAATTGTGTACGAGTATAATAAAGACAATACGTTGGTTACGTTCTGTTCAGACCTTTGATGCTCCATTTTATCGGTTTATTGACATTCAATTTAATTCAACATATAAATTTCTTAAATTATTATCAACACTAGATATTTTCAGACATGTTACATAACCGAGTGTAGCCTTGTTAGTGCGACTGTTTATTCCTGCCCCCGTGCACAGTTCATAAGATATTTGGCCTGAATATACCGGTCGCTTCTCATTTGTGGAATAGCCCATTTAGCCTCCGAGACCTTGTACCAAATGTTTAGTATTGATATTTACTGGTATATAATATGACTTTTTAAATTTCCTTCTACATCCTATCCACCATACCAAAAAATACTGTGCAAAATGTTTTATCCTATTTAACCCAACCTTTAAAAGAAAGAAAACGTGACCCCTTGGAAGTGACCATAACTATTGTTGTCAAATTTTACAACTTTGGTCATATAACGAAGAATTTTATATCTATCTGTAAAATATCTTGCAATTTATTATTATTATCATTCATAAAGAGATTCTTAGAAGGGTGGAAATGAAAAGCTTGTAAAATCTGTTATTTTATTTTCGATTTTTGAGCTGTACATTATAAAATTGTTATCTAAATTTGCTGAAATAAGCATCTGTCTTGTATATACAAGACAGTGAACTTATCGGAGTAAAGTCAGCAGTATAAGAGAAAGGATCAGTTACTGTACAAGACAGATCTAGGTTTAAACTTTGTATTATTTTTCAGAACATATACCAGTCTGCCTGAGTTATTTCGAAACACCCAGGCAGGGACGTTCTGGAGAATTTTTCAGTATAGCTCGTATGTTTTAGTAGAATTCAGTCTCTAATTATTTTGCGTGAACAACGGTTTGAACATTTTTAGTTTAAAATACCAGTTAAATTCGGCATAAATTAGGATTAAATGTATCTATTGTAAATTTATTTTTATTTAATTTTTAATTTCATTTGAGATATATAATTTAAATAGACTTCTAAGATATCCCTTAGTAATACGAGAAATATTTTCGGCATATTTTTGGTAATTTTTAAGACAATGTCATTACGGTTTTAATGCAAATTTTAACAATAGGCAAAACAGCTTGGTACAATACCTGTCTAATATAGTTTGATGATAGGCTTTATTCCGTTAAGTTCTAATTTCTATTTTTATACATTACATCAAGATCTCTTTGTATTTTAGATTTTTATTATTTTCAGCTACAGTGAAAGCTTTAACTAATTTCGAACTATTACTTTGAAATTTTAAATTTTGACTCTCTTTCTTTTATATTTAAAAAAATGTGCCGCGTAAATTGAGAGTTATTAATTTTCCAGTTTTTAGTAGGTACAGTTTGTGTTTTGTGTTAATAATTTAAATTTTTCAAACTATTTTTATTAAAAATTTTGACTTATTTACATTTTGCAAATTATTCCTTTAAATTCTCAACGTTAATTGGATTGGTTACTAATATTCCAAGATTTTACAAATAATTTATCATTTACATTTTTTATTTTTGAATTCACTGCCTTATTTCATGAACAATAAAGTATCATTTACCTTATCTTGGGGAACTGAATTATTCCCGAAGGTCCAACAAAAATAATATAGGAGTTTGTCATTATAGTATAAGTTCGAAGGTGGTGATACAAATGCTTCGGTCACAGACTGGAATTAAGATTATATTACCTATAACCGTCTGACAACCGACTTTGCTGAAAAACTTAAATTAAAATATTAAGTAATAAAAGATTACTAGACTGACATCAATAACACAGAAGAGAAAAAAGATATCTTGATAAAAAACATTATAAATCAATGATAATGATCTAATTTTACAGTGTATGATTTATAAAGCATTGCCAATATCATTATTTTAATTTTCAAACGACATGAAAAGATATTACAATAACAGCTGCATATTTCTAGACTCACTTAAGGAAGTCCATTTACCGAATTGAAGTGTTTGTTTGGATCTTCAAGGCGTGACTTTTCCCCGGGCTTAAGGCTTAGGAGTCGGTGTCAGATTACTGTAAGTAACGTTGTTGGCCTTCTGGTAACCTTTTACTTTGTTTGCAATTAAATAATATTATTTGAATAAATTATGGCTCTGGTAAAAAATGGCAAATAACTGTTATTAAATGTATTCATATTTATTTTAAAATGTTACTGGTAATTAGCTAAATTCTCTTATTAATCAAAAATACTGTACAACGATATATATTTATTGTATATTTTACATTATCTGTACAGACATTTGCTTTCAGTGCTCAAACATTTATTAATTAATCATATATTAGGACATATCTTTATTCACGTTAAAACAATCTTTATTTTTATTAGAATGTTAAAAGAAATTATGACAAGAGTTATTTATAGCAGTAAAGTTACTTATGGCAGGTTTGCATGAGTGAAATATTAATCAATCATTAATGATGTTGTGAATGAGAGTTATAATGTTTATACTACTAATTAAATGTTAAACAATTATGATTTACAAAAGTTTGTGTAAGCTGTTTTTGTTTTAATATTGTACAATTTAAAAAAGGGAATAATTCAGTTCAATAATCGAATAATTATTTTCTAACCATTCATCAAACGGGCTTAGCTGTCGCTCAGCCAAGCAAACATTATAAGCTTCAATATCAACATTGTATAAATTATTGTAATAGGCTAATAAAGTATCAAAACACCTAATGGACATTGATTCGTAATTACGTTTAAAACTTAACAATAGTTTGACAACTCAGTTCATGGAGAAAGACTCCAGCGTGAGCTCACTCTGGAATTTACACCGAACCATTAGACACTAGAATCATTAGAACACCTTTTTCATTATGTACGCTCCGGTAACACTTCTGCTCGTCAGCAGTATAAATTACATTCCACCTGTATGCTCAGTTAATAAATTTATGTTCATCTTTATTCACAAATGTAATATACCCAACAAACCTTTCAAAATATATCAAAAGGTGATTTTTATACAGATATAAATATCTTGTGCGTTATATTGAATCCTTGGTAGTAGTATTTCATAAAATAATATGTTTTATTCTCTTATAAATCGTGCGTTAAACTTATTTAACTGTTATAACGTACACATTTGGATAGCGTAACAAATACTATACAAACTGGTTCTGTTATACTTAATGCCCAATACGCCTAAATATATCGTTAAGCTTAATAATTATAGCATAACAATTGTAAACTGCATAATTTGGGTTCTCATTTATTTCTAATTTATATTTTTGAAGCCTTTAATTATATGTACTTCAATTGTTTTAAGCAATAGAAAAATGCTTTACAAATTGGTGTCCATCACTCGACACTGCTAAGGGCTAAGGGTTTGTAAAGTCTGAAGTAGGAAGGGAAAAAATATCAAGTTAGAAGGTATCAATATCAAATACTCACCTTTCATTTATATTGTTTCCACATCAGTACTTCACGTAACTCATGATCTCCTGGGGACTTCAAAAGTTACATTTACTGATTTATACACATCGATAAATAAGTTCAATTTACTTTAGCTCTATACTTTCCAACATGTCTAAGTATGAATAAAGTGAACTTTTATATACGCAGAAACATTTACAGTTAACATATAGTGCTCACCACCTGTGTTTTGTTCATTTGTGAGAAAACAAATATGTACTAGATGCACTATTATGCACATAAAACTAGTAATTTGTATCAATAGCATAGCTTACTGTAAAATATTTCCACCCCGACCTTATTCAATACACCTAAAAATGTTAAAATTACCAAAGTAAAGTTCATCCGCCAAGCGGGAACGAGTTACATGAAATCTTGTATTGCTGCCAAGATATGTTGTATAATGGTCAATCATAATAAGTTAATAAATTGTTTTGTTTTCAAAATTAAATACAGACATATAAAATACAAAATGTTTAAAAGTTATTTAGTAACAACTGAATATAGCTTGTTATTGAGGATGTAAGATTTTAAGTATAATATTATTCAGGAAACTTGCCATCATTATATGACACCAAAATATGAAACTGAGTTTCTAGGATTGAATCTGCTCTCTCCGGCCAACCTCTTCCTATTGTTCGAGTTAATGCACTGCGATACCTCAGTAAATGCCGACATTGATTTTCTACTCAGTCTTCCACCTTCACTAGTGGGTGTAACCTGTTGTTCTGTGCAGTAATATCGCTGTAGTTCATGCTCACTATTTTGAACTCGAAGCTGTTGGTTTACCAATCAGGTGTTACTTGAATTATTTTGGTGGCAGTGTATTAACAACTTTATAGTTTATAAGTATTGTTTTCATTTTTAAGTAATAGATTCTTTGACAACTGAAGAAGAATGTAGTTTTGTGTCCTCGAAACGAAATGTTTTATTTTTAAACACATAAAAAATAATCCTATTGTCAAACCCACTTACTACAGCCAATTTATTCATCAAGCGATTAACCCATGCGTCAAAATGAAACTATATACTGCTAATTGTGTGCTTCATTCAGACCAATTAGGTGACGTGACATACATCAGTTACTCATCTACTCGTGGACGAGTCGTCATCTAAGTTAAGTGTCGAGACATAACTAAACTTCACCAGCCGTTTCTAGATTAACATTAAAGTAATATTAAACTATGTTTGTAAGGAAATGATTTTTGAAGTCTAAGAAAAGAGTTCAGAAGTGTGGAATTTGTCACGAGATAAGGCTACTAATCTCACCACTAAGTCATTTGGGCTAATCTCGGCTTTCCTTACCATTTGAATACATTTTCTCTGTCCAGTTAATAATGATTCCTAACGTCCTGCTGTTTTGTTGTTTATAAAATAGGGATTCCGTTGGTTCTGTGATTAAATTATATGTTATCTGATATTTTTAGTGTTACTCAAAAATTACAGCCCAATCTTAAAAATTATATTAGCTTTATGCAACTACTTTGCATTTAAAAAATGTGCTATGTTTATATCATTTTTGTTCTTCCTCAGTTTCAGGCTCAAAGTCATGATCACTTAAATAATATCTACCTGATTTATGCCTACTTACGTTGAAAACTTTTATAGGATTCACGTATATTACATTATATTTGCTTTTAATAGGTAGTATAAAAATTTATATTTTTAAAAATATCGTGCGAAATCTCGGGTAACATTAAGTTAAAATTAAAAAAACATTAAACTTGCAAAATACATTTAATGTACATAATGCTAAAGCATTAGTGGCTGCAATTTAATTCGATTAATCTGTATTGATTTTAATTGGTATAAAATAAAGCGTATAATTCAGAAATTACATCTATAATTAACCGATTTCCTATTATTTTTAGTGTAAATTGATGTTCATCAACACAATTCGTGCTTTCGCTACAACTTTCTTTTAAAAGGCTGTAAAACTTAATTTACAATTTGAATTTGAAAACGTTTCTGCTAAACGTAGGCTAAAGAAGTTTGGCCTAATTTACTAAAATTTCAATATTTTATGATCTAGTTTAACTGTTAAGATTTACCTCTTTACACTGCTAGAATTATTGGACAGTGATTAGTGCTTCAGATTTAATTACTCTGGAATAACCAAGCAACGAAAAACACTAAAACCGCATTCGTATCTCCAAGTGACTTCACTGATCAAATACAGAGTTAAATTGGAAAACAATATTATAATTTCCCAGTGAAAAACAGAGTACAAGATGGAAATTACAATGGTCTCTGATATAATTATTGCTGTGTTGGCAGCTAAAAATCAATAATATACATTCTGAAATCAAATAAAATGCTTGATAAGTAGCAAGAGTTGACGTTGAGACCTCATATTAATTATATACCAGTGCATATGTTCATGGTGGTTCAAAGCGTTGGTTGTCAAACCCTACAACAAAAACAAGTCAGGTGCTGCTGTGTGAATCATTGGTCTCTGATACAGGTTTTGGCGTACATAGTGTAGTGATGTTATCGTAGTCTGTAAATGTACCAACTACAATACCTATATACTATAATAACTATATACCTTTGGAATGAGATGTATTTAATATAATTTTAGATGCAAATAAAGAATGATTAAGAATTCAATGGTGTATAGTAAATAGTTCCTTGTGATATATTCCCCATTTCAAACATTCTAATCACTGCCTTTGATATTCAGATAATAATTAAATAGAGGGTAATAGTAAAACAAATCACATTTAATCTTATACATAATATAATTTAATTCGTGCTGAATGAAAAGGTACATACTTTCGGGGTTGTCTTACATTTTTTAAATTAAAATAAAAGTAAATTAAACAAAGATATTAATTACCTTTAGACTTTTATTTGGTTTATACTGTTTACGTACTTTGTATTTTAGCGAACAATAAACGTGTAGTAGCTGTAGCATATTGTTTTTATATTTAGTGGAATTTAATTATGGTCTCTTAAACTTACCAAAATAATTGTTATTGCACAAGCCATTCGGTGACAGTTGTAATGTACTTCGGGTCAAAAATATTACAATAAATTACCATAGTTGAATTTATACTTTTATAACGACGAAGAAAATATAAATATTTACGTATGACCAAAACGTGTCTAATAAGGCAAATTAAATTTGTTTCACTAAATCAAAAAGTGTTTCTGATCAACAAAGAAACTATTAAACCCTTGCCTATTAAACTGTTGAGAATTTGCTCTAAGCACGTCATCACTTATGAGCTGAGGATCAAATTGATTTTACTTATGGTTAAAATATAACTCCGCATCTTTATATTGTCCTAACAAAAAATATAATTGTATAATATATTAAACAAATATAACTAATAGTATTGGAAATATGATTAGAAGTTTACGTTACAGAGTATAACGTACTCGTACAATAAAACACTTCTCTGCAGAAGAAAGGAAGCAGTTTCGTATTTCTCCGCAACATATTGAAGCAAGAAAGTACCGCAATACCGTTCGTCTTGACAGTGGCCCATTTGACACAATTTTATTGACATAATTAGATCAATGCTTTTAGCCCTTGGCCAGTGTCCAGTCCCTCACAGTAAACATTGCACATAGTTACCGACCGGTATTTACTTTGTACTGCTATCATTCATAACGGCAAGCGTCATTTTGCTGAAGGTTTTACTTTGATATTAATATAATACTTACAACTTATAACTATAACGACATAAACAAACACAAATAGAGTAGGATGGCAATATGAGATTACCATTTCATACAGAGGATATAAAGGATCTCAGCCAAAAACCCAGATGTTTGAGTACGATAACCTGACGATTGTAAATAACGTGAACATTTTGATTCGAATCCAGATAAATGGCTGAATTAATAAATCAAATAATTCATAATCTGCCTTGGTAAATCCTGATCATAATTACGCAGGCAGCTGAGAAGATGTGAAACCTAAACTTAATGAGATCTCTAGCCTTTGTGATAACCAGATTCTGGGGAAAATTATCATGCAAGAAAAAATACGACGTTATTAGTCCAAAGAATTGCTTCTTATACTAATAACAGTATTTTTATCATACTATATTCCTACACTTGGCCACTCTTCCTTACATGCAAAAACAAACAGTTGAACAGTTGAAAGGTTTACGATCCTTGGTAGAATGTCTATAAAATGTTTCTTAAGGATGAGTTAACAATTATGTGATGATCCTTAGAAGATACGTACATAGACACTATATATTGAGAATGGTTTTATATTTACACCTTGAAATAAGAATATTATGAATCTACCTACAACGTCCATTATAAATCAAAGGACTCGGAACCACACACACACACACCACACACACACACGCACACACACACGCACGCACGCACACACACACACACGCACACACATACAAAGGAAAAACTTCAAAGAACAAACCGAATCAGCTATATTTTTAAAGAAAATAAAATATTAAATTTTGACCAGCTGTACAAGTTTTGCTTGTTAATGCATGTACATAAATATTTAGATCACCATAAAATCAAAACCGTGAATATAATAACACGCAGTTCCAGGTTTTATCAACTTGAATTGCCTCTTTTTGGTTCAGTTTCCTCTAGGTGCCAGTTCTGCTACATGGGCGTAACATTTTTTAACAAGTTCATAGTCTATTATGGTAATGAATTATTTTTTGAGAAAAACCTAAAGTAAAAATGAAAGCATTAACTTATGTCACTAAATACGTGCCAGATTGAGAACAGAGTTGCTTAAATCGCTCCATTTATTTAATTTATATCTATTCTATCATATACTTTTGTATTTATATTGTATTTACTACATGTTCTATAATCACTTTTACTGTACTTGTTATAAACTTATAGTGTTTTATTTCGTTGTTATAATTCATTTGTTATAATATTTATAGATTTATCATAATGTTACTTATTTATTGTTAAACATTCGATTCATAAATTTATTATACTGTTGTTGTTCATTTGTTATATGTTTATGGATTCATATGTTGCTTATTTATTGTTATATATTGCTACAATTATTGTACTGTTGTTATTGAATTGTGCAGGGTAATTGATTCTTTAATTTCATGTTTCAATTTCAATTTAACTTTGTTGAATATTTAGCATTGTTTCTGGTGTAAAATTTCTGTCGGGACAACGCAAAATGTACACAAATTTATACTTGTAACGTGAAATGGATTGCTGCATGAGGACTGCCAGCATCAAAAAGTAACAGACATTATATAGTGTAAGTTGCTCCCGCACGCACCTTGTATGGTGCATTGGGGTAATGCATTGTAAAATTGTAATATTTTTGAATAAAGATGTTTGTGAACTGAACTGTGAACACACACACATCGTTACATTATTTTACGTAAATAATGTAGAGAAATGCGTCTAATGATAAAATATATGAATAAGAGTTTGAATAGATGTACAATTCCGATAAAAAAAATACTATATAAAAAGCTATTGGCGACTTTAATTTTGATCATAAATCAAAAGTAAATTAAGGACTGTAATAATATAGATTGTGAAATGTACTATGATTCAAAATATTTTGAGTATAACTTTATAAATATTATCTAGAAAACCCCCTTAATTTGTTGATTCTCTGCTTAAACATTTATGGAATACAAATTTTACAGTTTAGGACATTTTGAAAGTTCCATTATTTGCTGTAAGAAATAAGTGTCACAATTTAAAAGCTAGTTAATTCATATATGTAAAAAATCTAGTCATAACAAAAGTTTTGGTTTTCCATAACCGTTGAGGCAGACATTTTATATTATTATGTACTTAATGAAAACGTATTAAAATGAAAGACTACTCATACTAAAAGGACAGGGATGAAAAAATATTATTAGTAAAAGAATCAGAGATGGATATGCCAATAGCAACCTTTTACTGATAGTTGTGGAGGTTTTCTGGTGTCTATGGAGTATGACAAGCCGGGTTTTGCTTATGATGTTCGCAGTGATGTACTTTAAAATTGTTTAAATCCCAAAAGTGGAATGTTTGGTTATAAAAGAGCATTTAAGTATGGTTAAAACTGAGATATTTGACCAGGCTCAACATACCATTTGTCATTTGCGAAATCGTTCAAGTCCGTAGGTTAACATACAAAATGCTATAGGGTAGTAGTCTCCTTGAAGGCCGATTGATATATTCTATTATTCACTGAAATTTAAGCAATTATTATGAAGCATAACAAACCAAGCAATTTGTTCAGTCGCTATAATATATGACATGCAGTATATATAGCGGGAGAAAGGTTTGGTGTGTTGACATAAAACAAAGTGCTTTCCCCATAAAAAAACCCATGGGGAGTCCATTGAAAGTATGTTCATCACAATATATGCACAGAGTGTTCCAAAATTAATAGCCGAGTGTTCGAATTTAAAAATTTTTAAATGTAAGCTTAGGGCAAACCATACATTATTTTAAATATCTTATTAAAAGGAACTCATTGAAAAAACAGAATTTACTTATTTCAATCCATGTACTAAGTATTATTATTATTGTATATTGTAGAGATACAACAATATTAAAGCTGAATTAATATGGCGTTTGGATTCATTAATGCTTAAATTGAAATTGGAGATGAGCATGCCCTGTAGCAGACTTACCGTGAAGATAATAAATTGATGTAATATTGAAGAGGCACAGCATTGTTTATTTTAGAGGAGATGAAATAATAACTTAACTAATTAAAATATCATTATTTTAATTCATGTTTAAAGGTCTCTATATTCTTGACAAAAAATATACTTTTACCCATAAAGAATTTTACAAGTTACTTTGATAGAAGAAAAAGAAAGAATGTGATCTTTGATATACCGAGAGTACTCTATTGAAAAAACCTCGTATTTTTAGGTAATCGTTTACACATATTTGAAATAATTCTCTACAATAGAATGACAGAGACAGGATAAGATCAAAAACATTTTGAATTGAGCCAGTATTGTCAAAAACTAGAATTCGCCAAAGGATTTGCGATGAATTTTCTCTGACGATAAATCATACAACGAGTTAAACAATGAACTATTGCGCGTACAGACGAGCTGCTTTTTAATATTTTTGCTGCGGAGTAGCTTACATTTAAGGAAATAACAAGACAATAACTTTAGATATAGTATAATAATATAGATAAAGTATAGTAATATAATCTTAAACATTTGTAAAATTATATTGTGTAGTTAACTTGCTATAACAGTCCAGGACCTAAATACCAATTTTCATTGTATAACAATTCAGCGTAGTTATTGTCACGTTTTAAGGTGGCAGGTGATTGAAATTTTTAAAGCTTAATAACGTAAAAATTTGATTATACATGTTTTTATTGAATAAGAAAAGGATCTCAATCTACGTAATTACAAACTTTTCTACACCTAAAAAATAAAAATCGCCTAAGAAACTATGTAGATTTAAACTTTTAACTGTTTTAATGCATGGCAAAGTTTTCATTGTTTACGGCATGCATTACAAACATTGGTTGCGTATAGGTTTTAGCTCCTCTTCGTCCATGGAACAATATCTTACATTAGAGATGTAGCCACGAAAAGCGTTTTGATATGAATATACAACAATAAATCTTTCAACACTTTTGGTAGAGTTTACTTTGTACAATGTATATTTCGAATTCGTCAGCAGGTGCTTGTAGGTTAAGTTACATGAAGTAAGTAAATAATTGAAACCAAGTTGTCATTTATTTTAACTACCTTAGTAGCTAAAGTTTTGTATAAAGATTTTAAAAGGTTTATAACTGTATATTAATGTCCTACAGTTTGTGAGGAGAGCTTTGTTTTGTTTTTGTTGTTTAATGAAATGCTTTAAATATTACATTCGTATAGCGAAAATACGAAAAAGAGTTATTGGGCCAACATAGCTATGTTATAAATCTCAAATGGTCAAAAACTAATACCATAAAAGCTCTCTTACTTCGATTATAAATGTACCTTATAAGTATAAATTAACTGTATTTCACTCTTTCCTCTTTCATAAGATTGTTACAGACTCCCAAATAACTACATGACTTATACCTTTCCTTAAAAGCAAATAGACTATTATTATGCCGAGTAAAGATACGTAATCTAGCAGTACAATAATCTAACTTTCGGTCAAGCATTATATTGGGTTCTAAACTAACAAAGTTTAATTCTAAGCCCCGTCTTTATTTTAGTATTACATTCTTTGTCCTGTTACTTAAGATGCTCTGATGCTCTAAAGGTCTTAAATTTATCAAATTCTTGTACGAACTCATTAGCATAACTTTTTACATAGAATACAGTTTAAGTATGTTAATTTAAAATTTTATGAACCTTTTTTATCATGAAAGAAAATGTTATTCAGTTAATTCGTTATTCATGAATGGAAATAAATTTAACCTTAATATTCATGCGTCTATACTAATTTACTTCCTTCCTCTTTCACAAAGTTTAATTCAGAATCCTAAATAACTGCATTACTTAGATTTCTCTTTAAACGTGAAGAGTTATACCAAGTGAAGAGACAAAACAGTGGTGAGTATATTTATAGCAGCAAAATACTCGGCCTTTCGTCCAAGCTTTACTTTGGCTGCTTAAATAGCAAAAATGGTCTCAATTTAACAAAGATTTATTCTAACACACGTATTGCATTACTAAAATAACATATTCTCTGCCAATTATTTAAAATGCACACGTGCAATAAAGTTGAACATTCATTCCTATACGAACTCATTAGCACATCTTTTAGATAAAGTAAGAGTTGCAGAAAAGATTGAATAGGTATAAAATGCGACTACAAAGAGTATATGAATGAATCTCACATTTACATTTAGTTGATAAAATAAGAATGAACTTACAAAATTATCTTTTTAGTTAGCGTGTTTCTAGACTCATCATCTTGATTGTATAGAAATTAAAGGCAATAAAATAGATTTATAGTGGTTTGAACTAGATTAGAAAGTATTTTTAGTTTCCTAATTGGCAAATAGTAATAATAAATATATTTATAATAGTCATATCTTCCGTGTTGTTGCATCTTGCACTGATGATTAAAAGCGGAAAACATATCTCAAATGAAGAACGTGCCTCGAGATATTACCTGAAAAGTAACTTATTAAAATTCCGGAGGATATTATCGTATTATAATATAATAAATACTTAATATATATTTCAAATCAAAGATTTAGATTTAGGGGGTAAATGACGAAATTTACTTTTATATTAATGATGACGTGCATTATATTAACCTAGGTGTAGCTGAACTGATGACAACTAAAACTAGAGAATAGAGACTCTCTGCCACCGTTTTTGCCAGTAATAACCTGCTCTACTTCTTTGACTACAATTAACGTGATTTTGTACAATGAAAGCCGATATGTCTTAGAATTAACGAGTTCGTTGATCATTACAAAGCTTTAACAAGGTACACTGTACCTGTATGTTCATATAAACGAATGGAGGATCATTAATTTAATTTTAACTACAGAGATAAAACTACTGGCTGATCAATCTTTCTTATTATCAGCCATAGTTTATTATTGCGAACCGAACCTCAATGTTAAAATCAAGTTTAATATATTGTGGTGTTATAGTAATGTTTGGAAATTTACTAAGATTATTATTAGGATTAAAAAATTAATTTCTTTAATCAATATTTAATTTATTATATTATGACTAGATTTTAAAAAGCGTCATAAAAATTACAAGGTTTAGTGTAACCTAGGACGTTCTTTTCCCTTATTTATATACTCCTTAATTTAAAATCTGATTAGAAATATGAACCAAAATACTTATAGACTTTTAAGGTTAAAAATAACAAAAAGGAACAGGGAAGGTCTTTAATAAAATTATACTAAACGAGTATCAAAAAAAAGAATAAGCGGCGAAATTTACGTCCGTAATTCACCTAGGAAGATAGATAGGTCTTGAGGGCCAGGTTGAAAGGCAATGAACTCTCTAAAATGTTGAAAGCCCTCATTCAATAGGCTATATAATGGGATTCTCCTATTAAACATTTTGCATTTGTGACAAAACGAAAGAGTTATTTAAAACCCTAAAAATTAAAGGTTGATTTCCATCTATAACAGAATTGAACACCTATATTTCAAGATAAGACCGCAGGCTGGATGTAACTGTAGATTTTCGCCTAAATTTAAATCATGCAAGGATAATAACTGGTCAAAAAATCAATTCTAATGCCTACTGTGACACGCTAGGGAGGCCTAAAACTTGGATTGGACAAATTCAACAAGAGCACACAGAACTTACTACGTCACGATGATGTGCGCCCCATTTTATTCTAAATTTACAGTGGTATAAGGAAACAGCGCTTGGGAATGGAGCACTTTACCCAAGCACAATTTAGACAATAATGAATCACTGGCATATATCTATAGAATTCGGCTATATTTATATTCAACATAAGTGTAAAATCTTCTTCATTATACTGTAAGCTTGTTTGGATACAATAAATGCATATAACTCTTGGGTGCGGTTCTATATGATGTCAGTTTCAGTCCGAAGATCGAAAAATCGCATTGTTATAGTAAAAGCAAAAAGCAAACTATATTTTTCCTATTTTGATTTAAACTACATACTCTTAGAGATATGTTAAAGGCATGAAAACTCACAGGAAAGCAAAGACGCTCCCCTGCTTAATATAATTAACGATATGACTTGAATTAACTTTCTGAACATAGTGTGCTGTAATTTATTGTTTGAGTCAAGACGCATTAAGTGAACGTATGGAGAAGTTGTGCGCCAGGTGTTTCTAAGTGTTGAGTGACAACATTGAAACACCTCGTTTAAACTGGGTTTTATGAACAATTATCTCGATACTAGTTGGGCAGTTATTTTAAAACAACTGCTGCCTGTTATAATAATTTTATTTGGCTGTTTAAAATGTATCTACTCTAATGCATTTTTTTAATCTATTCAAAGACTAACCTTAGAACTATCAAAGCGAGCTAGTGAGTAAATATAATTTCATTTACATTATATTACAAAAAGGCATTTTGAAACCCTCCACTTCTTAAATTAATTCCAAGACTATGAAATTTTGTTCAGAGTCTGCTTGTCAAACATGTTCTTTCATACACTAGCACCATTGACACATACCATACCTGTATATGGAGGCTATCTAATTCGGATATGTTCCTGGAATGCCTAGTCCATTCCGGTTTCAGAATATAATTGGTTGTATGTAACAGTAGCGATATTTTTCTCAAACACCTTTTATTTAATTAGGTATTTAATACTCATTTAATTCTTTAGTTTTGATAGTACAAGTTTAATGCAGAATAATTATTAATTCCAGTGCTACCACATTTCATATATTTAAAGACTTATGCTACATTTGTGTTACTTAAATTTAAACAGTAATATTTATAGGATCAATATTATTTTGTCTCCTCTTCATACAAATAAGATACTATAGTTTTACAACTACCTCACACAATGTTTTTTGTGTGCTTAAGTGTTTAATTACTCTATATCTTTTGGAAGTAGGAAGATTTGGAATCAACATTTTATAACGACCCCCAATTTGAAAGATAATAAATTAAATTATGTGAGAGATGTAGCCTCGAAAAGTGTTTGATAATTTTATATATACATATATATATATATATATATATATATATATATATATATATATATAATAAAACTTATTTAATTTTCGCACAATGTACATTTCAAATTCTGGGAATTCATCTTCAGGTACTAAATTTATGTTAAATTATAAAAAGAAAATATTATTTTTTTCATAATTATATATATATGTATATATATAATGTTATAAACTCCACATTATATATATATATATATATATAATGTTATATATATATATATATAATATATATATTGATAATTTTGAATAGATGCTTTAATTTACTATGCTTCTTGTACTCAAGGTACAAAAGTTTACATCAATCAACATTTTATCTAAGTTTACCAAAGAAATACTCTTTCTAAAAATATGTTACAGTTGTTAGTTTTCAGCACACTTCCAATTTTTTTAAAGTTAAAATTTAGTATGTTTCACACACAAGAAACCTAAAAAAACAATCGAATAACAAAGTAAGATTTTTATTACACATATATATTACTATTTAATAAAACGAATACATTTCAGTATATAACAACTGAATTTACGATAACTAATATCGCAAGATTCTTCATTCATTGGAAGTTCCATAAAAGCACCCAACAGAACTTTGATTACACGTGAATGTTTGGCTGAAATTCATGGGGCCATAAAACGTCAATGCTAGTTATGTGACAAACAAGTCGGTCCAGTAATTGGTTTTTACTTGAAGCCATCTGTGACTGTCTAAAAGTATTATATCACTCAGCCCTAACAGTAACATCCGGTATTTGATATCGTTAGGTCTTTCTCCTGTTTTAAAGTTGTACAACAATTTATTTGAACAATACTGAATAATAACTACGCAGGTTTTAATATTTATTAACTTTTTCCCCTACATAAAAACGAATAAAAATATCATCAACTAATACACAACAAAGTGTAAAAACATAATCGAACTGTGATATTTTGATCATTCAGCATGCTTTCTGATAGGTGAGTTGAAATGGATACACAACTCTAGCTATCAACCTATTAAATCACGACCTCTTATAACAGTTAAATTCTTATTAATGAGTCAAAATAGTACTAAATAGTGAACAGATATTAGCACTGCACTAAAAATACCAAGATGCAATCATGAACAATGCACAACTAGGTCAGTAGTTCAGGTTGTATTACAGCCTACATTGCGCTATGTTGCAAGTGTTTGGTAGTTCAAGTGCCGAGCTTATGAAGGAATATGTTTAATACCATAACTACCAGCGGAATAATTACTGGGGCGTTAACAGTCCAGTTATCATTGCAATAAAATCTAGTTAGTTGTTAAAATCAATGAAGATTTTTTATTATTTATTTCCTTGAACCATGTAGTCAATCCATCAAGCGTTTAAGAGATAGTGCCTAAAGTTACAGACTAATATATTGTATATGTTTGCTAGTTATCCTATCAATGTTTCCGTCCACTAGGTCCAATGGTCTCTATGTGTAAATGGTCTCTACGAGTTACTGTCTTCTAAATTTCTTTGCTTATAATTTTACCCCATTATTATCAATAAACTTGGTTACAGAGATGATTTTGCATTAAAACACGTTGTGTTGTCCCTATCACAGTAAGGAGGGTAAATGTGGCTTAATTTTAAAATATGCGAAGTTTATATACGTTTTTATTTTTCATACATCATTCATATGTTGTCAATTAAATAATTTTTTGTCTCTCTATGTGTAGATTAATGGTATATAATGATATTTATATTCACATACAAATAAGTTATTAGTAGTTAGGCAGTCCCCCACTGCTATCAAGTGGATATGCACTGAAGTACTACAGAGATATAACTGTTCTCCAGCTAACTAATGAACACTTATTGTTTTAACTCAGTTGAAGTTATGGTACTGAGTTATAATAACAGAGATTCCATAACATGTTTCCACAGTGCAAACTGTCTTTCTGTTGATGGTAATCTCAGATAATAACAACAAACAGGATGATATAGCACGATGACACTTTATTAATTACTTTATGAAGTTTATTATTTAAAAATTATTTCTCTTATACGATAACTTTTAAGTTTGGACGAAGTTTCAGTATAATAAACAGTTTTATGAAATATTAAAAGACAAATATTAACATTGTTAAGAAACTTAAGTGGACAGAGAGAGTACATTTATGTTTGTTTTTAATAAGTTAAAACACATTTTATTTTCAAATATTCAACAAAATTTTATTTCAAAATCTGAATGTCTTAAAGACACCATTTTTATTTAAGTTTTTTCCTGTGTGGTGACATCATCCATATTTTAATCTCAATAATATAGATATGAATAACACCAACAATATTATCTACGAGCGCGATTGTAACAAACTCACCCGTCCAACAATACGTTGAATAAATTTCACACTTACTTGTAAATTATGTGTGTTTCTTACAGCACCAAAAATAAAGATAAGAAGGGGATATCTCTGCCTGCATACTGAATGGCGTGGTGTGTAGCGTCTGCATATCTTATTTATGACACGCTTGCTCAACAGTCCCACTGGTCCTCCCGGGAGTTATAAACGCAAAGGCAACTCCAAAAATTCTGCTTATATAAAAAAAACATAATGGAAAAATATAATATAATATAACAATATAATAGAAAAAGCATGCAAAAGTAATTTATTCTGATAGCTTTTACAACTATATAAAACTTTATGGAAAATGTCCATGGAAAAATCCACACAAAAATTAAACTCGTGGTCTTATATAAATCATTCTCTTCTAGTTCAATAGAAACAAAATTTCACGTTAAACTAATTCGTAATATAGGGTTTTCACCAACCTTTTAGAATTTAAACATATATTTATTGATTTATAGCCAAATTGACAACGCCACTACTATTTCCACATCATTAGAGGCCAATGTTTTACACAACGGACCAAAGCTTGTTCTGTTTGTGGGCTTTGAGCACTCATGGGTACATGTATGGGAACAAAATCTAGTCTCGCTGTTAACTAAGAAAAACGTGCGTTATTTAGCAACACAACTTTTATTATAATAAGTTTATTAAATTTATTTGTAATTCTATAGCAGTAAATATACCAGAGATTATTAATTCCATGAATTAGTTTGATTCATCACTGTGGAACTATATTATATTTCCAGTACGCGGTTAAACAACTAAACTCTGTATTTAATTAGTTTAGTCGATTTCAAACACGAGTGCGGTTTTAATGATCTTCTAGGATTTTGAAGGAAACAGGATTTTTTTGTTGTTTCATAGTAATCAAATACAAAGCACTAATCATAGTCATTAGTTTAAATGTTGTATCAAATTAAAATTAAATCCATGAATATTGTAACTATTATATCTGTAATTGATTATCTTGATTTGGTAATTTTATTTCTCTATTTAACTTCCCTATCCTTCTGCATATACTTGCATATAACGTCAACTATCCAAATAACTTGTTGAAAGTACAAGTAAAAAACCCGTATTTTTTATTCGTTCCTGTGTTCTTAATAAAGAAAATTTAAACATTTTGTATTAATAATCTATAGAAAATAATACGTTTACAAATTTTCATTATTTAAAAATATATTTTATAATTATATGCGTTAAAACGTTGTACTCATAAAGCTGTTAAATAAAATTCGTTATTGACAGCTTTAATTGGAATTATATCCGGAGAATATATTTTCCTAATTAACGTAGTTTAAATGTTTTATTTCAATAAAATGTATACTTATATCAAATGTTTTTTCTGGGTACGTATGGTAAAATATGTATGACGAGTTAAGACTTGGCCTGATGAATAGTGTAACAGAATGATTACATCACCATTTTGCTAAAATGTAAGATGATTGATTTCTCAATGTGGTTTCTTATCGTTCTGATCAATCGGAATTAATTTAATTAAGAAAGAAGGTTGTTTTTAGGCCCAGCGGAATTTTAGACGTCTTAAATGGCTTTGGAGGGAGTCCAGGTGTGTTAGACACAGCTGGTTTGCAACCCACAATTACCAAGTACGTTTCCTCCTTTCAATAAAATGAACTTTCTTTTCTAATCAAAAATAATGAGTTTACGCGATGTTCCCATTTAGTTGTCTTTTGGCCATTAAATAATTCAATAGATTCTTCGATAGTGTTTTATACTTCAATTCTGAATAGCTTTATGAAGCAACTGTTATGCTTGTTTTTTTTTTATCAAGAGTTATATAACCGTGAATGGATTCTCGTACAATTTTACGCTTACAAATGAATGATAAAACGTAAAATGAAATATATTTATTTTAGAATATTATGGTAATAATAGCAGACCGAAAAGTCATTTAATAAATAACTGATTATGAGTATTTAACGCAAATGGTAATTATTAATATTACTTGGAAATAATTCGATAGGGATTCTTGTGATGATGCCGCTGCTGGAAACTTTAATACAGACAGATACGAACGAAGCACTGATATGTCTTGGTATGACTGAAATATCGTTCACATGTTTCTCGTCTATAATACACTATTCAAATATCAAATCGCTTAAAATATAAGTTTAACTAGAAATCGATTTTAATATCTAATAACACTCAAGTACTAGTTTTAATGTGTACATTATGTTAATTTCATCGTCAAGATTACAAATATTAATATGATAAATAAGCACAGTACCATTTGTTACATTAATTTCGTGATAATTTAAAAAAATTCCTAGCTATTCTCTTAAATATCATTCCCAGTTTGTCATGAGAAATTCACTAATTAATTGTTTTATAACAAACTAACTAATATAGATTTCATAAAATGAAAGAACTGCAGAGATCTCAATACGTCGGAAACTGTTATTAGCTGGACAAAGAAAATGTATTCAGGCAGTAAGGAAAGCCGAGATTAGCTGAGATAACTTAGTCGTAAGATTAGATCTCGTGACAAGTTTTACACTTCTGAATTCTTTTGTCACACTAAAATAGCATTATTACAACCAAATTTTAATATTATTTAGATCCCAACGAGTTAATGAGTTACTGATGTACATCATGTCATTTAACTGATCTGAACTGAAGCGTGTAATGAGCAGAGAATTGTTTCATTTCGACGCATTACAAGGTTCAACGCTCTCTGAGCAAGTGAAATATACTCATTACAATATTCATTCGTTAATTAGTAATTTTTGACATGTGATGTTATAAGCTTAGTCATATAAATGTTAGTTAATGAACGTCATATGATCGATCGTAACTCTTAACAGCTACGTCATTTTTCGTGTAAACTTTTCCTTTTTATCTTGAACCCTGGTTAAATAAATTACATTTTTACTTTCAATTTTTTTTAGTAAAAATGGGAATGAACGTATTTAAATTAGGCTAAACAAATGATAACATACCTGAAGGATTTATAAGTGAGATTGTATAAGTATACAAGGTTTTTTATTTATTTTGTTGTGGTATATAGGGACATTATTACAAACTAGAGTAGTACTACTTATGATTGACTGCCAAGGCTAAAAAGAGTTAACGTTTGATTGGCTTTACCATGTTAAATATGATGGTTGACATAGTTTAGGTAAACTGTGCTTTGTTACTTATTGACAGATAATGTAACAAATTGAGTTTATCAGTTTAAGTTGTTATCAATTGAGTTTTGAATGATAGTTATTATAAAAAAAAACTTTTATATCCCCACCCACAAAGTTCCGGTAGATTTCCGTTGCAGTTGCCGTTGTGTTATACAAAACCGTATGTACCTGTAAAACACCCTAAGCTTTGATAGACCTTTACTGGTTATCAGTCAGCATTACCCAGGCATTTGTAAACTCATAAACCTTACAATGTTTAGGACTTATTATAAATTGATAACTCCTTATATATCTGAACTCTGTCTCTTGTAAATTTAGCCAAATATATTGATTGTAAAGCTTTCGCTGCATAGAACGTACCAGCATATGAGATATTCGAGAGCCAGGAACGCTGAAATTTTACACAACCAGAGCCTGTGATATATATATAGCTGTGTGGGTTCTCTATATGGTCGACTCTATAAGCTTTGCAATTTAGAGATTCTTGCAATCAGTAAATTACCAGAACATGTGAGTTTCTCAGAATACTAATTAGGTTTTTTAGAGATATTGGTAAGTAATAACCAACAGCCTCTAGGAGCTTCTTGTCTCTTTTACCTTCCGACCTACTGGAGCCTTTTGTTTATGATGTCTTATCTTGTCTCCGTCCCTGGGAGCTGTTGATCTCTGGAAGGTATGAGTTTCATGAAGATACATTAAGAATTGTGGCTGTAACTGTGATTATATATAGAAATATACCTATCATTGAGTTTTGAATGATAGTTATTATTAAAAAAAACTTTTATATCCCCACCCACAAGGTTCCGGTAGATTTCCGTTGCAGTTGCCGTTGTGTTATACAAAACCGTATGTACCTGTAAATCACACTAAGCTTTGATAGACCTTTACTGGTTATCAGTCAGCATTACCCAGGCATTTGTAAACTCATAAACCTTACAATGTTTAGGACTTATATAAATTGATAACTCCTTATATATCTGAACTCTGTCTCTTGTAAATTCAGCCAAATATATTGATTGTAAAGCTTTCGCTGCATAGAATTTACCAGCATATGAGATATTCGAGAGCCAAGAAACGCTGAAATTTACACAACAAAAGCCTGTGATATATATATAGCTGTGTGGGTTCTCTATATGGTCGACTCTATAAGCTTTGAAATTTAGAGATTCTTGCAATCAGTATATTACCGAGAACATGTGAGTTTCTCAGAATACTAATTAGGTTTTTTAGAGATATTGGTAAGTAATAACCAACAGCCTCTAGGAGCTTCTTGTCTCTTTTACCTTCCGACCTACTGGAGCCTTTTGTTTATGATGTCTTATCTTGTCTCCGTCCCTGTGGAGCTGTTGATCTCTGGAAGGTATGAGTTTCATGAAGATACATTAAGCATTGTGGCTGTAACTGTGATTATATATAGAAATATACCTATCATTGACTACACAAAACATTTGTGTGTATATGTTTGTGTGCGTATGTGTGTGTGTGTTTGTGTTACATAAATGTTACTGTTCCAACATTTGTTACAAATGTTACTGTATCGATTGAGAGATAAAGATACTGATTGAGGAAACAAAGTCATTCAAAGGTGGAATTTGATAAACATACTATTTCACTTCAAGGTTTGTATTGGAGTAATAGCATTATGTAATGAGGAAGGAACTCCACTTGAGTTTGATGAAACAGCTGTCTGCTTAACGTATGCTATTGTTTACCTGTACTGAGGCAGTTAGTGCTATGTTGTATTGAAACGAATAATATTGGACAAAATCAGTTTGACCTTAAGAATAGCTTCTTATTGCTTGTGGTAAAATTAAATAATATTTCATTTAAATACATACAGTTAAATATTTTAGCTAAAATAACCAGTTGGGTATTAAAATATGGATTAGTTCAGTTTAAATTATATATTTTTTACCAACAAAAGCTATGTATATGTTAACTATATGCTATATTTCGATTGGCTACTTTAACGTTTACTTACATCATTTCCTTTCAAATGTTAACTATGGTGCCTAATAACTTTAGTAGTACAGTGATAAAAATATTGAGATTGATATCCTACATTTACTTCCATTCCTACGACAAATTTTCTAAACCCTGAGACTTATTGATAGTAATTTGTTTATACCGATATTCCAAACATTGTAGTGTTGGATGCGATAAATAAAAAATTTCTTACATACAATACTGTCACATAGAGTACAATATAGACAAACATGACGGTGACATTAGGCCGTACACGATAGTTAACCTTAATATGACTTGCTAAAGCTCGTGCTAGGACTTATATCAGACTCTTGTAAGACAGGGCGGTGGCGAAACACATTGTTACTGCCTTCTATCAGAATATCCAACTGTAAACTGTCGGACGTAATATTGAAAGAACTGGGAGAGTTTAGTCCACTATGTATTTAAGAAGATTTAACACACTATGTGTTATTATGTACATATTACACGGTTTCACTGAAAGGCTCACAAACACAGAAGTGGGTTAACTGTCTTCGACTTTGGATAAAATACAATAGCCGTATCGACAACATATTTTATAATAGTTATACGTATATAATTTACAGGAATGTACTCAACTATCTAGTTATACAACATAAAGCATCTAGCTTAGTAACTAAGCCCTTAACTGTTAAGGGCAATCACAAAAAAACTTGGTCGTAATACACTTACACTTGTGCGTTTACATTTGCATTAGATAGCAATGATAAACTTTAATTTGTTATATTTTTAATATAATAGCTATTGTTCTGTCAGCCTAATCCTGATATAAGTTGTTTGGGGATTCGTGCAATGACGTGTAAAAATATATTAATCGTGTTTAATAATATACTTACAATGTTTTAAACTTTAATAATTTATAAATATGCCTCTAATTCTTGTCTTTCTCGATACTTCACAATATAAAAGTTCTTAGTTTTGTCTTGAAAACACATAATACATCTAAAATGCTCACTTTAATATACTGTTATTAAATATAATTGCTGTGAGATCTGCAATATTAATCACATAAACTAAACAAGTAACAGATGTGCTCCAGATCGGAACAAAATGGACAAAAGTAAATATATTATTATACGTGATGTTAATCTCACGCAGACACACTTTTAGAAAACTTTACATTGCAAATGTCGTTTTTATATACAAATAAATAACGTTCTGTTTAAATCAGTAGGACGGTAAAAGGCAGATCAAAAGAAACATTTTTCTGGCTTCCAACATTTTAAAAAGTTGTATGCATTATCTGTATTTTATATATTACAGCAAAAGCAGTATAAATTTTATATATATATATATATATATATATATATTTATATATAAAAATTTATACATATATATAAAATATATAAATTTATATATTTTTATATATATATATATATATATATAAATTTATACTGCTTTATATATAGTACATGAGTGAACGTTTTCAACCATTATTATTATTACTAATGGTTATCGTGAAGTCATTATTTAACATATAAATAAACATATTGTTATTATCAAGTTGATAGAAGAATATAAATCCAATGTGATTTTGAATCCATTTTCCATCCAAATCTTAAATGAATTGGTAATCCTTCGAGTTCATTTTACTGTGGCTGTTAATTAGTTCTGACGATTCAGTATCACGATTAAACAACGTGAATAATTGAGTATTGTTGTGAATTGCGATTGCACTATAAATTCTGTGGGAAATCTAATTGAGGATAAAGTTCAATAGTTAATGATACGGATTATGAAGCGTCATTTTGTAATAAACTACTGTATTAATTATTCCATTGCATTTTTAACATGGTGTGTTACAGTAACTACATTAAAAAATTATTGAAATTAACCTTATCTCAGCGTTAAATTTTCTTGAATGATTAGTAACAGTTAAAAAGAATCTTTTCTAAATGAACTCTTTGTTATTTCAGACCCCTGCATGAGTTTCAAAAATCTTCCCTGGATTGATCGCTTCGATAGTTTGGTTGTTACTTCAACAAGTATAATATACACATAGTTTCAATGTTATGTAATACAAATTTTAATCACTATGGTCTTAGATTCAAGAATGCCTTATGTGAATATCTTAGATCAAAAACAAGTTTGATTTTACTTGCAGCATTACTTTTGGATCCGAAACACTAATTATGTTACGTATCAGATCAAAATTATAATACCCATGGTTTGCTTTTATGCAAATTTAGTGTTTTTTTTGCAAATATTAGTAATGCACTCTAACCACCAACTTTACAAACTTTAGTTGTATTCTTTTCAGGACAGACTGTACAGCAAATCTTCTATCCGCCAAATACAATTGCTGACTCTACACTGTTAAACATACACAGACAGAAGGTTTTAAAAAGTAACAAACACAAAATCTGTAAAATACAATTCTGATCGAGAAGTAAGGGGAAGTAAGTAAATTTAAATTAAGTGTGCTACATTTTTAAAGAAGACTTTAGGGTAACCCTTTTTAGAGAAAGAAATAAAACAGGAAAAAAGAAAAACTACAGGTAGCATAAATACAATTGAATAACTTTTTTTCCAAATACAATAAAGTATCCAAACTTTAAAATTTGCATACAAACCATTTATATTCCCAATTAGAAAGACAGTTAAATTACTCTAAAACGTAACAGCTCCAACACATTTCTGTATTTTAAATATCTTTGGTAGATAAAAAGCATTAACGTAAATATATATATATTCCCTCTCACGCCACACTTTTGCATATTTTAATTAATATGGCATGTTTAACAATATCAACTGCCTTTTAAATATCTAAAAATAAACCATTAATTTTTTTTTCTTTAATTTATTCGATTAGACACTTAGAAAGTCTCGTAAAACCATTTCAGTACTTACCTTTTATCTAAAACCAGCTGATAGTAGGTCAATTACGCTAAGGCATGAGATTAGTTTTTCCTTTATTTTAATGAATTTATATACATTTCCTTTAGTATTTACAGCTTATCCAGTCAAATTATAGCATTTATTCCTTAACGAATAAATTCCACTAACCAATTCATGTTACGTATGAGGGTTTAAAGCATTGATCGAAAATAAACATTTTCCTATAACATTTATAATTGGTTATTAAGCTAACTGGCAACTCTATTTTGATTATTAATTATTATGTCAACATGTTATATTATTAATCTAGATCGCCATTAAGCTATTTACCTGACTGATTGTCTAAAACCTCCCCTCTGCACTAATTCGAAAACATATCTTTTAAATTGCACTGGTTTTGTTGGTATGGCATAAAAATGTGCTGTATCTCCAAGAAAAGTAGATTTTCCAGTTTCATATTGAAATTGAATAAAACTTTAAAATTTAATGGTTTTGTTTTGTAGTTGATTTTGGTTTGCCGTGGTAATGACGAAATTTTTATTACCAAGTGTTATAACTGTTATCTAAGTTTACTAATACACACCGCGTAAGAAAATTGCTGTAGAGTAAAATATGATAATTAATTGTTTTAAAGAGTCTCTAAAGAGTGTTTCAACAGGAAAACTTTCACCAGATGTTAATTAAAAAATTGAGTAATGTAAAAATGTTACGTTACATTAATTTATTTGTCTCTTATTAGCTTCTGAAGAACTAAGTGTTTGCATTATTGAGAAAGCATTAAATTCACAAAGAAATTTTGTGAATTTTATTTTATCGTTTTCCTCCTTTTCCATACGTTTTAAGAGACATTACTGGTTTGCTTAATATTTTATCACATTTATATATTCTATAAGTAAACGAAAGAGGTTACAAATTACGTATCTGAATTCCGTCTTCAGTTCGTATTTTCAACTAGTTTCGATATTAAAACCCCATCGTTAGGCTATAAAACTAAAAGCTTAAGGTCTCGGTAAAATTTTAAACGTACAGTACAACACAACACAACACACACACACACACACACACACACACACACACACACACACATACATAACAATCAAATAAATAAACATAAAAACACTTAAAATTAATGGCAACTATAAATATTAACTTGATACGATATGAAGTAACGGTGCTGGGCATCTAAAACATACCAGACTGCCCATCGACATTATACACACCTTCATTACAGCTATCCCTATACAAGCTGTCCTTGAAGACGATTCTTATCATTTCTGATTATTCCATTCCATATTTTACAAATCCCATCAAACGATACGTTTCTACCTTGATTGAGTTTATCGTTCAAAAGTTTATGGGATGTTCCGTGGCTGAGGATTAGTAGATGTCGGATCCCTCTAAAACTTAAAGTGGAATATTTACTATTTTACTTTATGTAAAACTTCCACATTCTGTCTAATACTGCCAACTGTAAGACAACATTCAACTAGATGGTCAGCGACTAATGATTTTTTTTTAAGGACAGTTTTTGTGCAATATGTCATTTAAAACGTATTGTGGAAACGAGGCATGTTTGTCCGATGTAGTTTTACAGCCTTTTTATAGCCCGATGGACGTTTAAACCCCGAAACCGGTCGTTGAAAGAACATAAAGAACTGAAGACGGATTTAATGTACGTAACCTTCTTTCGTATTCTAGTGAGTTCTGAAGGCATTGTCATAAAAAAAACTAAAATTACAGCTTTATCTTTTCTCTGTTTAAATAGAGTAATATTTTTCGTAGTATTTACATACGCTTTACAGCCCGATGTAACAAACCAAATAAAAAGACTACAACAGTAGTACATCAATAGTATATTAAAATACTAAATTTCATTCGACAATGATAAGTTAGTTAAGTCTAAGGCAAAAGAATTAGTTTGTAGGAGGTTATGTTTTAGTTGTTCGTTCAACAAATATAGCTTTATTCTGAACAAAAAATGTAACAGGGCTCATTGTAAGAAATGAAATTAGTAATAAAAAGGACTTTATATTGTAACTAAATTAATTTTTATTCCAAGTATTCTTCTTCCCTCCAGATTCTAGTGCTAATCTTTATAGGTTTTGAACATTAAAAATTGTTTTATGCATTTTTGTATTTAAGTTCTCAATTTCTACATAAAATGCCGTGTAAACACTTATATGTAATCTATATCTATATATATAAAAAATGAAACTGTTCGTGTGTAACAGCATCACTCACAAACGGCTGGACGGATTCGCCTAATTTTTTTTTTAATTTGTTCGTCTTGATCTGTAGAAGGTTATAGGATACTTTTTATCCCTTTCCCGATTCAGGATTCCGCCCCACTGGTTTACAGAAATACCCGTAAGAAATGCATTGCAGCAACCATATGTTATTAAGTGAAAGAGTCTTTTCAAATTTTTAATCAGCTGTTCTTTGTAAACATATATAATGCGACAAAAAATTGTTGTTATTTTTGACAGTAACTAAGTAAACATAAATATTTTTGACGTTTCTATGTAAACAAACATTTTTTGACATTTACAACGTGTCACAAATGTCAAATTTTTTGATAAACGTGATTTGATATCTTTTTTACAATTTCCAAGAACAGTGTTATTTTCCATCAGTAAAAGGTTTAAAAAAATAGGCAAGTATTTTTTGTTTTCTCATGTAAATATTCTTTGAAGAATGTTTTTCTCAACATTTTTTTTACAGAATTCCTTTGAGCAGTTTTTTGACGAATTTTATTGGAAAATAACATAATGCCGCCAAGAAAAAAAAAGCTTTAAGCCGTCACAGCGCACGTGCGACTACCCTGTGGAGTTTTTTAAACTCACTTGAACCATCAGGAATGCCGTCACATCAATTACTCTTGAAAGTAGGATCACCGATAATGATGTTGAGAAACTTACGACCACCAAAATTGTGCAACGGCACTCGACTAACCATCAAAAATTTACATCCAAATATCATTGAAGCAACGATTTTGTCGGGAACATCTGCCGGGGAAGATGTCTTCATCCCTCGCATCCCCTTAATTCCATCCGACTTGCCATTTGAATTTAAGAGACTTCAGTTCCCCGTTCGACTTGCGTTCGCAATGACGATTAATAAGGCACAAGGACAATCACTTAACGTCGCAGGAATCCATCTGGAACCTTCATGTTTCTCGCACGGTCAATTATACGTCGCTTGCTCAAGAGTCGGAAACCCGAATAACCTTTATATTTATGCTCCAAATAATACAACTAATAACGTTGTTTACCAAAACGCATTAAAATAAACAAAAAACTGTTATAATAGATTTTATGATATGCTACGATGTATTAGTAGAGCAATAAATTAATTGGAAAAAACGTATAATAAAATTAGTATTTCTTTTCGATGCTTGATTGATGTAGCCCTCTCTACTGCCACGCGAGCGGAGCCGCGGGTTTAGGCTAGTAAGGTATATTAGTGCCACCGATTCCAAATATTTCCCATACAAAGCATTATTAAGATTATTTTAAGTTTTAATTTTAAATCCAAATTTACTTTTTTATGTATTAGTTTTTATTAGTATTATTAATTTCAAATGTAATAATACTAATACATTCCAGCAATTTTTTAGAGTGAGAAAGTTATATGTCTCATGATAATGCTGGTGAAAATAAAATAGTGGTAAAAGAAGACAGACATCGAGATCCCGCAGGAGTCAAAGGTATTGAGCCACTGCAGTCAATAAAGTTGTGTCAAAGGAGTCTCTGCAGGTTCTTCTTAAAGAGGAAAGTGCATTGACATTTCGTCTATTGAAATGTTTGGTAATTTATTAGGTTAGTTACAAGAGTATTATTTATATCTGTGTGATTATTCATATTATATCAATAACATCCAGGATTATTCCTGGAATTGTTATTGCCGAACTGCTTTTGAATTTTCATGGGCAGGTGCAGATATCACAATTTTAATAGAATCATTATTTTCTTACATTTGTTTGATAAATCTGTAAATAAGCATATTAAGCTCACAGCTATAAAACTTTATTTTATAAATATAAATTAAAATATAATAGGAGGGGTATTAATTCTGACAAAAGAGGGTTTAAAAGGCAAAAACGTATATTCTGCAGCAGTAGACCAGCTATGTAAGGATAAACTATTTGAATGTTGTGTTTCAAAGAGAGAGATTTTACTGTCAGGCATATACAGAACACCAAATTTCCATAACAAGGAGTTTTTAATTAGACTAAACAATATGATTGAAATTGTACAATCAAAAAAGAATTATATGGTTATAGCGAGTGAATTAAACATCAATTTGTTAAAACACTCTTCTTCTTCAAAATAACTTTAAAATATCTTAACTCGTCATGGGATGCAACATTTTAATATATTTTACAACAAGAGTCACAGCAAATTCTGCATCTTATTTGGTCAATTATTTAAGCAATGTAAACAAGCAAAATGTAAATGTTTCTGAAATAATCAAGGCATTGTCTGACCATGATGGAAAAATTCGTGAATTGGGTATGGAAGACAACAACTTAAAAAATAGTGGCTTGTCTTTCATTGGAAGGAAGTTCTTAAATAGTAGTGTGACAAATTCACGAATTTATTCCAGTGTGAGGAATGTAGTTCTGCCTATGGAGCCTCTGTGTATTTATAATATGTTATGTATTATTTTAATTTTGTATTACCCGAGAGTTAAAAAAACTTATTTAGAATTGAAGTAACATCTGAGAAAAATAAGATTTTAAATTCAAGAAGATTGGCAAAACAAACAAACTCACCAGAATTAATTATGTAATGAGATACGAAAGAAAAATAAACAATATAAAGGTTTACTAAAAAATGGAAAAAAGAGTTCTTTCAAAATAAAATAAAAACATTCAACCAATGTAAAACAACATGGGATATTATAAGTAAGGAAACAGGAAAATATGATAGTGTAGACAATAACATATGTATTAATGTAGGTAATGGACAAAACTCGGTAGTATCAATCAGTAAAAAATCAGTAATACTTTGAATGATTAATTTCTGAGTATTATTGATAACTTGCTTCAAAAACAACCTGTACAAATTGAAGTAATAATGCAAAGAGACTTAATATCTAGTATATTATATGGTTCTGACAAAATAATATTTAGATGTCCTCCAGTGACTGAAACAATTGTGTATGATCATTGATTTTCTTACAAACAAGTCATGCAGTGGTTATGATGAGATACCCATATCACTGTTTAAATATTCAAATGAAGTATTGAGTAGTTAGTCCATCTTGTAAATTCTTCCTTTATATCTGGTCATTTTCCCCCAAAACAGTAATGTTAATAGTTAAAAAAAGAAGAAACCACATTTATGCCTAATTATCATCCTACTGCTATTCTGCCATCGATATAAAAAAAGTTGAAAAGGCTATGAATAATCGATTAGTAACACATGTAGAGCAACAAAACGTTTTCGTGAGCAACAGCATGGGTTTCGGAAAAAAACAAATCTTTAGTGACAGCATGTGTAAACTTCACTGAATTTATCATAGATTTAGTTGAAAACCATTATTAAACTACCGGAATATTCATGGACCTATCAAAGACTTTTAAAAGTATTTTTCTTGAACGATTGCTCAATACATTACAGTATCTATGTATAAAAAAGAATTCTCTCAGTTGGTTCAGATCTTATTTTTATAACAGACGTCAATTAGTTGAAATTTCTTATATTTCTCATAATAAACTTTAAAAATATGTATCAAAGACAAAACTCCACGAGGATCTATTTTGGGTCCTTTGCTGTTAACCAGCTATATTCACTGTATTTCTGAGGTTGTAAACAATATAGATTTAGTTAAACGTCAGCTCTGTCTTTATGACGATGACTCGATCCTCATAGTATCAGAAAACTTAACAAGAACATGAAGCAGATGCTTATACGCAACTGTCAAGTATTCAACAGTATTTTGTGAACAATGATTTAATATTTTATATATAAAAAGCAAACTTTATATGCTTTTCAATAAAACAAAATATAAATAAACTTCAACATCATATTTTCATAAATAACAATAGTATTGAGCAACCAGAGAATACCAAACCTTTGGGTTTAAACCTCCATGTTAACCTTAGCTGGGATAGACATATTAACCAAATAATATGTAAAATTAGTTCTGGGCAAATGGCTATATACTCTAAGATACGTGTCATATTTTTGTGACATAACTGTTCTGAAAACTATCTTTTATGCTTATTAGTCAATCTCATAGCTCTTGTGGTGTATGTGTCTACGGAGCTTCTTCTTCTCAAAATCTTAATAGGATTCTCATTTTACAAAAAAAAAAAAACATAAGAATAATGTAAAATTTAAATCAGGACTACTCTTCAAAACAGCATTTTTCAACCTCCAAATTCTAACAATTTACGGCCTATATATTTTAGAAAGTGTTTCTAATTGTATGATAAGCCACATCCATACAATACAAGACATACAATTATACAGTATTGCCTCAGGAGTAAATCTTTTTTAAACATGTCCCTAAAAGCGTTACTGACATACAAGACTATATTGTTGGTAAGGCTTTGTATTCCTTAAAGGAAGTTTGCTGTTAGTAATAATTTAGCATTTTATCTTAATTTATTTCTTATAGAGTTTTAAAACTTTAATAACACTTATCTATTTCAATCAATTGATACTATTTAATGTAAATAATTGGCAAAAATTAATTAAGATTTTCTGTCTATTGTCTAAGCCAAGCAAGTGAGAGATCCGAGTTCAAGTTGCGGTGGAGTAAGTACTTTTTGTAAACCAACCTTTAAGACATTAAGAACTTAAGTTTCTTTAAAATAAAGTAACAGTTCACGGATGGAACAGTAAAAATAATGTAACACATTAAATACACGTGATGTTCTTTTTCCATTGTTAAAACAAAAGTAATTCATATAATGATGTTTATTGAAAGCACCAAAATATTAAGGCAGAATTAGGTTAGAGCATTATGTCTTTGACTCTGCTCTAATTTTCTCATTGGCTAGCCTACAAGATCTACATTGAATAACTACACACCAAGTTAGTATCTGAAACTAGTGCTTTTCCATTATGTTAAAAAGGATTATTTTGCCGCATTCCTTTTTGTTCGAGACAGAAGTATTTTTAACCGTGAACACTGTGGCCGTCTCTTTAAATTATTTTATATCTGAAAACTAGCTTTATATGAAAAATGTATTTATTACATCTACATCTTATAATTATGTATAATACACACATATATATATATATATATATATATATATATATATATATATATATATATATAAAACCCAGCGTAAATATTATATAACAATTATATTTATATACTTAATGCAGCATAAAGTTATACATAACAATTATTTTACTAGATTATACGTGAAATATTTAAGAAATAACATGTGTTTTCCTCAACTTTGTATGGATAACAAGTCAAAGGTTGCTTCATTATCTTCCCGCCTGTGTTTACTAACGTAGGAGATAATTAGTCCTTTGACAGTCAATTCGGCGCCAACACCTTTCTTTTAGATCAATCTATAGCTTCATATAAGATGTATAAAACATTTTAAAATTAAATCGCTTTTTGTCCGTATATGAAATATATTTAGACATTTTGTAGGTATATGCATACACATAAAAAATTATAAACTTTTTATATGTCAAACCTTTGGCCATATTTCACCTAATGAAATATTAAATAATTCAGAATCCACAATACTTTTCCCTCCTTCCCCAATCATCAAGCACATATAAAGAGGGCGAGTTAAGCACCAAGTGTGACCACGGTCGTGGTGACTTAACCTAATGGCTGCCACGGAGCCTAGGGGCGAGTGTCGTGCTTGCTCGTGCAGTATTATAGTCCTAACTGTCCGGTGTGGCCGTTCCAATTTTCTACACATTCCTCAATTGATGATGGACTAGAATATTTTTTTAAGGAGCAAAGTAGTTGGTAGAACGCCCTGTGATTAATAATTGGTTGTGTCTTTTTATCATTTTGTTCGATATCTTGAACTCAGTGAGTAGTACAAAATTGATGGTACCACAACTTTATTGAGGAAGCAGAAAATGTATATATATATATATATATATATATATATATATATATATGAAATTATTATTTTGCCCTTTAAAAAGGTTGTTCAAAATATTCTTTCATAATATTTTGTTATATCTTATTTTGAGTAATATTGTCTAGAAGTACTACCCCAACCTACCTTAACCATAAAAATGGTAATTTTTAAACAGTACAAAAATACTAAAACAATTAATTACATTGTTTTTTAATCATAAATAATAGATTTGAGATGCAAACACAAGTAATTTAATTATAATACCGTTTTATAGTATTTGTGTACCGTTTTATGTATTTATACCTATTTCAATGTGTACTTTTTTCTAAGCCTACAATGAACCACACTGACGGGTACGCACAAACAACCCGATCTCTTATTTTCTCTGATTGGTCGGATATTATGCTACAACAAGAGCTGTCCTGACCACTATCCAGGACAGTAGAAATTCTTAAGTTAAGATCTTAGATTAAGAATGTTTCTTTATTATTTACTTACAATCTAAGGATTGTAAGTAACTAATAATGAAACACGTGTGATTATGTCCATATTTTTTGTTTACCTTACTGTGCACTTGTATACTTTTTTTCACATGGACAATGATGATAACGCTGTTCAAGCATGAGCAGAACCAAGGGCTAAAATAAAGTTAGTACATCTGCCAATTTTGGGTAAGGATATCCAAATAAAGCGATCATAGGATTGATAACACATTAGTTCAATGCGATGGCATAAACTCTGTTGTTCGAAACACAGTTATAAAACCTAACGAGCAAATCCTGCCACAATTAATCACTTCACACAATGACAAGGTCACAGAGCTGTGCCGTGCTCCACTGTTCAGCCTTGATACTGTATATTCAGCTGAGTGAATTGCCGTCTTTTCGTTCCAGCTGTTCCAATATTTATCCATGCATTCGTCACCTTCACTGCCTAATCACCACCAATTTTTCTGGATATTTGGTTAGTCATAATTTGCTATTGTGAGTTCTGAAGTACTGAAACTATTCATTCCAGTCACTAAACAATTCCAATATTTATTAGTTTTTCCCTTTTGAAATTTTAAAATAGTAAACAGAATTTGTAATAGTGTAAAATACACGTGAAAAACAATGAATAACGTGAAAAACAATTAATTGTTCTAAAATAAGTTTACCCGCAGCATCACTAGAAAAAATGCTATTAAACAGGTTTTTTATTCAAAAAAAACCTTTCTGTATTCGGTTAATTGTACGTACTTATCATTAAAATGTTGCAAGATAATAAATTAAAAAATTACGAACAAGCACTGTATGCTCAAAATAGAAATATTGTTACGTGTCTATTCAAAAAGGTCATAAAAATCCAAATAAAATATCAGTTTACTAAGAAAAATGCTTTCGATGTTTTTTATATTGTTAGAAAATTGTGCTGTGTAATCCGTCTTTACATAAAAACAGAACTGTTTCGATCTAACTCTATTGGCTATATTCCAAAAGCAATAAATATTCTAGGAGAACGTTGCAATGTTATTGTCGTGAGTGACTATCACAAAAAATACATATTACTTTATTTCCAGTGATTCTGTAAACACTGAACTCATTTGGTTGACGTATTTAATGGTCAATAGGTTATAAGAGCACCTATGACAAATTATTATGTAATGAGTTAAACCTTCTCATATTTATATTTTATGTATTCAAAACACTAGCAAGACCGATGTTTGAGATAATTCTTAATTCCTTTGAGTCTATCGATGTTACGGAAAGCTAGGTTGTAGTTTTATACAATACAAATTTACAAAAGCAAATGTACCTCATTATACCTAATTATGATTTTATATATATATATATATATATATATATATATATATATATATATATATATATGAAAGAGAATTTAGTATACGAGGAAATTGTAAACAAAAACTCTTTCTTTAACATTTCCTTTAGAACATAACCATAAAGCCTGACAAATTACACATCAAGTTATGGTACCGCGGAGAACGTAATGTGCAAAGTTTGTACTTAATGATAACGATAGCACTTGTCAAATATTATTTGTGAGGTGAAATCCAGAGGAGCGTCTGGCTTCCTGGGATTCCGAGAGCCAAGCCAACAAACTGCAATTATTCTTGTACTTACAAACTGACACGAACACTTACGATCAAGGTGCTGCAGGTTTATACAAAGGAGAGTAATATCGTGAGGTAATTTTTGAATGGATTTTAAATTAATTTGTTTAACAACTTCCTGATGTTTTTGCTTTTGGTCTCAACGTGAAGACAGGAAGTAAATCATACAAACCGTCAAACAAAACTGTATTATTAGTATCAAACATTTGCTGTGGCTCGTTACGATATATGGCGCCCTAACCCGTCTGCCGTAATAAGTGTGCTGTATCGTATAGTAACTGTCTGGTTGTAATATATGTAAGTATAAGCTTAACACAAATATTTTGGCTAAATATGATTTGATATATATATATATATATATATATATATATATATATATATGGGTGTATGTGCGTGTGTGCGTGCGTACGTGCTTACGTGTTTGTGTGTGTGTGGGGGGGGGTTAATATAACAAACCATATACTCTTTTTGTAATATATAAACGTGTTTTACCACACATTATTTTATCGATTATATATATCACAATTCCATGGAAACATGAATAACTGTGTCAAGTTAGATATACACATAACTGTACAGAAATAAATTACAAATATTATTTTGCTATATTAGTTGTACTCGTTAAGAGCTATTGATGTTGTGTGTGAAATGATGGTAGTGACGTCCTCCTTTGATGATTACTCTGAGACTCAGAAGCAGTGGTGTAACTCTGGTTAGAGACAATGTAAACTCATAGAGTATACACATATGGTATACATTGTTTTATACCACCGTAGTGTACAAAACCGGTGTCACTAACTGTCCTTGGATGCACGACTGTAGCTCAACTGTAAGTGAATCGAAGCCAACTCGCCCATTTTATTACTAAACATTTCGTAAAATACACGGTTTGGCATGATAACTGAGAACATTGACAATGTTATGGATATGTAATAACGTTATGAAAACTATCTTAAAAAATGTTGGGCTAGTTGAGTTCTGTATTACACTATCGATTTAAACTCTAAATGGTACTATTTAATCCACCATTTATTAAATGGAATGTACAGATATACTGATGGTTGAAGTAAGTAATACGGCCAAAAGTATTCTTCAGCTTGACTTATATTAAACCGTAACCAAATATTTGAAAAGCATAAGGAAAGAGAAGATTATAAGAAAACTCGTTCAGCTCTGGCAATGGACTGGACGGAATCGGCGACCCTTTAGTCTGGGTAAGCTTTGTAGTTGCCTGAAATACTTGATCTTTGCCAACTTTGAGATGTACGAGCATTCAAGCAACTCAACCTTGGAGGTATTTCTAAAAACTTAAAATTAGTATATATTACGAGTTTAAAGAATATAGAACATTATCGAAATTTACAATGTCAGAGTTGCATGGTCGCTTGACGTTGTCTTCATATATAGTGTGAGTTAAATGTATGGATACTCTCTGTTTAGTTTTTGATACATGTTTTTGAAGTGGAAGTAAATATATGTTTAAACTTTAAGAACAATATGATGATACAGTGTATTGTTTAGTAAACTGCTCACTGATGTAACATAGAGTTATGGTTATGAGGGACTTCAAACTTGGAAAGCCTAATAATCTGGTTAGGGCCTGTTTAGAAATACAATATTTAAAATAACGGTCTATGGTAATACAATAATAAATTTAAACGGCCCTAAGAACTCCAATTCCTAGTAACACAAATTTAATAATTGGAATGATAATATGTAACATGGAATGAAATAATACGAACTTTTGGTTTTAATTAAAATTGTTATTTTATAATAAACATTTATAGTGAATAAATATACATTAAAATTTAAAAGGTACGGGATGTTCAGATCCGCAGTGCGTATTTGTCTTCGTGACAGTAACGACGAAGCAAACGTGAAAAGAAAATGTAATATTGAAAGTTATGCGAGGAACGCGCGTCACCCTGGTAAACAACTACACACAATACTGGCATTGTTTCTGTCATCAAGAGCTGGTTTAAACTGTTACAAAAGGTAAACGGATATTGTGTGCAATATAATAATAATATTATGTAGGTGATTTGATATTATTATTTTGGCAAAAGCAACAATAAAACTAACTAGTGGATACATACTAAATAAATAACTGTACTACGTAAATATGTAGTTTGTTTTAAGTCATAAAGCTTAATATGTAACTATATTTGTAATAATAGTTAATTATAACGTTTAATATCCATGCAGAAATTAGTAATAAATTTATTACGTTTAAAACCATCATAAATTACTCACTTCTTGAATACTTAATATTAATAGTAAAACCTTTCCTACAACGTAACGGTAACTGTATCGGAAATCTACTTTATCTTGTGGGTTTTGATATAAATGTTTCTCCATAACAACTGTTATTCAAAACTCAAAAATTCTTTAATAAACATTAATAGACACAACAACTAATAGACACAATTTATTATAATTATTATCTGTGAATAAGTAACTAAATACAGTTTACCTCAACTACGTCAACCAACATAATTAACGTTACTCTGGTTAACATTTTGCAATCTATGCATAACTCATACTACACGAGTTTGTAGTAATGTCCCAAAACACAACCACAAATTGAATCAAAAACATATTGTTGTACAAAGTTTTAGTTCCTTCAAGCATGTTATTATTTGCTGCGCTTACTTTAAATACAATGCTTCCTATTGTTTTTTAAATAATATTTTCATAATACAACTGTTAATTATTTAACTAGCGTTAAAACGTTAAAAATAAAAGTAAACACGAAGAGTGCTGTAGCTGACAAAAGTTATTGTAGACATCCGACGTTCATTAACTCACTTATCTGGATGACGGAGTATATACCACTACATGGGAAAAAATTACAAATTAACAAATGAATATTTTAATGAGTATATTTCACCTGCTCAGGGAGCGTTAAACCCTGTAATGAATCGGAATGAAACAAGTCTCTGCTCATTACACGCTTCAGATAAGATCAGTTAGTGACATGTCCTTGTGTTACATCAGTAGCTCATGTGTTGTGCGACATATAACAAACATTTACCAGTCGCTTTTTGATAATCACTATATATATATTATAGTTTGTCCATTCATGGAGCACAACATAAATAACTTTAATTGACATAGTCTAAAACTATGAAATAACATGAAAATATCTATTACAAATAGATTTAAATCAAATGTACTTTTTATATTTATACAAATTTGTATGTACTGATATGACAAATTATCACACTAGCAATAAGTAGAGCTACAACTTCAAGTTTATGCATTATTGCCAAAAACACAGAAATTGCTCGGCCTACCGCCATGAAAGTTTGTACAGTAATTCGTTGCACCTACCAGATACTCATTACCAAATAGTTTACTTTTAGTTTTAGTTTAGTTTAGTTTTATCTTTATGTTCTTTTGGACTGACCTGTGAAGTTAGAAAATACTTTGATCAATCTTATAAGAAGTTGTAATAAAAGCTAAATTTGAATACTGTATGCATTGAAGAACCAAATATACAACAATAATAATGTATGCTCAATATATGGATAAACTGTGTTTAAAATTTTTCACGAGCATATTAGTGCACCTTTTTTGTGCAAGAGTTTTAGAACAAGGTTTGTGCTTATTCTAACCAATCCGGACTCTCATATATGTGATTGAATATTTGACACATAATTTCTTCAGTTGTCAACTTTGACTATGGCAATTTCATCGCTATTGATTTATTAATCTTTAATTTAATTTTTTTTTACTTTTGTTTCTTAAAGTTTATTAAAACCAGAACAAGAAGATATAATCTAATCTTCTAAATTTTGTTTTCTATTAGTAACTTAGCGATGACAAAATTATGAAAACCCTTTCAAATGACACATATTTAATAATAAAACTTACACAAAAACATATGATTCAATATCCACATTAGAGGGTTATCTACATATTAGTGTATTAATCAAATAAACCCCATTTTAAATTATTTATTTGACACACGTTATTTATACGTTAATGTACACTGAAGATGGCGGAATGCGGAAACACGGAAACAAATAATATTTTTAGAGGGCTTTAGTTGATTATTATACTAAAAAACATACTTTTACTTTTCTTTACCAATTGGGAAGTAAAGACAGATTTTTCAACGCATAACAATAAAATTACTTCTCAAAGGAAGGAAACAATATTGTATTTCTCAGTAGCATATTGAATGGTAAAAGTACCAAAATACTAGTTTGTCTTCGCAGTGGCCCCTTTGAAACAGTTTTATTGACAACATTGGCTCAATGCTTTTAGCCCTTGGCCAGTCTCCAGTCCCTCACAGTAAACATTACACATCGTTATCTACAGATAATTGTTTTGTATTACCATCCTGCTGGATCTAAAATATGATATTGATATTCATATTTCACAGTTAACAGTGGAAAATTTTGATTATAATTTAGCACATTCTTCATATTTATAACATATGTAGTTTTATTTCATTTTACACCGCCAAAATCTGATAGTTTAATTGTAAAATTATATTTCACGGTGAAGTAAATTAAAAAGATGTATCCTTTATTATTGACAAACTTCTAAATTCTAATGACTCATACATTTCTTTCATATATTTTACGCATTTCTTACCAGGTTAGACAGAAAACTAATTTTATTTATTTAAATTTAGAGTAGGGTATTTGCTCTTTTTGTTTAAGCTACAAATATTTTTGACGTAATTTTGCACATAGTACGAATGATTTTTTTATTTACTACAACACATAAGCAGCATTTATTTGTTGTAGTATTAAATTACGTAGTAGAACATTTTTTTATGAAATCAAAATACGAGTAAAATGGCCTCGTAACTACAGCCATTAGCTCATCTTTAGATTAAAATATGTGCTAGTTAAACATTATTATATATTAAAACTTAGTTCTTGATAGTTATTTAACATTTCATAATTAGACATTCATACTAAATTTCAAAACGAAATGAGAAAATGGAATCATGCACAATTCCAAAGCATTTAAACCAAAATTAAAAATTAATTTCTATATTCAGAGTTTTTGAGATTTTTTCAATTATTCAAAGTATAAACATTAAGAAAGAACAAATACACGATGATTCCTAGACATGAGACGGTGAAGTTCCTAGAAACTAAGTGAAGGTAGAGGGTGAGGGGTCTTGCAGTAAGTATAGTTGCTTCTGAGGAAAATCATGAAACAGAATGGATGGCGCAAACACCCGGCCTTCAGTAGAGAGTGCGTGGTAGGAAAACGCCTTATAAAGTGAACGGTTTTAGGACATATACCGGTTTGGTGCAGTCAAAGAACCTGCGAGGAGCCATAGTTGGGAGATCCCCGAGTATAGGCAGTATATCCCTAGAAACTTGTTTGTTTTTCCTCAGACCCTTTAAGCTGCAAGTTACATGAAGTGAAGTCTGAAGTGTTCAAAGACATCCAGAACTCTTAGAAGATAAAAATGAGCGAAGTTCAGCATCTCATGTTTTAACAAAATATTACATTATATTGGCTTACAATGATTTTATGAAAGATTTTCCAGTTTAAAGTTTTTTTTTTCAAGGTTTTTTTAGTAAAAATTGTATAAATAAATTTACTTTTACTTCCACGAAGAATGTTCGAATATATAGCCCTTCCGATATAATACTTCTATTCTAATAACACAGCTTGCTTGTTCATGACGGAGACGGTGATCGATTGGTATGTAATCTCGTTCCTCATCTTTTATAGACTCAGATAAAATAGTAAATACTCCATCAGCTCTTCGTAAATGTTGAATAATAAAGTAGAATCCGTACATAATGTCTGCTTTCTTGTGTAAGCAATGCACAAGCTAGACAAATTTGGGAGCAAAACAAACACTCTTGATTAAAAATAATATCTTGCACCAACAACAAACCAAATATCTAATGTTCATAAAGGTATCAGGAGGTTTATCTTTTGTTATTCTTTTCTTAAACTTCCAGTACCTCACTAGCGTATAAGTTTCTACATTACAATATAAAAATAGAAACAAATTAAATAAATAAAGTGAGAAATGACATTTTGGTTTAATTGAAAGATTTAAACAAAGTTGCATCTCTTTAAATAACTTCTCTGGTGATAGAAAAAATGACACAACTTTTATGACTCCGTGGATATAACAGGAGGTTAATGGAAACAGACAGTTTTGCAGTCAGGTCCACATAAATAAGATTTAAAACTATTGACATAAATACGTACTGGATGATTTTATTGTAAAATAAGTAACACGGAAATGTTAGTTCTGACAACGATACACATGAATAAAGGAGTAAATACGATCAATCATCCTGCTAGTCCTAAACTCGCCTTTAGTGTTATCGTAAAGATGTTGGAAAAAATACAGTGCATATATTTTTCAGCATTACTGATTTAACGTTGCAAATTAACTGCTAGCCTCATTTGATGCTGCTGGGTTCGAAATTATAACTTTAAACGATTCTATGTTGCTGGCCTGTGCTGCTTTGCTATCTGACCAATGTTTTGAAATGATATAGTAATATAAGAATAAAAATATTTATAAAAAATATTCTTCTCTGTGTGTGATCAACGATTTAATTATATCTAATATTTAATAACGAATGCTAAAATGCATGAATGTAACATTTACTACACATAAGGTTAGATTCTTTAAGATAATTTACAATTATAATTTCATTTACGTTTCCTGTCTATTCCCAGGTGTAACTTCTGTCGTAACCTAGTATTTTGGTTGTCGATCTGAAGGTAAATGGATCTCCCTTGTTGCGTAAAGGAGAACTCGTCATCTATATAAATATTTGTTTAATTCTTTGTTATTTTTACTTTTTGTAACTTAAAACCTCCCCTTTAAAATGGTATATAATTCTTATAAGACACTCAGTAACAGAATAAATAAAATTAAATAGAATTGTCAATGCATGTTTTTAGTAGTTTAAGTCAGAACGCACTTTCGCCAAGCATTAGGTATTATAGTAAACGAGTTAGATAGAATATAGTAGTTATTTTGTTTTTTACGTTGGATAAATTCTTATTAAACTAACTGTCTCTGATTATTGTTTGTTTTGGTGCTTTGTGATGTTTATGGTTATTAAAAACAAGCCAAATTTGTTTGTAGTTACTGAAATAAATTATTATTTGAGTGCATATTGATTAGTTATTGGAAGTTTTCATTACTGCTTTATGTTTTCTTCAAAACTAAAAATGCCTAGACATCAAATGTTCAAAATGGAGGTATGTTATAAAAGTTTAAATTCAACTCCAAAAACAGTTAGGTCTAGGTATACTTCGTCAAATGATTTCTTTCCTCAATTAAGCCTTTCAGTCTTCTTTATCAATGAAGACTACCCCACCATTAAATAGGCCTTACTGTAACAAGATAGACATTTCATTTTACAATGATTATAATGCAATGTATAAAACCAATATTTATAGGCTTATTATTATAAACCCAGGCTTCATAGCAACATTTATCATGTAAGATTCTAAATTCCATCGAGTCATTGAAAAAAGTAATTTGGAACTATATTCCCAAGAACAGTTGTAACAATGTACCAAAGTTTCAAACATACATTGAGGTTTTTACTATTAATGACAGACATGTGGGAAAATGTAAAGTTATGCTTCAGTTGGGCTTGACTCAGGTAAACACTGTACAGGTACGATGGCCAAACTAGAGCAAACAACATGTCAATGCTGCTCAGATAAAGCTAAAGAAAGTTCCTTCTGAAAAAAATTAATGAGAAACCTTCTGAAGAATTGAGGGGAAGAAGCTGCGTTATCTTGTGGGGCAGGAATGTATTACTTTGTTAAGTAAAATCTACTCAATTAGTTATACTACAAAAGGTCTATAAAATAACCATATTGAATGTTTTACATTTGTAGACTACACCTATATGCAACCGTGAAACTTCTTAACAACAGCGATAGGTTTTATCTTAAAACATTTTAAAGTATAAATTGTAAAATTTCAAAATTACTAAATATAATTGTTTATCCACGGTTACTAGATGCCACATATCTATGGATTATTCGTCAATTTCGTTTTTATGTAGAAACTAATATTAGTGTTACCTCAGTGAGTGGCTAGCTCATCAAATTGTTTATTCGAAAAGATGTGCAACAGCCATAATATTAACTAACAAATGTTGAGTGGATGCTAGTGTCAATTTTTAAATGGATGTGAGCTCCTCCGTACAAACATTCCCATTATCAAACCACAGCCATGAACGTTACTTCACGTGGTAAGTGGCCTCAAATGGCTGATCCATGCAGATTAACGTCTCTTGGGTTAATCTCGGACACTGTAAATACCTGTGGGTTGTGAGGCGGAGCTTTGTTATACATTCTCTGTGAAGTCACTGTAATTTTACACTCTTCACAAAGGGGAGGGGACAGGGCCAGACTGATTAATCATTTTCATATCTCCTATCATAATATCATATATTTTAAGTCATACTATGAATCATAATAAAGTTTTGGGATGATCAACATAACAATAATATTTGGATATGTAACTCATGTAGATAATGAATAGGATTAAGGAACTTGTGCAATATGTATTAAGGATAAGGATACATGATTATAGGGTGCACAGATGCCGAATTTTCCATTGGTAATAAATAAGAGAACAGTAATAGTATGAGTCTGTATAATAAGACAAAAAAAACAATAAACATGACTGTATTTAAGTTTTGTATCTACAAAGGTTACTGACAAAAATTATATAATGATTTAACATCAATTTTAGTTTTATACTACTGAACTAGAAAAAATTTATTAAGTGCATGTTTTTTTTTCATTTCAGAGTTATATAATTATTTAAATTATACATTGTTTTACTTAAAATACTGCTTCTCTCTAATAACTAAAACAATTATTTTAATGAGATTAAAATGAGTTACTCTAAAAATTATTTACATACACGCTTTTGAACACATAGCTTTAATAAAACCATTAAAAGATAATTACTAAGTTTAGAATAATCGTTACTGTACAATTTTTGTCCTTAGTTTGTAATATTATGTATTTTTAAGAAATCTAGTTCTTTACTAGTAAAGAAGAGCTAAAATATTATTTCCACTAATTGCTAAAAGTTCGCACATAGTTATCACTGAGTATACGTGTTACTCATGTTTTTTTGCTTAGTTTTTAGCTTTAATATTTTCACTATCACTGATGGCAAACTCCATTTCTCCGGAAAAATCTGTTTCCTTCACAAAAACCAACTGACCTATAGATTTTAAACTTGTCAAAAATAACGCTTCAAAAGAGGAAAATTTCGATTGTCTATTTCTTATATCAAACGAAAATAAATAGGTAAATAATTTACATAGAACCATACAAAAACTACTTATGCCACAATCTAAGTACATGTACATTTCTAATTCATCTGAGTTCAATTATTTCAACAAATAATTATATATGTGTTGAAACGTTATTTTACAATATAAAATAATTCTTTAAATTTAGTTTAGCTGACAATATTGCAATAATGATTACAATTTAAAATGAGTTAATATATAATGATTTGGCACTAGCGTGTATAACAGCCGCGCTATACGCCATTGTTATAGGGATTATCGGCTCTGGCTTGTTGATGGCAATTAACGGGATATTGCACAATTAAGCCGATTTGAGTTGGAATCAACGTGCTCCCCCATAATTGCGAAGATCATTGAAGGAAGATTACACTTTCTGGAGAGATCACCAAGACAAGGTTGGATTACGCTGCAGTAAGTGTCACCTATAGCCCACGTAAAAATGTCAAACCTGTAGCTCAATCTAACCTCGACACACAAACATAACAGAAATTGTTACATCCACTAAGCAGACAAAAAAGAAATTGTGTCGGCTTCAATGACGCTCAGCCAAAATCCATCGTTAGAAAGAACCATCACAGATCTCATTGTTATTTATTGAAAAAATAAAAGTCTGCAGGTGGTCTCTATCTATGCGTCACATGATACACCTTAATTCTTGTTCATTGAGTTAGATCTCATATCAGTGTTTAAATAATAAAACTTCCGGTGAAGCAGGCAGGGCGCTATTCCGTTTAAATATTAAACCACTATAATCTTATTATGCCGGAGAGCATATTTAAGAAGGCAATTTAATTCAGTTCGATTTTTACAGCAACCTAGTTTCGATGAATGAGGTATTTAGGTGTACCGTTTTATTAAGTTATTACTAATAATATAATGATCATGAGAACTTTGAACTCGCCAGTTTGGCAAAGTTAGCTTAGTAAAATTGTATTAACATATCTAAAAATTTGACATTAAAAATTTGTCTCAAATACTTATAATATTGCCAAGACATTGTTTTAATCACCAATTTTTAAGTCTCATATGGTTTTTGACATACTTACTACATGTAAATCCTAAGAGAATAATTATCAATATTTCAGTCATTACAAAAAATACCTCAAATTATACCTCAAAAATAACTCTACTACTACCGAGAGAGATGAAAGGTTATTATTGTATTTTGTATATGTGTATATTTTTTTGTTATGTGACCATTGTATTTTTAAGTGAATTTCGAAAGTTAACGGCCAACTAAAATAAAATCTGAAATGATAGTATTATATATATATATAATATAATTTATATGTATATTAATCATCATACATACAATTTATGACGTGTATGATCATAATGACAATATGTTATTATTAATAACAACAATATTAATAACATATTGTCATTATGATCATACACGTCATAAATTGTATGTATGATGATTAATATACATATAAATTATATTATGTCCATAAATTATCTAGTTTCTTTACTTTTGTTTATAATGTGATAAAATTATCTTTCATAACACGTACCTAAAGCGTTTTGTCCAGTTCTTCAGCGTTCATCCGTTAATTCGCTCAGAAAACTGAAATGTATAATGGAAAATGTTACTTTATATACTAATGTAAAATGTACTGCTCTGCATGTTGTTCGAATATACAATATAGGAGTACAAAATAGCACGTATCATGTAGCACGCTTTGGTAAGATACATTCAAATTTTCAAACTATGGCTTCACGTATTACTTTGTTACATGTTAAAATAACATAGTCTACGATTATATTCAGTTTGCTCACATGCTGATTACATTGTGATTTTAATTTGTCGTTACCATCGTAGTTATTCATTAAATTATTGTAAAACTGGTACAATAACGCTCAGCAAAACGACCATGAAATTTTATGCACAATTGTCTAACTTGATATTAACCATATAAAACTCAAGCTAAATGCAAAATGTCTAGTCTATAGGCCACAATTCATTCTCGAGAAATCGTGCAGACAAAACAGACATAAATACAATTTTGAAACTCCTTCACTAACACTCAGCCAATTAATTCAAACTATCTAAAATTCTTGTATGGAGTAGCGAATTTGAGTTCTATAAGTACGAAATATAGCGTTACAGTAAACGTAAAGCTTATGCCACCTGACGTGCTTCTAGCTTATTTGTATCTAGATTTAACATAAGTCATGTATTGGATGCAAATATTATACAATGAAGCAGAAACACGTTTAACGTTTACTACATACAACGTTATACGTACATTCAAATTAAATTTCTATTATTGGCACCCAAATTCATAAAGTGAATATATTGTTTCGGGTTTGTTAGTGAAACACTGGGCAAATATGAATTTAATAAATAAATAAATATATATATATATATATATATATATATATATATATATATATATTAATCTAAGAAATAAATCAAATATAATATCTACTTAAAAACTAGGCTGACCTCTTCCCCTTCAAAAACGCTATTTATCTTGATATTAGTTGGGAAGTGATATGAACTTTCTTATGGTTACTGTTGTATCAATTACTACTAACAATCTAATTAAATTATTAACATCTGGAATCTCAATTAAATACATTGATTATAAACAGGTTCACCACTCCCGCCTCAAAAATCAGGTTCAATGACTGGTACAAACATCAGTGATGTACATACACACTTCCTGAATAGTGCCCTCCTCCAGGGGTATGGTTCCAGCCCTTAGACATAACCGGTCTTGACGTAACATTCCCAGAGGATGGACGCAAAGCATCAGTGAGGAATGGTGTACTTCCAGATTAAAGTGCAGTGACAGCGACCCATTTCAAATGGGAGTGAACTCTACGCATAAGTGGACAGTTCTTCACAATATAAGGAGTCAAATACTACCACTGCAAAATGAAGTGCAGTACTCGTAATTCTTTGCTTTTTGATCAATTAATAATTAATGACTTGTTTAACTGTTGAACAAATATTAATTGCCAAGTAAATTTATAGTTTTGTTTTGGTGTAATTTAAACATTACAATTAATGTTAATATTCATGCCATGTACACTTACAAATAAGATATTATAATTGTTATTTGGTATTCGCATTTATTTAAATTTGGTTAAATATGTGTATTTTTTATTTTACTTAAAATGAGCTACTGTTATACAATTTTACAATGACATATTAAAACGTTTAATATGTTGATCTCACTGAAGACTTATTTCATTATTATTAATACGTCAATTTGAGTTCTAATCCAAATTTATTGCAAAACCGCTAATAATGTTACACCGACATGACATGTTAATACAGTGCCCCTGATAGTGACAGTTTACATTGCTCCCTTTGTACGCTTAATGTTATTTTGTCAAAGCAGGCATCAGCCATACCTGACAGCTATGTCTCTATCTACACTATTGTTTAATAAATTACTTCTAATAAAGTGAATTATTTTATTTAGTGACCTATTTTATAAACTTATACTCTAATGTATATGTTTTGAAGGAGACTGGAATTGTTTTTATTACATCGAGATGGAGGATAGGGGGCGGGGGTTTATATGTTTTGTAAGTAGTTACGAAGAATTAAATTTCTCAAGTTGAGTAAGTGATCGAGTATATATTTTTAATTCGTTCTTAAAGTCCTTAAATTTTATTATTTGTTTTACAAAATACTAAGAAACATAGTTACAGTATTTTTAAACGTGTAAAACAATTTTCATTCAAAAAATTGTTATAATTATTTTTTAAATGTCTTATGACATTATTTTAACTCATACTACATTTGATTGACCTTAATTGGGTGAAAACATAAATTTATTATTCACCTATCTTTTATAGGAATTAAAAAATCTTACTCGTGCGAAAAACTTTACTTTAGAAAACGGACAGAAACTAAAACTTTGCTCTTAGCAGTGTACAAAAAGCTTCTTACATTGAATTATGGAATGAAACTACCACTTTCACGTGTAAAATCTTTCTACTTTTCATTTATTCTTCTCATTCTTTTTTATAATAATCTAGAAACGTAGCACAAGCTATTATGCTGTTTGAAGTAACAAATGTGGTGACACAAAAACAATTTCAGGCAGGATACTTCACTAATAAAGTCATGCACTTATCAATTATAAACGAAAATCTCACACAAAAAACCCGCTCCAACCAATCAGTCAGCTGAGAGTTTTTAGAAAAAGTAAGAAGTTCAAATGAAGCCATTGGAATATTACTTTAACTGAGAAATAGGTTAAGGGGTAGTAAAACATAGATATAGCAAGGAAAAACTAAATTGTGACAAATACCTCTCACATGTAGTAAATTATAAAATACATTACTACTTTTAAAAGATTTTAGGTATGAAAAAAGCATTTAATGACAATGCTTTTTACTATTATGTGTACAAAAGTTTTAATGCTGAATATTAAAAAATAATAAAAATTGTATTGTTCTCAAAATATCAGTTTTTCCATTTTCTGGTTTGAATTCCCCCCTTAACTAAGTTTGGGTGATCCAAAACGACAAGATAAATTGTTGCAAGCAATACAACTTCATATTATGAATTATCTTGGGCAAATTAGTACAGGATAATACATAGTTTAAATTTTACAAAATTTAAACAATTTCAATGCTATCATAGCAAGTTATTTTTAAGTTTTACGCGTTCCGTTTTCTGTTATTTTTTTCTATGCACGCGTTCTGTAAACTTTTATCTCATTTTACACACTATCAGAATAAATTATTCTATAATCTTTATCATTTAATAATATTATATATGAGGTATATAAATACAATGATTTTGTTCTATTATGTTCTTTCTTAAACGGAACTTTGGAATTTTCCCTTCTTTGCGTTTATAACTCCCGGGAGGACCAGCGGACTGTAGAGCCAGCGTGTCATAAATAAGATATGTAGACGTTACACACCACGCCATTCAGTATGCAGACAGAGATATCCCTTCTTATCTTTCTGTTGGAAGCAGTAAGAAACACACATAATTTACAAGCAAATGTGAAATTTATTCAATAAATTCTGCGGCGTATGAGTTTGTCACAATCGCGTTTGTAGATAATATTTTTGGTGTTATACATATCTATATTGTTGTGTTTTAAACGTGCATGATAGGTTATTTCACTGCACAACAAAACACATGAATAAATATGGTATAAATATGGAGGTTTTAGATTTTTAAATAAAATTATATTAAATATTTTAAAATCAAATATTCTATAACTTGTAAAGAACAAATTAATATACTGGTTATTTAACTTGGGTTTCTTACCTATTTCACAAGTTTCCGTTAATATTTGATAAAGCAGTTTCTTATATTGAAATGTCGTCTAAAATTAAAAGTTATCGGAAAAGAGAAATTAATAAAGTGGTAGCGTACTATTTAATCGTGTGCGTTGTTATTAGTTGACCTTCCCATCAAGAGAAAGACAGTTGACTACTGTTGTAAGATTATCTCTGATATAGCTTCATGGCATAACTTTGTCTGAGTTACAAAATAAATGTTCATAAGTAAGCCGGAGAACACATACGAGTATATCTCTGTAGCACTTCAGCGCATATCCGCTTTATAGCAGTGGTGGACTGGCCAACCATAAAGATCTTTATAACTTTACTCGCCTTTGGCTCGCTGGGGGCTACGCCCCCAGGCCCCCTTTTGGTGTGTTTGCCAAATTCGGGGATAAGAGTGATTTGGTGATAGGTTAAAAATTCGGATATGATGTCATGCCAGGAAATTTCCAGGGGGGGGGTTTAACGTTACCGGGGGTTAAGACATCAGGTGGTTATCTGGTCATACTAGGAACTTCCCAAAGAGGGTTAAGAGATTTGGTGATTGATAAAATTCGGACATGAGGTCATGCCAGGAAATTCCCTGGGGGGGGGGGGGGTTTAATGTTACCGTAGAGTTAACACTTCAGGGGGTTTAATGTACTCAGGAGGGTATCTGGTCATACCAGGAAATCCCGGGGGGTGTGGGTAATGTTACCGGGGGCTAATAACACACCCCCAGGCCCCCTTTTGGGTGTTGGCCCAAATTAGGGGATAAGAGCGATTTGGTGATTGGTTAAATTCGGACGTGAGTTTCCAAGTGTCATGTTCACAGTTGTATCCGTTCTCGAAAATGTGCGGGTGCTTTGGTAACGCTCAGCCAATTTATGAGTGATGTATAAAATAATCAGTGGATTTCGTAGAAAATTAAGTGATGATGTTTTAGCAAAATTATGAGATATGAAGATGTTTGTGATAACTACAGTCCGTGATTAGATTTACGAAGAAGTGGAAAATGGAGTGTTTAATTTTAACCAAAACTTTTTAGTTTGAGGGCGTTTTTTGTGGCTTAACCGTTAGAGATACAAGAAAAAAGTCACTAACCTTTCTTGTCGGGAAATTTGATTTTATTTCGATTATAGCCTCAGATGTGAGCTACGACGTCTGGTTTAGCCAGTACAGAGCATGGAAGGATAGTCTGCACTGGTCAGCTATGGTGATTTTATTAGTATAAATATTAACAAATAACGAGCATTAGTTGTTTACGAGGTTTAATTTGCTCATGAGTTAATATAGCCATGCCAGGAAATTCCCAGGGGGGGTTAATGTTACCGGGGGAAATGTTATGTCCGAGCTTAAGATTACTGGTTTGGGAGTGAAAAGTTGACCAATTTTATCGAATTTTAGAGATTACTTCATACTTTTGATTTCAAAGGCATGTTGTGGCTTAACCGTTAGAGATACGACAAAAAGTGACTGTACCTTTCTTGTCGGAAATTTAATTTCGTGTTTCGATTCCGTCGTCAGATTTTAGCTGCGAGCTTTGGTTTAGCCAGGAATGAGCTCGGGAGAAAAGTCTGCACTGGTCAGCTATCTTGAATTGCTAAATACGACCAAGATTTTGCCATTAAGAGAGATTTTTAGGGCTTACGTAAGGATATATGACAAAAAAGCTACCCAACGTTTTTTTTAGATTTCTAGATTGTCTAGTTATTGAAAAATTTAGGATTTAAGTTATGACCAATGGTTCGGCTGCTACCGCCTCCAAAAACAAAATTTTCATCTAAAAATTATAAAATATTTCCTTTTAAACAGGTTTTTCGGCCAGACCATTTTGGATAGGGCAAAAAGTTACTGGACTTTTTTTGTAGAACACGTCGTTTACTTAAAAACTTGTTAAATTACGTGTTTTGAGCTACGACCAACCGTTTAGCCGCTATCAAGCCTGGAATGCAAATTTGTAGGCGAAAATTTCCAAATATTTTCACTTAATCGCGTTTTGCGGTCAAAATAATGGAGATATAGTAAACAGTAACCAGACCTTTTTGGTAGATCATATTATTTACTAAAGTTAACCTTTCTTTTATTTTGACCTCCGACCAATTGTTTCGCCGCTATCGACCCCAAAAAACAAAGTTTTCACGTGAAAATTACAAAAAAAATTGCACATAACCACGTTTTTTTCGGCCAAACCAATGGAGATAGGGCAAAAAGTTACTGGACCTTTTCTGTAGATCGCGTGATTTGCTAATTTAATGGGTCAATCAGATTTGAGCTACGACTTACCGTTCGGCCGCTATCGGGCTCGAAACATTATTTTTATCGAAAAAATCTCTGGAATGTCCAAAATATTCGAAAGTTTTTTCGCTTAACCATGGAAGATAGAGCAAAAAGTCACTGGACCTTTTTTTGTAGTTCACTTCATTCCTGACTAACGATATTCCGTCAGATCGAAGCTAGCTCCAATGGTTCGCCCGCTATCGGCTTACAAGAAAGGCCTGCAAGGGTAAAGAATGCGCGATTTTTCGGGAATTTTTTTGAGGGGTTTAAAAGTAAAAATTCCCGGTTTTCAGACTTTTCCTGTTGGTTATACGGCAAAAGGTACCTGTGTGCCAAATTTCAAGTTTCTAGCACTTCTAGAAGTAGGTTAGAATTTGTATACATCCATCAGTGAGTGAGTGGTTTCACATGCGGCTGTATAGTATATTAGATGCATGTGAATGGGAATATCAATCTATACCACTAATCTTCTCGTAGAGAGCTAAAACACATAATTTAAAAGTAAATATTTGGAAGATGTCTACAAAGTTGTTCCTCCATTTTACATTTAAGTAAATGCGAATGTAAACTTCACTTATTGTTATATTATTTAAACTAAAGCTAGTTGAACCTCTTCCCCTAAAAGAGAGGGTAGATAGGAACAACGCAACGTGTTTTAATGTAAACTCTCTTGTAATATCCTAGTTAAAGATAATAATTTTGCAAAATTATATGCAATCGAAATTTAGAAACTAGTACCTCGGAGAGACTACTTACACTTAGAGACAACTGGACCCAGTGAGCGGAAACATTGATAGGGTGACTAGCGAACATATACATTATGTCAGCCAGTTACTTCAGGCACTATCCGTTAGACGCTTTATTTCTCAGCCACGTAATGAATGATAGTTTTGCATAATTAAAAGATATTTTTTATAAAATAAATATTTGAGTTGATCTATATGCAACTGGAGAGTTTTACTTGATTTTAAATTATAAATGTTTCTTAATTTTGTTGTAATGAGTGTAATACAATTCATAGAATAACAATGTATAAAATCCACTAAGTAGCAATGACTGGGTAGCATTCCTATCGCAGACCTTTCCTAGATATGAGAAATACGCTATCAGTTTTATATTGTGTTTTCTGAGAGTCGAAGGTTAAGATTATGTAATCTTATCTTATAAATAAAAATTAATTGCTGAATATGATGCTAAGCGCTGGTATCCAGAATAGCTTGACCACATTGGGTAATCCTTTTTTTAACCCTAGAACGGTAACGCCTATTTGGCACACATAAATGGTAACGCGTAGTCTCTCAGACTACTTTAGGGAAAAATTAATACAATTTTATAAAAATTAAATTAAAATTAAATTTATTTACAAATGACATTATTTACATCTTAGAGGTTATGTTTCCTGATTTTTGTTGATTTCAGTCTTTATTGGAACACTTTACACACAGCATTCCTCGGTGCTCTAAGCAAATATGCTTATAACATTTTGTGCACTGGAATCGAGTCATTCTCCATTTTTTCGCTGGGCAAACTGCACAAATCTTCCTTGTTCCTGCTTCTTCAATAACATTTTGAGCCTCAGATGTTGATGGGCCAACGACATCTTCAATGTTGTGTTTGAGATTCCTTGATAAATTTGGCAGTTTTTGTCTTCCCTGAATGTGCGGAGTTCTTAGTTCAACACATATTTCTTTAGAAAATGCCCTTCATGTCATTGGTTTAATTTTTTTGATAATGCCTGGTGGACATAAATAGCAAATGAGTTGATCAAAATGATCAAAAAAACTTTTCATCATGATCAATTTCTTGTTCATGACAATCACTTCGTTCAAGTTCAGATAGTATTTCTCTTATTTCAAAACTAGTGTTCAGTGGATCAGCCATGGTTAATTGACCATCCACGATAAAAATTATCACAAAAACTAACACTACATTCGCTTTTTTCATATATTTACTCAGGAACAAAAAAGTAACATAAACGGTAACGCGTAGTCTACCAGACTACTATGGTCTCACTGAAATTAACTAAGTTAATGAAACAAAATGAAACCCTAACCAGCATTGACCTTGGCTGGCAGGGGGAAGGTATTGGTATTGGGGGGTCGGTTACGTCATGCGCCTGCCACCTGGACCGGTTTTTGTAGCTTGCGTCGTTTGAGAGACTACACGTTACCATTCTAGGGTTAAATATTATTTGGAGTCCAAGGAAGGGTTTAATAGAGAATAATTTGAAAGTTTTCCCAGAATATTTTATCATTTGCAGAAAATTATGATAATATATTTGAAATATAATTCAAATTTTACTAACAGTAAACGCGTGTTGGTAAGTTCAGCTGAAAATGGCCAAAGTGGAAATTTATTTACATTTTAGAAAATATTAGTATTGTAATGCATATTGTAAAGACGAAATTACTATCTAGTTTTAGTGTAGATTGCATCACTGAAAATTTGCATCACGGACATCAACCCGAATTTAACTGTGGAACCGTAAACCAATTAGGCAGGAAGACAATTTAAATGACCAGAATAGACATTTTTGACGAGAAAGTTTTAAGTGGTATGTATGCATATATATGAAGTATATTCTTCATCGTTATATCAAAAATTCAACAATGGTACATGAAATATTTTGGAGCGGAAATTAGATTACCATGGTCGGCAGTATAAGCTTTTCTCAAATTTGGTCTTAAAATAGAAATATGTTATGAATTATAAATTGTGAAGTACATTTCCGACCCCAATTTTGAGTTTGTCTTGTTGTTCCTGTTGTCTTGTTCCATGATCAAGGAATATAACAAAAGGTACATATTTCCGCCCTTTATAATTTATTCCGGTCCTAGTATTTTTCTGTAATAGTAGTTTTTCCTTGTTTTTCTGATCAATATTTTCACACATATGTGGCTCTCTCAATATATATTACTATACAAAAATCTGTATCTTTTTCATTTACCGACTTTTTTTGTGTACAGTTACGATATTTTAATAGTTGTTCTGCAATTTGGAGCGGAAACAAATTTAAAAAGTTAGAAATTATGATAATAGGTACAGCCATTCTTGGGTTTTAAATGGTGTAGCTTCTAGAAACTTTTAGACGGTTTCACACTTTTAGACCGTTCGTTGGTAAAAAGGCCGTAGATATTGCTTCTTACTCCTACTTATTATATATTCTTGATTAGAAAAAAGTGCTCTGTTATAATTTTTTGTTACTGTTTCATGCGTATCGTTTATAAATAATAATTCAAAGAGTATTACTATTTAATAATCCAATATATAAATGCTATAAATTTTTCTTAGGATTATAATATAAATTTGTTCATTTAATTTCTCATAATTTATTAATTATTTAAATATAAATAAAATACCATTCCTTAATGTAAAATACACTAGTAAATCAAGAGTGTCAATTTCAACAGTACCCTAGTTGTTTAAGATACATTTTTATTATAAGTAAGTTGTTATAATAAAAAATCTCAATTCCAATGTGGGTTATAATATACGTTTCATGCAGGTCATGTTTCGGTAACGCTATTACACAACAAGCTGTTCAATAAATATAATTAATATTGACGGGGAACAAAAGATTTTTTAGAATTCTACACTAAAATAAGGTTTTAATATAATGAGTTCACGTAAATGAATACATTTGACTTCTCCTTTCTAATTATGGTAGTAAATATAACAAAAGAAATGAACCCATACCTAAAAAAAAAAACCAAAAACCATCTGTTACTAAGTTGAATGATTTTATTTTCTTGAAGAATTTTTTATATTTGCTTATGTATAAACAACAGGTGTGTGTTTCTTGTTATATAAAATTTGGTAACTAGGAGATACACAGCACAGTCAGGGGTGAACGGAGAGGTTGTTACTGGATAACGATGTTATGACGCCGCTCCCGTGTGCCCTTTGATTTACGGCCGATATTTTTATGTGTTAGAAAGCACAGTAAATCATTGACAGATACGTGGATGTTTAACGGCCCTTGCGTGATTGGAGAGCCTATTCTCTAAGTAATTTAATGAATCATAAGTTGCTTCCATTAAAATCCTATTGATGAGGGTACATTATAATATAATGTAGATGACCTATAATCTGAGAATGTAATTTTAAACCCATCATGCTATTATAACTGTTATAACTAAACAATTCAAGTATGTTATCAAATTATTATTTTATAACATTAATGTACCGTATGCATTTCTTGTAAACATTTATTTTAAATCTGAAATTTATATTCTATTCCTTACAGCTCGATCTAAAAAAGTAGGTACATTTTGTTACAAGTGTAATATTATCAATGTATCATGGGATTTACATCTTCTAATATATGAAAAAGTTTTTGAAAAAATGTTTTGACAAATTTAGGAAATGTTAATAATCCTGGCACAATTTTATGTTTCCTCCAGTGTTATACACAACTAAAAAAATATGATAAATAACATAATTGTTTGAAGTACAAGGTATGTAAATGTACGGACTCATATATAAACCCTTCTCTGCATAAAGCACATCTTACGATTTCAATACTGTGCGTATAAACTTTGTTAGTGATTTTTCCTCCAAAGAAATCCAATTGCATAAAGTCTTACGAATGTGCGGGCCAGCGGACATTTTTATTTCATGTAAAATAAGTTGCGTGTCGCTAGTTTAATTTTTACTTTATATGATGACCTTTTTTCTTTGTTATAAGATTATAAATTATGGTACAGTTTGAAACTAAAATGCTATTGTACTAATCAGTCAAAAACATCAGTAATAGTAATTGTTAGACTGACCTTGTCATATAATTTATGTTTGGCTAAGCAACTGGTTCCATCAATACTGTGGAACCAGTATTGTTCACTGACTGATATATTCAGTGAAATATCAGTCAGATTTACCAACCGTTCGAATAGTATAGTAAAATTTACCTCTAAACAACAATAGAAATAGTTTTGATAATTAATTTACGAAATCCACAAGAAAAGTATAACATATATATTACATTTGTAATCAGTAGAAAAATCATTTCTTTTGATAAAGTAAAAATGGGTCATTGCCTAAAAAATATTACATGAACCCTAAACCTCCTGCCATCTGCTCTTTAAACATTGTTCATTATAGTGTAAAAAAGATGCAGATTTCATGTAACAACAGTCTTATTACAGGTACTAATAAGCCAGCTGTAGCAGTATTACGATTTAGACCGATTGTTTTTTTGAGCCCAGTAAGGGAATGAAACAACTAATAATTAACTTAATCCCATTAATTCGTTGGTCTAGTTATTACGCACAACACTGACCATTGCAAAATTTCTTTAGTTTCTTACGCTCAAAAACCTTACAAAATTAAAAGAATTTAACTATATCAATGAACTTTGGAAACATCTGAAACAAATTTCTATAACTTCTTTTTTGTCTATTATGAACGAAAATGGATTATCTGAATTTGTAAAAGCAATAAATTACTGTAGCTCACAAATTCTAAGGCAAAGGTAAATAAGTGTATATATTATTTTAAAGACATAGTAAACAACATTTAAAAAAATTTTGTATGTGAAAAAATGTCTGATTTTAATAAATTGTTTCATATTAATATATAAGTTTTACTCAAAAAATACCTATAGACATACGTGTCACAATTTATTTACATTTTCATATTTGTATCTTCTTACATAATACAAAGAGTACGCCTCACCACGTGTCACATCTATAGCGGTAACATGAGATACTACGCCACGTGTTAAAATTGAACTCATGTAATCGTGATTGTAGTTAGTGTGTTTACAAACTTATTTATTCTGCAAGTCTATTGTTCCCATTGTTGTTATCCATAAGACCAATGTAAAAATGCCATGAATCGACATGCACCGTCAGCGAACTCATGTAATCGTGATTGTAGTTAGTGTGTTTACAAACTTATTTATTCAGCAATTCTATTATTCCTATTGTTGTTATCCATAAGACCAATGTAAAAATACCATGAATCGACATGCACCGTCAGCGAACTCATGTAATCGTGATTGTAGTTAGTGTGTTTACAAACTTATTTATTCTGCAATTCTATTATTCCTATTGTTGTTATCCATAAGACCAATGTAAAAATACCATGAATCGACATGCACCGTCAGCGAACTCATGGAGTATAAGTGCATTATATGCTCGTTAATAAATATTTAGAGATTTGCTATTCAATACATTTTACAAGCATTTTTACAGTGTATTTTTTATAGTTTGAAAATTATAAGTACAGTCATGTAACAGGATTACAAGTAAGTTTGATACTCTCTATCAATCTCTATTCTCTATAAAACATACCGAAGGAGATGAGGTGTTGTAGCACTGCTAAAGTACAGCAATATTATTTCATCATAATTGTAACATCTATTTTACTTTGGTTCTAATCTAGAAATATATATTTATATCGCTGACTTCTTAAGCAGATGTGCAATTAGTGCTTACAAATTTACAAGTAATTGGCGATAACCGTTAAAAGCATTAAAAAACAGAAACTCACACAACGATTTAATAAACAAGAAGAAGTCTCAAATGGTTTTACGACAGAATAAATCTCATTACTAGGATAACTGGACTCATTAGCGCCCCAGTAATTATTCCGCTGGTCGGTATGGTATTAATCATATTCCTCTGTAAGACTGACGCTTCTCCTACCAACATATTGTAATGTAGGCTATTAATACAACCTGAACTACTGTCCTAGTTGTGCACCATTGCTACTTCCAATTTATTAGTGCAGTAATAACTAATAAATTGTTATTACTGCTATAATCAAACAACTGCTTTGTTAACAGTTGTTGATTATTTATTACAATGATGACACATAAATAAGGATTTAATTATTAAATGAGGTTGTGAGATAATACGTTGATTAGTTAGAAATTTTTATTTGCTTCTTTGCCTATTTAAAAAAACTGCGAATGCGTACAACTTTGACATTTTTACCACCCCGTATAAAATAAGCGTAACAAATTAAAACTGTTTCAAAATAATCAGTCGATAGAGCCCTCTTAAATGCCATTTTTTGGTTTTGGGTTTTAAAAATTATTTTAATATTCTAAATTGTTATCATTAAATTCAACCTTAATGTTTAGTACTAACCTTATTTATAAACATGTATTAAATTGGTTAGTCCTTTCGAATTGGTACCAGTTATAATATTACCAATCTTACTACTTTAAAATGATATAAGTACTTTAAGCACATAAATGAGCAAACAGATTATGAGTGAAGATGTTAAATTTATATTATCTTACTTGTATGAATAGGATGTAAAATATCGATAGTATAAAGTTTACAGTTATAATATAAGTAACACAAATTTTGCATAGGTCATTTTATCTCTGGAATTTTGTTGCACTTACTTTAGTATTTATTCAGTATACAACGTGCAACATCAAACCAGACAAAAATCGAATCAGTATACTCTAAAAAATTAAATATAAAGAGTATGAGAAGAAACTCCCTACTAACTTTTATATACAACCAATGTTATTCTGAAACCAGAATAGACTATGCAGTCCAGGAAACATATCCGAACTGGATAGCCTCCGAATACATAAAACTGTGCACTAGTGCAGACTGTGCGCTATTATATGGAAGCACAGGACATGGATGACAGACAGACTCTAAAAAATGAACACAGTCTTGGGATTGATTTCCAAAACTAAATATATTTATTGTGCTTTTTTAATTTCATGTACATTAAATACTTGTTACGCTTATGCCATTAAAATATCAAATATTGATCTTTTAGTAACTTCAACAAAATTTAAGTTACATCCGAGTCGATAAATGGCATGTGCATGTGTATTTGACTAGGATTTATTGCTTCATTTAATATAAATTAATGTAAAGCAGACAAATGAAACTATAACAGTGTAAGGTAATTGTTTGAAACAAATTCCAAACTAGTATCGAGATAATTGTTCATACAATTCGGTGTAAATGAGGTGTTTCAATGTTGTCACTCAACACTTAGAAACACCTGGCGCACAACTTTCTCCATACGTTCACTTAATGCTTCTTGGCTCGAACAATAAATTACATCACACGATGTTGAGAAAGTTAATTTGAGTCACGTCGTGAATTATATGAAGCAAGTGTAAAGTGTAAAGTCTTTGTTTCACTGTGTGTATTCATGCCTTCAGTATATAATTATTACTTATTATGTAATTTAAACTAAATTAGTAGCAAGTTTGAGTTTGACATTTACTAGCACAGTACAATTGTTTGAACGCTTCAGACTCAAACTATCCTCATTTGGTACTATACACAAGATTCATGTTAATATAAAAACCAGATGTTGGTGTATAAAAAGCTCGTATATTATTTTAATAAAACATTTAATATTTAAGAAAAATATCTAACATAGAATTTTTAGGGATTATATGGAGGAAAAGTAAACCATATCGGTGACTAAGTCTGTGTCGTTCAAATTTCAATTTGTCTTACCTTTTTTAATCTATCATGTTATGTCTCTTTTCTCTTCGAGGTAAGAAACATACGCAATCATAATTTGGAAGGGTTGAGTCAATTTGTATTGTATAATAATACTAGCTAGCTTTCCGTGACATCGACATTTGTTCTCTAAGAATTAACATGTCTTCAGTCTCGCTAATGTTTTATAAAATTTACATTGGGAGAATATTTGACACTAGATGATAATTTGTTTTAGGTAAAGGTTTTAAGTTGGTAATACAGTAATAATGTATTGTTTGTGATAGTCACTAATTACAATAACAATACACATTGATCTAGAATATTGTTGGATTTTGAAATATAGCCAATACAGTTAAATCGACACAGTTCTGACTCCAAAAATATTATTTAGTTAGCATTATCTATTAACGTCAGTAACTACATCGGAAGCAGTTTTAAAAACAAACTTTATTTAGGTTATGTCCTATTTTTTATAGAAACCTGCCAATATTTATATTTTACACGTAGTCCTTTTTTGTAATTTATTTATTCCTAACCGTACAACATTTTCATGAAAACATTCGTACATGTAACATTATAATAAAAAAAACTGTTAGTTGTAGCATTTTTTCTTGCGATGTAGCTGGCAAACTTTTTGAAACTGTTACAAATTCTGTTTACAAATTTGAAACTAGAAAACTTAAATAAAAAAAAAATAGGAATTATTTAAATGACTTGAATCAATAAATTTAGCATTTCAATACTTCTTAATTGTAAAACATTATCAAAATAGTGTAACATGATTAACCGAATATTCGGATCACATTAAAGTATTAATCAGTGAATATAACGAATGCATGGATAAAAGAAAAACAGCTGGAACACTCTCTCAGCTGAATAGACAGTATCAAGGCTGAACACTGTGCGGCGCGGTGCAGCTCTCTGACCTTGAAATTGTGTGAAGTGATTGTGGCAGGATTGTACGCTCTTTAGGTTCTACGATTGTGTTTCGAATAGCAATGTTTACGCCATCGGATTGAACTAAAATGTTTAATCAATCTTGTGATCGCTTTCTTTTGATATTGCTACTCAAAAAAGAGAGATTTACTTTAGTCCTTAGTTCTGAAAAACATTTTAGCCCTTAGTTCTGCTCATGCTTGAATATTGTTATAATCATTATCCGTATGAAAAATGTTTCTCGGCTACAGCCTACACTACTATGTTTTTAAATGTAGGTTTTGTATTTTTGAAATGTGCCTAGTGTGAATATAAGCTGTACACAAAATTAATCCACTCGTTGCTAAGAATGTTTACTACTATTTACTAATTTAATTTAACGTATAAAATTTGTTTCAGTCCTCTTAAAAGAAGATTGAAAATTAAAAGCTTTATTCTTGTTTTATTTAATATAGCGATAAACTATTTTGTTCAGGTATGTAAAATAATTACGAGTTTAGAACTAGGGCTCTGAATTCAGTAGTAAACTTTTATTATTTACAAATTTAGACTGAACTCTTTAGTTATTTTTATCACGATGTTGGAACTACACTAATCTTAATATCATAAAAATAATGAAGGAATTGTTTTACGAGTAAAGCTCATCTAAAGAATTCCAAGACATTCTGCTGCCCTGCCTTTACTTTACTGTTTATTCTTACAGAAATGAATTCTACTCGTAATGTACTACTAATAAATTATAAAAACAATATACTAGAAATATAAGACAGTAAAATAGACTTGTGAGGAGTAAATATAAAATAAACATTTGTAAATATTAAAGAAGGAGAGCTATATTTGAAAACCAGGAGAGTTACATATTTTGAAATTTGGTTACTAGAGTGTCTATATTAGAGTAATATTGTGTTACCTATGGTAATTACGCCCTTCACATGACACAGCACAGCACTGAGGAGGGCGAGGAGGACAAAACAAAACACCTCAATGAAGAGGACAACTATCCAACACAAAACTCAGCACTAGAGAGAAGCCCAAGCGAGAACCACAATACAAACTGAAAGCGATCAGGATGGTTCCCATTCAAAACATAGCGTGATTTCCGACCCGTCAGAGAAAAGAAGAGATCAGGCGATCTCTGCAATCAGCTTTATGTGCGTACTCTTTAGTGTAGTTCATTGGAGTTTTACAAAAGTACATATTACCATAGGTGCACGGATTAATATTACACTATATCAGGAAACATTTTATAAATATCATTCAACGGTTTTATAATTAAACTTCAGGAAACTGTGTTTAGGCCTCAAAACTGTTATTTATATTTACATATACAAATTATAGTTAACTGTTATAGAGTCTTTTAGTAAGGATCACTAAAAGTAATAAGAAATAATAATATAATAGAACGAAACCAGTACGAACCCTGATGAGTAATTGTATGATCACAAAGGTCTCCAAATTAGTTAATTATAACAAAGTAAATCAACATATTTTCAATTTAAGACTTTTGTTTTCAGATACTGGTTCTAGTGACATTTTAAATTATCCACATAGGTAACCACAGTTTTATAAATGAAGAGTTTGGATATTTCGGCTCTTCTCCAGGAAATAGAATTTAAATAACAAAGACATTTATTTAAGAACCTAACATTTCAAATAATAATATAGGTACAGAACAGAAGAAATCAAAACATAGTTTAGCCCAAAATTAATAATTAATTAAATGTTAATACCGAATTGAGGAGGCCAGTACGTAGTAGCTATTTATAAATATCTTACAGAGTGGAACATAGTTTATCGTTATCTGAAATACAATCTATAATAATCCTTCAGATTACTCAAAAATAATTACAGCTAACCGAAAAGGTTTTAAGCTTATACTCTTATTACGAAGGAAAATTACAGTTTTTCATAATTTGTGTCCCACAAATTATCTAAAAATTTACAAAAACCTTATGTAGACATAATCTGAAGTAAAAAAGTCATAATAAAAAGAAACATTTTATATGTCTTTTTAGTATTAAAAGAAAATAATTGAGAAGTGTTTTAAAATATGGTCATTCCTGTTCTTACATATAATGAATAACCTCGTTGCTTTATAGTTTGAATTATTGAATAAAAATAAATGCACATCTATGCTCAATTTTTGTAATTGAACAAGAGCAATAATTACGAAATATGTGTTTAATTTCAAAAGTATGAAATGTATTCAAGCAAGATTGCTCATTGCAAGAATTGACAACATGATTTAAATAATATAAATTTTAACACATAATGTGATAAAGGGATTCACTCTATTTAATCAGTAGAGATTTTAAGAATTTCCAACAGGAAGGCTAAAGTACATTTCATTACAAACAACAAATCTCAATTATTATGGAATATAGAGCTTAAGTACCCCTGTCATGTATTAACTACATGCATAATTCATACCCGACCTCGGACTTAATTTACAGGACCTCCTCTGACTGTTCCTTATATAATAACTCATTTATATGGCATTATGTTGGTGTAATATCTAGTATTTTGCACTACAAGTCAAATTCTGCCTTATTAATAATAATACAGTTTGTTTAACTGATGTTACCTGCATCGATGAACAATAAATAATACAAGTTCAATTACATTGAATATTCAAATACGATGTGTATTGTGTGTTATTTTTTATAGGGTATTCTCGATTAATAATATTTAAATGTTAGTTTTTAATAGAAAGTAATTAATGTTCTCTCCAAGTTTCGCTAAACTCAGCTGTGTGGCTTTGGGTTTCCACGTAAAAGTGTTATAAGCCTTGTGTGATAATATGAATATCACATAATAACGACATAACGATAATGTGACATAACGAAAATAGGAACAATCCAGCTTCTGCGCTCTAACCGATCAGAGAGAAGTAATGAAATGTGTCTCTGAGACAAGAGATTCTGATGAATCTAGTATCAGTCGCTCAAGATTACTAATAACAATTATAACATCATAAGAAGATTAGAACGTTTCCCAAAGATCGGTTCTGCCATTCCAAAGAAAACGTAACGTTACGTTGGTTAACACAGTACAATGAAGATCTGTACAATGTGGAAGTGAGTTACAATGAATTCTACGAACGATAATCAATTGGAGTTTGGTGAACTATGTATTTGGCTTTGTTGTGGCTTTGATGAGGCATAACTGTGATGTCAGATGACCGTGCCTGGAATATCTTTGCGTCTTACGCGTGACAGGAATTCTCTCTGACTTTTCATCAAACGATTTCAGATTACAATAAAAGGTATTCTATTTATTTGGAAACTTTGACCATTTTGCAAGCGGAAAGTTCCGAATAATAAACCAAATTTAATTCTATATTATTAAATATTTTCTAAAGGATTTCTGTATCCCAGGACGGGCTGTAAAGGAGTCAGTTCATTGTGACATTGCCGCAACCCATATTTGTTGGTACTTACTGTAAATGCCATAGCTGGCACATAAATGATTTATTTCATACATATAACATAATGTAATACCAATGTTTTTAATGAAATATATGACTACTACTATATAAATTAATTAATTTATATTTCAAATATAAAAGTATACATTGTTTGCTTTTGTATTAGAATACTGCATGCACGATTGATCTTTTTTCAACTTATTAGCATTTATTTACTAGTTCGTGTTTTACTAATTGTGTAAAAATGTAAATTGTTTCAGTTGTAATACTTTATGTTTAAGTTAGCATTGATAAAAAATGTTTCTATAAATTAAAACTATCAAAATATTATGAAACAACATGTTGACTAAGCCAAAACCAAAATAAAAAATAACATCTATATAACATTTTCACTATACTTCTTGAAATAGTCTAAATTTTGAATGAACTAAACCTAAAATTACCGTTGTAAACACTGTATGGTATTATTAAGGTGTTTTCTAATTTTGTGTGTGTGTGTATATAACCATTAAAGGAGTGCCTTACACAATTAACTCTAACCCTAAGATACTTTTTAGCAATGATTTTGTAATGTGAATTAAATTATTATCTCTAGGTTTTGAATCGAGGAAATGAATTAAGAGATATATTGCTTAAATCAATGTCTCTATACTTTGTTGCTGTTTCTTTAGTATTATCTGCTTTACTTCACACATTAATTATTTAAAATAATACTGTTTTTAAAAAAATATCTAGACATTTTCAATTATTTTACAACTCCTTCACAGAGTTCCACGATATTTGTAACTTTGAATCATGCTATTTGTTTTTTAATACTCTTTACAGATATTTTCCTACTTCCTCCAAAGAGTCGTGGTATCATCAATTCTTTACTAATACTCTTTGAGTTCAAAATACAAAACAATTTGTTAAAAAGGCATACCAAATTAATAATCGCAGCGCATTCTGCCAACTACTTCATTCCTTAACAAATATTCTAGTCTATTAACAAATGGAGAGAATTAGAACGGTCACGCCAGGCAGTCAGAGCTCTTACAATACTGCAGGTGCAAGCACGACACTCGCCCCTAGGCTCCATGGCAGCCATCAGGTTGTGTAGGAAGTCACCGCGACCGTGGCCACACTTCGTGCTTACCTCGCCCTCTTTATATGTGCTTGATGATGGTAAAGACGGGGAAAATATTACAGATTTTGCAATATTTAATCTTTCATTTGTTAAATTATGGCCAAATTGTTGGACATTTAAATAGTTGTAATTTACAATGTGTATGTATCTCCAAAGTTCCACTTTATGTTATATCAGGACAAAAAAAAAACATTCTTATCTTAAATTGTTTTATGAATTTTATATGAAACTATAGATACATTTGAAAACAAAGGACCTGGCGCTGAATTGACTGTCAAAGGACTAATTACCTCCTACTTTAGTAAACACAAACGCGAAGATAACAAAGAAACCTTGTTGGACTTGTTATCCATACAAAATTGAGGAAAACACACCACACCGTTGTTTCTTAAATCTGTCACATCAAACCTAGAAAAATCTGTACTTTATGCTGTATTATATATAAATATCATTGTTATAATATTAACGCTTGGCCATATGCACAGTTTTAAGATGATTATACAATAAATACATATTTGATATAAATCTATTTCCGATAAAAATAACAAAAAAGACGCCCTCAGTGTCCACTCTAAAAAAAATACTTACCATATATTTGTCACAAACAAAAGAGAGTACGGAAAAATAGCCCTTTTTAACATATCGGTTTTTTATACTAACTTGGTGTGTAATTTTTCATTCTGGATGGTCTTAGGTTACGCATTTCGAAATTAGAGCAGTTATAATGATGTTTAAAGGTGTTTAAAGTGTTAACCTAATTCTTACTTAATATTTTGGTGCTTTCCACAAACAACGCCAGTACATGAAATACCTTTGTTCAACAATAGAAAATAACAGCAAAAAGTCACGTATATTTCATGGTTGACATTATTTTCATTGTTCCATACTCTACTTCCACATAGCCATGTATCGAAATTGAATAAAAAATGTATGTACACACACGCGCGCGCGCGCACACACACACACACACACACACACACACACACACACACACACACACACACACACACACACACAAGCATCGAAGACAAGTAGTATCCTCTATATTTGCATATGCTGATGACACGGCTTTGGTGTGTTCATCTGGCAGCAGAGCCTCTCTCAGGACAAAGATTGACAGGGACTTGGTAAGGGTGTCGGAATGGTTGATTGCCAACAGGTTGTTAATTAATGTATCCAAGACTAAATGTATTCTATTCTTTGATAGTAACAAGCCTAAGTCTGACCTGCAGAATATGTTTGATTTGTTCTGCCATGGCCAACAGTGCTTGTACGGCTGTACGTGTTCAAATATAGAAATAGTCGATAATGTAAAATATTTAGGAATGTACGTTGACTCTCAGTTAAATTGGGGATTCCACGTAACGTACCTGACAAAGAAACTGAGGAAAATCAATTATGCGTTGTACCACATGAAACAGTTTTTGACTAGCGAATTATTAATACAGTTATACATGTCATGGTTCGAGAGCACAATGAGATATGAGATCGTACACTATGGTGGTACCTTTAGCACGGTTTTGCAGCCTGTGGTAATGAGTCAGAGGCATGCTTTGCGAACGGTATTTGGACTTCGGCGTACGGACAGAGCTAGTTACTTGTTCACTGATAACCATATCCTAACTTTCAAACAAGTGTATGAGTCTAACGTATTGATGTATGTTTATAAACACTTGCAGGATTATCCCATTAAAATGACGTACAGGGAAACAAGAGCTGCTCAATTAACACTTCTCGATGTACCAAATTATTTTAAAGAAATTGCCAGACAGCAGTTTTCCTATGTTGGCCCAAAGATAATAAATTGGTTGAGAGATATGGCAATGGTATATATTTTGAACAAAAGCCTAAATTTAAGATGAAATGTTTAACATTTATAATGGAAAATGTATAAAGTTCATATCAGGAGTAAGTCTGGAATTTAACCTGTTTTCTGTCTTTGTTGTTGATATATTTATTATTTATTTAATATTTATTATTTATTTATAAAATTATATGTACTGTTATTGCTGTTATGTTAATTTATTGTTGTTATTTGTTGATTTGTTTCTATGTTTATACCTTGTTAATTGCTTATATTATTTATCTCTTGTTATTTATATACAGATGTGTGTATGTAGGTGTGTGGCCTATATGTATGTGGATTTATATGCATATATGCAAACATTGTTATTGAAGGATATAAGTATGTATTCATGCTTGTTAGTTTTTAGCAGTAGCAAATTGGAGAACATGGTGGGCTCAATCAATTAATTTGTGTCATAATAAATTTACTATAGTACAATTTAAACATTTATATTTAAATATATTTATATACTGAAAAAAAGCATTTGTATCAAATATCACTTTTTGAATGTAGTACTTAATTGGAATAATGGTAAATGACTTGTGCATGGAGAAGATCTTAAATGACTATTAAAAGTAAAGGAATGACTGTCAAAAAAATAAGCAATGTAATTTAGTAAGCCAACTTTAATTCCCGCACGCGCCATTATAGGGGCATTGGGATGTACGGTTAAAAATGCATGTAATGATAGATATATAAACTGCATGTACTGTTAATGTTTTGCATGTATTCAACTTTTGTAATTCTCTGAATAAAGATCTTTTGAACATGAACTTGAACTTGAACACACGCACACACGCACCGCACACGCACACGCACACGCGCACGCACACGCACACACACACACACACACACACACACACACACACACACACACACATATATATAAATATATATAATATATATATATATATATATATATATATATATATATATTATAAAATGTTGTTCTTTAGCTGTAGGCGGATTATACATATTTCTACCAAACAAATGTAAGAAGGTAATTAATTATTATTCTATTAATACTGTACTGATATCTATATCTTCTCACCTTTTCAAACTTAAGTAGAAATTCAAAAGAAGGTTAGTGATTCTTAATAATTTCAGTATCATTAACTATAAAATAAAATCCATTCTCGTAACTAACCTAATAAAACTGAACATATCAATAGACGAAAATTTCAGCGCACTTTGCTCTTTAAGAAGAATCTGCAGAGACTCCTTTGACACAACTTTATTGACTGCATTGGCTCAATACCTTTAGCTCCTGGCAGGTCTCCATGTCTTTCTTATTTACCACTATTTTTATTTTCAGACGTGTTTTCAATAGACTTGAATTATTGTTTTTTCTTCTAAAGAATGTCTGAAATAAAATAAGATTATTATTAACGAAAAGTTAGCGAGTAAATTGAATTCGGATTTAAAATTGGATCTCTTTTTGAAATATATGGAATTGGTGGCCACTAACATACCGTTTTACATATCATTGTTTGCAAAACATATTACGTATAACTTTGTAACAACAGAAATACTCAATAAGTTTTTAACGTTTAAATAGTTTCATAATTTTAACATTACAATTTGGAGGAAAGCAATACTTTGGACAAACATTCATTTGGTTTTTTCAAACGTAAAAGTTCTTCCTTATTATTTATTTTATTCCTTACAATGGGGCTGTAAAACGTATGTAACTACTACTAACATTATTACTCAATTTAAACAGATAAGATCAAGCTGTACTAATTGTTTGTTTATCGTAATGCCTCCGGAACAGTCTAGAATGTCAAAGAAGGTTACGTACTTCAAATCCGCATTCAGATCCTTATGTTCTTTCAACGACCGGTTTCGGGGTTAAAACCCCCATCATCAGCCTGTAAAACTACATGGACAGACATGCCTCTTTTTCAAAATATGCTTTGAGAACATATTCTACAAATATTTTCGTCAGCAAAACTCTTTAGTCGTTGAAAATTTAGTTGAATTTTACCTTATAGTTTGCAATATAAGAGAAAATATGAAAATTTTACATAAACCTATTAAATATTCCACTTGATGAGATCTAATTCTCAACTACGAAATATCCCAACAACGTGTTGACCGATACACTCGATCATGGTATAAACATATTATTTAACAGGATTAAGAAAATATGGAATGGAATAATCAGCAATTATAACAATCGTCTTCAAGGACAGTTTGTAGAGTGCTACCATAGTGCATTGTCGAGAGGCAGTCTTTTGCGCGTCAGCTGGTCAGTGGTCAGCCACCGTCACTTCACCTCGCATCGTGTTAATATTTATAGTTACCATTTATTATAAGAGTTTGTATGTTTATTAATTTTATCGTTATGTGTGTGTATGTTCTATTGTATGTTTAGAATTCTTACAGACACCTTAAAATATTATTTTTACAGCCAGAGACGATGGGGGTTTTAGTTTTGAAACCGGTCATTGAAAAACTAAAACAACTTTATACGGAATTTAGGAACGTATAACGACTTGGATTGTACATATTAATATTCCAGAATATTAATATTTAAATTATCAATGAAACATCCAAGACGATATAAAATATTTTTTGATTAGTAAGCTCCGAGTGAATATTCAGTACAATTTATTACTAAATCGTTAACTATTAAATATTATCTGGTATGTCTAAAATAAAAATCACAGTTCTAAATAAAAAATAATGGATTTATTTTACACTGACAAATTAATAAGTTCAATGTTTCAGAATTTTCATCACTCTATTTTCCACAAAGAATTGACAGACCGTTTAGTAAATTTAAAAGGTCCTTTGGCAAGAAAACTAAATATTAATCAAATATATCAAATTAAAAATGAGAGCTCTCTTCTTAAATAAAATAATAAAGTTTTCAAATAAAAATCAAATACCACTTGGAAATAACTAAAATAAAAATATTCACTTCTAAGTTCACTCAAAATTCAAAATAAAAAATTAAACTTCTTTTTCCACTAGTTGAACCTTAACTTTCAAGTCTTTGCAATTCAGATTACAACTCTCTCAAACAATTATTAAAGTTCAATTAATTACCAATTCACAATAAAACAGTTCCAATTAAATATTATTAAATTCCTAATTCACACAATTTCAATTTTAATTCACTTTTCTTGCAAGTTTGAACTAAATGTAACTTGTATGATTCTATTATGCTCTATTTTTCATCGAGAATTAATTATGCAGATTGCTCTGTAGTTTCTATGAATTTAATTTTTCCTATAAAAAAAAACAAAATTAATTTAATATTAGATCTGGTAGAATATTTCAATAAAACGTACCATAAATTTGGTGATTACCTCAAAAGCCCTCGTGGAAAAAATTTAGAAACACGGCGCACTGTAATCAACTTAATTCACGAAAATTACCAAAAGAAGAGGGCGAAAATTATGAGCTGGTGCTTATATACTTCCCCTTCTAACCAATTCTGATGGACATCCGCGGTGTTCTCTCATTGGCCCAGCTGCATCCAACTAAGAGAACAATAGCCGTAACAAGACAAGTTCTGATCAATTCAAGGCAGTGAACCGCCTTCTTAACAATTTAAAACTACCAGTACTAACTTGCCAAAGGATTACATATACGTTTTATCCTGATTTCTCACAATCTAATTTAAAATTAAATCCCAATATTCCGTTTCAAAAATTTTCATTGAATTTATTTGAATTAAAAAAATAAACCAATGTAGCTTTTAAAACGCTACAGAACGTACCTTCTTTTCTTTAAATATAGAATACATACATTTGATAATATGGTAAGCACACAAGTGACGACTCCTGAAATGTTCGGAAAAGGTTAAAAATGTTAAAATAAAATTAACAAAATGTCTATAAATTCACAAATACTTCTCAATAATTCACACACTTTGTTCTCCATAAGCGGATAAGAGACAAATAAACCTAGTCTAAGAAAATATCTTATTATTATTAGTTTTTGTTTGTTTATTATTATTAGTTTATAGAGTTTTTTATTAAAACTGTACTATATTTTATACAAAAATAAGGTTTGAAACATTAATTTGGTAATAAGTTGACAATGAAAATGTGAAGAGGTCCATTTATTGAGAAGAACACTCCATTAATGAAGAAGAATACTCCCACTTTTCACTTCCACCAAGAATACAAAGCAGAAAATGAAGAACACTCCAGTAAATTAAAAATAATCTATCTTATAGTTTCAAAATAAAATGCGTCTGTGCGACCCTTGCCTCTGCGGCTTCAAAATGTGTCTTACCTTGTTTAGGAACTTACTTGGATTAGGAACATCAAATATCACTGATTTTAGTGTCAAGAGTTGGAATAAATTTCAATTTTGTCACCACTTAAAAACTTAGAGCACTATGCCCTGAATCAAGTGGTTTCCAATAAGGACGTAATCAACAAGCTTAGGCCTAACTGGGTAGTACGCTTCCTATAAGCAACTCAAATAAGTAAAAATCATTGGAAGAGATCCCGTCTCTCCAATCTACACTGCCTCGCCACGTCCAGGATACAGGTAGTTCCTAAAAACTCCTGAGAAAGCGTTATTCGTCAGTCAGTGGGTCGAAACACAGAGGACCTCAAACTCGTTTCTTCATGAGCGCTTCTGACGTCAGAGTAGGTGAGCACGTGTGTCATTGGGGTGACTGGGTTTAATCATAAAACACAATATGAAAATATTTAATCGTCACTGGGATCTGACAATGTAATCGCTAATTTCTTAAATCACAAACAAATATGCAAAATTTGGTGTTGAAATATATGCTTTATTTAGATTTGAAGAACATTAACTTCATAAAATGGATAATACATACGCAAACCTATGAACCAAAACTCTTAGAAAATGTAATTCCGAAGAGATTAATGTAAAATAGACTAATAATAAACCAACACAAAGTTTAAAAATGTAATGATTAATTAACCAAACACATACGAAACGTAAGACAGAAAATGCGATATCTGTTTATCAATAAAGTTCTTCATAAAAACTAAATTTTCTAACTGCTTATCTTTATATAAATAAAAATGTAATGCCTTGCTATTCTATTCGTGTATAAACGTATATATATATATATATTAGTTGGTTTGGTTATTTAAACGTATATCTGACAGATAAGTACTTTTTGTGATTCAATGTTTATTGAAATTATATAAATATTTATATAACGTTTTGAGATGTGGTCTTATACATTTCACCAATTGATACCTACATATCGTAAAGCGAAATAATACACAACCTGACTTGCCTTAGTTGATCGAGTCTACATTATTAGTCCCAGGAGGCAAAGGTGACCTGAGAGCCTCACCGCAACTCATAAACCAACATCACGCCAGCGGTATTATTGCTGGGATTACTACAGGATTCCTGTGGGGATCCATTTACAATTTGACATAAACCCATTGCTGTATTATGAACATAAACCAACATCACGTGCAACCTCACCCACCGTATTATTGTTGGGATTATTACGGGATTTCTGTGGCGATCCATTTACAATTTGACATAAACCCATTGCTGTATTATGAACATAAACCAACATCACGTGCAACCTCACCCACCGTATTATTGCTGGGATTACTACGGGATTTCTGTGGCGATCCATTTTCAATTTACTGTAAACTCTCTGCAGTATTATGAACATTGACCACAATAACGTGCAGCCTTGCAAGTCGTATTATTGCGGGGATTAATATAAGATCCTTGTGAGGATCCATTTACAACTTAATATAAACCCACTCAGTATTGTGTACATTAACCAATACACGTGAAACTTCGCCAGCGATATTATTCCTTGGATATTATTGCAGGATTTCTGTGGGGATCCATTACCAAATTACTGTAAGCCCACTGCAGTACTGTGAACATAAAACTTCACGTGCAGCCTCGCCTGCCGTATTATTGCAGGGATTAATACAGGATTCTTGAGGGGATCCATTTACAATTTACTATAAACCCACCACAGTATTGTGAACATAATAATAATATATGACTTGACATGATTGATTTTTTAACCCACTATCAGCAGGTGTAAGTAAAAGGGTCAGTACTGAAACGGGAATATACCATTCTCTAATTTTCTGATGGAATAAATGAAGGAAGAAGGTTAGCGTTTTATTTTTAGATATCTTTTTTCTTTCATATACAAACAGAATTGGCTAGAGTATTCGTTAAAACACTATTGTTCCTTTTACCTGTTATTTAAATTTACCGGCTTTCCCTTAACTCTAGATCAGAATTGTGTTGTAATCGTATTTAGCGGGTAGATATTTTGTTTGACAGTCTGTTTTGAAAGGAACACATACACCGAATTCATTTTTTTATTTATCTTGTATAATTTACTATAGATTTATCTCTTTAAATTTAGAGGACAAAGTACTCTTTTACTCTCCTGAAAGAAGAGGAGAGAGGAAGAGGAAAGAGACTCCTCACTGTCTGCTGGCTTTGTGGCTGGAGTACATTGCTAATCTTTGCAACAACGCCAAATTTTCATAAAACCAAAAAATTACTAATAAAACTTGGATTTAAGACATAACACCATACATTTTTCGAATAAAAAAAGAATGCTCAAAATCAAATCAAAAATTTTGTTTATGTAAGACATGTATATTTCTATACCTCCGTCATTAAAATTTGTATTGTATAACGATAAAACTATGTGTATATTATACATGTTAAAGTACCAAACAAACTACCGAAGCGACCGATTAAGGTAAGACTCTTGTAACGCATGCACGGATCTGGAATGACAAGAAGTCAAATGAGCAAGGAATCGTTCCAACTTTTACTAATTATTCAATAAAATTGAACGTTGAGTTAAGTAATAATGTCAAAGTAGTTACTGTATCGCACCATGTTAAAAATACATTGGCATGATAAAATAGTTCATTTCAAGCTTGATGATCCTTATCATTAAGTAATCACTTTTGTCCTCAATTGGTTTCCCACACAATTTATAGTGCAATCGCATTTTACCACAATACTCAATTATTCACCTTGTTTAAATGTACTACTGGGCTATCAAATCTAATTAACTGCCACAACGCAATGAACTTGAAAGATTATCAATTCATTTCAGATTCAGATGCAAATTTAGGATTAGCAAACCGTATTGGGTTATTATAACCGTATCCATTTGATAATATTGTGTGTGTTTATTTATATGTTAAATAATTACTTCACGGTAATCATTAATAATAATAATAATAGTTGAAAAAGTTCATTCATATAACATATTAATAGTTTTACAATGCATGTGCTGTAGTATAGAGAAAGGGTTATTCGTAATTGTATTTAAAATGTTGGGAGCCAGGAAAATATTTATTTTGTGCTGTCTGTTGCCGTTCCACTGATATTAACATAATGTTATATATTTGTGTAGAAAAACAGCATTTTTAATGTAAGGTACTTTTGTGCATTTGCCTCCGATCTGGAACAATCTTTATTACTCGTTTATTTTATTTGTTGAATATTGAAGACTTCATAATAGTTATATTTTATTGACAATATTTCAAATCAACATTGTACTATCCGCTTTTCAAGAATAAACCATAAGTATAAATGTAAATAAGTATCAAAAAATGCTACAGTTAGAGATATATTTATACATTATAAAGTGTAAAATATTGTAAGCACATTATCAAAACATGGTTAGTTTATTGCGTTAGTTTATAAACATGGTTAGTTTATAAACATGGTATTGCGCAAAAAATATGTATGAACTTACAAACAACTTGTTTCAGGATTAAGCTGACAGAACCATAGCTGTGATATCAAAATACAATAAATTACAGTTTATCACTATATTATAATACACACTTTTCATAACGGTCACTTTATTATGGACCTTAAAGTACAAGTGTAAGCTTATTGCAACCACTTTGTTTGGCGATTGCCGTAAATCGGTGTGCGATGCTTTATGGTATATAACTAGATAGTAAAGTACGTTAATGTAAATTATATAAAACTATTTTAAAATAGGTTTTAGAAACGGCTATTGTATTTTTCCTAAAGTTGAGGGCAGTTTACCCACTTGTTTGTTTGTAGTTCGTTAAGTGAATATCGTTTAATATTTACATTATAACACATGGTGTGTTAAGTCTTCTTAAATACATAGTGGGTTAAAAACTCCACGTTTGTTCAGTATTACGTCACAGACAGTTGTATTCTCTGATAAAATGGTAGTAACAATGTGTTGTTTCGTCACCGTCTTACAGGAGTTTGACGTAAACACCGACACGAGCTTTAGCTTAGTCCAAGTCCTGTAAAGCTTAATTATCGTATACGGCCTAATGTGCCATCACGCTTTCATATATTGTACTCTATTCTATGTAATAAATCTTTAATGTATCGCATATAACAATGCAATGTTTGCAATATCGTTATAACCAGATTAGTATCAAAAAGTCTAATGGTATGTGAAATGTATTGTAGGAAAGGAAGTAAATTTCTTATATAAATCTCAAAATGTTTTAATTTTACAACAAATGTTATCAGGTGCCATAAATAAGAATTTAAATGAAATAATAGTAAACACCAAAGTAATAAATGAAAATATATAATAGTATGTTTAAGAATTATATAAATATGTTTAGGTAGTATTACACTTTTGTTGGTAAAAACTAAACTAAAACAACTATTTGATACTCGAACTGATGTTTTTAGCTTAATCTTTTAATTGTAAGCATTTAAATGAATTAATGTTTAAATTTTACTAAAAGCAATAAAACTTTCTTAAGTTCAACCTGATTACTTCAAATACTATTGGTTTTATTACAAAATAGTACTAAATTTCATGGTACAGGGAAACAAAAAAACATACGTTAACTAGAGAACAGGTTGATGAAAATCAAGTAAAGCTCTTCTCTCGTTACACAATGGTATTATTCCAAAGCAAACCATGAAGTTAAATAACTAATTCCACCTTTAAGTTACGCTGCTTCCTCAATCAATATCTTTATCTCTGTTTTGGAACAGTAACATTTTTGTACCATCAAAGTTGTACTTAGTCAACTGTTTTGTGTAATCAATGTTAGGTGGATTTCTATGTACATTCACGGTTACAGCCGCAATTCTTAACGCATCTTTATGAAACTTATATTTCCCAGAGATCAACAGTTCCCAGGGCCGGAGACAAGATGAGACATATCAAAAACAGAAGGCACCATTAGGCCGGAAGGTACAAGGGACAAGAAGCTCCTTAGAGGCTGTTGGTTTTCATTTGCCGAAATCTCTCAAAACCTAATTAATATTATGAGAAAACTCCCATGGTCTGGTGGTTTAATGATTGCAAGAATCTCTAAATGGCAAAGCTTATAGAGTCGATCATATAGAAAACTCACACAGCAATAGATTTCTCAGGGATCTGGATGTGTAATACGTCAGCGTTCCTGACTCTCGAATATCTGATAAGCTGGTAAATTCTATTGGCCTATGCGGCGAAAGCTTTAAAATCAATATGTCAGATATATAACATTATATTTTAATAAATAGTTTAAGTACATTTTTAAGTTCTCAATTATCTAAACATAAAGAAAGAAAGTTTTTGTGTAGAAGATTGATAGAAGCTTGAAGTTTGTTTTTCATTTTTTAACAAATCTGGAGATTTAACAGAAAATTTATGAATTTGTAAGCAGTATGAATTTTGTAAACAAGTTATGCCATCCATGTACAGGTCAAACCACTAAATTTACTAATTATTAAAAGAAATTTCCTCATAACTATGTTATTTATATGGCTTTTGAAAGCATATTATATAAAATTGCAACATGTAAGAACAATTCACAAAAATCTACTACAACTAAGATTCAGAAGCAAATTCCTTATAGGTTTTACTTTATATTTAGTATCAAATGTAACTAATAAAAATGTACAAAACTATATGTGTTATAGAGCAAAAAATGAAGCAGTTTTATCAAATGTTGGAACATAATTCATTCATCTGGAGAAAGACTAAAGAACTCAATAAATTATCAACAAGGAGCCTATGAATTTAACTGAAGAGGAAGAGATTATGTATCAAAATGCTAATAATTTTTCACATTTGTGACTCATAAGTTTGACTTTATCGTCAAAAACAAAGGTTTACACGAATAATGATGTAGCTGTCAAGAGTGACTGTAGACAATCAACCATAGGACGTTCATTAACTAACTCATTTCAATGACCGAGCTTATAACAGTACATGACAAAAATTAATAATTAACAAATTAATATTGTAATGAGTATATTTCACTTCCTCAGGGAGCGTTGAACCTTGTAATGCGCCGAAATGAGACGAAACAATTCTCTGCTCATTTACGCGCTTCAGCTCAGATCAATTAAGTAACATGATGTACATCACTAACTCATTACCGAATCGTATTAAGCTTTGTATGTAAGAATACTTTTTTTAATTTATTGTAACAAAAGAACTCAGAAGTGTAAACTTGTAACCAGATCAAATCTTATGACTAAACTATCCGAGTTAAATCCCGGCTTTCCTTACTGTTTTAATACATTTTTTGTCAAGCTAATCTCTGTGCAAACCTTTTGTTTCATGAAATCTATATTGGTTGGTTTTTTATGAAATTCAATATTAGTAGATTTCTCATTAAAACTCGGGACTTATATGTAATAGAAAAGCTTTGAAAATTAACAAAAATTATTCTTTAATAATTGTAAGAAAATTTTATCGTACTTATTTATCATATCAGGATTTGTTATATTGACGCGGAAAATTAAAATAATTTAAACTGGCAAACTAGCATATGAGTTTTATTAGATATTAATACTGAATGTTACTATACGTATATTTTAGGTGGTATTATACTTAATTAGTGTATTAGAGATGAGAAAAATGTAAATGATTTTAGAATCGAGCACTTCTTTCTTTCAGTGATTCGTTCTTATTTATCTCGATGGTCAAAGTTTCCAGCAGCGTCAACGCCACTAAGATCTCAATCTTGGCATTTCCAAGTGTTTGAGATTAAAGATGATAGCTTGAGATAAATACTAGTATTAAGTTATTTATTTAATTAGTTATAAATTTGCGATTATTTACGTAATTTTCTAAATAAAACATATTTCATTTTACTTTTTTTTAATCCCCATAAGACAAAATTGAATACATTCACTCGATATATAATTCTATATTTGAAATAAATATGACCATAAAAGTTGCTTCATAAACCTATTAACAATTGATAGTAACTGAAGTGGAAAACACTATCGAAGGAGCACTTGTATAACTTTAGGGACAAAAGACAACTAAAACTTAATAGCAAACAATCTTATTATTCGTGGTTTGAGAAGAAAGTTCATTTTATTTTAAGAAGAAAACGTTCTTGGTAATTGTGTGCTTCAAACCAGCTGTGTTTAACACTTCTGGACTCCCTACAGAGCGATTAAAGATGTCTTCAACTCCGCCGGACATGAACACAATCCTCTCTCTTAATTTAAATAATCTGATCGATCAGAGCCATATGATTTAATCATTCTATAAAATTATTTATCAGTCTTTACTCGTCATACATATTTTATCATACGTATCCGGAAAATCATAAGGGATAAGTATACATTTTATTGAAACAAAATTACCAAATTAAGATAATTAGGAGAATATCCACTACAAATGTAATTCCTAATGTCAATAATTCCTAATGGCTGTCAATAACAGTGTTATATCATAGCTTTCTGATTATAACGTTTTTTAAATGTATATAATTATAAAAATATATCTTTAAATAGCGAAAACTTGTACAGGTACTCTTTGCTATAGATTTATTCTTATAGAACGTAAAAAATATGTTATTAAGAATAATTATACAAATATAATATGTAGTTAGTATACTTCCAACAAGTTATCCGGATAGTCTACGTTAGCAAGTAGATGCAGAAAGATAGAAAAGTTAAAAAACAGAAAAAATACAGAAATAAATTACCACACCAAGATAATCAGTTATACATATGTATTTACTTAAAATCCACTCACTGATGATCGTATGCTTTCTTATAGGGAATTCATGCACTGAAACTAACTTATGTTTTTGTATCATGAAAATTAAATCTCAGCTCCCGGAGTATTGGGTAAAGACGTTGTAAAACTATGGATGGGTTGCTCCTATTAACAATGTGCTATCCGGATCAATTAATCAAATGAATTCTATATTTATTGTGAAATTTTCGTAATAAACTATTTTTAGTTCTTCGCATATTTCTCAAGGATTAGATAAATAAATTTAAAAGATAAAATTGTGATTTTCTGTTTTAGATACATGCGTCCTTAAACTGTTAATACAAGAATTTGTTTGAACTATAAAAGTATATAAACTAGATTTGATATTAATAATTTTAATTTGATACAATGTTTAACCAAATGACTATGATTAGTGCTTATTATTATATTACTATGAAAAACTGATCATTAAAGAATATAAAAACCTCACTCACAACAGGAGTGAGTAGCTCACGAAATTATTTACTTTACAGCTTCTTAAAGATGTAATACGACCAATTGTTACGTAACATTATTAACTAAGGTATTTTAGTAGATGCTAATGTAAATTTGAAAATTTATGTGGGCCGAGTTGTAAAAACATTCTAATTATCAAACATTAGCCACAATTTACTCGTGCTTCAAGTAGTCGGGGGGAGCGGCCTCAAAGGGCTGATTCATGCAATTAACGTCGCTTGGGTCAATCTCGGACATTGTAAGCACCTTTGGGTTGTGAGGCGGAGCTTTGTAATACATTCTCTGTGAAGTCACTGTAATTTTACTCTCTTCATAGAGGAGTAAGGCCAGACTGATTAATTATTTTCATATCGCCTGTGGAAAGATTATACATGGAAGACGTTTTAATAAAGTTTATATAGTGAATTAAATAATAATATTTGTATAAGTAACTCATTTAAGTAATGAATATATTATTAAAGAAATATTACAATATCTACTACAATAAATCGTATTAAGGAAACAATATCATAGGATTTAAGGATGCTGACTTGTCCATTTAATGAAATAAATAAGACACAACTCTTATTTACTAGATTGTATATTAATCACCATTAGGTAATTAATATATGTTTAAAATTAATCATTAGCTACTTTACACAAAAACTTTTAGGTGATTTGTATTAAATTGACTGAGTTTTAGTGAGGTGGCAACAAAACTGTATTTATGTCTCTCTGGATACCTCCACCATTTCTCGAGAATTAACTGAGATATAGACTCGAAATTTTGCGTGAAACTACTTTTAATATAATAAATATCTAGTTCAATAACTGTACGTAATACTCTAGTATAATTTGTTGAGCGATAGCAAACAACTGTACATCGTTCTTATGGATAACCATTATGGCAACAATAAAATCAGAGAATAAATAAATTTGTAAACAAACTGAGTATAATTATGTACGATGTTCGTCGTTACGTGATATGTGGAGTGACGTATTCCTTTCTAATATATCAGAACAACGTGTCAAAATGCCTTTTTCCAATACGCAGTCATGTTCGAAGTGACAGATGAGCGCTTAAATATTATCAATAACTGGACAAAACACTGTAGGTACGTGTTATGAAGGATACTTTTTATCACATTGTAAAAATTAGTAACGAAACAAGTTTAAAACAATTATGTATCGTCACAGTGTTTCTAGAGTTGATTATTAGACTTGGAAATATACTTTAAAATAAAGGAATTATTATGAAATAAATAATTATATCGTAGCATTAACATTTTAAGGTCTACTTATAACTAGCATTCGAAACTAAAATATGACAACCTTCTTAAATGGTAAATGGTTAACTAAGGAAAACCTCATTACTAAAAATAGCAGGCATCAATTTCTTTGACGATAGCTACAAGAGTATAGGGTGTTAAATGCAGCTCTCCGGATTTGCAAGCTATTCTTAAACCCCTGTTATAAATGTCATAAAACGTATTACATTAGAGAAGCATCATATGACTAGTTGCATTAGAACTCTCAAGTTTTGCGAAAGATTTCGTTGCTCTTTTTGATCATTATTCTTCAATGAGAGATGCCAGCTCGAAAAGGAGGGTCCCTCCTAATATATTGTTCAATAATAATTGTTCATACATAGAATAATTAATTATTTATTTTAATTTTTTAGTAACTTTGGGAATTTTTTAGTGTTTTTGAAACCTAGAGAAAGGTTGCTTTTTCTATATTTCACATTAGACTTTCATTAAACTTTCATTAAATCATGATCAACATTTCAGCGTAACAATACAGTATACCTTAATACAAAATTCATTAATACTTACATTAATACTAATAATAATTTAAAAAATCAAACAAACATAAATTATTACTTTAAAACAGTCGTCTGTCATAAGAAGATTATATATAAGAGTAGTATTGAAACGGAATAGTAAAACTGTTTTGCGATAATCCTAACAGGGCTTATATTTATTCTAATCCTACAACCTATTAACTAAACAGTGAAATCTTCTCAATAAATTAATATGCCTTAAGCAACTTGATTATTAACATATGAGACCATTTTCCAGTACACGTAGTCTCTGGTACAGTAATATTTAGAATGACAGAAATAATCTATAAACAATCTCATAAAAAAAATTCAAACTACAACTAATGTGAAATAACATTTTATGGATCAAATAATCTTATATATATACCTTTATATATATATATATATATAATATATATATATATATATCCCTTTTATGATTAGCTGAGCTTTAGTAAAGCTAATTATAAAACCACTCATTGGACCAGAAATTTAATTTCTGTCTGGCTGTTATCTGTACGTCTAGCTGTCTGTCTATCCAGGTATATCCCGAAAACTATCAAACCCATGGACTTAAACATTTGCATGAAGCTTCATTTATATATGAGGAATACTGAGTTGGACGATGTTGCATTCCACTCCATTAAACTTGACTTAGCGTTAAGGCATATTTTTAAATTCGTGTTATGAGTAACAATGATGGAGGCAACAAAACATTTGAATAAATAAATTTTCAAACAAACTGTGTAAAATCATATGCAAATGTAATAAAAGACACTTTAATTTATAGAGTACAACAAAAATATAATATACTGGAGTCAATGTTAAAGGTAAGTGATAATATGGCTTCAGAGCACTCTTACTTAACAGTACCCTCGCTAGCTTACTGGAACTTTTCTTATTTGTATACTGGTACAAAATCTTAATGAAGAATGCTTGGTGTTTTGGAAATGTTATAAGCATCCCAGACCATTATTTTACATGGTCTATAATCTAGAATCTGAAATTCATTTAGCTTATTGGTATCTTGATTTTAAATAAGTCATATATCGGATACATACGTTATAAAATGAAGCAAACATATTTTACACTTACTGAAGATAACTCTAAACTTGACCAAATTAAACTTTCTCATTGTTGGCGCCTAGAAGCATAACGTGAACTTAGGTTTATAGCGAAAGGTTGTAAGTGTTGAATGACAAAATGGCAACACCTCATTTAAGACTGAATAGTGCGAACAATTGTATCAGTGTTAGTTGGGAAGTGATATCAACTTCTTATGGTTTCAGTTTTCTCTACTACTACTCGCATAAACCGTGCCATATATTATTAACACTTACATAATAAATACTTCTATTAATATATTTTTAATGTAATTTTTAATCTGAATATAGTTTTGAATTATTGTATTGAGTTGCTAAATGTAAAGAATCTAAATGAAACGCATTGATTATAAAAAGGGACATTGCTACCTCTCTAGTGAATCAGGTTCAATGAATGGTATAAACACCAGTGATGTACATAATTATACACTGCCTGAATAGTGCCCCCTAGGGGTAAGGTTAAAGTCCTTCGACATAACCCGGTCCTGACGCTACACCCTCAGAAGATGGACTACAAAGCTTCGGTGGGGAGGGGGAGTAAGTTACAGGATAACTTGCAGTGGCAGCGACCCATTCTAAATGGGATTGGAGACTACGCACCAATGAGCAGTTCTGCACACGAGAAGTTAAACAGTATACAGTAATTAATAGCTTTATTTCTGTAAGAGAGGTTTCCACTACTAAATGAAGTGTTGTACTCCTATTTCTTTACTACTCAATCAATAATTTTAGTATTGATTTAACTGTTGGACAAATTTTTTTTTCGAAATAAAGTATTATGTGTTTAAGTATTACAACGTCTCACCGATATTAAATAAGACAAACTTGTTGTGGTAAATGCGTATATTTAGCGTTACTTAAACATTACAACTAACGTTATTAATATTTTTATATTATGTTTCCCAAATGAGATATTGAACTGTTAATTTGTCCTAAGATATATTGAAATTTATACAGGGTGGAAAAAAAAGTATGGAAACGCTTTCACTAATTTTGTATGGCTTCACTTATACAAATTAAATTTTTGTACATCACCACTTGTATTAAGAACCTAGTTTTTGAGACCAGTGGGGACATTTTATCTTTTCAGGGGGACGGCCCGTGAGGAGTCGGACGAAACTCTTAAATGTTAGCATAGGCCGAGTTTGGTATCAAATTAAAGGCCTAATAAAGAGAAACCCATTACCGCAAACCGCACTTAAAAAGGTTGACCCTATCCAGAGTTCGGTCGTTTGAATTTCAGAAGTAACGTTTGATTAATTATTATTTTCTCCGCAAATTCACAGTCTCAAGTAAACTGTTTCTGACTGAAAATGACACTTAATGGAACACAATTATCCAAAAGAATTAAATTAAAAATTATCTATGTATTAAAAAAAATAACCATAACCTTTTAAATGAGGTGCTCAAACACTTGTTGGGCAATGAGCTAGTCTATTATAAAAACCTACTGCAGTCACATTTTGAAGCATCTCGGGTGTAATTCTTCTAGCTTCTTCTAATAAACGATTTGTCAGCTCCTCAATGTTGGCTGGTTTAGTTTTATACACATTATCTTTTAAGAAGCCCCACAAAAAGAAATCTAGTGGATTAAGATCCGGTGACCTAGCCGGCCACTCAAACGGTACCCCCTACGACCAATCCAAAACGGTTAGGAAACACTTCATCTAACAGATTGCGCATCCGCAAATAGTAAATGGGGCGGTGCTCCATCTTGCTGAAACCATACTGCATTAGAATTTGCCCCAAGAAGAGCACGCACTGCTGGCAAAATGTTATTTGTCAACATATTGAAATAAATTTCGCCTGTTAGATTTCCATCTATCACAACGGTCCTACAATGTTATTGTTTATTATTCCAGCCCACATATTCACTTTCTGAGGGCCATTTGTGTGTGGCCTTCTATCATCCAGTGTGGATTATGGTCGGCCCAGTAACGGCAATTATGCCTATTAACTTGTCCATTAACAAAGAATGTAAGCTTCATCTGAAAACAATGTCGAACTTAAAAAATTTTGAATTTCGTCACACTTTCTCATCATTATTTCGCAAAATTCAGTCCTTCGATCAAAATCATCCTCTGCAAGTTCTTGGTTAGGGTTTACTTTAAAAGGGTGATACTTGTTTTTGTGTAAAACATTCAACACTGAGGTATGGCTCATATCAAGATCTTCTGCAGCCACTCTGGCCGAGGTGCTGGGATTTTTCAACAAATTATGTTTGGAGTACATCCACAGATTTTTGTTCATTTGTTGCCGATTTTAGGCCTGCCACTTCTATCGCGATCTTTGACTGTTCTAGTTTTCTTCAAATCTTTTTTACTGTCTTACACACTGTTGACTTACTAATTGGGGGTCTATCAAGAAAAGTGTCACTAAACAAATGCGCTGTTTCTTCATAGGGACGAACTAAGACATCCATACCCACGCATCATAAGCAGCGTGATTTTCTCAAACTCACTAAGTGACATTGCTTTTAAAACTAGTAGAATAAAATGTAAACACTTAAATAAAAAAAATGTATATAACTATCGCAGTACCTTCTAGTGAAGACTTTCAACTTTATCTTACGTGGACGAAATTATAACGTAGACTATAAAAAACCAAGCTGATATTAAAAATACAAAACTGTGGAGTTTTGCTGTGACAGTACTGTTTGTAATTGCCTAAAACCAGATTATGTTTGCTTGAGATAAAAGGGGCTGGAGGGACTGGACCTTGAACTTATGTTGATAAGGAGTTACGGTGGTATTATTGAATACTCTCAGTTTCTTGAAGACAAGACAGGAAAACCCCTATTTACTGTTATCCAACAAATGTAGAGGTAAAAAAAAATAATTTTTTTGTTGGAAATTGTTTTTTCAAATTTACATAACCGACATAAAACATACTACTGAAAGTAAATTAGTTTACTTCACAAGACAAAATTACAAAATTTCTTTGTCATGAAATTCATACGGCCCGTACTCTGGATAGGGTCAACCTTTTTAAGTGCGGTTTTGCGGTAATGAGTTTCTCTTTACTAGACCTTTAATTTGATACCAGAACTCGGCCTATGCTTACATTTAAGATTTTCGACCGACTCCTCACGGGCCGTCCCCCTGAAAAAGATAAAAATGTCCCCACTGGACTCAAAAACTAGGTTCTTAACACAAGTGGTGATGTACAAAATTTAATTTGTATAAGTGAAGCCATACAAAATTAGTGAAAGCGTTTCCATACTTTTTTTCCACCCTGTTATAATATATATATATATAAATATATATATATATATATATATATATATATATATATATATATATATTATAGAATAGTCCTAATAGGAAATAGGATATACGTATTTAAATGTTAATCAAATCTACTACTTTCGTAAAATGTTAACTAAGACGTTGAATAAGTTTATAGGATTGAAGATTCAATTCATTATAACCAACAATTCAGGCATTACCAAAAATATAGAATGTAATGAAAACTTTTATTTCTGTAAGTTAAACCACTAATGTTACCAATTAAATTATGAACAAGGCTAAAACTCGAATGTATGTGAGCTGATAACGCTGTCTGATCAACTGTCCAACCACAAGTTGTCTAAGTTTCGTCCGTAGTCCAATACAGTAATTTCACAGTTTTCCTCAGTCAGACTCGCTACCAGATATTGTCTATTTATAAAAATGAGAAGCAGAGTTTATAGTCAGCCCTCTATTTTTAGGTGTTTCACTCTACAAGATAGATCACAAAAATGTCCTATCTGTTCAAATTATGGATACCAAAATCCTATTAATATTACAAATGTGAAAGGATCGTAAAGACTATCTACATCGTTGGATGTTTATTTATCTCCTGATGAGGGTGGCATCTGTCCAGTTTCACCAACAAATATATTGATTAATATACCCGTAACTTGAGTTAAGTTTTCTCTGGACATGTGTCTTATTCCTGGATTGCTGTTTAAGAGTATTTGTATGTTATGCAGGTTTGTTTAATTAATAGCCTCAGTTGATATAGACCATTATTTTGTCATAAATACTTCCTAAGAGACCTCTGTAAAGAATTACACAACGTTAAACTCCTAAAACGTAATAAAACCCAACAGGAAATCTACCAACCCAATCTACCAACAGGAAGAGTTCTAAGAGACTGCTGTCCACCGTGTGGTAGTAGGACGAGGATTACCCTAAAAGAAGGAAAATTCTATTCGGAATATTTCTAGATATTAGGCGTATTTGGCAATAGGATAACGCTGAGTTTTTATTCTACCGTGAACATAATCTCTTTCAGATTGCAAAAAACTCTATTTGTCAGAGAAATTCGAGGAGCTAGAGGACGAGAAGGACACGTAGTTGTTTTCAACGCATTACGCATACACATTTATATGTATCTACTGTACTATATGTTGGTGAGTATGTCATCTAACAAGTCATGTTCTTCTCTTGTGGATCACATTTGTACAAAACTACTATTAGACATTGGAAAACATTCTGAAAATCTTCGATATTAGAACAAAAACTTACAGTCAGACGTGCAATTCTATCGTATGTTCACTCTTATCAAATTGATTTATCCTTTTCTTACTTTTGGATAACAGGAATAACCTACTTCTTCAGAAAGAGAGGGAAATGTTTGCTTTGCTTCCAAATCAATACTATTCCAATTTCTATACGAGTCTGATAATATTAATAGACTATAATCAGTACAGCGGTGACTACCTATCGTCGTTCATCGTCTTCTTCCTTATTTTAGTATATAGGTCAAAGTCAAACATTTTATTGCTGAGGACAGTTTAAGAACCATATGGCAAAGGTAATACCGGATAAGTCTATAACTTTTACATTCATCGATAATATTACATTCAGAAATACAATCTTTCCATTCCTGTATACCACTCATTCGCCAATTCTCTCCACCATCAACGTTAGTATCAGTCTTCTAGATTGGAGGTCCCCAAACCATAATCCAAAAAACTCGTCGTCGTCGATATAAAATGCTTTAGAAGAAAAAAACCTTCAGACGTGTTTTTAACGCCCGGACTTTTGTTCATTTTTCATGTAATCCGGTAATCTGATGATCCCTGCGAGAGCAGATGTTCATGAACATCTTTGGTCGTTCTGTATCGCCCAATTTGGTACTTTTCTCTGCCTCTGTTTTCATACCCTTGTACAGGCCCCTAGTCAGGGCACATTTTGATATACAGGATACAACTACTTCCAGGATGTACAAACATGACTAAGTCAACAGCAGCAACTATTTGAAAGCTGGACGGCAATACTCTCTGAAGTTTATGTAGGTGATTGTTCTGATAGCATTCTTAAGAAGCTTGAAAACTCAAAATTTTATTGTTTGAACTAGCTCCCTACAAAACCACTTCGTACGAAAGGTGTAGGTACGTCAGACCGTAATACGCCGCAATCAGTACCGGACCTGACTTGAGCGGTATTTGGCTAAAGACCTTAATCATAAACGCCAGATACTAATTTTGAACAAACTGAATTATTGTGAAAATTCCATACCAAACCTTTATCAAAGTATATTCCGAGAAATTTGGAGGAATACACATATTTTAGTGTGTAGACTGCCATGATGGCAGGCCCACACTCAAAATTTATTGGTCACAGTGTGAAATTCAGAAAATTGGATTTTGTGGAATATGTTGTGAGGTTGAGGGTGTGGAATCGGTGGACACTTTTTTTGAGGTTAACAAAAGCTTGTAGTACTAAAATTTTCTTTAATTTTTCGTTGAAACAGAGAGTCGTGTCATCGGCTTACTGTACGAGATTCCTGTACTGAAGTGACGACACGATGTCATTTACAAAAAAAGAACTGGTCTGAGGGCGGAGCCAAATACCAAGGTTACTTCACATTTCGCTGATTATACGTACGAATAATGTACGAAAACATTAATATCAGATACTGCTTACAATTCCGAGAAGAAAACGACCTAACATGGGTCGTCGAAGTAGATCGAATGTGCGGCGAGCTACCTCACGCGCGCTAATCGCACTGATGACCAGCAAGAGACTGATAATGATAACAGTCGTATTGGTATGGCACATTTACGTTTTGCAGTAAATCAGAATGAAGTGGATAGACAAAGAATGGCAACGGGTTCGGGCACGTCGATCACAACAGCAGCGAGCCCGGGAAAAAGGAAATTGACCGATTCCCGCAAACGCAATGCTCCTGTGAACCTGGAACGAGCAGCATTCCCCTACGATCCAGAAATCGATTATAGTGCCGACAAATACAGTACATCCAATAACGCTGAATGTTATTATCTTAGATTGTTATTGGTGAATTTTCGTGGCCCGACATCGTTTCAACAATTGAGAACAGTTGATGGACATCTGTGTGCTACTTACCGTGAGGCGTGTCAACTATTACAGTTACTCGAGGATGATTTACATTGGGATAATACGCTCAAAGGATTCCATCATATCTTCATCACCACATCAAATTCAAACATTGGTTGCGATTATAATATCCACATGTTCCCCTTCGAATCCGGAAGGTTTGTGGATGAAATATAGGGATGATATGTCTGAGGATGTGCTACATCGTGTGCGATGTCAAACTTCGAATCCTACACTACTAATTAATGCGCAAATTTACAATGAGGCATTGATAATGATAGAAAATATGTGTTTATTGAAGGCAAATAAAGTACTGTCGTGTTTAGGCGTGACAGCACCCCAATATTTTATGTCGAAGATTTTTGTTACACATGGTAAAGTATATCTTTATATATTTGCGCACCGCAAAAAAAGACAAAAAAATTAAGTTTGCCAGAAAGCTTTAAATTGATTACCTGTATTGATTGCCTTTTTTCCGATATGATAGCCTAATGATGATAATTTGACAATAAATGTGTTGTATTTAATGTATTCAAAAAGTGTCATTGTTTATCATTTCTGATTCCAGGTGCTGAAACCCAACAAAAAAGTCAGTGCTATGAATTTTTATTCGAACAGATCCATGATCCGTGAAGGTGAAGTAAATTACATTTTGATGTGTCAACGGCTTTTTCATCAGTTGCAAACTTGACATGCATGTCAAAATTGAGACCGAACGATTGACGTACATCCGTCTTAACCAACAGCAGCTTCGATCTGAAGAGTACATTCATCTTCGTGATGCTATTAATGCCGATGCAAAATGCAGAACATGCGGGGAACAATGACAATTTTGCTGGGCCACTTACATTGGAAGCCCGCGCCACATGCACGAATACGCGCAAGATGCGATGTCGTATGTTAGAAAATATAGCCGTCCAGACCTATTTATTACATTCACCTGTAACCCACAATGGATGGAAATTAAGAAAGAATAGTTACCCGGCCAAACACCAGTTGATAGGCATGGCCATCACTGCCAGAGTGTTTAAACAAAAATTAAAAATCTTTAATGAATTTCATTATAAAGCATCGTGTCTATGGCCAAGTACGTTGTTGGATGTACTCTGTTGAGTGGCAAAAGCGTGGTCTGCCACATGCGCACATATTAGTTTGGTTAGTTGATAAATTAAGACCAGAAGACATTGACTCCATAATTTCAGCCGAGATTGCCGATGAAAACACTTGACCCAAACTTGCATGCAGCAGTAAGTAAAACATATGATACATGGACCTTGGCGGAGTTTTCAACAACAACTCACCCTGTATGGTCGACGGCTAGTGTTTCTAAGCGATACCCTAGAGCGTTGATTGCTGAAACCATCTCGGGAAATGATGGTTACCCGTTGTATCGTCGGCAATCTGTTGAGGACGGTGGGCGATCTGTAATTGTGAAGATAAAAGGACAAAATTTTGATGTAGACAATCGTTGGATTGTGCCGTACTCGCCAATATTGTCCAAAACTTTTGAAACTCACATCAATGTGGAATTTTGTAACTCTGTCAAATCGATAAAGTACATATGTAAATATGTTAACAAAGGTAGCGACATGGCCAAGAGGTAAGTGAAACGAAGTTCAGCTAAGTAGCCGGGTCAGCTAGTGTTAAATAAAAGCCCTTAATTATTTTTATCACAACATTGTACAATATAGTATATAGTATTTTACTTATCATCTTAACATTATGATTTTTTATTGTCTGCTAAATATTAATTAAAATCAAACATAATTCTTCAGTATTTTATATTGCATACAACATCTATTGATATACTATTTCAATAAATATTGAATCACATAAAGTACTTGCCCCGCCGGACCTTATATTACATATAAATATATTACACTACTGTTCTAGCTTTCCCACCTATAATATTAAATATTCAAGAGTTAAGTAATTCATGATTGAGTTAAACACAATCAATTGATTTCTGCATGGTGAATGAAAGTTATAATTAACTACATGACCTACAACGAAATACTTATTTGTCTGGTACGTGTATAAACAACCAATAGTTAGTCATACTGTAGCTCTTGCCAATATAATAATATTGTGCCACCTGCAATACGTGGTATTGTTATTGTATATTGCACATCATTTCCATTAACTGTAACAACATTTTAAATCAGCTATTGACAGCAGAAACAATGCCAGTATTGTGAGTAGTTGTTTACCAGGGTGACGCGCGTTCCTCGCATAACTTTCAATATTACATTTCCTTTTCACGCTTGCTTCGCCGTTATTGTCACTGAGACAAATACGCACTGCGGATCTGAATATGCGCACCTGTGAAATTAAAACATGTCCTTATCCCTAAATCCTGTATTACAAAATACAAATTGTAATTAATACCAACATTCCAAATTATATAATTTCAATTTATATATTACATACATTTATTCGTATTGGGAAACTTTTATTAATAGAAATTAGAGTTCTTACTGCCATTTCAATTTCTTATTTTATTACAATCAACCATTATTTTCAATGTTGTGTCCATAAACTTGCCCTAAACAGAATTATAAGCTTTTTCAAGTTTAAATTCTACGATAACCAAATTTAAACTATTGAATTCAATTAAACAATAATTGATATGTTACATCACTGAGCATTCCTTATTAAGTGAATTGTATATTCAATTTTACCATAAGTTATAAATGTGAAACTGTCTAATATTTGTTGCTAATATCTTTATAGTAAATATGTAAGGACATTAACTGTATTCATTCCAATCTTCAGTTCAAACATACCTTCAAATCTGATTCTTAAAATCCCAATGTCTATGTAGGCTAGATTTTTCAAACTATGCTTTACATAGAGCGAGCAGAACCCTCAGTAGATGTACAGTGCAAGACCTGGAAAGCATATAACTTAACGATGTTGTATCATAATATTAGTCCAGGTGAGATCAATAAAGTTTATAGGTTATAACGTTAACTGTGGAATATCAAAGATTGTGTTCACTTCAAGGTTTTAATTTGAGAGTAACTACATTTGGTACCTTATCTATTGTGGGGTGAAATAAAGGTCAGTATTAATTTGATCTTGAACTATAAAAGTATGTTAATGTGAAGTAAACAGTACTTTTTAGAAACCTGCATCATTACTTAGACTGAATATATGAAGATGAATGCGAACTTAAACCTACACCTCAAGATTTTCCGTTGTGAAAATGAAAGTATTAGTATTTTGTTATGTCTGGCTTGTATTTGATATACTTTTTACCTTTTAATTACTTAAGATTAATTCTAGTAATACTTATTAATGATTCAGTAAACTAATGTTTTGCTCTTTTCGGGGGCAAACACTTGTGGAAAATATATGCAGGCATTAAGTAAACACTATGCACATATGCATATATATAAACAACAGCATAATTGGCTGATGTAGTTGGATTTTAACGCTAACAAGCAGAGATGTCCAGCGGTCTTACGTCCGGAGTAGAGAGCCTGGACTTGATTATGCAAAACTAAACTACAAAGCTACACTTCTATTAAATTTTATTATGTACACTTTTAGTTTAGTTGTACGCTACAACTCACATTGTGTTCATCTAAGGTGTTCTTCCTTATGATACTCGTACAACATAATTATATATACTGGTTTGTTAATAAATTTAACAGTTATAAACAAAGCTTACTACAAGAGTGACGTCAAGTAAGATAAAAATTACACCGACAACCTCGGTTTAATTTATTGACACATTTGCTTGCCCTTTGTTCTGGTATATAGACACCCTTATCTTGTCCAACCAGGTCATTGGAAAAAATTGTATTCTTTCTAACACCTAAAATCGTTTCAATTCAATATACCACTACATTTCTTATTTTATAAATTCTTATTGAGACGAAATTGCAATTTTAAACACCATAATTATTTTAAAAACTGTCATTTTTTTAATAAGATTGTATTATGGTGAACTCCTCGCTTGGATATATAAATAGCATAAATATATTTAAGCTAGTTAGCATACCTTAACACTGTTGTAGCATTAATTATATTTCAAAAACAAATACAGTGATTTCTTCACTAAAAGAATGTTTCTAGTTTTAAGGTTTTTATATTTAAAATTTCTTTTTTAATAATTATCTTATCTTTACTATTCAATACGAAATAAATAATATTTTCAATCGAACTTACTAGACACGCAGTTTATCAAGTACATCAGTGCTTGGTTAAACCTAAACGCAGACTTTTGTTAAATTTCATAAAATAATTCTTCATGTGATAACTATTCTATTTTTATAATAATGATAATATTTCTAAAAAGGAAAATATTTCATAGTACATTGTATTCTTTTCTAGCTCCTCCCTTCATCACTCTTTTCTTTGATCCTTTCATCTGCTCAATCCATTACCGCCCTGATCTATGATGGTAATGGCTTGTATTACAATATTATGTTAGGAATATTTTCTTTAAGGTTTAGTTTTAGAATATCTTATTCACTTATTTATAAGTTTTATTTTATTTTAGAGATTTATATAATTTTAAATACATGGTTTTAACTCTAGAACTTACATAACAGATTACTGTTCCATATCAATTTTATATAACATTTCATGAAATTTGGTTGAATGGTTTTTGTATTACTACTCCACAAAACTCAATTATTGCTCACTCTCATTCCATTTACAGATAATTACACCCAGCACAAGAAAAGTATATGGGTTTAAATGTAAAACACAAAATTTATTACTTTTTGTGGCTAATGTTTAACTAAAAACTGCATGCTAACATTTTTTATGTACAACTTATGAAATAAAACCCGAAAGTTTGATATGGTTTTCGTGCCCTACTTAATAATAAACGAAACTTGGCAAATGGTAATAATATACGTGTGTCTAAAATTTGCAGACGTCGCGTCGTTCAATTTCAAACAAATTTTACTGCTGAATATCTTAGAATATATACTTTAAGTTTTTAATATGACGGCCGAAAAAAATTGAAATAACATGTCAGCATTATAGATCAGGACATTACTTTTTTAGAATTATCATATATTGATAGCAACTTTTATACTTACAATATACAGATAGATTACTTTTCTGATACATCATATGGTAGTAAGTAACATTTCATGCAGTTAACAAATGAATGAGATAAAGCAGCAATAAAAATACAATCATTACCATAATTTATTTTTACTGATTTCAATAAAACCTTACATTAATGGGAAAATGTTATAGGGTTTTTAAGCACTATCCTTTCAATTAGAAATCTTAACATGACAATCATTTGTCATAACAAATGTGGAAAGGTGTACACATTATTCAATTCAATTCTATAAAGTCATTTCACATCCATATGATATTGTAGCGTACTTTATAAAACCATACGAAATTAATTCAAACTTCAGTTTTATATACTACGAGTGTGGTAATAGCTATTTCAATATCTGTAAGGTTTCAATAAGGTGATGGTTTCAAAATTTTGAAAATAACATAGCTTTTAGCGGTAAGGCGGAATTGGCTTTTGATTGGGTTAGCTTTTAAATATTTTGTAATTGATTTGTAGTTACAACCCTTGTTAGATATCTTGAATACCTGGAACCTTTTGAAGAAACGTTAAATAAAAACCCAACTCACATGGTTTGTAGCCATTTAAAAGTACCGCGTTTGGCTATATTTAAATCGACCTCATAATTTGTAACGTAGAGTGAAATGAAATATGGAGACATCCATCTAACTCACCTACGTTGATCTTGGTTCTTGCCTCGCTTCATTCGAGGAGGAGGGGGAACTTCCTGCTCGGCCAGGACCTCCAGGGCTGCAGTGGGATCCACGGAAAGACAAGTCACTTTCCTGAGAACCTTCACTGGCATCGGGGTAGGAACAAGTATAGATAGAAACCATCAAGTGAGGTACCCTACTGCAATCGGATCATGGAATCTCCGACGGGAACAATGAAGCACTATACATTGAATACGAAAAAAAGAACATAGAGACCCGGAGCGACACTTCCACTACTGCGAAAACAAAGGGATGAGCGACCGCAAACGGACCATGTCTCCGGATCGGTTCCTACGGTACAACTAGATACTAGTAACGATTACGAGAAAATAGGCATAGAGACCCAAGTGCAAGAATTTGGAGTAAGCGCGGCCGGACAAAATTTTCAGAACGGCTCCGACGATACAACTGAATGTTCAGGCGATAAAGGGACGACTCTGGACGACAGACAGACAGATGGGAACACTCAATGTGTCCATCAATCAGATACAGCGGTTAAATCTGACGATAGGTACAACGGTCACTTGAATTTGGCATAGGAATGCTCTAAACTGTTTTAAAGATAACAAGGAGTCTGAATATTAAAAACTAAAACATACTCTACTATACATATTTTAAGTACTAAATACGATGTGATAGAAAATAAAAATACGATTATTGCAGTATTATGTACATATTAAATGTCATCGTATAATGCAAGACAAAATAAAAGTTAAATATATTGAGAAGTCAAACGACCAAGCCACATTGACCTTAAGAATTTCGACAATATTCTTTATTCTTTAAACCCGTATACGATTAGCAAGTACTAATGATAAGTTGTTAAAAATGCCCACAAGAATGATTGGCTTGAATACATCTCAACATCAAAAAGATCAAATAATTCAAGCAAATGCAAAGCTTACCCTGACTAAAGGGTCGCCAATTCCTTCCATTCCATTGTTAGAACTGAGCACGTGTCCTTGCAATCTTCTCTTTCATTGTGCTTTTCAAATAATTGATTCCGTTTTGTAAAGCTGAATTTAAAGAATATATTTGGATACATTCCTTGGAAATCCTAATTACCTTTACAATCAACATATCTGTACATTCAATTTAATTAATAACATGTCAAATAATAAGATTTACAGTTTTATTTGACAGTGCAATATAGAAATCGACTATCCTAAACCTCTTCAATTGGTCAATCCATCATGTTATTATATCTACATACAATTTATAAATATTATAAACACATTTTATTATTCAGATAACTTGTTAAACGATGCGTTTGAGTGAAATAGTTTTGACAGAACGGGTGAGTTGGCTTCGATTCACTTACATTCGAGCTACATTTGTAAATGTAATAGCCGTTTTCTGCTCTTGTCAGTGACCCAGCTGTATTATACAGAGAGCTCTGTGAGTTTACATTGTCCCTGACTATTCGAGCTACAGTTCTAAATGTAATAGCCGTTTTCTGCTCTTGTCAGTGACCCAGCTGTATTATACAGAGAGCTCTGTGAGTTTACATTGTCCCTGACTATTCGAGCTACAGTTCTAAATGTAATATCCGTTTTCTGCTCTTTTCAGTGACCCAGCTGTATTATACAGAGAGCTCTGTGAGTTTACATTGTCCCTGACTATTCGAGCTACAGTTCTAAATGTAATAGCCGTTTTCTGCTCTTGTCAGTGATCCAGCTGTATTATACAGAGAGCTCTATGAGTTTACATTGTCCATGACTAGAGTCGAACAACTGCTTCTGAATCTCACAGGAATTTTCAGGAATTAGCTCTTAACGCGTACAACTTGGAATTTAAATAAACTTGTGAATTTATTTCCGTACAATTATCAATTATAAACTTGAAAAAGTTATTGTTTACATTGAATTTTCATGTATATATATGTTACAAGAAGAATATATGGTTCATTATTTTAAACTCTTTATCAATCCAGTTTCTGTAAAAAAGTAGTTTTTTTACTTTACCTGCATGTATCGGCGCTGCACCATATATCGTTACGGGTACAGAATATCACTCAGTTAACAGCCGCAGTGATTCTGTTAACTTATTAATATAGTTTCGTTTTACGATATGGTTGATTAACTTTCTGTCTTGCCGTTCGACGAAAAGCAACAGTTCCAATTCAAGTTGTTGTAAAACTAATTCATTAAAATTATATCTAAAAAGTTAATTCGACACCATTATTCTGCTTAGTGTAAAAAGTAGAGCAGCACCTTGTTCAGTTCAGATTACCGGTAATGTGGATAATTGCAGTTTATTGGCTTGGCTCTTGGAACCCCAGGAAGTCAGACGCTGGACTCGACCTCACAATTCACAATCGGTGGCTTGATCAAGACAAGTGCTACCGATAACTCACCATTGTACAAACTTTGCAAAACCCCTTCTCCGTGACCCCAATATTTCATGTGTAATTTGTCAGGCTCTTATGTACTACAGGCAATGTTAAATGAATAGGCTTTGTATTTACAATTTTCTCGTATCTGTAATTATTCTTAAGTGTATATTATCACTGTATACGAAAAAAGTAAGAAATTTAAGAAATATTTGGCAATCATATCAGTTAAACTCATATTTTCTACGTTCGTTATAAAGCACTACTTTCACAGAAAATGGTGAAAACCTAAGATTGATAGATAAAAGTTCATTCTAATCTATAAAAATTGCAACAAAACATTTAATATTTAACACAGAATTAGGTTAAATAGTCATAGAATTATTTGATATTATATGAGGGAAAAGGAAATGGTATCGCTGACTAATTCCGTGTCAATCAAATTTCTATTTGTCACACGTAAGTATAACTTAGTATGTTATGTGTCTCTTTCTCTTCGAGGTCAAGACACGTATGCAATCATGATATAGCAGGGTTCGGCCAATTTCCTTTATATAAATATTCAGCCTAGTTTACCGTGAAATTGATAGAGGAGTGTTCAACCGTTAGAAGTAGCTCAACCGTTAGACACGTTGTTGTTTTGAAGCTTGAAATGATACAGATAAGACATTAGACATTAGTTTTTAAGTTCCTGCACGTAATTCCAACCTTAAATTAATTAGTTGAGAATTAAAACCAACAATTTGGTTAAAACTGTGTATTTCCACCTCTGCGTGGTGATATTTTAATATTATTTACGTATTTGATCATGTAACAAGCTAAAATTTATGATCAGAAAAACCATCATTTAATATTTTAAGCGTTTTGATGCCTTCCTATTTCATCTCCTGCCAACACCGATACGATTAACAATCGATATTGATTCTCAGGGAAATTTTCTTTAGGTTGTATGACTCTCCTGAATTGGTAATAACTGTCCTCTACAAAAAAGGGTAATTTCAAGGAAAAAGGATTATGCAAGTGCAATAATATTTACATAAATTTACAAGAAAGTTTTAGGTTTAAACTACCAATTATTTTGTTATAAAGAATATCAGGCATAGGTATAGGCATACGATGATAATACCGCATTTAAAAATGTACTTCACCTTAAATCTGTTTTCATTATCATGAAATCAGATTTATAAAAGAATATACTGATTACACAAGTATCGAATAATTTTATCAATGGAACTTCAGAAAATCAGAAGAAAAGTTCAACTTAAGACCGCTTGTTTTCGTTTTCTGTAACTGTTTGTGTTACTAATGAAGTACAAATGAAAGTTCAACATTTATTTATTCAAACATCTACCTAATTAATTTGGATTAGTCTTGAATGAGTTTTATTTGAGCTCTATCTTCTGTCTTAAAATACACAAACACGTTTTTCACGAAATGTATCCCTTCAATACAAAGCTTCATTGTAATGAATGCAAACAAATTAAAAGATATTGAAATATACATATTAAACTATATTTTACCTATATATTAATATACGTACAAATTACACTTCACAGAGTTTTATAATAATTTACAATAATAATAATCAAAATCTACAAATAATTTTGTTTTTAAAAGTATTAAAACTTTCTAACATTTAATTCAGACCTTACAGTATTGATTATTAGCTGTTAATATAGTTTACTAGTGAGTTTTTTAACTCAATTTAAATACAAATTAATAATATATACAGTAAAAATTATCTATAATGGGGTATATATACCCCGTCACCCCATGCTAAGACGTATCATCGAGAATGAAGGGACAATATTTCACGTGTGGAATGGACGTGAAGCAGCAAAAGTAAATGTACTTTATGTAAATGTTGCAGTCATAGAAACATATATTTTATTTTTGTGATAGTTTGTTAATTTTAAAATAACACCTGGTAACGATCAACAGACTAAGATTGCAATTTCATTCTCCGAGTCTGAAATATAAACCAAATCAATATAAACTTTGCTTTTATTTACTTACTTTTCAGATGGCTTGATAATAATTTGTATTACCAAATTTTTCATGCCTACAACATAAAACTGCGATGTCAACCGCTACGTTCGATTCAGAATTCTATTTTAATTTACTTTGATTCGTCTAGCTACTTTCTTAATTTGAGATTTTAGTTACTTCCATCCGGGTTAAAGTAGGAGACACATCATTGTTTTATCTGAACTTTAAATAATTCAAGAACTTGATGTATGATTTCAGGCTTAGTGTACATCTTTATGAATTTGATAGATTTTACAGAAATTGTACGACAATACTGTTTATACTACTAAGCAAATAAATATTTAGATTATACAAATTAACTATTTAAAAATGTTACGACACGAACATGAAGTAATATAAAAACTTCTTATAAAACTATCAAATCACTTGAGGGCTGAGAAAGTATATTAACGTGAAACGTGAAAATGTTAACACCTTTAATGAGAATTAATTATATGATTGCTATTACTTTTTAGTTTAACAAATTTTGTTACCTCCTCTAAGCGAACTGTTGATTATGCTTCAATCTGTTTAAATTTAATTTTATACTATACTTATTTTTCATCAATGGCATTTTTACAGCCTTTATGATTTTTTTGGTGAATAAGAATTCTGTATTAAAAAAATGTTAACCATTCGCTGGACTAAACATTTTATGGAAATCGCTTCTTAGTTTAAATTTATCTTGTGTAACCAAAGGTATTGCATTTGTACATAACCAGTTTCACACTAAAATATTTTCCAGATAAGTAGCATACAGTTTTATTTTCACCTAAATCATATTATTTGAAATGTGAAATAATATGTTTAGTCCTAATTATTTAAAAGTTTTCTAATAATTTAATTAATATGTATGTTCATAAAGAAATTTAAAATCTATTTTTAAAAATTTAATTGATGTTGTAAAACTGTATGTACATATATATGTTTAAGAGTTAAATAAATATTTATGTTTTATTATACTGAAAATAAAATCATGTCAACAATATATATATATATATATATATATATATATATATATATATATATATATATATACATATATATGTGTGTGTGTGTGTGTGTGTTTTGTTACTGATAATTTTTTGTATGAGCAATGAATGAGTTACATGTATATTATTTTAAACTAAATCAGGTAATCCTGAGTGTGACATTTTGATGCATTATTTACTCAAATAGTTTGTCAGAGTAACAAATTATATTTATTTGTTGCTAAACCAAATCAGGCTCACCCGGTCTTTCCAGGAAAAATAAAGCTTTAGAAGCATATATTTTTGAGAGAACAGTGAAGTAATTGTTTGTTGTCCTAAATACAACCAGATTAACTAGGCCTATGTATGGTTTTGAGGTCTTTTGCCACGTAATGTTTTTGAGAAACAAATTATTTGTATAATAACTGACAAAGTTGTTTTAAGTGAAGCAATGTCATTAGCTCGGACGTGACATGTTTGTGCCCTTGGCTTCTGTGCAGTGAAATATCTTTCGTTTCATTCTCCCCAGTCTGGACTTCATGCCGTTCGTCATTATTATTATTTTAACCTTGAGTCTCAGTAAATTTCCGCAATTTCTAAATATATACCTAGGTATATACATATAAATAAGTATACATATATATATATATATATATATATATATATATATATATATACATATATACTTATTATATACTTATATATTTAATATTCCTTTTCAAATATAGACGATCAACAGGTATTAATATAAACGTTTTTTTTTCGTGAAACATTTAAAAAGATTTCACATCTGGGTGAATAAAGCATATGTAGTTTCAAACAATAATTATTGTGGAAGAAAGAGCTGAAATATCCCTTTCAAGTATTAAATGAATGCATAATTCATACCCGACATTGGATCTAGTTTACAAAACCTCCTCTGATAGCTCGTAATCTATTGAATAGTGTATATCTCATGATTTTGGTGTAATATACTGTCTTCGGCACTACCAGACAAATTGCGCACATTTAATATTACAGCCTGTATAACTGATGCAAGTTAAATTGTAGTTCAAATAAAAGTGCTATGTGTTGTTTGTTATAGAATATTTTAGAGTAACAGTACTTATGTTTTTGTTGTTAATACGAAAGTAAAGACTTTTTTCAGAAGGTTTCCTTTAACTCGGATTTTAATGGTTTGAGCTTCCAATTAATACTATAATAAATGTTGTTTCATTAATTCTATATAAAGAAAATAGGAACAGTTCAGCTACTGCGTCTAACCAATAAGAGAGTATTAAAGAAATCTGAGCCTGCTGACTGTAGTGCACATTACCCAGCCTACTCATTTTGCCTCCTGGGTTGATATTTTACTATTAAAATAAATGAGGATACATAACTTTCTGTCAGCAATCCAAATTTTTCATGACAATGATGACTAGTTTTGAGTGCTGTCCCACTTTCAAATTAAATCGTCAAATCGATAAAAATCAAACACGTCATAAAAATAAATCCCATTACACATATCACAAATAAATACGTGTTATAATCAGTTCCTGTACATGGAACTAAATTGTAATAACATTTTTTCGTTGTTATAAATGTCTCCATGCGTGTGTTTGGTTGTTTATTTGCTATTTTTTATTATTATTTGAAGAAAAGATTTACATGATTTAAAAGATTTATACATGAAAAGCACTTCCGAAACTAACTATCATTGAGATGAAAGTATAGATAGACTATAGAACGTTATGTAATCATATTTGATTTAATGCTCAAGATTATTAATAATTATTTTAATTGCAATAGGGCGTTTCCCAAGGCCGGTTCTGTCACGCTAGCAAAACGTAGGAGGACAGAAATCATTATGAAAATAAATCAAACATAGGGAGGTGTTGGGTCCTACTACTGATGTTATAAGTGGGTATGTATAAAAACAAACTTGACGTTGCAAGGAAGATAGATCTAGTTGACAAACTCGAGAAACGGGCTAAAGTTCTTCCATCAGTAGTCTTAGCTAAATAAGATAAGTTGGGACTTCAATGGTGCGTGGCGTTCAGGTTGAATCTCCCTCGACCAATCACTAACCGTCCAATAGGCGAAGATTCGATTACTAATGAGTATAGGAAATAAACGAAGGATTTGCAAAAAAAAAATCGGGGACATTACTAGTAATTACGCAGTACTTTTTGGAGAAGTATTAGGGAATATTTCTGATTACAATGTTATTATTCATCTTAAACCAAGCCAGTATCGTTTGGAGCAAAGAGGGTCTTATTTCCAATGTGAACACAAAATTAAAAAATAGATACATGAAGAAGTCCTGGAACCAGTTGGTCTATCTCGAATACTAATTAAATGGAGCACGCCGACCGTAAATATTGATAATTATTGTGATGGAGATGTCTGAATGTGTGGCGATTTTCATGTGACACTAAATCAGAACCTTGTTCTAGAAATTCTTTTGAAACCAAAATTTAAGATAATACCTTTAAAGCTAACTAAAAGGCGCGTATATTTTGTGATTTGAGGGATGCTTATTTGCAAATGAATGTAGATCCATCATCGCAAAAATACTTAATAATAGCTACACATATTGGTTATTTCAAGTACAAGAGTCCACCCAAGGAAATTTCAAATCTATATTGAGAAACTCATGGTTGCTTTAGATGATGGTAACTTGTTAGATGACATCATTATGTTTGAAGTAGATCATGAAAACCACAACGATACCTTTATGAGGTGTTAATGAGAAAACTATAAACAAGTGCTAGGGATAAATCTTTCCAATCAAAAATAATAATTAAATACAGGGTGTTTTATAACACAAATTAAAGTTGACCGCATATTGGATAATGGCGGCAGTTTTTTTTTACTTTTATTTACATACTCGTTTTTATAAATGTAGATTAAAACAAAGAGAAATATTCTCCATTTGAAGTTCGATATTAAATTTATACCTTGCTAGGTCACATTTATAGCCTATTTAAAAAGCCACGCTGCATAAATAATGTACATAGAATTATTAATAACATTTATGGTTTATTTAAAAAATGTTAATTTATTTAAACTGTACCGTTTTACTGGCACATGAGGGGTTAGCTTTTAAATTTAAATTTTTGTGAAGGTTCAAAAAAGGAAAACGAAAATCTTCTGAAATAAATAAAGTTCAAACTAAAATAAAACTTCTTCTTGAAAATAATTACTGGATTTAAAATTAAAATTAAAACTTCTTGATAACTTTTAAATTCAAACTTGTAATATATTCGTCACTCCAAAAATGTACAAAGTTCTTACAGCTTGTCTTTTATTCAATTTTCAAAATTCAAAACTTTCACACTCTAATCTGATCTGGCAATTGTTCACTTTAATTTATCTTCAAAATTCAATTTTATTTTGTTATTAATTTTCTTTTCTTTACTTTAAATATTACTTCTTTTCAGCGTTAGAATTTTTTCTATTGCTGAAAGCATTTATAACAACCGCAAAACTCTTTTAGTATTTTTACATAAAATATTATATACATGTGCTCACTGCACCAACAAGTTTTATATTGTACAGATCAAAAGGACAAGTTCCTGAATTCCCATTAAATTTTATTTTTACAATATTTCTTTCCCTAAAATTATTCAAAATAACTAAGAATGAATATTGACTGGACTCCAGTTAAAAAGTTCACTTACCCGCAGGTTCGATGACGATTAGCAAAAATAAATAACTCTAAGCACTTTCAAAGACTACTTGTTACTACTACTTCTGATCAACTGAGACGGGAGGTACGGCACGTCAACCTCACCCCACCTCTCAATTTCGTTATCAAACACTACCATCTGCGATGCGGGCCTCGCTGATAGCAGCCTCTTTTGTAATGTCCAGTCCTTATCATTCTTCTGGGCCTACTCCTTCCACCGGTAATCCAGTTACCCCATAATTACAATTTAATACAATCGGTAAAAAACTACACATTTAAAAAATCTATTACAAAAATGTTTATCTAAATCATGAAAGTGCTTAGCATCCAACTGTTTTCTTGTGCGATAAATCCATAGCCAAACACCAGCTCCATATTTGCCTTAGTAATAATGTAAAACTGTTTTCTTATGCAATTAATTCATATTAAATTATCAACTAAAATTAATTGTCTGAATGTATCTAGATTTAATTATAAACCTAGATGTTTATCCTTGAATTTACTTTTATATTGGAAGTTGCTGGAATAATAAAAAGTTCTTATTTAAATACAGTTACGTAGTGTAATTTAATATTTGATAATTGTTCAGTTAAAAGAATAATAAGACATATTAATATTACTATGCACTTTTCCTTTATCACCTAAGCCCAATTTATATCTTCTTATAATTTGAAAGGTTTAACTTCAGTAAATAAACATTTTAAATTTAGAACACTCATATTAACCGAATAAAAACTGTAATCCGCAAATGTACATAATTCATTTCAGCAAACAGAAGCTTCTTCACGAATTAATGTAATGTTTAATTCAGAAGCCTATAACCTGTCAACTCAGGCCACCGAGGAACCAAGGACTGATTTATATTGTCAACTGACTGGCCATTGGCTGTAGACCAACTATTTGAATGCTGCTTACACACAGAAACTGTTTGTAATCTTCTTATACTTCTATTTTTCACTATTAACTAACCAATTATATGCGTAAAGAACCCAATATTTTTTATTGTAAGCTATTTCAATTATTTTATTAGTTTTTGCGTTGAATTTAAAATATTCGTCTAATTTTAACTTTAGTATAATTTTCAAAAGTTTCCTTCGTGAATGTGTTGTTTTACTTAGTAATATAATTTTTATTTCAACATCCATGAAGAAATTTTGTGATAAATTGTATTTTATCAATTATGAAGAAATTTAAAAACAATTACTTTAAAAAAATACAAACCCTATTGTAAAATTATCACCAAAATATCAAATATTGGATTCTAAAACGTGAAAATAACATAACACTAATTACGAGTATGGATGAAATATAAGTGAAGTAGTAATAATTGAAGAAACATTAAGTAAGTAAAGTAGATAGGATGTCAATAACATAATGTTATTAATGGTACAAAATATGGTAACCAAAGTGACACTAACGGGTGGCTGAGAGCTCATTTATCTTATATGACTTTATAATGTATGATGCTTTATTATTTAGTCCCATATTCTGAGCTGTTGAATTTGTTTTGTATGTTGTACCATAAAATTCTTAAAATTGGTTCTTTCAAACTACGCGTATGGTCTCGATAGTAATTAGCCTGTATTATAGGATGATAATCAATGGTTAAAAGAAAGAGGTGTTTCATTTTTTATCTTTGCTGTAATAATAACATATGCCTATATCAATTGTTATTTTTAATGCATAGAACACCACTTTCTCTCTACATAACATTTCTTCAACTTCCCATTCAATAATAATAGCTTCAAGAAGTATGAAAATCTAAATCTGGAAAATGTAAATTTACTTATATTGTAATCCTTTCCATAAAAGTCCATATACCATTAATTTATAACTAAAACCATTACTTTCTCCTAAAGATTGTTTAAATAAAACTAATGCACTTTACAGAACTTTATTAATCCTTACATAAAATAATCACACCATGTTGCTTTATTAAACGCTCTTTAAATACGATTTTCACTGTCTTAATAGTTAAAACAAACATTCTGGAGTAAAATGCCATACCTACCATTCGAAAGGAATGTTATACGTTTGTGTATTTCACTGACAGTTATAATTGGTAATTTAGATAATATATAGTTCATACATGTCGCAATGTTTAAAGTAATAATACATTTGGTTATCACACCTGGCAATGGCATCTTTGATGTTTAAAGGTTTCGTGCATTAAAATAAAAATATTGACAATTGCGTATTTCTTTTACTGTCATTCTATTTGTTTATGTTTATTTTTACCAGTATTTCAATTATGTAATGCAAATGAGGTAAATTTATTTCGTTATTGGCACGGCCTACTTAATATGTTTAGTTAACCGTGGCTGTATTTAAGGAATGAACCACTGTTTTTAAATAAAAATAAAATTATTATTTCTATTTGTTATTTATATTTAAGTTTCTAATTTTAACACACAGGCAGAGGCAATTTTCTACACCCCAATCATCAACATTGGTTCATGAATAACGCAAAATTTGTGTTTTCAAAAACAATTATATTATAGATGAAGAATTATATTATATTATAGAATATTATAGATGAAGAGGTTTGAGAGCTGTTCATTAAACTCAAATATGTATATTTCTAAACATTAATTTTACATAAGACTGAAGACATTCTATTAAAAGCAAAATAAATTAAGCTGTAATGATTATTAATAATTTACTTACTAGCTTGAATTTCTCATAACATAGTAATATTAAGCATTGCATCATATCTTTGTAGGAAATACAACAAAAAATAAAAAAACAAACTTTAACTGTTATAATATCAATGTAAAATGCATAGCAAATACTTATGTATAAAATTGGATTTATTTATGACTACCATTCCTAAAAGAAAGAGTTGTTATTTTAAGTTGTTTTTAATTAGATTTCACTTTTTATTTATTGGATGCAAACTTGTTTATTACTTTCCTTCTATGAATATAATATATTAATATTTTCCAGCGTTTATTTAAAATGACGACATAAATTCATCTAATGCTGGTTAAAATAAAAATGGTAAATGGAGATAGACATAAAGACTCGTCAGAAGCTACAATAAACAACAGTAAACAACCTTTATTGTTAAATGATTTTATGCCTTCCCATTTTAAAATTATATCCCATCATATCTCATGTATTAGGAATCCTAGATAGAAACAACAAATAATTTTAAAATTTTTTAGGTAATTTAAGACAAGGTTAAACGCGCGTTAGACTTTAGGTCAAGGTGGGGGGGGCTTCACGTTCGCCCAACAGGGGAGAACTTCTTGATCCGTAGAAGCCAATTTTGATATAGAGGTAGTCATGGTGGAGAATTAATACTAAATTTTAGCACTTCTAAGTTGGATAATTTAAAATTGATCGAATGCAAATATGAACACAATCAAAAGTATTTTAAATAAATGGATACGTTTTATGGGCACTAACAATCAATAAATTTACTGTAACATTTCCTTGTACAGTAATAGACACAAATTGTATTGATTTGCGTATAAAACGTGGCACACCAGAAAATACCCTTTAGGTATTAATAATAATCTCTTTACTGCATTTTTAAACTAAAAAGAATCCAAATCTACGTACACAAACAGTCAAATACGCAACACTCGTGAAGCAGTTACACTAGCTCTGATCCAGAATCTTTTAGGCATCCCTGACCATGAACGCATCAACTGAAAGTCGATTGAAACAAGTTTTATACTGAATTTGATTTTTAGAATTCTTTGGACTTTCAGGAAGCCTGTTAATTGGCCTGACGCCAACTATTGCGGCAGATGATGTGATTATGACTCTGTCGAAAATTGCCCTAACCTCTGGTGTCATAATGGTGTAAGTTACTTCCTACATTTCAAGAGCACTATCCTAGACGTATGCAAATACTCGCATAAATAACCTAGTTTTTATTATGAAATTGCATGCTATATAACCGCATTCATTATATATAAGTATTTAATTTGTTTGCAGTTTTATGTTTTGGTGTTAATTACTAAAGTAATGTTATATTATAAATGTAAAATTGTGCTCCTATGATTTCTAAATTTTTTGTACCATAATGGAAATAAAGATGTTTTTTGAATGATTGATTGAGAATATTACTCTGAATTTTGAGTTTTTAAAATCTAGATTGTACTTAGCGGCCATACAAGAAAATGTGTTAATAGAAATTTGAACTACCATGTAAGATATACATGCTCCGATAATTTCATTCTTCATAAGTAATAAAAAAACGCAGTAAAGAGCTCTTTACCACTTAGCTTATTATGCAAATGATAATTTCAGGTTGATACAAAATGTCTAAGGTTTCTGTGAAATTGACCAATCCAAAAAAGTGGTTTCATCACATAAGTTGAATATTTACTGCAATATATCATAGTATCTACCACAATATGTTGGTGGGAGAGAGGGGATGACTCTTTGCATGTGAAAACGTGTTTCATCGGCTCTTACTTTTATGTCTAATTTCACGTGCTTTTTCTTCACAGTTTTTATTTAAAGTTATATAAGTTTTTAAAGCATTTCCTTCCACTTCGTTTTAGTGTAATAGTTGCGGGTAAACTGGCCGAAGAGTTTTATTACTTTACAAAAAAGATTTTATGTTTCGGTCGCCACCTCATCTGAGGTCGGGAGCGAAGGGCAAACCCGTTCCCTTATCTACAACTGATAAGAGTAAACCTACCTTCCAGCGTTCATTATCAGCGTCATCAGCGATAACATCGACCGGATCCACAACAATGGCAAGCTCTAATAAAAACACGGGAGGTCTCGATTCGGTATCTGTGGAGAGTTGCGTCAACTCTTATCTGTCGAGTGCAGGTGTAATTACTGAGCTTGTTCAGCGCCTCGGAGACCAAATAAAGGACATTGTGGAGGTAGCGGTACGAGCTGCGTTAGCTACCTTCCAAGAAGAGTTGAAGAGGCTGCATGACGAGTTGGTCACCGTGACAGCAAGAGTGGGCGAGCTGGAGGATCGAGTGCTGGACAAGACGGATGATCTTGAACAATACCAAAGGCGGGATAACCTGAGAATGTTTGGCATCCAGGAGACCAAGGGTGAAGACACGGACAAGCTGGTCGTCGATCTGTGTCGGGAGAAGCTGGGAGTGGAGTTGTCCGATGCGGCGATTCACATCGCACTGAGTCATCGCATCAGTCAACAGCCCAGGCAAAACAGTGATGGGAAGCAGCTGCCTCGCCCTATTATTGTGAGGTTTACCACCTACCGGCAGCGCCAGCAAGTGTATGCTTCGAAGAAGAAGTTAAAGGGCTCAGGAGTTACCATCCGCGAAGATCTGACCGCACGCAGGATGGAGGTGTTCCGGGCGGCAGTAGCTCAGCACGGGCCGAGGAACACTTGGACGCTGGATGGTCGTGTTCTGTGGGTTGATCGGGGCGGCAAGAAAGGTGTTGGTACTCGTCTAGCGGACCTCGCATCGAATTCAACAGGCACCAAGTAAATCGTTTGTTGTACTATCTGTCAAGTTATTTAGTTTTCATTTCTTTGTTGCTTTTAATATTTTTGGTTCATAAAATTATTATACAAATATTACCTTTTTTTAAGAATATGATTATAATTTAATTTTACATATACACATTTTATTTATTCCAAATAAACTTAAAAAATATCATAATATAACTATTTTGTTTAATAATACCAATAATTTCTGTAAATGCTTCAATTAATAATCAGGCTATATTGTTTAGTTTAGTTCAATATTATTTTATTAATATCAATTATTATTTTGTTAATCAATAGTACTCCTTCTAATGAAATAGTCTAAATATTCCGTTTTTCTAAACACGTGCTTCATAAAATCGTATAATAATTGTTATTTATATTATTCTATACAAGTTTACAGTAAAATAATTTTTTTTTTTGCAATAGATTTCCACCATTTACTATTTTCTGTTTTACTAGAATAATAAATTATTGTATTTATATAATACATTTATTTCTTAAATATGACTTTTATTTCGTACACAATATTATTCTTTAAAACATTCAGATCCGTACTTTTTTTACAAAACAATGTTATATTCTATTAAATCTCACATAATAATCAATAGTCATAATATATATTTTAATAAGTGGAAGTCAACTGTGGTGTATTTATTTAGACACTATTTTAGCATTATTGATATGATTTGTTTATTTTAGTTGATTGGATTGAATTTATTTGAGCTGATGGATCTATTTTGTGTTACTGTATGTTACTTATGTGGTCACATATAGCCCTTTTTTCGAATAATGTTAGTTTTAAGTTTTGTACATGAAAACTACATGGTGAAGTTGGAAATGTGTGTGTGTTGCATGAAAGGGTTGCCTGGAGTGACGCAGCCACGGTCTGTCGGTCGCTGCCCGCGGGGCCTCGCGGCGTGTTGTGGTGCTGGTGTCTGACTGTGCTGCCCCGAGCCAGCGCGTGCTTCCGTCAGCCCTCCCAGATCTTCTCTGCCAACCTCTTACTCCTTTCTCAAACTTCTTAAAGGCAGCTCATGTCAATGCACAATCTCTTTATGGCCACATTGATGAATTTCGTTCCATTTTTCAACCATCTCCTGTTGACATTATTCTAATTTCAGAAACTTGGCTGAAACCTCACTTAAGTGACAGAAGTGTCGAGCTACCAGGTTTTAACCTGTACAGAAATGATCGCCTGCACAAGGGTGGTGGCGGGGTGGCCGTGTACGTCAGGTCACACTTCCTTGTCTCTGTCCTGCTATCATCCGATACATCCAGAGATGGACGGCCAGAATACATGTTTCTGGACGTCTGTGTTAATGGAACACACATTTTAATTGCTGTTTGTTACAGAGCTCCTCACCTGGGCTACATGGCTGAGTTCAAACATGATCTTCTAGGTTTTTTGGCTCCCAACAGTCATGTTATTGTGATGGGAGATTTTAATACTGATTTACTTGGACCAATTACTTATGACCAAACTTTTTTAACTAATATGTTTTACTCGTGTAACATGACCATACTTCCTCTGCAAGCCACTCACCACACTGAGACTGCCGACACCTGGCTTGATATCATTGCTGTCTGTGACCAAACCCTGGTTGCGCACCACGGGCAACTTCCTGCTCCTGGCCTTTCCAAACCTGACCTTATTTTTCTTGCTTATAAACTAAGAACTCCCAAGATCGAACCAAAAGTTATGTTTTATAGAAACTACAAAAATATCAATCTTTATTCCCTGCTTATCGATGCTTCTCTAACTCCATGGCATGAGGTCACATCGGCTGATAATGTGGACATTATGGTATCAAAATTTAATTCATTAATGAATGGTCTTCTTGATAAACACGCTCCATTTGTTTCAAAAAAGAGTAACCAAACAGCCTGCTCCATGGATCTCAGAATTTATTCGACACCTCCAGAAGCAAAGAGATAGAGCTTTCCTTAAGGCTAAGCGATTAAGTTACGTGATGACTGGGCTGCATATAAAATATTAAGGAACAATGTGCAACAACAAATTAGAAATTCCAAGATCAGGTTTTACTACTCTTCCCTGTCTAAAAAACAATCTAGCAGAATTTTATGGTCAAAACTAAAAGATCTTGCAGTCGGCAAACCTAACACTTATTCCCCGGTTTCCCTTAATCTCGATGATATCAACAACTTCTTTGTTGAGATTCCTGTTGATCAGTCTGGGGCTCAGGAGTATGTCTCCGAGCTCGAAGGTGCTACTTTTGATAAACCTGAGTTTCAGTTCTCTTTCACTCCGATAACAGAGACAGATGTGTTAAAGGCTATTATAAGGATGTCCAGTAACGCAGTCGGGGCCGATGGCATTCCTATAAGGTTAATAAAAGATACTCTTCCAGTCACTCTTCCAACTATCACTGCTATTTTCAATAAATCTCTGGCTACTTCAATGTTCCCACTGACATGGAAGTCTGCTTTAGTTCGCCCACTTCAGAAGTGTTCCTCTCCACAAAATCCTTCACAATTCAGGCCGATAAGTATACTCCCTGCTTTATCAAAGTGTTTGGAGCGGATCGTTCATCAGCAATTTTCAATATATCATGAAAGTAATAACATTTTATCGAATTTTTAATCTGGTTTTCGCTCCAACCACAGCACTACTACTGCACTTCTAAAAATAGTTGATGATATACGCCTTGGAATTGATAAGAGTCAGGTAACCCTTTTCGACTTTTGAAAGGCTTTTGACTGTGTTTATTATCCCCTTCTCCTCATCAAACTTAGGAAGGATGGTTTCTCTGATGGTAGTGTCAAGTGGGTTGAGTCTTATCTTTCGGAACGACGCCAGTGTGTCAGGTCGGGTGAGAAGCTGTCGAGATGGAGACCAGTCACTCGTGGAGTTCCACAGGGTTCAGTCCTGGGGCCACTTTTATTTTCACTGTACATCGATGACATTACTACTCAAATTACTCATTCCAATTTTCACTTATATGCAGATGACTTACAAATATACCGCCACTTTTCTATAAGAGACATACAAACTTGTGTGACTCTCATGAATTCCGATATTGACGCTGTTACTCATTGGACTTGGAAACATGGACTAAAATTAAACGTAGACAAAACTCAGTGTATTATGATAGGTCATTCAAAGCTTGTTCGTAAAATTGACTTTACTACGGCTCCCAAATTAAAACTAAATGACCAAGAGCTAGAATACTCTGAGAAAGTAAAGGATCTAGGACTTATTATTCACAAACACTTAAGATGGACTGAACAGGCTTCTTTGATATGTAATAGGGTCTTTGCCGGTGTTCACAGCCTCAAGCGGCTGGCTTCATATCTACCACACAAAGTTAAAATAATGCTGATAAAGACTCTTGTACTGCCTCACTTCAACTACTGTGACATAGTCGTTAATGACATGACTGTGGAGCTTTCAAATAAACTCCAGCGTGCTCAGAACTTTTACATTAGGTTCATTTTCAATATCAGACGTGATGATCACGTAACGCCCTTCTTCAAACAATTATCTATCTTAAAATTACAAGATCTTCGAGACTATCACTCACTCATTCTGTTGCACGCTCTTTTAAATACAAATTGTCCCAGTTATCTTTCAAACAACTTTCAATTTATGTCTGAAATAAGTGAACGAAGTACAAGGAGGGGTACATCCTTATTATCTATCCCAGTTAATCGAACAACTACCTTTAGTAAGTCTTTTACAGTTTCTGCCTGTCGATTGTGGAATGCCTTACCTATAAACATCAGAGCCATTGAAAGGCGCGCTCGCTTTGGGGCGGAGGTCAGGGCCTTGATGCTGGGGGCTCAGGGGGTATAGCGGTTGGCGGCTTTGGAATGTGGTACTTAGGGCAACTGAATGCAAGTTGAATGAATGCGTGTATGTCTTATTATAGTATTGTAAATATTTATAAAGTTACATTAATTATAGATTTTTTTATTTTATTTTAAAGCTAAGGTTCTTGTAACGTATAAGGTAAATTAATATATTTATGTTTAGTTATACATGTATATGTATGTTAGTTTAATTTTTTACGAGGTTAAATGGTAGAGAGGACTTTATAGTCCTAACTTCGCCTCCAATAAAGACATTTTTCATTTCATTTCATTTCATATATTGAAACTTAATCACGACATGCTTACAAATCTTTTACAAACAAAAAATTGTATAACATTTCAAAAGTAATGTAGAGGTAAAATTTGACAACAAATTTCAACATTCTATGACAGTTAAAATGCATGCAAACGGACATAAATCGGATTTCGTTCAGCAGCAACACGCGGGAGAAACTTTACTGAATGCTCAGCCAAACATAGCAGCAACTAGAGTGAACACAAATAACTAGAACTACGTAAATTTCAAGGCATCAACAATTTATTAACAAACTAGTCTGCCAATATGAATAAATTGCAATGATTTTCATACAACATCTATGCTAATTGAATTCACAATAACTTATATTTCAAGATTTATTAGAAGTTTCCATATAAAAAAGCTTGCAATATAACTTAGATTGTTCGGCTGAAATTCATAGGGCCATAAAATGGCAATGCTACTTATGTGACAAACGGGTCGTTTCAGCCATTGGTTTTTACTTGAAGCCATATGTGACTCCCTATACGTAAAATTACCTCACGGCCCTAGCAGTACATCAAGTACTTGATATTGTTATACCCTTCTACAGTTTTAAGATGTACAACAATTAATTTAAACAAGATCGCATAACAACTTTATAATAGACCTGAATATGCATAACGATTTTAGCCCTCCAAAAAACTAATATAAATGTAATCAAACATTAGACCTCTCAGTCTTTGTAATGTATAAGAATAATGTGTCAATAATATTGAGTTGTAATATTCAGACCGTTCAGAATGCTTTGTTATCGATGAATTGGAATGGGATACACAATTCTATCTTATCAGCCTATTATCTCTCAACCTCATTTAACAATTAAATCCTTATTTGTGTGTGAAAATTTTAATAAATAGTCAACAACTGTTACTATTAAGTACTAGAATAATAAATATCAAGTAGCAATGATGAACGGTTGCACAACTAGGCCAGTAGTTCAGGTTGTATTACAGCCTACATTGCGCTATGATGCAAGAGTTTGGTAGTTGAAGTGCCGAGCTTATGGAGGACTATGTTTAATACCATAACTACCAGCGGAATAATTATTGGAGCGTTAATGATTCCAGTTATCCCTGCAATAAGATTGATTTAATCGTTAAAATCAAGCTAAACTAAAAGTATAAGGCTATTTGGAAGGCACTAATTGAGCACCTGTAAAATTAGTTAACGATAAAAATCTGTTTTTGTAATTTGGCAGTGCTAGAAAAACTACTACCCCCTCCGAAACATTTTCAATTACATTGATGAAGTTTATAAATTAATTTATCATGACTAATAATTTAAAATTTAAAAATACAAAATAAGGAATTACGCATATATGTACTTGTCACTTTTATACTGCATACTACCAATCTATATTTAATTATTCTTCGATAACATATAATTAAGTATTCATGAACGAGCATAGAATATGATTTAACCTTTCAGCTACTATGAGATGGTTACTCAAATAAATTTATACTGTATACGTCTGAAAATCGGTCCCCTTCACCTCTAAGAAGTTTGATAGTGTGATAATCTTACAAATCTTACAAATCATGTAAGATTTGTTATACATTATTTGACTTCAGAAATAAATGAAGAGATTTTCTGTAAATCCATTAGCAATACATTAATTTTCGAATGGTTCTGAAACTTTTTTATTTGATTTTAAAATAAATTTTTAATACATTATATATAGTTTTTTTTCATTAATTTTTAAGGCTTCTGAAAAGTTTTAAGAACATTTACTATAAGATTTTATAGAACTGTTTGTGGTATTTTAGAGAGTATTTATACTTCACTTTTGAATGGCTCCAAAAGAGGACTAGAACACAAGGCATGATAATAACACGGCTTTTGGAAACGATGACTGCCCAAAAAAGGCCAAAGATAACTTGGTCCTAAAATGGATTTTATAAATATTTCGGTTAAGTTCGCTGACGGGTTTTCCCACTGGTGCGCCGTCCCGTTTCAATAAGGCGGCCGTTCAGCCTTTAATAAAACTTTCATTATTTATTAACCTAAAAAAGTTTTCTGAAATGCTTATAACATTTCCAAACAATTTGTGATTAACAAATCTCTTTGTATGTAGAACGAGATCGAGATATTTATTGCATTTTAATCCCATAAGAATCTTTCATTCATAAAGACCCGCGAAAGGAAAGCTGTAATAAGTTCGAACTTGGTACAAAAACTGGTTTTATAAGTATCACCATTTCGTTCGTTGGCCAGCTTGGTAGAAATGTTCCTTTTATTGTGGGCGCCGTTTAAACGTTCAAAAATCTTACAACTGCGTTATAAATCTAGAGAAAATGGCGTTCTGGAATGATTGTAACATTTTAAAACTTTTTGTTGTAAACAGTTGTATCTCTCTATTGATGAATTGAGAAAATGTAAATCCTATGAAAATGAATTGATACTATTACACTTGTAATAAAATCTGCATACTTCTTCCGACTGAGCTGAAAGTGCTATAACATACAGTTAATGTTACATTTTATACTAAGAATAAAATAAGTGTTTATTTATAACAGTTTTTAACCTAAACATGATATATTTAAAATTATAGTTCATTCTCAGACTATAGTTAATCTACAATATATTATTCCTAAATTGGTTGCCAAAGGAAAAGAACTTAAGATTCATTAACTTATTTAGAGAATATGCTCTCCAATCACAAAAGGGCCATGAAATATCCACGTATCTGTCCATGATTTACTGTGTTTTCCAGCACATAAAAATATCGGCCGTAAATCAAAGGGCACAAGGGAGCGGCGTCATAACATCGTTATCCAGTAACAACCTCTCCGTTCACCCTTGACTCTGTACTAACTATTTTCCATTTACTAAAATTCATAACATGAAACACACGTTTGTTATATATATATATATTTAAATGTTAAAATGCCAAAAGAAAGTGACAGCGTTCAAAATAATGAGGGATGCTCTTTAGTTAGTTTCCTTTATTTATCGTACTGACCACAACTATAAAAGAGAAAATGTAAAAATATATTCATTTACGTGGATTCACTACATAATTTCATCTTCCAATACAGAATTCAAAACACATATTATATCACTAGTCAATATAAATGATAATTTTTGAACAGGTCGTGGTTTTAGCGTTGGGATAAAATAAAAAATAAACTGAATAAAACGTACATTATAATAATATATTTATTACCAACCCCTGTTAAATTGGTAATAAATTATATAAAATAATAATTAACAGGTTTATTTAATAATGTACTGAAAATTTTATAGCCCGTAATAACGGAAACAACAAAAAGTTTAGGGTATCTTATAACTATTCGATAACTTTTTATCAATGAACGATAAATTCGTTTCCAGTACCATGTATTTACGGTATCATAGTTGAGTTTGCATTGTTGCCCCAATAAAGTAAAAAAAACACACACGAACTGAAAAGACTACTACGTTCTTAAGTTGAATCTAACATACCTCCTATCTATTTTCGGTTTAAAAGAGGAATTTGCATTAAGTTCAAGCAATATTTCAAAATAATCGTTTATAAGGTTTTGCATTATAGAAGTTTTGTTGTTTTTATGATTTTAGACTGGGAGAAATGGATCGTAAAGGCATGTTATTATTGTTAATTTCACCGCTTTCCTCTAAGCCGCACTTAAAATTCCATATGACAATGGCATGGAAGCTTATCAGTTTGGAGTAACTTATATGAATACATTAACATCTTTGTTCATCTAGGTTTATTTTATTTTACTTTTGGCCCGCGGTTGTCCGGGGGTTGGGGCGAGCGAGCGGAGTGACTTACTTATCTGTAACACGAGTTGGGACTTGCTCGGCGATAACGCTTCTAGGACCAGTCTGTTTTTAACTTGCCAAGTGACAGGACACACGAGCGCTGCAACTGAGCTGAGACGACTTTGACCGCGACTGGATAGTTCCGAGTAAGTTACTAAAAGTTATAGTTTGCCCATTTTTAAATCTGCACTAAATCGCGTAAGAAGCCTTTAGTAATTTGTTGTTTTTGTCCATGGGTGCTCTCAAGGAATGTTTTTTTAAGATAAATATCTACCTCTATCAATTACGAGTCAGTTTTATCGATACCACTCTGCCTTCTACCTTTTTTCTGTTCTTTACTAATTATTTCCCTTTTCTACTCTAGTTTGGTTGTTTATTACTAGAAAAAAACAACAACTGCACAGTTACGAAACTCTACGGAAAACGCCAACCATTATTGAATAATTTGATGTCTCACAAAATGTTTTAAACCAAAAAAAAGCAATAATTTTGTTATTATCTTAATAAAGCACATTATTAAACAATAAAGCGACAAGAGATAGAGCTGTCAGCCGTGGCTGATGGCGGCTTTGACAAAATAATATTAAGCGTACAAAGGGAAGTAATGTAAACTGTCATTATCAGTGGCACTGTATTCACGTATCACGTGGATATGTCATTGTTACATTATTAGCAATTTTGCAATTAATTTTGATCAGACTCCTATAACTTAACTGTTGTAGTAATGAGTGCTAACAAATGATTTTCGGCTAAAATGGTATTTGCTGATTTGTATAATATTTAGAAAATCAAAACAGGAAAAATGAAAATTAAATCCTTTAAAAGATACATTTCGGGGTAATATATATTTTAATAACGTGTTAAAATTGGAGCGCAACCGCACTGATAATCTTTAGTGGCAGACCTTCCATGTTTGTTTTTGTGCGCTCTTCCACTTGTGTAACTTTTATTCCTTATTATAATAATTACTAATATGAACTATATCAAAAATTTAGTTTGATTTATAGCATTAGCACAAGGTCATCCTAAACTGGCTCTCTTGACAATTCTAAAGCTGCGACTATTCTCCGAATTTAGATTTATTCCTGGATTGTCTTCATATTACACAATGAATATTACTGAAGACTAATATTTATAAGGGATTACGATAGTGGTGCAATTGGCCGATGGGAAACTAACAAGACACTAATATGGAGAAACAAGCTAGCAAACATTAATACATCGTTGAAGGTTATCACTTAGTAGGCTGTCACAATTTATTTTGTGTGCTAAAATGATGTAAAAACTGTTTTCTGTCTGTCCGCAGAACATCACAAGGACTAAATGAGAGCTAAATTTTGCATACAACCTTAGCGAATCTCGTTATGCGACACGTGGTGTAGTGTACCCCTACTTTGTTTTTGTTATCTCTCGGATTATGAATATGTAATCTTATTTATAATATGTTTGCAATTATGATATAGGATGAAATCAGGATAGCACGTTGATTCCAGGACAAATCGGCTTACATTGCGGAATATCCCGTTAATTCAATAAATCAGAGCCGGTAATCCAGGCAAAATAGCGGCTTGCGTGGCTGTAATACACTTTAGTGTTATATATATATATATATATATATATATATATATATATATATATATATATATATATATATATTCACTCATTTCAAATTGTAAATATTATCATAGAAGATGGTATTGTCAGTAGAACTAAATTAAAAGAATTATTTTAACTTGCAATTTAAATTTAAACAGAGATATAATTATTGATGAATTAGTTAAACTCAGATTAAGTGGCAATATTAAGGTGCTTAGGCTGTTGAATGAATTTCTCTATGATCTATGTGAATTATTAACCTATTTATTTTGATTACCGAAATTTCCGCTTTATCTTTATAGCCTTGCGGGGTTCATATGACGGGTTGAATCTTCCTTGGGAGTGAACCTATTGCTGTTCTGATATCCTCTGCTAAACGTGAAAATATCAACTCGCGTCGTCTATGGTAAATAATTGTAAGAAAAACATTAAGAATTCAACCGTTCAATAACTTTTGATGGCAGTTTAATAATAAATGTTCGGCAAACATATTAATTTGATGCTATTTTAATACAGTACAGTAAAATACAGTAGTTAGTTAATGATAAATACAACGGGACAGTCAGTAATAAGTAAATATTATTTTACTAAAATTTATCTTGAATTCGCTACATTTTTTACAATGTGATAATACGGGTTAATATTAATAAAACTTCCTCTATGAATATTTCTATGTTTTAACGATGCATTATTGACATTAGCCTGGAAATAACATGATGATTGCTTAAGATTTTACTGCATTCGCATATTATTTATTTATACATATGTATGCATTTTAATTTACTTCAGGCTAACGGTGTTATTATTGATTATATTCTGGTACGGCCTGGCTAGTTCATCGATATCGTCCAGATCAGACTCTTCCGAGAATTATTCTGTAGAGGAATCTTCATCACTGTCCACACCCAACCACACAATTATAGAATCAATAGTGTCTTCCAAAATACCGTCTTTCTTCCAGTATTCTCCTTCAACTACGTTTTTAACGTAAGCCAGCCCAATCTTATTTGTAACCGTTTTAATAGCGGCAGCCGTAAGTTCCTTCCTCCGAGTCAATCTTAGATCACCTGTAACAATTCATTCCTTTATTTTCTTTTTATGGTATTTCCCGCAAGTTCTGTAGGATTAATGTTACACATACATGGTGGTAGTTTGACAAAATTATGACAATGATGTTTTAGGAGGGTCTGACACCTTATACGCTATTTAAACTGGTTTGTACTTACTTACAAGTTGGCGTTTTTCATTTTAATGTCACATTGAACTCCCTGACTCTGAAGCCACTGTATCGCCCCATGCTTAATGGAACTTTTATTGAAGGTTTATCTAATTTTATGTTAGGGTAAGAAGAGTTGTACAATAACTGATTCAGGAGGAAGGAAGAGCAGGATTTTTTCTCTTATCCATTTATAACAATTTGAAATTATCTGAGATAGATGTAATATTTTAAATAAAACTACGTAAAACTGTAAACATCATTACATCGTTATAGTTAAATAAACATTGCTATTTCATAAATAATTCTCTTCTAGTTCAGTATTCTGAAACATAATTCATGTTAAACTATCTAATATAATTTCCTCTCAGTAACATTTTTAGATATTCCGATAATTTATACATTTTACACACATATTTATTGATTTATGTAGTTTAGTACACGAGTATGAATTCTCTCTTATTTATTTCATAAAAATGGACAAGTCAACATCCGTGCATCCTATAATTACATATCTCCAATACATATTGCACTATATATATATATTATATATATATATATATATATATATATATATATATATATATTCATTATTTACATGAGTTACATATCTAAATATTATTTTTTTATTTATTATCCCAAAACTTTACCATGATAGTCAATGTATGACATTTCCACAGGAGAGGAAATTACAGTGACTTCACAGAGAATGTATAACAAAGCTCCGCCTCACAACCCACAGGTGTTTACAATGTCCGAGATTGACCTAAGAGACTTTAATTGCATGAAGCAGTACTTTGAGGCCGCTCCGCCCCGACTACGTGATGTACGGTAAACCGTGGCTGACGTTTGATAATCGGGATTTTTTTTACAGTAATGGCCACATACATTTTCAGATTTACACTATCATCTACTCAAATTTCTTAGTTAATAACATTACATAAATAGTGGTTTTTGTACGTATGTTTTAAAGAGTCTTAAAACAAACAATTTCATTGAATACTCGTATGTGCCTCATGTTCTTATGTCTATTCAATGATGGCCTATAATCTTCATCGATGAAGAAGACTAAAAGGGCTTAATTGAAGAGCGAAAACACTTGGAGAAGTAGGCGTAGGAATCTTGTAAGAAGAAACATCGCGTAATTATTTTTACACTACTCTATCTTCTCGCAGAGTTTTAAAGAAACATAAAGCACTAGTGAAAACTTTCAATACTATTCACTCTTCACTCAAATAATGACTAATTTCTGCACCAAAAACCAATTTGTTATCTAACCTCATAAACATTACTAAGCATAAAAAAAATATTCAGAAACATTTAGATTCAGTAACAGCTTAGCCATTAGCTTTAAAAATATTTCAATCAAAAACCGACTGTACGGCTTTTAAAGAGAATTTTTAATGAGTATCATTTCCTTTTTGTATAGTTTTAAATCTGTTTATTTCTACTTTTTCTGTCTGTCCATGTGGAAATGTAAACATATATACAATACCAAGCTACTGCAAATGTAAGAGATAAAAAGGAAATTATAAATCTAACGTCAACTTTGTAAAAATTATATATTTGGTTTGTTGAGGTATTATTATTAACTAATAGTTTGTTTATGTGTACCCTCACATCCTTCTAGTTAGTATTTTGCTTGCATCAAAAATCAGACCATACATGGATTTCACTTTATTATTCAACACTTACAAGTATTTACTACTTTTTAAGATCCTATAAAATACGAGGAACGTGATTACAATAAATCTTTGCCTCTGCCACGAACAGGAAAACTGCGTTATTAAAATGGCTGTGCTGTGTAATTAAACCTTCTTTATGAAATTTAAGGGTAGGCTACTTTTGCTAAAAGTCATCGGATCTGGAAATATTTTCAACAAATCATTGTAAGCCTTTATTTAATATTGTAACGGTTATGTAATATTTGTTTAAAATATCAGATTCGGAGCTTCGCTAGTACTAACTTTCTACGAGCACTGGACTTTTTTTTAAACCTTCAGCTTAGTTCATGGAACTTGCAGCCTATAAGGTCTGAGACTTTGAAACAAATTAGCTTATAGGGATATACGACCTATATTTGGGGGTCTCCCAAATAAGGCTCCATGTAGATTATTGAATAATCTAGCATATGGGGCCATTACTCTATGAATGCATCGGACCTCTAGTGATATAGAGATATTAATCTTTTTGAGTATAGAGATTAGAGAAAAGCTAGTTTGGAATAGCTACATCTGATTCCATCAGAACTCAATAAGTCCTAATTTTCATTTTACACGGTTCTTTTCTATTATGCATTGTCTACTAACAACCAGACCTTTTCACCCTCGATTCTCTGGAATATTTTTTCTTTAGGTCCAGTATATTACAAGTCTGTAAATTCTTAAACCAAAAACATAATTTTAATTTTGTTATTTCCCTAAACATATATTTCCCACTGCGTAATTTAATATGACGACGACTAGATATGCATATGAGTTTAGGAAAGATTTTTTTTATCTGTGTACAATTTTATTATACTGAAATTAAGACTGAATTCTATATTTTCGGATAGGGTTCTTTAAATTCGAGTAAACAAAATAAAATTTAATTAACATCAAACGTTGTATAAAATTCACAACGTAGATGCAACAGACGTATGAGTCACCAGTGTTTAAGGTTTTGTCAGTAATAAACGGTACATTATTTTAAAAGTATTTTACCGCGAAACGTAATTCTAACAAATGTAAAATTTTGGCAGTGTAAAAATGAGAAAAATTACGTCTGTTAAAAACGAGAATGTTAAATAATTATAGTGAAATTTTTTTCACCATTAAAAATATTGTTTAAATCCTATAGGATGGTAATACGTACCAAGTCTCTGTGGATAACGATGTGTAATGTTTACTGTGGGGGGCTGGAGACTGGCCAAGGGCTAAAAGCATTGAGCCAATGTTGTCAATAAAGCTGTGTCAAAGGAGCCACTGTCAAGATGAGACAGTATTGTGGTACTTTTATCGTTCAATATGCTAAGGAGAAATACGATATTGTTTCCTTCCTATTGCACAGTAGTATTTTATTGTTAAATGCTGTAAAGTCTCTCTGTCTATTCAATACTAATGCTAAAGAAAAGAAAATATTGTTATTATTAACCATAGATGATTTGTATAAAGTATAAGATGTTTTTGGACAGCTGGACTTATTATATGTTATCGAAATATAACACAATATCTCAAATATTAAAATGTATCTTCTGATTCAAGTATCAATATACGTTAAGGAATAAGGTTATAGAAACAAACAAACAATAAAAAATCAATCAATGAATGATGATAAAATTGGTACAGTCAAAGATGTCAACTAAAGAAGTCAATTGCTTCAAATACTCGAGGACATATATGCGAGTCTATAGTGGTTAGAATAAAGAACAATTTCGCATGTACTTTCACAAAACAGATGCATTGAATATTAAATAATGCACTCGGCCAAAGAGGTGAACTTGTAAGTTAGTATAAATGTGTTAAAAGTCAATTTTGATAATATAAATTTAAAAAAACATATAAGTTATGTTAATTCAGAGTTTAAATTAAGTAAATTATACATTCTTCCTTATTCGTTTTATTAGATTTTGCGTGATGATTGGACAAACGTTTATAATCTATATATCCAATTTTTTACATTAACTTTATAATTTAAGGGAATGTGTCTGTCCTAATGATAATAGCCATATACATATTCTACAGCGAAAAGGTATTTATTCTACTTTCTAACTATACAAAATATGACACCACTCATATCTCTTCCACGCAAGAACAACATTAAGATCAATGTTTTACACAGCAGACCATAACTTGTTGTGTTTGTGGGCTTTGAGCACTCATGAATATGTGCATGGGAACAAAATCTATGTCCCGTTGCTAACTACGAAAAACGTCCTCTTTTGGGCAACACAACTTCCATTTCAATATGTTTTATTAGTGTATTATTTTGCTCCCTGATAACATCAATTATATCAGAGACCGTTATACATTCTATAAATAGTCCGTTTCATCACCGTGAAACTATGTTATTGTTTCCAGTACGCGGTTAAACAACTAAACTCTGTATTTAATTAGCTTAGTCGATTTCAAACATGTGTTAGATTTTAATGTTCTTTAATGTTTTGATGTTTAGTGGTAATCAAATACAAAGCACTAACTATATTCATTAGGTTAAACATTACATGAAATTAAAATTGGTAACATTAGATCCAGTTATATAGTTTTATACTTCAAACAAATGCTTGAAATACACATAAGAAATAATTGAATTACACATGTAACTAAAGCAGACAACTGTTTCTCTCATTTAAATGTACTTCTCTAAAACTTTTAGAAAAATTAAATGAAATAAAACATAGTTTGAGGTAATGGAAATTTAACAATAAATAGTGCTTGTAATTGTTTGTTTGATTTACCTTTGACCCGGACTCGTACATTGTTAGTAGGAGAAAATCACTCATACTTTTACAACTTATATGCGTAATTCTCGGGATCCGAGAGCCAATTTTCAAGATTAGAAACATAAGCTAATTTCCGTGAAACAGGTAAAGAAATTTCTAAAAAGAAATAAATCGATGAGCAGAAGTGATATATTTGGTCGCAGCCTAAGAAGGAGAGTAGCGAATAATTAAAACGTCAAATTCCAATATAAATCTCTTTCTTAGGAGAAAAAATATTCAATTCACGAAAACTCGTTGTATTTCTAAATAATACAAATTGGCTACCGCCCCTCTTGGACTATAAAAGCTTCTATAAAAACACGAACACACAAACTGTGTAAAAACTAATTGTTATGGGATTTGTAAATATTACTAAAGTAGTTTAGTACATTCAATTGTTTGAAATTCAGTTATTAATAATTATTGCACTAATTAAAATATATTTTGATGGTGTGTTCCGATGCTGTGTTGCTGAACGTGATCAAAGTCACTAATTGTAGGTAGTTGAAAAATCTCTTTGTCGAAGTTGTTTTTCATAAAGTAGTTTTAATTTATAAAACCACCCATACAAGGATTGTAGAATTAAAGTAAAGCTAAGATAAACGGATCGTGTGAGGTGAATGAAACACTATCAATGCAAGAATAGATTGTTCAGTAACAGTGTAACGTACAAGATCAATAAAAAAACCATGATATATAAACTAAAGCATTTTCGTACACATCAAACACCCATAGTGATTTAAATGTGGGTTGCAACCTCTGGAAGATCTATACTTTGATTTACAAATTCCCGATGACCTAAAACGATGAATTTAAAATGCATGCCTCTCATGCTCTCAGCAAAGATCTTTCATAAATTTTCGTAACCCATTCAAACGGAAATAGAAAGGGTTGCATCCCTAAAATAACTACATTTTGTTATGAAATCTTTTACTGTCCTAAAAAAGGTGAAATTTGACACTAACGTTAAGACCCCAAAATATTGAATTTTAAAGTACAACTATTCTAAATCCTATTAGAAGTCTGGAATATCTTCATACCAGATGACGTAATAAACATGCCTAGATATTTAATAAGAGATATTCCCAGCTGAACATTATAAGATGTGTAGTCCGCTAGGCTTTCAATAGTCAGTAGATATCGCATTGCGGCTCTAGCTTGATTTATGGTTTCCAAACCTTAACCTAAACCAGAACCAGCTACGATTTAAAGTTATTTTTGTTTATAGTTTGTAAAACGTGTAGCAATTAAATTTATGAAGTTAAATATAAATTTCAAAAATATTCCTTTTCATATATGTATATTCAGGAAACATATATGTATAATAGTTTATCTGGGTTTGTTAATTTACTTCAGTATTTTTTACTGATTTTCCTAACCTCCTGCACTCAGTTACTAACGACTATCTGTACAATTTGTGTACAGTAATCTTCTTAATAATGTAAATTTCTATATTTTGTAGGAATACAATAGAAAAGGGAGTGTGTAAAAGGTTTTAATTGAAACAATGCTGTACATGAAATAAAACTGGTTATAGACAGCCTTAATTAGAATTATATTTGGAGGAGATTTTTCCTAATTATCTTTTGGTGATTTTATTTCAATACAAGTTATTCTTATTCCAAATGATTTTCGGGAGACCGTATGGTTAAATATGTACTCGTATCGTGAGCAAAGATTCGGCCTGATGTATCACATAACAGAATGCTCACGATTATCGCTCTGATCAATCAGATTAGTTTAATTAAGAGAGAGGATTGTGTTCATGTCCGGCGGAGTTGAAGACATTTTAAATTCCTCTCTAGGGAGTCCTGGGGTGTTGAACACAGCTAGTTTGCAACTCACAATTGCCAAGTATATTTTTTTCTGTTCAAATAAAAGGAGCAATCATTTCTAACGACAAAAAATTAAATTATTTCCTATCAAATTTTTTGTTTTTGTTTTTTTGTTAGAGTAATACAACAGCTTCTTACACAATTGTTTACATTTAGTTTACTATCAACTATTATGCTTAATGAAGCAACATGTATGCTTTTTCCATTAAAATAATCAACTATATAAACAGTGAATTTGTTAGTTTTTGTAGAATTAAAATTAAATATATTATACATATTATAAAAACACCATAAAAAATAACACATAATTGAATACAATAAAAGGGAGTTCCAATCAATATTTTTTCTATGTTTAAAATTATGTTCAAGCATCACTTTAGGAATACTTCAAGTAATCCTGAAAATTATGGACCGTATACGATGAAACGGAAAAGGAAGTAGTGGAGATGAAACTTTTTTAATAAATATCACTGGTCTTATACGACAGGAGTTTTCTATAATTGGCAGAGATTTATTTCTTTTATTTTTAATTTATTATTTCTTTCCTCAGTGCATTTGTATATTTTTTTATACAACTAAATGTTCACAAAAACTATTTAACATTACAAAAACGTTACATTAAAAAAGTTGTAACGTTTAATACAACAATTTTCCAATTAACAACAATACCAAATAAAACAAGTGCTACTTTTATGTTCCAATGTGCACAATAAAACTAAATTGATCTTTATTTAAGGATAAAGGAATATAGAAGAACACTATTCACAATTCTGCAGAGAGTTTATAGTCGATTGTAAATAGATCCCCAGAGGAATCTCGAAGTAATCACAGCAGTAATAGGGCGAGCGTGGCTGTACATGATGTTGGTTTATGTTTACAATACTAAAGTGGGTTTATAGCCAAATGGATCCCCACAGGAAACCCGTCGAAAATACAGAAATAATACGGCGGGCGATTCTGTACAAGATGTTGGTATATGTTTACAATACTGAAGTGGGTTTTATAGTCAATTGTAAATGGATGCCCACAGGAATCCCGTACTAATCACAGCAATAATACGGCGGGCGAGGCTGCACGTGATGTTGGTTTATGTTTACAATACTGTAGTTGGATTATAGTCAATTGTAAATGGATGCCTACAGGAATCCCGTAGTAATGCCATCAATAATACGGCGGGCGAGGCTGCACGTGATGTTGGTTTATGACCTGTGGCGAGGCTCCTGTGTACATAGTCACCTGTGCGTCTTATAGCCAATATTGCAGACTAGATCGATTAAATTACATCAGATAGTGAGGAATGTTGCTTTATAGTATGTATAAATACGTTACATGTATTAGATCACATTATATTAATGGGGTTTGTAGTAAACTAATACTTATTGCGTTTCTAATGTCTGCAGGAAAATGTTTGGAATGTTTAATCAGCATGGCTGCAAACCACCATTTGTGCTGCGAGGTTGAACTGTCTATATATGACATCTGTGATGGATATTTTGAGAAATATATAAAATCAGAAAACATTTAAAACGTGTGTGTGTGTGTGTGTGTGTGTGTGTGTGTGTGTGTGTGTGTGTGTGTGTGTGTGTGTGTGTGTGTGTGTGTGTGTGTGTGTGTGTGTGTGTGTGTGTGTGTGTGTGTGTGTGTGTGTGTGTGTGTGTGTGTGTGTGTGTGTGTGTGTGTGTGTGTGTGTGTGTGTGTGTGTGTGTGTGTGTGTGTGTGTGTGTGTGTGTGTGGTGTGTGTGTGTGTGTGTGTGTGTGTGTGTGTGTGTGTGTGTGTGTGTGTGTGTGTGTGTGTGTGTGTGTGTGTGTGTGTGTGTGTGTTGTGTGTGTGTGTGTGTGTGTGTGTGTGTGTGTGTGTGTGTGTGTGTGTGTGTGTGTGTGTGTGTGTGTGTGTGTGTGTGTGTGTGTGTGTGTGTGTGTGTGTGTGTGTGTGTGTGTGTGTGTGTGTGTGTGTGTGTGTGTGTGTGTGTGTGTGTGTGTGTGTGTGTGTGTGTGTGTGTGTGTGTGTGTGTGTGTGTGTGTGTGTGTGTGTGTGTGTGTGTGTGTGTGTGTGTGTGTGTGTGTGTGTGTGTGTGTGTGTTGTGTGTGTGTGTGTGTGTGTGTGTGTGTGTGTGTGTGTGTGTGTGTGTGTGTGTGTGTGTGTGTGTGTGTGTGTGTGTGTGTGTGTGTGTGTGTGTGTGTGTGTGTGTGTGTGTGTGTGTGTGTGTGTGTGTGTGTGTGTGTGTGTGTGTGTGTGTGTGTGTGTGTGTGTGTGTGTGTGTGTGTGTGTGTGTGTGTGTGTGTGTGTGTGTGTGTGTGTGTGTGTGTGTGTGTGTGTGTGTGTGTGTGTGTGTGTGTGGTGTGTGTGTGTGTGTGTGTGTGTGTGTGTGTGTGTGTGTGTGTGTGTGTGTGTGTGTGTGTGTGTGTGTGTGTGTGTGTGTGTGTGTGTGTGTGTGTGTGTGTGTGTGTGTGTGTGTGTGTGTGTGTGTGTGTGTGTGTGTGTGTGTGTGTGTGTGTGTGTGTGTGTGTGTGTGTGTGTGTGTGTGTGGTGTGTGTGTGTGTGTGTGTGTGTGTGTGTGTGTGTGTGTGTGTGTGTGTGTGTGTGTGTGGTGTGTGTGTGTGTGTGTGTGTGTGTGTGTGTGTGTGTGTGTGTGTGTGTGTGTGTGTGTGTGTGTGTGTGTGTGTGTGTGTGTGTGTGTGTGTGTGTGTGTGTGTGTGTGTGTGTGTGTGTGTGTGTGTGTGTGTGTGTGTGTGTGTGTGTGTGTGTGTGTGTGTGTGTGTGTGTGTGTGTGTGGTGTGTGTGTGTGTGTGTGTGTGTGTGTGTGTGTGTGTAATATGAGTAAGGTATTAAATTTTAGTTCATGTGAAACCTAACCATTTATATTTCCAATTGCTTACAATTCCATTTCGAAGTAAAGCTGTTTACCTGGCTGACAACGGCTAATGCCATCCTCGTCCACTCATTTGGATACATATATTGAAAATGACACTGTTTTTGTTGCCACGAAATAAAAGCCTACAGAATATCGTACCTGCAATCAAGGTAGATATCTCAGTTTATATTGATATTCAATAAAGTATACTTTATAATTTGAAAATTTCAAGTGGAATTATATGGTTTGACACGGGGAATAAGTAATCAGTATTTCTAAGTCTTATGACTATCATCTAAGTTTTTTTTAATCACTCCGCGTTAGATCTCTGCAACAGAGATGAATATGATAATCATTTACTATAGCCGTGTTTCAACTAGAAGAAAAATCATCAGATAGGAAGAACAAATTTACAATTTAGAATTTAATTTTTTTATTTTTTATTAATCTATCAAAATTCAATATGTGAGAAAACTGTACTTTTCAAGTTTTGTACGTTACCTTTGAGACGAAGAAAATAGTGGAGATATATTACATAATTATGGTATATGTCTATTTCACATGCATAAAAATAACGTCTTCTTAGAGATTTAAGAAGTTATCGACTTTAAGGTCAGACCTAAAAGATGATTCATTGTTTTCGTATAGTGTTTTATGGCTAAACCCAGTCACCCCAATAATATACGTGCTTACCTACTCGGACGAGAGCACGTCTTGATTCCGACCCACTGACTGACGAGTAACACTTCCTCAGCAATGTTTACGGACTCTGATTCAGGTTGCTTATGGGCACCTAACTAGCTAGTTACATTTATGCTTCCTTCCACTGCCTGACAATAAAATCATATTTCTCATTCCCGAATACAAATACGGACCAGGTAAACCACTGTTAAAGCCTGGACAGGGGCAGGGGCCGCTCAGAAACGCCATTTTAATTTTGAAACTATTACGTGGAACACTTAAAATTGAAATGACTGTATTTTCAATTAATTTAATCTTTTCGTATTCTTATTTTTAATACGTAATTATTACCTTTTTTAATTCTATAAAATGTAGCATAGTTTCAATTTTAAAATTCTAATAGTAATAAACCCCATAAAATATCTATTCTTCGACGGGCTGCCTGTTTTGTACTAAATATACAATTTCATGCATTGCAAATTAACATATTATTAATACTATGAGCTAATATGTCTGCAGCAGAATGTTTGGAATGTTTAATCATCATGGATGCAAATCTCCTTTTGTGCTGTGAGGGTGGACTGTCTATATCTGACACCTGTGATGCATATTGATTATGTAATAAGCATCTCTCATGAACGAAACTAATTTTAAATTTTAAATTAAAGATGTAATAACACGTAAACTCTAGAAACATCTTCATGAATACCTATTACCTTAATCCAATACAATATTTTAAGGCTATATCACATTCGTACACTTTGGTCTTAAATATGCAGACCCATAAAATCAAAAAATGAGTTAGTTAAATCTATAACATTGTTACGAAATTGTATACATTGTTATTTAAATGTATATAAATTTATAAATTAAAACAGTATTAGTAATAAAGTTGTCATTACATTGTTTGTGATGCAATACAGTAACGATTAATCTATACTTAAAGAGCTTGAAAGTACTCATTTTAAATAATATATGTATAAAACTTTATGTTATATACAAGCAATTTACAGCATGTAAATAAATTAAGACTTTTAAGTATTTACATAAAATATGACGGATGTTTTAATTAAGTAAAATATAACAAGTTAATAATAAGTATATAAAAAAGGAATACCATTTTTATTTTATAAAACGTGAAATTCCTACAAGTGTGTTCTACATAGTGTTATATACAAGAATCGTATCCTTATCTTATGTTTTATTTTAATACACCTAATTTTTAAGTAGCCAAAATGACTACTTTCAATGCGAAAGATTTTTTGCGAAGATGTAAAAATTGTGGTTTTTTCCTGTTTGAGGCGTCCTTTATTATCTTAAAGGCGTTTTGTTTATGTAATAATTAACATAACTAAAAAAATATACTACACTTTATATTACTTCTAAAAGTAAGTATTTTGACGTGTACTTTTCTGTTTTACCTGAGCAATTGTTATGTAGAACTGATCACTCTACATAACGAAATTCTACATCCAAATGAAGAAGCGCGCATTCATTGTTGCTGCAATAACAGAACGGTCACTGATTAGACGCCAATCAGCTGTTCAAATAAAGGAGTTAGGCTAAGGTGAGCCATTACCATGCCATTGATATTTTGTCGCTTGCGTATGTCAGTTAGTAAAATTTCAGTATAATAATTTTGTCTTTACAGAATTAAATATCTACGGTAAACTAAGCCTTGGGCCTCGTAGTAAGATTGTCAAGTCCTGTCGATAAACGTAGGAAATTAATACGTTATCTGTAATAAATTAATACTAATCTAGTCTTTTAATAGTTCACGGAGATAAATAGTTGTAAATACGTGTTCATAGTGTCAAATACTGTATCCACAAATTGTTTCTGTAAATTGTACATGATTAGGCCGAGATATTATCTCGTAACAATTGCATCGTCTCTCATAAATTTCCTTACTAAACTTGTTAACTGTTGTATAAATAATTGAATCGGTAACTTTATGTCCTAATGTTTGTATATTATTTAGTTTTACTCAGAATAATGTAAAGGCAGTTGTCATGAAATTTATACCTACCATTGCCGTGAAAGTGCATACATTAATGCATTATGTTAATACCTCAATACACTTTACTATAATTATTGTAATTAATTAGTTTAAGTAAGAACAAACGTAATTAATTTTTCTGTGTCAGAATAATTATGCTTTGTGTTTAAGACCAATATTGTATATCATTGTAATTGGCAGATTCTGCGCTTTTTTAATGTACTTATGTTTATACATTAAACGTTTCTTTACATTTTACTGGCCGCTGTAAGCTAAATACGAGTATGTTAGACACACCAACAATAGTGACAGATGTTGCTGTTTTAGTCAGCTGGTTTCTTTTAAGTTAAGTTTGACATTGTTTTCATGATTGATTATAAGTTTTTTTTACTGATTTGAATGAGCGGCAGAAAATGAATAAAACTGACTTTATGAAATTAAAGTTTCAATATTGGATTGCACGGACGATACAATCGACGGCTCGTGTGTGTGTTTTGGGTCCGCCCAGTTGGTGAGTAGACTTTACACTACTTATTCCATCGTGCTCCCCTGGGAGGTCGGACTAACTCCGTCAATGTCATTGTGGAGCCTCTACCTATCGGACTAGGCCTGAATAACTGCATCAGGGTGGATCCAGTTTCGAACTTTGACAAATGGGACTCAACTTGAATTTAATGTCTAGCCATTATGTATTCATGTGAATTAATGTTTTGTAATTTTGTAGTTCAGGAATATGGTCATCATGATTTTGGCCACTGTAATTTTGTATTAGTAATCGGAGCGCTCCGACCGTAATAATTTTTCGTAATTTTATTTCAATTGGCCAACGAGTTAAGTTTAAGTTAAGTTAAATAATATTTGTTTATTTAGTTTAAGACCTTAGCACTGTGAGAGAAATAGGCAATACAGAATGAAATATGTGAAATATGGGTTTTAATTTCTAATTGCCTGATATTTAATTAGAGACCTTGCAACTTACTATTAGAAAATAATCAACCGAAATCTGTGGCTAATTTAAGTACCTAAGGCTTAGTGTCGTAAACCTAATAGTTCTTGCGTGCATGGTAGTGGTCTCGATTGAGCATACCTGAGGGCAGGAAACTGTTCCTTGTTGGAGACCTGCGACTATCACACCCCATCAACAAGGTGGCGCCCTTATTACCGAGCAAACCGTAACCATCTGGGTATCCGTCAATCTTAGTAGTCCTCTGTCACTGCGCAAGAACTTGGTTGTCCTGGCGCTCTACCAATACTCACGCCCTTCTCCACTGAGCGAGGCCGACAATATTGCTAACCCGCGAGGAGGGGTGGCAGTATGTAATATTTCAGTGCCTCAGAAACTAAAGCAGTTCTCTAAATGCCGTGTCTCTTGAAACCAAATATAATCTAATACCAGTAACTGTTGACCGACACAAATTAATTTCCTTATAAGGACAATTGATAATGTTTATAATTTAAAGTACTATTAAAGATTATAAAGTAAAATTTTAACATGATAAGTAACTTACATAATACATTAAAATCTTGTATAAATAGGTATATTAGATTTATTAATTAAAATACACTATTTAATTTGAACATATGTACTTTTAATGAAGCAAATGTAAATTTAGCAACCGTACAATGTGCAATAACGCTGGAAGTGAGTTACACTGAATTCTATGATCGAGGAATAATTGGAGTTTGGTGAACTATGTATTTGGCTTTGTTGAGGCATAACTGCGATGTCAGATGATCGTGCCTTGAATGTCATCGCGTCTTACGCGTGACAAGAATCCACTCTGACTTTTTATTAAACGATTACAGATTACAATAAAAGGTATTCTATTTCCTTGAATAAAAGTTTTACATTTATTTTCAAAGAACTATTACCTTTTATTTTGTATAAGCGTAGTTTATATTAGACTTTAAACAATGGCGAACATTTAACCGTTTACAAATAAAAAATAAATTATTTCAAAACTTTTTAAAGAATCCAAAACTTTTCTGAAATTAAAAGTTACTCTGCAAGAACTAAAAAACTGGACCATTTTAATTTTATATTTAAGATTTATTATCTGAAGGACTTCAATTTCATGAGAAGAGCTCTAAAGCAGTCGGGTTTTAAAGTTAGATTAAAAGATTTATAGTCTTTTATATTGTAGTTTATGTTCCACTTAAGTTTATAGTGAAAAAAGAATGATCTAATATAATCTTTCACATAAAACTTAATTCATTGCAAAAGTTCTTTTAAGAATCCAATACTTTCTTAAATCAAAATATTACTCTGAAAGATTTAAAAATCTTTGTAATGGGATAGGTGTAAGATAATGGACCAAATTGTATTTTTTTTTCAAAAATTTGTTCAAAGCACTTATATATTACGGACGGGCTCTATAGGTGTGGGTTCATTGTGACCTTGCCGCAACCCAGTTTTGTTGCTACTTACGGTACAATTATATAGCCCCGCTGTAGTCTGCACATGACTTTTTATAAAACGATTATAGATTAAAATAAAAGGTATTCTATTTCCCTGAATAAAAGTTTAAGTTAAGTTAAATAATATTTGTTTATTTAGTTTAAGACCTTAGCACTGTGAGAGAAATAGGCAATACAGAATGAAATATGTGAAATATGGGTTTTAATTTCTAATTGCCTGATATTTAATTAGAGACCTTGCAACTTACTATTAGAAAATAATCAACCGAAATCTGTGGCTAATTTAAGTACCTAAGGCTTAGTGTCGTAAACCTAATAGTTCTTGCGTGCATGGTAGTGGTCTCGATTGAGCATACCTGAGGGCAGGAAACTGTTCCTTGTTGGAGACCTGCGACTATCACACCCCATCAACAAGGTGGCGCCCTTATTACCGAGCAAACCGTAACCATCTGGGTATCCGTCAATCTTAGTAGTCCTCTGTCACTGCGCAAGAACTTGGTTGTCCTGGCGCTCTACCAATACTCACGCCCTTCTCCACTGAGCGAGGCCGACAATATTGCTAACCCGCGAGGAGGGGTGGCAAACTGGCGCCCAACGCGGGGCCCCTTGTGTTAGCACCTGACTTTCACAGAATATAAAATTGTATTGAACTTGTAGTGTAAATATTTTTGAAAGATAGTATTTAGTATTTTTGTTGTTTGTTAGTATTGGGAAACACTGGTAATGTCTTGTTAATGGTTATGTGTTAAATTTTGCTAGTGTTCATGATCTTAAGTTAAATATTGGAAAAATACCTCTTTGCGAAACATAAAATAAATAATTTTGTTTTGATTTGAACTTTCCCCGGTATGACAAACTGAGGATGATGTGAACTTACATAATCGTTGGTTGCATTCTAGTGTTGTTATTTGGTTGGAAAGAACTGCATTTTTAGGATTGGCTAAAAATTAGTGCGAGGTGATATTTCCATGTTGGCTGTATGAATTATTCTGGTTATCTGGCGAATTTTTAGTATCCTACCTCACGATGAATGCGTATCATCTTCGTAAGACTGAGGTTATCTACGAACTTAAAATTAGGAATGTTGATACCGATGGCAACGCTAGTGAACTGAGGAAGCGTCTGACTCAATGTTTTTCGGCTGATACCCAGGTTGATGAAACCGTTGTAAACTCTTTGGATGCCGATGCGGAATTGGAGGAATGCGAAGGGAAGTACCAGGACTTATCTTCGCTAGTGATTGATTACGAAGGCACGAATAATGACAACGAGTTTCATCGTATTGTGGCTCGTCTTTGGCATCTGTATCTCCGAGTGGAGAGAATTCCGATTGGGGCATCTTCTGATAGTGAGCAAGCGGAAAGTAAGGAAAAGTTGCTGAGTAGAAGTAAGGAGCTATTGGATTCTTTTAGAGGGACTTCTGATTCGAAGAACCAACCGGATCCCAGGACATCGGCAGGTGGTTTTCAACAGCTTCAACTACCAGAGGATGGAGCGCAAGAAACTAATTTTGAACTGCCCAAAACTTTAGAGTTGGCATTTAAACCAAATAAAACCACTGAAGACGACGAGAACCTGGCGACAGAAAGGAATCTTCTAGAGGAATGGCGGAATAGGGAAGAAAGAAAACTACAACAGGAAAGGCGTCACCAAGAGGATTTGAGAGGTCAAGAAAGAAGAGGACCTCCAGAGGACGACTACCTTCCCAGATTTTCACTAACTCGAAACGACACAGGCGCTAGTTCCCGGCCCAGATATGTCCCAGTCTACAAGTGGGGGCTAAAGTTTGACAACTCCGGACCAAGTATCGCTGCATTTCTTGAGAGAGTAGAAGAACTTCGTCGGGCAAGAGGAGTCACACATCAAGAGCTATATGAGTCTGCGGTTGATTTATTTGCCGGATCAGCGCTTGTCTGGTACCGTGCTGTGTCTATTCGGATTCAGTCATGGCATCAGTTGACGAGGGAGCTCAAAGAAGTCTTTCAGCCTGCGGATTATGACATAAGACTTCATCAGGAAATATTTAATCGGCTGCAGGGAGATAATGAGCCGATAGATCTGTATATAGCCGCTATGGAGGGTTTATATGGAAGATTAGCAGTAGCTGTTCCTGAACCTACTCGCTTAGCACAGATCTATAATAACCTGCACCCTCAGCTGCAAGATCGATTGGCACTTTGCAGCATTCAAACTCTTGAACAGTTGCGATCCATGGGACGTAGAGTTGAAGCGGGCCGACTCAGTATGGTTAAAAAGTATTTATTGATTTTCAAAGAATTATAACCTTTTATTTTGTATAAAAATAGTTTATATTAGACTTAAAACAATAGTGAACATTTAACCGTTTACAACGAAAAATAAAATATTAAACCTATTTTAAAGAATCCAAAACTTTACTGAAATTAAAATTTACTCTGCAAGGAGTAAAACAACTTGACGATTTTGTAAGCGGGAAGTTCCAGATAAATTAATCTTATATTTGAAGCATCATTATCTAAAGGACTTCAATATCACGATATGAGTTTTAAAACAGTCGGTTTTGAAGTTATGTTCAAGGATTTATAGCGTATTATATTGCAATTTATATTCCACTTAAGTTGATAGTGAAAAAAGGATGTTTTAATTTAATCTTTCACATATAAGTTAATTCATTACAAACATTTTCAAGAACCCAATACTGTCAGACCATTACTCTGAAAGGTTTAAACAATCTTTGTAAGGGGAAAGGTTTAAGATAATGGACCAAATTCAATGTTATCTTTAAAGATTTTTCAAAGCACATATATTACTGGACGGGCTTTAAAGAAGTGTGTTCATTTTGACCTTGCCGAAACCCATGTTTTGGTGCTTCTTACCTTACAACCGTGTAGCCCCCTGTTATCTGCAGATAAATGTTGATTTATTTTGTGCATATAACATGATTCAATTCCACTTTTTAATAAATTATGTGACTATTGCGAGAATCCCAATTAATTAGTTTAAATTTCAAATATACAAAATTTCGTTGCGTATGCTGGCATTAATATGTTTAATAAACATTTTACTTTGTTTTAAAACAATACACAAACATTTTGAAATGTTTCATCTTATTAGCATATTATTTGCTAGTTTAGTGTTTCATATTTTTGTAATGTCTAAAAATGTAAAGTTTTCTGCTAAATATGGTATGTTTAAGTTAATAATTCAAGAAAATAATATGGTATATGAAAATAAAAAATTATAACACAGGTTTATTTCTTTAAATCATTCATTTACATCTAAGCATCTTTGGGAAACGCTCTATTGGTATTATAATAGTTATGTATAATCTTGTGCGATTGACACTGCAGTCATTAGGATCTCTAGGCTCAGAGACACATTTCATTACTACCATTTGATCGGTCATAGACGTAGAAACTAGGGTGTTCTATTTTATTCATTCAAAGCCTTAAAACCGAGTTAAGGTAAACTCTTAGCGAAAAGTAATTACTTTCTATTAACAAGTACTGGGGAATACCCTAATAACACATAATACACTCGTATTTTAATATGCAACTTAATTAATCTAGCATTGTTTATTATTTATAAATGCAGTCAACATCAGTTAGATATACAGGCTGTAATATTAACTAGACGTATCGTGTCTTGCACCAAAGACTAGATATTACACCAAAATAATTACATATAAATGATTCATTAGATTAGGAGCTGCCAGAGGAGGATGTGTAAATTAGATCCGAGGTCGGGTATGAATTATGCATGTATTTAATACATGACAGGAGTACTTAAGCTCTCTCTTCCATAATAATTGAGATTTATTGTTTGACTAAAACTACCTTTAATCGCCCTGCTGGGAATTCTTGTTAAACTTTCAGCCATTAGAATGTTATGGTAAAATATATGGCTTTGTTAAAAATATGGATTATTGAAATACAATAAGTTATGTAGGTTATCTAAGACTAATTATATTTGATAAATTAACTATATGAAAAATCAAGCATTACTTTATGATTTAATACAATAAGTTGTACCGTAAATTAGTTAATTAAATTTCATACAATGTAAATTTCGCAACCTAATCAGCCAGTATAATATAATATTATTTTACATCCAATGTTCCGGAACTAAATTATTGGGCGGAGTAACTACCTAATTGGCACGCGTATGAATTTTTTCTTCTAACCCTTTGTAGCAGCCCAACTACGTAACCCATCAGACCTCGCGCGCTTTGTCCGTAAGTAAAAATTTATCTTTTCGTATTATTAAATTAGCCCTTTGATGCCAAACGTATAAAATGAATGTAACGTAAAGTAAAGATGTAAAATAGTAAAGTAACTTACCCTTGAAGATATTTGCTTGATTGAGATAGATAAAGGTTGTGGCGTCGTCCTTATTGGCGACGAGCACGTTGTTATAAATAGTAATTTGTATCATTAAATGGCTAATACCGTCGCGAATTTGTTTTAGGCGAGTTTACGTAGCTGATGTATCTCACGTGTTGTTTGAATAGATGGCTACCACTTCCTAACTTCAACTCCTCTTCAAGAAATAACCGTTCTTAGACTACAGCTTCAATGTCTCGTGCCAAGACGCCGACACCCGGGTTGTGAGTCTACCTATTGCGAAGGGAAGTGAAATATTATTGTTTTGTAAAGTAATACGTCGTACGCATAATTCAATAGAACATTGGATATCTTAGGCCCACCTAGAAGATATACTTTTTAGTTATTATATTCTAATTGGCAGCAACGTGGCATTACATAACTTTTCCTTTACCATCTAAAAGTGGTGCTTTTAAGTTTTCGTAATTAAACTGAACTTAATAAGTAAACTTTGTATTTCTAGTATTTATTTACTACGACCTCAGAAGTCACCACCCCCATGTGTTTATCGTCATACGGTACACATATTTATTGCGCCAATCTGCTAATGATGTGCCTACTCTGCCATCAACTGGGTGAAAACTGAGTGAAAACGCCACGATGCCTGCCATTAAAATAGAATATTTGTCTAAAGATGAGTTGGTATTTGAACTGATATCTAGAGGTATTAAATTAAAATAGTGACAGTACAGTAAATGAACTCAGAAAGTCCTTAAGACAGTGTTTGAGAAACAGAATATTTTACCTACTCCTAGTAGCCTATTAAAAATAGATCACAATCAGGAAATAAAACTTCTCAGTGAAAAAGTGATATTATTAGAACATGGGTGCAGTGAATTGAACAGTGCTAGTTCACCTTTAGAAAATCACCAAATTCCAAGAAAAGGGTAAACATTTAATAAACCGTTTATTTTTTAGACAACCAGCTAGAACTAAGTTCTGTACATAGTGAAACTTTATCAGCTTTAAAAGTGTAGGCTAGTAAATGTTTGAACAACAGTTAGCTAAAAAAACTTGCTACCTACAGTGAAACCTAGAACAGCTTAAAGTGCTAGAAGCCAATTTAAATGAATCATTAGAACAAGATGAGGCTATGGAACAGGCAGTGAAAGAACAAATAGGCCCTATTTCTGTACAACCACCAACAATATCACAGCCTACCGCCAGTACCCCCACTTTGCCTATAATGCCTATTTATAATGCCAAACAAAGATTGTATTAGTCAACCTATGTCTGGTTTAAATATGTTTAATAAGTTAAACAACCCTGTAGAATGTTATTTACAAAATTTTACAGTAACAAATGGCTTAGTAGTACCTGAGCTAATAAACTTTTTGAAAACTTTGTTAAAACTAAAATGTGAAAACTAGCCTATCAGAAAATGAAATTTTAGCATTGTTACCCATGTTTATGCAAAAGGTCCACTTTTAGCCAAAATAATACAGTGTAAGTCTGTCATGCCAAATGTCAACTATCTACACAGGGAATTAATTAGTGCTTTTATCCCTGTAGGCCTAATTGAAAGACTGAGACTAGATTTAGTTTATAGGCCACAAAGGTTTGATGAGCCACTGTATGAATACATCTATGACATCAAAGAGCTCAGTCAAGTTTTATTGTGTAACATAAGTGAACAGGACTTGGTAACTTGTATAAAAAGAGGTATTAAGCCTACAGATAGAAATAAGTTGATTTTTGAAAACAATCCCATTTGTTTTACAGATTTGGAAAAATTGTGTATAGCTAGTAACAATATAACCTTTAATGATAACTTAAGGGACAATTTAAGTAAGACATATGTTAACAACATGTATCCACCACATGTTGAACTTAGGAATAGTAGGCCTACTATTAAAAACCCAAAGTTATGTTTCAATTGTAATAGGCCTAGCCACTTAGCAAAAAAACTGTTTTAGCAATCCAAAAAACTAGTTGGTAGGGGAGTGGTATTACACACAACACCTAAAAATATCTCTCCCCGGTTTCATAAGTTTAAGAATAATAATTTTATAAATAGTAATACAGTAAGAAAAGAAAAACACTATTTTATGAGAGTCTATGGTAAGGTAATTAAAAATTGGAGTAAATTAAATATAGAAAACCTAATTTAAGACTAAAATGTTAGACAGTGTAACAATATGCCTTTAATTGAAGCTATAGTGGGTAAAAATGTAAAAACAAACTGCTTATTAGATACTGGTGCTACAAAGAGATATAATTAGTAAAGAATTTTATGATAGCCTATTGTTGAATAAAAATGTTTCTAAATTAATGAAGTCAGATGATAGAATGTTTGCTGCAAATAACACTGGAAATAACATGTTTTGGTTACTGTTATGCTAAGATAAAAATTTCTAAATTTTGTTGGAAAGTAAAATTTATTGTATTGGATAATTTAAAATGGGACATTGTATTGGGAAAACCCATTTATATCTAATAGCAAATTAATTTTAGATCTTGATGGAGATTCATGTTATTTTAAATTCATTGTAATGAGAAAATAACTATTGTCAGACAACAGCCTTTTGAACATGAAGTAAACAGCATTGATGTAAAAAATAGGGTGCACTAGAGGTGAGGCTGAGATACAAAACCTTATAGGGGATTTTCCAAATGTTTTTAATCCAAAATTAGGAGAAAAAGCTCTAGATTTTGGAAGTTAGATTAGTTCTAAATGACCCCACACCTGTAAATATTAGGCCCTTAATTTTATGAGCCCTCCTACTGTAAATAAGATGAAAACAATAATACAGGATTGGTTGGACCATGGAATAATTGAACCCAGTACTTCAGCCTACTCCAGGTCCAGCCTTTTTAACCAAAAAGGACAGACTTGTAGTCAATTATACGAATTAAATAAAAAGTTACAGGAAAATTGATTTTCCCATTGGTGATTTAAATAATTATTATCAACATCTTAGTGGAGCCAAATATTTTTCAATAATAGATTTAAGAAAAAGTTTTTTGCAATGTCCATTATCACCTGATAGTCAAGATTCTTACCTCATTTAGCACCTATATTTGGTAAATATAAATTTAAACGAGTACCCTTTTGGTTTACATGTTGGTAGTGCTGTATTGTCCGCCTATCTGGGATAAAGTCCTAGACAATATAAAAATTTAAATATGTGATAAATTTTTGTGATGATATCTTAGTGTACAGTAAAGACCTTGATTCGCATTTAGTACATGTCAGAGAGATTGTAAATAGACTAAGCAAAAACACGGCTTAACGGCAAACCTAGAGAAAGCAAAGTTTTTGTTTTGAGGAAATCTCCTTTTTGGGGAACTTAATAAAAAATAATACAGTAACTATAGATCCCGAGCGAACAAGGAGTATAAGAGAATTTATGCCGCCTAAGAACGCCAAACAAAATTTCACAGTTTTTAGGTATGACCAATTTCTTTTCAAAATTTATAAATAATTATGCCGAATTATGTAATCCTTTAAAATCGTTTAAGAAGGAAAAACGCTAAATTTGTTTGGACAAGTGAATGTCAAGATTCGTTTGTAAAGTTAAAAGAAGCTATAATGAATCCTCCTGTACTCCAGTTAGCCGATTTTTCAAAGCAATTTATAGTAATGACAGATGCTAGTGGAATAGCCGCAGGTGGTTGTTTGTTACAGGAAAACGAACCAAAATGAATTAATGCCAATAGCCTATTACTCTAGGAAATTTACTGATGCCGAATTAAAATATACTGTTTATGAAAAAGAAGCTTTGAGTGCACTAATTTGCATAGAAAAATGGCACGAATTTTTAGAAGTAAGAACCTTTAAATTAATAAACTGATAACCAAGCTTTATCCTATGTCCTCAATCACAAAAGGAAGGTAGGAAGACTTGCCCGGTGGATCGAGAGGATTTTGAATTTGCCATTTGATGTGGAATTTAAAAGTTCCACCGATAATGCGCTGGCAGACGCCCTTTCACGTATGTTTGAGGGCGAGTCGACGGGAACAGCTGATCCGAGCCCCAGTGACTGCCGGAACGTTCCAGACCAGGATAAAAATAGATTATCGATTTCCTTCTGCCATTCAAACTCCTCCCGAAGGCAAACATGTAAACGAACATCTAATGTAAAGCCTAAAATGCAGATAAATAATAAGTGCAATAACAAGGATAATTTGTGGTTGTTAATTAATGATTTGCCATTAGCGTTTAAAGATTTAGAAAAATATCAACTTCAAGATAAAGAAAACTCAGCGAATCATCATTCAATCTGTAAAAAGCAATAGTAACAATTTATGTTTATTTTATAAAAAAACAATTTACTGATGTACAAAAGGAATGTAAAAAGTAAGAGTAAGATATTTTTGCCTGTACAGTTAATTGATTTAGTATATGAATTCTTCCACAGTTCTTTAATAGGAGGTCATTTAGGCATTGCTAGAACGCAAAGAAAAATTAATCAGTACTTTTATAGACCTGATTTAGACGAAATTATAAAGGCAAAAAGTCAAAGAATGTAATGTTTGTAAAATGAGTAAAGTGTGCCAAAGAAAATATGAAGGCGAATTAGTATCTGTGCATTAAGAACAATATGGATTGTTTATTCATAGATCTTTTAGGGTCCCTTAGTGAGAACTAGAAACAGCAATGTATATTTACTTGTAGTTGTAGATGCCGCCAGTAAATTTCTGTGGCTAATCCCTTTGAGGGAATGTAAGAGTGCTGAAATATGTAATAAATTAGACCGCATAATTTTTAACAACTTTTCTGTACCTAAAATAATAGTGTCAGACAATGCCGCATATTTTACATCACTATATTTTAAGAAGTTTCTTATTTAAGAATTTTATTGAACACCGTAGACTAGCGCCTTACAGGGCTAATGGAAATCAATCAGAAAGGCATATTAGAAACATATCTACATTATTACGTAGTTTCTATCATAACTGTCATAGTAATTGGGATAATGACCTAGGCTATATACAATTAAGTTTAAACACCGCCCATAATGAAAAGCACTGGTTTTGCTGCCTTTGATTTAATGTTTAATCATTCCTGTAATAATGCTTTATCTAATTTATGGAAGCTAAATGATCTAATTGGTGAGAATTTGTCCAAGGAAACTGTTGTAAACAATTTAAAGAGAGCTGTGGTCAATGTAAAAAGGAGTATAGCACATAACAGTAATAGACAAAAGTACTCAGAGCAAAATGTAAAACATCCCTTTAAGTTTGCATTCCTTAGTATGGATAAGAACCCACTATTTAAGCAATAAGGTAGAAAAGTTTTGTGCAAAATTAGCACCAAAATATGTAGGAATTTTTATAGAATTCTATATTTTTTAAGCCCTGTAACTTGTATTGTACAACACACTGAAAATGTTTTGAATGTAAAAAAGGTTCATATTGTAGATTTAAAATTAAATTAAGACCTGTTCTGTATAAAAAAAAAACTTTGTAGCATCCCTAGCTTAAGGAACCACTTGCTGCCAAATTTAAAAGATAAGATAAAATCAGGAAGTTAATTGTTTAGTGAATTCTTAACGAATGTTTCAATGGAAATAAAATATAGAAAAAGAGTTTGTAGGTAGACTTTGTATAAAGAAATGAGACAGAGTTGATCCTGTTTGTAATATAGGAAACAAATATGAAAAGTTGTGTCTGTCTTTTGTATGTATGTCAAAATATTGAAGTTTGAATTTTGTGGATATATTTGAAGTGTTAAAATTCATGTAGATGTAAGATGTATAGGATGTTGTATGTAAATATGTATATTAAGAGTGATGAGTAGTAATAAGAAATGTGAGACTTAGCTTCTCGTGAGGGGGACGTTTCATTCCAAAGTATTCGATCCATATTGGTAACTTGTCCGCAAGTCTCAGGGTATTTAATGGCAAAACACTATACACAAAACACTGGTATGAATGCAAAAAAGAAGTATGAATGTGGCGCCTATATAACAAAACACTACACTACACTTGTTCACGATTTAATCGCCTTAAATGTCCTTATTCTTGCAACGACCCGCAAATTCTAAAACGCTGCAACGTGCTCTGCATGAAAATAGTTTGCCTAAATTGATTTTTCTATTTTTTGGTCCCTAAGCGAGCAGTCATAGAACTGCATTGGCATGCGATCTAGCGGATTTCATAGGAAACTTTTGAAACCCCGCGCTATCGTATTGTTATGGTTGAATTTGAATTTATGTAATGAATAAAAGGTTGAATTAAGTTTGTTATTTAGAATATGTTTAAAGTAAAGCGACTAATTAGGTTGCGAAATCAAAACAGGGGGGATATTCTGTACCGTAAATTAGTTAATTAAATTTCATACAATGTAATTTCGCAACCTAATCAGCCAGTATAATATAATATTATTTTTACATCCAATGTTTCCGGAACTAAATTATTGGGCGGAGTAACTACCTAATTGGCACGCGTATGAATTTTTTCTTCTAACCCTTTGTAGCAGCCCAACTACGTAAACCCATCAGACCTCGCGCGCTTTGTCCGTAAGTAAAATTTATCTTTTCGTATTATTAAATTAGCCCTTTGATTGCCAAACGTATAAAATGAATGTAACGTAAAGTAAAGATGTAAATAGTAAAGTAACTTACCCTTGAAGATATTTGCTTGGTTGAGATAGATAAAGGTTGTGGCGTCGTCCTTATGGCGACGAGCACGTTGTTATAAATAGTAATTTGTATCATTTAAATGGCTAATACCGTCGCGAATTTGTTTTAGGCGAGTTTACGTAGCTGATGTATCTCACGTGTTGTTTGAATAGATGGCTACCACTTCCTAACTTCAACTCCTCTTCAAGAAATAACCGTTCTTAGACTACAGCTTCAATGTCTCGTGCCAAGACGCCGACACCCGGGTTGTGAGTCTACCTATTGCGAAGGGAAGTGAAATATTATTGTTTTGTAAAGTAATACGTCGTACGCATAATTCAATAGAACATTGGATATCTTAGGCCCACCTAGAAGATATACTTTTTTAGTTATTATATTCTAATTGGCAGCAACGTGGCATTACATAACTTTTTCCTTTACCATCTAAAAGTGGTGCTTTTAAGTTTTCGTAATTAAACTGAACTTATAAGTAAACTTTGTATTTCTAGTATTTATTACTACGACCTCAGAAGTCACCACCCCCATGTGTTATCGTCATACGGTACAAAGTACTATTGGAATTAAACAAATTGTTTGCAATTATTACTTTTGTTCAGTTACATCAATTAATATTCATTTACATAAATTAAGTATTGTGCTGTGTTAATTTGTACGTAATAGGCCGAAGTATATAAAGTATATAGGCCGAGGTTTGCGTTATATTTAAGAATAAAAGAGGCCATATTTTAAAACACTTAATAAAATATAATCTTTTCTGTCTATCATGTTATTTTTAGTTTATATTATATCCTGAAAAGATCTTCAATAAATTGACATGTAATCTGAACATGTAATAAATTCATAAATTTGAACTAAAATCTGTTGCAATTTTTTATATTGTGTAAAACTGAATTATCATTTAACATTTTTGGATGTAAACTCAATATGTGGATTGTGTTATTTTAATTCATTTTCCCAGAAAAGAGCAAAATGAACAAATAGTTTTTTTAATGTAGTTTCTTAATATTTTGATAGTATTTAATAGTCTTTTGAGCCAGTAGCTGAAACAATCTTATCTAGTGTGGCCTGAACGGAAAATTACAGTCCGGAAAGCAATAGGACTGATTTTCTTTCGCCGCGACTGTACTTCGGAGCGTGCGCGCACCGACTGGATTCGGTATAGGGCGTTCCTAGCTAACGAACAAGCGGCTGGTCAGTTGTCTCCGAGCACCTGGAGAGTCAGGACAGGCATTTTCGCTTGACGTATTTCTGTGAGTGGTGCAAGCCGAAAATGCAGCGTTCGTTAGAGCAGAGGTACGCGATTAAATTCAGTGTGAAACTCGGTACCGGTATATCTGCGACAGAGACATTCGATATGATCAAGCAGGCTTACCCAGATGTTGCTTTATCAAGAAGTGGTGTGTTTTGGTGGCACCAGGCTTTTTTGGAGGGCCGGGAAGAGGTCGCTGATGGAGACCGTACTGGAAGACCTTCGACTTCGACAAACAATGACAATGTGACTCTTGTACGCAAAGTTTTGAACTCAGACCGTCGACTAAGTATTCGTTTAATTGCCCAGATTTTAAATTTACCGAAATCTGTGGTTCATGCTGTGACGGAGCATTTGAACATGCGCAGGGTGTGCACGAAGATGGTCCAAAAAGTGCTCACTGACGACCAGAAATTGCGGCGAGTGGAAGTGTGCCAAGAAAATTTGAGCACGTGTAGATCTTTGAGTATGATCCCGAGACAAAGAGGCAATCTTCCGAGTGGTACACGCTGGCGTCTCCTCGCCAAAATAGGAAAGAATGAGCAAATCCAAAGTGCTCATTGTCTCATTGACATCGAAGGGATCGTTCACCTTGAATTTGTTCCTCTTGGTCAAACCGTCAACGCCAAGTTTTACGTGGAAGTGCTCAAGAGACTCAAACAAAGGGTCAATCGGGTCCGACCATCGCAGCCAACTGGAAGTTGCACCACGAAAACGCCCTGGTTCACACCGCCTTTCTTGTGAACAGCTACCTGAACAAGGCCGGCATCCCAACTCTTTCACAACCACCCTACAGCCCAGATGTGGCCCCCCGTACTTTTTTTGTTTCCTCACCTGAAATGGCCGATGAAAGGCAAGGATTTTGAGACGACAGAGGGGATCCAAGCAGCACCGCTGCTCTCAAGGCTATTCCGGAGAATGCCTTCTGTGACGCCTTCAATGCTTGGAAATCGCGCTGGCAGCGCTGCATCGACGCAGAAGGAGCCTATTTTGAAAGTTTTTAAACAATTGTAACGATTGGCTCAATATTTTTTTTATCGATTCAGTCCTATTGCTTTCCGAACAAACCCTGTATTAAACATTTTACATTTAAAACATTTTGGTTGCCTATGTTTTAACCGATTAATTTGGGGTTTTAACCTTTGTGGACCAAAAATTACTCATAAATATTTTTATTACTTTGTTATATTATATTATTATATTTTTTCGGACCTATAAAAATAATGAGAACACTTTTATAGGTTTTTTACAGGTTAATGTTTAAACCCATGAACCGTCAACCGTTGGAAATGTTGTGAAAATCCATTTTGATGATATTTTGGTGTACAGTAGTTTTAACATATATTTATAGCAGTCTTAGCTTTCCATTATAAACTGTAGTAGTTAGTCTAAGGAAAGTAGAGTTTTGTACAAACTTAAAATGATCGTCATACCAGTATCCACAAAAAGTAATATTACATATTGAAATATTATTTAACATATGAGAATAATGCAAACAAAAAGCTCTTGTTTTAAATTCTAGTACCACATAACAATAAAGCCTGACAAATTATACATCAAGTATTGGGGCCACGGATAAGGGATTTTGCAAAGTTTGTACAAAGCCTGTAATGGTGAGTTATCGGTAGCACTTGTCTTGATCAAGCCACCGATTGTGATTTGTGAGGTCGAGTCCAGCTCGTCTGACTTCCTGGGGTTCCAAGAGCCGAGCCAATAAACTGCAATTATTCACTGTACTTGCAAATCGAAATGGAAATCTGATGTGCAATGTGCTGCTCCAGTAATATGTAAATCAAAGGAGATGGATATCATAAAATATTTGTTTTGAAAGAATTTAAATTTTTCGTATGGTTTTTATTTTTGGTTTTTTCCTAACACAAATCTAATTGTGGAAATTATCATACAAAACTTTATTTACACGTTAAACAAAGAACCAGTCAAATATTGGTTATTTTCATACAATTTTATTTTTTTATCATTTAATAAATTATAGTGGCGATTCATGTACATGATTATAAACTAAGTTTTCTGGCCCATACCGCGTAAAACATTGGTAACACGAATAAAATTTTGAAATATTGTGATCTTGCATTAGAGAGCCATACAAGCATAGCATCTTAGAACCAAATTGCACCATTTAAGCTTATAACCAGGTTTCAGGTGTCGAAATGGTTAAATAGGGATTATGCTTTTATCAAATTATTTTAAGACTAGATAGATAGATTTTTGACTGGCCTCTTGGCTTAAAGAATTAAAAATCAAACGTCAGGCATAAACAATCACTGCCAGACAACTATATAAAGTGACTGAAAGTTTAGGGATCAATAATACAAGAAATCTTGGTCACCTCTAACAATAGGCTGGAAGGAATCGATGGCTCTTTAGTCAGGGTAACCATTGCAGTTGCATAAATAATTGATTTTAGCGAATGCTCAGATGCTTCCAAGCGATAAATTTTTTAGGGCATTTCTAATAAACATGTAGCGAATGACGATAACACATGTGGTGGTGACTTCTGAGGTCGTAGTAATAAATACTCGAATTGCAAAGTTTACTTATAAGTTCAATTTAATTAATGAAACTTACAAAGCACCACTATTAGTTGGTAAATTAAATGTATGCCTTGCCACGTCGCTGCCAATTTGAGTACAAGAACTAAAAATGTATATCTGATAGGTGGGCCTAAAATATCCACTGTTCTATGGAATTATGCCTACGATATTTTACTTTATAAAACTTTAAGATTTTACCTCCCTTCGCAATATGTAGATTCACAAACCGGGCGTCGGCTTCTTGGCACGAGACATTGAAGCTGTAGTCTAAGGAGGGTTATTTCTAGTCGGTAATTACTAGAAGAGGGGTAGAAGTTATGAAAGTGGTAGCCATCTACTCAAATAATACGTGAGATCGCGGACATAGCGCGCGAGGTGAAATCGGTCACATAGTTGGGCTGCTACAAAGGGTTACAATAAAATATTCATACGCGTGCCAATTAGGTAGTTAGTCCGACGATAATTTAGTTCCGGAAGATTGGATAAAAAATAATACTAAGTTGTACTGGCTAACTAGGATGTGAATGTTGTATTATATAAAATGGAATAACTTACGGTACAAACATAAAGATTAAAATTAAAGTTAGACTCAAGTTATTAAAATATTTCTCAGTAAATTATTCCTAATTTTTAAGGATACAACTTATATTTACAGTGTATATACCAGCATTGGCCTATATAATCTCAAGATGTAGAGGACTTTACAAGACTTCGGCTACCCTCTGGAGTTCTTTGTATCCCTAATACTTATCTTAAGCTTAGAGTTTAGTTTTTGGCGTGCGATTAAATAAAATATAAATTTGAAGTGCTAGCACATACTCAAATTGGGTGGTCCAATAATGTCATAATACTAAAATCAGTTATAGTTTGTGAATCGGAATTCCAGCATTAGGGCTGTTATTAGAGAATTTTTACAATTATGCCAGGGTAAATTTATAGTACTTTCATGAAATATTAAATTGAAATGTAATTTACAACACACGTTTCACTATTGATATGTTTCATACTTAGAGTACTATACATTCACATAGAAGGACATTTTATTGAAGATAAATAATGTTTCAACAAATGTATTATTTTGCTTGAGAGATCCACAGCGTGTATTTATCTATTGACAGTAGCGGCGAAAGCAAGTGTGAAAAGGAAACGTAATATTGGAAGCTATGTGAGGAACGCGTGTCAGGTTGAAAACAACTACGCACAATACTGGCATTGTTTCTGTTATCAGCAGCTGATTTGAACAGTTACCAAGAATAATGGATATGACATACAATATAATTATGGAGGACTGCTATGACTGTAAAGTACGTATGGCGTACATTTGCTGAAACGATAACAATTACATACTGATTATTAACTCTATTCACGGTTATATTCAGAATTATAATATTATTTTCTACACTAATAGTACATAAACCCACATTCATTACAATAAATCAAATACCGATGTGTAGTTAGTAATAAAGCTAATGCAAAAGTTAGTTACTAAACGCAAACTCTTTGTGTTCATATTAACACAGATATGTTTAGTTTCATGATGTTAAACATGTGATAAAGTCTTTTAGGAATAATTACAATAAATTTTTTGGGAAAATTATGAGAATTTGTATATCCGAATTGTGATATTTCTGTCTAAAATGGTGTATTACATACTGTTCATCTTGTCCTAGTTCTTATTCCTAAAAGCTAGGATAATCCTCCTATTTGGTAATAGCATTCTGTGTTAAAAGAAAGGATTCACCTCTGTGGTTGGTTTTATTGCCAATCCATTCCTAATAAAGAGAATTACTGATCAGATAAACATATTTATTATCACGAGCTCAAGGTATACAAATATAGGAATTAATTAGGCATCGTGTTGGTCGTGGGTAGAACTCACAGAATGCGTGCCATTACCTTCCCGCCGCGCGAGAGGATTTTCACTAAAACGATACCGTATGTCTGAAACATATACATTAGACATTCTTCCAGTAAATTCCTTTAAATTTCTAAAGAAACTTCTATACATAATCATACCTTCTATTTAACTCACCCCTGATGGTTCCTGGTTTTTATACTAGCGCCAGATTGAGATCGATATGTTTAACTACAAAAAAGGAGCGAAGAGAAAGATTTTTCTAAGTATACTTTAAGCATCTCTATTGTAACTAAATCACTATGACATGCCAGAGCTCCAGGGATACTTTAATTGTTATAAGTGTAAGATTATCTATAAAACATTTAAAGGTTTTCGTGAAAGATCCCTTTGACTGATGGCTTTTCAGCCCTGAACATTTAACTCCCTGTTATGATGTCGTTATCTAATATATTTTGCGGTACAGTTATTTTTTTATGCGAACTATCTAGGAATTATAATTTCTTTATATTTATAACGTTCTTTGAAGCACCTACCTCCTATAACCATCAACAAACAAGGGTTCATCCTATAATGTACTTTTTGAAATTGATCGGGTTACAATTTTTGGTCTCTTCATACCTACACAATTATCCAAGTTTTGCCTAACTATCTTAGCCCAGTGTATTTTATTAGGTAGTTTTATTTTAATATACATATTATACAACGAATTTCATACATTTAGTCACTACTAATTATCTAACGCATCATATACTTTTCCTAACCTGATCTAATTATTTACTACAGGGTTAACTTATACCAGTTAAAACTAAACGAGTTGTATAAAACATAATTAACTAAATCTGCAAGTCCATGAATATCTAAGAAATATCTCGCAAATATTGAAATAATATGGCAAAGAGATAATCTATCAACAGGTCTAACTTATCATTGCGAAAAATAATAGTTGAAGTGATAGTCAATAGAAAACTGAAACATAAAACTCTTTCCTTACCGTGGAATGGTAAAGGCTGGAAAAGAGCTGGTGATTCTTTTCTAAGGTGGTATGGCTGATGTATTAATTACCCTTGTAACATCTCATAGGGGTTCATAATCTCGGCAGGAAGCGGGCTTCAGTTTTCAATCTTACCCATCCTCAGTAGCCTGTTACTCAAAAGGCCGCGCAGTAGATCTTTTATGTTTTAGTGCATTAGAGATTTCTTTGCTCCTTTTCATACAGCAAACCAGATTTAAACGCTGTAAAAATTAGACACCGCGTGCTATGAAGTCGAATTCTTTCATTACTGTATAATTCAAACGTTTTTAGTGTAAGCGTGAATGTAAAGACCACAATTATTTCTTCACAATTAATTAAGTCTTCTTGTCTGATTGGATCGCAAAGTTCGCTTTCAATTATTTCTGCAAACTTTTACTTCTTTCACACAAAAAAACTTTAAAAAACCACTAAAAATTAACAGTAAGAAGTAAAGAAAGAATACAGAACTCAGTGAAAAGATAACATATATGTACCCGTACCAACGCAGCTGGAACCAGCAGACGATACCTCACTCGGCTGAATGAGCCAATGCTGGTGAGTGGAGTTGTGCAAAAGTGATTGTAGCAGGATGCCCTGGTTTGTTTTTATGAATGTGACTAAACGCGATATGAAACAGGACTGGGAGTACATATATATTTTAACGCTGGAACAGAAAGTTAACTATTTACTGAGATTTCTGATTTACCTTTCCATATATTAATAGATATAATGAGTTATAAGAATGGTTTTTATCACGTTGAAAAGATAAGGACAGTGCAATGAAATGTAGACTTAATTGTGAGGGAAAGCTGAGTACAATTACCTTATATAATTTACTTTAAATATTATTTACAGCATGAACTACTTTAACTTGAAAAATATGCGTTAATAACCTAATGATTGCAGTTTAAACACATTGGATAGTTATTAATTCTATTTAAAAACATATAAGGTGAGATAATAATTCCGTGACGCTGGAATATTTTCTTAGGATCAACCCGGTGTAACTATAAGGTTTGTTTCAGAAAGAAAAAAGAGCATTGCCTCGTCTCTCTAACAATATTCTCCAAGATTACACGCACTTCTGAGTTCAGATCAAGAAATAAAGTTTTGATTTTGTCAATAGTGTTATAGCGTATAGGTTCTTCACAATATTTAATATTTCTAAAGATTTATTTTAACTATGGTGAAATGGTGAATAAACACTGAGCACAAAAATTAGTTCTATTCCAACCAACAGTACAAAACGTTAGCACAATTATCGTTCATTGAATAAAAATACCTGTAGAAACTGTAATAATTTTCCAGGTGTGCACGTACAAGTTTTAGGCACCAAACACGACTCCCAATGTATAAAATCCTCCCCCTCCCATCTAAAGAATTTTTGTAACATTTTACTAAACAAGTTTATAAAACAACTATTTGTATCTCGAATGGATTCGAGTTATTTAATACATATACATCCGAAGAGGTATAAATTATTAACATTAGTTATCCAAAAACCTAGCTACTTCTATCGACTGAACCCGACGGACTAATGTTTTGGGAAGAAAGGGATATCTGAAGTAGAAGCTGGATTTTTAGTTAGGCACAGATCATTATTAACTGTTAGGTTATAAAAATACTGTGCCCATGCAGTATGGCCTTCATCCAAACCGAATACTTAGCACATAGTACAGAGAACTAAGCACTTAACTACCAGGAACCACATCAACAAAGCAATTGGATCTAAAGATGGTATGCTTTTTAACAGGCAGTTGAACTTGTTCACCAGAACACCAGAATAGATCTTTGTTCCATGGTTCTTTACTCTTATCAGTGGCATTAATTAGATAATCAGAGCAATATTGCAACCATGATAGGTACCTCATGTGGACAACGGTAACGTGTAACCACAAACCGCTTAATGCGGTCGTTGTAAGATTGATTAAATGGTATGGTCTCACAGGTGAGATCACCTAATCCTTGTATCCTTAAGGCACCGTCTCTAAAGCATTGACGATTATGAATTGTGTGTGTGTTTGTGTGTGTGTGTGTGTGTGTGTGTGTGTGTGTGTGTGTGTGTGTGTGTGTGTGTGTGTGTGTGTGTGTGTTTATTATTTAGAAACATTTATTAACACAGTCACATTGCATTACACGTGATTGAGTTTTAAACTTGCTAATTTATTTAGTAAATAGATAAATAAATTATGTGGATTTACATATATTGTCTCATAGATCTTACTTTCAACTGTAAATAATTACAACTAAAAATGAGTTATTAACTAATTCTTTATTTATTTAAAGTAGGAATAGAGCGTTGGAAAACATGTGACATAGGGCAGTAGTTTGTCCAGTATCCCTACCCACACAAACTGTTGGCTTTGTAAGTCAATAACCCCCGTAATGCTGTAGCAGCGTACAGATTAACAGCTGAAGTAGTATTAAGACATATTATAGTATTTAAAGCTAGTATTAATACTGTAGAATATCCTTGTGTTTTGTACGTTTCAACGAAAAATTTAACGAGTGCATTGAATAATCGAATCTTATGAAGTTTTTAAACACGGCGTCTGATGTTTGTTTATTTTTTTTAGATTAAGTTAGGATTAAGGCTTGAGGGTAAATTTTTAAATTTGTGCAGTAAAATACAGTTTTAAAGATAAGTAGGAATAACACTATAAAAATTATGCAAATTACGCAAGTTATTATGTATTATGCAACATTATTATGCATGATTATGCAAATTATTATATTATGCAAATGTATGTGAGGGAATACGTAGCCTAATGGTGTAAAGATTAAGCCCAAAATTTATTTATAAGATTTACTGGGTACCAGCCTATTTTTAATGGACTTTCCGAGTGATAGAGTTCCACATAATATATTACTATAACAATAAAATGAAATCTACTGGTAGTTTAGAGCTCTGAAAAATGTATTTTTGTGCAATTCCCCACCCGGAAAATAGCTAACCACATTAGAACTTAAAAGTTTTAAATGTGTTTGTTCTATTAAACCAGTAAATATTACTCATGCAAAGAATTCTTTAAAATTACTTGACATTGTTAATGGTGGACTATGTATGTGATACTTATGAAAAATGACTTCTGGTACAGTCTTTGTATATCCCGTACAGTTTTTTAGATTAACATTTTCAGTTGTTTACATTTTTTAATCTAAAACATTGTCGATATTTTTGTTAGAAATTATAAGCACTGCAACATTTATTTATGCATCTATTATTGTTAATTTCAGTTTTATAATACACACGACTGGGCGATAACATAGCATTTCGTATTTTTTCTAAGCTATTCTATGTTATTTAACAATATAAGTATGCCTTTGGGTAAAAATGAGTAATGATCATTTCGCTCTAAAACCGTCACTTTTTAGTAACACTTGGGTTTTTTCTTGTAATTTTATTTTATTCTCTACGTTTTATAAAGTACAGAAGAAAGAATTTCACTACTTCCAATATCCGAATTTAGATTTTCAGTTCAGTTTTCAGTATTAGTCTTAAGGCCCTCAGTTCTGACAGACAAGTGGTTGTCGTTTGTATTTTTATCTGTATGTGAATAACATTTTGACACAAATGTATTTGTTGTTTATTAAAAGTGGTTAGATATTTAAAATTTTATAGAATTAATGTTTTACATATTCTTTTAAGATGTTCTGTATTTAATTGTTAAGTTTAAAAAATCTACATTATAAACATTATCTAATACCTAATTTAACAGGAAAGAGGCATGGAAATCAACTTATGTAATGATTTCTTAAAGTAATGATAATTCATCAGTAAAGTTAGTACTACCATTTAATTCAAAAACTAATTCTATACTTTATAGAGACGCTAAGCTTTCATTTGTTTGTTTTGTAAGAAAGAACTATTCTTTAAGCGGTGAATGGACTGAAGAGAATTGGAGCCGGCAGTGCTCTGTGGTAATGGTGTGCTGGGATAAATGTTTCTCAGTAAATTCGTACTTAGACTGAACACTCAGTTAACATTCTTGAGAGCGGTAATGTCGCTTTTAAATATTTCACCCGGTAAATTTGTTTTTTTTCGGGTTTGTTGGGAATGCAATGTATACTAGTGAGTAAGACCGAGCTTCTTAAAAATTATACAATTAATCTGGATAAATTCAAATTGATTATAATGCATACTTATTTCATAACCATCATGGGAGAAATATATTTTTGGTTGAGGGTGAGCGAAGCGTAACACTCGAAAGACTGATAAAATTTCATTTATGGCTGTCTGTCTTCTACAGGAACTGAAGTATAGACTTGAAAGTTTGCATAAAGCTTTATTTCTATATGAGAAAATTTGAGGTCAATGATAGTACATGTTA